>NC_091773.1:22460618-23710618 GCF_029378745.1 Bos indicus | reverse complement strand
TGCCTGGAAAATTCCATGGAGAGAGGAGCCTGGTGGGCTACAGTACATGGGGTCACAAAAGAGTCAGACACAACTGAGCAACTGAATAAGCAGGCATGCCTCTTTCATGAACATAGATGCAAAAATGCTCAAAAAAGCATTAGCCAACCGAATTCAATAATACATTAAAAGGACTGTACACCATGATTAAATGGTATTTATTCCAGGGATGCAAGGATGGTTCAACATCCACAAATCAGTGTGATATGTCACGTTAACAGATTGAAGGATAAAAATTATATGATCATTTCAATAGATATAGAATAGGCATTTAACAAGATTTAATATTTATGATAAAAAGAAAACTTTCAACAAATCAAGTAAAGAGGGAATGTACCTGAACATAGTTATGACCGTATGGGGAAGCTCAGAGCTAACATCATACTCAGTGGTGAGAACCTTTTCTCACTCAAAGGTGAGAACCTTTTCCTTGATAGTCAGGAGGAAAGAGGGATACCTACTTTGACCACTTTTATTCAACACAGAATTGGAAGTCCTGGCCAGCCCAGTTAGGCAACAAAAAGAAATAGAAGACATCCAAACGGGAAAGGAAGAAATGAAATTGTCACTATTTGCAGATGGCATGATACTTTATATAGAAAACCCTAAAGACTCCCCTGACCCCCCCCCCCAAAAAAAACACCTGTTAGAACTAGTAAATGAATTCAGTAAAGTTGCAAGATACAAAATCAATATAAAAAAATCTATACGTTACATTTCTATATGTTAATAATAAACTATCCAAAAGAGAAATTAAGGAAACCATCCCACTTAAAATTGTTGAAGACCGTATTCTGAAAATTGTTAAGACATTCATGAAAGAAATTAAAGAAGTCACAAATAAATTGAAAGATATCCTGTGCTCATGGATTAGAAGAGTTAACGTTGTTTAAATGTCCATATTTCCCAAAGCAATCTACAGATTCATTGCAATCACTATCAAAATTCCAAAGGCATTTCTCAGAGAAAGAGAACAAACAATCTTAAAATTTATATGAAACCATAAAAGACTTGGAGTACCCAAAGGAATCTTGTGAAAGAAAACCAAGCTGGAGGCTTCACACTTCCTTAGTTTCAAACTATACAAAGCTATAGTAAGAGAATAGTATGGTATCAGAATAAAAACAAACACACAGATCAATGGGCCAGAATAGAGAACTCAGAAATAAACCTACGCATTTTCGGTCAATTAATGCATGACAAGGGAGCCAAGAGTATACAGTGGGGAAAGGACAGTCTCTTCAATAATTCATGTTGAGAAAACTGGAAGCCATATGCAAGAGAATGGAACTAGACCACAATCTTAAACTATACACAAAAGTTAACTCAAAATGGATTAAAGACTTGAACATAAGACCTGAAAACATAAAACTCCTAGAAGCAAACATAGGCAATAAGCTCCTTGACACATGTCTTGGCAATAATTATTTTTAATCTGACACCAAAAGCAAAAGCAATAAAGGCAAAAATCGAAAAGTGACATTACATCAAACTAAAACTTTCTCCGTGGCAAAGGAAATCATCAACAAAATTAACAGACAACCTACTGAATGGGAGAAAATATTTGCACATCATATATCTGATTAGGGACTAATATTCAAAGTATATAAGGAAGTCATATAACTCAAGAGCAAAGAAAAAAAAATCCAATTAAAAATGGACAGATCTGAGTAAACATTTTTCCCAAGAAAACATGCAGATGGCAAACAGGTTCATGAAAAGACACTCAACATAATTAATCGTTAGGGAAATGCAAATCAAAACCACAGTGAGATAATACCTCACAGCTGTTAGGATGGCTGTTTAAAAAAAAAAAAGCTAGAAATAACAAGTGTTGGTGAGGATATGGAGAAAAGGGAACCCTTGTGAACTGTTGGTGGTGTAAACTGGTGCAGCCGCTATAGAAAAAACAGTATAGAGTTTCCTCAAAATATTAAAAATAGAAATATTGTATGATCCAACAATTCTACTTCTGGGTATTTATCCAAAGAAAACAAAAACAGTGACTTGAAAAGGTATATGGATCCCCATGTTCATTGCAGCATTATTTGTGATTGGCAGGATATGGAAACAATTTAAATGTCCATCAGTGAATGAAGGGATAAGGAAGATGTGGCATACATGTGCATGCGTGAGATATATATTAATTCATCCATAAAAGAGAATGAAATCTTGCCATTGATGACAAAATGGATGGACCTCAGAGGTCTGTGTGAAATAAGTCAGAGATAGGTGCACACCATATGATCTCTCCTATGTGGGATCTAATAAATAAACTAATTTTTAAAAAACCCACGCTCACAGATACATAGAGCAGATTGGTGGTTACCAGACGCAAGGAGTGGGAGATAGGAGAAATGGATGAACTGCTTTTGGTTTTGATATTTAGTTTAAATAAATGGGAAGCAAAAACAGCAAAAAATATATACTAGAGATCGAATCGGTGTGCTTAAGCGTTGGTCCTGACGTGGTGCTTCAGTTTCATCATACTCATCTCACCTACCATCAGCCAGTGCAGGAAGAGGAAGAGAAAGCAATTTCTTTTCAGAGAAGGGCAGTTGATCATATTCAGGGGCTGACTCATAAGAGCTTTTCTAAAAGGCATGATACCTCTGCCAGAATTAAAAGGAATTTCTTAATTAAAACCATAATGCCCGTGTGTCTAAGAAGTGTTTTCATAATCAGGTTTCAGGCACACTTGTGTGCCTGCACTGGCCCTTCCAAGTGTTCTGCTGTTTGCACGTATTTGCTCTCAGTGCTGCCACCCTGTGTATGGCAGTGCCTCTGTCCTGTCTGCACTAATTTTCTGTGTGTGTGTGTGTGTGTGTGTGTTTTATGAAGCAATAGTGTCCAAAACTACTTCGGGAGAATGAACATGCATATTACAATAAATTTAAAAGATATTTTCGTATACTCTGCCCTGTGTTCAGTGGCTGTACTAAATCTAGACTTTTAAAGGTTACACAATTTAGAAATATGGTATTCAGTTGCCAAAAATGAAATTTGGGGGATTTTTAAAAAGACAAATACCTTTATCTGTTTCATCCGTCACTTCACTAAACAAGCTATTCAAAATAGCTTGAAATAGTGAAATATGAAAGCAGAGGGTTTGATCCTTTATAAAGTTGAGAAATATTATAAGATGTTTTTTGTTTTAGCCAAGTTTTAGTTAAAAGTTCTTCCTAGTAAAAGCAAAACCAAAAATGAGCACAAAAGAGACTGTTTCTGTTTAAAAGAAAAAGAAACTAAATTTGATTGGTTAAATTATTCCCTGAATCATTAGCCAACATGACTTTTAAATTATATCACCCCAAATATTTTGAGTATTAATGCTTTGCATCAGTGATAAAGTAGTTCTCCTGGATAGCAATCTCTGTTTTCACCTATATTATCTCATTTAATTTTTACTGCAGTCTTGTGAGATAGGAAGTGCAAGCGTAATATGTATGCAAGGAACAGTAATGACTTCAGAAACAAATTATGTTACTTTTTATGAACAAGTCTCTAGACTGTACAGGTCATAGAAGCTCAATACATTAATTTGCTAGAGAGTAAACCTGAATTATCTCCATATTGAGGATTTATTTTAAAAATCAATTTGTCTTAAAGCTAAAATTTTCAGTCATGAAGTTGATAGTAACTCCAGTTAGAAAGTACTGCTTGTCTAGGTATTTTTAAAAGTTATAGATAAGGGGGAAATTTTTTTATGAATTTACTAAGTTAAAGGAGATTTTTAAAGATGTACGCCTAAACTTTGCTTTTTAATGACCTTAAATTGGTACAGTTTTACTAATCTTTGCTTCAAATCACATTTATAACAAAGCCTTCTGATATCAGAATAATGAACATCTCTTTTTAAATGTTTGTCTAGTTTTAGTTCAGTAAATAATGTAATCATATATCATAATTGAACATACTGTTTAGTTTGGTTAATTTCAGATGTTAAGCTTCCTTCATAGAAACGTCACTGACGATTTTACCACTCAGGAGAATTGAAAAAACGTTATGCAACATGTGGTGTCATTCCAACTACTGCAAAATTCCAAGTCAAGTTCAAAATCTTTTTTTAATTTTTGCTGGGAAAGATTGAGGGCAAAGAGAGAAGGGGGTGACAGAGGACGAGTTGGGGATGGCATCACTGACTTAGTGGACATGAATTGAGCAAATTCCGGGAGATAGTGAAGGACAGGGAAGCCTTGCGTCCTGCAGTCCATGGGGGCACAAAACCGGTTGAAATTTAGTTGATTAACAGTGTGATTCAGTGATTCAGGTGTGCAGCAAAGTGATTCAGTTATATACGTTCTCTTTCCAGTTCTCGTTCATTATAGGTTATTACAGGATACTGAGTATAGTTCCCTGTGCTGTACACTCAGTCCTTGCTGTTTACCCATCTTACATATGGTAGTCTATGTCTGTTAATTCCAAATTCCAGATCCTGTTAGCATGTGCTTATCTCCGCAAGTTTAGGGAATTAGAGACACACGCCAACTTTGATGGTGGCCATTTCTTGACTTTGTCCAGTCTCCATGCAACAATGTTTTTCTCATATACCTGTCTACCTCTTAGCTGTCCTGATGTTAAGTCCCATCTCAGACCATCTGTTTTGTTTTTTTTTTTTTTTTTGAAGTTTCTTTATTCTTTCTCCAAATGAGAGCAAGAAGTGGGGACAGTAGCTCCTGCCCCTCTTAGGGTACTGATGTTGGCCTTTCCTTTTTCCTTGTCTTTTTTTTTTTAAGTACCTTTCAGATAATAGGTTGATATATGAAAGAGATGCTACCAAGCAGAATATTTTAAAATACCAAGTGAATGATGGACAGTAAAAGCTAGATCTTCAAGGGAAGGCAGAGGTGGCTCTGGAGGTGGGCTTTGCACAAGGTGTGATCTGGGACTAGACAGAAGGAGGGAGAGCATTACGGTGCAGCGGATGGTTTCAGCAGGCTTTAGGAGGAGGCAGAAGTGTGCTTGTTGTCAGCAGTCTCCAAGAGGACCAGTCCGCCTGGAGGAGGTGCCGTGGTTGGGAGCAGGGCCAGGTGGAACTGCAGCGGGGTGCTGGGGCCTGCGGTGAACCACCTCACCCGCAGCCTGAGGAACCTGCAGTCTGCGCTGTAGATGGCACTGCAGGTTCTTGAGCAATGGAGGGTATTCGGAAAATGAAGTTCATTCAGAATCCAGAATGAACTGAGCCTACAGGTATGAGACTAGAGTCACAAAAATGTTAATATGACCCAGATTTGGAGTGGTGATCCACTGCTGCTCAGATCTCCATCACCAAGCCCATTCTCACTAGCAAGTTCCAGACCTTCATTCTCAGGGCCGCTTGGATGTAGCCACCAGGCATCTCAGACTCAGCATCTGTATAACTAGCAACTCAGACCTCAGTCATCTTATTTACGGCCCCACTGTTCTTTCAGGCCCCTGGTCAGGAAACTGTCTTTTCTGCGTTGAGTTGGAATTTCGGTTGTAAGTTTTAGGACTTCTGTTGTAGAGATACCAAACCAAGTGGAAACATAAGGGGAGTAGGAGGATTCAAGTGGTCCTGGAGCAGGGAGTTTTTTTTTGGGGGGTGGGGCGGGGAGTGCATCCAGCCAAGAACAAGGGAATGATAAGGGCCTCGTCCTGCAGTGCCCACTGGGTGCTGTCCTGGAACTGGGGCCTAGGGCGTGGTGAGTGAGCGGAACACTGGTCGGTGAGGCTGGGAGGGAAGACTCAGGATGGGACCGGTCCTCACCATTATGGAGCAACCCCATGGTTCAGAGCTGGGACTTGCAGTGGCGTGATGCCCCCCTTCCCTGGGTCTCCTTCTCACCCCTCTGCTCCATCCTCTCATCGTGAACCCCCAGCATCTGGCCTGCTCCGAGCCCCCTTCCTCCATCCTCTCCCCAGGTCACAGAGAAGCTCCCTGCCCAGGGCCTGCCCTGCAGCCTGGTGGGGACGGCCTCAAGTCTCCTGCCCACCCGGGACTCCAGGCCTCAGCCATCTCCACGTCCACATCCTTGTACAGGACAATTGTCTCCTGTTCAGTTCGCAGATTGATAGAGGGCCCGCCATAGGCCAGGGATCCTGCCAGACTCAGCTGGGTGGGAGGCAGGAGATGGTAAGCAGCCATCTCCCCTTTGGGCACCCCGCCCCCCCGCCTCATGCCTGGGCCCTCCTATCGTGTGCAGACAGACGGCTGCCCGCCGCCAGCAGGCCAGCCTTGTAGCCAGGCTGCAGAGACAAGCGCACGCACCCCAGAGAAGGACTGGCACAGATGACAGGCTTGGGGAGGATGTACATACACACCCGGAACCGGGGGAACCCAGAGTCCCAGGGAGACAGACCCCCACAGCGGGCCAGGGGAGACACGTACCCTGGGTGTGTGTCTACACATACCCTACTATCGTCTGTAGTTCTACAGACAGCAGGGGAGAGGCAGAGGGATGAGAGCGCACCCGGCTCAGGCCAGAGAGAGATACACGCTCCCACGGGGTGGGGGTGGGTGACATAGTGACACGTCCAGAAGACAGGTGTGGGGGACAGAGACAGACACCCAGAAATGGTGGGGTACAGACCAGGATGGCATGGGTCACTCACTTGTGGGGACAGAAGGAGACCCACACAGGAGGTGGGGGAGTCACACCCGCGGCAGGGTGTGAAGGAGACACCCACACTGGGGCATGGGGACAGAGAGGCCCCTCCGCACCCAGGAGAAGCTGGACGCCCGCCCAGGCATCCAGAGCCCGGGAGAGACGTGCACTGCAGGCGACGGACACCCAGAGCGGGGAGAGGAACACACACACACCAGGAGTGGGAGACAGGTGGCTGCACCCCCGACTGGGAGAGGAAGACAAGCAACGGAGAAGGGAGTTGGCACAGGACACACATGTCCACACACTGCGTGCACGTGCAGAGGTGTGGTGGGGAGACGTGTGCGCACACCAGAAGGGGAGAGGCAGACATGAGCAGGGGCACACACAGCCTCCCGAACCATGCACACAGAGCTCACCTGCACCTTCTCTGTCTGTGCCCCCCTCCAGGGTTGGGGTGATGTGTCCTGATGCCCCATGGGTTTGTCCAGAGAGAATCGGAAGTTATCTCGACTGCTCAGGGGACCTGACCCTCCAGGCCACCCTCAGGTCACAGCTCCACGCAGAAGGCCAGACCTCAGTCCTGTTATTCTCATTAAAGGATCAAACCGCCGTATAGCCCCATCCAAATTGTTTTTCTCTGAGCATAATGTCCATGTCATCATACCCATCTCCCGGGTCTTGAGAGTAGAATACAGAGTCTTGGGTGTGCCTAGACTCTAACCCATGAGTCTCGGCCTCTCCTCCTGGCCCCAGCACACAGTGGGCTTGGACTTGAATGGGGGCATCCATGTCGCCCATTCGTGGACCTGGGTCTTATTTGTCATGAAATCTACCCTCACCCTTGCCCAGTGTAGCTCTCGGAAGATGAGCACACCTGAGCTGAAACCATCAAAGCTGGGTCTTGGTCCAGCTTCCCACCCATCCAGTACTCCTCCGGGGTCTCCCCTCCCAGCTGGATGCCTGCCCCCACCACAAGCCAGACCCCCTCACTTCCTGGTGTCAGGTCGAGGGACCTCCTACACCCGGAGCACCTGCCTGCACTGCTCCCTCCTCACCACGTGGTCCGGGGGTGGGAAGGTTCGTGGGGAGCACATCACCTGCTGTTACTTTTACCAGGCGCTCACTGCGCTCTCCCTGCTGGCACGCTCCCACCTGGCAACTCCTTTAAGCCTCATCACAGCCCTGTAGATGGTTTCTGAGCTCATCTGAGTTCCAGGTGGGAGAGGAGGAGGAGGCTAGAAGTTAAGTAACCAAGGATTAAATGAGACAGTGCCTGAAAAAGTCTCCACGTGGCACCTAGTTCACACACATGCTCCAGTGGCTCTCATTGTCTGACAGCCCTGTGGACTCTGGTCTGTGGAATTCTCCCTGGCACTGGTGATGGTGTTAATGGTTCTATCATAGAACCAGGACCTCAGAGAGTCTGCTGCTGCTAAGTCGCTTCAGTTTTGTCCAACTCTTTGCGACCCCGTAGACTCTAGCCCACCAGGCTCTTCTGTCCTTGGGATTTTCCAGGCAAGACTACTGGAGTGGCTTGCCATTTGCTCCTTCAGAGGGTCTTCCTGACCCAGGGATTGAAGCTGTGTCTCTTGTGTCTCCTAAATTGGCAGGCAGGTTCTCACCACTAGTGCCACCTACTTCTAAGAGTCTAGTAGTCTATTAATAGACTGATGCTAATTTATTAAGTGATTAATATTTTCTTTTTATTTATACTCAATATTTGATAGAGTAGGAATATCTATTTTATGTTCTAATTAATACTAATCTATTAGTAGCTCATACTCTAATAGAGATTCCTATTAGAACTTATAGTAGACATTAGGTAACTTTACCCGAAGATCACTGGGAAGACTGGTCTGTCAGGCTTGCCCTGTTCCCCTACCACCAACCTTATAGTATGGGGCTTTCCAGGTGACGCTAGTGGTAAAGAACCTGCCTCCCAAAGCAGGGGACGTAAGAGCCTTGGGTTTGATCCCTGGGTTGGGAAGATTCCCTGGAGGGAGGGCACAGCAACCCTCTGCAGTATTCTTGCCTGGAGAATCCCATGGACAGAGGAGCCTGGCGGGCTACAGTCCATAGGTGGGCCATAGTCTGTAGTCGCAAGGAGTCAGACACAACTGAAGAAACTTAGCCAGCATGCAACCTTATGGTATGGGCTTCCCAGGTGGCGCTAGTGATAAAGAATCCCCCAACATTATCTGCCCCCAAATCCCTTCTTCTCTTGGCTGCTGGGCAGCTCTGCTCTCCTGCCCAAGGCTCACCATCTCTTTCCCTGCCCCACTGAAGATGGATATATGTTTACCCGACTGGTTCTGTTTCTCTGACAGTGGAGATGTTCAGGACTCTCCAAGCCAGGCTGTTGGAAGCTGGACTCTGCCACCTCCTTCCATCCAACTGTCCTTTTTCCCTTGAGACCTTCCTGGCCTCACCTCCTTTCTCAAACCTCACCACTTCAGGCTCCCATGTGTGTGAGCAAGTGCGTGCATACGCCCCGCACACAGGCCCACCCCACTGCCAAGCCTGGCAGGTGCTCATCACCCCCCTCCCCTGTGTGATGCTCCCCTGGGTGCTGGTCCATCAACTCGCTCCGCAACTCGGGGCCCATCTCCTGTGGGGTGCCCACCACCTCCATCCCTCTGTGTTCAGCCCCTTCCCAGCCAGACACGGTTCTCTGATCTTGCTAGACTGATTTAGCCTTCAGTCTTATTACAGTTAAAAATGACCCAGCCATTGTATGCTAAATGATTGTTTGAAAGCCTGAATCATGAAAACCCTCTCTCAGAATATTTATTTGTGGAAAATAATGTACACAGTTCAAAGGCCGTGACTAATAAAGGTATTTGTTTCTATTACTTTTACATCCTCTCAAGCTTCAAGTGGTAATTGCCTGGCTTCAGCAGAGCATGTAGAGTGACTGGTTGGCCTGTGACTCTGTGTCAGGGTTTCAGATACGATCCTGTGAATTCCTTCCTTCACAGAAGTTGTGAGTCAGAAACTGCACATGTATATTATCTTTTCTGACTTCATCATCGTCACCTAGGTTTTATTGAGCATCCATGGGAGTTTGTACACAAGAGATGCTGGTTTGATCCCCGGGTCATGAAGATCCCCTGGAGAAGGACATGGCAACCCGCTCCAGTGTTCTTGCCTGGAGAATCCCAGGGACAGAGGAGCCTGGTAGGCTGAAGTCCATGGGGTCACAAAGAGTCAGGCATGACTGAAACGACTGAGCACACACACAGCACGTGGAATTTATAGTACATCCCATACAGATTTATTGTGGAGGTTAAGTTTAGCGCTGCATCTAGAGACGTTTTGTAAAACTTATTATTGAGTATGTCAAAAATGCTGAAAAATCAAAAGTGGAGAGAACAGTAGAATGCATCCTTATCTACCCATGACCAGTTTCAGCAGTAACCACCTCTGTGGGGGACAGCGTGGTCCTCCTACCCACGACCACCCTTTCTCCTGCCCACTAATTTAATACAGAATTATTTCCCATCACTCATATAGTTTTGGTAAGTATTTCCAAAACGTACACTCTTTTTAAAGATATAGTCACAATACAACTGTCACACCCCAAAAGAACAGTAATGCCTTAATGTCATCAAATATAGTGTTTCATTCTTCCCAGTTCTCGTTTTTTTTTTTTTTTTTTTTTTAAAAAAAACAATTTGCATGATTCAAATCCAATAAGACCTAATTGATGCTTTTGAACTGTGGTGTTGGAGAAGACTCTTGAGAGTCCCTTGGACTGCAAGGAGATCCAACCAGTCCATTCTAAAGGAGATCAGCCCTGGGTGTTCTTTGGAAGGAATGATGCTAAAGCTGAAACTCCAGTACTTTGGCCACCTCATGCGAGGAGTTAACTCATTGGAAAAGACTCTCAGGCTGGGAGGGATTGGGGGCAGGAGGAGAAGGGGATGACAGAGGATGAGATGGCTGGATGGTATCACTGACTCGATGGACGTGAGTCGGGGTGAACTCTGGGAGTTGGTGATGGACAGGGAGGCCCGGCGTGCTGCGATTCATGGGGTTGCAAAGAGTTGGACATGACTGAGCCACTGAACTGACTGACTGACTGATATAGTCAGTTGACATATCTCTCAAGTCTATTTTGATCTGTAGGTTACCTCTTCTTTTTTTTCCCCTTAAAATTTTCTTGAAGAATTGATTTTTTGGGGTTTTTTGGGGTTTGATTTTGTCCTGTAGAGTTTCCCACAAGTCTGTAATTTGTTAACTGCATCTCTGTTGGATATTACTTTACTTGCCTCATTATATGTGAGAATCAGGTTCTGCTTTCTGCCTCCAAACACGTTAAAGTCTCCTAGAAAGAAAAGTGGAAAAGGTGGAATGTGGAAGAAGTAAATTTTGAGTGAAGTGCTATAAGCAATAAGAATGACATTGATATACATATAATAAATCTAGATATGTGATATCTTATTTCTGGTGGAATGTTGATATTCACATCATCAAAAATGATGTTCAGCACTAACAGGTATTTCCTTCTAGTATAATTTTTCTTTGAACCTGTGCAATACTTTTGTAAATTGGGACCTTCTTCATCGTGTATGCTAACCCCGTTTAAAGGTTATTTCCTGCATACTTTTGTGTTACTTCTACATACATCTCAGAAGCTAGGCTCCTTTGAAGGAGCATCTTTGAATTCAGAGCATCCTTTGAATGGGCACCACGTGTACTTAGCCTTCCCTGTGGTCGGCCAGGTAGCTTATGTCTAGTCTTCACTTGATGCTAGTGAGGGGTGGTCTTGTGCTTAAATCGTTATGTGTGTCTCATGTTGTTTTCTTCAGGTAAACTCTCAGGTGTGAAATGAGTGGAGAAAATGGTAAATGCCTTCTTTTACTTGGCCATTGTGTGGCCAGTTTGACTTCTGCAAGTTGCCTGTAGTACCTGTGAGTGGTCATTTCCTTAGCTCTCCCCAGTGTGGCCATGACCATAGTCTATGCTTTTTATTTCCGTCGTGTATATTTAAGTTTCATATCTTGCCCCTGCTTAGCAGTCCCCCCACTGCAGCCGTCATTAATTTGTCTTTGACACCCGAGGCTTCTAGTCTTCTCTGCACCAAAAATCGCAGCAACCCAACCTGTTGGGGTTTTGCCTGAGAGGTTGGCCCTGAGTATGGGAAGGCACAGCACCCGCCTCCACAGTGTGGTGTGTGATGTGCGTGGGTGTGGGACACTTTGTTGGGCTGTTCAGGACTTGTGTTCCTCCTTTCTGTCCTCTCCCTTTGTTTTAGATCATTGATGTTTTGGTTTAAATAAAAGATCACTGTGTATTAATACTTCAAGCTCATGGTAGGATGAGGTGGGAGAAACTCACCTGCCAAATTCTGAATTAGAATTTGCAAAGCACATAAATTAAGGGAGTAATTACTCACATTACCCCAAATTCCTTTTTTAAAAAAATAAGGATTCAGATGGGCACCTCTTTTGGTGTCTTGTATTATAACTATGGAAGGGATGTCAGTTAGAAATCTCAAGTATTAGAAATATTCAAACATCATAATCAGGATACTCTGAAATCACAATACATCCTGAAAATACCTCCTATTTGCATAATGCTTTGCCACGTGTCATCATTCCTTGAAAATACCTCCTATTTGCATAATGCTTTGCCACGTGTCATCATTCCTTGAACTGCTCGCCTCTGCGACCAGGTGACTCCGTGGCCACATATGTAGTGTTAAAGTAACAGCTGAGCCCCAGGCCTGCCCCCACCATGACTTGGTGACATGGTGTGGCCGCTCCTGGCCCTGCCTTGGCCATGTTCCTCCCTCCTGGGTCCCCTCACAGCCCTAAACTGCTGAAATTCCCCAGGCACAGCCGTCTGGTCTCCTGTGCCCATTCTCAGGTTGGCAGGTTTTTCTCACTGCCCTAAAGGAATCGGTCAGGTTGAGGCTGATGCGAGTTATGTGGAGATCTTCTGGAAATGAATCTGAGCAAATTCTGGGAGATCATGAAGGACAGGGGAGCCTGGCGTGCTGCAGTCCATGGGCTCACTAAGAGTCGGACACGACTTAGTGACTGAACAACAACAGCAGCTTCCCTGGCAGAAGACTTGATCGGTGGAGAGAGGTCCTTCCACCCTGAGGCAGAACTACACGGGGAAGACTGAGGGCCAGGCATAACCACAACATTTAACAAAACCTGCGCTGCAATGATGTGAGATGCCACGTCCTCCTCGGGGATATTCTCCCCTCTGCCCGTGTGACCAGTGTCCGCCCCTCCTCACAACCTGTGCTGGCCTCACTGCTCCAGGGTACCCATAGGGAAAAGGAAGCAGGAGGGGCCATACAGGGGTAGGGGATTAAGGGGTACAAACTGTCATGTATAAAATAAGCTACATGTGTGCATGCGGACTCAGTTACCTCTGACTCTTTGCGACCCAGTGGACTGTAGCCCTCCAGGCTTCTCTGTCTATGAAATTATCCAGGCAAGAATACTGGAGTGGGTTGCCATTTCATCCTCCAAGAGATCTTCCCGACCCAGGGATCAAGCCCACATCTCTTATGTCTCCTGCATTGGCAGACGGGTTCTTTACCACCAGCACCTAGGAAGCCCCATGTTGTTTCTGCTATACAGCAAAGGGACTCAGTTACACATATACATGTATCCACTCTTTTTTAGATTCTTTCCCCATAAAGGTCACTGCAGAGTACTGAGTGGAGTTCCCTGTGCCATCCAGGGGGTCCTTACTAGTGATCTGTTGCAGATGTAGTCGGGTGTGTTTATCCGGAAGTGTGTTTGGACAGCACCTTCCAGGTCCTGTGCAGGTGGGGGCGGCTCTCCTCAGTTGAGGAGGACGAACGTTCTCGGCATGGCCACCAGGTGGCACAGTGACTGCAGCGTCCCAGTGTCTGGTGAGGGTGGGCCCAGCCAGGAACCACGGCAAGGTGCTCCTGACTGCTGGGCCCCAAGGGAACCCAAGGGAGTTTCATTTAAATGCTCAGCCAGTTTCTCATTGCTCACAAAGGGAAATAAGTAGGGTGGGCAGCTGTACCCCTCCACAGGTCCACGTGGCCAACAGGAGGACAGCTTCCCCCCGCCCCCTTCTCTTCCTCCTCCTGTGCCATCAGCACATGTGTGAGCACCTCGATGCACCCCCCCATTCTAGGTAGCGGGGATGCGGAAACAAATGAGAAAAGGCAGGATCTTGGCTCTGAGGGAACTTTCTCTGCGGCCTCGCCAGGGACCCCACTGGAGGCAGACCCAAGAGTCTCTCTGCTGTCTTTTGTCACCCCCGAAGGCTCCTTTCCCCCTCGCCCCCAGCATGGATTGACTTTTTGTTATCAAAGTGGGCTTCAGTTTAGAAAGCAGAAGGGTCACCCATCAATGCACTGCTGTGACACGTTTTGTCTTCACCATGATTTTCTGTGGCCACTTTCACCTTACGTCATGGTTAGCCCACTTAATCTGGAACTGACTGTGCTCTCTTTACAGTTAAGGATATTTAGGTCTAGAAAGGCCATGAGGCATGTTAATATGGCGTAATACACGGAGAAATCCATGCTCAGGTCTCTGGGTCATCAGTCCATTAATGATATAATCAGTGCCAGTAAAGTTTTTTCATAACTTATTTTTAAAATTTATTTTATTGAAGTATAGTTGATTTACAGTGTTGTGTTAGTTTCTGCTGTACAGCAAAGTGATTCCATTATTTATGTGTATATATATTCTTTTTCACATTCTTTTCCATTATGTCTTATCCTAGAATGTTGACGAGTTCCCTGTGCTCTGCGGTGGGGCCTGGTTGTTTGTCCATCCTGTATATAATAGTTTGCATCTGCTAATCCCAAACTCCCAATTCATCAATACCAGTAAAGTTTTTGAAAAAAAAAAACAAGCAAGTCCAGGATTGTGGCAGGTGCCTGTAGATAAATTTGGCAAACGCTGCGTTTGCTGGAGAGAGCTGTTTGACAAGGTCAGCCCAATGTAAATACATTTAGTTAAAATTACATCTAAACACCAGGGCTTCCCTGGTGACTCAGACAGTAAAGAATCTGCCTGCAGTGCAGGAGACCTGGGTTCAATCCCCAGGTGGGGAAGATCCCCTGGAGAAGAGAATGGCAACCCACTCCAATATTCTCACCCAGAGAATCCCATGAACAGAAGAGCCCGGTGGGCTATTGTCCATGGAGTCGCAAAGATGTTTAGAAACATTTCCTCTGCAAAGGGTGAGCAGGAGTGTGAGAATAATGCAAATATCATGTAGAAACCTCAGAAAACACACGTTGTTTGTTTGAGACCATGGGAAGTTACTGTCCAAGACTGCAGCCATCTTCATTGTGTCAGACTTAGCCGAGGACATATAGGAATGCTATCTCCTTCCCTCTGTCCCTAATCCCTCCACCAGCCTGGCTGTGCAAGATGCCATTCAGTTCACAAACCCTTGCCAAGCCCGCTTCAGTTTCAGGAGACTGTAGGGAGGGGACAAATTCAAGATGCTGTGTGAACAAGGCGTTTCCATGTCACAGCATTCACAGTGAGGAATTTGGGTTTAGTGTGTACCTGGATAAAGTAGGTGTTTTCTCTGGTTTGTAGTAATCTTACTGTTTTCACAGGTGTGTTATAATCTTTTACCACAGTTAGAAGAGACGATCAAAAGTAAGCTGTTTCAACAGGTATCAGTTTTCATATGCATCTCACACCACATGTGACCAAACACTTCTTCACACACAGTTCTGCCCTACCTGTCCTTCAGAGATTCTGTTAGCTCTGATTCTATATAGGAGCCTGTGCCAGTAAAGAGGGAGAAAAAAAATGAACCCTTTTCTTTAAGCGCACATCCAGCCATTTGGGGTCAGCACTTAATCCTGAGTCACCCACCGAATAGGGGACTTTGGGACCTTGAGCCCTGAGAAATCCCACTAGAGATCTAGGTATGTCCCCAGATAATGCTCACAGACCTGCATGGTCCCTTCCTGCCCTTAGAAAAGGGTCCAGCAGGATCAGGCCCGGTTCTGACTCTCAGAAATTGGGGCCTGTGCCTCTGGTCCCCACTCTCTTGGCCCTGAACCCGGGTAAGAGTCTGTGTTTTGAGGCCCTCTCCAAGTCAGAGTTCCGAAGGAGCATCGTGAAGACGATGGATCATCAGACTGCACTGGTCACGGTGACGGAAACACACAGCCCTGGTCACTCAGTCCTTATCAGAGTGTGGGGGGCCGGGTGTGCGGAAGGAGCCCCCCAAGTCCTGACTGGGGCTTCAGGGGAGAGGACCCTCAGGCTTCATACTGATGGGTGTAAACCCCTTTTTGTTAATTATTGATACCTATCAGCAAACACTGCAATGGCCTGAGTTTCTAAGTAAGGAAGATCACATTTCTTTAAAAGAAAACATGCTAACCTAAAACAACTGATAGGAAAATTCTGTTTTAGACAAGCACACAGAGGTCGGCTGTTTGTTGAATGATTTAAAACTGTGTGTGGGGATGGAAGTGGGATGGGAGGGATCATGTTATACAGACACCCACATTTAGGATAATTTTAAATTAGGAGAATAATTTAAAATGTCCAGCCCTCGTACAGGACTCCTCCACCATCTCCAGCTTCCTCCTGTCTTTCTCTCTTGGCTACGAAAAACAAATTGCCTGAAGTCACCCAGACCTACCATGCAGTTCCTGACCCCCTACCTGCCCGTGCTTGACTGATAACTTACTCGTTCTTTGATTGTCTTGGCTCAACTGTTAACTTTATTATTTTTTTAGTTAATCAAAGGCAGGCCTCCCAGTCAGCATGACACTTCTTTCTTTTTAAGGTTACTGCTAATTAATATATTTAGAAGGTCTGTCCCCAGGCTGAATCGTGGCTCTCCACTGAGTGCTTGTTTGGTATTTGATAAATAGAACCTGCCCCAGACTATTTATTGTGTGTCGGTCTCAGTTCCAGGCAGAGTGTATTCCCGGAGCCTCTAAATCACCGAGTATGATGTGCCAGCCAGTATGCAAGAAACAGGTGAACCTCGCTGGCTTCCTCCAAGGGCGACAGCTGAGAATGTTGCTCTGAAAACGGCCCGGACATCTTATCCTTTCTAGTAAGGACTGAATGTGACTCTAACAGTTAGCCCAGGATCCCGCTCATCTTTTTTTTTTTTTCTTTTACCCTCTCTGAATGGGAAGGAAGGATTTTAGTCATTTTGAGTCATAACCCTTATGAAGAATTTAGTTGATGAGTTTATCATTTCACAGAAAAGTAGAGGGGTTTTTTTGTGCAGACTCCAGCAAATTCATATGATGATTTGTTTCTGAGACTCATCAATTTTAAGTTTCTCTCAGTATGAAAACTTACCTTCTTTTATTAGCTTTAGATGGCAGTAGTGGTAAAGAATCTACCTGCTGATGCAGGAGATGCAAGAGACATAGGTTCCATCCCTGGGTCGGGAAGATCCCCTGGAGGAGGAATTGGCAACCCAATCCAGTATTCTTGCTTGGAGAATCCCATGGACAGAGGAGCCTGGTGGGCTGTAGTCCACGGGGTCACAAAGTCGGACATGACTGAGTGACTGAGCAGCAGCAGCAGCGCTGAAGCATAATCGGTGTCTAGTAACAGCACGCACTGAAGGTGCACGGTTTGCCAGGCAGGGACATCGGGGATGCGGCCATGAAACCAGCAGCGCAGACACCGCAGTGAGAACGCCTGTCATTCCCAAAGCTTTGCTCATGTCCTTTTCTGAATGCTGCTGCCCCATCCCGTCCCAGTAACCGCCGAGCTGTTTCCTGTCACTGTAGATGGCCTTGCATTTCCTAGAATGGTGTGTAAATGGAATCATGTAACATGCCCCCATTTTTCTGCCTGACTTCTTTGACTCCGCCTGATTATGTTGTGGTTCATCCTGTTATTGTGTATATCAGTACTCTATTCCTTCTCATTGCTGGTGATTAGTTCATTGTTTGAACCTACTACAGCTTGTTTACCCATTCACACACTGATGGGCATTTGGGTTTTATCTAGTTTTTCACTTTGACAAACAGGACTGCTCTGAATATCCACTTTCAAATTTTCATACAGACATATGTTTTCTTGTCTCTTGGGTATACACATAGGTGTGAAATGGCTGTGTCACATGATGGGCACATATTTAACTTTTTAAGAAACTGCCAAACTTGTTAAAAGTGATTGTACATTTCTACTTCCGGCCAGTGGTGTGAGTCCTACCAGCACTTGATGCAGTCAGATGGTCAGTTGTTTTTTTTTTTAATTGTAGTCATTCTAGTGTGTAGACAGCAGTGTGTCCTTGTGGTGTGATTTGCATTTCCCTTATGATCCAGTCGGAGAAGGCGATGGCACCCCACTCCAGTACTCTTGCCTGGAAAATCCCATGGACGGAGGAGCCTGGTAGGCTGCAGTCCATGGGGTTGCTAGGAGTTGGACTGAGCGACTTCACTTTCACTTTTCACTTTCATGCATTGGAGAAGGAAATGGCAACCCACTCCAGTGTTCTTGCCTGGAGGATCCCAGGGACGGGGGAGCCTGGTGGGCTGCCGTCTGGGGGTCTGGGGGTCCCACAGAGTCGGACACGACTGAAAGTGACTTAGCAGCATGATCCAGTGATGGTGTGCATGTTTTAATGTGCCTATTTGTCATCCATATGTCTTCATTGCTAAAACGTCTGTTCAAACATTGCCTGTTTTTTTATTGGCTTTTGTTATTGTTGAGTTTCAGAAGTTCTCTGTATATCCTGAATACAGGTTCTTTATCACAGACATTCTTTGCAGAGTTCTTCCAGTCTTCTTGTGGCCTGTCTTTTCATTCTCTTTACATTGTCTTTTGGAAGAGCAGCTTTAAAGTTTGAGTCTAATTGATAAATTTGTTGCTTTATGGGTTGTGCTTCTTGTGTTGTAGCCAAAAAATTTTTGACTTACTGAATGTCACAAAATCTTTATCCTGTTTGCTCACAGAATTTTTATAGGTTTAGGTTTTACGTTTGTGTCCATGGTCTACTTGTATATGGAATGAGGTATGGATACAAGTTCTTTTTTTTCCCAGCATCATTATCTGAAAAAGCTTTTTATGGTGGGGAGTTAAAATTATTTTTTCCTAATTGTAAAAGTAAGACATTTGTAAAATACAGAAGAATATAAAGTCTATATCTTGCTAATTTTTTAAAATAACTTAGCAAGGGACATTTAAGGGTATTGTGAGGTGAGTGGGGAGGAGTAGTTCCAAGTGTGTACTTTAGAAAATTGGAATCACAGTGTATTCTGTGTCCTGCTTTTAAAAATTATTAGCATTATATTGGTGCTTAATCATGTGATTCATTGTTTTTAATGGCTGACTATTTTATCGCATAGACATATCCTACTTCACCCCTTTTATTAGACATTATCAATTTATTCTTTTTTTAAACTTTTATTCTTAAAATATGCTTCGAACATGCTTATATTTAAATCTTTATTTCTTGGTTTTTCTCCTTACATTTTTAGAAATTATTTATCAGATCAGCATAAATGGACACTTAAAAGGCTCTGAGTACCTATTTCTACAACATATTCCAGAAAAGCTTCAACAATTTACACTCCCAACAGCAATAGCTAAGAAACTTAATTTTTTAAATTGATCTTTAAATTCTTTTTTGAAGTATAGTTGATTTACAATGTTATGTTAAGGAATACAATTTGTGATTCAATACTTTTATAGATTATAATCCATTTCAGATTATTATAAAATATTGGTTATACTGCCTATGCTGTCCATCATGTCCTTATATCTTATTTAAGAAATTTTTAATTTTTATGGCAGGTTTTGTTTGTTTATATAAAAGCCTCAGGGATGCCTCTAGACACCCCCTTCTTGTCCGCCACAGCATTACTCTAACCTTGGCCACTGTCCCCAGGCTGGGCACCCTGCTCCTCCCCCATCCTAAACATCCACACCACCCTCTTGCTTGGCTCTGCTGACACTGACCAAGTTAAGCCAGCTCCTCACACCCCTTACCCCTTTTACCAACAACTTGCAGGACTAGTGTGTGTCTCTCCCACATCTGTAATCACCGTAGATGAAAACCTCTCTGTTTTCTTGGGCACAGTTTTACCTTGTCTTCTGCCCCTGCCCTCCCGCCTCTCTATCCTCAGTACCCCAGCTCACTCCTTCTCTCCTGCCAGGCACCTGACTGCCACCAGCCACCGCCCTACCATTTTTCTCCTCTTCCAGTACAAAGCTCTGAAAAGAAGTCTGTCTTCTCTGGAGGTCACTTCCTGTCCCTCTGCTGGCACTCAGATTGAGGGGATCCCACTCCTGGCCCCAGTCTCCTCACTCCCTGGTCCACCCTCTTTCTTGCTGAAGCTTGATGCCATCATTCCTAAGTGGTGAACTCTGCACACGAGTGCAGGGTGGTTCTGGAACTCCTCGCAGTCCTGTCTTTTTGTGGGTTTTGCCACCTTTTCCTTCTCGAAGCTCTGCGTGATCGCCCCCACCCACCACAGAAGGCCGGTTTCATCCTATCATTGTGTCAGGAGGCTGTCTGTCCACCTTCCCTTCACCTCCTGTGTGGATACTGTCGGGCACACCGGTGGCCTCTCTCTGGAAAGGCTTCTTCTTGCTGGTTTTCAGCTCTGTGCTCGTCCAGCACAGTCCTCCGCAGCCCATGGGACAAGCACTCCATGCCCCTTGTCCTCCCCCCACTGCTTTTGCTCCCCACATCCACCCCATCTCCCCAGTACTTGTTCTCAGAGCCGTGGATCCCTTACCTGTCTCACACTTTGTTCTCGTCACAGTACATGGGTGTAAGAGCCCCCAGCCTCGGACATCACTGCACTTTTCTCATCTGGACCCTTATGATGTCCATGACTACACCCCACTGCAGCCAGGGGTCACCTTGGCCTGCATGTAACCTGCACTGGTGCCCTGAGTCCTGGCTTATCAGTGTGCTCCCCACACCCCTTTTCTTCTTCTTTATTGTACATTCTTCAAGCACAAGCCTGTAGTAGTCTTCTCCTTTTCTGACCCTCTGTGTTCCTAGTTTACACCATATAATGTCTCTGCTGTCGATCTGTCATGCTAATATGGCCTTATGTATGGTTGCGCGCTGACCCCTGGTCCAGGGGAGTGAAGCAGATGGTTTCTGCATGGAGCTCGTGGTGCCTCTTTCCCGGTAGTCAGCACCACAGACATAGGTCTCCATCACCTGCACGGTATAACGAAGCTGAGGACAAGATTCACAGTAGAGGCTTCAGAGTTCACTTGGGGTTTTCTTTTTGCTGACGATGAACTCTCCACCTGCGAATTCACCTTAGAACCAGTGACGGCCTTATCTGAAGACCAGCTCAGCGGCTGGGTACCAGTTGTCCTTGTTCCGCCTCCACTTCAGGGGTGCTCTAGGTCTGCACACCGTCCTCAACCCACACACCTCCCCTCCCCGAGAACACACAGCCCACAAGGAAACACTCATCTGTCGGGATTTCTCCCTCACCTGTTGTTCGGAACAAAATACACAACCCTAAAGGTTTTTCTCAAAAACGTGTTACAGCAAAAATAGTGCATGTGTTTAAAATGTAAATGAAGAAAACAAGCAGCAATTCTGAGAAACAGCAGTAAACGCGGACTCTTTTACTGAATTAAAAACATGAACAACCTAGATAATTTCATGGTGGTTCAAGGGGAAAGTGCATGAGTCAAGGCATATTGATTGGTTTACTTTTCAGTTTTCCATGTACTGTAAATATTTTTCTTTGATTCACATTTGTTCCTAACAGATTCTGAGCTAGATTTCCCACTAAAGTATCAAGATATGAATAAGTGGTAATGAATAAGAACAGCACTGTGGTTCATGTGCCATTAGCCAAGCTGGTGTGACTTTTGGAACTTGAGACTAACTCTTCTTTTCTTTTTAGGTCGCCTCTTGGTGGTGTGTTGGCCGTATCTGGCACCCAGAATGCCTCACTCTGTGACGGTCTATTAATAAGGTTGCCTTGCTAGACTTGGGAGCAGAGCCCCCGGTAGGTGGCTTTTATCATTATATGGCACGGCTTTCCAAGTGATTACTTATTCCAGTTTCTTCATAATAGAAGATACGACATTAAAAGCTTTGGAAAGCCTGCCACATAATAAGCATGCCACTTACTATTCTTAGGTCCATCAAAATGTATCGTGCTCATCAGGACCTCATTAATAGTTACGGTCTCACAGAAGGATCGGAATCCTGGCAACGAGCAATTTTTCCCCTGTCTCGTGCACGAAACGCAGAGCTGCTGTAAAAGCTTATTTGTCCACATTCCCCAAACAGCCCGCAGATGAACTCTTCCTCCTCCAAGTCTTACCCAGAGTTTCCACTGTATCTCTTTCTATCCACTGGGAAGGGTCCGGGTACCTCCGAGCAGGTGGGGAGAGGGCTGGCCCTGCCAGGTGGGATGCGGCAGATGCTAGAATAAGGATCCTGGTGGAACAGCAACAGTTCGCTGACCTTGGAAAGAGGACACAGTCAGGCTGCTAGAGTCTGCAGCCTGTAGGGGCAGCTCAGTGGCTCAGATCACAGTATAGCCATACTTGGAAATCCAGGCACATGTGGATTTGGTACCAGGTAAGTCTTGTCAGCAAGACCTTGAATACAGGATGGAGGTTTAGGGGCCTGGACCCTCAGTCCTGGGATGGGAAGGACATGGATGGCCATGCCGAGTGCCAGAGGATGGGCTCGAGTCACCCGAACTGCACCAACAGCAGGCGGGCCATGCCTGGGAAAGGGGGACACGGCCAGAGGCCGAGGGCCAGGCAGGGTCTCACAGTTCACAGGGAAGGAGCTCTGATCAGATGAAAGGCCCACAAACTGATCTGGCTGAAATGCCCCAATCTCAGCACAAAAATCAAGTCAGAATAAACTTATAGCTGTTCCTATGTTGTAAATATTTTTAGTTATATATAAAGATGTTAATGGTTTTCTAGTGTTACAGGTTATGGATTTTTTTTTTTCCTCTATTTCATTGTAACTTTTACACTTGCTTTGAATGAAGCTGTTTTGGAGCAATTAGAAAAAGAAAATTTTTTTCATTTACTTAGCCAACTCTGTTCACACAGATTCTCTCCCTTCTCATTTCTTTTAATCTGTAACTGGTCAAAAATTACCTATGACATTTTCAACATCATCCCCCCCGTTGAAGATCACATGAAGAACATCCTCTGTTAAGGTTTTTAAATTTTACCTGGTTCCTTTTTCTTTCCCATAAAACCATTCATTTCCCAACAGTAAATCACAGTGGAGACAGGTTGCATGTGCTCACAGAGCTATGGAGCTGAACATTCAACAGCAGAAATGTTCTAAAAGTCCAGGCCAACCAAGTGCCGCCCAGGGGTGCCTCCCTGCCCGTTGGGTCACCCACAGGGTGACCTCGAGGGGATGTGCCCACATCTCCACAGCTTTCCACATCCATGGCTTCCCAATGGCTGCAAATGCTCACTAGGTCTCCACCCCAGCGCGGAACTAACATCTTCCTCCTGTGGGGCTTGTCTTCTCAGCTTGCTTTGAAACTCACTTGAAATTTCAGGAGCCCCACAACAAGTTCACCTGCTTGCTTTGATTCCTGAAGTTCCTCAAAGGGACTCAAGTGTGGTCCATGCATGTTCATCCAGCATCTGGCATTGTGCCAGGGACGTGGAGGGGGTGACCTGTGGTCTCTCCCTGCAGATGAATTTACAGTCCCAGGGGAGAAACAGGTCACTTCAACAAGGACTTGACCCTCCATGTTAGACATAAGAATCTCAGAGACATAGTGTTCTGAAAAGCTTCATTCTGAAAAAAGTTCACCCTGTCTCAAGTAAAACTGGTCGAGGAATCGAATTATCAGGTCTCTTCTAATTGTGACAGCTGGGGGAGGGCAGGGGTCCTCTGGTGGCAGGGGCAGTGGCCGCCCCTGGCTTAACAGGCTTGCCTGGAACAAATCCTATTCACCTTCAACTTGGTAGGAATCAATCGAAGTGTTTTTGCCCCCAGACAGTCACACAGACACAGGGAGGACAGGGTGAGGGCACAGGTGGAAACTTCCTGGGTGTGGGTTCCTTTGTGTTTTTGCTGTTTGGTCACACTTCACAACATCTGTGCCTTACTGTGTACCACAACATAAGCTGACATCCACAGCGCACCCGACTTTGAGATGGCTTAAAACTAATGCTCTGCATGAGCTTTTGTAACTTGGTGAAACTGTGTTTCCTCACCCCTTTTGTTCTAATGTGTACTCTTTCTGAACATATAGACAGATTCAGTGTGCGTGCTTGGGGAGGTCAGACTCGAAGCTTGGGTGATGCTGTATTTGTCATTTTAATAGCATTGGCTGTTAACCATCTATGCACGGAGGCAGCCCTCCAAATGTTCAGGGTCCTTCAGTGTGAACATTTTTATAGTTGGTGTCCAGCATTTTTCTTGTTGCCCTAGGAATTTAAGGGGTCAGTGGTAAGAAAAACAGAGAAACAAGTCATCCCAATTTGAGACACGTGCAGTTTTCAGATTGAGCTGACCTGTGACACCTTCTTTATAATCCTAGCCTGAGCACCACTATTTTGGGAATGCTTTATGCAAAAAAAAAAAAAGAAAACCTCTAGAAATAAAATTGTGATTAAGCAATCTTAACTCTGTATTCAGGTGTACTTGAGATTTTTTGCTCTCTCTCGCTCTTTCTCTGGCATCTTTGCTTCTCTTTTGCATCATACTGTGCTCATTTCCTGTTTGCAAATACTAATTGTCTAGATGAAGAAAGTGAAAATGCTCTAACATAGCACCCATCTGTAGTTTTTAGTTGTTTTTTTTTTTTTTTTTTTTATGTGAATATACAACCGTTAAAAAAAAGGGCTTCCCTGGTGGCCAAATGGTGAAGAATCTGCCTGCAGTGCAGGAGACCCAAGTTCAATCCCTGAGTGGGGAAGATCTCCTGGAGGAGGGAACGGCCACCCACTCCAGTATTCTTGCCTGGGAAAGCCCATGGATAGAGGAGCCTGGTGGGCTACAGTCCATAGGGGTCGCAAAGAGTCGGACACGACTGAGCAACTAAGCACACATACACACAACAACCAAATAAATTAACCGAGGAAGACATTTCTGAATTGAAAGATAAAATTTATTTGGATAAGTTTGCTTTATTCATCCAGCCATCTATTCTTTCTTCTGGGGACTCTAGAAAATGAAATATCCCACACCCAAGTTCAAGGTGGCCCCAAAAGGAACATCCTCATTGTGCAGAGGAGAGAACTGACATCGGAGTTTGTTGATGCCACTTTGGAATCCATTGACTTTTTCCTCTTGGTTCTTAAGCACAAATAGGTCTGCAATTCCTTTCACTTCTCTGTCGGCTTTCAGTATTTGTATATTAAATGTTAAAGTCTTTCAAAATACTGTAGGGCTACATCGTGTGGTAAATTTCAGAAGGGCTGTCCTAGAACCGTTTTTTAATGAATTGCTCAAAAGATGAAAATACCACATAAAGCAATTCCAAAAAGGCGTCCTCATAGTTGAAGGATTTTCATTAACGACATCAAAGATAGGAAGATTAGTTCTGTGATTATCAGTATTCCGGGTGTAAAATGAGACATTTGGGTACCTGGTTACAACTTGGCAGGCCAGGTCAGGCGCAGCCCTGCTCACTGCTGTGTCTCCTGCTTCTGGGCATGTGCCCTGCTCCATCCTGTCCTGTGGCATCGCAGATTCTCTAACTGCCTAACCATGTAGCCATCCTTCCTGCTCCATGCTAGGCATGGACACAGGCTCCAGGCATGTCTTCACTTTAAAAATTTGCTTTAGGAATGAATGGGGACCAAACTGATATTATACACTCATACTAATAGACTCCTTAACAGTAAAGTCAGTCAGAGAATGCTTGTTCTATGAAACAAAATTTGTATTTCAGACAGGTTTTAACTGCAGTTACTGGGTTCAATCCCTGGGTTGGGAAGATCCCCTGGAAAAGGGAAAGGCTACCCACTCCAGTATTCTGGCCTGGAGAATTCCGCAAAGAGTCGGACACAACTGAGCAACTTTCACTTCACTTCACTGTTGTTTTAATCTAAGACCTTACAAATAGCTGTTTAAGAAGTCCCTTTCTAGTGGCTTACGTTTAGTTTATTGGACCAAATTATATCCACACTGTATTATTTTTTACTTGAATTTAGATACATGCATTCTGTCCTGTGTCTACTATGGGGGTTGAGCCTGTAAGTTCACTTCCTTGCTGGAAAGCACTTGTCTTGCTTTAATTATTTTCATTCACTCAGCAAAAATTTTACTTCCTTTTATGGGAAACAACACTGAATACAACTAATACAGCTCCTGCCCCAATGCTGCCTACAGTCTATTTTTACTTCTGTTTTAGGTTTTTATACATACAAGATAAGTTGTTATTCTTAATAAGGGATTTTACAGACCTCCAAAAACCAAATGCTGTAAAAATTTGCACATTATCATACCGTATCAAAGAAGTGTTCTAAGTATGCTGTTGCCCCTCAGAATTGACTTCAATTATGTTATCATGTTAGTAATTTCTTTCACATTATTCAAAGCTTTATCGTGTTTTATACATATAAATTATTAGTAGTAAATTTCCTTTTCCAACCCACCTGTTTACTATACATAAAAAACATGTTTTAAGCAAATGTTGACATTTTCTTAATTGTTTACTAATGAGTTTTATGATTAGCATAAAGGAGACTGAAACTTTGATTATGATAGCTTTTGCCCTTAATTAGCAAAGTATATGCTTGACTTCTAGCTTAAATATGAAAGAGTTATCGATGCAGGTAAGTATTGTCAAAATTCACAGCTCTCAGAGAAACAACTGTCAGAACTGTGAAACTTAAAGTACAAAGTACAGAAATAGTTTTAATTCAAGCTTTTTCTTTTGTCAGCATCCTCATAGGAATTCATTTTAGTAGACCCTCTGATGTATGATTCATTTCGCTTGTTATTTTTCTGCATGAGTCACCATTTCAGAATGTAAAACACAGGGAGATAATAAACCTGTGTGTGTGCACGCACACACTATATTCTCTTTAATTATTGTTTTTGTGTATGCAAAGTCGCCCTAGGAAAAATAACATCTGTTCTGGTACCAGCAAAAACTGGGCAGGGATTCTGAAGAGTGTTACTTCATCTTAGGGTAATTTAAAATAGGTATATGTATGTTTTCTACCTTGCTCTATGATTCTTTAGATCAAGACAAAGAACTTTGTAATTATTTGGAAAAGCATGGTAACCTATCTTTGATATGTAAAAAAGAAAAACTGGAGTGCGAATTTCATTGCAGACTTTTCAGTCATAATGCTTTTTTAAAGACTTTCTTAACAGTATAAAAGAGAATACACAGGTAATTTTAGTTGACATTTTAGTTAGGAATCCATGAATGGAAACTATATATTTATGTTTATTATGCCAAGCCAAATAGTTATAAACTCTAAACAGCTTCTGGTTTCCTTTGTTTGAGGAAATAATTAGCCTGTCATAAGAACTCAAAATAATTAGGCTGAATTCAGGGAAATTAACCATGACTTTGGAATTATGTTTTGTGATAAAATGAATGAAAATGATGTCTGTTATTTTATTTCAGGGTGTAAAATATGTAAGTGGAGTAATTTGTAGACTATTGTAACATTTCAAATCAAAATAGATGTAATTTTAAACTGTACTGAATTATTTTGACTCTAAAGGATTTTTTCTTTATTACAAATGCCATTGAACAGTAAGCATAAATAAAAATTTTATGGATGTATTTGAGATGCAGTAAAATTTATATTGGTTGGGGAAAAAAGGAAGAAAAATTGTTTTTCACTAGGCTACTTTGGTTTTAGATTTTTGTTTCTACCTATAAATCATTATCCACTGAGACAGATATGCTACTTGTTACTTTAACTGCTATTTAAATTACCTTAAATTTACAAACTGTCATTATTTAAAACAAGCTTTTTAAATCTTAAAGGTGTGTCTGTTTGGGGGTCATATTGGCAGCTCTGATAGAGAAAAGAGGACCATCTCCTATTTCTTCATGCCTTTTAAGTGTAATGAGAGGATTTATCCACTTGCACATTGGTTTGCCAGCCTGCCCGTCTACAAAGCAGTAGAATAAGACCGACATAGGACACTGGCCCCTTCTTGACCACATACATGCTGTCAAGATGTTCAGCTTCTCTGGGCCTCTCACTTTAAAATGGACATAGTGATAAAAGCATCTGCTTCTCAGACCCATTGAGTTCCAGGGAGGTAATAGAGATGAAAACACCCTCCACTGTGTAAGGTATTTATATTATGAACTAGCATAACGTGCAACACAGGCTTTCATATTCTTAATTGCCCTACCAAAAACCCAGTATGTGCCCTGGGCAAGTAAGTATTCACCAAGTTTATTTATCATTTTGCAGTTTTGAAGTGCAGAATTCAGTTCTTCCATTTATGCATGTTCTGTGCTTTACCAAAAAATGGAGCCTTTGCTTTAACTTTGTTGAGCATCCTTTATTAGTCTAAATTTTTGTTTTCTCTTGTCTTTTAAACTATGAGAATAATGCTTTCACATAGACCTGTAGTATTTTTGTATTGATGCTTGAATGCCCTCTGTTAAATATTGTATCTACAGATCATCAAATTCTTAAAGTATGTGAAAATTTGATTTCAGGGGAAATTAATTAAATGTGTGTTTAGAATCTTAGGGCTTCCCTCATAACTCAGTCGGTAAAGAATCTGCCTGCAATGCAGGAGACTCAGGTTCAATTCCTGGGTCGGGAAGATCCCCTGGAGAAGGAAATGGCAACCCACTCCAGTATTCTTGCCTGGAGAATCCCATGGACAGAGGAACCTGTCAGGCTACAGTCAGTGGGGTCGCAGAGTTGGACACAACTGAGTGACTTTCACTTCACTTCACTTCAAATGTTAAGTAAAGTTATTGTCATTTAACCTGTCATCGGAGAAGCTTATTTTGTTTCAAGTATTGGATTTATATTCTTCTCAGATTCTCATAATCATGATTCCTGAATTGTTATCTTTAAACCATTTAGGATTTACTTATTTCTCTGTGCCCTGTACTCTCTACTTTTTTCCCCTTCTCTTTGACCATTTCTGCTATTTGTTCTTTTCACATTTACTTGTACAATCAGGAATTATTAGCAGATTTTTTTTAATGTGTCTTCTTAGTCTACTAAGGATCTTGCTACTAATAGGCATTTTTAAGATATTTTAAGGTTTTTCAACATCGATCTCTTAAAATACCCCTTCTCCTGTAGGAAACCTATATTTAACTTCCCTTGCATGCTTTTGAAATCTAAGGAGTGCAAGGTTATTGCCACATGTCAGCAGTGCTTGCAGCATCCTGGGAAATAAAGTGGGGGCTATTGCAGGTAACACACATATAGCGTAGAAGCCTGTGTTGCACAAGCATGGGCAGTGTGAGCTTGGGAGGTGCTCTCCTCAGGGAGCCCGCTGTTCTGAGCTCAGGCTGCTGGTGCGCTGTCCCCAAGAGAGAACCGAGCTTGTCTGTTCTTGAGTAGTGTTTAGCTTCGTGAAAATTTGATCCATTTGGTTTACAGTCACCCTAACAGGCATTTCTCTGAATAGGCGAGTTAGGATTAAAAAATTGAATTTGGGGAAAAGTGTGGGGTCATTCAGCATCACGAGATGCCATTTATCTAGGTAATACTGTCTTACTTTTCATTTCTGCCTTAATTTGGTCATGTAAATGTGCTCAGAACTAATAAAGATTTGCAACTGGTAAAAATTAATGCATGACTCTTCAGCCGAGTACTGAATGAAAAAGCATGTGTCATGAAATCGCCATTCTCTGATCCCGTGTTTTCCATCACTTACGGACTGGTTCCGTTTAGAGTGTAGTCCATGCTTATTTTTTGTTTCATAGGTTGGCCAAAATGGGAAGGACTGGATTCCGCTCTCTTCCACGAAGAGTCAATGGGACTGGCTAAGATCAAGGTCTGAGGCTTCGTCCATCCATCATCAGGTATGCATTGAACAAAAATCACTACAGTTCTATGCATGTATCTTTGAAGTATTTGGTTGATATGCATATTATAAATTTGGGTTTTTATACAATGTTGAGTCACAACTTTATCCTATAGTTTTTAAATGCACTGTAAGTAATTTAAATTTTGCAGTATATTGAGTTAAATGATATTGTTAGCCATGAAAAAATTTCAGCTGGTCTTAGAAAAGTGTAATATTTGAAATATGCAATTCTTCATTGCTCAGTCTGTACATCCAAAGATAACAGAATTCTTGTGTTACTCCATATTGAGTGTCGCCAATTTTCATAGGATCAATTGTTTGCTGCATCATGATGCAGTTTTAGTACATTCTTTTCAATAACTTAAAAACTGTTTTTCTCAACTGGAATTCTCGGCCCAATTATAGTTGGGTTCTTCTAACATGATAATGGCAAAATATGACCAGTCTATGAAATATTTTCAGATATTACTTATACATGGGGGTTTAGATACTTTGTATTCCATGTTGACTTAACAGTTGCAAAATTTAACAGCTTGTTTCCCACACCATTCTAAATAGATGCACAAAAGCATCATGTTAGAAAGTCAACATTACTCTTTTTTCCTGCTTTGGCAGAATGCTTTATACCAACTTACATTGTCTTTACTGGTTACAGCAGAATAGCTGTTTAGATATTTCTGAGAGAGGCAGAGAAGCTGTGTCTTGAATGAAAATATAACAGGGAAAGAACAAGCCGTTGAGATTCAGAAAAATCTAAAACCAGAGGGAACACATTGTGTTAGCAATAGTGATGTCAGTTGCATTAATTGTGTTAATGTCACTTAAAAAAAATTTTTTTTATTTTTTAAATTATGAAAAGTATGATAACACATATACAGGAGACTTGGAAAATACAGAACAGAGTTACATGTAGTTCTAATACATATTACAATTTTTAAGTAGATAAATTAAGATAATTTTTAGTTGAAGTTTCTCAAAATAGCAAACTCTTAAAAATTAATAGAATTAATACATAGAAAAGTAGAAGGATATAGTCTACCCAAAAAGTACTGTGCACTAATTCAATGTAATTAAGATTTATCCAGTTTTCACATAATAGCTGGGTACAAATGCTCTCTTCTCTGCAGTAACCCTCTGTGTTTTTTCAGTCTTTTTACCTTCTTGAGGCTTTTGATGACCAAGTCTAAGGTCTTTCTTGGTAACGGTCACATTGTACTTGAAAATATGTGGGTTATTTTCCAATATCTTTTGATATTTATTTCTCACATAATTCCACAGTATGTGAGGACTTGAATTTGTACCCTGCTGTTGTGTGAAAAAAAAGTGTTAATGTCACTTTTAAACTGCAGAGGAAACTTAGGCGTGAAAGAAAGCCTTGATGTGCCTACCTACTGAAGAAGAAAGGCTGTGTGACTCAGACACCGATTAACTCAACGTCCATGCTTTACTCTTTAGTCACACGAGCAGATGATTGCTGTATTTTGCCTGTTTAGGGACAGTCTTTACATTAAAAATACAACAGGGTCAATTGCAATGTACACTTAATTTTACAAAAATATAGGTTAAATCCATCCACTTTTCGTGAGGGCAAGTGTCAGTCTGATGCCAAAACACAAGTGATAGAAACTGGTTTTCATTGCTTTTTGAATATATAATAGGATGAGAAATCCAATTGATCAGTAGTTGATAACATTTAGCCACCTGCCAATTTTCAATTTAAAGTCAGATCTTTTTGAAAGAGGTTGCCGGTATTATCAGTTCTGTGTCTCTTAGAAATATAGTACCCTGCTAAAAACTAGCATTCATGAACTTGAGGAATCATTTACCTTTTTAATATCAAATGGATCTTTGAGGAGCTGGTTTCTTCCTCTGAGAAATACAGTTGATAATATTTACTATCTCTTGTCCACAAGTTTTCAAAGTTTTCAATCAATGTAAGTTTTTAAGTAGACATGCTCTTTGCCATACACAATATACATTTCATTCTTTCTTTCTCAAAGCACTGATAATGAGTTGAAACTCTGACCCACCTTTTTCAAACTGACTCCTCCACACTGATGTACCCCTGCACAAGTATTGTGCTTACCACTCTCACAGGTCACAGGTGTGTCAGAGACTAGCCCCCTATATCTGGTCATCCGCTCTCCCTGGGTGCCCCATGAACAGCATCTTCTATGACGTGAAAGACAGTGGGGAAAATTACTTCAGCCAAATCATTGCTTCCACCCAAGAGACAGGGAGCCGTGACCCTCACCTAACATAACACCAAAACGTTTCACCACCTCAAGAATGCATATTTGTCCTGAAGACAAGTCATTTCTACTCTTGAGTCAGAAACCCCTCTTCGTGTGATGACACTGATGTAAAGAATTGATTTTCACCTTGGGCAATGAGTTCAACTCTTTCAGGCCTCTGGTGTCTCTTGTCTTAAGAACTCCTTCCCTGGACTGAATGGTTCACAAGGTGCCTAAAAGAGTTTTTGGCTGATTATCTATATTCTTCTACAACACAAATTGTGGCTAGAGCTGCCTCGCACAAATTAAGAGGATTTTTAGACATTAAAACATACGTGGAAACATTTTTATGTTCTCAGCGAGATTTATGTTCTCTGGGTCCTTGTAAAAAGTGAAGCTTTAATGATGCTACTTTCAGTGTCAAGTCTTGGTGATTCCCAAGGGTTCCCTGCTGCTCTCCCTGAGTACGACGTTTGTCAGGTGGGATCTCAGGGGATCTGTGAACTGTTCATTCTGAGCAATGCCTTAATATGTATTTTGACAAATATAAAAGAAGCCTAAAGATATTACATTAGACCAGCTGAATCCATTTTATGGTTTCTTCTTTCTTTTTTAATTCAAAAGCGTCACATAGCAAGTAAAACTTTTAAAAATTAAATCTAGTTACAAACTAGTTGTTTCTTATTTTTTTTTCCAGTCCCTTTTTGCTTTCTTTTACGACCACATGAAACTTGAGAAGCCACCTAAAGCTAAATCATTTAGTGGAGTTGGGCAGTTCCCAAGTGTCCAACAAGAAGGCCTGCTTTAGGCTGCGATGGCCACTGTCATTCCTGGTGATTTGTCAGAAGTAAGAGATACCCAGAAAGTCCCTTCAGGGAAACGTAAGCGTGGTGAAACCAAACCAAGAAAAAACTTTCCTTGCCAACTGTGTGACAAGGCCTTTAACAGTGTTGAGAAATTAAAGGTGCACTCCTACTCTCACACAGGAGAGAGGCCCTACAAGTGCATACAACAAGACTGCACGAAAGCCTTTGTTTCTAAGTACAAATTACAAAGGTATTAAACTCTATTTGTCTTTCAGATTCTATTTTCTATTATGTTGGCTATTTGAAGCCATTGTTAACGTATATATTTGTATCCACCTCTTTCCGCTGACTTGCAGAGAGAAATGTTTAAGTAGATTAGACGTTTTAGCATTCTAAGTCACAGACTTTTATGTGTTAGTGCTTTTGGATCTTTTTTAATGCAATGCTTAAACGAGCGTAGAATGTCCGTTTGTACAAAGAAATTGCAAGAGAAGGGTATGGACGTTAACGTGAGTATATTCTGTCTTGCTCAGTTGCATTTGCAGTCACTAAAAACCAGAGAGAACTAAAGTGGCGACTTAGATGGTTCCAGGTCTGCGGTGTTTAGGTGTGTACCCTTTGTAGCAGATGCGTAGTGAGTTAGAGAGTGTCGGTGAGTAGGGCAGGTCTGTGTTAGGCTAGCAGCTTAGCTTCCGTTTGAACAGGGAGGCCAGGCCGTTCTTACCATGATGCTGACAGAATATGTCTGTGTTCAAGGCACATGGCTACGCACTCTCCCGAGAAAACCCACAAGTGTAACTATTGCGAGAAAATGTTTCACCGGAAGGACCACCTGAAGAACCACCTGCACACACACGACCCCAACAAAGAGACGTTCAAGTGCGAAGAGTGCGGCAAGAGCTACAACACCAAGCTGGGCTTCAAGCGGCACCTGGCCCTGCACGCGGCCACGAGCGGCGACCTCACCTGCAAAGTGTGCCTGCAGACGTTCGAGAGCACCGGCGTGCTGCTAGAGCACCTGAAGTCGCACGCGGGCAAGTCGGCAGGCGGCGTGAAGGAGAAGAAGCACCCATGTGAGCACTGCGACCGCCGCTTCTACACGCGCAAGGACGTCCGCCGACACATGGTGGTGCACACGGGAAGGAAGGACTTCCTCTGCCAGTACTGCGCTCAGAGGTTTGGGCGCAAGGACCACCTGACGCGGCACATGAAGAAGAGCCACAACCAGGAGCTCCTGAAGGTCAAGACGGAGCCCGTGGACTTCCTGGATCCCTTCACCTGCAACGTGTCGGTGCCCATCAAGGACGAACTCCTCCCGGTGATGTCGCTGCCCTCCAGCGAGCTGCTGTCCAAGCCGTTCCCCAGCACGCTGCAGCTGAACCTCTACAACACTCCGTTCCAGTCTGTGCAGAGCTCGGGCTCTGCCCACCAGATGATCACCACCCTGCCTTTGGGCATGACGTGCCCCATAGACATGGATGCTGTCCACCCCTCCCACCACCTTTCCTTCAAGTACCCGTTCAGTTCTACCTCATACGCCATCTCTATTCCCGAAAAAGAACAGCCCTTAAAGGGGGAGATTGAGAGCTACCTGATGGAGCTGCAGGGCGGCGTGCCCTCCTCCTCCCAGGACTCTCCAGCATCCTCGTCCAAACTGGGGTTGGAGCCGCAGCTCGGGTCCCTGGAGGACAGCACGGGGGACCTCTCCCTGTCCAAAAGCTCCATCTCCATCAGTGACCCCCTGAACACACCAGCATTGGATTTCTCTCAGCTGTTCAATTTCATACCATTAAACGGCCCTCCCTATAACCCGATCTCGGTGGGGAGCCTGGGGATGAGCTACTCCCAGGAGGAGGCACACTCTTCGGTGTCTCAGCTCCCCCCGCAGAGCCAGGACCTGCCGGATCCTGCCAGCACCATAGGGCTGGGCTCTCTGCACTCGCTGTCCGCAGCCTTCACCAGTAGTCTGAGCACGAGCACAACCCTGCCCCGTTTCCACCAGGCTTTCCAGTAGAGTCCCACCGTGCGCATCGATGGCCGAAACGTACGTGCAGCCCTGCCTTAGCTGACCGTTCTGGTTGTAGTGCCTACTTTAAGACAGTATCACAGTTTCTGCTTCTGTATAGTACCAATTTTCATTAAGCCAGTATAAAATAGAAACTAGCTTTTTAAATGAGCTACAGAACCATTTGTGTTCAGCTATGTTTACCTGGGTATTTTGTCCTGATTCACTGCCAACTGTCATATTTTAAGACGATTTCTCACATAGGAAAGCCATTATTAGCAGTCAAGTCTTACAAATCCCATGTTCTGACTTACTGTTAGATCTTAAACTTTGCATTTTTGTCCGAGATCAATGGCTCTACCTTTTGACATTTGGCTCCTTAAAAATTTTTGCTACAGAATGTAAGTTTTCTAAAACGTACATGAACGACCTGAGAGTTTAAAAAAATTTTACTAGCCTCTAAATGGATTAATAAGGAAATGCTTCAAATGAATTTAGAATCCAGTCTGGGGACATAGCATATGTTTCTTAGATATAACCATAATTTCAGGTCAGTATATTTTGAAGACTTGCTATTGTCTGGCTCAAATGTTTGCTGTCTTTTTTATGCACATATAAGAAAAACAAGTCTAGACACAAAGCGCACCAGTATTTGTAGCAAACACACCCCCTAGGAAGGTGACACGGCAGTCCATGTTACTTAAGAGTTGGCCTTAAATTAGTACACAGGATGTTTGCCACGTTTTATCCTTGTTGCTGTCTTTCTTGCATTCATGCTAATAGTTTATGGCGTCAAGAGTATTCAGCGTCAGTCTTTAGGTGCATCTCTTTCATCTTCTCCATCTTTCATGGCCAGAGGGTAGGTCGAGGACAGCCAGCCACTTCCCTTGGCTTCTCACTGCACAATTGGTCCAGAGTCCACAGCTGTTGGGGAACACAGGTGTGCTTATCCCAGGGGTGGGGCTGTCCCATCTTGTAGGGTGAGAGACCCCAAGTAGAGAGACCAGTGCGAGACCTGCCACTCTGCTAGGGACTTGTCTGGGGACCACGTCCCCTGTTGCCAGGGTGGAAATGAGGGGTCAAGTCACAGCATATCACTTACATCACTCTTGCTCCCTTTGATTCAGTTTTCTCTCCCTGAGCACCAAAAGCAGAAAACAGAACAACCCGGCTCGCCAACCACCACCACCCCCCACACTGTGGTATCTTTCTCATTCAGTGTTTTTTTTTTTTTCCATTCAGTGTTAATTCATTTTTCCCTGCTGTTTTTGGACAGAGACTTTAAAGTTAAATGCATTCAAAAACTATTTGAGGAAAGATCACAAAATTTAAGTGACTAAAAGTATATACAGTAAACCCCACTTTTACAAGTCCCTGGGAAAGTGGGAGGGACGTCACAAAGAAGCTGAATTTGCAGACGGAGGGAGAAGAGCATAGTAAAACAAGCACTGTCTTAGGTGATGTGAAAAATAACAAGAGCGTGGTGTTCAGTGAATACAGTAGTTATTACAGGCTTTCCTCACTTTAGACAACCAGCACATTTTCTCAAAGGTCAAACTATTATTCTATTTTTCTAATAATCGGTTGGGGCGTCAACCTAAGAAACATATCTTATTAAGCACTTGTTAACACCTTATTTGGGGACCCTGTCTGTCGGGGTGGGTTTGAGGAGGGAGGGTTTATAGAAGAGTATATATCTCTTTAAAAAAAAAAAAAATATTTCTGAGCACTCATGAGCCCTGTGTGGAAGGTTCTCTTCCCTTTGACAGGGCCAGCTATCACTGCGGATTTCCATGTTTACCAAGAAGTTCTAAAGATGAGTGCAGATTACTGAATATAATACATTATTTAAACTATTGGGGAGTAGTATAATTTGTGGAGAGATGTAAATTGTAATAATGTAAATGGGGTTTCACTATATATTATATATATGTACACACACGTGTATCGCACTTCATAGAATCAGAGTTGCTCTCGTACGGAGCTTTGGCTCCAGTATTTTTATCATGCTCCTATTTGTTTTTGTTTTTTTAAATCCCAGGAGCAGTAGTTTTTATACGTATGTATTTAAATTTTATTATTAAAAGTTACATTTTATTAAAAAAGTGTGTTCCAAAGGCATTAAAATTATATATGTTAATAAGGAAATACATTTAAAAATTTTTCAAACTGCTCCTGAGCGTTTGCCTAGGAGACTGTTTGCTCTCAAAGTAGGCTTTTAGCTCTGCTGTGTTGCTGCCCGCTTTAGTTTCTATGAAACAGATTGCTTACTTAAATCATTAGTTGAATGATTAGTGTTCAATATTGCTTTAATCACCGTCGAGAGGAAAAGAAAAAAGAAAAAAAATTTTGGTGACAGAGCACAAATAAATAGAAAACCTGTTTTTAAATAGAAATCACAAATCACAAGTGTGGAAGCACTACTTTATTTTTGTCTAAAATTTGCTTAAAGAGAAGTCAGATGAACGAACTGAGATGTCGGCCTTTTCGTGGGCTGTATTTCACTGCTAATAAAAAAGTAAAAAGGGAGTACCAGGATTTATTAAATAAAGCATTTTGGAAATGGGGAATGGCGCCATGTAGGTGTATATATATATTTTTAGCCTAATTCTCGCCCAGCATACCTTCCAGGGCACCAGGGCTGAAATTGTGGACTCTATTTTCACGTGTACACACCCCTTTGCCTGTTGCTTTCCCACAGACTTGAAATCACACTTCCAAGTAAGAGGGAATTCTGCTCATTCATTTTTTAAACTGACTATAGTGGTCACTAAACCCCCTTTGAGAGAATCTCTATTAAACATGAGGTAGACTCATTTTATTTTAATTGCACAATGGTCTGACAAGGCTGTAACACCGAACTGGCTCTTTTTTTTTTTTTTCCTTAAAAAGAAAATTGACACTTTTGATGTCAACTGGATGTGATTAAAAATAATGATTGCCAATTCTGTTTTCATTCTCCAGTGGCCAGAATCATCATCCTCGAAATTTCTAGTAGTGCCTTTGCTTGGGGTTTTTTTTTTTTTTTTTTTTTCATAAAGGGATTGTTACTAAGTTAAAAATATTTCAGTTTAGAATTTGGACCTCAGACAAGATACTGAACCTCATTCGGTTTGACCTTCCATGTGTTTGTACAAATTAAGGTCACCAGATACCGAAGCACGAGCACGGAAGGATACTGACACTATAAGCAATATTCTCCGTGGATGGACCCAAACATCACCTTGATAGCTACTGGTCACTGCTACAACGTGCATCTTAAACCCCTGTTACCGAGTTCCGTTGTTCATGTCCTGACTGATACGCGCTACTCCTTGTGCAGCTTGTTAATTTCATGTAGGTGTTTCTTCCAAACTATGTATTTTTGCCGATGTGTTGCTTGTGTTTCATTCTTCTTAGTCACTTGTGCAACATAGTGATATATTGTGTTGATTTGGACAGTAGCGGTTTTTAAAAACCATATACTGACTGAAAACATGAGCCAGAGCTGACTGCTTTATTAAGCTAATAATGAATGTTAAAGAGTACATATTTTCAGGATTATTCATCTAGTAAGCAATACACATATATAGGCCAATATTTTTTTAAAAAATAGAGCTTGGTCAACCTCTATACTACACATATTACAAGATATAGCACTTTCAAAACGAATCTAAACCTTTACAGAAAAACTTTCTTATAGGTTATGCCTTTTATTTTAAGACTTATTATAATTTGTTTCAAGTGCCATTAGAGGATAGATATATAGGCCTTTGATGTATAATGCTTTGTGTTCAAGAATGGTAGACGGTATTTTAAACAGGTACAGTTTTACAGTGTTTTCTTATCAATTTGCTATATTGCACAGAATCAGTGTGTCTTTTCATAAGGTTTTACAATGGTTTATTTTTTTTACAAGGTTTACGTGTCTCAAAACACACTGTCTTCCCAGTATGTAAGTTAAAATACAAAAAAAAATATTCACCCAAGTTGCTTCCAGCCTACTGAGATCCAGGCGACATTGGAGGAGATCTTTTAGACGTCATGTATTCTTCATTAGCAATGGCAGACTGTTACCTCTGAGAAGTGAGTGCCTACGTTGAGCCCTTGTCTTATTTTTCTCACGCTGTGTCAGCAGCCACATCAATCACACAGATGGTCTGTGGTGATCCCATAGATCCACGTTAGGCTGTGTTGTGTAGCTCTGTGCTGAGAACCCATGCAGAGCTCCCTTCTGATCCATCCAAATGGATCCTTTCTTACACATCCAAATGATACGACCCACAACGGGCAAGGCACGTTCCTATCACCCCCCGGCCCTTCTGCAATATTGTCAACCTCTGAGGTTGGAAGGCAGTGTCTTTTGATAAGTTACCTAGCTTAGAAAGGACAGAACTATTGCTAATGTGTAAAACACTTCATTGTATAAGCTTCAGTGGTACAGATGACCCAGAATGAATGTGTATCTTCTCAGAAACACTCCTTCAATATTCTGTCGGATCATGCTGCTAATGTAACTTGGGATACAACTCTTCATGGTGCTACAGACTTCTCTGTCTCGTTCAGTCGTATTTTTTTTTTATCCATAGGAAAAAAAAGGACTACATTAGGTGTAAAGGTGTACAATATATTTTTATACTGTGACTTCATTTGTCTTTAACAAGACTTTTACACCACCCACCACAATGTATTCATGTGCACTTGCAAAAGGAAACCTTGGACGTGCAAATGTTATACCAGAACAAACCCAGCTTTGTCCACAAAGGTGACCGTGACTCGGAAAGAAACATGGGCTTTATAATATGGTGTGGAGTGAAGAACATGCTGTACGTTACTAACAGCCCTTTGAATTTAACAAAAACTGGGCATCCATTCGGAAATGGATTGCATCATGCCTGAACATAAGCTGGACTGCTGAAATTGTATTTTTAGCTGACGAAAAAGTGTTTGGACTAGTACTCTAAAAATGTTCTGATGATAAAGTTTTGAGTCAAAATAGAAAAGAGAAACTGCATTCCAGGCTGCATTTTGTATATTTTTATTGCATTTAAAATTCGCTCTTCTGTGATACCGGGAAATCAAGTGGCTTATCCTGTATATCATGTACTTAAAATGTATTCACAAACTACTGTTGTGTTTGTATAAAATATAGACAAAGATCATATTTTCTGTGTGTGTATAAGCTCTGTAAAATAGCAATCACATTATGAAGCTGCAGCAAGACTACATTTTAAACATCCACATCCAAAGAAGCAGGCTATTTATTGTCCAGTTACCCAGTTATAAAATATTCATTTGCTGCTAATTAAACAATAGTACTGCAGCTTCTCATGGCCTACAGTGTTATGTTTGCTGTAAGAAAAAGATATGTGAACTCCACAAAAATATATGAATAAAAATTATAGAATGGCTTTAGATAATGTAGATCTTCCTGAAATTATAACAGATGATAAATTTCTATTTGGTATAACATTTTTTTCCCTTTGAATTTGAAATATTTTCTCATTTGATAAATATAAGATTCTAATAGCTGCCTCTAGGACAATACTTGGTTGTTGAAATGTAAAGTTCTAGGGTTTCTTTTGTTTTGTCTTAACTTTTGTACCTTGAAAGGAAGGATAGAAATTGTAAATAAAAAAGTCAAAATGTTGTGCATCAAAACTTTAATCCAGGTGAAAATTCAAACAAAGAATCTCCCAAAGGCTGTTAGAATGTATAGAGCAATCATGTTTTTATTCATATGAGATAAAATGGGCATTAAGTATTTCTTTGGCACTTACTGTCCATCAGTCCTGTAAATTATCTTTTTAGACGTTCTCTTTGGGCTATTTGTCTAAAACTTGGCTGAAAATCCTCCCTTGACCATTTACCTGGACCAGAGTAATGAGCTCACAGATGTCATTTTGTCTCAAATTCATCAGTTAAACAGTGATGCATCTTTGAAAGAAAGAGATTAATTCTGAAAATCCAGTTAATAATCTGGCCAGGAACCAGTGGCAGGAAAAAAATTTTTTTTGGATTTCTCATAGCACCTCTTTCATTATGATAGGAAAAATTGCTTCTTAACCTTTGACTTTCCTGTCCTAAGGTTCTCTACCTTCAGAAAGGTAAAGAAAATGCACAGTGACTCCCCATTTGGCAGTTCCTCTTTTCACATACCTAATTCCAGCAAATCTAAAAGCATTTCTTTGTTGATTCTTAGCATTAACACTACATACGTTTTTATTTAAATTCACGCATATGAAATATTTTAAGGACTATTTATAGAAGGGAAAATGCTATTGCTTTTTATAGTCAGAATACTCTGAAAAAGGATGTTTGGGGTTAATTCACTTAAGGTGTATTCTCCCTTATGGAAAAGCAATTAGAAGTGCAGTTTAAGCAAAGCATTAAGCATAAGCATTGCACCATAGATCCAGTGGGGCTAAAAGACTTCTTCATGCAGGTTTTTGTTAGATGAAAAGTTAGTACTGATGATTTATCATTAAGGGGAGGAAAACTTCAGTCTGACTAAAGACAGCCTGAGGTTTTGCTGCCACTTTTCCTTAAATGAGCATTTCTTAAGCAGAAGGCACCTTTTCATGCGAAGTCCTGGGCTGTTCCCAAGGAGTCAGCTTTACAGAAAGAGGCTGGTTTCCTGATGAACCGTTGCAATGAAGATGACACCATCATTACAACAGTGGGAAGGTGTAAATGCTGTATTGAGTTGTACCCAGTTACCCTTTTTTGTAGATCAAAAATGATCAAATATTGGCGGTTTCAGACTAAAACTAAAAACAACCAAGCCCAGAATGTCTCAACTTCACCTGCTTTCTATTCAACACAGAGGTCAATAATAAATCTGTCTACTGAAGATGTTTGACTCCTGACTAGCGTGATGGTTAATTTTCTGTGTCCACTCGGCTTGGCTGTGGTGCCCAGACTGGATGCCTGGTCTAGTCAAGCACTGGTCTAGCTGTTGCTGTGGAGGTTCTTTGTTAGACGTGATTAACATTTATAGTCAGCTGACTTTAAATAAAACAGACTGCCCTCCATAATGTGGGTGGGCCTCATCTCATCAGTTGGAGGCCATAAGAGAAAAAACCCATTCTCCCAGGAAAAGGGAGGTCTGCCTTCAGATGGCTTCAGATTCAACCTGCAGCATCAGCTCTCCATGGGTCCCCAGCCTCCCTGAGTCTCCAACCTGCTGGCTTGCCCTGCAGATTTCAGACTTGTCAGCCTCCACAGTCGTGTGAGTCAATTTCTTATAGTAAATCTATTATATGCAGTATCCTGTGGCTTCAGTTTCTCTGGAAAACACTAGTTCAGCTGCTGTTCTTCAGAGGTTCTGGTTATAAGAAGTGGCAACATCTTTCTGTCTGATACACTGTAATAGCAAAGAATGCAAATTCCCAGGTTCTCAGAGAAAAGTATTGTATATTAATGCATATAGGTGGAATCTAGAAAAATGGTACAGATGAACCTATTTGCAAGGTGGGAACAGAGACGCAGACATAAAGAACAGACATGGACACAGCGGGAAGGGGAGGGTGGGATGAACTGAGAGATTGGATTGACATATATACACGTGTAAAACAGTGAGTGGGAAGCCGCTATATACCACATGGAGCTAGAAGGGGTGGGGGGGGGGGGCTGGGTGGGATGGAAGGAGGTCCAAGAGGGAGGGGACAGATATATACTTACAGCCGATGCCCTTTGCTGTACAGCAGAAACTAACACAACATTGTAAGGCAATTACACTAAGAAAGAAAAAAAAAAACTGGTTAAAAAAAGTTCCCAAGTTCTGACTGCTTTAGAAAAGAGATAAACAGCACAGTGCCTAATGGAGATTGTACCTATAAAGGAGTCCTTGGGCTCTCCTTTTGCATACTAGTATTTTGACTGCCGTGATTTTTTAAAACTTTATTTATTGAAGTACAGTTGATTTGACAATGTGCTCATTTCTGCTGTGTAGCAAAATGACTAAGATACACACACATACATATACATTCTTCATATTCTTTTCCATTATGGCTTATCACAGGGTACTGAGTATAGCTCCCTGTGCTCTACAGTAGGACTGCATTATTAATAACTGCAGTTATTGCAGATGAAAATGGTTTTCTCCTAATGAACCAGTTTTCTTTTAAAAAGCATGTCAGCAGGCTAATCTTGCTTTACCCTGTAGAGACATACTTGACATGTAAACCAATGTTTATCCTAATGCACACATGGAAATGTTCATAAATTGAATCCTTTTGAAAACATGGTCCATTTCTAGTAATACCTCAGTCAAGGTCTTGAGATTCTGGGAGAGATGAGAGTTGGAAATGTAATGGTGCCTCACATAAGTTGCAGAAGTTTCCTGTTTGAAGGCAGCAGCATTTTTGCAAAGGTTTAACTTTTGGTTTAGTCTGTAATTAGTGAACTCTCATCTTTTTCTTGGAGCCCCTTTCAATGTGTTGTTCATGCTGTTTCTAAAAACACATAATTGATCTGCTATTTGTATCTACACACACCTGGTGACATTTCTAAGATCGCTCCTGTAACCAGATTTTCATGTCCTAGGAATGTGCGTTATGTAAGTAGGTTAACAGCCTAAACCATGCCCTATTTCAGATTTTAAGCTATGTCAGCTTCTCCCACCCCAGAATTACATAGTGGTGATCAGTGGCTGTAATAAATACACACCCTTAGAAACATCTTCAAGACCATTTTGTTTACAAAATGCAGACAGACCGGTTCAACTATTCCCAGTTTCCTAAGTTACATTAACTTTCACAGGAGTGAAGTGCACCTGCTTTTGTATTTTCTGTCCTGAATCCTTTCATACGCTATTTCTGTAGTTATTCCTAACCTCAGCATTTACTAAAAGAGCTTCAGGTTATTACCAGTCAGTGCTTTAAGGGACCCTGAAATTCTTCCCCACTCTTGACAGCGGTCCTCCTGTTTCCTCCTCTTACTTTTTCTGTCATTTTCATGTGAAGTCACTCACCGTTCTTGTGCTTATCCCTCCCTTGCATGCCTGCTTTCCCTGCTCCTGCCTCTGAATTCCAGGGCTTCCCAGGTGGCGCAGTTGGTAAAGAATCTGCCTGCAATGCGGGAGATCCAGGTTCCTTCCCTGGGTCAGGAAGATCCCCTGGAGGAGGAAATGGCAACTCACTCCAGTATTCTTGCCCAGGGAATGTCAGAGACAGAGGAGCCTGGCAGGCTACAGTCCATGGGGTCACAAAGAGTGGGACACGACTGAGCATGAGCATGCCTGTGAATTCCACATGTCAAAATCTCACCATCCTCTGCAGATGGGGACTGCAGCCATGCAATTAAAAGATGCCTGCTCCTTGGAAGAAAAGGACTTGGCTGTGACAAGAAAACTATGACAAACCTAGACAGTATATTGAAAAGCAGAGACATTACTTTGCCAACAAAGTCAAAGCTATGGTTTTTCCAGTAGTCATGTATGGATGTGAGAGTTGGACCATAAAGAAAACTGAGCACCAAAGAACTGATGCTTTTGAACCGTGGTGTTGAAGAAGACTCTTGAGAGTCCTTTGGACTGCAAGGAGATCCAACCAGTCCATCCTAAAGGAAATCAGTCCGAAATATTCATTGGAAGGACTGATGCTAAGGCTGAAGCTCCAATACTTTGGCCACCTGCTGCGAAGAACTGACTCCTTAGAAAAGACTCTAATGCTCGGAAAGATTGAAGGAAGGAGGAGAACGAGATGACAGAGGATGATATGGTTGGATGGCATCACCGACTCAATGGACATGAGTTTGAGCAAGCTCTGAGAGTTGGTGATGGACAGGGAAGCCTGGTGTGTTGCAGTCCATGGAGTCGCAAAAAGTGGGACATGACTGAGCATCTCAACTGAACTGAGCCCTTTCTTCTTCTTTTTTTTTTTTTTGACAGCACCATGAAGCATATGGGATCTTAGTTCCTCGACCAGAGATCGAACCCACGTCCCCTGCACTGAAAGCACAGAGTCTTAACCACTGGGCCACTAGGGAAGCCCTCCCTCTAGCTGTTTCTTGATGATCACTCTTCCATTCACAATACCTTTTCAGCTTTGACCCACTGAAAAGTATCTTATTTTCCCTATGAAATTTTATTAGATCTTCTGAGGGCTGTGTCTGTTTTTTTTTTTTATTCCTTTAAGTCCCTAGCTTAACAGAAGTACTCTTTTAAAAGTTGACCCTAGAAAAAATTTTATATGACAGTTGTAATGCTCGGGTTATCTTTGTTCTATAGAAAGGCTTATTTGATACACTGAAGACTGTGTGATCATACTTAAACCTCACATTTTGTTCTGCCCTCCTACATTGAAATAAGCAAATTCTGTAATAGTGTACCCTTTCTTCAGAAATAAACCACTCTAAACACGTTCACTGCAATGGACCAAAATTAGGGAAGAACCTTTGATGATTCCAATTCTTATAACTGTACTTCAAAAGCTCTGTGGAATTGTTAGCTCTGTTTAAACTTTCTGGAAGTTGAGTGACTATCTAGAGATAAGTAGGTAGGGTTCTTAAGATGTTATTTCACCAAGTACTATGATAAGTTCTCATAACAGAAATTATCATTTGGAAATCTCCTTAGATCTTATTCAAATTTTAGTTTGCATTTACCCTCAGCAGTTAGGCCAGTGAGTAAAAAACCACTGAGGGAGAGCCTTTTTGTTTGCTTATTCTACACACAGAGTCAATTTGTGTTCAGTTGTGTCTGACTTTTTGCGACCCCATGGACTGTAGCCCACCAGGCTCCTATGTCCATGGGATTCTCCAGGCAAGAATACTAGAGTGAATTGCCATTTCCTACTCCAGGCGATCTTCCTGACCCAGAAATTGAACCTGTGTCTCCTGTGTCTCCTGCATTGGCGGGCAGATTCTTTACCACTGGGCTACCTGGAAATGAGAGAGATTGGTAATCCTTTCAGATCGAGATGGAAAAAAATAAGAAAGGACATAAAATTAAATAATACAATCAAACTTGATGCATGTAGTAAATAAAACTTTGTCATTTGAAGGAATATATCAACACTCATATTTATGTCCAGGTATTACAAAATCTTTTATGTGTGTGATCATAAATAAGGTAAACACATTTTCAAAAGGGTAAGTGTTAAGGCCATGTCATATTAATAAAATTAGAAATCAATTAGTCATATTCTTATATGACTTCAGGAACTTCCCTGGTGGTCCAGTGGCTAAGACTCTGCTCTCCCAGTGCAGGGGACCTGGGTTCAATCCTTGGTCAGGGAAGTAGATCCCACATGCTGCAACTAAGAGCTTACATGCCACAACTAAAGACTTTGAATGCCGAAACTAAAACCTAGTGCAGCCAAATAAGTAAGCAAATAAAATACATACATATATATATTACAGAAGCACCAACTCCAAGGACTTCCCTGGTGGTCCAGTGGTTAAGACTGTGCTTCTACTGCAAGAGGCGTGGGTTCGATCCCTGGTCAGGGAACTAGATCCCATGGGCCACAACTAAGATCCTGAAACTAAGACCTACCTGGCACAGCCAAAAATATAATATATATATATATTATTATATATATATAATATATAAATTATAATAATATATAATAAATATAATAAAGTATATATTATATAAATTTATATTATTTATATAAATATTTATATATATTATTTTTTTAAGGCTATGACTTTAAAAAATAGGTAACTACTGGGAAACTAAGAAACATCATCCTAAATATTCCTTGGATGAACAAAAAAATTCCAAACTGAAATTACATGGAAAAAAAGGCCATGAAAAGAAAAATGTGTCATAATAAACCTCCGAAGTCAATGTTTAAGTTATACTGGGAAAATATTAGGACTTGAAAATTCTTCATTATTGAAAGAGAAAGACAGAAGATAAAAGAATGCTCTCTTTAGCTATGGGGAGACTGGTAGCTAGCCTCCAAATCCACTCCTTTACCACTGTGAAAGAACAGTAGCTGGGCTCATGGCATGTCTGCTGCTGCTGTTGCTGCATCGCTTCAGTCGTGTCCGACTCTGGGCGACCCCATAGACGGCAGCCCACCAGGCTTCTCCGTCCCTGGGATTCTCCAGGCAAGAACACTGGAGTGGGTTGCTACTTCCTTCTCCAGTGCATGAAAGTGGAAAGGGAAAGTGAAGTGGGGCCAATTACATTGCACCCCAAAGACCCCCTTGCAGCTCAATTGGCCGTGGAACTACATTGTCACCAATAAAACATAAGTGACAGTGTTACATGCTGCAGGGGACCGACATCACATTTCCTATCCCCTCCCACCAGCTGGAATGAAGGCAGGGAAGTGACCCAGTTTTAAAGAAGCACATAGAACATTGCTTTAGAGCTCTGTCAACACACTTTCTGAAAAAGGTCAGAGAGGAAATAATTTAGGTTTTGTGGGTCAACTGATTGCTGTCATAACTACTCATTGCGGCTACTGCCACTCAAACGCAGTCATAGACAAAGTGTAAACCAATCAGCATTGTTGTGCTGCAGTTAAACTGTATTACAGAAGCAGGCAGCAGGCAGAGTTATCCCTCATGTAAGGACTTCTATGGCTTCCCAGGATGCTCAGTGGTAAAGAACCCGCCTGCCAGTGCAGGAGACGCAGGTTCAATCCCTGGGTGGGGAAGATCCCCTGAGGAGGAAATGGCAACCCACTCCAGTATTCTTGCCTGGGAATTCCCTTGGACAGAGGAGCCTGGTGGGTTACAGTCCATGGGGTCGTGAAGAGTTGGACAGGACTTAGGGACTAAAACAACAACAAAGAATTTAAATGTCCTTAAATATGCTGATGTGACTTCCTATTCAGACCAGTATGGTGGATTACATTGTTAGATTTTCAAATACTGAACTATATCTGCATGCCTTGAATCAACATCACTTTGGTCTTAATGTACAGTTTTTTGATATGTAGCTGAATTCTATTTATTACTATTTTGTGAAGGATTTTTTTCCATTAACTCTTGTGAGGAATATTGGTCTTATAGTTTGCTTTTCTTGTGGTGTCTTTGGTTTTCATATCAAAGTAATACTAACTTCATAAAATGAGCTGGAAGGTGTTCTCTCCTCTTCTATTTTCTGGAATAGATTTTGTAGAATCTGTGTTTTGTGTGTGTGTGCTAATTTTTCTTTAAGCCTTTGGGAGAATTCTCCAGTGAAACTATCTGGGCCTCAAGATTTCTTTTGGGAGAGTTTTTAAATTTAAATTCAATTTTCTTAATACTTAAAGAGCAATTCAAATTATGTACTTTTTATTGAGTGAATTATGGTCATTTATATTTTTTGAGGAATTGATCTATTTCATCTAGTTTTCCAAATTTATACATATATTAATAGAGTTGTTTGTAATATTTTTTTATGTTTGCAGAGTCTGTAGTAACACTCCTCATTTCAGTCTCAATATTGTGAACTTGTCTTTTCTCTTGATAAATGACAATGTTGCTAGAGGTTTGTCAATGTTGTTGATCTTTTCAAAGACCTAGATTTTGTTCCATTGATACTCTCCCTTGCTTACAATCACATTGTTTTTTATCTCTATTATTTCCTTCCTTAAGCTTCTTTTGAATTTATTTGCCCTTCTTTTTCTAAGTTCTTGAGGTGAGGGTATAGACTATTGATCTGAGACTTTTCTTTTTTCCTAACATGACAGTTTGGGGTTAAAATTTGCCTTCTTAGCACTGCGCTAGCTGTGTCTCACAAATTTTCATATGCTATTTGCATATCAGTTCTATGTTGTTGTTTTTAATTTCCTTTGAGATTTCCTATTTGACACATGGAATATTTTGAAAAGTGTAATTTAGCTTCCAAGTATTTGGAGATTTTTCCTGTTATCTTTCTGTTATTCATTTCTAGTTTAATCCCATTGTGATCAGAGAACACACTCTGTTTGGTTTCAATTCTTTTACATTTGCTGGTTTTTTGTTTTTTGTTTTTTTAATGGAGGGGCTTCCCTGGTGGCTTAGATGGTAAAGAATCTGCCTACAACATAGGAAACCCAGTTTCGATCCATGAGTTGGGAAGATCCCCTGGAAAGGGGAATCGCTACTCACTCCAGTATTCTTGCCTGGAGAATTTCATGAACAGAGGAGCCTGGTGGGCTACACTTCATGGGGTCGAAATTTATGCAGGTTGTCTTGATAACGTTTCATGGACAATTGAAGAGAATGTGTTAGGTGGAATATTCTGTCAATGTCAATTTGATATGGTAAATAATGGAGAACAAGGAAACATGCTGAAATACACCTGTAAGTATTTGTTGTTGTTCAGTTGCTCAGTCGTGTCCGACTCTTTGCAAGCCCATGGACTGATGCACACCAGCCTTCCCTGTCCTTCACTGTCTCCTGGAATTTGCTTAAACTCATGTCCATTGAGTCAGTGATGCCATCCAACCATCTCATCCTCTGTTGCCCTCTTCTCCTCCTGCTCTCAATCTTTCCCAGCATCAGGGTCTTTTCTAATGAGTCAGCTCTTTGCATCAGGTGGTCAAAGTATTGGAGCTTCAGCTTTAGCATCAGTCCTTCCAATGAATATTCAGGATTGATTTCCTTTAGGATTCCTGTAAGTATACAATCAGTAAAAATCCAGATGGGGGAACGTCTACAGACAAAATGGTCCACATGTGTCAACAGATAAATTGTAAAGACAAAGAAGGGATGGAAAGTCAGCCTGTAGAATAAAGGCTTAAAATATACAACAGCATAAATAATGTATGATATTAACCATAGTGTCCAGGGATGGACACATGGGTGATAAAAAACACTAAAACACACACAAGGAAGTGATTACTGTCAAGTCAGGGTAGCAGTGACTTCTGGAGAGAGAGGACTGGCGTAGAAAATATGGAGGGGTTACCGAGGTGGCTGGAAAGGTTTTATTTATTAGCTTGTGGTTTTCTTTCTTCCCTTGGGTGGCAGTTACAAGAAGCAGTAGGCTGGTGTGTAACAGCTGACTCTCCAAGGGGGAAAGAAAGCCCTGACTTGTAGAGGTTCCTGATCTCCATCATGTAAATACTACTACAGTGGCCAATTTCAGGCTACCAACATGATGTCATTGTGGAGCTGGGAAGAGATTACACAAACAGCTCTTAGGGGCTGTGTGAGCCAGCACCAGCGCAACACTGGAAGGGTGTGTTCCTTATAATAATTTACTCCACTGTACATTTATTTTTTGAATATTTTAAAGTTAAAAAGATTAAAAAAATTTTGCACTGGCTAAATGGCCGATTCTAGGACTGGAACGGGAAATATATAAAAGGAGCCTAGAACATCTTTTTGTGTCAGAAAGTACAGAAGTGTTTAAAATGGAAATAAAAGCCCCATAACATTGAGGTATGTCAAAGGGAAACAGCAGCCAATTGAATGAATTTCCATGGCCAAAGCTGGATATAATTTTAGCAAGAAGATAAAGTACAACCCGAAGTATAATATGCATGACTACATATTGATATAAATAAATGGAGGAGAAATAGACATATCTCCTGGGCAGAAAAATCCAAATAATCTGTGTATCCATACAACCACATAATTCCCTACCCCTTAAGTTAGGACTGCACATAAGGACCCTTTTCTAATGAGGACAGTATGGAAAGGGGGTAAAAATAGAGATTTTATAGTAGAGAAACCTGACAAACACAGCCTTAACCAGGTGAGCAAGTGCAGCATGAATGAGGGTAAGCTGTGTTGATGTTACACACCCGCCACATGATGTGATGAGAACAGCAGTCAACTCTTGCTGTCTTCCTTCCAGAAAACCATCGTCCCCGGGTAAGTAGGAGAAAAACATCAGACAAACCCCGAATGGAAGACACTTTATAAAATACTTAACCCGGACTCCTCAGAACCGTCCAGGTCATCAAAAATAAGGACAGTCTGAGGATCTGCCCTAGGCAAGAGGAGCCTGAGAGCGTGACAACGTGCACTGTGTCTGTCCTATGAGGGATCCTGCGTGTTGGGCAGACATTGGTCTCAAAAGCTGAATGAATCAAGCCTGTCACGTCCAGAAAGAAACCACTGACAGCGTTTGTTGCTTCTGATAAAAATCTTGCTTTCCAGAGAAAAGTGAAATCTTGGAAACTTTTATCCACACCTTGATGTGGTGACTTCTCATTACTTTCTGATGAGATGAGTGGTAATATCAACGAATGTAATTTTTTGGTATTGTGTAATGAAATGTGTCAACATCTGGAAGGTTTGCTTAACTCAGGGAATTATTTTTTCTTCAAATGACCAATGTTACAAATTCATACCTCTGTAAAAGACCCATTCAGTGTTCAAGAGAGACCATTGGATTTTAATGTTATGGAGTACAAAAAGTACATTGTTACAGTTTCAAATTCTACATGGCAACTAACATTTAAGAAACTACCACTTGCCAAGTTTGGTTATAGTTTCAAAGTAGAATAGCCACAATTATTTGAAAACACTAATAAAAAAATGCAGCTGTGCCTATCTCTGCGACACTAGTTTCCTTCAGATATTTCATCTACAACAACATATCACAGCAGACTCAAACAGGTGTGAGGAGCTGGTTGTTTTCCATTAAGCCCCAACCTATAGTTAAAAGTACTTGCAAAAATGTTAAACAGTCTCACTCTTCTCACTAAACTGTTTTTCTTTGCAAAAGAGTTGGTTTTTTATGAAACAAATAAAGGCTCTATTCCTGGAGTAGAGGCAAAAAAAACAACAACTATGGATCCATGGTGGCAGGAGGGAGGGGGTTGTTTACTTATTTATTTTTTTTGAGGGGCGGATGTCTCCTTGCATGTAACGGTAGTCAGGCACTACTGTTGGGGCATATTGAGAGGAGTGCAAGGATAATGGCTGAGCTCCTTCTAGGAAAACTCCTCTGTCCCTAGTGAAGTGCACAGACATGGCTGGCTCTTCCAGCATCTTGCCTGGGATGTAGCTGTGATGCTGAAGCTGGCACACCAACTCAACCTTAAGTCCTGTGACAGCTCTGACCATTTCCTTCTATATTTCATGTTACATGGAATAACCCTTCATCACTTAAACCGATCTTAATTAGCTATTCTGTGACCTGTGATAGAAACCATTCCACACTGATACGTGACCTCACACATCTGGGAACAGGGAGGTCACAATCCTCCAAAGGACAGGAATTCTTTTGTTTTTTGGTAGATCTAAATTTATTTCTCTTAGCTTTTATTTTGAAAAATTACAGACCTACAGAAAGTTTCCAAGTACAGTGAAGATCCATATAACCTTTACGGAGATTCCCAGTTATTTTGTCACGCGTTATTCCTCTCTCTGGAAAGGACAGGAGTTCTTTCGAACTCCATTTCTCTTCCTTCTCCTTCCTCATCTTAAGACCCCTCAAAGTGATGGCCGTGGGGGTGATAAGGACTTACAGTGTCAGGAAAGCTAAATTCAGGATTTGCAACAGAACAGGGCCCTGAATGTCCTGTACATTCTGCCCCCACTGTCCCCCCGGCCGCAGGTCCAAGAGCAGAGGTGAGGTGTGCACCGCTGTGTGTGCAATGTCACCTCCTTCCTGCATTGGCTCAGTGAAGTTCTGAGTGGTTTAAAAGTTGGGGAATAATCCTTTTTAAACCACTTATAATTGCTATTAAGTCCTATTAATTTCCTGTAATCAATAGGACTAAGGACCAGTTGATGGTGGTGGCGTTTTTTCAGGGTTAGTCAGTAGAGTAGCACTCACACCTCATGCATCACTTGGTGTGTGACAGAATCGGCGTTTGTCCAGGGACAGCCTCATACCTGCTGCACCCACCCTCAGGAACCTAGCTCCTCAATCTTTGTGCTTCTTGTGCTAAAACAGCAGCTCTAGATAATGGATAGCCCCAATTACTTTTCCATTAACTTCTAAATGTTGGCAGATACCCCAGAAATACCTTGGGACTTCATTCAAAATTTAAAACTATATATATATATATATATATACACACACACACCAAGTATGAGTAATATTAGATACATATATATATAGTTTATACTACATACATACATATTTATATTAGCATTACTAGTAATGTATACTAATATAAACATGTACATATTGAGTATTACTATTAATATAAACTATATATATGTATGTATCTAGTATTAGCCATATAATATATATATATATTATATATTACTTAGCATTAAAAAAGGAACAGTGAAATTCTGCATTGGTAACAACATGGATGGACCTAGAGAATATTATGCTTAGGGATATGGCAGACAGAGAAAGACAAATACTCTATGATATCACTTATTTATGGAAGCTAAAAAAGAAAACAAACATATATGCAAAATAGAAACAGACTCACAGATACAGAACACAAACCAGTGGTTACCAAAGGGGGGAGGGAAGCAGAGAGCGGCACATTAAGGGCATAGGATTAAGACATATAAACTATTACATATAAGATAGATAAGAAACAAGGATACACGGTACAGCACAGGGAATTATAGTCATTGTCCCTTAATAACTTTTAATGGAGTATGTGCAATAAAAATACTGTATCACACTGCTGTATGCTTGAAATGATTATAATATTAAACATTAACTATACTTCAATTTTTTTAATGCCATAATATTGAAACATCCTGGAAGGAGGAAAGCTACCTTTGAGAGCCTCCTGGACTTTCCCTAAATGAGAAATAAACTTTTTTTCTTAAAAAAAATGTTTCCAAACCACAGAGGACACCGAAGGCATCCTGGTGTTGCCCTCCTCAGCCTTACGTGTTAGTTACTACCTAGTCATCAAGTCTAATACTGAGGACTAACAACGAGGTACAATGGATTCACCTATTGTACTCCTTGGAAGGAAAGTTATGACCAACCTAGACAGCATATTAAAAAGCAGAGACATTACTTTGCCAACAAAGGTCTGTCTAGTCAAGGCTATGGTTTTTCCTGTGGTCATGTATGGATGTGAGAGTTGGACTGTGAAGAAGGCTGAGTGCCGAAGAATAGATGCTTTTGAACTGTGGTGTTGGAGAAGACTCTTGAGAGTCCCGTGGACTGCAAGGAGATCCAACCACTCCATCCTAAGGGAAATCAGTCCTGAATATTCATTGGAAGGACTGATGCTGAAGCTGAAGCTCCAATACTTTGGTCACCTGATGCGAAGAGCTGACTCATCCTAAGGGAAATCAGTCCTGAATATTCATTGGAAGGACTGATGCTGAAGCTGAAGCTCCAATACTTTGGCCACCTGATTCGAAGAGCTGACTCATTTGAAAAGACCCTGATTCTGGGAAAGATTGAGGGCAGGAGGAGAAGGGGACGACAGAGGATAAGATGGTTGGATGTCATCACCAATTCAATGGACATGGGTTTGGGTGGACTCTCGGAGTTGGTGATGGACATGGAGGCCTGGCATGCTGCGGTTCATAGGGTCGCAAAGAGTTGGACACGACTGAGCGACTGAACTAACTAACTAACTAGGCTCCTATTCACTTGTCACTTTCTGATCCTTCCTCATCACCACTATGCAGGCCAAGGGGGATGGATAAAGTCTCTAAGTTTAACACTTCCTAGCATCAACTGATCACTCTCTAATGAGATCTCATGAGTCCTAGACTTAATCATCTTCCCTAAGTCAGTTCAGTTGCTCAGTTCTGTCTGACTGTTTGTGACTCCATGACTGCAGCACACCAGGCTTCCCTGTCCATCAACAACTACTGGAGCTTGCTCATACTCATGTCCATCAAGTCAGTGATGCCATTCAACCATTGCATGCTCTGTCATCCCCTTCGCCTCCTGCCTTCAATCTTTCCCAGCATCAGAGTCTTTTCCAATGAGTCAGCTCTTTGCATCAGGTGGCCAAAGTACTGGAGCTTCAGCTTCAGCATCAGTCTTTCCAGTGAATATTCAGGACTGATTTCCTTTAGTATTGACTGGTTGGATCTCCTTGCAGTCCAAGGGACTCTCAAGAGTCTTCTCCAACACCACAGTTCAAAAGCATCAATTCTTTGGCACTCAATTTTCTTTATGGTCCAACTCTCACATCCATACATGACTACTGGAAAAGCCGTAGTTTTGACTAGAAGGCAAATTAATGTCTTTGTTGGCAAAGTAATGTCTCTGCTTTTTAATATGCTGTCTAGATTGGTCATAGCTTTTCTTCCAAGAAACAAGCATCTTTTAATTTAATGGCTGCAGTCACCATCTGCAGTGATTTGGGAGCCCAAGAAAATAAAGTCTGTCACTGTTTCCATTGTTTCCCCATCTATTTGCCATGAAGTGATGGGACCAGATGCCATGATCTTAGTTTTCTGAATGTTGATTTTTAAGCCAGGTTTTTCACTATCCTCTTTCACTTTCATCAAGAGGCTCCTTAGTTCTTCTTCACTTTCTGCCATAAGGGTGGAGTCATCTGTGTATCTGAGGTTACTGATATTTCTCCCAGCAATCTTGATTCCAGTTTGTGCTTCATCCAGCCCAGCATTTCTCATGATGTCCTCTGCATATAAGTTAAATAAGCAGGGTGACAATATACAGCCTTGACATACTCCTTTCCCAATTTGGAACCAGTCTGTTGTTCTATGTCCAGTTCTCACTCTTGCTTCTTGATCTGCATACAGATTTCTCAGGAGGCAGGTAAGGTGGTCTAGTATTCATATCTCTTTCAGAATTTTCCACAGTTTGTTGTGATCCACACAGTCAAAGACTTTGGCGTAGTCAGTAAAGCAGAAGTAGATGTTTTTCTGGAATTCTCTTGCTTTTTCCATGATCCAACGGATGTTGGCAATTTGATCTCTGGTTCCTCTGCCTTTTCTAAATCCAGCTTGAACATCTGGAAGTTCATGTACTGTTGAAGCCTGGCTTGGAGAATCTTGAGCATTACTTTGCTAGAGTGTGAAATGAGTGCAATTATGCAGTAGTTTGAACATTCTTTGGCATTGCCCTTCTTTGGGATTGGAATGAAAACTGACCTTTTCCAGTACTATGGCCACTACTGAGTTTTCCAAATTTGCTGGCATATTGAGTGCAGCACTATCACAGCATCATCTATTAGTATTTTAAATAGGTCAGCTGGAATTCCATCACCTCAACTAGCTTTGTTTGTAGTGATGCTTCCTAAGGCCCATTTGACTTCACATTCCAGGATGTCTAGCTCTAGGTGAGTGATCACACCATCGCGGCTATCTGGGTCATGAAGATCTTTTCTGTATAGATTTTCTGTGTATTCTTGCCACCTCTTCTTAATATCTTATGCTTCTGTTAGTCCATACCATTTGTCCTTTATTGTACCATCTTTGCATGAATTTTCCCCTTGGTATCTCTAATTTTCTTGAAGAGATCTCCAGTCTTTCCCATTCTATTGTTTTCCTGTATTTCTTTGCATTGATCATGGAGGAACTTTTGACCACCGAGTACCTCTCTGTGTGTGCTGGAGACTTGATAAATGGATTTATATATTGATATTTAAAGGTTCATTTGCATTCACTTAATGTTTTTAAAAATGTGTTGTTTTTTAAAATTATAACTTAAAAGACCAAATTTTGAAGTTGACTGCATTGTTTTCGGATCCAGGGATAAAGGGCTATTGAAAAGAGTATTTATATTGAACTAGTCAGATGAGAACAAGACCCAGTTTCCCCCACAGTCAGTCTCTCCCATCAGGAAGCTTCCATAAGCCTCTTATCCTTATCTGTCAGATGGCAGACAGAATGAAAACCACAATCACAGAAAACTAATCAAACTGATCACATAGACCACAGCCTTGTTTAACTCAAAGAAACTATGAGTCATGCCATATAGGGCCACCCAAGATGGACGGGTCATGGTGGAGAGTTCAACAAAACATGGTCCACTGGAGAAGGGAATGGCAAACCACTTCAGTATTCTTGCCTTGAGAACCCCATGAACAGTATGAAAAGGCAAAAAGATAGGACACTGAAAGATGACCAGCTCCCCAGGTTGGTCAGTCAGTCAGTCAGTTCAGTTGCTCAGTCGTGTTCGACTCTTTGCGACCCCATGAATCACAGCACACCAGGCCTCCTTGTCCATCACCAACTCCCGGAGTTCACTCAGACTCATGTCCATCGAGTCGGTGATGCCATCCAGCCATCTCATCCTCTGTTGTCCCCTTCTCCTCCTGCCCCTAATCCCTCCCAGCATCAGGGTCTTTTCCAATGAGTCAAGTCTTCACATGAGGTGGCCAAAGTACTGGAGTTTCAGCTTTAGCATCATTCCTTGGTAGGTGCCCAATATGCTACTGGAGAAGAGTGGAGAAATAACTCCAGAAAGAATGTGGATATGACTGGTGATGAAAGTAAAGTTCAATGCTGTAAAGAACAATATTGCATAGGAACCTGGAATGTTAGGTCCATGAATCAAGGTAAATTGTAAGTGGTCAAACAGGAGATGGCAAGAGTGAACATCAACATTTTAGGAATCAATGAAATAAAATGGACTTGAATGGGTGATTTTAATTCAGATGACTATCATATCTACTACTGTGGGCAAGAATCCCTTAGAAGAAATGGAGTAACACTCATAGTCAACAAAAGAGTCTGAAATGCAGTACTTGGGTGCAGTCTCAAAAACAGAATGATCTCTGTTTGTTTCCAAGGCAAATCATTCAATATTACAGTATTCTAAGTCTATGCCCCAACTATAGTACTGAAGAAGCTGAAGTTGAACGGTTCTATGAAGACCTACAAGACCTTCTAGAACTAAAACCAAAAAAAGATGTCCTTTTCATCATAGAGGATTGGAATGCAAAAGTAGGAAATCAAGAGATACCTGGAATAACAGGCAAATTTGGCCTTGGAGTACAGAATGAAGCAGGGCAAAGGCTAACAGACTTTTGCCAAGAGAACACACTGGTCATAGCAAACACACTCTTTCAACAACACAAGAGATGACTCTACACATGGACATCACCAGATGGTCAACACCAAAATCAGATTGATTATATTCTTTGCAGCCAAAGATGGAGAAGCTCTATACAGTCAGTGAAAACAAGACTGGGAGCTGACTGTGGCTCAGATCATGAATTCCTTATTGCCAAATTCAGGCTCTGGGAAGATCCCACATGCTGTGAAGAAACTAAGCTCATGCTACAACCACTGAGCCTGTGCTCTAGAGGCCGGGAGCCACAGCTACTGAGCCCACATGCTGCAGCTCCTGAAGACTGCAAGCCCTAGAGCCTGTGCTCAGCAACAAGAGAAGCCACCACAGTGAGAAGCTCACACACTGCAACTAGAGTGTAGCACCTGCTCACCACAGCTAGAGAAAGCCCACGTGCAGCAAGGAAGACCCAGTGCAGTCAATAAATAAATAAAAGCGTTTCCTTTACAGTCTCCTTCCATTCCTCAGAACCAGAGGTTTTCTGAAGTCAGAGTCCTGACTCTGGACTCCTGCTCAGCCTCTAAGGCCCCATGGGTATTTGCTTCCAGAACAGGAAGAGGCTGGACAGCCAGACCTCTAGCACTGTCCACTGGCCCCATTACCGGGTCACCAATCTTCAAGAGTTGAGAATTGTTCCACTGGGTGCCAGCACTGTTGGGATGTCTCTTCCGCTGGGTGAGCAATTATGGCATCAGCTCCTCAGTGGTGTGCATGATCCCTTCAGGAAATTCCAATCTAAATATATAATCCAGCACTTAAGCCACTGAGACCCAACACTTCCAATCTCCATCATGAGAGATGCTGGGATGCTTCTTACAAAATGAATGCTGGGCTCTTAAGAACACCCTCTGTAACCGCCGAGTTTCAAATTTCCTCTGTTTTCCCCACTACCTCCATTGAGTCATCAGCAGCCACTGTGAATGCAGGCATGCATGCTCAGTCATGTCCGAATCCTTTGCAACCCTGTGGACTGTAGCCCACCAGGCTCCTCTGTCCATGGGATTTCCCAGGCAAGAATACTGGAGTGGGTTGCCATTTCCTTCTCCAGGGGATATTTCTGACCCAGGGATTGAACCTGGGTCTCCTTCTTTGTGGGCAGATTCTTTGTTGTCTGAGCCAGCAGGGAAGTCAAAGTTCATGAGAAGTTCTTACTTCATGCAGAATTAGTCCTAAGAGTCCAAACACTGGGGTCTTTAAAAAAAAAAAAAAAAAAAGTTTATTTTATTTATTTGGCTACACTTGGATGGGATCTTTAGTTGGAGCATGTGGGATCTAGTTCCCTGACCAGGGATTGAACCAGGCCCCCTACAGTGAAAACTCGGAGTCTTAGCCACTGGACCAGCAGGGAAGTCCCCACACATTGTTAACAGCTCCCCATCTCTCTTTTACCAGATCTGTGCTCTGCTTTATTCTGCACTAACTTCTCTCTCAGGTAAGCAGTCTCCTAAAGGTGCTGCTTCTTCACTGAACTAGAAAATTCCCTAAACTGAGGCTTATTGAACCAATCATTATGGCCAAGAGAAGGAAAATATGATGATTAGATAGACCTGGAGAACGTAATCAGTAAAAATATCCCCTTAACCACTGGAACTTATGGAGAAGTTAGTGTCCAAAATAATTAAACTGTGCTAACACCCCAAGTGGCTCAGACATGCCAGTGATTACCCTGTGATGGTTTTCCCCTTCCCAAGAGGGCCACAAGAATTGAGTCATCACAGTCCTGAAGAAGAAGGAAAGTACCGTGGAAACATCTGAATGAGTGCAGAGCACAATTGGGAAGGGCTGTTTTCGGGACATCCAGAGCAGTGTCTTCAGAATCCTCTTCCACAACCCAAAGTCTTCCTTGGTGGCTCAGTAGTAAAGAATCCACCTGACAATACAGGAGACGTGGGTTTGATCTCTGGGTCAGGAAGATCCCTGGAGGAGGCAATGGCAACCCACTCCAGTATTCTTGCCTGGGAAATCCCATAGACAGAAGACCCTGGCGGGCGACAGTTCATGGAGCCACAAAGAGTTGGACATGACTGAACACACATGACAAGCACAAGCCCACAGCCCAAACGATAATGAAACATCATGAGGGTGCAGGGGACAGGACATCATCACAGCTGGACTCAGGATGTAGACACATTAGGGAAGTTTATATTCCAAGTCCCCCTTACTGCCCTGGCTTTGTCAGAGGCTGGTCCCCTGGTGAGTGTAGAGGACAACAGTCTCTCTCTGGCTGCATAATATCTAGCGCTTCCTAACAACGCCTTGGTTTTCTTTTCAGAAATTATTTCTCCCTACAATGTTTCGTGGTCTGGTTGAGATAGTATATCCAGGTGCCCACTTTCCACAAGGGGAACCAAAGCTTCACATACTGCCTTTCCCCATGCTGTGCCACCAGGAAAGGAGAACAGTGGACGAAATAGACCTGTGGGTCACTCCATCCTGAGACAAAAATAATGACCGTGGGACACTCAGTCCTGGCCATACTTTTCTGTCTGGATTGGTTCAGTGGTTCCTGTTTTCTGGTTTTGTAGAAACGTCTCAGTTCTCAGGTAGCACTAGTGGTAAAGAATCCACCTGCCAATGCAAGAGACATAAGTGACATGGGTTTGATCACTGGCTCAGGGAGATCCCCTGGAGGAAGAAATGGCATTCCACTCCAGTATTCTTGCCTGGAAAATTCCCTGGACAGAAGAGCCTGGTGGGCTGCAGTCCATGGGGTCGCAAAGAGTTGGACATAACTGAAGTAACTTAACATGCATGCCTGCTCAGGTCTTGCCCACTTCTGAGTGTATTTCTTCAGGTTCCCAAGTCTGTGATCCTGCAAAATCTCTCCAATAAACTTCTCCTTGCTTAAGTTGGTTTCCACTACTTTGGGGGAACCTAAGAAGCCTAACTAATACAGTGGTTAACCATGGATTATAGTAAATTGAATGAGGCTGTCCCTGCTGTGTCAATGCTATGCCTCATTTTGTTTCTGTATTGAAAGATTACCCTAAATCCCCCTAATTTTTATAAGCTTTTATGAATCCAGCTAATGCAACTTCTCTCCCTGAGCACCACTGAAAGCAATGATAATCTGATGTATTCACTCCCTAGTTTATGTCATAACATGGTGCCATGGAATTTAAGTTTATGTCCTACAGTAGATCCAAGTATTATAATGAGCCATCACATTGATAATATATTGACGTGCTCATCTGTGCTCAGGTGTGTCCAACTCTTTTGCGACCCCATGGACTGGAGCCCACCAGGCTCCTCTGTCCATGGGATTTCCCAGGCAAGAATACTGGAGTGGGTTGCCATTTCCTTCTCCAGGGGATAGTCCCCAACTCAGGGACTGAATCCCCATCTCCTGCATTGGCAGGAGGATTCTTTACCACTAGCACCACCATGGGGTTGAACATACATGGAAAACAGAGTGTAGGTTAATTATGCAAGAAACAAACCAAATAATAGGAAAGTATAAGTTAAAAGTACTGGAAACATAGAACTGAACAGAGGACTACCTCAAACCTGAAGCCATTCAAAATGAAGGTTTATAGTAATTTCATATCTTCTACCATGCTTCCTGGACCCTGCTTCTTCTGACTTTAGCTGTGTTGTTCAAAGTTGGAGCCACGATTCCACTTCATCTGGACGAACAAGCTTGCTAATGTGCCAGCTCAACACCATTGTGGAAAATGACACAAGGTACAGGATGCCTGCTATCTCCTATGGGGTCATCTGGGGCAAATTACTGTGTGGCCACCTCCTTCCTTGGGTTGGGCTGAATGTGGGGACCAATACCAAGGCCAGTTATTAATAACATCTGGTCATATAATTGGACATTATCGCCTGCAGGCGAGAGCGAGGTCACATGGGATTACACTCAATAGTGGAAGAGACCGTGCTATTCTTTTCTGGTAATCTGTAAATTAATGGTCTTTGGAACGTGGTGACATTAATTGGGACATATAAATCCCAAATCAGCCTCCAGTCGATTGGTCCCCTGACACAGTTTATATAATATAATACTGTACTCCCCTGGTGGTACAGTAGTTAGAACCCACCTGCCAATGCAGGGGACATGGGTTCAATCCCTGGTTTGGGAAGGTTCCACTGTGGAGCAACTATTCCACTAGCCTGGTGCTGCAACTACTGAAGCCTGTCTGCCCTGGAGCCTGTGCACTGAAACAAGAGAAGCCACCACAATGAGCCCATGCACAGCAACTAGAGAAAGCCCACTCATAGCAACTAAGACCCACTGCAGCCAAAAATAAAAAAGACACATAAATAATTTTTAAAAATTATACAATAGTGATCTGAGACATACAAAAGCCCGAAATCAAATGTTTCTGTGAATAAGGCAACATAGACATTTAACCCTTGGACCACATGGGGTCAGGGACACTGACCCCCAAGCAGTTCAAAATCCACATATAACTTTACAGTTGTCCCTCCATAACTGAGGTTTCACATCCTCAGATTCAACCGTGACTTGTATAGTATTGTAGAAAGTACATACTGAAAAAAATCCACATATCCATTGATATTTTCGAATTGTGGTGCTGGAGAAGACTCTTGAGAGTCCTTTGGACTGCAAGGAGATCAACCCAGTCAATCCCAAGGGAAATCAACCCTGAATATTCATTGGAAGGACTAATACTGAAGCTGAAGATCCAATACTTTGGCCACCTGATGTGAAGAGCCGACTCATTGGAAAAGATCCTGATGCTAGGAAAAGGGAGAGAAAGCTCTGATATAAGCTACTGAGAAAGTGGCCCAAACCTCAGTAAACACAGGGAGGGAAATATTGAGAGGAAGCCCTCCAGAAGGTTCTTTCTCCATTTCCTGCCTAAACATGGCCCATTGAGACTGTACCCCAGCTTCCCCATCTCAACAAGCCCTAAAGACTTTCTAATAATTGGGGTCCTCCTCCAGACTGGAGGATTGGTGGGGGCATGGGTTTGATCCCTAGTTTGGGAACTAAGATCCCACACGCTGTGGGGCAACTAAGCCCACGTGGGGCAAGTAGAGAGTCTGTGTGCCACAACAAAAGATCATGAGCACCCGAGTAAATAAATACTAAAAAAAAAAAACCAATCAAATAAAATCCACACTGTGGTATCATTTTTTAAAAAACAAACACAAAACCCCCCAGACCAATACTGTGTAATAGATCTTATTGGTATAATCCCATAATACATTTTATGAGTTTCATAAATAATAATTAGCAGGCCCTGATCTAAGTAATTGGAACTCTCTTAATCTTCACATAAGAGATAGCTATATGATCCTGAGATAGGCATATGTTCTTCACTTTGCAGATGAGGGAACTTAGGGGCAAGAAATCCAGGCCATCTGGCCTGAGGGACTGAATATCCAGTTAAATACTCTTGGGCAGATTGGCAGATGATGGATCTAATGAACTCAGGGTTTGTGAATGGGTAGAGTACCATATTTTTATTATTACCTTATATTTTATGTAAATAATACAGTCAAATTGTGAAGAATAAGTAGCTTATGCTATTTATTATCTTTAAAATAATAAAGATTACATTATAGAAAGTCACATCATTTTGCATTATGTGTAATGCTCAAGTTAAGGCACTCTACTGCTCTCATTTGGCCAATCTCCACAGCATTTCTGATATCATATAACAGTTTCAGAGCCCTAGAGTGTAATTCCTACTATGTGACAGCAATGAAATAGATTCTGCAATATATACTTATTATAGAATATAATTGTACTTTCTTACTCTATTCACTGTTATCCTCTTTATATTTCAGGTTTGACATATCTGCATTTTTACTATAATATTTAATAGTTTACAGTTTTTAGATTTTTGTTGTTATTACTCCAGATAGTGTTAGTTGCTCAGTCTTTTCTGACTCTTTGTGACCCCATAGACTGTAGCCCACCAGGCTCCTCTGTCCATAAATTCTCCAGGCAAGAATACTGGAGTGGGTTGCCATTCCCTTCTGCAGGGGATCTTCCCTACCCAGGGATCAAATCCAGGTCTCTGGCATTGTAGGTAGATTCTTTATTGTCTCAGCCACCAGGGAAGCTCCATTACTCCAGATAGGGCTCCCCAAATTTTGTTCCAAAATTTAGAAGTTTATTTTAATGATTATCCTGATTTCTTAAATAAAAAGACTGAGGCTCAAACAGGTCAAATATTACACATGATATCACATGGTAAGTCACAGGGGTAATATAGAATAGAAATCTTATTCTAGGGTTCAGAAGACTTCCAATAGCTTATGTAAATGGACTGTTTATTAACATATCTTCTTGGAACAAATATACTTCAGAAGCATAGACCCATCATCAGAAAAATGTGTTTACACATCACCTATGTGCTCTAAGTGCAGAAATAAAGTCAAGATAGAACTTTACCATTTGACTTTTCAAAAGGTAGATCCTAACATCTTCCTGTGTTTTTTCATGAACAGGGTGTTAATGTTGGTTTTTTCCCCAAAGGTATGAAATGAAAACTGTCTTTTTTTAAAAATAAAAATTAGAACAGAAGAACTCACAGCTGAACAGCAAGACCCTGGATTTAATTTCAACATCTGATTTTCCACAATATATGGAGGAACAGTATATGACTGTGACTCTCTTTATTTCTTCAGATTTTTCCTCTCCTAGGATTCTCTCCTATTTGTTATTATTTGACACTCTGGTTGTGGCTCTGAATCATTTTCATTCTTTTTCCTCCTCTAACTCTGCTTCAGAACTTCTGTAACTTATTTGCTCTGAAGTCTAGAATCTCTTCTGCAAGTGAGCTTACTGGGTGCGCCAGACAGCCAGGGACCCCAAGGACTGCTAAGGACTCCGTATGTTGCTAAGCAGTCTTGCTAATCTGCTCTATCAGCTGAATGGGGTGTCAGAGAATTTTCTTTTCCCTTGTGAACTCAGAGTATTTGTGCTGTGACCTGTATCAGCGATTCTGTTTGGATCGATCACTTTCAGCTTACCATTTTTCATCCCTCTGTGAACGTTGCACCTAATTTTCCCTGTAATCGGTTCAACAAGTGTCAGCTGTTCATGTTTCAACTCTTTCTGCCAATAACTGCTGGAAGTGATTTAATGCAGCTGGAGAATAAACTGACAATCATTATAGCCTGCAAAGTGTGAAAAAAATTTCATTGCACTATTGTGATCTGAGGACCGATGACGCCCAGTGGATGAGACTTGGAGGGGGAGGGGTGGGGGGAAGCCTACTTTATAATAATTAAAGAACTTGTAGAAGAGGGGTGATTCCTGGGGCAAGTCCAACTGTTTATCCGGTGAACCCTCTTCCAGGGCTTGTTTTATAAGAATTCACTGTAAGTGCCCAAGGGAAATGCCTTCATCTGAATGGGGTTGTGGTGCTGCCTGCGTTCAGATGGTTTCCCCAGCTGATAAAAGTCCTCGCTAAGGAATCGCACAGATGTGGCTCCTTTGGGGAAGATGAAGGCAGAGGAGACAAACAACGGGGTGGAGCGCAGGGGCAGCCTCCAGTGATGCCTGCAGGCCGGCGGGGTCCCCTGTTCCAGGCCGGCTCACCTGCGCCCCCGCGGGGTCCGCGCTGCAGGAGAGATGCCCTCGCCCCTCCCGCGGCGCCCTCACCTGCCCGGCGACCTCTCGCCGTCGTCGGGGGACTCGCGGCCCTGCAGCAGCCCCTGCGAACTCTTGGGTCGCATCCCGCCGCGGGCCCGGCGCCTCCGGCGCCGGCTGGCCTGGTGTTCCATCGACTGGGAGCAGGTGTGTCTGCTACGGAGGCTGGGCGCGGGTGGCTTTGGCTCGGTGTACGAGGCCACCTACCACGGCGTGCGCGTGGCCGTCAAGCAGGTGAGCCGGTGCTCCAAGAACCCGCGGGCGTCAAGGCGCAGCTTCTGGGCCGAGCTCAACGCGGCCCGGCTGTGCCATGCTAACATCGTGCGCGTGCTGGCGGCCAGCACGCACCCGCCCCCGGGTTTTGACAGCCTGGGGACTGTCATCATGGAGTTCGGGGGCAATATCACCTTGCACCAGGTCATCTACGGCCCCACCGGCTGCCCCGGGGACTCAGGCATGCAGCTGGGCTTGGAGAGGTGTCTAAAGTACTCCCTAGACGTGGTCAGCGGCCTGCTGTTCCTCCACGCGCAAAGCATTGTGCACTTGGACCTCAAGCCGGCCAACATCCTCATCAGTGAGCAGGACGTCTGCAAGATCGGGGACTTCGGCTGCTCCGCGAGGCTGGATGACCTGCGGAGCCCGCGAACGCCTCACCACCTGGGTGGCACCTACACTCACCGAGCCCCGGAGCTCCTCAAAGGAGAGCCTGTTACACCCAAGGCCGACATCTACTCCTTCGCCATCACCCTCTGGCAGATGAGCACGCGGGAGGCGCCCTTCTCGGGGGAGCGGCAGCACGTGCTCTACGCCGTGGTGGCCTACCACCTCCGGCCCGCCCTCCGGGCACCCATCTTCACCGACTCGGTCCCCAGGAAGACGCTGGCGGGCATTGTCCAGCGCTGCTGGGCGGCCCTTGCTCCCGAGAGGCCGAGCGCAGAACTTCTCTTGGGGGACCTCCACGCTTTGAAAGAGGAGCTGGGAGGACTCGAGACTGGATCCAGATAAGCGTCTGTCTTTGTTTCTGATCGTTTTTAACGAAGTGAAGATTTAGCGGGGGAAAAAATCATATAGGTAGGATGGATTTTTAGAAAATAAAGTCCCTAAAAAACTCCCTTTATCTCGAATGCTTTTTCTAAGACAAACCGCAGAGTGGTCGTGGTGCTCTTTGTCGTTATTTAGTCGCGAAGTCGTGTCCGACTCTTTTGCTACCTCATGGACTACAGCCGGCCAGGCTCCTCTGTCCATGGGCTTCTCCAGGCAAGAATACTGGAGTGGGTTGCCATGCCCTCCTCCAGGCAGTAACAGGTATTCCTGAATAAATTGTAAAAAAAAAAAAAAAAAAAAAGAAAGAAAAATAGTTGTCTGCAACCCCAACAAAGAGGACAGCAGCTCATAACTCTTGTTTTCATTTAAATGGCTATTCTTTGTATTTGTTGTTGTTGTTGAGTCCCTAAGTAGTGTCTGACTCTTTGCTGACCCCATGGACTGTAGGCCACCAGGCTCCCCTATCCATGGGATTTCCTAGGCAAGAATACTGGAGTGGGTAGTCATTTCCTCCTCTAGGGGATCTTCCTAATCTTCCGGACCCAGGGATGGAATCAGGGTCTCCTGCATTGGCAGCCAGATTCTTTATGGCTGAGCCACCAGAGTAGCCCCCTGGTGGTTCTAGGACCTACCTTATCTCTTTACAGGGTTATGTTTTGCTTTCACAGCTACTGTGCTTACTGTAACAGTTCCATGGTACTGCACTTTTTCAGATTTGTTATTTGTAAAACCAGGTTTTCCAAAACAGAACTGAATTAGAAAATGCCAAATTTTTGATACTCAAATAACATGCTCCATACCCACCACCTAAATTTAAACTACTAATAGTTAATTTTGTTCCCATACTACATAAGTGAACACATTTTTTTTTAAAAAGATTAATTTTCCTTCCTCCTCCAAAAACTTACTTGTTTCTAATGACCTTCACACATACAACTCTCAAACTGAGATAAATTTAGTTTTGTAGGAATAATATGTTAAATGATTTCTTGTGATATTTTGAACTTGTATAATTTTGCTAAAATACTTCTGAACTGGGTCCCTTTTCCAGTTATCTGCATGAGACAACAAGGAAAGATTACACGATGTGAGAAGAAATAATAACCTTGAGAAATAGTAAAATTTAACATTGGGATGGAGGAAAGCAGACAAGGAGAACCAGATTCCCATCCTAGAAATCAAGGCCATGGTTGCTGGTAGATGGATTTAGAACAATGAGGTGACTGAACCCGGTTTTTAGGGCAAAGTTGACTTCTGTTCAGCAACAACACTTTCAGCAAGGGCTTTAGGTAGGAGCTACTGCTGTTCAGTAGCTAAGTTGGGTTCAACACTTTGCGATCCCATGGACTGCAGCACGCCAGGCTTCCCTGTCCTTCACTGTCTCCCAGAGTTCACTCAAACTCATATCCATTGGGTCAGTGATGCTATCCAACCATCTCATCCTTTGCCACCCACTTCTCCTCTTGCCCTCAGTCTTTCCCAGCATCAGGGTCTTTTCCAATGAGTTGGCTCTTTGCATCAGATGGCCAACGTATTGGAGCTTCAGCATAAGTCCTTCTAATGAATATTCAGAGTTGATTTCCTTTAGGATTGCCTGGTTTGAGCTCCTTGCAATCCAAAGGACTCTCAAGAGTCTTCTCCAACACCACAGTTCAAAAGCATCAATTCTTTGGCGCTTAGTGTTCTTTATGGTCCAACTCTTACACCCATACATGACTAATGGGAAAACCATAGCTGTAACTATATGGACCTTTGTCGGCAAAGTGATGTCTCTATGATGTAGGAGCTGTGCTTGGTCTTTAAAGAATGAAGTGACTGGATGAGGTCATTAGGACAAAGTTGACTTGCCTTTAACAACACCACTTTAAGCAACAGCTTGATATAGAAGCTATGCTTGGATTGTTGAGGCAGAAGGGAGAAGCAGAAACCTTAAGAGGGGGTGAGATGCACAGAAGTGTTTTGCGATTGCTGGTTTGGTTGACTTTACTTTTAGGATAAAAGAAGTGAGTTTATCTGTGAAAGAAGCAAGAGGAGACAGTGATGACCGGTGAGGTTTTAAGAACTTGTGTAAGAAATGAAAAGGAATGCCAGAGGAAAGAGACTGTGGCCTTGGAGAGGAAGAATGTCTCTTTTTGGATGTGGGCAGAGGGCAGGACAACTGCCACCACAGATGAGACTTTAAGCAGGAGGAAGAGGGACTGGGGAGGTTCGCATCTTTGGATTTCCACTTTCTTCTGTTAAGAGAGATTGAGAGTAGGGGGTCCACAGTGTGAGGTGATGGGTTTTGAACCATTCTCCAGGGAAGCAAAAGGGAGCTGTCTATGACTGCATGGTATTGGTCCAGTGCTCTGGGCTCTGTCTACAAAGCTGGGGACAAACCAGCCACAGACCCATACCAACAAAAGCTTCCCTCTGTGCATGGTAGCAACAGGAGTTCATGGTTGGCATGTTTAAAATAAAATGGATTGAAGAAATTACAGAGGATCAGTTTGTTACACCAGATGCGTTAAAACAAGATTTGAACTATGCTGAGATACCTTATTTCAGACAGACAAGCCATGTAAAGATACCTGTTAAAAGCATTCTTAAATAAATTCTGGAATTCAGTTCCCCAAATGAACATGGCCACAGCTCAGATCCAAACATCTTCCCTGCTCCTGGGAACTGCATAGAGTGACACAGAGAAAAGGGGCTAGGGACCTTGTAAACCCCACGGTCAGGAACACTAAGAGACAGAAAATGTACAGACTCCAAATATCAGCAGTGATGCCTAATGACTGGAAGAGCTTGCCGGGAAAGAAAGCAGGGAGCCGTGGCAGGTGGCTCAGGGGAGGACCTTGTCATGGCAGATACCAGAAAGACTTTGCAAAAATACACGCTCTGAAGAGCAGGTGGCCGAGTAGAGGGCACAAGTTGAGGATGAAACTCCTGAGAACAGGGCTGAGATCATACAGAGCTAAGCTTACAAGAGTTATGAGGGAGCAAAAGAGAACAGAGTGTTGAGGAGGGTCTACCCACTGCTGAGCTCGGAAAGCAGTTAACTGAGAGGGTCACTGGGTATGTGGTCCGGAAACACAAGACAGCCACAGAAGCCCCCTGATAAACACAGAGAAATGAAAAACTTTCCCAGGGTCACACAGCTAAGTGATTGGGCCAGAACCCATGTCCTTAACCATTCTACTTCACCACCCAGAATGGTGGTGATGTCAGGGAATACCCTACTCTTAGCTTCATGATTTCAAACGTTTAAATGTATTTTATCTAATTCACAAAAGTCAACCAAGAAAATTGCTGTTGGAGGCATTACTTGCTACAACATTAGGATAGTGTCATTGGGGATGGTTTTTAAAGGGAAACAGAAAGGTATCTGACAAAAATAGTATGGTGCCCAATGCTGATAGAAGGCGATAGATATAGAGTATACTTGGGGCTTCCCTGGTGGCTCAGTGGTGAAGAATCCACCTGCCAGTGCAGGAGATGCAGGTTCACTCCTTGAGTTGGGAAGATACCCTGGAGAAGGAAATGGCAACCCACTCCAGTATTCTTGCCTGGAAAATTCTACAGTTAGAGGAGCCTGGTGGGCTACAGTTCATGGGGTTGCAAAGAGTTGAACACAACTTAGCAACTGAGCATGCATGCATTAAATGGGAGCAGACAGCTCAGTTTATTTCTTTTATAAAAAATCCTTTAATATGAAAAAGGAAAATAAAAAAAATTTATCCTTAGAGACCTATATAAAAGGCACTATTGGTTACTTGAAAAAAACAAGGTTTATTTTTTTTTAATCTAGAAAACAGTATAGAGAGCTTTGAAGTTAAAGCTATGGTAATAATATAAATTAAAATTCATTAGGAAAATTGATACATAAAGATAAATGAATTTCTCAGAAACCAGGAGAAAAGCAAAATACATTGAAAATAGCAAGACAAGGCAATGGGAGGCTCAGTCTGGGAAGACTAATATCCAAATTTTAGAAGTTCTAGGAAGAGAAAAACATGGAAAATAGGACAAAAGTATCAACAATTTAGAAACCAAAATCTTCCAGATTGAAAAGATGATTTCCCAGACAATGAATGAAAACACACTACCAGAAGGCATATCGCCATAAGATTTTGGAACAGTAGGGACAATGAGAAAGTCCTGAAAACCTCTGGAATTTTATTAAAAATCCAGATCACTTACCAAAGATAAGAATCCTGAAAGATAATGGAGACTACTACTTACAAAATTCTGAGGGAAAATCATTTCCAACATAGAATTCTATACCCAGCCAAACTATCAGCTGAATGAGCAAGCTGACTAAAGACCTCTCCACACATGCAAGGTCTCACAATTTTACTTCTGTGCACCTTTTCTCAGGGAACTACTTGAGGGTTTACTCCACCAAAAGCGAGTATATAAACCAAAGAAGAAGAAAAAGAAAACACAGGATCCAGGAAATCAGTACAATACAGAGACAAAAGGGCAAAGCTGATGGGGAGTAAAGATCACAAGCAGACTGGAGCAGCTCTGAAGATCCAAAGACAATAAAGTAAATGAATATCTGTGTTTGAATGGACTGAAAGAATACTTCCATAATTTTAAGAGAGTCTGGATTTAACTTAATGATGAGTACAGAGAAAACAAAGCAAATAAAACAGAAAGTTTATTAGCCTTTAGGGGTCATGAAATACTGGGCAGCACAAGAAAAGCCAATTTTCATAAGAAATGATTCAGTTCAAAATAGCCTTGTAGAGTTCTAATGATGTTATATAGTATGTTGATCTAATCAGAGCTATAACATAAAAATGATGAAAGGAGTAGAGAAAGAATTATGACTATATATATATATATAGACATATATATATATATATTATGACTATAGAGAACAGGAACAGGAGTGATCTTAATTTTCCAAAGACAGAAGTCACTAAACAATAACTGAAACTAAACAAATCAAGAAGAGTCTACATAAGCACACTATTTAGAGGTGCAGACTTAGACAACAAAATTGATAGCAAAAAGTTAAAAGTGGCTGGGAGACTCTAAGACTTTGTGTGACATCCTAGAGGGATTCGGCGGAGGGTGGGGGGGGTGGTAATAATTCTAGTGCAACTATTTGACTCTTTGATGTGCATGTATAACTGATGAAAATCAAGACTAAATTGAAAAATAAAAAAAATTGAGTGTGTGGCTAGGTCTTAGGAGAAGATGGACAATAGGGATATATATATATATATTTTTAGGGGATAGCACCAACACAGTCCCCTACTACCACAAATTATGTGGTCGAGATTCCCACATTTGGGAAAGTCACAGAGGTCAGCACATCAGGAGTGCAATGGATGAGCCTCGCCCTGGGAAAACCACCTTCCTGATCATGGTATCTCTCCTGCCAGGTAAGCATGATAGGGACATATTTTAATGTGGTTTTTCTATAAAAAGAATTTTAAGAAACAAACAATATCAAAGTGATTGAACTAAATATTTTCTGATTATGCTGATACATGTGTATCAACTCACTATGAGTAATCCATACTTTCTTTATAATAGAGTAATAAAACTGTACAGTCTCCCCCAAAAGACTAAAAGAAAAACATAAGCCACCCATTCAGCTAAGGAAAGCAGAAGCAGCTGAGAAGGACTGAACTAAAGCAAGACAGCTTCCTGAACACTGCTGGATAGGGCATCAGATTACAAAAAGGGAAAACCTAAAGGTCTATGGAATAATAGAGTGCAGCCAGAAGAAATTTAAAGGGAAAGGAGAAAGAAAAAAGCCTTGACAGAATAATGGCAGCCAATGCCAGAAGCCAGTCATCTTACAGAGGAGTCGAGTTACAGAATCTCCCTGGCTTCAGAACTGGAAGTAGACCTTGCCCCTTTTCAGAACGGTAAATCATATTAGAACACACTGTACTGTCCGTCTGACCAAATATTTGTCAAACAGTGAGTAATTGTGAAGTCCTTAAGAAATTCCAATTCTGACGCAAGATGGAGAATAAGAATCTTTTTTAAAGACAGAAAAAATAACCTGTTTTCTCCCCTATTTCTCAAGTGAATGTCATGACAAGGGTCACACTGGTCTACTCTGGGTAGATCACGTGACCATCACTCACTGTCTCCCGGAATGTTTCTTTCCACAATTATTTCTGAATTTCCTGCTATCGTGGATTTCCCTGGTGGCTCAGTGGTAAAGAATCTGCTTGTCAATGCAGGAGATGCGGCTTCCATCCCTGGGTCAGGAAGATCCCCTGGAGAAGGCAATGGCAACCCACTGCTGCATTTGCACCTGGGTAATCCCATGGACAGAAGAGCCTGGCAGGCTATAGTCCATGGGGTCACAAAGAGTCGGACATGACTTAGCATCCAAACAACAACAACAGGTCCACTGTCCAGTATTGGTTTTAATTAGATTTGAGGACAACTTTTAGATTACATTTATCAGCATTCTTCCCACTCTCCATATTTTACAGATTTCTCCTTAGGCAACAAAAATCTAATTTTAAAGTTTTTTTTTTTTTCCTCCTAATTCTCTGAAGAGGGTCCCAGAGTCAGATCTCTATTTGGAACTCACAACAGGGCAGATACCTGATGAGTAGAGGGACCCCCATGATTGGTGTTTATTTGTGAAACTGAAAGTGAAAGTCACTCAGTCGTGTGACTGAGTGGAGTATACTCTTTGTGACCCCATGGAGTATACAGTCCATGGAATTCTCCAAGCCAGAATGCTGGAGTGGGTAGCTGTTCCCAACCCAGGGATCAAATCCAAGTCTCCCACATTGCAGGCAGAGTCTTTACCAGCTGAGCCACCAGGGAAGCCCATACAGAGGCTCAAAGACCTCATGGAAAAGACCACTAAGAAGTTGGGGCTGTTATTAATAGTTGGCCCCCATCCACAATCCCTCTGCCTCTCCCCATCAAAAGGACACAACCGCAACCAGGAAAAAATGACTTCTCTTTAATTGGGGAGGAACTGTTCAAATGGAAAATAAATTTACCCTGAAGAGGATATCAGGATTGCTCTAGAGAAGGAAGGAGAAAGCTGTTTTGAGGCTCCTTCCAGGAATTTGCCCCTGGAGCCAATGGAGGCTTTAGGTGGAGTTGAAATGAGAATACTGGAAGGAAGGAGGCGCCAGGGGGCGCTGCTGGCTCACTGCTGGGGTGCGCTTCTCCCTGCCTGCAAAGTGGAAAGTCCTCAAAGGACAGAGGGCAGCAGCCTGGGGAGGTGTCAGGACACTCACAGGACAGGCAGGCAGTGTCCCCAGCAGAGGGAAGAGGGTACCCATCTCTCCTGACTGTAGCCATGTTTAGTGACTGTACCATCTGGGAAAGCCGAGGAAACCAAAGAGTGAATCAATCATGCTTCTTGTTTTCAAGGACTTTTAGCCTACCACCAACTTTACTAAAACTATATATATATTTTTTTAAATAAATACTTTACATACCACATACCAAAATCATTTCCAGATGGATTAGAGAGCATCTGTAAAACTGGAGGAAAATAGAATCGAATAGTTAATACGAATTTGCAGGAGGAGGAGATTTCCAAGTTTTTATAAAAGCAGTGAAAAAAATGTATAAAGGAGATTGTCAGGTTTAATTATATAAAAATTATAACTTCTGGATATTAAAATGTGAATAAATAAAATATGAACAAGGGACTGAGAAAAATATTTAGCCAAAGTGTGACTGGGGAAAAAGGTTACTGTTTTTTTTTTTTTTTTTCTATAAAGAACACATAAAAATAAAACTAAAAAATTATCATGCCCTAATAGGGAAACATAAAAAAATCTTGAAAAGTCAATTCATAATAAAATACATTTAGGACACAAATATAAAAAAAGGAAAATATCTCACAATTACTGAAGAATTGCAAATTAAAAATACAGTGTCTTAAAAATACATACATGCACAAAATCCTTACTGCTAATGAAATTGTGGCAAACAGGATCTTCCATGCATTGCTGGTGCCAGCATAGGATACAATAATTTGGAAAGTACTTGCAGTTTGGCAACGTATATTAAGATTCTCTAAAACATTTATATTCACTGATTCAATAATTATGTCTCTGGAAATCCATCTTACCAAATATTAATTAAAACATAAAATAAGCATCTTAATGAACAGAATTGTTCACTCAGGGCCATTTATTCTGGAGAAAAATTCAAAACAAGGTAAATATCCAAAATGATTAAATAAATTACAGTACACAGTTGATTCAAAATGTTATGATGGTGGTGATGAAAATACTTGTACTACATGTATACTATGAAAATACTTGTACTACATCATTAAGTGAATGAAGAAGAGTCTAAAACTTTGTATTAGTTTGATTATTACCTTTTAAAAGTCAATACATTTTTCATAAAATATACAGACAAAAAGACTGAAAGAAGTTTTGTTTGTTTGGGGCTGGTTGTCTGGGGAACTATGAATGTTTCTTTTCTTCCTTTTTTAAAACTTCTCTCTTTTTTCAAATTTCTAAAAATTCTTTATAACATAAACATTCATTTAAAAATGAAAAGTCACAAAAATCACTTGCATTTCTATGCATTAACAATGAACAATCTGAAAAGAAAATCAAGAAAACTCCACTTGTAATACATCAAAAAGAATAAAATACTTAGGAATAAATCTAACCAACAACATAGAAGACTTATACCCTGATAACTACAAAACATTGCTGAAAGAAATTAAAAAAGATATAGATAAATAGAAAGACATCTCATGTTCATGGATTGGAAGACTTTAATATTGTTAAAAATGCCTAGACTACTCAAAGTGATTTACCTATTCAACATAATCCCTATCAAAACCTTGATGGAAATTTTTCAGAAATAGAAAAATTCATCCTTAAATGCATAGGGCATTTCAAGGGACCTCTGATAACCAAATCAATTTTGAAGAAGAACAAATTTGAAAGCCTCACACTTCCTGTTTCAAAACATTACAAAGACCCAGTAAGCAAAAGAGCACGGTGCTAGCATAAAGACAGAGAAATAGACCAATGGAATACAATAAAAGCCCTTCTGAAATAAGCCCTCGCTTACATCATCAAATGACTTTCGATAAGGGTGCTGAGACCACTTAGTTGGGAAAGGACTGTCTCTTGACCAAATGGTTCTGGGAACTGGATATCCTCATGCAAAAGAATGACATGGGACCCTTATACTACATGCAAAAATTAACTCAAAATGGATTAAAATCTAAACATAAACCCTAAAACGATAAAATTCCCAGAAGAAAACATAGGAGGAAACCTTCACGATATTGGACTTGGCAGTAATTTCTTGGCTACGACACTAAAGGTATAGGCAACAAAAGCAAAAATGAACAAATGGGGCTACACCGAACCTCGGAACGTGAAAGGAGACAGAGAAAAGGCAACCAAACCTCAGAACGTGAAAGGAGGCAGAGAAAAGGCAACCAAACCTCAGAACGTGAAAGGAGACAGAGAAAAGGCAACCAAACCTCAGAACGTGAAAGGAGACAGAGAAAAGGCAACCGAACCTCAGAACGTGAAAGGAGACAGAGAAAAGGCAACCGAACCTCAGAACGTGAAAGGAGACAGAGAAAAGGCAACCAAACTTCAGAACGTGAAAGGAGGCAGAGAAAAGGCAACCTAGGGAACGCAAGGAGTTATTTGCAAGTCATGTATCTGATGACGGGTTATATTCAGGATATATGACAAACTCCTACAATTCAACAACTAAAATCAAATAACTTGAATTTCAAAAGGGCAAAGGAATTCAGACACCCCCAGAGGAGATATACAAAGCATATGAAAAGATGCTCATTATCACTAATCGTCACAGAAATGCAAATCAAAACCAAAACAAAGTATCACCTAACATCCATTTGGGTGACTACTAGCAAAATATCCCAGAATATCAAGTGTTGAGGATGTGGAGAAATTGAAATGCTTGGGCACTGTGGCTGGGACTGTAAAATTGTGCAGCGGTCTCTATTGAGCATTCTTTTTAATATTTATTTATTTGACTGCCTCGGGTCTTAGTTGCAGCACTCAGGACACTCAGGATCTTCACTGAGGTGCAGATTCTTTAGCTGTTATGCATGGGCTTAACAGTCCCATAGCATGTGGGATCTTAGTTCCCCAACAAGGGATCGAACTTGCGTCCCGTGAATTGCAAGGCAGATTCCTAACTACTGGACCACCAGAGGAGTCCCGTCTATTGAGTATTGAAACAGTATTGAGGTTCCTAAAAAAAGTGTAAAAAGGAACTACCATGTGATCCAGCAGTCCCACTTCTAATATATATAAAAAGAATTGAAAGACAAACTGTGGTTATTCAGACTGGAGTATTTGGCAGACATTTCCTGGGGAATGAATGAAGTGAGCCCATCAACAAGGAAAACAATCAGTAGTCAATTATCAATAATAAAAACCCAGGCTTCAAGCAAAAATTCGCACTTTGGAAAACTTGTAGCTGCCACCATGAACTTCACAGCATCCCAATACATAACAACTTTACTGTAGTGATGTTAACAGATGTGACATTTTAATATTATATAATCAAACATTTAGAAGAGCTGCATAAGCCAGTGAATCAATATTTTCCAAAGGACTAATGCACAATATTGCAAAAATATACATGAGTAACGATAAAAGATCCATTCAAGGTACCAGTGTGTGTGTGTGTTAGTTGCTCAGTCGTGTCTGACTCTTGGCCACTCCATGGACTGTAGTCTGCCAGGCTCCTCAGTCCATGGAATTCTCCAGGCAAGAATCCTGGAGTGGGTTGCCATTTCCTTCTCCAGCAAGGTACTAGAGACTGATTTTTTTTTAATGTAAGAGAGTACAAAAAGGTCAGGGATATGGTTTCAGATTCCGACTGTAACTAATCTTTAAGAAAATATCACTGGGACTTCCCTGGCAGTCCAGTGGTTAGGACTGTGCTCTTCCAATGCAGGGGGTGCGGGATCAATCCCTGGTCAGGGAACAAAGGTCCCACATGAGCGAGGTGTGACCAAAAAGATAAAAATTAAAAAACTGAGGGACTGCAATAAAAATTGAGATAAAAGCAGAAATCAATGAATCAGAAGACAAAAATAAAATAAAACTTAAAAAAATGGAAGAAACTACCACTCATCCAGCTTTGGTATATCAAAGACTATCCATGAATATCTGAAAAGATAATTAAAGTTATCCTCCTTTTACCAGCTACATATCTGTGCCTCTACAAAAACAGAGTATTATGACAGACTGGATGCAGAAAGCAGATATGATATTTCTTCCTCTATTACACCAGACATTAAAGAGATTTGCAAAAATGTAAAAACAGTGCCACTCTTCTCACTAAACTTTTTTGTTATGGAAAATACCCTTATTTTTCCATAAAAATATGTGGTGCCAAAGAAGCAACTCTGGAAGTTTTTCCTGCATGCCCTAGAAAAGTTGATGGAGTAGTGTGGTAATGGGTGCCTTACAGATTTGGTAGAATGCATGCTTTTTTGAGAGTTAACTATAAACTTTAACTTTTTAACTATATACTTTCTTTCTATGGTAGTTGATTTGTCTCAGTCTCTCTTTTCTGGGGTCAGTTTTGGCAATTTAAATGTTCTAGAACAGTGATTCTCAAACTTTTTGGTCTTAGGAACTCTTTATATACTTAAAAATTATTGCGGATCCCCACGAGCTTTTGTTTACGTGATTTATTTATATCTACAGATATTGGCTATGAAAAGTGAAAGTGAAAGTCGCTCAGTCGTGTCCAACTCCTTGTGACCCCATGAACTATACAGAATTCTCCCAGCCAGAATACTGGAGTGGGTAGCCTTTCCCTTCTCCAGGGAATCTTCCCAACCCAGGGATCAAACCCAGGTCTCCTGTATTGCAGGCGGATTCTTTACCAACTGAGCTATCAGGGAAGCCAGTATTTGTTATAATAGAGACTAAAAATTGGGAAATTTAAAAACATTTACTTATTTTAAAATGGTAACAGATTTAAAAATATAGCAATGAATAAATCTGTATATTCACAATGTTGCAGTTATCTGTCGCTGAACAGAAAAGCTGCCACACAGTGGGCAGATGAAAACAGCACGTGGTTAGATCTCACTTCCCGTGGATCGGGAATCCAGGCAGGCTCAGGCTCAGGGTCCCTTGTGAAGGCTGCACTCAAGCTGTAGGCTCCTGCAGGGGGAAGATGGCTCCCAACACCCAGGGTTACTGGCAGCATCTCAGTGCTTTGGGGCTATTGCAGCAGGAGCCTCAGTTCCTTGCTGGCCACAGGATGCCTTCATTTCCTGCACACGCGCCTCTCCATCCAGTGTCTCCTGTGGGGATAGCTGCTCACCAAAGCTAGCGACTGGGGGCCAGCAGGCCAGGGATCAGCACCGTAGTTAATCTATTCGTGGAGGGTGACAGCCCAGCACTTTTCCCTGAAGAGGAGGGCATGATCACAGGGACAGGAATTGCAGGTGGGAGGGCGAGCATGGGGGTCTCATCAGAGGGCGTCCCCATACAGGAGCGATGGGGCAGAATTCACCCGTGGTGAGAGCCAGGGGCTCCAATCTTCTCACAAAGGAAGGCAAACTGTAGAAATCTTTTCTAAAAATTGTGGGGACTTCCCTGGTGGTCCAGTGGCAGAGACTCTGCGGGCCCAATGGAGGGGGGCCAGATTAGATCCCTTGTCAGGGAACTAGATCCCACATGCTGCAACCAAGACCTGGCAAAGCCAAAGAAAAAAGTGTACGAATTCCACATAACATGAGAAGCACAAGCCCAGGAAAAAGTAACTGATAAGAGAAACACATCCCTGGCTCCCCTGCAGGACATCGGAATCACAAGGTCTGGCTGTGGATATCCTCTGCAGGTTACCTGTGAAAGCTAGAAAACGGCACTGAGTAATTCTTCAGGTTGAAACAAGGGACAGTAGCATCTCTAGGCCTGCAAGCCTAGGAACAGGAGGATTAAAGGGAGGAGGGGCGTACTGAGGCCCAGGGGGCCTGGCATTCAGCCTCACCCCTACAGAGAATTCCCTGAGCTCAGCAGTTCAATATGATTGAAAATTACCAACCCTGAAGCAGGCTGCATATGAATCGTTGTCAGTGAAAAGACCTTCCTGTGTCCTTGGTTCTTTTCCACTGCTCACTTTGCGGACCAATGTTAATGAGCAAACAGAGTTAACTGACTGTGGCTGTCTATGGAATTTCAAACTAAAAATTGAAAGAGTTTTTTTAAAAAATGAGGATTCTTGGATAAAGAAGATGTGGTACATCATACAATGGAGTATCACTTGGCCATGAAAAGGAATGAAATGATGCCATTTGCAGCAACATGATGGACCTAGAGATTGTCATACTGAGTTAAGTAAGTCAGACAAGACACTTACCATGTTATTTCTTATATGTGTAATCTTAAAAAAGGTACAAATGAATCTATTTACGAAACAGAAATAGACTCACAGACGTAGAAAACAAAGTAGGTGGGAGGGATGAATTATGAGATTCTGCCATAGACACACTACATGTAAACTGCAGAACTAAAAAGGACCTAGTGTACAGGACAGAGAACTCCACCCGATAATCTGTAATGACCAACACGGGAAAAGGACCTAAGAGAGTAGGTATATGTGAATGTATAATTCATTCACTTTGCTATACAGTGGAAACTAACATTGTAAATCAACTCTACTGCAACACAAAAATTTTTTTAATGTAGATTCTACCTTAAAATGGATCTCTACAAGGAGATCAAACCAGTAAATTTTCCTAAAGGAAATCAGTCCTGAATATTCATTTGAAGGATTGATGCTGAAACTCAAGCTGCAATACCAGGCCACCTGATTTGAAGAACTGACTCACTGGAAAAGACCCTGATGCTGGGAAAGATTGAAGGCAGGAGGAGAAGGAGACGACAAAGGATGTGATGGTTGGATGGCATCACCAAGGATCACCAACTCAATGGACATGAGTTTGAGGAAGCTCCGGGAGTTGGTGATGGACAGGGAAGCCTGGCGCACTGCAGTCCATGGGGTCGCAAAGAGTCGGTCACAACTGAGTGACTGAACTGAACTGAACTGAACTGATCTTAAAATGAACATATATTAGTAGCTCAGTGAAATTTCTGACCTCAACTAGAGTGAAATCTATGAAGCCCTTCTATGTCATTTTTTTTAACATAAGAGGATTTTAACCTCTCAGACATTCTAATGCTACTAGTGATGAAGATTAGACTAACGTACACTGAGAAACAGGGCTTCCCAGGTGCCTGCCAATGCAGGTTACACATAACAACACAGGTTTGATCCCTGGGTTGGGAAGGTCCGCTGGAGGAGAGCAAGGCAACCCACCCCAGTATTCTTGCCTGGGAAATCCCATGGACAGAGGAGCCTGGTGGGCTATAGTCCACGCAGTCGCACAGAGTTGAACACGACTGAAGCTACTTGGCGCACATGCACGAAGAGAAGTAGCACAGGATAGTGGCCACGATGCAGCCTCTGAGTTCCAGCTAGACAGTGTGGGTTCAGACAATGGCTTTTCCTGTGACCTTGGGCAGGCCACCTAAGCTCAGCTTTCTCATGTATATAGAATATGAATCCAAGGTTGACGTGAGGATCAAACAAATGGATGAGCACACAGGTAGTCCCTTTCCAGCAGTGTCGGCTACTATCACGTAGGTGACAGTACACATTAGGCGCTCGGATCCCCACCTGCAATCCCAGTAAAGCGGGAGCCTCCTTTCCACACAACAGAGGTGGACATGGGACCAAGTTTTTATTCTTTCTCTTTCTGGTTTCTATTCTGAAGTTTCAGAGTGAGAAGTCGTCACAGAAATTTTATTTAGATCAAAAATTAAATAAAATAGTGTCTAAGCAGAGTCATCCACATTCAACAATCTATTTTTATTATTTTCTTTCCACACGTACACATGGGTACCATGAAGTGAGTCGTTTTGAACTGTTGCTAATTTCCTTTTGGAAGTCGTTTGATGACACTGTCATTGCAGCGAAAGACCAGCAGATGGCTGTCCACAAAAACACACAAATACCTGCAGGAAAAGGCTTTACAAGATAGTTTCCAAAGAACTGCAAAAATTAGTGCAAGAAAGCTATGGATGTCAATATTGAAAACACAGACTTTGTAATGATCTTAAGAGTACTTTTTAACAGACTTGGTTACCAAGGGAGAAGGAGGGTGGGGAGGGATGGACTGGGAGTTTGGGATTAGCAAACTATGATATGTAGATGAATAAACAACGAGGTCCCATTATATAGCACAGCGAATTACAATCAATATCCTGTAATAAACCATAATGGAAAAGAATATGAAAAAGAATATACATGTATACAACTGAATCACTTAGCTCTACAGCAGAAATTAACACCACATTCTAAATCAACTATACTCCAATAAAAATTTTTTAAAGAATATCTTTACATTTGAGACAAAAATTTAATTCTATTCTTCACACAAAAATCTTTGTCACACTGCCAGAAGAAGTATCTATGGGAGTATAACCTTCCCAGAGGGCAATTTACTTAATGCCAAAGTATTTAAAATATGTTTTTCTTTGATGAAGCCATCAAAAAATAAATATACCTAGTCATTGATCTAAGATATTAAGCCTGAGCTAAAAAATCTATCTACAGCAGTGGTTCTCATTTTGGGGTGGTTTTGTCCCGTGGGGGGACATTTGATGATATCTAGGGATGTGTTTGTCACAACTGGAGGGGAGGGGCTGGGACAGGCATCCAGTGGGCAGAGGCCAGGATACCCTAAACATCCTACAACACACAAGACAGCACCCCTCAACAGAGACTCATGTGGCCCCAAATGTCAACTGTGCTGAGACTGAGACACCCTGGACTAGAAGCATGTGCCTCGTGTACTGTTTTTGTAAGAGTGAAGCAGTGAAAACAACTTGTGTCCAAAACAGAAGACTAGCTGAATAAATGATGAATGACTCATCCATACAAGACAGTTATTAAAAGGAATGTTGCAGAAGTATAATTATTGTGACAAAACATTCTGTGGATAAAGCTTACTGAACTGTATATGCAGTACGAGCCCACATTTTAAAGGGCTACATACACAGCTGAGGGTGTAAATAGGTGGTTTATCTCTGAATGTAGCATTCTGTATTTTATTCTTCTTTGTGCTTATCATTAAACGTTACTTTTTCTCCAATGAACATCTTACTGATATTAGAATATTACAATTTTAATACAAATTTGGGTACCACAGCAGTTGATAACTTTTGAGAGAAAAATATAACAAAAGTTTGAAACTAAACCTTATAAACCTCAAAACACTGATTTTTTTCATTGCATTCATCTAATATTTCAACTAGCCATTTCCTTAGTACCAGTCACGTCAAATGATTTTCCCCATAAATGCTGGGCGATATTTTGCCTTTTCCTATACTGAAATTCTTTTTCTATAGTCAGGAAGTCTAAGAATGGATGTACCACAATCACAAATGTACTTCCCAAGTATTTCACCACTGAATTTCTGGCCGTCTTTTGAGCACTTGTTGTTCGTTCAATCTTCCTGTTGTGTCCAACCCTTCATGACCCCATGGACTGCAGCACACCAGGCTTCCCTGTCCTTCACCATCTCCTGGTGTTTGCTCAGACTCATGTCCCTTTTGAGCACTAGTAAAACCTGAATGCAGCTGTAAGCTTTCTCTGAAGATGTATACTCGGTACTAATGCAGTTGTGGTTGATCACTACCAGGGGAGTTTAGGCAATTGTATTTTTGTCTATTTATGGCTGTTAGCCATGCCCAGGTGGTGCTAGTGGTAAAGAACCACCTGCCAATGCAGGAGACACAGGTGACTTTGGTTCAATCCCTGGATTGCGAAGATCCCCTGGGGAAGAAAATGGTAAGCCTGGAGAATTCCAGTATTCTTGCCTGGAGAATCTCATGGACAGAGGAATTTGGTGGGCTACAGTTCACAGGGTCACAAAGAGTCAGACATGACTGAGTGACTGAGCATGAGCCCTGCCAAGACATAAAAGCCCAAAGTTATGAAGTCTCATTTAGATTACAACTAGTAAAACAAGAAAGCAGGTTTTTGGATTTTCTGCTGCAAATTCTATTAATAAAGTCTTTACAGCCAATGGATGACATTTTAAAATAACTGAACTGAAAAATGTCCAAATTTTAACACTTAAATTACTTGTTAAATAGAAGCAAAATCTAGAACATATTCTTTGTGAGCCAAAGATAGCCAGGTATTAGCTGTGCCCCATTATCCAGGAAAAAGTCAATGAGATTATTAAATCTGTTTCAAGTATAATTTCCCTCCAAGGAACAGAAGAGAAAAGCTCAAGAAAGGCCCCGAACTGGAAGGATTAGATTTGAGTCCAAGCGAATCACTCTTATGCACTCAGGTTCACCTGCAAAATAATAGGTTATTGACCCTCACTTCTGCCCTGTATCAAAACCCAGCTCACCCATTTCGGCCTGCGTAACCACTCCGTCATCTGTAAGCATGTGTGTCCTCCTGGCCACCAGGTCAGCCGACCACTCTCCGGGTGTCCACTGTACTCTGTCCATATCTGACTATGAACAGACAGATGCTCAGTATTGGGGAGGTCCTCAGGGATCTCGGCCAACCTCACTTTATCCCAACAGAGGAGATTACACGGTTTTGAGTTGAATCAGTTGGAGGGCCTGGGTGTCCAGGCGGGGGCCTTGGATGCACGACACGCCCCCAGATAAGTGGGCAGCGCGGGGAGCATTTGACCTTAGGTCCAGAGGGAAGAACTTCACTCACGTACTTTCTAGAAACAGACTGCAGATGTTTCTGCCGGCCTGAGAAGCCAGAGGATGAAATACCACAAAAGGATGTTCCAGGCTATGAAAAATAACTGCTAATTTAAAAAAATAACATGACCAGTCATTTTTCCTGATATCCACGTGAGTTGTGCTCAGAAAAGCTACCGCTTCACAGAGTACCAGTGATTGGGTTTCTACGGGCAGTGGACTTTGCAGCGTAGAAGCCGCAAGCACGGAGGCCGGCGGTCTGCACACCAAGCGGGGGAGTTTGTGGGGTTTTAGGTCAGGTCCTGGAAGATGATGCTCTGAAAGTGCTGCACTCAATATGCCAGCAAATTTGGAAAACTCAGCAGTGGCCACAGGACTGGTAAAGGTCAGTTTTCATTCCAATCTCAAAGAAAGGCAATGCCAAAGAATGCTCAAACTACCGCACAATTGCACTCATCTCACATGCTAGTAAAGTAATGCTCAAAATTCTCCAAGCCAGGCTTCAGCAATACATGAACCGTGAACTTCCAGATGTTCAAGCTGGTTTTAGAAAAGGCAGAGGAACCAGAGATCAAATTGCCAACATCTTCTGGATCATGGAAAAAGCAAGAGAGTTCCAGAAAAACATCTATTTCTGCTTTATTGACTATTCCAAAGCCTTTGACTGTATGGATCACAATAAACTGTGGAAAATTTTGAAAGAGATGGGCATACCAGACCACCTGACCTGCCTCTTGAGAAACCTGTATGCAGGTCAGGAAGCAATAGTTAGAACTGGACATGGAACAACAGACTGGTTCCAAATAGGAAAAGGAGTATGTCAAGCAAGGCTGTATATTGTCACCCTGCTTATTTAACTTCTGTGCAGAGTACATTATGAGAGACACTGGGCTGGAAGAAGCACAAGCTGGAATCAAGATTGCTGGGAGAAATATCAATAACCTCAGGTATGCAGATGACACCACCCTTACGGCAGAAAGTGAAGAGGAACTAAAAAGCCTCTTGATGAAAGTGAAAGTGGAGAGTGAAAAAGTTGGCTTAAAGCTCAACATTCAGAAAATGAAGATCATGGCATCTGGTCCCATCACTTCATGGGAAATAGATGGGGAAACAGTGGAAACAGTGTCAGACTTTATTTTTTTGGGCTCCAAAATCACTGCAGATGGTGACTGCAGCCGTGAAATTAAAGCACGCTTACTCCTTGGAAGGAAAGTTATGACCAATCTAGACAGCATATTCAAAAGCAGAGACATTACTTGGCCAACATAGGTCCATCTAGTCAAGGCTATGGTTTTTCCTGTGGTCATGTATGGATGTGAGAGTTGGACTGTGAAGAAAGCTGAGCGCCGAAGAATTGATGCTTTTGAACTGTGTTGTTGGAGAAGACTGAGAGTCCCTTGGACTGCAAGGAGATCCAACCAGTCCATTCTGAAGGAGATCAGTCCTGGGTGTTCTTTGGAAGGACTGATGCTAAAGCTGAAAGTCCAGTACTTTGGCCACCTCATGCGAAGAGCTGACTCATTGGAAAAGACTCTGATGCTGGGAGGGATTGGGGGCAGGAGGAGAAGGGGACGACACAGAATGAGATGGCTGGATGGCATCACCGCCTCGATGGACATGAGTTTGGGTGAACTCCGGGAGTTGGTGATGGACAGGGAGGCCTGGCGTGCTGCAATTCGTGGGGTCACAAAGAGTCTGACACGACTGAACTGAACTCTAGTGTCCCCATCACCTCCGCCAGGTGCCCCCGAGGACGGCTCCGCCAGCACTCCACCTCCCGGCGCTCAGACTCCGCCTGGGCGACAGGGGGCGCGCGCAGCCACGCCTAGCCTGCCCCTTCGCGGGAGCCCCATCCCTGGTTCGCGCAGCCGCCTTAGAGCCCGCCGGACGATTCCTCTTCCGGGGCAGCGCGGAGAAGCGTGCGGGACCCGGATGCAAACGCGAGTGCGGCTATATAAGCGCCCCACAGGCCTCACGCCTTCCTCTTTGAGGAAGACGCGGTCGCGGCTGCAGCGGACTTGTGTGCCGCCCTCTACTGCTCCTGACTCACCGCTGTTCGCTCTCGCCGAGGAACAAGTCGGTCAGGAAGCCACGCCGCAGCCATGGTGAGTCGGGGGCGTCCGGGTCGCGTCCTGGAGGAAGATTGGGCTGGAGGGAGGGAACGGGACTCGTTTGTCCAGGGAATGGGCTTATGAGATGCCGCCAGGAACTGTGAAGGGTCCGAGCGCGCTGGTCCCCGGACTTGATAAGCTACTTAAGGGTTTTTTATTCTTACTTGTGTGGTAACAGGCCTTTAAAGACACCGGCAAGACTCCCGTGGAGCCAGAGGTGGCCATTCACCGGATTAGGATCACCCTCACCAGCCGCAACGTGAAGTCTCTGGAGAAGGGTCAGTGCGGCGAATTCGGGGGTTTCGGGGCTTGTTCCTGAGCGAGGTCGGCTCTCGGGGGGGGCCAGCGTCCTCTTTCAAAAGACAGAGTTAAGAGTGGTCCACACTTGGTGTGTGCCGTGTTGGCGGTGAGGAGAGAATTGCTGTGTTGACTTACGGTGATCGTCTTATACGCTATTCTGAGCCCGCGGCGGTTCGACTTTGAGCCGGCTCTTGTGCGTTAAGGGAGCCAACTGAAGGATGCTTTTACTTCCCTGCAGTGTGTGCTGACCTGATCAGAGGCGCGAAGGAAAAGAATCTCAAAGTGAAAGGACCAGTTCGGATGCCTACCAAGGTGAGAGAGTGTGTCCTGGGCAGGAGGTGGAAGATGATAATTGGAGAGAAGATGGAGAAATTAGAAAACATAAACTAAGTGAAATAGCACTGAATATGAAATAGAAAAAGTGAAGCAAACTAGGTAAAAGGTTCTGTTACAGTCCGGTTGCTTTTAAACATGGCTGCTCGTTAGAAACATCTGGAGCTTTGGCGAAAAAAAGCAATACCTGGGCATTTATATGTTTAAAAAAATTCCAAGATAATTCTGATGTGCGTTTGGATATCAGAAGTGTCCTAGGGAAGCACAACAGACCATAAACGCTTGGTTTCCATTTTTTCTTGTTGCAGACTCTGAGAATAACTACGAGGAAAACTCCTTGTGGTGAAGGTTCTAAGACTTGGGATCGATTCCAAATGAGGATCCACAAGCGACTCATTGACCTGCACAGTCCTTCTGAAATTGTCAAGCAGATCACTTCCATCAGTATTGAGCCGGGAGTCGAGGTGGAAGTCACCATTGCTGATGCCTAAATCAACCTTTTTAATAAATCGATAATCAGTTGTTATATTTTGTTGACTTTTATTTATAATACTGACAAGTCTTAGGAATAGAGTTGTGTTACGGAATTGATTCCACCTTTTAAGTAGAATAATCAGAATTAGATGGATAGCCTGTGGTGGTTGACCCTGTTTCCATTGTAAGCTAGTTTACACGTGACAGCATTTGAAAATGGAATTGTGTTAACTGCCACATGAGATCTTGCTATTGATGAATATTGGGGTTTTTGAACATGTGTGTGGGTTTAACTTTGGAACTGTCAGCAGTTTCTGGGATGATTCTAATGTTACCAGCTGTGGTTAGAAACCTAGTGTGATAAAAGGCAAGGAACTCAAAATCTAGGTCTTAATATCTGACCCTGCCATTTGTCATAACTCCTTTTAAACTTGGCAAATTTCAGTAAGTTGTGGAAACTTTTATAGATACTGGTGCCTTAATTTTAGATAAGAAAATACAATAAAATATAAAACAATCCTAGTACTTAGGTTATATCTATAGAATGTGTTTTATATATACTCCTTGGAATCACTTTTCACTTTATGTATATAAGTCATTCCGTACGAAGCTAAGTTAAGCATTTATATGTTTAGGGCTGAAAAGCACATCTTAGGTCAAATTCAAACCTCTATTACTGGGTAACACTGCCTAACTCCAAGACCCTGCTTATACATTGTATTCCCATTGTGTAGACATAGAAATTGGTTTTTGCATTTTAATTTGCTCAGTGTTCTGAGCTTTAATAGCACAGCTGAAATTTTAGTGTGCCCATGGGTTGAGGATCCATCTTGATGTCCCATTGAAGGGTTGAAGTCTTTGCTGTTTTTAATTGGGTGGCTATCCTAAACATGTATGTCTACTCTACAGAAGTATATGACAGGTATATAAGCATTTTACAACTGATAAAATTGGCCACTCTTAGGATTGCAGTAATGAAATTCCTGCCTTTCTTCCCAGGAACCCAGCCCACTTTGGGTTACCTTGTCCAGTGGCTTCAGTTAGCATACGTAAGCTGTTCAGGTTTCTCTATCCAATTACGTGCCAGATGCCAGAGCCTCACTGTAAGTTGACAAGCCCCCACACCTGGTTTTCAACCCATGTCCAACACATGCCACACAATCGTTCTGATACTGGAATTTTCATCCCGAAACACTTCTGCAACATCCAAGTCCTTTTGATTCTGTTTTTTTCCTCCTAGCAGGTCTCCAAAACACCAGATGTTGAAAAGGGATTTTTGTAGAGCGGAACCTGGAAAGTTGTTAATGCTAAGGTTTAGCAAAGATGCTATGCTAAGGTAACCTGGTAAGTAACTTCACTCGTGTCCGACTCTGCAACCTCAGACGGCAGCCCACCAGGCTCCCCCGTCCCTGGGATTCTCCAGGCAAGAACACTGGAGTGGGTTGCCATTTCCTTCTCCAATGCATGAAAGTGAAGTCCTCAGTCGTGTCCGACCCTCAGCGACCCCATGGACTGCAGCCCTCCAGGCTCCTCCGTCCATGGGATTTTGTAGGCAAGAGTACTGGAGTGGGGTGCCATTGCCTTCTCCAAAGTAACCTATATTAACCCATTTACAATAACATTGTGCCAGATCAACTTCTAATTAGCTTGGGGAAACAAGAAAATTTCGTTGCGTAAGAGTCTTACAGTTCTATTCCTGAGGCCAGCAGTGATTTAACCTTTCCTAGAGGAGCTGGTGTTCTCAGTTCAACTGAAGAAGTTGGTAGGAAATCAGCCAGGCAGTGAGCTACTGACTTGCCCTCTAGCCCAATTTTCAGCATTCTCTGCACTAGGAAGTTCTACAACTACAGCGGCAGTTAAGATCATTAATGGCTAAAGAGTAGGCTGTTAAGCAAAATGTGCCTTTCTAAATCAAAAGATGCACTTGAATACAGTTCTGAAATTTAACCAACACATGCCAGGGTGACTGATGGTTTAGCAATTGTCATCACACAAGGATAATTGCATTTAAGCCATAAGCAATTCATAGGGCCTGAAATACAGCTAAAACCTGGCACTTAAAGTTCAGGAACTGCTATTATCTTCAATTCCTTTGTTAAGTCACTAAGTTTTGTGGGGCTCTCTGGCCCCATGGACTGCAGCACACCAGGCTTCCCTATCCTGACTAACTGTAGATAATGTAGTACAGGGGAGATAGCAGTGAACTAACTGGGTTTTTAGTCATAAGTTCCACAGCTGGTAAGTTAGGTGACCTTAAACTTGCTTACTTAAGCTCTTTGGTCATTAATTCTCATCTGTAAGAGGAGAAAGGCTACTCACTCCTGTGTTCTGGTCTGGAGAATTTCATGGACAGTATATAGTTCATGGGGTCACAGAGTTGGACGTGACTGAATGACTTTAAACTATTTCAGGTAAGATTTTTTTTCCCTCTTCAAAGGAAACATTAACGTTTTCCCCCTAAAAATAAAGAGAAATTTTGAGACCTTCAGTAACTCACTTAACATGAATGAACTAAAGTGTAATAAACATCTGCCCACTACCTCAGAGGACTTTAAAAGGACAAATGAGAAAATATACATAAATGCATTTGTTGTGTTAATCTGTCATGTCCATTTCTGTGACCCCATGGACTATACAGCACGTCAGGCTTCCCTGTCTATCACCAACTCCAGAGCTTGCTCAGACTCATGTCCATTAAGTTGGTGATGCCATCCAACCATCTCATCCTCTGTCTTTCCCTTCTCCTGCCTTCAATCTTTCCCAGCATCGGAGTCTTTTCCAATGAGTCATTTCTTCACATCAGGTGGCCAAATTATTGGAGTTTCGGCTTCAGCATCAGTCCTTCCAGTGAATGTTCAGGACTGATTTCCTTTAGGATGGACTGGTTTGATCTCCTTGTTGTCCAAGGGACTCTCAAGAGTCTTCAGCACCACAGTTCAAAAGCATCAGTTCTTCGACGCTCAGCCTTCTTTATGGTCCAACTCGCACATCTGTACAGGACTACTAGAAAAACCATAGCTTTGACTATACGGATCTTTGTTGGCAAAGGGATGTCTCTACATGTTAATACACTCAAACATTCAAAAATAGCTACTTAAAATCCATACTGGGCCTTCAAATATTCATAACAAAATAATGGTAGTTTACATAGTGGTATCGATATCAATGAGTCTGGGTTGTAGGCCAGCTTGTATGGATTAGGGAGGCAGAGTGTTAGTCCCTCAGTCGTGTCCAGCTCTTTGGGATATCATGGACTGCAGCCTGCCAGGCTCCCCTGTTCATGGAATTCTCCAGGCAAGAATACTAGGGTAGCCATTCCCTTTCTCCAGGGGATCTTTCCTGTCCAGGGATCAAACTTGGGTCTCCCACATTGTAAGCAGATTATTTACCATTTGAGCCACAAATTAGCCCAAGGCAGAGGAAGGTTGAAAATGGGAGGCTCGCCAGTCCTTACCACATTCCCATTAGATTCACAGCTACTTTGTTTTAAACATGCAGCTAAACCGGAGACAACAGCTATGCATTGCTAGGTCAGATTTTTCCACCTGAGGCTCCTAAAGTATGTATTAAATAGGTTCAGGACCTGGGATGTAAGGTAAACGGGCAAGAGAGGAGAAATTCTCGGCTGGGCTGTCAAATCTGTTTCAAGCTTAATTACATGGATATGCAGGCTTAATAAAATACTTCTTGGAGCCTCAATTTTCATGTGCAAAATGAAGGTACTTGTGTCTCTCAAGGTCATACTGGGGGTTCCTTTGTTTCTCTGGGAGACATTTTCTAACAATCAAAACTGGTTTGCTAAGTGTATAGATTTCTCCCACGGCGACCTCGATTCCCACAGGGTGTGGTGCACTGCTGACCAATGGTGTTAGGTGAGATTATTTACAGGGGCATTTGAGCCCAGGACATGGCTTTCCTACCTGCTTCCTCCTTCACCAAACTAGTGAGTACACAGGTCCAACTCCAAAGCAGAATGTGGCAAAGCCAAAGTTGAACCTCTAGAAACTAAGAAGAACTAATTCTCATTCTAGGTATACTACTTTTCACTTTCATAGCAAATTAGACTTCTAGAACAAGAGAACTTGATCTTTCTGTACGTTTTGTCCTATAAAGTGCTTTTTTTTTTCTTTACATAAAACCCACCCACCCCAAAAGTTAATACTGAAATCTTCAGAACTTTTCTTATAAATACAAGTATATGTGATTTTAAGCTATTCAATATCTTTTCTTTAGCCATATAAAATTTCTCTCTTTAAAAATACATGTGAGACAATACTAAACATATTGCTCTCTGTATATTCTGATATTAAGTGATTATCTGATATGTGATTTGCAAATTCTCCCATTCTGTAGGTTGCCTCTTCATGTCAATTCCTTTTGAGTACATTTTTGTATATGGTATAAGGTGATGTTTGTAGATGGCTTCCTCCTTTTGCAGTGTATCTCTGTATTTCTCCCAACACCATTGGCTGGAAGAGACTTCTTTTCCCGGTTGCTTGGTCTCGGCACCTTTGTTGTTCAAAGTCGTGTCCAAATCTTTTCGACCCTATGGACTACAGCACTTCCTGTCCATAGGGTTTCCCTGTCCTTCACTATCTCCCAGAGTTTGCTCAAACTCTTTTCTATTGAGTTGGTGATGCCACCCAACTGTCTCATCCCCTTCTCCTGCCCTCAGTATTTCCCAGCTTCAGGTTTTTTTCCAATGATTTGGCTCTTTGCATCAGGTGGCCAAACTATTGGAGCTTCAGTTTCAGCATCAGCCTTTCCAATGAATATTCAGGATTGATTTCCTTTAGGATTGACTGGCTTGATCTCCTTGCAGTTCAAGGGACTCTTGGGAGTCTTCTTCGGCACCACAATTCAAAAGCATCAGTTGGCACCCTTACTGAAGATCACTTGACCTTCAGTCAAGGCTGAAGCATCCTTGTGTGCAGGAATAAATCCCACTTGGTCATAGTATATAATCCTTTGATCATGCTGTTGAATTTGACTTGCTAGTATTTTGTTGAGGAATGCTTCAGTGTATTCATCAGAGATAATGGTGTGAGTTTTTTTAATTGAGGCCTTCCTTGGTGGCTCAGGAGTAAAGAATCCGCCTGCAATGCAGGAGACTGCCTGAAATGTAGGAGACGTGGGTTCTGGCTGGGAAAGATTCCCTGGAGGAGAGCATGGGAATCCACTCCAGTATTCTTGTCTGGGAAATCCCATGGACACAAGAGCCTGGCGGGCTACAGTCCACGGGGTCCCCAGAGTTGGACATGACTTAGTGACTAAACCAAACCACCATAATTGACATATAGCATTATATTAGTTTCAGGTGTACCATGGACTGATTTTATATTTGTATATAATCAGTAGTTTTCTTGTAGTGTTTGGTTTTAGTATTGGAATAATGCTGCCCTCACAGAATGAATTATGAATTGTTCCCACCTCTTCAGTTTTTTGTAAGAGTTTGAAGAAGACTGGTGTTAGTTTTTCTTCCAATGTTTGGTAGAATTCCCCAGTGAAGCTGTCTGATCGTGGACTTTTCTTTGTTGTTCTTTGTTAAAGCTACTTCAATGTCCTTACTAGTTCAAATTTTTTATTTGTTCATGATTCAGTCTTAAGAGGTTCTGTATTTCTAGGAATGTATCCATTTCTTCTAGGTTATCCCATTTGTTGACATATAAGCATTTATAGTATTCTCTTATAATCCGTCTTATTTCTATGGCATTAGTTGTAATGTCTTATATTTCAATTCTGATTTTAGTTAAGTAGTTTTTTCCTAGTTAATCTAGCTAAGAATTTGTCATTTTTTTTTATCTTTTCAAAAATTGAGCTCTTAGTTTTATGAATTTCTCTGTTATTTCCCTATTCTCTATTTTATCTCTGCTCTAATCTTTATTATTTTCTTCATTCTGCTAACTTTGAGTTTAGTTTGTTCTTTTTTTAGTGCTTTGAGATGTAAAAATTTGAGTTTAGTTTGTTCTTTTCTTAGTTCTTTGAGATGTAAAATTAGATTATTTTTCAAGAGTGTATTGTTTAATTTCCACATATTTGTGAATATTCCCATTTTTCCTTTGCTATTGAGCCCTAGTTTCATTCCATTGCAGTCGTTTGGTATGTCCATTTCTTTCCTCAAATTTAGAAAAATTCTTTTTTTTGCTATTATTTCTTCAAGTAAGCTCTCTGCATACCCTACTCCTTCTCCTTCTGGAGCCCCTATAATTATTACACTGATCTGCCTGATTGTGTCCCAGAACCCCCAAACTGTTTCACTTTTCCGTTCTTTATCCTTTCTGCTCCTCTGACTTAATAATTTCAAATTATCGTCTTCAGGTCATTTGCTGATTCTTCCTTCTGCTTGATTAAGTCTGCCGCTAAATCCTCCTATTGAATTTGTTAATTGAGTTATTGTGTTCTTCAGCTCCAGAATTTTTTTTTAATAATTTCTGTCTCTTTGTTGATCTTCTCATTTTGTTTAACCACTGTTTTCCTGATTTTCTTTAGTTGTCTATCTGTGCTCTCTTTTAGCACATTGAGCACCTTTAAAGTGGTTATTTGAATTCTGTGTCTGGTAATTCATAGACCTCTTGTTTCTTTAGGGTTGGTTTCTGGAAATTTATTTTGATCAGTTGATTGAGCTGTTTGTTTCCCCCCTTTTAATTTCTTGTAAGCCATGTGATCCTTTGTTGAAATTTGGGCATGTGAAAAATGGCCATCCCTCCCAGTCTGTTGTTCATTCACCAATTTGTGCCTGACTCTTGCGACCCCATGGGCTGGACTGTAGCTTCAGGCTCCTCTGTCCATGGAATTCTTCAGGCAAGAATACCAGAGTGGATAGCCATTTCCTTCTCCAGAGGATCTTCCTGACTCAGGGATTGAACTCGCGTCTCCTAAATCGGTAGGCAGATTCTTTACCAGTGAGCCACCAGGGAAGCCCCAGTCTGTAGGGGAAGTCTAGTCTGTAGGGGAAGTCATCTTGGCTGGAGATTTGAGAACCTCTCACACTTTCTGGGGGTATGTCTCTCTGGGCTTGTGTGTATGATTTACTAGAGACAGAGACTTGCCTGTTTGCTTCTCAGGAGCCTGTAATCTCTTACTCCCTCTGGTGTCTGTCTGTGGTACTGCATTCTCCATGGTATCGATTCAGTTCAGTTCAGTCGCACTCAGTCATGTCAGACTTTGCGACCCCATGAACTGCAGAGCACCAGGCTTCCCTGTCCATCACCAACTCCCGAAGCTTACTCAAACTCATGTCCATCGAGTCGGTGATGCCATCCAGCCATCCATCCTCTGTCGTCCCCTTCTCCCACCTTCAATCTTTCCCAGCATCAGGGTCTTTTCAAATGAGTCAGTCCTTCGCATCAGGTGGCCAAAGTATAACTCCAACTGAACATGACTTTGTTCTCAACTGGCCTCGAGTCCGGCAACCACACACAGTATACTGCTTTCCCATCAGTTCCCTGAGTTCCAGAGACTGAAATTAGTCCCTTAGGCAGTCCCGCAAAAAGCCAGGACATGGGACTCATGTTCCACTCTATTTTCTCTTCCAAGAGAGAAGCTGGGGGCTTTCTTCTGGTCTCATCCTGGACGGGGGTGTGGGTGGTCACCTGCTGTGACCCTTCTTGGCTTTGTGCTCACCTCATGCTGCAGCCTGTTGCCTGGTTCCTGGAGTTGTCACAAAGATACTGTGGTCTGTGTATCACTGTTAGGTTGGTATGTGTGTTAGAAGAAGGTCTGGGGCTTCCTATTTATCCCTCTGTCTTGCTGACATCACTCTAATGAATCTTTTTGAAATATAATCAAATATCATAAATAACAATAACCTCTTAATATTCTTAAATATCCAGTAGTATTCAAGTTTCTTTGAGTATTTTTACTGTTTATTTATTTGAATAAGGATCTGATTGATGTTTCTCAAATTTCTTTTAATCTAGTGGTTCCCCTTCCATCTAAGAAATTGTTTAGGTACAGACAAACCTCATCTTGAGCAGTAGCATGGGACCAGAGAAAGTAAACACGCAAGCTGAAAACTTGCAAAATGGTCCTAATAATCAACAGGAAAAATTATGATTGTTCTGTTACCTATAAAGTTTTACAAAAAATTAAGTCTTTGCTTTCAGTTATAAATGTAAAGGAAAATATAAAATGGTAGAACTGATATTCAGTATTTGTGTGCTGTGCTAAGTCACTTCAGTTGTGTCTGACTGTTTGCAACCCTGTGGACTGACGCCCGCCAGGCTCCCCTGTCCATGGGATTTTCCAGGCAAGAATACCGGAGTGGGTTGCCATGCCCTCCTCCAGGGGATCGTCCTGACCCAATGATCGAACCCATGTCTCATATCTCCTGTGTTGGCAGTCCAGTTCTTTACTACTAGTGCCACCTGGGAAGCTTGATATTTAGTGTACTATCATCTAAAACATTAGTAATATTAAGAAAATATTCTATGCCTTTGTTAAAAAAAAAAAACAAAAACCAAAAACCCAAGCTCATCAATAGTAGTATGAACAGTGCTTGTTTTCTCATTACATAACTTAAGGCATTTTTTTTTCCTATGCCTTGGTGAGCTGTCATATTTCTGACTTTGGTCATGAAATATTTCTAGTTTCTTTTTAACGTATAGCTTTTTAATGGTATCCCCCCTCTAGGACATCATCACCCTTTTCATCACAACCGCGCTCCTCCTTCATCTCAGTAAGTCTGTCTTCACTGAGCCTCTTTGGCTGTGTTTCTGAGTCTCTCAACATTGCACTGTCAACAGGCTCAGGGTCCACTGTTCGCTCCACCACCCTGTTCACGTTTGATTCAGACTTCACATCCAGCATTCTCATATTGCTTCTTCGCTGTTCTTTTGTCTTTGTGTGCCAAATTCCTGTTCTTAAGTCTCCATTTTTGTAAAACATCACATGGGTTTATGGCTCCATGCTTTGTTGTCTCTGCTGCCTCTCTGAGGACTGAATAACATGAGCCATCACCAGACTTTGAGAGAAGTGACGTTGTTATGTGTGTGTTAATGACTTGTAGACTGAAGTGCTTGCCACAGAGTTTATCTTCTCTGCAGCTTCTCACAATTGATGTACTGTGGTAACTGATATAGGAACTACATCAGGGGGGGCCTGGTGGTGTAGGCCTCTACTGTGATAACTGTGATAAAGCTCGTGCTTATCAGAACCTGGCAAAGCAAAGACCACCCACATTTGTCTTGGAATTATCTCTGATTTCTCAGGGGCAATTGTCTATTTTGATCTTTCCCCTTGAAGCTATGGGGAATCTTTGGTTTCTTTTATTTGTACTTAAGAATCGTAATTAAGCTTTTCTTTCTGGTACTGGTCTGGATCTTCCCTCTTAGGTAGACAGACCTGCATCTCTAATAGGCTCTTCTTTACCATTTGAAGGATTTTCAAGGCCTGGAATTCCCTGTAAGGTACACGTATAGGCAGCCGGCTGCTAGACTGGGGACCCTCACAACAGACACCACTTAAATGAAGAGCAACACTCGGTCACATTTGATGCTTTTATCTCTTCCCAGGGTTATTCAGGTCATAGACAGCTACAATCTCCCTCCTGTCCTTAGTGAGGCAGAAGGTTGTGGGGCAGGCTGACAGGTATAGGTGCTTCAACAACACACTTTCAGTTAAAAATTAAGCCCCCTGTTGGTAGCCTTCTTCTAATCCTGCACCCAGGGTTGCACCAACTCCTCCCTACCCAGAGCCCCAGGAAGGGCAGTTCCCACCACCAGCCCTACCAGGAACATATTCTAGGGCGGCCTCCTCCATTCTGTCTCTTCTCACACGTTCTGGATCCTAGAAAGCTGTTGAACTCAAAAGTCTGTTCCATTCTCTTTCTTGTTATTGTTTAATCCTTTGTTTTCCTCTACGATAGTTTCAGTGAGGTCTCTAAACAGAGGTGAGGCAACTTCCTTGCTCAGTCTGCAATCCTGAGCTGATTTCTAGCTGATTCTTACCCATCTGGGACACGTCTCCTTAGGAAGAACAGTGGACTAGTGTAGTAAGGAGAGTAGGGGCTCCTAGCCAGGCTGTCTGTGCTCACAGTTCGACTCTGCTCTTTTCTAGCTGAGACTTTGAGTTATTTATCCTCTTGTATCTTGCTTTTCTCATCCAGGGCTTCCCTGGTGGCTCAGATGGTAAAAATAAATCTGCCTGCCATGCAGGAGACCTAGGTTCCATCTCTGATCTCTGGATCAGGAATATCCCCTGGAGAAGGGGATGGCAACCCACTCCAGTATTCTTGCCTGGAGAATCCCTGTGGACAGAGAAGCCTGGCGGGCTGCATTCCATAGGGTCACAAAGAGACAGACGTGACTGAACAACTAACACGTTCACTTTCTCATCAGTGGAATAAGATTTACTTATAAGTAAATAAGTACTTATAAGTACTTATTTATACTTATTTACTTATAAGTAAACTTACTTATTATATACTTATAATAAGATTTACTTATTTTCATCAGTAAAATAAGAAAGTGCCTCATGGAATTGTTTGAAAATGAAGTGAGTTAACATTTTTAATGTACTTAGGACAGTGGTTAGCACAGAATAAGAACTATTTATTTGAAAATGAACAGCTTTGAATTTCAAGAAATGAAAAATGAATCTGAAAATGTGGCCCCTTTAATTTCTTGTCTCCACATCTAGAACAGAGTTCCCTGAATACAAAGAGGCTTAAGAAAAAATTTTTTTCCTGCTTAAAAATCACTTAGGTTCAGTGGTGACTGCTTTTGCAGTTAAGTAGGCAGTTCATAAGAAGTAAATGTGTAAGTCTGAAGAACTAAGTGTATCCCAGACAGGACACACAGGCATCAGAGTAGCAACTGAAATGAATTCACCATACAAACAACTAACAGGGAAGAGACACAGCCTGACAAAGGAGGCTCAAAGACAGGATTCCAAACATCTGTTTGCTTCTATTTTTGGTAATCATCGCATCCTCACAATACTTCAGCCAAAGCTCGAGGAAAGCAAAAACGCTACCTATTGAAAGCCCAGCAAAAAGACCACAGTGAAATACTCAGCAAAAGATCAAGTTCTGACAAAACTGCAATTAAAAAAAAAAGAACTGTGGACATTGTTTTCCTATGAACATTCAACAGGTGTTTTCAATCATTTATCATTTGTTCACTTATGACTGAGCACATTTGTACATTATCAAGTCTCAGATGTTTTCATTTCTAAAAGCTTCAACACTGAGCTGGAATCTTTTCCAAATACGAATCCCATTAAACTTTGGTTTAAGGAAAATGATGGAAAACCCACAAGAACAAGAAGTAAATTGTCTCAAAAAAAAAAAAAATAAATTGTCTCTTTAAAACAGGAAGGAGAAATAAACCAGTTACATTATGAACAGGAAGCCTCATTGATCCCAATTCTTGTTGGGATCCCAAAACTTGTTGATCTCAAAACTTGTTGCTGCCATGTCAGAAAATAATGTTGACAAACATATGTTCCTTAAAGATTCTTTCTTTTATTTTTCCTTTGTAACCGCAAACTTACATAAAAGCTGTAAGAACAGTACAAAGAATATTTTGTCACCCATTTGGATAAAAATGATCAACATTACACCATCCTTCAAATACTTCCCTATGTGTATTTCAGCCCTGCCCCCCCACAACCGTAGTGCAGCCACCAAAATTAGACCAAGGATGCTCGCCTTTGTCTAATCCTCGTGTCTCATTCAAGTTCTGTCACCAGTCCTAACTCAGCACCAGACTCAGTCAGGCATTGCACTGCATTAAAGTTCTGTTTTGCCTGATTTAGCCCACCCATTCCTCAGTCTTCCTTTAACCTTCATGACCTTGGCACTTTGGAGGGTTACAGGCATTGTAATTTGGATACTTGCCTTACCTGTGCAGGCTGCAGCCCCACTCAGGGCTCGCTCCTGCAATCTTGCCCTTCTTCTCCACTGAGCCCTTCCCTCTCGGGCGATGTCCTGGGCTGGGCTGAGCTGCTGGTCCCACCACCTCCCCCTGCTGGGTGCTGACACCCTGCAACGCGGCCACTGCCCTCCCACTCCCTGTGGGGGTGATCACACCCATGCTGAGATGCTCAGGGAGAGAGGGATAAAGGATAAAGGGGAAAGAAAAGAAAAGGAAGAGGCCTCTAACAGTCTAGAGAAATATGTTTTCGTGTGGGTCTAACCATGAACTGTAGCAGGTAAAACTTTGATCCAGTCGATGATCTGAAGTCGTCCTAAGCAGAATCACAGATTTTAAACAAAATGTCTTTCCATTTATGTCATGAATCTCAGAGGAATATTTTGAGGGGTTAAGAAGTGGTCATACTTAACTATGATTATTTTAAAAATTCATACAGAGAATTCACGTGGTCTTAAACATTTATGTGTGTACCCCAGAATGATATTCAATCTATTTTGCCCACACTGAAAAATGAAATCAGTAAATTATTGTATAAAACATTTAAAGTAGTTAGAGGTTATTATGAAATGTGGGTTTATGTTCTGCAGTGATGTGTTAGGGTTCTCCAGAGAAACAGAATCAATAATATATATGTATATATGTTGTATGAAATTTATTGAAATGTATGAAATATATTATGAGTCATCTCACGTGATTATGAAGGTGAAGTGTTAGTCGCACAATCATGTCTGACTTTTTGCAACCCCAAACGACTGTTTGATGTCTGTGATGATTAATTTTATGAAATTTGTAAATTAATTTATAAATTTTATGAAATTTAATTAATTTCAGCCTGACTAGGGCATGAGATGCCCAGGTATTTGACCAAACATTTTTCTGGGGGTTTTTGTGAAGTGTTTTGGGATGAGATTAATATTTAAATCTGCAGACAGTAAATCAAGTTGCCCTCCCTAACATGAGCAGGCTTCAGCCAATCAGCTGAAGGCCTGAATAGAACACAGAGTCTAACTCTCCTGGGAGTAAGAGGGAACTCTTCCTACCTGGCTGCCTTTGGGCCTGGACACAGCTTTATCCTGCCTTCAGCCTTGAGCTGAAACACTGGCTCTTCCTGGTCTCTGGCCTGTTGACCTTCAGACTAAAATTATTCCATAGATTTCCCTGGTTCCCAGGCCTTTGCGCTCAGTCTGGACCTAAACCATCAGCACTCCTGATCTCCTGCTTGTTGCCTTGTCCTGTAGGCCTTGGGGTCTGCCAACATCCATAGGGGCTTTCCTGGTGGCTCAGATGGTAAAGAATGTGGCTGCAATGCAGGAGACCTGTTCAGTCTCTGGGTTAGGAAGATCCCCTGGAGAAGGGTATGGCTACCCACTCCAGTGTTCTTACCTGGAGAATCCCATGGACAGAGGAACCTGGTGGGCTACAGTCATGGGGTTGCAAAGAGTCAGACATGACTTAGTGGATAAACAACAGAAATTTAATCCTCTAATTTCCAAAGCTTTTCTATTATTCCCTCTCAGGGGAACTCTTCTAATATACGCTATGCTGTTCCCTGCTGTATTAAATAGAGTGTACCGGTTATCTAGGCCTTATCTGCTAGAGGGCCATCTGAACCTCAGGTGTTAGAAAACTGTCTGTCCTCAAGGCCATGGCACCATGAGGGGCTCTTGAGTTCACTTAAGGAGATGCTGCTCTAGTTGTTCTCTTTCTCTTCCAGGAAAGTTTCTCAAGGCTCTCTTTCCCGGTGGCATCATGCTTACTAGAAAAGCTGTCTTATGGAAAGAGTGAGAAGGTGCCAGAAGGCTGAGTGGAAATGGACTGGAACACAGCTAGGCCCCTGCTTGGTCCCACAGCCACGTGATTGCATCACTTGCCCTTCTGAGGCTCCAAGAGCCTGTGTGAGGCGCTTGTTGTTCAGGCACTAAGTCGTGTCTGACTCTTTGTGACCCCATGGACTATGGCTTGCCAGGCTCCTCTGTCCATGGTATTCGCCAGGCAAGAGTACTGGAGTGGGTTGCCATTTCCTACTCCAGGGGATCTTCCTGACCCAGGGGTCGAACTTGAGTCTCCTGCATTGGCAGGCTGATTCTTTACCGCTGAGCCACCTAGGAAGCCCAGTATGAGGTGACACACACCCACTGATACACACTCCAGAGAGCGTGCCCCTGCCCCCCATCCAGGTCTGGCTATAATGCCTTTCTCAAATTCTGTGGTATCCTACGGTGAGCTCTTCTTTAACAAAGAGCTCTTTTCTTTTCTTAGGAGCTTTGGATTGCTGGACATTTGTGGATGGACTTCAGTGAATTCACTTTGAAATTACAGACGAAATTTTGCTTGGGCTTATGCCTGACCCTTCTGGAAAGAAGATCCAACAGTGTCATCAGATTCTCAAAAGGAATGAGATGGGTTGAGATATTACTCCTAAGATGGGCTGAGATCTTACTCTTAAGAAGAGGAAGTGATGAAGCAGGTCATTAGTCTTCTGAACAGGTTTGGTCTGAGCTGAGCAGGTATAAGCAAACTGATAGAATAAATTGCCAGAGTAACCTTTGTGGAATGAGACTCCAAGGCGCCCAGGTGTGTACATGGAACTCAAATTACAGTGCTGTCTATACAAGGTCCTGGTTTCCTTCACTTACATATCACAAACATCATTTTATTTTTGTTTATAGAACTGTTCTAATATTTTAAAAATAATTACATAGGATTCCATTGCATGGCTATATTGCAATTTATTTATCCGGCACCTCATGGATAGATATTTATAATTTTTATTCTAGTCATTTTTGGTCGTAAACAGTGCTACCCTGAAGATCTTTGTACATATGATTTTACACAACATATAACAGTATCTTTCTGCTCATTCCCTTCCAGCACAGGACATTGTGATTATCTTTTGGGAATTTTCCTGAATGAAAAGTGAAAACTATGTCTTGTACTTGTTATTTATTCTCTGGAAGATGTTTGTATATTTATGGATTATCTGTATTTCTTCTTACATGAAATGTATGTTCATATTTGCCCCATAAATACAATCTTTCTAGAGTATGAAGTGCTTTAAGTGAGAAGCCAGGGTGCTAGAGGAACAGCTTCCATTTCACCGATGGATATGTGATTTAACCCTGCTGCAGAACAAATTATTCATGTCTCTGTTTTCTCTTTTCAATGATTTTTTGCTAGATCTGTTAAGGTCAGCTGGAAATCTGATAGAAAAGTTAACTGCCAAAAGACTAACAATGCACTGATGCACTAAATAAAGATTTATTAATACCCAGTGATATTCCAGGAAATAATAGGAACAGAGCCGATTAAGAGGTCAAAAGTTCTATAACATGACCCCAATTTAAGTTGACTATGAACCTACTTAAGGAAATGCTCATAGCAATCATCATAGTTTTTTTTTTAAGAATGCTTTGTTGTAACCATAGATCTCATTATTATCTATAGAAAAATAATTTAATGTCCTGTAGTGAAAACTATTATAAAACTTCAAACGGGTTGTGATTTTCAAATGCAAACTTTGAAGTTTTATTCCTTGAATAATCTCCCTGCAGGTTTTTAGAAGTTGGTCTATTTCTTTTAACATGTGCTTGATCCTTTAAGAGCTTATTAGGAATTTGGCTCCATAAGAGGTAAAGGGCTGAGCTCTGTGTTGAAGGCAAGCCTTGGTAAATCATATGTTTGTCTGTAAATTTCAACATGGTTATGATAAAAATCACAGTTTCAATTCAATACATATTTGTTTTATTATCTGCAAAGCTAGATGTTTCACCTAACTCAGATTTTGGAAATAAAGGTCAGAATAAACTAGATTGTGGATGGGCGCCAGAGCTGGAGGGGTCAGGGAAGTACTAAAGAGGATGAGAACAGGTGAAGGGACATTCCAGGAACAAGGACCAGCTCGCAGCTGAGAAAGAGCGTGGCATGGTAAAGGGCCTGAGAGAAGTCAGGTGTGGATGAAATGCCTAGTCTGGGTTCATGTGAGGAGAGACACAGGACTGGTGCCGTAAGAAGGGTTGGGTCATACTTTACCCTGTGCTAAGGAACGTAGCGTTTATTTTCCAGCAAAGGGGAGAACATCGGAGTGTTCAGTCAGAGGCGTAAGATGAGGGGATCTGCTGTTAAGAGTGGACTGCAGGGAGAGGGAAGCCTGGAGGCTGACCAGTGATTGAAAGGGTCCAGTTGAGGCAGGAACGCAGCTTGAACTAAAATAGAGGGACTGGGGATAGAGGAAGTTCTATCACTATGAGAGGTTTCAGAGGAAGATGCTACTGCAGTTGTGAGTAGGTCGAATAGGAGGAAGGGTAAATAAAGAGTGAGGCAGGATCTTGAGTGGTGAATGCTGACTGAGCATTCACAGAGAACTCTGAAGAAGGGTTGTAGGGCTGGATCTGACATGTTTGAAGTGGCCATGTTCCTTCCATGTGTAGAAACTGATAAATCGCTGGACAATGTGGATCTAAAGATTAGGAGAGGAATCTTGGGTGGGGAGGTGGACCTGGACCTCAGCATAAAGATGATAATCGCAACCATAGTCATAGGTGAGATGGCCCAGGGAGTGTGAGACTGGTGAGCTGAGCTGGATGGAGCCCTGAGCAGACAGATCCTGAGAGGAAGGGAACCCGTAAGTGGGATCAAGAAAACCAGCAGACCAGAATGAGGGGAACGCCAAAACAATATTTCTAGAATGAGGGTGGTGTTAATTGGTGCTGATTAGACACAAGTCGAATGAGTCCATTCAGTCAGTTCAGTTCAGTCGCTCAGTTGTGTCTGACTCTTTGCAACCCCATGAATTGCAGCATGCCAGGCCTCCCTGTCGATCACCAACTCCTGGAGTTCACTCAAACTCACGTCCATCGAGTCAGTTATGCCATCCAGCCATCTCATCCTCTGTCGTCACCTCCTTCTCCTGCCTCCAATCCCTCCCAGCATCAGAGTCTTTTCCAATGAGTCAACTCTTCGCATGAGGTGGCAAAGTACTGGAGTTTCAGCTTTAGCATTATTCCTTCCGAAGAAATCCCAGGGCTGATCTCCTTCAGAATGGACTGGTTGGATCTCCTTGCAGTCCAAGGGACTCTCAAGAGTCTTCTCCAACACCACAGTTCAAAAGCATCAATTCTTCGGTGCTCAGCTTTCTTCATAGTTCAACTCTCACATCCATACATGACCACTGGAAAAACCATAGCCTCGACTAGATGGACCTTTGTTGGCAAAGTAATGTCTCTGTTTTTCTATATGCTATCTAAGTTGGTCATAACTTTTCTTCCAAGGAGTAAGCGTCTTTTAATTTCATGGCTGCAGTCACCATCTGCACTGATTTTGGAGCCCCCCAAAATAAAGTTTGACACTGTTTCCACAGTTTCCCCATCTATTTTCCATGAAGTGAGGGGATCAGATGCCATGATCTTCATTTTCTGAATGTTGAGCTTTAAGCCAACTTTTTCACTCTCCACTTTCATTTTCATCAAGAGGCTTTTTAGTTCCTCTTCACTTTCTGCCTTAAGGGTGGTGTCATCTGCATATCTGAGGTTATTGATATTTCTCCCAGCAATCTTGATTCCAGTTTGTGCTTCTTCCAGCCTAGCGTTTCTCATGATGTACTCTGCATGTAAGTTAAATAAGCAGGGTGACAATATACAACTTTGACATACTCCTTTTCCTATTTGGAACCAGTCTGTTGTTCATGTCCAGTTCTAACTGTTGCTTCCTGACCTGCATATAGGTTTCTCAAGAGGCAGGTCAGGTGGTCTGGTATGCCCATCTCTTGAAGAATTTTCCACAGTTTATTGTGATCCACACAGTCAAAGGCTTTGGCATAGTCAATAAAGCAGAAATAGATGTTTTTCTGGAGCTCTCTTGCTTTTTCGATGATCCAGTGGATGTTGGCAATTTGATCTCTGGTTCCTCTGCCTTTTCTAAAACCAGCTTGACCATCAGGAAGTTCATGGTTCATGTATTGCTGAAGCCTGGCTTGGAGAATTTTGAGCATTACTTTACTAGCGTGTGAGATGAGTGCAATTGTGTGGTAGTGTGAGCATTCTTTGGCATTGCCTTTCTTTGGGATTGGAATGAAAACTGATCTTTTCCAGTCCTGTGGCCACTGCTGAGTTTTCCAAATTTGCTGGCATATTGAGGGCAGCACTTTCACAGCATCATCTTTCAGGATTTGAAATAGCTCAACTGGGATTCCATCACCTCTGCTAGCTTTGTTTGTAAAGATGCTTTCTAAGGCCCACTTGACTTCACATTCCAGGATGTCTGGCTCTAGGTCAGTGATCACACCATCGTGATTATCGTGGTCATGAAGATCTTTTTTGTACAGTTCTTCTGTGTATTCCTGCCACCTCTTCTTAATATCTTCTGCTTCTGTTAGGTCCATACCATTTCTGTCCTTTATCGAGCCCACTTTGCATGAAATGTTCCCTTGGTATCTCTAATTTTCTTGAAGAGATCTCTAGCCTTTCCCATTCTGTTGTTTTCCTCTATTTCTTTGTATTGATCGCTGAGGAAGGCTTTCTTATCTCTTCTTGCTATTCTTTGGAACTCTACATTCAGATGCTTATATCTTTCCTTTACTCCTTTGCTTTTCGCTTCTCTTCTTTTCACAGCTATTTGTAAGGCCTCCTCAGACAGCCATTTTGCTTTTTTTGCATTTCTTTTCCATGAGGATGGTCTTGATCCTGGTCTCCTGTACAGTGTCACGAACCTCCATCCATAGTTTATCAGGCACTCTATCAGATCTAGTCCCTTAAATCTATTTCTCACTTCCACTGTATAATCATAAGGGATTTGATTTAGGTCATACCTGAATGGTCTAGTGGTTTTCCCTACTTTCTTCAATTTAAGTCTGAATTTGGCAATAAGGAGTTCATGATCTGAGCCACAGTCAGCTCCTGGTCTTGTTTTCGCTGACTGTATAGAGCTTCTCCATCTTTGGCTGCAAAAAATATAATCAGTCTGATTTTGGTGTTGACCATCTGGTGATGTCCATGTGTAGAGTTGTCTCTTGTGTTGTTGGAAGAGGGTGTTTGCTATGACCAGTGCGTTCTCTTGGCAAAAGTCTGTTAGCTTTTGCCCTGCTTCATTCTGTACTCCAAGGCCAAATTTGCCTGTTATTCCAGGTACCTCTTGATTTCCTACTTTTGCATTCCAATCCCCTATGATGAAAAGGACATCTTTTTTTGGTTTTAGTTCTAGAAGGTCTTGTAGGTCTTCATAGAACCATTCAACTTCAGCTTCTTCAGCATTACTGGTTGGATTACTGTGATATTGAATGGTTTGCCTTGGAAACGAACAGAGATCATTCTGTCGTTTTTGAGATTGCATCCAAGTACTGCATTTCGGACTCTTTTGTTGACCATGATGGCTACTCCATTTCTTCTAAGGGATACCTGCCCGTAGTAGTAGATATAATGGTCATCTGAGTTAAATTCACCCATTCCAGTCCATTTTAGTTCGCTAATTCCTAGAATGTCGACGTTCACTCTTGCCATCTCCTGTTTGACGACTTCCAATTTGCCTGAGTCCATTAGATTTGGCAAAAATTGATAAAGGACAGTTTCACAAAGGTGATGGGAATGTGAGGTAGATTACAGAGGAGAATGAGAGAATGGAGACCGTTGAGCACAGAAAAATCTGAAAAGTTAGGCTCTAAAGGAGATAAAATAGACAAAGAGCAAGAGTGCAGCAGCGTGTGGTTGAGAGTGGACCCTTGTGTTTCTCAGATGAACTTAAAGGACTTTTAAAGGTTGCTGGGAAGGAAGCAGCAGAGAGGCGAGAGCTGAACACACAGGACGAGGTGATGATGATGACATCATCACGGGGGAGGAGATGGTGGAAACTAATACAAAGTTCTATGTTAATTATATCTCAGTAAAAGTACTTTTGGAATAAGATCAGCAATTTCAATTAAGCTTTGCATTTCATCAACAGAAAGACTTTAAAATCCTGCCTTCAGGGCTTCCCTGGTGGTCCAATGATTAAGAATCTAGACCAACCTAGATAGCATATTCAAAAGCAAAGATACTACTTTGCCAACAAAGGTCTGCCTAGTCAAGGCTATGGTTTTTCCAGTGGTCATGTATGGATGTGAGAGTTGAACTATGAAGAAAGCTGAGCACCGAACAATTGATGCTTTTGAACTGTGGTGTTGGAGAAGACTCTTGAGAGTCCCTTGGACTGCAAGGAGATCCAACCAGTCCATTCTGAAGGAGATCAGTCCTGGGTGTTCTTTGGAAGGAATAATGCTAAAGCTGAAACTCCAGTACTTTGGCCACCTCATGCGAAGAGTTGACTCATTGGAAAAGACTCTGATGCTGGGAGGGATTGGGGGCAGGAGGAGAAGGGGACGACAGAGGATGAGATGGCTGGATGGCATCACTGACTCAATGGATGTGAGTTTGGGTGAACTCTAGGAGTTGGAGATGGACAGGGAGGCCTGGTGTGCTGCGATTCACGGGGTCGCAAAGAGTCGGACACGACTGAGCGGCTGAACTGAACTGAACCAAACCAATCCTGGTTCAATCCCTAATCCAGGAAGATTCCACGTGCCTCGAGGCAACTAAGTCCCACAACTGCTGAGCCTGTGCTCTAGAGTCGGGGAGCCACAACAGAGAAGAGAAGCCACCACAGTGAGAAACTTGTGCCCTGCAACTAGAGAGTAGCCCCTGCTTGCCTTGCCAACTAGAGATCACTTGCTCAGCAATGGAGAACAAAAATAAATAAGTAAATCTTAAAAAAAAAATAGAATCCTGCCTTCATACACCATATGCCTTGTCTTTATACAGAAAAAGATATACATCCAGCCACAAACATCCGTGTGAGGAAGAAATAATTATTGACAAATTCTGTTAGAAGAATAAATGGGCTTTTATATTTATAGAGGTGGCAAAAGAAATAACACCTGAAGATACCACAGTTTAAAATGGAAAGCTAACCTCTCTGCTGAGCAAGGAAAACAGCTCTCTGGCTGTTTCTTTTTTTAATTGAAGTATAGTTGATTTACATCTATAATTTCTGCTCTACAGCAAAGTGATGCATTTATATACATTCTTTTTCACCAATAGATAATAATACTGCGGTGGACACTTTAAAACCTATTAAGAGGGTAGATCTCATGTAGGGTCTATTTTACTATGATTAATATTACCATGTAATAGACCAAGAAATCCACAAACGAAAGGGAGGATGTGCAACAGAAAAAGATTCTGATTGTTACGTCCAGTCAGCGTGAAAGGAAGCCAGAGCCCATGATGAGCCTCTCACAGCAGCAGAGGAGTCGTGACTGTGCCTACATGTGAGCCTGCACAAACGGTGGAGCTGAAAGAGCACAGGACTCAGTACTGGGAGAGATGGGCTTCACTTCTGTTCTTCCTTCTCGTTTGTCCTTGAGCAAGTGGTTCGACCTCTCTGGGACTCAGATGCCTAGTATATAAAAGTTGAGGCTAAGTGAGATCTCAGCTTTGAACTCTACAATTCTATGATTATATTAAAGAGAAATAGTTTTTTCCTAATCGTAAACAAATGTGATGCAAACTTCCTCCCATGGCTATATAACATAATTAGTAGGAAAGGTGTTATACTCCATGATTACAAGAGGACTTTCCATTGCTATTTCTATTCTACTTCTAATTTCTAACTAAATTTATATTTCTAATTCTAACTAAAGATCTGAGAATACTGGCATTGATGTGCTTGGAAAAGTGCCAAGATTTTTGCTTTAAAGTGCCTACAGCAAAGAATCTAGTAACATTCACTAAAGCAAGTTTGTTGTTGTTGTTGTTAGAATGGAGTTTTAGTAAATAAGAGATGCTAACTTATTTTTCATCTTTAAATAAACGTACGTAATTGGGTGCTAAGTTGCTTCAATTGTGTCCAACTCTGTGAGATCCCATGGACTGTAGCCCACCAGGTTCCTCTGTCCATGGAATTCTCCAGGCAAGAATACTGGAGTGGGTTTCATCTCTTACTCCAGGGGATCTTCCAACCCAGGGATCGAACCCATGTCTCCTGTCTCCTGCATTGGCGGGCAGATTCTTTACCATGTTGCCATGTGGGAAGTCCTAAATAAATGTATGCAGTACTGAAAATCCTAGGAGATGCACAAACTTTCCCCATGTAATTAATGAAACCTCTCCCTTTTACTGCCCCCCCCCCCCCCCCCCCCCAGATATCCCAGTTTGGATGCTAAGATGGAAGGGCACTCTACTGTTGGTAGATTCTTTTCTACTTTGCTTAATTCCAAACCCACTTCAAAGATATTCTTCATCTGGTTCTCAAGTGGCTTCAGATGGGCTTTATGAAAATCAATTGCAGCCAGAAGAGTGGGTTTTTCTCTTTCTTTTCATTTCCTAGCTGTGGGGTTATTAAGAGCATATTTCCAGTGACCCAACACACCGATGCAGTTTCTGCTCTCACAGGTAAAGAGCTCAGAAGTCGTCATTCCCTCCTGTGATAAGAAAAGCTGACCAACAGAAAATCAAAGAATTTCCCTGTACTCATCTGAGAACTGCAGCCACAGGGCACCCTCCCCCACAACCCCACACCAAATCTGGAGGGTCTATCACAACCAGAAAGGTTCCTGGAGCAGAAACTGGGGATCCCAAGCTGGCAGAAAGATTTAAATCATCCCTCAGGACCCTCTCTGCCCGCCCTCCCAACCCTGCTTCCTGGAGAACGTCCCTTCCATTCTCCACAAGGTTCCAGAACTCACAGCCCAATATATCTTTATGTGTTTTTATTAATTCCAGGGACTCAAGATTGGCATGAAATTTATTACAGCAAATTTAAAGCATTGCACAATTTCACTGCAACTTTGAAGAGATTCCCTAGGGATTTTTTTTACTTGAAAATTTAATCAAATAACCCCTTGGTCATCAATCTGCCCGGCCAGTTGATGGGGAGTTGTGTTCACACCTGCAGTGACGTGTACTCCAGACTCGATTCAATTATAAATCTTGGTGACCTCAACTCACCTACAGATGGCACTGAACGGCATGGAAACGGTTCAGATCCGCATGCTCTCTATAATTACAGTGACGTATCCAGTTCTGCAAAATCAGTGAACAGCTCCTGAAGTTGTTATATATAGCAAAATGGTGCAGAGTTACATGAAAACTGAAATCCTACTTCGTTCAGTCAACAGGGAAAGGCTTGTATCATCTCTGATTTTCATTTGTTTTTTAATCAACTTATAATGGCTATAAATGGATGTTTCTCAGAGAAAATTTGACTTAGCTCATTGTCAACTACAAATGGGTACTCGCCATAGGCCCTTGCCTCTACAAGGCTGAAATCATGAACTACTGCAGCTGCTGACCTTCAACACCTTCTGAAAGGAGTTCAGGGTGGAGCGCAGAAATGAGGAACGCTGTGCTCAGGTAGAGGGGAGGAGGGAGAAACTGGCAGGACAGGTCTTCAGGTAGTTTGGTATTTTCAAGAGCTGATTTTATGAACCCAATTCTCATATCTCCTCGGGTCTAGAAAAGCACTAAAACCCTTCATGGAGACCACTGCTCCTTGTGACTAGCAGAAAGTTTCTGGGAAAATTTGTGCTCGATTGCATGTACTCTCCCTTCACCAAAATCACACACATACTGACCTCCCCCCACTGTCTCTTTGGAGTGGTCTCTCAGAGCTATCTGAGGTGCTGTTTCCCAGGCTGCAGTCCGCATTTTGCCCCCAGTAAAACTTAATTCACAGTTCTCACATTGTGCATTTTTTAAAGTTGACGTCATCGCCCCTTTTGCTATTGGGAGTTGTGGGGTGAGGGGGCGGGCGGTGTTTCTGTTGAAACCTCACTCTCTCCGGAGAACACAGAGCACTACAATCTCTCTTCCTCCCTGAGGACCCAGCATCCTTCAAGAGACCATCTTATCACAGCCAAAGACTACTCCTTCCAAGCACCCTGGAGAAGCCAACCTGCTCCTCTTTGAGCTCCGGCCAGTCCTTCTGTATCTGTTGGAGATGATGTTGGTGGCAGCTTTGCCTCTTGGTGTTTTGTCCTAAAAAAGCTGCCTCTCCTCGCCTCCCTGGGGCTTTCTCATCCTCTTGAAGTCCCAAGACTCTGATGCTAAGAGATCCTTGTATGTGTTTAGTTGCTCAGTTGTGTCTGACTCTTTGCAACCCCATGGACTGTAGCCCACCAGGCTCCTCTGTCCATGGGATTTTCCAGGCAAGAATACTGGAATGGGTTGCCATGTCCTTGGATCTTCCAGACCCTGGGATCAAACCCCAGTCTCCTGCATTGCAGGCAGTTTCTTTACCTTCTGAGCCATCAGGGAAGCCTTTATATGTCTGTACATGTTGCTGCTGCTGCTGCCAAGTCGCTTCAGTCGTGTCTGACTCTGTGCGACCCCATAGACGGCAGCCCACCAGGCTCCGCCGTCCCTGGGATTCTCCAGGCAAGAACACTGGAGTGGGTTGCCATTTCCTTCTCCAATGCATGAAAGTGAAAAGTGAATGTGAAGTCGCTCAGTCGTGTCCGACTCTTAGCGACCCCATGGACTACAGCCTACCAGGCTCCTCCATCCATGGGATTTTCCAGGCAAGAGTACTGGAGTGGGGTGCCATTGCCTTCTCCGATGTCTGTACATATATATATGTATGTATATATATATTCTTTCCCAGATTCTTTTCCGTTATGGAAGATGACTTCCTAACCAAAGGACACACATCTTACAGACATAATCTCTCCAGGGGTCTATCTTAACATGCCTTGGTGGTTAGAAGACTGCAAAGAGTGTCAATCAAATTAACAACTGAAATGATTTTTTCCATCTATTCATATGCCAAGTATATAGGAAAATACAGGGGGAGGGGAATAAATTTTTGCCATTTATATTCTAGGCAATCTGCTACTTTGGTTATTTGCAGTTTAAATGTGCCAGTTATTTCAGCTGTGTTTCTTTTTGTAATGACATATTTTGAAAAAACATTCAGGTTTATAACCAATATATGTTAATTAATCATTTCAGTTTTTTCCCTTGAGATGTTTTAGACCATAATTGACCTCATTTTTCCTCTTTCAGTCTTTATTCTTAATAAAAGTATAACTTTATGAATAACAATCTGATATTAATATAAGCATGGACTTATTAAACAAGGGAATTTTATGTAAGTGTTAGGGTAAAGTTAAATAACACAATATTAATATATTGCTTTATGGTTTCTAGAACAGACGCTTGGAATTGAGAGATCTCAATTCTGCTGTCTTAGAAGGCTTAAGTTATTTTGTAACTTTTTAAAGTGGCTCTTACTGACTTTTTCATCACTTCGTATTTCTGATAAGATCTCTTTCATACACATTATTATTGGACTGAATATTTAAAAATATTTAAAATATTTTATAAACAAAGATTCTAGGCTGAGCTTGTAAGTGAAACCAAGTTATTGAAATTTGATGGCTCAAGCCATTTGGTATTGAAAGGACTTCTGGTGAAGGTGGGGGGAAAGTGCTTTCATTTCATTTTTCTTTCAGTTTTGTATTCGGATGTAAGGTAAGGTATAGCTGATGAAGTAACCAGACCACCTCTGGTTCATTTATGTGACAGGACACTAGATGGCACTGTCTTCCTTGGGAATTGATCAGAATTCTTTTTAAGTGCATTTTCAGGGATATGTTTCTTTTGTGTTTTCCAGAAATCAGATAAAAATATTCCCTCCACTTGCTGTTCTTAATGAAGTGTTAACTTTGTGAGTAAGCATCTACACTTGAAACACAGCGGACTGTCTGAATAATGTAACTGAGTAAACGACGGGTTGCTGGCTCTTTTTGGCTTCTGGGCACCACGACTCCTGGAACTAGTTTCCTTTTTCATTGCTGTTGATGCTAATAAACTTTGGAACAGTTTCAGGTTTACATAAGCATCTCAGGGCCAGTGCAGGGGGCTCTCATGCACTGTGCCTCCAGGTCCCCGTTATTGCTCCCTTGCTTTAGTGAGGCACACTTGTCACATGGATGAAGTGATGTTAGCTCACTGTTAGCTGAGGTCTGGACCTCACCCAGTTTCCTTAGTTGTTGCCTCATGTGCTTTTCCTGCCCCAGGATCCCCTCCAGATGACTGCTGGACATGTCGCCACCCTGTCTCCTCGAGCTCCTCATGATGGCCTCGATGGTTGCCAGGTCACTGACTGGGTGAGTGTCTGGTGCTCCTTTGCGGGTCAGGCTGGGTTATGGATTTAGGGGAGGAAGACCACACAGGTGCCAGGCTGCCTCCTCGCCTGCTGTCGGGGTGCACCCTGTGCTCAGTCATGTCCGACTCTGAGACCCCATGGACTGTAGCCCACCAGGCCCACGGGATTTCCCAGGCAAGAATAGTGGAGTGGGTTGCCATTTCCTTTTCCAGTGTGCACACTATTTAAAAAATTAATTTATTTTTAATTGGAGGATAATTGCTTTACAATATTGTGTTGATTTCTGCCATACATCAGCATAAGTCAGCCACAGGTATACGTATGTCCCCTCCCTCTTGAACCTCTTTCCCACCTCCCAACCCATCCCACCCCTCTAGGTTGTCACAGAGCGCTGCTCCCCGTGTCATACAGCCAATTCCCACTTGCTATCTATTTTATATATGGTAATGTATATTCTTCCGTGCTACTCTCTCGATTCGTAAGTGTCCACAACTCACACTGTCGATGTGACCAGTCGCTGTGTACATTGACCTTCATCTCCCAGCTGAGGGGTGCTTGTCAGGCTTCCTGTTTCCCCACCATCAAGGTACCTGTCCCCTCCTTTTCTCTACTTTTCTCCTTGGAAGGAAGTCACTTTGCACAGTGAGAACTTGAGGAGGTGGGTGTGATGATTCACCTCTTGGAAAGTGAAGTATCTATTACATTAATCATCTGGAATTTTTCTGCATTGGAAAAATTTCTCTTCTCCTCCACTTATTCACTAGTTTATTTATTTATAACAGTGTAGACCCATGAATATTTATTTTACCCTCTGGGTTATAACTCAGTACTACTTTATTTATTTTGTTAGTCACATTTTTCCAGCTTTGGCCCTTGGGGGATCTTTCAGTTGGCTTCTGTGTGCCTTTGACATACTTCCATCAATGTATTTTTTTCTTTTTAAGCAGTTCAGTCTACAAATGGGATTTCACACCATTATTCTGTGAACATGACTCTTTTCCATTACTGGAGTAATATGTTAATAATGAAAACTAAAAGATAGAGGAAAGTAGAAAGAAAAAGAAACAGTCTACTTTATTAAAAAAAAAAAGTCTTCGTTACTTTGTCAATTTTTGTTACTATTCGTGTGTTCTCTGAAAGTGTTTCTTTTTTCATTATTATTTTGCATACTTTTTTTTACATTTCCTCTTTAAAAAACAGGTTTATGCATTCTTTGTAAATAATTTTATATCCTAATCATTTCTATTTAACAATACATCATGGATATTTTCCCCATGTTATTACATATATATTACTTGAAATGTCCTCCATCAAATTAACCTTTCCTTTAGAGTTGAATTGGCTCAAAAGTATCTTCAGTGTGTAATTCTGGATGCAGAACGACCTTTAACACATAGGAATTGAATAAATTATCTCTCAAAATTATCTGTTTCAACATTTTAGAATTACAGTGATGAAATGAGTACATTTGAGCTTACAAGTTCTTTAGGCACCTTCTCCTTATTCAAGTATTTAACATTGCTAGGAGTTGAGCTAGGTCCCAGGAGAGCAGCCATATTTTTTGAAGCCCTTGATTCATGTTTGGATTTTACAAAATTGGGCAAGCTGTATGAGGGCAGCCTAGGAAAAGGAAGGGGAAGATGTTGTTCAGACTACGCAAATAAGCCAGGGATCAACAGCCAAGAAGCTAAGCAAAATGAGCTGCTTAGTAAGAAACAGGCTTTTCATAGAAATGATGTCCAATTCAGAGGCTGGGTGCTGCCCTTCTCAGCACAAATTCTTAACTCCTTTACTGAGAAATTATGCAACTGACTTAATTCCACGTAGTTCAAGAAAATACAGGAGGAGATGACTCCACATCCTGGGTGGTATTAGTCACCTTATCCCTCAGGAGCTCTCCTAAGTGGGCAGAACAATGAGAACTTGTATTTTTCCCTAAGATCTCTGCTTAATCACACCACCATGCTATCCAAAATATTCATTAAAGTTAACAAAGGTGACTGAAAACAGAAAACATCAGAGGCTAGACTCTTACACATTTAACCAGAGATTGTGCATTAAAAGAATGAAATGGAATTTCTGTCATTTTTTGTTTTAAAATTATTTTTCTCTCCAAGGAGAGAGTTCAGCCCTCGTTTTGTATTATGTGGCATAATAACACGGAATTTCTTTCTGGGGTTTCACATTCAGAGGTTAAACCTCACGCACATCATCTATGTGTTTGGCAGGGAATCCTCACTGCCCCACTCATCCCCAATTCTCCCGTGAGGAGCTCGCAAGGTTTTCACTTCATCTTGTCTCAGCTTTGTCCTTGGGGAGCAGGGGGCCTATTTTCTCATCCACAGCTCTTGTTCCAGAAATTTGTGTATAAGTGAATTCTCTTCTCAGAGGACTTCCTTGTTATACTATTGATTGATAAGAACAAAAATCTTTATTTTTTATTTGATCCTCTGGAGTTGAGGGTTTTCATCTGATTTTTACGTTTTTCACACTCTCCTTTTCTTTAATTCCTATTACAGACTGAGCAGCTCTCTGGAATATGATTGGGATATTTTTAAAGCTATTGACAGATGGGGAGCTATTGTTCAGAGAGCTAAGTGACAAATGGCTGTGGATGTGTGTGTGTGGCGGGGGGCATTCGTGTCGGGGTGTCCTTAGAACGAAGTGCATTCCAACCAGCCAGCAGCCGGCACGGTCCCTGGCACATGGCAAGTGATCCACAACTACCTGTTGACTGAATAAATGAATGAATAGCTGGTATTTTATTGTGACATGATTCCCCAGCTTGAGATTTTGTGGTTGTTGTTCCATCACGGTCATATCCAGCTCTTTGCGACCCCATGGACTGCAGCACGCCAGGCTTCCCTGTCCTTCACTACCTCCTGGAGTTTGCTCATGTCCATGGAGTCAATGATGCCATCCAACCATCTTGTCCTCTGTCACCTCCTTCTCCTCTCTTGGAGCCAAGGGCGGTCCCAGAGAGGGATTCCAAGAAGGGAAGATGATGCTCTGTCCCAGAACCAGAAACTCAGGGGTGGGCCAGGAATCTGTGATGAAGAGGCAATTCTGAGGCCTTTACGATTGACAGTCATGCCCCAACTCTACAGTCTGGGGGGCTCTGTCCTTTGATGTCCACTTCCTTTGGTGCCCTCCTCCCCCCTCGCTTCAGCCTCTCTCTGAAACCCCCTGCAGCCTTCTCATCCGCTGCCAGCACCCTGTCCCTCTTCTAAGCCAATCCTGAAGGTCACTTCTTTACAAAGCCTTTTTGCTGTTTGTCCAGGCCTGTCTTTGTAACCAGTCCCACCACCTCTCCACAGAAAGATCCTCTTCACCTTTTTACCCCACCTTATAATCGTTTCCCTGCACTTGCATGATCATCACTGCCCTTGTCCCCTTAAAGCCGGCCACCTGAGACTGAGTTCAGTGAAGCACTGTAATGAATGACCACTATTAACTACGGGATAACGTTCTTTCAAACTAAATACATTGACAAGAAATTAGGAGTGATGATCCACTTTGGGGAAAAAATGCCTTACAAAGAAGAATTCAAATCCTTTGAAAGGGCAATTTACATCTGTCACCTGTATCCCCTTGCTCACATCAGAGTGACTTCCAGGGCAGTTAGATTTGGGAGTTCACCATCAGTGTACAGAGTTGAACGGAACGCCCCCTTGTGGTCTTTTGTGAAAGAGCATCTCCTTTTGTTTGTGGTCTTTGCCCGCTACTGCGCCCATTATCTATTTCAGCAACCACATCACTGGCATCTTTGTGGTCACTAAAACCACTAGACATTTCTTCCCACTTGAACTTCGAAGTCCCAGGCCTCCCTGAAGTGCATTTGATCAGAGAGTATTTTAATGACTATATTGCTTCAGGGCTTCCCTGGTGGCTCAGACAGTAAAGAATCCACCTGCCAATATAGGAGACTGGGGTTTGATCCCTGGGTTGGGAAGACCTCTTGGAAGAGGAAACGGCAACCAACTCCAGTATTCTTGCCTGAGAATTCCATGGACACAGGAGCCTGGTGGGCTACAGTTCATGGGGCCACAAAGGGTTGGACATGACTGAGCAATTAATACACACACGTGTTGTTTCAAAGAGATGCATAAATATTTTGCATCTTGCAACATAGCCGCATTAAATAAGTTTTGAGTAACCACAACCCCCATGTTGGTCAATTTGAACTGGATACTTCACTAACACTAAAAGATCTCACATACTCTTCAAGTTCTGTGGTCCATCGCCTTAGCCCCGGAAGTCCAAAATACCCCAAACCAGGCATATTTAAAGAACTCATTTGGTGGTAAAACCTGATCTGAAGCTATGTATAGGCTATATTCACTCCACTTCCTATGAACTCAGGTATTTTTCCTACAGAAATGTTTTATTTGTTTAGTGGTTTCTTCTCCAGTGTTCACCGAGAGACATCCACCAAATATTCAGTATATTTATTGTATTAAGTGAAGTGACTAAATCGTGTCCAATTCTTTACGACCCCATGGACAATAGCCAACCAGGCTCCTCTATCCATGGGATTTTCCAGGCAAGAAAACCGGAGTGGGTTGCCATTTCCTTCTCCAATTTATTGTATTAGCCTTTCAAATAAAAACAAAAACAAAAAAAGCAAACCTTAAATCAGAAACACATCTGACCCTGAGGTTAGCAGATGAGGGCTTAAGAACTTATCTGAGCCCCAGCATAAAGTGTAATTTTAAAAATTCATGGATTGTTTTGTTTTGTGACATGGTATTGACTTTTAGTGCTATAAATAAAGCCACCTTTGATTCTAGAAGTTCTGTATTAACAGGGCACAATGACCAATCCAGATTATATATGAAAATCTTATCAGTGGCCTAGAGATGGAGGCCCAAGCCTGCCCCTATCATTTCCAGATTTAAGGGAAATATTCGAGATCACTTGGTGACCATCTTGGGGACCTGTGACATTTTTGGCGCTTGCTCCTACTCCAAGTATTTAGATTCATAAGAATACAGGAAATTAAACTGGAAGGCTTCCCTCTTACACATCTCTCAGATTAGGACTTTCTGGGATAAATTTTCATCAGTTTAATACAACATCAATGTCATGAAATGGAACACAAATGTTATCAAAGCAATTCATTCAAAAGTGTAGTTTCCATAAGTTGTCTTTTTAAAAAGAGTGAATGGTGAGTTAAATACTTGCATGACTTTTCTCCCCAAATTAAAATTTTTAGAAGAATTTTTTTCTCACATCTGTCTGGACTTTAAGTGGTGCATATTGTAAGTAGTTCCTTTGCCTGCTTAGAACATCTAGCCGAGTCACGAAGATGCCACTGTAAAGGAATTTCACTTCTTTTATTTTGCAAGAAAATATGAACAGAAACCACTCTATTCCTTTTGTGGCCCTGAATGCAGTTGATTTCTCAGCTGTGAATCAGCGATCCTAGCGTCCAGGTATTCCAGAGTGACTGTGTGAGTTCAAGGTGATCTTTTTTTTAAAGTGCCAAAGCACTGAATGGAGAGAATGGTGGGTGTATGGGTATCTTTGTGTATCTATAGTCATTATTGCCATCAGGAAGAAGAGCAAGGCACTCCCAGTTCATCAGAAAACTTCACATAGTCAAAGCGTAGAGATAGAGAACTGATATCTCATTCAACCAGCAGAAGTAGAAATGCAGATACAGAATGGGGGAAAAGGTGGGTGGTGTGAGAGATGTTCTGATGGGAATTAAGCATGGCCATGGAAAGTGGCTTTAAAATCATAAAGGTCAGGGGCTGACCCATAGGATGAGCAATTGTTTTAATTCAGTTGAATTTATTAGATGCTGGTGCTTTGCTTCCTTTTAGCTGCAACTTCCTCGGCTATAGTTTGAGCAAAAGGAAAGCCTTCAGCACAGGCAAGATGAGAAATGAGCTCACATTTAACTTCAGTGTCCTTGATCTGTCGTGTTGTGTAAGCAAACAAATATGGCCCCTCCTCTAATCGACCCTCTTCTACGCTCCTGGGTGTAGTGTGTACCCTTCTGTGGTGTACTGTGTCCCCTAAAGGCAGACCCAGACATGCTTTACTGGTGGGATTCCGACAGCACCCCGAGAAGCCTTCTGGAGGGTCTATGGAGGCGCCAAGTGTCCCCTCCTCCCAGGGACACATGTCAGGGCTACGAGCTCTACTTTAGGTTCAGCGAGCTTCCTGTTCGTAAGAAAGGAAAAATCCACACTTCCTCCTCCTTCTTCCTCCTCTACGCCTATAGCCAGCTTTGGGAAGGCAAGCCGTCTGGGGAAAGAGGTCTTCTTTTGAGCAGATCACTTTGCAGTACAGGTCAAAGCTGGGGCTGCTCTTGAACCTGGGCATGCATTTACCCACCTTATAGTCCTGGGAAGCTTTTAGGTTCACTGACACCCCTGTATCTCCCTCACCCAGTGCAGAACAAGAGTCAGGATCTTGGGGGTGGAAGTGGAATAGGCATTCTGTTTTTCAAATTCTCAATAATGACCTGGAACATGAAGATGTAACTGGCCTGCACGTCTCTGTGGACCCCGAGATTAAACAAGCACCTGCCCAGCCCCTGGATCTGCCAGTCAGGAACCCTAACTGTGTGTTGTCTGCTGAGCACCACCGAGTTGGACACAGGTTGAGAACAAGGGAGGAAGCCCAGGTGACAGCAGAGATGCTGAAGGCAAAGGAATTCAGACTTGAGCTGGGGGTGGGGTGAACGGTGGGGGGACAGTTGAATGTAAAACTGCCAGAGGAAGCAGAATGGAGAAAAACAAGGTGACGGTGAATTTAGTCATTTCCTAGAGATGTTGTTTTGCTTTGGGGCTTCCTTATACTCTCTCTTGATGCTGGGTCATGTGTGAGCTTCTGAAATGGAGTGTGAACAGGTGTGTGTATGTCAAAAAATGCAGCGTGGTGCGTCACGTCACCAGCTGTGCAGACATTAGATGGTGATAATAGTTCACCTTTGTGAAGGTGGCTCTTGGGAGTTGAGAATTTTAGAATACTTTACAATGGACCTTTAAAAAACATTATATGGGAAAGGAAGTTAAAATTTAGGGGAAAGCAGAATATTTCATCCTTTTCTCCAGGCACCCAACACCTAGGCAACACATACAAAGTGAAATTGTAATGGTGCTTGATAGATAAGCCCGGTTTCCCTGCTGGCTCAGTGGTAAAGAATCCACCTGCCAGTGCAGGAGATACAGGAGACGCGGGTTTGATCCCTGGGTTGGGAAGATACCCTGCAGGAGGAAACAGCAACCCAGTCCAGTATTCTTGCCTGGAGAACCCCATGGACAGAGGAGCCTGGTGAGCTGTAGTCCATGTGGTCGCAAAGAGTCAGATAGGACTGAGCTACTGAGCACGCACGCATATACTTTACTAAGCCTGTTTGAAAACAAATCCTGTTGGGCCCCCCGACAGGGATGATGGGTGTCTAGGCCACCAACTCCTCGGTTCTCCAATCTGAAAACACTCAAAGGATGGAGGCAGAACTTGTACACATTTTTCAATCGATGTAACCAATGGAATCACCTCCCAACCCCCACTCCCCCACCAACTGGTACCCATTCTTGTATTGACGACACTTGGAAATGTTAAACACCAGTGGAAAACTTGAGATGTTACGGGCCCAGGTGTATTAAAATAAGATCAAAAATAGAAATATTAGGTATATACACAAACAGCATAGGTGAAATGTGATATGACATAGCGTTTTCCATTCAAGCTACAGTAGAAAAATTTAACAAACAAAACCTCTATCTAATTGCTCCAGTGACTCAGAAAAGCCTCCTCACTCATTTAGTTTCCCGCATAGCCTCATATAAATAGACTCACACAGACCACACACAATTTAGAAAAGATTGCTGAATCACAAAAATAGCCCCCGAATACGGCATTTTTACTTTCTAGAGTACAACTAAAATGAATACTTGATCAATAAAATAATGTTCAGAATCATTTGAAGCAATAAAGAAAGCTCTGATGTTTTGTAAGGCCCTAGAAGGTTCCGCAGAGATTAGAATCATCTTGTTCGTCCAAACTACAAGGTCCAAAGAAGTCTGGATAGAGGAAATTGTGGAATTGAAAAGCTGGACTTTAAAAACAACATTCCTTCTATTGGCAGAGCAGTTCCTGAAGCTCCCTTCCAGGGGAGCTGGGCAAACCTGGGTGGTTGGGGAATCCGCATGGCTTAACACGGTGGCCCTGCCTGCTTGCTGATGACACTTTCAAGGAAAGAGATTCCTCTGCCCAGGTGGGGTTCTGAGTGATCTCCGTGGAAGGAAGTGATCTCCAGTCCAGATTTCATGGGGTGGGAGGTCACAGAAATCTGGGAAGGACATGGAAGCATCTGACTTCACCTGCAAATCTAACAGGTTGGATTAGTAGATTTTTTTTTTTTAACAAATAAGCTCAAGCATAGAGAACATACAAGGAAGTGCAATGGAGACATCTGGTTATTTCTGTTGTGCTCCTGTCTGCGACTCACTGAAATGGCCTCCGAACCTCTGAGTCACATGCCCCCTTGTAAACAAGAGGCCGATGTGGGTGCACTTTGGTGGGATAGGTGTTTTCTTCTCAGAAATCCATGTCCAGGTGTTGGACTCGCAGAGCCAGTGTGCCCACTGGGTGCAGGCTGGTGGGCATATTGCCCTTGAGAGGAGAATCCTTTCCCATGGAAGAAGTCCTTCCTGAGTTTTAGCCTTGTGTGAAGGAAGCAAGGAGAGCCGGGGAAGCCAGCCCAGGAAATAACTAGTGACCGGGGATTGTTGTTTTTCCCTTTGGAGGGAGGCGGCGGTCCCGTGCGTGGCTTGAGTCCCCAGCACTAAGGCTGCTGCTGGTACTGGCCCTCGGTGGCCGTGTAGAAGTCGTCCAGCACGCTTTGTAGGTAGTCAAATGTTGGCCTCTCCTCTGCCTTTTCCTTCCAGCACATCTTCATGATGTCGTAGAGCTCATCTGGGCAGTTCTCCATGCGGGGCATCCTGTAGCCCTGCGACAGGGCGGTCATCACGTCCGCGTTAGTTCTCCCTGGAGGCGAAAAACCCACAGGTACTGTTTAGAAGCCTGACTGAGGGTCATGCGATGCAGTGGTACCCACCTCCTTCATCCCTGGTTGGAGTAAGTGTCCGAGGATGGGGTGGGCTAAACTGTGTTCCCACAGTCCCCGCTATCCTGGAAATTCCTATACTGAAGACCTAGCCCCAAGGACCTCAGAATGGGACTGCGTTTAGACATAAGCCCTCTAAAGAGGTGACCAAGCCTTTAGGGTGGGCCTAAGCCCCATCTGACTGGTGTCTTTATAAGAAGAGGAGATTAGAACATGGAGATGCAGGAGAAAGCCAGAGAGAAGACAAATGGAGATGTTGTCTCAAGAGCCAAGGATGAGCCTTGGAGAAAGCAATCCTGTCAACACCTTGATCTTGGACTCCCGGCCTGAGGAACTGTGAGAAAATACATTTCTGTTGTATGAGTGATTCAGTTTGTGGTATTTTGTTACAGAAGTTCTCAAAACTGGCAGAGGGGCTACGGACATTTCTGTAAGCAATGTAATCATATAAAGGAGGTTAGTACAAAGAGGATCTAGGCAGCATTCAGCTGCCAAAGTAAAAATCGGTGAACATGATAAGCGGAAGGCAGAGCGAGTTCTCTTCAACGACAAAAGGACATTGGACCTGACAGATCTTGTGAATAAACACCCGATTCTAACATTTCATCTCACTTTCTTTTGCACTATTTTTTTTCCCCCAGCTTCTACCAGTAATTAAAAAAAAAAAAATCATTTTCTCACCCATTATCTCCCAATACTTTTTCAAAATCAGCTTTTCATTGCAAGTTTACTTAAAGAAGTCAGGGTCCTTAAGTGAGCTAGACCAACTGTTTCATTCCCACTCCTCAAATCATCCTCAGGACAAGAGGCAGAGCTCGGTGGGCTCCAGCGAGGGAACCCCCTGCCTGCTGTGTCACTTCAGTGTCTGACTCTTTGCGACTCCATGGACTGCAGCCCGCCAGGCTCCTCTGTCTGTGGGATTCTCCAGAATACTGGAGTGGGTTGCCATTTCCTTCTCCATGGGGTCTTCCTGACTTAGGGATCCATCCCGTGTCTCTTAAACATCTCCTGCATTGGCAGATGGGTTCTTTACCACTAGCTCCACCTGGGAAGCCCAGGGCACCCACTATTCCTGCCGGGCTCTGCAGGATTGCTGACTGTGGAGGATGGCTTTTACTATAATCACTTGTCTCAGGTTAGCTCAGACACTGAACTGTCCGTCTTTGACACTGAGAAGAACTTTAAGGGGGAAAAAAAGGTCATTTTAATAATATTTTTCTCCATCATTAAAACGGGATAATAAAACATGCTCATTCAGCCATTTTAGTAGGCTCCCCTGGTGGCTCAGTGGTGAAGAATCCACCTGCAATATAGGAGACCTGGGTTTGATGCCTTGGTCGGGAAGATCCCCTGGAGAAGGGAATGGGAACCCACTCCAGTATTTTTGCCTGGAGTACCCATGGACAGAGGAGCCTGGCGGGCTACAGTCCATGGGGTTGCAAAGAGTTGGACACGAATGAGTGAATAAACAACAACATCAACAACAAGGGGCTGGAGGGGGGCAGGCGGGTCGGCGAGTTAGCGTCTAATGGGTACAGTATCAATTTGGGAAGATGAAGACGTTCCGGAGATGAATGATGGTGGGAAGTCCAGCAGGTCAGGGCGAGGTGGCCAGGGTTCCGTAGGAGCCAGTGATGCGGCTCTGGGCCAGAGTCTCCTTCTCCGAGCCCCAGAGCCTCGTCCACACATCGCTGTGGAGCGTGCAGTACCTACCACACAATACTTGTGAGGTTGTATGTTTATTGATCAGGTGTCATATATAGGCAAAGTATATAATCTTTCTCTATAGGTTGTAGATTATAGATAGATATCTGGGCTGATTCAGAAATACCGTCCCCATTTTGCGGTGTCTAGAGCAGAGCAGCCGTCAGAACAGGAAATCTGGCACCGGAGGGTTTCACGGGACCGTCAGCCCACTGTGTAGGCCCCACCCAAAGGCCTCCCCCTCCTACCAGCCCTCCAGGCCCAACAGCAGCAAAGGTGACTAGGAGCCTGGAGGCCACATCACCGCTCTGCCCCAAAGTCTCCCGTCTCTTGCAAAGTCAGAGGTGAAGCCCCTGGGCAGCCTCTGAGGCTCACAGCCGCTCCACGTCATCCCAACACCTCCTGCCCCTGCTCGGGACCCTGTGCTCTGGCTGTTTCCCCCACGGGACACCCAGCCCCGGACAGCCCCTGGGGCTCTCTGTCAAGTCACTGAGTCCCTGCTGCTTTTAGAACCTGCGACCCATCCCCCCAACCCAATCCCTAAACCATCACACCCTCCCCCAACAGCATACTTCCCATCCTACATACGGTCCTTATTATCAGTGATTATTATAAATGATTGTAATCAATACTCAACTATTAGCTCTCAAGGGAGGAGCTGGGACTGCTCCATCCGGCACCTTGGGAATGCTTAGCACCCTCAGATTTTTGAATGAGGGAACGATTTAAAGATTTACTTTTAAACTGGCCATATCCATTGATTTTGTGAAAAGCCCATTAACAAGAAAGAGAAGGCTTTGGGGAAAAGTCCCTCTGCTTCCATGTTCCTGGAAAAAGGAGGGCTGGCAGAATCTGGCTGGGAAGATGTTAGGAATCTGGAAATACTGAATGACGTCCCCACAGCCAGTAAGTTGAGGATCTGAAGAATCATTTGTTTGCAGACAGAGGTGGTTGTCTCTTGAAGTGGCAAAGACTCCAAAGTACATTATACAAATCTTTGTTTCAGAACTGACCAAGAAAGAATCATACAGCATCATTTCTATGTCCATTTCCTCCACCATCCAGTGTGAGGCTTGGGAGGAGCCCTGTGTCTTGTCCTCCAACCCTGTTGCTTCAGCAATATCTGTGACCACGCCAGGCACATTCTAGGCTGTTAGTGGTGGAATTCATTAGTGGAGCGAAAGATACGCACGCAGACAAGAAGGCGGAGAAGTGTCTAAGCATATTTTACAACACCTTCCACTAAAGACAAAGTTCTCACACCCTTGTCTTTCCTCTGGATATTTGTTCATCATTTATGTCTCATACCACCTGGCTTTTTTCTCATATATATCCCGCAAATGGAAATAGGTAAGTAAGCAGTACCTGGGTAGGGAATTTTCCCATAGGTGACAATTTCGTACAGGAGAATTCCAAAGGACCACACGTCAGACTTGATGGTGAAACATCCGAAGTTGATTGCTTCTGGAGCTGTCCACTTAATGGGGAACTTAGCACCTAGGGGAGAAGACACAAGGGCTTTACTTGGGTCTCTGAGCTGAAACAAAAAAGTCACAGGCGTGTGACTCTCACACTTTCCTTCTTTGAGGGGGAAAGTTTTGATGATTAATTTTGAGTGGGTAACACATGCATATCCCAGGTGGCTCAGTGATAAAGAACCCGTTGGCTCAGTGATAAAGAACCCGCCTGTCAATGCAGGAGACCCAGGTTCAATCCCTGGGTCAAAAAGATCCCCTGGAGAAGGAAATGGCAACCCACTCCAATATTCTTGCCTGGGAAATCCCATGGATGAGGAGCCTAGCTACAGTCCATGTAGTCCATGGGTCACTCTTTGTGACCCCATGGGCTACAGTCCATGGGGTCACAAAGAGTCAGACATGACTGAAGCTACTGAGCACACACACACACACAGAGGCTTGTCAAATTCTACAAAACCAATGTAATAAATTGATCTCCTGGGTCTGAATCCTGGCTCTCCCACTTACTATGTGGCTTCAGAAGCTTCTGAGCCTCTCCTTTTTCCTCATATACAAGATGGAAGCAATATACTACTTATCATATAGGGTTATTGTAGAGATAAATGAGATAGCATGAAAAGCACTTAGAACAGCAGCTGCCTCACTGAAAAGCTCACTACCTTTTAGATCGCTGCTGCTGTTCAGTTGCTCAGTTGTGTCTGGCTATCTGTGACCCATGGACGGCAGCACACCAGGCTTCCTGTCCTTCACTACCTCCCAGAGTTTGCTCAAACTCATGTCCATTGAGTCGGTGATGCCATCTCACCATCTCCTCCTCTGTCACTCCCTTCTCCTCCTGCACTCAGTCTTTCTCAGCATTAGGGTCTTTTCCTTTTACCCACTTCTCCTCAAACTGTTTTCCTTGACCCGCCATTTTGCTGAAGGTGATTAAGGCCAAAGATAAATTATAATCCACCAAAGAATACCGAAACTTGAGGCGGGAGAACCACCTGAAGCGTGACAAATGCAAGAGATGTTTCACAAATCAAAGCAATGTTTTCAGTCTGTTTGTCACATCTATGAATTCTGTGGGCACCTTCCAGAAATAACACACATGTTGTTAAATTGATCTTGAACAAGTCTTAGGAATGTCAAGGAAGTGCTTGACTCTTTCAGAAGAGAAAGCACTGCAAAAAAATCCCCAAAACTACTCTCTGAACTTTCAGGAATGAGACTGTCGGAGTCCTCAGATCACAAGCAACACAGAACAGTCTCCACCAGGAGGGCCGGCCTCGGAGCGCCAGGCCAGGGACTCGGGGATTTACGCTGCTCTGGGTGTTCTTTTGTTTCCACGTATAATATGGAATGTGGGGAAATACAGGAGTGTGTTTTTGTAGTGTTACATTTACTTCTGTGTGTGTGTGATAATTTCCATGTTTTAATTTGTATTGGGTTGGCCAGAAGGTTCGTTCGGGTTTTTCCACAAGATGCAATGGAGAAATCTGAATGAAATTTTTGGGCAACCCAACAGTTAAAAGGCCAGAATACAGCCTTAAATAGTATAGTATAGAATTATTGTTACAAATATTCTTTCTACAGTGAAGCAAAGTGTACCTCATTGGGTGAAAAGCTCTGACATGTAATATGAACAAAGAATTACGATTCTGCCAAGCCTCTTCTTGTTTTGCCTCACTTAATTGAAATACAAATGACAGCATTTTAAAATTTTATAAAAGTATCATACAGAGATAATCGAAAGAGTAATTTTTTAAAAAGAAAACAATTAGATATACCACAAACTGCAACTATGGTACATATTGAATATTGTACCAAATGAATTCTTTTTTTTTTTTGATGCCTATTGTAATCGCTTTGTTAAAAATAGGCAAAAACAAAACAAAACTAAACAATAACCAAACACCTAAAGATGGCTCTGGGAACATACCTTCTCTGGCTGTGTACTCGTTATCTTCAATCACTCGAGCAAGACCAAAGTCTGCGATTTTGCACATGAGAGACTCAGAGACTAACACATTAGCGGCTCGTAGGTCTCTGTGGATGTAGTTTTTCCTCTCGATGTACGCCATTCCCTCGGCGATCTGGAAACAGAACAAGGCTTTCCTTTAGACGTTCTACTTAGGCCCAGAGAGGAAAATCAGAAAGCTTTTGAGTTCTTGTAGATATTTTGATGGTTCAAGTTTTTCAAACAAAGGGTAAATTACAATCGCCCCCTTGAGTCCTCTCTAAAATAACTGCTCCTCCAAATCTCCAATGATGAAAATCAGTCTCAACATGATTATTTAAGTTGTCTCAACCTTTCTGAATGTGTGGAGGTCCTTTTGAAGACTCTGTAGATACAAGTACGTCATTGTCCCAGCTTTTCAGAAGTGAAAACAGAGCCGGGGGAGTGATGTGCTAACAGACCCAAGAGCAGGCTGTACCTGTCACCACATATTCATGCAAGAAAAGTTGATTCTAGATTCCATTAGCCAGAGTAGTCTCTGATTTCTTCCTGCTGTTGTGAAATAGAGAAACAGAGCTGGATTTACTGGTGTCCCTGTCACCACATCCCTGCTGTACAGTTAGTCGACTGCCCACAGGACCCAGGCTCCAAGCTGTCTCTGCACAGTCCCTCCAGGATGAGCAGAAAGAGTCACCCAGACACAAAGCTGACGGATGGCAGGAGAGAAGCAATGAGCCGAAGATAAAACAGGGGAGGTGAAACCACTACACAGCAATTACTGGAAAATCGGGTTAAGGAATCAAAATAGGGTTATTTAGGAAAACATTACCAAATTATTAAGAATCAAGAAGTAAGAAAGGAAGGGAGTAAGGGAGGGATGGAGGGTGGGAGAGGAAGGAAAGAGAGAGGGATGAATGAAGGAAGGGAGGAAGGGAAGGACCAAGGAGCTGTGTCTGGTGAGCAGTTAGAGGGAAAACTAATTAGGATTACTTCACACAGGAATGAGTGTATTCTGCAAATTCTACCTTGAATTCCAGGCAGCTCAGGGTGGCGGACCTGACTCCTTCCTAACTCCATCCTCAACAGCATCCTCCTTATCATTCATCAAAGGCCAGTTCAGCCAGGTGCTGCGGCTCAGCAAAGGCTTAGCTCCTTACTACATGCAATGCTTCTCCTGACTCCAATGACTACAGACTGGGACTATAGACTCCAAAGACTGGACAGGGAACCAGGAAGAGCCGAGGTTTGCTGTGATTCCAAAGCAAGCTGGACACTCCATCAGGGACACTCGCCAGACACGTCTCCAGAATGTGACCCACCACTCCGAGGAGCCCAGGGGACACAGGCTGAATCTCTAACCTGGTGCACCAAGGACTCATGTTTCTCTCATTCTCGGTGACGGATCTGAATGCTCAATTCATGAAAAGCAACCTGGGAACTTGTTGGTAAGGCTCTTCTTACACACTCACCGAGTTCTGCATTTACACAAACCTGAATGCATTTTTAAAAAACATGATTCTCTGAAATAACAACAGACTTGCAGCAAGTCCCACTTATTCTGGCTTTCTTTTTCATCTCAGGGTTTGTTAAGGAGCTCATATTGCAAATAATAATAACAGCGCTCACTGAGATGAAGATTCGAAACAATAGCATTCGCCAAGTGGAATAAACAATGGATATGAGAGCATAACAAAAGCTTTTGGATAGGACTTGTTCTGAGGTCACAAAAGACTACAATTCTCTTTTTATATAAAATGTACTATTTCCCTGGTCTGTATGCATTGGTCTTTCTGGGTTTCTTTCTTTCTTTTAAACCTTAATCTTTGTTTTTTGTTTGGTTGTTGTATTTACTTTGACTAAAGTAAAACCAGCTCTATTTCTCTATTTCGCAACACCAGGAAGAAATCAGAGACCACTCTGGCTAATGGGATCCAGGATCAACTTTCCTTGCGTGAATATGTTCTACCTCCTCTGGGCCACTTAGTCTAGCAGCTGTCAGCATGGAAGAAAGAGCTGTTGCATAAATACATCACCCCCAGGCTCAGCCATCCTCCGGGCCCCAAGGAGCGGGGGATGGTGCTCACCCTCCACTTTCTTTTTAATTAAATTATAGTTCATTTACAAAGTTCCAGTCGTAACTTACCGCAAAGTGACTCAGTTATACCTGTATATTGGATTGGCCAAAAAATTCATTCCGGTTTGTCATAAGACCTTATGGAAAAATTGAATGAACTTTTTGGCCAACTCAATACATGTGTATTCTTTTTCAGATTCTTACCATTGTAGGTAATTACAAGATATTGAATATAGTTTCCTGCACTCTACAGCAGGTCCTTGGTGTTTATCTATTTTATATATAGTAGCATGGATGTGGGGCTTCCCAGGTGCTCAGTGGGTACAAAATCTGCCTGCAATGCAGGAAATGGGGAGACTCAGGTTTGATCCCTGGTTTGGGAAGATTCCCTGGAGGAGAGCATGGCAACCCACTCCAGTATTCTTGCCTGGAGAATCCTATGGACAGAGGAGCCTGGTGGGCTATAGTCCATAAGGTCGTGAAGAGTCAGACACGACTGAAGTGACTTAATATGCATGGATGCATGCACACAGCATGTATCTGTTAATCCCACCAGCTTGGGAAAGGTGAACTGTGAAGGAGTTAGGTGGAGTTGCTCAGGTCTGATGAGGACAGAATCTGATTCAGGAAGATGCCTTTGCACCCAGAGGTATTTTACATAAATGATGATGATGATAATAAGGTGGCTGACTGACAGGTAAATAGATAGATATATAGAGAGATGGTAATAACCATCACTTCTCCCAGCACTAAAGGGGCGCTTTTTATGCACCAGACACTGTTTTACCTTCATTAAACCTACTTCACATTTCATCTGAAAACAATCTATCAGGAAAGTTTTATTTTCATTATACACATGCGAATGAGACTTAAAGAGGCACAGGAACCTCCTGAAAGTCACAGAGGGAGGGAGAGAGCCAGGACTGACACCCAGGAGGGCTGACCTCCAGGTCACATCCCAGAATGTCCCATCAGCAAGAGAGCTCACAATTAGATGCTTCTGGAACTCAAATTTTTCATCAAGAGGAAACTATTCTGCTGAGAAGAGAAAAGAATGCTTTTGACGTTTCATCTTAGAATTCATTGTTGATAAGCCCAAATTTCACAGCTCAGAAATGCTATCACAAACCCTCCCCAGGCAGAGTTCAGGAAGGACATACAAGCTTGGACATGCATGGGTTGTCTTTGTCTGGAACAGTGCTTCTCAGCCTTTTTTCATTATCACCCTCTAAGGAGAAAAATTGGAGGGCAAGAGGAGAATGGAGTGGCAGAGGATAAGATGGTTGGATGGTATCACTGACTCAATGGACATAAGTTTGAGCAAACTCTGGGAGATAGTGGAGGACAGAGGAGCCTGGCATGCTGCAGTTCATGGGGTCGCAAAGAGTTGGACATGATTTAGTAACTGAACAACAACAACAAAATACCAAGAAATAGGATTTTGTCCAGTAGGTCTGAGCTGTGGAGGGCCACAGAAATATCTAAGCTTTCCTCCTCCCCCATGAACAAATTCTGAGTCCCATGGGGGCAATCTTGCCCCATTTTGAATTCTCGGTCTAGAAGCTAAATTAAGCAAAGAAGGTATAAAGTCCATTTTTCCCTATGACTCAAAAGTGGCAAATAAGATGGATGATGATATATTCTTGGCTTGGATGAGGTTAACACTCTGTCAGAATGAAAATAACCAGGCTAAAATTAAGCAGGAAAATATTCTTTCATTCAAGTAGTCCTATATATTGTGAAAAAAAGCAATAACTATCTTTCCTTTTGGAAAATTCGACAAGGCTGAAAGGAAATTATTTTCCTAGAGTCATGCCACAGGTTAGCACAATGGTTTGGAAGTGACTTCAATTTCCCTTCTGCTCATTTAGCAGTTAAATTCAGTTTTAACCCTTATGACCATATTTCTTAACTCTCTCGCTGGCTGTGTCCCTGGGCCTCTTATGTTAACCCAGTTCTCACCCTAAACCACCTAAACCTGCATCCCTAAGAGTGAGGCCTCCCTGGCTGGTTGTGATGGGCAGCCCAGGTGCAGAACTGCCTTGGCCCTTGTCGCTTCCCAGGAGCTTGACTCTGATCCTGATTTATTCAGTAAGAACCCAGATTTTAATAAGCTCTTTGTCTGCACAGTGAACTTGAAGAAGCATTGCATTAGATCCAGTGCTTTTAACTTCAGCTGTCTTAGGATTTGAAGTGCTAGACAGACTGGCATGAAATCTCAGTCTCAGCCTCATGAATGGATGGACGATAGTCCTCCTAAGGCTGGGGAAAGGAGGTCCCCACACAACTCAACTGAGGAGAAATAAGGAGCAAGATGACCACAGCCGGCAGGAAGGAGCCCAGGCAGAGAGGCGAGGGTGCCAAACGGGGGCTGATGGCCCAGATGGTGGGCAGCACAGAACATGTGTCCTGAGCTTCTGTTTCTTTTGTAACTTAGGGAGAACACTAGGCTCACAGCTCAGAGGCAGGGAAACTGGAACCTCTTCCTGCACATCAAGGTTCTGGGGTCAGGCCGTTATTGACAGGGCTTAGAAAACTGATTTAACCTCTCAGCTTTAAATAGTCGGAGGGGATTCTCTACCTCTTGAGCCACGTCGGCATCACGCCAGCATCAGGCTCAGTGATGCGCAAACATGAGAAAACCTTGACTTTCTGAACCACCTGCCAACACTAAAGAAGAACTAAAAATGTCTCTTTCTCCATGGGCTAATTTCCAACTCTGTACTAGAGAGTCTGTGTGTGAAGCAAGTGGAAATTTGAAGTAAAAACCTCCCCTATGACTTAAAATGAGAATAATCATACAAGGAGACAAGGTTGGTGATGTGTCTGGACTCTTGGTTTAAAGCTACCTTGATTGACGGTCACATGGGCTGGCCATTTCCTGAGGTCAAATAGCGTGGCAGGCATACATGTCTAGTTCCTCTTTTTCTACCATCAATGGAAATATATGGTGACATTTTCTCTCTTTAATGTTTCTGTGTGCAGGTGTGTGTGTGTGTGTGTGTGCCTGTAAACTATCCCAAGAAGACAGGGAGGAACCACTTGGGAGTGAACCACTGGGACCCCCACCTGAGCAGTAACCCAGCAGCTTCTGGCAACATTTCCCAGGCATCTGGTACCCAGTAAAAGTTCTAGGCACTGAGAAGACATTAAAAATGATGCTTCCTGAGTTAGAGGTCAATCTCATCTTGCATGCGTGCATGCTCAGTTGCTTCAGTCATGTCCAACTCTTTGAGACCAAATGGACTGTAGCCTGTCAGGTTCCTCTGTCCATGGGATTCTCCAGGCAAGACTACTGCAGCGGGTAGCCATTCCCTGCTCCAGGGGATCTTCCTGACCTGGGGCTCGAACCTGGGGCTCCTGCATTGCAGGCAGATTCTGCACCACTGAACCATGAGGGAAGCCCCAATCTCATCATGGGGCTAAATAAGCAGACCCCCAGCCTCTGGCTGTTCTCCAGGGAGGCCTTTCAACATGCTGTGAGAAGACAAAGTGTGACCATTGGGCGACTGCCAAGCAGCTTCCCAGACAGGACCAGAGAGGAGGCTCTGACCCCACATACCGGGAAGCCGCTGTTCTGAGAAACGGGCGAGTAACAGGCTATCTTGCTCAATGAGTAATTTGTAAAATTTTAATGAGCAGAGCCCACATGAGACAGAGCGGATGGAATAAAGGAACCTAATTGACGGACTTGCTGTGATTTCTCGAGCAAAGCTAAAATCTGCCCCAGGAAATTCCAGCCCGAAAGAAAACTGGAACTGAAAACCCAGCCTGTCTTCGAATTGGCCAGTTGGAAAACATTTGTCACTTAGATGAGCAGTGAGAGAGAAAGAGCAAAAACCTGCCAGAAAGCAGGAAAGACTGAACTTTGGTTTTCTTGCGGCATGTCGTGGCACCTGTCCCATGAGGCATTGTTTGCCTTACTCTCTAGATACGTACTTTCTTCCTACACTTGGGAAAAATAGAATTCAAATAATTAATCACTTGCAAAAACCCTAGGGAGATTACAAAATAATAATAGTGTTAATATTAATAAGCTGAAACCGAAGCAAAGGGTAAAAGCCTCTCAAGCCTATCTGAAGGGTTCTCTCCATCACCCTGGGGTTAATCCTAAATGGATCTGAAAAGACCATTTCATGACAAAAGGAAAATAAAATGCAGAGAAAACAGTCTTTAAAAAGAAAGTTTAAGTAAGAACACATTTCCTTGGCACTCCAAATGGTACAGCATTTACTTTGTGGCAGGTGATACTTCCTATAGATGTACTTTTCTATCAATATTCACTGAGCCTCCATACTGGATCCCTGCACTCTTTAGTCCATAATTTGGATGAAGGAAGGGATGGCTTAGAGAGCTCATTCCTTGCTATGTTGGAGCATCACATTTCTTAGAAATTATGTTTTAGCTTTATTGGGTTATTAAAAACATTCTTCTTTATTCCTCTTTTTCCAGCAAAACTTCTAAGAAATAATGGAAACCATGGCTTTGATGCTGATGGTGATGACAACGGAGATGATGACGAGGACGGTGGGGACAGTGACGGTGATGATGACAAGAGGGGCGGTAATGATGACAGCCACCATGTATTGGCTGCTCACTCTGCCCAGGCACCTCACCAGGCATTTATAATCCCTAAAATAAGCCTGGGAAGTAGCCAACATTCCTAGTAAAGCTGAGTCTTGGAGAAGTGAGATTTTTTCCCCTAGACAGACTTGGATTTGAATCCAAAGCTGGCTGGTCCTACCCCCTGTGCCCTTAATTATGTATCTGTACTAGCTTTTTCCTTTTAAAAGGGCTACAAACTGTAGAATGCTTGCAAGTTGACATCAGGGGAAAGGAGAGAAAGGAGAAATAATAACTAGATCATGTAACAAATGGCCACACTAAAGTGAGCAGTCTGTAATATCTTCATAGCTGAAAGATGAGGGCAGAGTTTGACACATACAAACTTAGGGCTGGTGAGGTTCTCTGATAGATCAAAATTTAATCGGTTCAGGGACTTCCCTGGTGATCCAGTGGTTAAGAATTTGTTTTCCAATGCAGGAGATAGGGGTTTGATCCCTGGTTGGGGAACTAATATCACACATGCTACGGGGCAACTAGACAGCCCGTGCATTGTAGCTGGAGAATTCTTTATGCCACAGTGAAGACCCAGTTTAGCCAAATTAAAAAAAAAAATCAATCCAAAAGCATGCAAGGACCCACAAAGCCTCAGGAAGACACAATTTCCACACAGACAGCATCACAAAATAATCATACTTAAAGCAGTAAGTTTCCATCAAAGAGATTTATCGTCATTAGCAGAAAAGAAAGAGCCATTTGTCAACTAATTCTCATAGACTTTTTCCTGCAAAAATTTACTGGACCAGCTCATATCCATTAGGACAGTTGTTATAAAAACAGTCAAACAACAACAAAAAGAAAATAAACAGTGTTGAGAAAGTAGAGAAATTAGCTATTGCTGATGGGAATGTAGAATGGTACAGCCACTGTAGAAACCAGAATGAGTGTTCTTCAAAAAATTCAACATAGGATTACTGCACAATCCATCAATTCCACTACTGGGTATAAAGCCCAAAGAACCAAAAGTAGATAGTTAACATTTGCACAATCTTGGACAGATGCACCCCTGATCATAGGAGCACTATTCACGATAGCCAAAAGGTAGAAACAACTCAAGTGTCCGTCAGTGGGCGAAATTAAAAAAAAAACAAAACAAATTGCAGTCTATACAAACAATGGAGTATGATTCAGCCATAAGAAGGAACAGAATTCTAACACAGACTACGACCCGGATAAACCCTGAGGACAGTAAGCTAAGAGAAGTAAATAAGCCATAAATCATTAAGAAGGGCAAATACTGAACGATTCCACTCATGCAAGGCACTTAGAGGATCACATTCACAGAAAGGCGAGTGATGGCTGCTGAGGGCCGGAGCAAGGGAGGAGCAGAGTAGCGTTTCATGGGTGCACAGTGTCAGTTCGGCAGGATGAAAAGGGTTCTGGAGATAGATGGCGGTGATGTCCACACAGCAGTGGGAATGCCACTGCAAACCGGATGCCACTGAACTGTGCGTTTAATAATGGATGAAATGGTAAACTTTACGTTATGTGTATTTTATCACAGTTGAAACATAAAACGGGGAGCTTCCAGCCGTGGGAAAGCAGGAACAGAAGGCGGAGAGTCTGCTGGATGCTGCAGACTGGGCCACACCCACCGCACCGCACTGCGCAGTGCATTCTGCGGCTTGTGGTGGCACCCTGGCCAGGGACGCCCATGCACACCTGGGGGGACCACGTCAAACTGGGCAGTGGTCAGGGCTCCTCCCATACCACTTCCTCCCCAGGCCACTCCTCAATCTAACCTCAAATAGACCTGGCTGTGATGTGAATACACAACCAGGGATCAGCAGGAAGTAGACCAACAACGCCTCAGAAGATAGTCAGATGGTTGTGACTGTGCGTCAGAGACTTACAGTAAGTCATCTTGGGTTTTATACAAAACAGGGCAAGTTTCTTCTCAAAATCTCAACTTTTCCACTCTATGAAATGCGATAAGAATAGCATCACCTGAGAGAGTCCAGATGAGACTGAAAAGGAGAATGCAAGACCACTCAATGCAAGATGGAGATGAATGATTCCTAACATTAATACATCCTACTGTACAGCACATGAATCTCTGCTCAGTGCTATGTGGCAGCCTGGATGGGAGGGGAGTTTGGGGGAGAATGGATACACATATATGTACAGCTGAGTCCCTCTGCTGTCCACCTGAAACTACCACAGTATTGTTAATTGGCTATACTCCAGTATAAAATAAAAAGTTTAAATGGTAAAAAAAAAAAAAAAAAGACGAAATGGGATCATAGCAAATAGTAGTGATTTCCCTTTTTTTTTAAGCAATTTTTTTTTTTACTGTGGGAAAATGTACATAACATAAAATTTACTATTTAAACCACAAAAAAATTATTACTACTACTGTTAATAATCCCTGGAGAAGGGCAAGGCAATCCACTCCAGTATTCTTGCCTGGAGAATTTCATGGACAGAGGAGCCTGGCAGGCTACCGTCTGCCAGGTAGGACGGGTCATAAAGAGTCGCATACGACTGAAGCGACTGAGCACGCACTGTTAATAATAAGACCCACATCCAGATGTGGTCGTATTGGTGAATGGAAAGTAGGGCTGATCTCCAAGGGGCAGTGGGCAGAACGCTGCACACAGGTGCCCGAGTGCAGCCTTGCTCACACTGCCTCCCCTGCTGAGCGGCTGCCATCACCCTTGGGAGGATCTGGAGCTGGACTCCATGTCCACTGATGGGTTCCCTGGTATCAGCTGCCTGAGGCTGAAAAGGGATGACCTGGCAATGATCACCTCCTCCCAGTCAGGTCAGGGACTCCCCACTCTGTACCCCCAGGAGAGGGCAGTGAATAACCGACACTAAGATCAGAAATCTCCTTCGCTTACTGTCCCCTCTTCTGCATCAATTTCACTGCTGCTACTGTTATCAAGACGACCTACTCTGACCTGCGGCTAATGAACTGTGCTTATCACCTTAGAAGGAGAAGAAGGAAGCAAAATGTTCTCAACTTATCCCAAGGATGGAGGAATGAGACAAAAGCCACTGGGTCTTCTGCCCAAGCTTTTACAGGGCCAGATCAATGTTGCCTCTAAGGAGGAATGTGGCCTGACGGGGTTTGCCCCACACACCTCCAGCAGAGGGACAAGTCGCGGGATGCAAATGTGCAAATCTGCTCAATGAAAACTAAAACTGTCAAGTGACTTGAAAACATTCCTACTCTGATCTTATTATGTGGCAACTGGGGCATAAGGAAACAGGTGCAGTAAGTAAAGAAAGGTTTTGTTACTTGTATTAATGGAAAAGTGGAGATTCCCCAAACATAAACCAAGGAATGGTAAGGAAATCACGGTACAGTTACAGGAATAGAATACTATACTTTAATAGGTACATACATGTTGATGGAGAATTAAAACTAAAAAAAGGTTTAGTTTATATCTATTTATTTGGCTGTGTTGAGTCTTAGCTGCAGCATGTGGGATCTAGTTTCCTGATCAAAGATCAAACCCAGACCCCCTGCATTGGGAGCATGGGGCCCTAGCCACTGAACCACGAGGGAAGTCCCTGGAGAGTTCTTAAGTAAATGAAAAACTGTAATATTCAGTTCAATACATATAACATAGCACATATGGTACAAAGCTAATATGCAATGAAAAGAATAATTAGAAAGGATGGATAATGATGAACTAATAACAAAAAAAAATGGTTAAAAGCTTAAAGAAAGAATTCCCAGAAAAATAAACTGCAAACAAAGAATAAATATAGGAAAGGATGCATGATTTCATCTATACTACATACACACAACTGACAATAAAGAAACAGTGCATGCCCGCCAAGTTGCTTCAGTCATGTCTGACTCTCTTGCAAACCCCTGGACTGTTGCCTGACAGGGTCCCCTGTCCATAGAATTCTCCAGGCGAGAATAATGGAGTGGGTAGCCATACCCTCCTCCAGGGGACCTTCCCAACCCAGGGATCAAACCCAGGTGTCCTATATTGTAGGCAGATTCTTTACCGTCTGAGCCACCACGGAAGCATCCTGAATTTAGGGTGGGCCCTAAACCAAAACTGAGGCCAGGAGAAGAGGGCGACAGATGACGAGATGGTTGGATGGCATCACTGACTCAAGGGACATGAATCTGGGCAAACTCCAGGAGATAGTGAAGAATAGGGAGGCCTGGAATGCTGCAGTCCATGGGGTTGCAAAGAGTCGGACATGCCTTAGCAACTGAACAACAACTAAACCAATGAGCAGTGTTGTTTTAAGAGAAGACACATGGAGAGACACACGGAGAGGAGAAGGCCTGTGAAGAAAAAGTGATGCTCTGGCAAGTCAGGGAATTCTAGGAACCACCAGGAGGCAGAAGAGGCAGGAGGATCCTCCACTAGAACCTCTGGAGGGAGTGCAGCCGGCTGACACACTGATGTAGGACGTCTGGCCTCCAGAACTGTGAGAGGATAAAAATTCCCGATGGTTTGGCTACCCAGTTGGTGGTAGCTGGTTATGTCAGCCCTAGGGAAGTACACTGTGCTCTCAATGAGATCACTCAGGAGGTGAATCTGGAGAAAGAGGAGGTCCGAGAACTGACTTCGGGGACCTTCCAGTGTTTAAATGCTGGGAGCTGAGGAGGAAACTGTCAGTGAAGTGGGAGGACACCCAGAGAGCAGTGTCCCACAAGTCAAGTGAAGAGGAATGTCTGGGAGGAGAGAGAGATCAAGCATGCCGCTGTGAGTCTGAGGAATGCCCTTGGACTTGTGTCATGGGGTCACCGAGATGACTTGTCCAGAGCTGTTTGCTCGAGAGCTGTTGGGCTTGAAAGAGAGCCGGAGGGGAAGAATTGTGAAGAGAGAATGTGGTCCTTCAAGGACCTTTGTCGTGATGGGGTGGAGTGAACTGGAGGTAGAGGCAGCTGGAGAGGGGTGTGGAGGAGAAGGGGCGCTGTATCATGGTTCCTATGGGAACGGCACAGAAATGAAGGGAAAACAGCAGGGCAGAATTTCTAGGGCAATGTCTTGAAAGGAGGGCTTCCCAGGTGGCTTGGTGGTAAAGAATCAGCCTGCAATGCCAGAGATGTGGGTTCGATTCTTGGGTTGGGAAAACCCTTTGGAGAAGGAAATGGCAACCCACTCCAGTATTCTTGCCTGGAGAATTCCAGGGACAGAGGAACCTGGTGGGCTACAGTCCATGGGGTTGCAGAGTCAGACATGACTGAAGTGACTAAACGCGCACACACGTCTTGAAGGAAGAGGGGACAGGTCTTGGTGCCCAGTGCAGGTGGCCTCAGTCAGGAAGCAGTGAGCGTGCTGGCTTCTCCTTCCCAGGGACCGACAGCAAGTGACCCAGGAGAGCGGGAGGGGGAGGGGTTTCGGTCTGGGGACACGTGTGTGTGAGTGGGGTCCCTAGGCAGCTCGACCCCTGGTCTAGAAGCAGAAGAGCCAGCGCCTTCCGTCAGCAGTGGTCACGGCTGGTGCACACACATGGGGGCTCAACAGGTGAAGGGCTGGGCTTGACCCAAGCGTAAGTGATAAAGGAGGGGACAGGCGGTGCACAGAAGCCAGGTCAGGGGAGAAAAGAAACATGGGGGGCGTGCAGAGGAGGAAACATGGAGGCCTGGAGCAGGAGCCAGGCAGATGCGGGGTGGGGGACGAAGGGCAGGAATGGGGGCCCGGGGGCAGAGTCTCTGGCCATAACCATGGTGGGGCTCCAGCACGTGAGAACAGAGTCCTGGGGGAGAGGAAGTCAAGAAACAGAAGGACTGAGTGTGAGGGTCTACATGCCTGGATGGCCACCAACAGTGGCTGGGGCTCTGGGGGATGGAGGGGGTGCCTGGGCGAGTGTCGCGCTGAGAGGCAGTGCCTGGGGATCCTGGGGATGGATGGTGGGCTGGTGGATCTCAAAGCCGGGGGTCCAGAAAAGGGGAGATGGAAGGTGTGGAAACGATGAAGAAGAGCAGCTAAAACATACGGCTGCCAACCTGAGTATAATATGATGGTTACCAACCAACGTGCAGGTGGTTCTCCAGCTCAGAGCAGCTCAGATAGTGATGTCATAGACACGACTGTGTGTGTGTGTGTGTGTAACAGGTAACAAGGGCTAGAAACCCCAGTTGCTAAGAAAAGCCTGCCAGCCCCTTCGCTCCTTGAATTCCAGCCTTAAAGGAATCTGAATGGCACTAGAGAGGAAAAACTCGTCCATTTAAAAGTGTTTTCCCGATTAAAAGCATCCGCCACTGGCTGCCATGTGCAACATTTCATTTATAGTTTCTCATCCCCCTGGAGTTCTTTACTCCACAGAGAGTGGAAACAAGTCAGCTCTTTGTCTTTTCAGAAAGGCCTGGCTACTTCTGTTCTACTTCCTTCTTTTTCTCTCACTGTGATTTTGACCAATCATGTGAGCTTGGTAAAGGGAAGTCAGCACGGTCAGAGGGAGGGGAGAAAGTAATGTACCAGGAACATGTTTCATGGGTAAATCCGCCTGAAGAGTGGCCCAGAAAACACCAGAAACACAGGCTCTTCTAATTACTCATTCAGAGTCACGCGAAGCAGGCTCTGTTGTTTTAAACTGAACATGGGCAGCCCCTGCGTGGGTCAGTGCAGTCATTCGACAAATATTTATTGAGTACCTATTGCATGCAAGGCACTGTGCTGAGTGTCTGGGACACAGAGATAAACCAAAACTGCCCAAATATTCACACTGCAGTAGGTGCACTGAAAGAAATAGAAAAGAGAGAGTGGGTGGTCTCCAAGAGTGGGCTTGGGAGAGACACTGAGATAGGACCCTGGTGGGCTGCAAACCTGAAGAAGCCTAGGGCCGTCTTCATCAGGAATTTTTTGGCTTCCCTGGTGGCTCAGATGGTAAAGAATCTGCCTGCAGTGCGGGAGACCTGGGTTTGATCCTTGGGTCGGGAAGATGCCCAGGAGAAGGAAATGGCAACCTACTCCAGTATTCTTGCCAGGAGGGTTTGCTCAAGGATAAGCCCACTGCCACTAGGGTAGGGGGCCGGGCAGGACCTATGAGCCCACCATCTGGGGCTACATCCTCGGGCAGGGCTCTGGGGGAGCTGGAGGCTGAGGAACGGGTCTCGGTGCACGGAGGGGGCAAGGCTGCAGGGTGGCACCTGTGGCAGGGCACCATGTGGCCCTGGGCATCACCTCTCTGCTCTGGTGGCCCTGTGGTCACAGAGTTGCCCTTCTGGCCTTTGAGCAGGACCCCAGGCTGAAAGTGAAGCTGGGGAAAGTGCCTCCAGCTCCACCTTGACCTCAAAATGAACGCCAAAGACAACAAACTCCTCTTAAATTGGGGATGGAGTGACTTTTGGCGACTCAGTTTTAAGCCTTCTGAAGCCAGGGAGTGAGGTAACACAAGTGTCTTAAAGCAGGTATTCCATGGGTGGGGAAGGAAGGACTCATCTGTGAAAGGCTACAAAAGCATCTAAAGATTTTGGGTAAAGGTCACTTGAAGTCATTTTCTTCCATTTTTTTTCCTGCATAGAAAAAGTCAATATGAAACTGCTTTTAAAAACAACGACCAAACGATTCAATTCAAGAAATACCAGGTATCAATTGTTTGGAGAGCATGACTGAGAGAGGCCAGGAGGGGCGTGGGGTGGGCACAGGGAGGAGGAGCAGTCAGGTCTAGGGAGGAGGCTCCGGAGGCAAAGGAAGGGATTCCAGGAATCAGGGACAGAGGAGAAGACCCCGAAACAGAGAAGGGGATGAGGCCCCAGCTCAGCTTCCACTGAAATCATCACTGGAAACCATCCAGCTGTTACCGGGGGGCTTCCTTGTTGCTGGTGGCACCCGTCCAGACGATTTTGTGGAATTGACCATTTCTGCAGACTGGTGGTTCCAACTCAGAGTTATTACAAGGGATGCCCTATCTATACCCTGTTTTCTTGATCAGTAGATACTTCAATGAGGGCAGACTCAGACACTCTAATGTCAAAGACTTTTGTACTAAACAGGCTGAGAATTACATGATCGTAGACTGAGGTATCTGACCTGCCTTGTTCCTCAATTTCCAATTTAAATGTGTCCTACCCTTTAACACGAGAAGGCAAAATGTATCTTGAGTATAATCACGATGTGACACAAAGACCTGCATCTTGGCAAAAGAGATTCTTTGGGGGAAAAAAAAACTAGAGATATTATTAATTCTGAAAATCAAAATCTATAAAAGGAGAAAATACATATCAGCAAAATGTCAGGTGCAGATGACCACAGGGCAATTCTGATCATGAAATTACAGTGGGGTGCAGAGGAAAGGACCAGTTATCTAGAGTCAGAGGAGCCACAGTGGAGCCCAGCAATTCTACCACTAGCTGTAACCTTGGACAAGTCCAAGGTCACCCCTCCATCTGTAAAATGTATCGAAGTGAAAGTGAAGTCGCTCAGTCGTGTCCGACTCTTTGCGACCCCATGGATGGTAACCTACCAGGCTCCGCAGTCCATGGGATTTTCCAAGCAAGAATACTGGAGTGGGCTGCCATTTCCTTCTCCGGGGGATCTTCCCAACCCAGGGATTGAACCTGGGTCTCCTGCATTGCAGACAGACGCTTTACCGTCTGAGCCACTAAACAACAATATAAATGCTTTCAAGGTTCTTGGGCTTGAGTTAAATGATGGAGGTAGAACTGTTTTATCATCCAGAAAGAGTTAAAGAGATGTTACTTGCTGCCATGATTATAACAACAACTTTGATTTTCCCACTTTTACTGCAGTTTTGTTGTTGCTCAGTCGCTAAGCACTGTCTTTTTGTGACCCATGGACTGCAGCATGCCACAACTTCGTTACGGTGAAGGGGCTTGTGTAAGCCAATGAAGCTGTGAGCCATGCTGTTCGGGGCCACCCAAGATGGATGGCTGGTTCATAGTGAAGAGTTCTGACAAAACACGGTCCACTGGAGGAGGAAATGGCAACCCACTCCAATATTCCTGCCCGGAAAATGCCATGGACAGTATTGCAGCTTTACTCACACATAACTGCGTGTTCTTTGACTTTTGGTACTTTTTATACCCCCAAAGCTCAAGAAATGTCTTGATTCCCCTGAATTACAAGATGATTTATCTGACCTCCATATTGCAACTGTGAAGTCCCAACTTCCTTTCCTTCTCTGTTTGATGAGTCTACAAGCCCATTTCCATCTCTGCTGAAGGAAATTCCCACAGATTTCACCCACTCCTCTTTCCAAGTTCATTTTTTTCTCTTACATGAGGCAAGGGCTGGAAAGCAGTTGGACAAAGTTTCTCTGCTTTGAAAGTATCAAACTTCCTTTGCAAAGGGGTCATTTTTCTACTTCAGCACAAGATGGTTTTAATACCAGAAAAGCACTGGATACGGCTGACTCAGTTGGGATTTCTTAATCTCCACTAAGTGGAGAGGAAGACGGGTGGCTGGAGAGGTGGGTTGGTTGATGACACTGGAGCTCCGAGGAACCTTTCAGAACTCATCCTGAGACAGGAAGTGATGAAATCAGCTCTCACAACTCACTTCCTATCTTGACGGGCCCTGAGGGAGCTTGCGGAGGGGAGTGGAGCATGGGGAAGTGGCTGGTGGGGAGAGGGAAGAATTGCTGAGAGGAGAGTCTGGGAAAAGTCCCAACACTGCCCCTCACATGCCCCACCCTCACCCCTGCTTCCTTATTCTTCTGGGGCTGGGAATCAGTCAACTGGTTTATTTCTGCTCTCAGTCTACTGTTGCAAAAACTACTGAATTTAACCATAGCCTCTTGTGAATACTCAGTTTCCCAGATCTCTGATGCTACTGACAGTGCAAATGGAAGAAAGAAAGCATAGAAGTGTTTTATAGGTTACTGATCGTTGAGTTCAAATACCACTCAGACTCACCAGTGCTTCTGTTTTACCCCATTTCCGCTTTCAATAGCCTAGTGGAGGTAAGGGGTAAGAAGGTTGGATTATTAGCAACCTGGGTGTCCTGTGTCACCTTATTGATTGTTGTTGTTTAGTCGCTGAGTCGTGTCCGACTTTTTGCCACCCCGTCAGGCTCCTCTGTCCACGGGATTTCCCAGGCAAGAATACTGGAATGGGTTGCCATTTCCTTCTCCATTTGTCACCTTGGGGCAGCTTTATGAATATTTACTATTCTCAAGTTATTCACTATGGGAAAGCGACAATGTTCATTACCGGCACATGATGGAGGGGAAAAGGAGAAACAATTCAGAGATGACTTTCTTTGTACAGAGATGGTTTCAGAAAGGCCCATGAAGACGGAGGAGGGTGGGGAGCGCCAGTCACAAAGGGAACTGACTATCACAGAGGGATGGGGTGGCCGGCATGGTTGACAGCAATCGGATGCGTGCGGTGTAGGATTTCAAATGGAAACTGAGGCATACATGCCCCACCCTCACTGCCAAGGTGCAGGTCCCTCCAATATTAGAATAAGAAAAGCCAAGAGCAGATGAAATGGGTGACAGTTAATAACAGACAACAGGAGATCTCAGTAGCTCCCCCTAGAGGGGAGGGCTGGGGGGGAGTTGAGGCGAGGTTTGCCCTGTGAACAAAGATGGTCTCAAGGAGATGCAATTCGGTTGTAAGGACCTTGAGCTTTGCGCTGACCTCGCCTGCTAGGGGCTCCCTGGTGCTGCCGACCCTCCACAGACACTCAATTCTCCTGCTCTTAAACTAGACGTGGTTCCCGGCAGTCACTGCTGGGAGAGCCAGCCTGAGACGGATGAAGAAGAGCATCATCCTGTGCGATGGATGCAGTACGCTGGCTTGGACCATGACCAGGGGTGGGTGCCTCAATTGCTCCCTGGCCCCTCCTGGAACCCACAGTCTGAAAGTTAAAGATTAGAGATGGAGGCCTTGACTTGAACCTTAAGAACTATGTCAAGATAAGGTTTTATAAGATAAGCTATACAAAACCAGATACAAAGATAAGATAAGTGTGACAAGATAAGTCCTACCCAGACATAGCACACAACCCGATGTGCTAATTTCCACCCTACAGAACGGCAGGCAAGAATGACCCTGAGAACCCGGACAGGGATGACCATCCAGGCCTCCAGGCCACATGCCCTCCTCCTCCACAGCCCCCTCCCCCTTCTGAGAGGCAGGTGCATAAGCCCTTATGACACACCTCAATGTCCGCATCCAGTGGGGACTCCCATGTCACCAGCCTTGGCAGGGCTCCCCCGCCTCGTATAATGGTGCCGAGAGTGACACGGGCTCATGAGCCTCTGCCTTTGAGACAGGACAGGACCCCTGACTCCTGTCCGTGCGGGGTCCAGAGCTGAGCCCAAGTCATCTCTCCTCTCACTCCCCAGCAGTGGTTTTCAAAGCGTGGGCCTGGGGACTCCCCTGGAGGTCCAGTGGTTAAGACTGTGCCTTCTGATGCAGGGGGTGCAGGTTCAATTCCTGGTAGGGGAGCTAAGACCCCACATGCCTCTCAGCCAAAAGACCAAAACATAAAACAAGCAATGTTGTAACGAAGTCAATCAAGACTTTAAAAATGATCCACATCAAAAAATCTTAAAAAAAAAAAACAAAACACAAAAAAACTGTTGGCCCAGAGCTTGGGGGTCCCACAGAGCCTCACAGGGGCGGCTTAGAGAGTTTGAGAAGACGGTTCAAAAGTCAGGGTGGCCTCCCCAGCCTCCATAACAATTTTTCTTCTTGCCACACTAGATATTGGAGTTGCAGATGCCGTTTGAATTGCCTACTGGGATAAGGAACCTGTAGAGAGCCCCAGCTGTGCAGACGAGGTGAGGGCTAAGCAGGATGACTTGCTCACTCGCCTTTACTGCAGGGAGGGGGACAGTCTCCCCCAGGGTCTCTTCAGTGTCCCCCACTGGCTCTGAAGCACCCAGTTCATGCCAGCTCATTTGACTCTACCCTCAACACCTCTCCTTGAAGCAGGAATGACCACGCCCCTTAAACAGGTGAAGACACCAACCCAAAGAGGCAAAGGCGTCTTGACAGTGGCCACCAAGTGGCTGAGTATTGGCATCAGCTCAGTCCACGATGCTGGGCTCCGACTCTGCCCGCTGACACTCTGCTGCACAGGGTGTGCTCGGGGCCTTTCCTACTCAAACTGCTTTACCTGCGGACTAATTTGTTCCTCTGGTCTCATCTTCCCAGAAAGTTAAAAAAGGAAGGTGTTAGTCGCTCAGTCATGTCTGACTCTATGTGATCCCATGGGCTGTAGACCTCCAGGCTCCTCTGTCCATGGGATTCTCCAGGCAAGAATACTGGAGTGGGTTGCCATGCCCTCCTCCAGGGGCTCTGCCCAACCCAGGGATTAAACCCACATCTCTTGCATGACAGGCAGATTCTCTACCACTGAGCCACCTAGGCAGCCGGAGGCTAGTACTAGAAGTCTTACAAATGAACATTTCTCAGAATTCTAAAGACACATCCAACAAGAAGGAGTGAAAGTGGGGTAGACAGGGAAGGAAAACAGTTCTGTTTCCCAGAACACTGAGGCATCAGAACTTAGTAACTTAAACACTACATATAGGTCACTGAGAAGGTGCCATGCTTATACTGCATGGAGTTCATCTCCAGAATGCACGAAAGTGATCAGCTCAGTGGTGCTGTTTCTATCTTTCATGCAGAAATGAATACAAGTATAAAGAGGTGGACTGGGTCAGACACAAGAGCATCCATGTCATCATTCAACACGTGCACACACATTCCAAGAGAAACACCCATCGCCACCTCCAAGGACCTGTCCTTCGAAGGTCTACTAGGAAACACAACCCTAATGCCTTCCCCCTGAAAGTGCAGTTCCATCCCGAGTATGAAGCAGGGGGACATTTACAGTGCTTTACAGCTGCTTTTTCATATGTCACCTGAGCAGAGAAGTCAATCAGCTTCGGAAGCAGCACCTTGCCCCCCTCATCGCTCTTCAGGAAATCCAGCAAACTGCCTGTTGATGAAGAAGAGCAAATCAGTGCAGTTCAAACATGCACACACACAAAGAAATCCAAACAAAATTCAAATGATCATTCCGACTGGCAGGGCAGGGAGGACGGACCAGGTGAAATGACTGCTTTACCATTCTGTGTGGTCACAGTGCCTTTTCCTGATGTTGGTCAAACCCAGTCCCCTCTGACCTGTCCCCTTTGACCTGTTGTGAGATGTACAAGAGCTCCAGGTAAGAAAGGGTGATGGTGGATGCTCCTTTTCTTGCTACAGAGCATTTGTACCTGCCACCATAGCACGCGTCCTGCAGGGCTTCCCTGGGACAGAAACCAGCCTGTCTTCCCAGCTGGCACTCATCCGTGCCCAGCACGGCTCTCAGGCACCACATAGGTGCCCAGTGAGGATGTGATGAACCAACTGTGCTTTGGAGGAAAGTGAGATATCACTTAAAAGGGAGCAAGTGTGCCCACCGGCATCGTCTGCAGCCTCCCCGGACTTCATCTCTAAAACACGCCCTGCTCCTTCTTCTAGAATTTGTAGCACCAACTTGAGGGTGACCTTGGGCAAGTTCTGTACCTCGTCTGAGCCCCTGTCAAGTGGGCAGTTCCCAGGAACTCTGCCACAGTCCATGGGAGGAGGGTTTTAAAGCACGTGCCAGTGTGATGGCAGGTAGTGAGCACTCAGTGGATCCATAACACAGAACGGCGGTGCTCAGCCTCGACTGCGGGGAAGATGAGAGCGCTCCTCAGGGACGACATCAAGCGCCATCTGGCATATAGTAACTGCTCAGTACAAGGTGAGCACTGCTACCATTTACATTTATGGTTAAGAACACGACTAGCTAATCAATCCCACAGGTATCTATGAACTCCTGCTTAAGCGTCTGATCCTGAGCCTGGTTCCTGAACGGCAGCAGCTAATAGGTAATAGGGCTTTTCCAAAATGTATTTATCTTTTTATATTCATTCTCTTGGCCCTGCTGTACGGGCTGCTCTCTAGCTGCGGTACACGAGCTTCTCATTGCACTGGCTTCTCTTGTTGTGAAGCATGGGCTCTAGGTGCATGGGCTTCAGTAGTTGTGGCTCCTGGGCTCCAGAGCACAGGCTCAGTATCTGTGGCACTTGGGCTGAGTTGCTCTGTGGAATATGGGATCTTTCAGGATCAGGGATAGAACCCGTGTCTCCTGCACTGGCGGGAGAATTCTTTACCACTGAACCACTAGGGAAGCCCTGATAGGGCTTAAAAAAATATTCTTTTTTTAGAAGGACTCTGGGAGATATTAATATTCTGAAATATATTAAATAAGAAAATGCAATATTCATCTTTCTAACCTATTCAGTTATGGCATCACACTGTAATCTCTATTCTCAGGAGGTCACTGTTAGTTCTGGATGATGGCTTAGGTATCATCTTCATTCCTTCTGAAGATTCTTTAGAAATCACGGGCAGTTAAATTAGCATTTCTCCTGAGCTGGAGGAAGAAGGATGGTAACTTAAGATCCTTGATCTGAAGGGGACAGCAGTGGGAGAAAAGATGGCTTCTTGAAACCTCTACTTCAGGGATTCTGTGATGATGCAGAAACTTGACCTTGACAAGTTTTTCAAATATTTACGTTTTAAAGTGTCATTCTGAACATTTAGATAATGCTAAAGAGGACAAGGAACTGGTTTTCAATTTTGAGAACTCACAATTGGAACCCAAAATAATACTCATATGTGATATCTGTATTTACTTATTTGACAAGTATGTCTGGGGGGCCGTCTAGGTTTAGGGTATCATTCTTGAGGCCAGCAGGTACATGGAGACAACTGCACAGAAACTGGGAAGACAACATATTCATTTTATAACCGATGACTTCCAGTGAGGTGGCTTATGAAAGGGCTTTATTGTCCTGTGTTTTCTGATGTTTTTGTAATGAGCCTGCGTGCTAAGTCACTTCAGTTGTGCCAACTCTTTGTGACCGCATGGATTCTAACCCACCAGGCTCCTCTGTCCATGGGATTCTCCAGGCAAGAATACCGGAGTGGGTTGCCATTTCCTCCTCCAGGGGATCTTCCCAACCTGGGGATCTTCCCAACCCAGGGATCAAACTGACATTTCTTATGTCTCCTGTATTGGCAGGCGGGTTCTTTACCACTAGTGCCACCTGGGAAGCCCTTGTAACGAGCCTGCTGTTGATAGTCTGAATTATCTGAGGAGTCTCTGAATGTCTAAGTATTCTCCTTTCCGAGGGCTGGGCCATCACACACTCGGGTGTCCTTTCTGAGGGCTGGGCCGTCACATGCCCGGGTGTCCTTTCTGAGGGCTGGGCCGTCACAAGCCCGGGTGGGGGCGGGCACTCACCCTTGGCCATGTACTCAGTGATGATGTAGATGGGCTCCTCTCTGGTGACCACGGCATACAGCCGCACCAGCTTGTCGTGCTGCAGCGTCTTCATGAGGTTGGCCTCCTCCAGGAACGCCTGCACAGACATTGTGCCTGGCTTCAGTGTTTTTACGGCCACCTTGGTGCTGTTGTTATAGTAACCTAGGGAGGGAAAAGAAGGGAGGTCGTGATTCATCAAAAACTTCATGCAGACTTAGAAGAATATTTAGCTATAGACAGAAAAAACTTCCATAAACTCTATAGTGTTAACATTATCTAAAACCTTTAGGGACTTCCCTGGTGGTCCAGTGGTTAAGATGCTGAGCTCCCAGTGCAGGGGACCCAGGTTTGATCCCTCGTCAGGGAACTAGATCCCACATGACACAACTAAGAGTTTGAGCCTTTGACTGTGTGGATCACAATAAACTGTGGAAAATTCTGAAAGAGATGGGAATACCAGACCACCTGACCTGCCTCTTGAGAAACCTGTATGCAGGTCAGGAAGCAACAGTTAGAACTGGACGTGGAACAACAGACTGGTTCCAAATAGGAAAAGGAGTCCGTCAAGGCTGTATATTGTTACCCTGCTTATTTAACTTATATGCAGAGTACATCATGAGAAATGCTGGGCTGGAGGAAGTACAAGCTGGAATCAAGATTGCCAGGAGAAATATCCATAACCTCAGATATGCAGATGACACCACCCTTATGGCAGAAAGTGAAGAAGAACTAAAGAGCCTCTTGATGAAAGTGAAAGAGGAGAGTGAAAAAGTTGGCTTAAAGCTCAACATTCAGAAAATGAAGATCATGGCATCTGGTCCCATCACTTCATGGGAAATAGATGGGGAAACAGTGGAAACAGTGTCAGAATTTATTTTTCTGGGCTCCAAAATCACTGCAGATGGTGACTGCAGCCATGAAATTAAAAAACGCTTATTCCTTGGAAGGAAAGTTATGACCAACCTAGACAGCATATTCAAAAGCAGAGACATTACTTTTCCAACAAAGGTCCGTCTAGTCAAGGCTGTGGTTTTTCCAGTGGTCGTGTATGGATGTGAGAGTTGGACTATAAAGAAAGCTGAGCACCGAAGAATTGATGCTTTTGAACTGCGGTGTTGGAGAAAACTCTTGAGAGTCCCTTGGACTGCAAAGAGATCCAACCAGTCCATCCTAAAGGAGATCAGTCCTGGGTGTTCATTAGAAGGACTGATGTGGAAGCTGAAACCCCAATACTTTGGCCAACTGATGCGAAGAGCTGACTCATTGGAAAAGATCCTGATGCTGGGAAAGATTAAGGGCAGGAGGAGAAGGGGACGACAGAGGATGAGATGGTTGGATGGCATCATCGACTCCATGGACATGGGTTTGGGTGGACCCTGGGAGTTGGTGATGGACAATGAGGCCTGGCGTGCTGCGATTCATGGGGTCGCAAAGAGTCAGACAGGACTGAGCGACTGGACTGAACTGAACTGAACTGAACTAAAGATCCCACATGCTACAACTAAAAAGATCATGCATGCTGCAACAAAGACCTGGTGCGGACAAATAAATAAGTGCTTAAAAAATGATAATAAAAAGAAAAACAAAACCTATATATGTAACATTAGGGGGCTTCCTTGGTAGCAGCTCAGCTGGAAAAGACTCCGCCTGCAATGCAGAAGACCCCAGTTAGACTCCTGGGTCAGGAAGTTCCCCTGGAGAAGGGATAGGCTATCCACTTGAGTATTCTTGGGCTTCCCTGGTGGCTCAGACAGCAAAGAATCAGTCTGCAATGCCAGAGATCTGGGTTCAATCCCTGGGTTGGGAAGATCCCCTGGAGAAGGAAATGGCAACCCACTCCAATATTCTTGCCTGAAGAAGCGCATGGACAGAGGAGCCTAGTGGGCTACATACAGTCCATGGGGTTGCAAAGAGTTGGACATGAAATTGGCTGCAAAATGACTGAGTGACTAAGCACAGCACAGCACGTAACATTAGGGGCAACTAAGTAAAGGGTATATGAGAATTCTTTGTATCATCTTTACCAAAAAACTTAAAATTATTCTAAAATCAAAAGGTTTTTATAAAACAATGGTAAAACAAAACTCCATATGCACTGTACCATTTTCTCTAATTAATTTGATTTTCTGTTTCATTAGATTTTTTTCTAATTAATAAAATGTTTTTTATCCCAAGACAAAAAACCCCACACACCATAAGTCTATTAGATACTCTTACACACACACACACACACACACACTCTGACAACTGTCTGGAAGAAAATACACCAGAATACACTGAGTACTGGCTTAATTATGAGTGATTTAAATTTTGCTCACCATATCTTTAACTCTTTACCAACTTTACTACAATGAATATGCATTATTTTTATAATCAGAAAGAAAAGCTTTGCCCTTGAAAAAACTTTACTAACTCTAAAGTACAAAGAATACACAGGAATCAAATAAGTATTTCTCAAAGTTTTCAAAGAGAACTGGACACAGTGATTCTATGCAAAGAAAGGGCTCTGGGTTGAGCCACCTGGGAACCCCTGCCTGCCCCACGCCATCTCACCCAGGAGACACAGCAGGAGTGCAGACAGCCCAGCAAGAAAGATGCCCGTCTGGCTTGGTTAACCACAGCATTTCCCACACTGTCTCAACCTCAGAACACATCTTCATGTACCTTTTATCTTCCAGAACACACTTCGGGAAATACCGCCTCCTTAATATAGTTCCCCCAAGGCACTGATTTTCTGGGACCTGCCTCCATGATGTGGTTACTTTTTCTTGCTTTAAGATTACTTTTGATGTGGACCATTTTTTAAAGTCTTTATTGAATTTGTTACAATATTGTTTCCGTCTTCTGTTTTGGCTTTTCGGCCGTGAGGCAGGTGGCATCTTAGCTCTCCAACCAGGGATCGAACCTGTCCCCGCTCCATTGGAAGGTGAAGTCTTGACCATTGGACTGCCAGGGAAGTTCCCCATGATGTGCTTACTTTGGAGCTTGATTTTCTCCTGGAAAAGCCTTTTCTTGGTGGTTTGGAAAGCATAGAGGTAATCACGCAGCTTTTCTTTCTGTTTCCATAGTTCTCTTGGAAAGACAGGAAAAGGTGAGGATGGAGTGGCAGATGGTCACCACAAATCACCCTCAAGGTCACCTCTACCTGGTGTGTGACAGCCTAACAGCCCCAGGCCCAAGAGAGACAAACACCTAAGGAACAGTGATGTGGAAACGTCCAGTCCCTTTTCAGGTCACACGATTATCAGTACACACACAGCTTACGCTCAGGGAAAACCAATGATGGTGGTCTCCAGAGGACTTCCCTGGTGTGGTTAAGCATCTACCTGCCAATGCAGGGGACGTGGGTTCAATCTCTGGTCTTGGAAGACTCCACATGTCGTGGAGCCACTAAGCTGTGTGCCACAACTACTGAGCCTGTGCTCTAGAGCCCTTGTGCTTCAACAAGAGTAGCCCCCTCACTGCAACAAGAGAAAGCAACGAAGACCTAGAGAAGCCAAAAAAAAAAAAAAAATCTCCAGGAGAAAGAAACCACCACCCAGCACGACAAAAATGACAAAGTCTGACCATCTTGAGTGCTGGCAGTGCTAGCCCCTTAGCAGGACAGCTGGGGCAATTCCTGCAGGTCCTTTCTGGGTTCTCTTCTGAGCATCGTTGAAACAACAGTATCCTCAATGACCCTGGAAGGATGCTGACAGAGCAGGCTCTTTTCTAGAGCAGTTATATTGAGTGACCACCCACCTGACCATGAACCTGTGTACACTGGTGGGGAGGGTGTAACCCAGAACAGAGCTTTAGAAACCAAGACTGCAGCATTTATTGGAGCTGAGGGCTTCCCAGGTGGCTCAAGTGGTCAAGAATTCTATCCCTGGGTCGGGAAGATCCACTGAAGAGGAAATGGCAACCTACTCCAGTAATTTTGCCTGGGAAATCCCATGGACAGAGGAGCCTGGAGGGCTATGGTCTGTGGGGTCTCAAAGAGTCAGACATGACGGAGGGGCTGAGCACTGGAACTGAAGATCTGTATACCTGTGATGCAGTAAATCCTCCCTGGTCATCTAGAGAAACCCATGTACCCTGGCACCAACCAGTGCAAAAACGTTCATAGTAGCCTGTTTCTAATAGCCAGAACATGGGAGTAACTCCAATGCCATTGATAAATAGTAGGGTTTCTTTTATATAAAGTTTAAAACCGGGCAAAAGTAAAGTACTCTGGGTGCACACAGCCCCATACACAAAAGCAGCAGAACTACAAAGAAAAGTCAGGAAATGATCACAAAAGCCAGAATAGCAGCTGCCTTCGGGGGACAGATGGGGTTGTGGTCAGGAAGGGGAGTACAGGGGCTTCGGGTGTGATTCAGTGGTCACCACACAGGTTTTCATGTTGTCAGTAGCTGTGAAAGCGAACGTTCGTGTGGTAGGCACTTTTCTGTCTGCTTCTTATACTGCATGTTAAAGCAACAGAAGAGAAAGAAGCAGGGGTAGCTAGTCTCCTTTTGTCATCACAAAAGCCATGGGACTCACCGAGACTTTTCACAGAACATGAAGTTATGGGTCAAGGATGAAGGAAAAAAAAATGCTCTCCAAGCACAGGGGGAAAAAATCACCAGGAAATACTGCAGCTGCTAAAGATATTAAAAATGTTGATAAGGAGTTTGAAAAGAGCAGCAATTAAAGCAGCTGTGTCAAACCCAACTCTAGGAGGACAGCAGCTTCCACTCATGGCTGCTTAGGGCTGTGACGTTTGCACGACAGGGCAGCTTTCCATCTGCATCAAAGGCATGAGTTTTACTCAGCACTAAGCATCAAATCGTACTTTACCAATACACTGCCCAGTACTGGCAGGTTCACAGGGGTCACAGAGATGTGGCATGACAGATGGAAATACACACATGCTGCTGCTAAGTTGCTTCAGTCGTGTCTGACTCTGTGCCCTTGTTTTTGCACTGGTTGGTGCCATGGACGGTAGCCCACCAGGCTTCCCCATCCCTGGGATTCTCCAGGCAAGAACATCAGAGTGGGTTGCCATTTCCTTCTCCAATGCATGAAAGTGAAAAGTGAAAGTGAAGTCGTGTCTGACTCTCAGTGACCCCATGGACTGTAGCCTACCAGGCTCCTCCGCCCATGGGATTTTCCAGGCAAGAGTACTGGAGTGGGGTGCCATCGCCTTCTCCATACACATGCTACTATGTATAAAACAGATGAACAACAAGGACCCACAGGGAACTCTACTCAATATTTTATCATGACCTGTAAGTGAAAAGGGCTCAGAGGTTAAAGTGTCTGCCTGCAGTGCGGGAGACCTGGGTTTAATCCCTGGGTCGGGAAGATCCCCTGGAGAAGGAAATGGCAACCCACTCCAGTATTCTTGCCTGGAGAATCCCATGGATGGAAGAGCCTGGTGGGCTACAGTCCACGGGGTCGAAAAGAGTCGGACACGACTGAGCGACTTCACTAAGGGAAAAGAATCTGAAGAAAGATTCTTATATATAACTGAATCGCTTTGCTGTACACCTGAAACTACCACAGCACTGTAGGTCAACTGTACTTGAATAAAAAATAAATTTGTAATAATAAATAAATAAAAGGAAGCTGCAAAAAAAAATTTTTTTTAATCTTTTGAAGGAAGTAAATAATTTCTTGTGGGTGCCGCTGTGCCATAGGTAAAGCAGAGAGCGCTCCAATGCAGGTGTGGCTGTCTTGCTATACCACAGGACGAAGGTGGTTTTGTTCATACGAAAAGATGAATGCAGTTGCTTTTAGAAGTCATTCAATACAGTTGGCTCCCATGAAGATGGATCAAGCAAACTTCAACGCAAAATCAGTTTCCTTTCTTTCCCAAAGTCTCTCCAGAGGCCGAGCGGGAACAGGAAATGTCTCCTTTTGTGTTACTCATGGGTCAGTTCCCTCAGTGTCCAGCAGCCCGAAGAGGAAAACGGGTCCCTGAACCAGACGGCCGAGGATCACACGGACCAGAGGAAACAGCTTGAGGGACAAACTCCTCTCTCTTTTCTCCCCACCCCTGCTCCCCCAGATCAGGGCGTTCCCTAGTATTTGTCCACTGTGCTTCGGACCAAAGAATCCAGACCATAAACTGTGCCTGGGAGCCTCTGAGCCATTTCTCACGCTTCACGATAATGTTCACTTACTTGATTAAAAGGGATGCAATTCTTAATCTGCTGTCCTTTTTCTAGCCATGAGCAAAGCCAGCCAGCTTATTTATCCCTCGAGAAGTTAAAGCTAATTGCCAGCAGCTCTAAACTGCACAGACAGACCTTGCTTTTACACGGAGCCTTGGTCGGAATGAGACGTGCAGACACGCGTGGGAGGGGCGCGTCCTTTGACCTGCTTCGTAGCACGTCACTCCCCACTGTTCCTTTGGCTTTATTTCCAGCATTCCCCTGCTAAGTGCGTTCAACAAACTGACGTAATTTCAGCAGCGAAGGAAGAGCTCCCTGGCTGGCAGCCAGGTTCACAGAACCACACTTGCACAAGACCCCAGATCAAAACTGTTTTTCTCCTCTTCTTTCTTTTCCTTCCTTCTCTCCCTCCCTCTCTTTCTTTTCTTTCTTTAATACAAAACTAGGGGGAAAGCACCATTTAAAAACAAACAACTTTCAGCATCAACATTCCAGCGGTAATGTTATACCATAGTCTTGCAATATGTTACTTTTGGGAGAAACTGAGTAAAGGCTATATGGGACCTCTCTGTATTATTTCTTTTACACCTACAATAGCTTTATTGAAATATAATTTATATGCCACATTACTTTCCCATTTAAAACATACCATTCGTTGGTTTTGGTATATTCCGATTTGTGGTACCATCACCACAATCAATTATAAGGACATTTTCATGTCCCCACCCCTCAAAAATGGTACCTATTAACAATTACCTATTAACCTATTAACAATTAACACTGCCATCGCCCCCCCCACCTGAACCAACCACTCATTTCCTTTGTCTCTACAGAACTGTCTTTTACAGACATTTCACATAAATAGGAGTCATATAACACATGATCCTTTGTCTCTGGTTTCTTTTCTTTATTATCATGTTTTCAAGAGTCATCCATGTAATGTGTGTCAGGACTTTCTTTTAATTACCAAATAATATTCCATTGCAAGGAAACACCACATTTTGTTTATCCGTTCATCAACTGATGGACATTTTGGTTGTTTATACTCCTTGGTTATTATGAATAACGCTCTTACTTATGAACAGTTGTGTAAAAATGTTTATGTGAACAGATGTTTTCATTTCTGTATTATTGCAGACAACTGCGTGTGAATCCATAGTTATCTCAAAATAAAAAGTTTAATTGAAAATACCCAAGAAACAGCTCATGTTGAGGGGGGAAATTCTGGGTAATTTCTCCCCTCTATTTCATAGTCTTGGCTCTAATTTATCATACTATCTTCATAATATAATTATTTAAAATAATAACAACTGTTCTTAAATGCTGTCAACTATATTAAATGATTACTTGCATCACCTCATCCTGTTTTTACACCATCCCTATTTTATTGTTGCTGAGCCACTTGAGAGTAAGCTGCTATTGTTCTGTTTGATTTTAAGGAGGTCTACCAGATTTCTCTATTTTTAATGTAACATTTTAATTCCCTATTATAACTGATGTATTCATTACCTTAGGGGAGATTCTTTAAAATTGTTTAAATATCCAAAAGCACTTTCCCCACATGGTTTCAGAATCACGTGCTCATCTGATTCTCATCCCTCTTAGAGGCCATCACCTCTCTAAAAGCTGCAGCTGTCTGTCCTCTGACCTGCCTCCATCCTTCCCGGTGCCCCCAACCCACCCCAAACATGGTTACTCCAACCTCCAGCTCAGTCTGGGAACTAGGGACTTTGCCCTCCCTCCTTGGCCTGTAGGCAATAATGGAACCAACCATCATTCTGTACCCCTGAGGGATGCAGGAAGGCACAGCATCGCTTAGTACTTAGATGCTATTTGTGACCCAGGGCATAATCTGGACCAAGCCACGGGAAACATTGGGAAAGCCAAATGAGAGACATTCTACAAAAGGACAAACCTGTCATGAAAGATGGAGACAGGCCAAGGGACTCTTCCAGATTCAAGGAGACTACAGACAGGTCAGTTAAAAGCAAACTCTAGATCCCAACAGCCCTGGGGACAACACTGGGACAATGGGGAGAATTAGGATGTCGACTCTACACTAGACTCTGCGGATCAATGCAGAACTTCCTGAATGTGACCACCGTGTGGCATGAGCCCATAGCCCTTCCCTGAGGAGATGCCTGCATGAGTATTCAGGGGTGAAGGTCGTCGCGTCTACACCTTACTCTCAAGTGGCTCCGTAAAAATAAAACATGTCTGTGTGCGTATATATAGAAATGATACAGGAAATACAGCAAAATATTAACTGGTGAATCTAGGTGAAGAATATACAACGTATATTATACCTGCTCCTGTTCTGTGGACTTGGAAAAAAATATATTAAGGAATAAATGCAAATATCTCAGGGGAGAAAGAGGTGACAATTTTTTTTAAATGAGTAGATCCCAGTTAAGACAATTCCTTAAAAAGTTTAGCACAGAATGGTGTGACTCAGCAATTTCACTGCTAGGAGAATGTATATCCGTAAGAAAATGAAAACACCTGTCCACACAATAATTTCCATATGAATGTTCAAAGAAGCATTATTCATAATAGCCCAAAGATGGAAACAAGCCAAAGGTCCACCAACAGATAAGTAGATAAGCTGTGGCATACCCATACAATGGAATAGTGTTCGCTCATAGAAGAAAGAAATTCTGACAAATGTGGGTGAACCTTGAGGACATCATGCTGAGGGAGATAAGCCAGACACAAAAGGACAAATGTGTGTAGGATCCCACTGATGTGAGAGTCCTAGAGTATTACAGTCATAGAGACAGGAATTAGAGTGGTGTCCAGAGGCTGGGGAAGTGGGGGTGGGGGTAAATGTGTGCATTATGGGTACAGGGCTTCCTTCTGGACTGATGGAAATATTCTGGAACTAAATAGAAGTGGTGACTGTACAACAACGTGAGTGTGAATTGTTCACTTTAAAATGACTGACCTTCAGATCAGATCAGATCAGTCGCTCAGTCGTGTCCGACTCCTTGCGACCCCATGAATCGCAGCACGCCAGGCCTCCCTGTCCATCACCAACTCTCGGAGTTCACTCAGACTCACGTCCATCGAGTCAGTGATGCCATCCAGCCATCTCATCCTCTGTTGTCCCCTTCTCCTCCTGACCCCAATCCCTCCCAGCATCAGAGTCTGTTACATGAATTTTACTTCAATAAGAAAGGAAAGGTGGACAGAGCAAGGAGGAGGAGGTGATGATTTAGGCAGCAGAGTGGGAGCAGAGACACACCTAGAGCAAGATCACGCCCCCGGTCTGTGGACCCGACCAGAAACAGGGTGCCACGTACTCACACAGACCCCAGTGAGCAAGGTGAGGCTGTGTAATCATGATTTAGCCTGATTCCATTATCATGCTCCCAGAGAATTACAGCACAGTAAGAATTAATTATGGACTTCCCAGGTGGTGCTAGTGGTAAAGAACCTGTCTGCCATTAGAGGAGATGCAAGAGGTGCAGGTTCGATCCCTGGGTTGGGAAGATCCTCTGGAAGAGGGCATGACAACCCACTCCAGTGTTCTTGCCTGGAGAATCCCATGGACAGAGGAACCTGGTGGCCTACGGTCCGTAGGGTCGCAAAGAGTCAGACTCAACTGAGCAACTGAGCACAGGCACACAACCCAACTGTACCTTTCCCTGAGATGCCTGCACTTAACCGTATGTCCAAAGAATCTGCTGATGAGAGTCAGAGAAGAGTAGACAGATAAACCAGGATAAGCACCCACTGCCCCTTCCTTGTAAACATTCATCCAACGAAAGAATGCCTAAGTCTCGAGGAAGATGAAGAGTCTAATCATGAGGACTGTGTGGGCTTGTTCTTGGCACCAGGGGGACAGAAATGAAAGCATCGATGCTTCTGAGAAAACTGACAGAAATCAGCTGGAGCCCTTATTTCTCCAGAAGGGACTCAGGCTTCAGAGCCACACACTCACCCATCCAGACTTCCCCGAACTGCCCGGCGCCCAGCCTTTTCACCAGCTTGATGGACTCTCGGGGGATCTCCCAGGCATCCTTGTCCCATGGCTTCTGTGGTTTGGGGCTAATGCACGCCTTCTCCAATCTCCGGCACAAGCCATCTGACTGCTCTAATTTCAAAGAGAAAGTAAATGTGGAAAAAGTCATCCTTTGTATTTTACCAGTATCTACAGAGAAATCTGGACTATGAGTTTTATCATTTCCAACTCGCCAAGGTCTACAAACTTAAAATGTTTATGGGGGTCTCTTCTGTGTAATCATGACTTGAAATTCTTAAATGAAAGACAGTTTAAGACACACTTGATTTGATTCATCAGTAATATTAATCTATGAAAATAAAAACAATAAAATAAATAGACAAACACAGGCTGGCAGGTTGTCACACTTAATAGACTATAATTTTAATTACTGAGCCCGTGTAAACTCTTTAGGGCACAATGGTGGGAACTTGGTCAGGTCACCAGGGGACACCCCCACCTCCCCGCCCAGTCTCAGAACAGGGCCAGGACTCCACAAGTACTCAACACATATGCCAGATGAATAACTTGATGGGGCTAACAGAGGGGGAAGAAGGACTTACTACTCTAGAGTACTTGCTCTCTCCATACTTGGGGACATAAGCAAATTTTATGTGTTTTACCTTAGAGCAGCTTGAAGAAATAAGCAGTAACAGCTTCCCACTACAACTGACCTCAAACACAAAGGGAATGTACCTAAAGGCTATTCATGGGGTCAGCCTAGCAAGGCTGAAGAGCAGACTGGGGACGAAGGACCACTGACTGGCCACTTCTAATTGTTTTGGTGTTATTGTTATAATTTCTGTTTTCTTTTACCAAGGGTACGTATTACTTTTACACACACACATACACATGTCTGCATTCCTAGTCTGGATATTAAAAGATGTGTTGTAAAGTCATGCACTATATGAAAATAATACTCATTTCTATGTTTGTAATTTTTGAACATTAACTGTTAAACAGCACAAGCTAGGTGGGAAGGACTAAGATAATTATTCACAAAGATCAAATCTGACTTTGAATGTTTGTGTGTGCTCAGCTGCTCAGTCGTGTCCGACTCTCTGTGGCCCCATGGACTGTAGCCCACCAAGCTCCTCAGGCCATGAACTTTTCGAGGCAAGAATACTGGAGTGGGTTGCCATGTCCTCCTCCAGGGTATCTTCCCAACCCAGGGACTGAATGGGTGTCTCTTGTGTCTCCTGCATTGGCAGGTGGATTCTTTACCACTAGTGCACTGTTGAATGTATAGTTATAGGTTACTTTAGGACCAGTTATAGAACATGATCCTGCAACTTTATCCAAAAGAAATATGATTCTCCTTTCTAAAGAGGCTACCAGGAAAACTACTAGAGTTCATCAATGAATTCTATAAAGTTGTAGGATACAAAAATTTTTTATGTAAGTTTGACATCATATATTTATCATAACAGATGTATCTTTCTTTTCTTGTCTGACCTTATGTTTTCACTTACTTTGATAATGCTTAATCATGTCGCTGATACAAGGAAAAGTGATTCGTGGGGAGATGTAATAACCCCCATTGTCCAGACTTCTGATTTTGTAGTGCTTAATCACATCGCCGTGCACGGGGTCATAGTCTCTGACAGACAGAGAGTAACTTCCTGCAGAGGAAGAAGTACAAGCAAAGATTACACTTACATTTTGTAAACAAGATTGGCATTATGGGGAGGCAAGTGTTGGGAGTTTGGGATTAGCAGATGCAAACTATGACACATAGGATGGATAAACAACATGGCCCTACTGTAGAGAACAAGGAAGTATATTCAATAACCTGTGATAAACCAGAACAGAAACGAGTACAAGAAAGATGACATACATGGATAACAGAATCACTTGGCTGTAAAGCTGAAATTAACACAACACTGTAAATCAACTATACTTCAATAAAACGAGGTCTGCCTATAATTCTTTTTTAACAGAATTCTAGAATCATTTCTAAGAATGATTTCCTAAACAGCATTTGAGGCCTTATGTCACTTCCTACCTTTTAATGTCTCGCTTTCTCTGATAAGGAAAGCTCCAGCGCTGTTCCCTGGGGCCAGAAGCTGCCTTTCTGCATCCTTCCTGGTTATATCCTTGAAAAACCACCTGTGAAGACATATTAACATCCCATGGCTGTTGTAATCCCGGGGAGAAAAAAGATGAAGAAAAAGCAAGAAATCCAGCATGTCACACAGAACCATTCCAGACCACTCCAGGTGAGGACTCACTCTTCAGTTTCCAACGTGTTGACTTTGGCCACATAGTTGCTGGGAATGAAGCCTTCTTTCTTTGTCGAAATGGACTTGGCTTTCCACCACTCTCCGTGCCTGGAATAGAAACCCGCATCAGAATGGGTTTGTTGGGCTTCCCTGATGGTACAGTGGTTAAGAACCACCCTGTAATGCAAGGGATGTGAATTCAATCCCCCGTCAGGGAACTAAGATCCTGCATACCATGGGGCAGCCAAGCAACTGCTTGAGCCGCCAAGAAAGAGGCCACACGCCACAGCTAAGACTCGACATGGCCAAATAAATACATATTAAAAAAAGAAAAAAGGGTTTGTATTCAATGACTCAAGAACTACAAGAGCAATTGTCTTAAGGTGTTTGTCTTGTGGGGTGTGGGACAGTGGGGAAGGCCCTGGGACCCCAGAATGCAGGGGGAAAGTTGATGTGTCCTGATGAAATACAAATATGTTTAGTGATGGACCCAAAGCAAAACAGCCTCATGACTGAAGTGTGGGTCTCTGTGTTCAGAGCTGCTGCATAAGAGTTGGTGAAAATGGTTTCCATCTTGCAGAAGCAGAATTCTTAACTTCCCCAGGGATATCTTTAAAATGGGCTTCCCTGGTGGCTCAAAGGGTAAAGAACCTGCCTATAATGCAGGAGACCTGGGTTTGATATCTGGGCTGGGAAGATCCCCTGAAAGAGGGCATGGCAAACCATTCCAGTATTCTTGCCTGGAGAATTCCAAGGAGAGAGGAGTCCATGGGGTCACAAAGAATTGGATACAACTGAACGACTAGCACTTTCACTTTTCACACTTACAGAAATGGGAGTCAAGGGAATAAAAGCTCATAGTTCTTAAGTTATAAATGGCTTTGTTGAAATAGCTAGTGTCCATAGGCTGATGCCATGGGGAAAAAAAGAAAACCATAAAACAGTCCCAAGCAGATGAGCCTTATCACCACCTCGCATCTCCTACAAGAGGCATGGAGCCAGGGAAGGGGCTGGGGAAGGAGGAACGGATGGGTCCCCAACGGATGAGCCTCAGCTGTGTTCCTGTCAGGTTCTCACACCCAGATGGGACCCTCATCTGGCAAGACATGAAGGACAATTACAACTGGCACTTGGCTGTGGTACACTACACGCCTGTGCCATATTTATAAAATGCACACACACACATAAGCCATTTCTGGTTCCCAAGCAAGACACTAAGATACAGAGTGACTTGTCACAGTCACACAGCGATCAAGTGGCAAGCCCAGAATGAGGCTCAAGTTCACATTCAGCCAGTAATGGACAAGCCCTCTCAGGTACTCAACACCTTATACTTAATAAGGGTCTCTTTCCTCCAGCCAACCAAAGGTCTCCTGTTGGCGGGCCAAGGTAATGCTATATGAAGAGCAGTAGAATTACTGAAGTTCCTTATTCTCAGCACAGTCCTAAGCCCTGTGAGTCAACCTGGAGGGGTCAAGAAAATGATGTCCAAGCATCTTCACAGAAGCGCTAAGTGCTGAGCAGGGGCTTTCCCCGAGATGACCACTGCCTTGACACCCCGCCCTGATGACTCACACCCAGTTGGACCCATACATTTGGTGTGAATTTGAGGAAAATAACAAAGTAAAAATGGCATTAAAAGAACATGCAGGGACTTCCCTGGTGGTTCAGCGGTTAGGAATCCACCCACCAATGCAGTGGACACAGTACATATGCCTGGTACAGAAACTTAGATGCACGTGCTTCGAGGCAATGAAGCCCACACGCCACAACTAGAGAGCCCGTGTCCTGCAATTACTGAAGCCTGTTACACTCTAGAGCCCATGCTCTGCAACAAGAGAAGCCATTGCAGTGAGAAGCCTGTACACTGCAACTAGAGAGTCGCCCCTGCTCACGGCAACTAGAGAAAGCCAGAGAGCAGCAACAAAGACCCAGCACAGCCAAGAATAAATTTTACAAACATTTTAAAAAAAGAAATGCAAATTCCACATAGATCTAAACCTCTTAAGGCAGCACAGATGGATAAGGAAAGACAATGGTGTTTGGTTTCAAAGGAAAAACTCTTGGAAACTGCTCACAGTAAAGCCTAAGAGGAAAATCCCTCTGGCCCTGCTCCTTCTGGCAGCAATAAGGCTGGAGTTCCATGCCCACCCCCAGAGGGGTGTCTGCCTTGCTGTGCCGCTGGCGGCCAAGCCCGGGGAGGGGGATAGGCTTCGGGATTTGGTGCCATAGAAGAGGGACACTTGGCTGCACTTACTGCTCCAGGACTTTCATCTTCTCCCCTTTCTTGAAGGACAAGTCGTCTGGGTGGATGCCATCGTACGGATACAATGCGATCACGATGTCCCCTTGCTCCTCTGGATCTGAAAATGAACAAGGCGAGTGAAGACCTTTAAGAATCCACAGCAGAATGTTTAAAATGGATAACCAACAAGGACTGACTGTATGGCAAGGGAACTCTGCTCAATGTCATGTGGCCAGCCTGGAGGGGAGGAGAGTTTTGGGGAGGATGGATACATGTATACATGGCTGAGTCCCTTCGTTCACCTTCCCTGTTCACAACATTGTTAATCAGCTATTCAGTTCAGTTCAGTTCAGATCAGTCGCTCAGTCATGTCCGACTCTTTGCGACTCCATGAATCGCAGCACGCCAGGCCTCCCTGTCCATCACCAACTCTCGGAGTTCACTCAGACTCACGTCCATCGAGTCAGTGATGCCATCCAGCCATCTCATCCTCTGTCGTCCCCTTCTCCTCCTGACCCCAATCCCTCCCAGCATCAGAGTCTTTTCCAATGAGTCAACTCTTCACATGAGGTGGCCAAAGTACTGGAGTTTCAACTTCAGCATCATTCCCTCCAAAGAAATCCCAGGGCTGATCTCCTTTAGGATGGACTGGTTGGATCTCCTTGCAGTCCAAGGGACTCTCAAGAGTCTTCTCCAACACCACAGTTCAAAAGCATCAATTCTTTGGCGCTCAGCTTTCTTCACAGTCCAACTCTCACATCCATACATGACAACTGGAAAAACCATAGCCTTGACTAGACGGACCTTTGTTGGCAAAGTAATGTCTCTGCTTTTCAATATGCTATCTAGGTTGGTCATAATACCCCAATACAAAATTAAAAGTTTTTTAAAAAAAGAATCCACAGCAGAAATGTTGTAACAGCTTGTCATGGGGCACAGAGTGCAGGGATGTACTGAGGAAACAGGCAGCTGGAAAGAAGACGTGTTTTCCTCCCAGATGGCTCGGGGTCCACGTGGTCCGTGGTTGGCCACACACTGTACACAATGGTACATGTCTGTCATCTCAAATCATAGAGACCTATGACCTCAAATGACTTCCAGCTCTAGGTTTAAAATGCGATACACCTGTGCTCATAGCAGCATTGTTTACAAAAGTTAAAAGGAGAAAACCATCCGAAGACACTGTGTATACATACCACAGAATAAAGGAAGCAAAATTCGGACACCTACTACAACATGGATGAACCTTAAAGACATTATGCTAAATGACATAAGTCAGCCGCAAAGGACAAATACCATTTGATTCCACTTAGGCGAGATCCCCAGAGCCCGTCACACTCATAGAGACAGAAAGTAGAATGGTGGGTACCAGGGGCCGGGAGGATGGGGGATGGGAGTTTGTGTTTGATGGGCACAGAGTTTCTGTTTGAGATGATGGAAAGTTCATCATCCCAGATGGAGAGATGGACGGATGGAGGTGATGGTTGCACAAAAATGAGAAGGTAGTTAATGTTACTGACCTGAACACTTCCATGGCTAAAATGATAAATTCTATGTTATGTCTATTTTTCCACAATAAAAAAAAAAATTCGGAGACACATAGTTTTTCAAGGCAGAAGCCTAGTGTGTCTCCCTTTGCCTGATAAAACAATAAAAGTATCCTTTTCTACCTCACCCCACCGCCTGCCCCCCCAAAATCAACAAAAACACCCAGGACAACTATTTTACAGAAACTCGAACAGTAAAGAAAAGAAACTACCATGGCGTTATGAAAACATACCTTTAGTTTGAAACCTCTGTCCTGGTAAAAGCTGAGAGTCTGCAACCTAAAAGAGAATATTCATTAGAAAAATATTTTCTATGTTTAGCGTTTTATGCTTACATTCACACTGTATATTATGTCATTTTCGAACAGAAGCAAATAGGATTTAGATTTGTTAATTTATTAAGCCAGAAAGAAAAGGAGTGCAGAGGAACAGTCCTGCAGAGCTGTGTTCCGATCCCTGCCCCCTGCCCCAACCATGGAAGGGCTTTTCCTTCTTCAGCAGCCACTGGCCTGGGGGTGACAGGACATGTCTGAGCCGCTGCTGATTCAATCAGCTCCCTCCCCCTGATTCGGTACCAGAGCCCAAATATCCTTAGAAGTGGTGGTTTGCCCAGCTCCATGGTAATGCTTCCCCATTATCCAGCCTTGCTAGTTGGCAAGGAGTTGACCTGCAGGCAGGTGATGGGGCTTTGAGATCGGCTTTCTTATTCCCTGGGCTTCTTCTTTCTGCCCAGCAGCAGGTGATGAGCTGGGCTTTCAGCAGCCATGGATACCAGTGACCAGAGACAGCAGAGCCAAAGACGGAGAGGGGTCACCTGGGTCCTTGGTGACCTTGTGGAAGTGCCACCCAGGCCAGGACTGCTGATCTTCACTTTTCCCAGACTTGTTTTAAAAGCTGCTGTAAGGGCTTGGTCACTGGCAGCTGAGAACAAGTCCTAACAGATCCAGGCTTCCTGTGGCTGACCCCGATTCCGCTATGGGGACAGATGGCATCCCTGTTTTTTTAGCTTGGAGCTGAATGATCAGGAAGGGCCTGGCGGTACAAAAGGCCACCCCAATCACCTTGGAAATCAAATTCCTTTTTCCTTCATTGACATGGGGAGGATGTGTGAGACTTCCTGGGCTTCATTGTGTTTCTCTTTGATTAACGTGATTGAATGGAATATGAATCAAAACAGCTTGTACTGAAATTTAAATTTCTGATGGAAGTCAGCCCATCCAATCTCCAGGGGCGGGGAGCAGGGGATTACGTTTTTTCTGGTTGAGAAACTCTTGGCTCCGGATGATCTTTCAATACTTATTTCAAGGAGTTCTATACCGATTTTTAAACTCATTCAGATTTGCATAATTAGAATGTATGATCAATTTTAAAGCAGTTAGAGGAAACAATTAGAAGATGAGAGACTGATTAAATCATTTTGAAAGCAGCAAGCTGATTTTCAAATATCAAAGAGTCCTTAATTGACAAATGATTGAACACATTCTTCAGAAGGCCAAAACACATGTATAGAAAGCATCTGTCACCACTGTTCTTCTCTAAAATGTCTTTTCCTTAGAGAGTTATTGAATTCGATTCAGTTCAGCCTTGCTGTCACACATACAGCCTGTACTCAATCCAGGGGTGTGTTTTGGGCACATCTGTCTGGAACTGAATGTTATCCATGGAATAAGGTCCAACTGCCCAGTTCACAAACTAGGGCACCTGTGACCACAGAAGGTGGAGTGTACTGCGCTCCGGGGGTGCATGAGGGAACTGAGAGATTTCAAACCTGCTTCCTACTTCTGCTTTCTAACTTATCTTTTAACCTCCTTTACTCTTACCAAGAGGAAAAATGGTGTGTAAGTTTGTACTGGTCTCCTTTGCTTTTCTGAATGAAGGACATCTTCTTTAATTACGTTAAAAAAAAAATGGGGGATTTTAAACCATGTAAAATCTACAGCACATGACACTGGAAAAAGTCAGGTCCTTTTTATGACGCCTTTGAAGTCTATAACGAGAAAATTATCTGTGACTCCAAGTCCTTGTATCATTTCATTTTCTGTGAGTCATATTTCCATAGCATAGCTCCACATCTATACCTATTTATGTGATGTGTTTTTGAATATTATATTTATAGGTATTTATAACTAAATTATAAAAGTTATTAATAATCTTGTACATTTTGAGTTTCTGTTGTAAAATTACAATATTTAAAAAATTTTTTCTTTAGTTTTGGCTGTGCTGGGTCTTCACTGCTGTGCATGGGCTTTCTCTAGTTACGGGGTTACTCTCTAGTTGCAGTGTACAGGCTTCTCAGTGCAGTGGCTTCTCTTGAGCACGGGTTCTAGGGCCCACAGGCTTAATTGCCCTGTGGTATGGGGGTCCTTCTGCACAGGGGATCAAATCCATGTCCCCTGCATTGGCAGGACTCTTAATCAGTGACCACCAGGGAAGTCCACAATGTTTTTCTTGAATTTCTTTTTTGGTTGTGCACCACAGCCTATAGGATCTTAGTTTCCCAGCCAGGGATCAAACCCTTGCCCCCTGCATTGGAAGCATAAAGTCTTAAAAACTGGATTGCCGGGGACGTTCCTAAAATTAACGTTAATTTATCTGTCTAGAAATATCATATAGGGAATTAACAGCATAATGTATTCACTCTTCATCTCTACTTTTTTGCAAGAATATCAGTTTTCTGGTGCAAGCACCGATTTACCAATCTCAACAATGACATGTGGCCTTGACATACACCATACCTGCAGGATAAGGGGGAACGTAGGGGAGGGGGCTGGTACAGGGCATGACAACAATAATATACTTCTAGAATGCCAAGGCATTTAAAAACATGTCAGATTAGAGAAACAATGAAAACTCTTAATGAAGGCATTTGGACTAATGTGGAATAGCTGCTTTCAGCTTAAACGCTGAAACACTGGTTTCCATAAAAACCAGGCAATGGGGGATGTACATATATACAGTGAGCAAACAGAAAGGACCTAAGATCTGAAGTAAAGTGCATTTAAGGTTGTAATAATCCAAAGCTCTGTTCCTTTCTTTCATGAAATGTGATATTAGTTCTTTGCCAAGCATTTCTCAAACACATCAGAGAGCACATCCATCATGTAAAAATGCTGGTACAGGTATTTGTCCTAGGTTAGAAGGCAGAATTAGTTGCTTTTTTTTTTTTATCTTTTAATTCTCTATAGTAAGTCATGACAACTTCAGTGTTCATACTAGTTTGAATTAATTGAAGAATAACATGATGGGATAAAGTATGATGGCTACCCTGGTGGCTTAGCAGTAAAAAATATGCCTGCCAACATGGGAGACGCAGGTTTGATCTCTGGGTCAGGAAGATCCCCTAGGATCTTCCTTCCCCAGGGAAGAAGGAAATGGCAACCCACTCCGGTATTTTTGCCTGGGAAATCTCATGGACAGAGGAGCCTGGTGGGCTACGGTCCACGGGGTCTCAAAGAGCTGGATGTGACTGGGCGACTAAACAACAACATCTACCAAAGGGCATATTAGCACCTATTTTGGCTTCCGACTTGAATTCAGCATTTCCTTCTGCTTCCAGACCACTATTCTTATTGCCCATCCTAAGTCACACAAGCTCATATACATGTCCTTACATATAAAGAGAGGGTATTTGTACCAGTGACAGGAAAGGTGATAATAGCCACACATAAGGTGACCAAAGTCCCCTTTACTGTACATTAAGTGGCCTGGTTGTCTCGAATATATTTATAAACTCTTTAAAGGATTAAGTAACAAAGTATATCAAAAATTATTTGAGGCCCAAGTAATTAACATGATTTTTTTTTTTTTTTTTTGGCATGCACATGGTAAGATTTGGAGTTTAAATTACGCAGCCATGTTTTGATCCTGCCGTGGGAATGCTCCCCTGAGACTATCTACTTACTGGCCTTTGGTGTTTATTGGACGTTGGATCTCTCACATAAATAGTTCGGTCAGTATTACGTACTGGTTGCGTCTTCAAATCTACTCCATCGTCATTCAGATTGTCTTTCCTTTTTGACTTTATACATCCCATAGTTCCTGTTGGAATACAAAAGCAATGGCATCGTTTTACCATTCCAGAACTGGCTTCCAGCCACCGAAGTCTCTCCATTTAAGAGAAGGTGATAGTGACTCAACAACAACAACAAACACACTTCTATTCTTCATGGCTGATGATTTAACCAAGTCAAAAAGGTGAAGACTGTTCACAAGCCAGGTGCTTGTTCATAATCCGTTCACTCATTCATTCAACAACAATTTATTGAGCATCAATTTCAGGTCAGCATAAATTCCTGCCCTAAGGATGCTCCTATTCTTGTGGTGAAGATACGTGAATTAAAATAACAATGCAATGTGGCAGGTCAACGACAGAGGATGCACAGGACATAGGAAAGGACACTGACCTCAAGCGAGAGGAAAAGGATGTGGGCAGGGGAAGCGTCCTGATGGAAACGCTTTGAGTCAGAATGGGAGTGATGTCAGCTAGGTGGCAGAGTCAGTAAAGGGATTCCAGGAAGAGACAACTTCACATGCAAAGTACTGGCCCCGGGAACACGGCCCCTTCCGGGAACTAGTTCAAGTCAAACCCTTCAGGGAACAAGTAGGGAAGTCCAGGAGTTGGGCTGGAGGGGGAAGCATGGCTGAAGACGAATGTCACTGTGCAAAGTGAAGTGAGGGGACCTGGGGCTTCAAAGGCAAACATGATGAAGAGGCAGGAAGCATAAAGGGTGGCTCCAACCTTATATGGCTCGGGGCCTGGGGCAATGGTGGTGGCCTTCACGGAGACGGGAAATCAAAGAGGAGACACAGGTATGGAGAATAGATGCTTGTAGGAACATCCACATGATCACATCTGTAGACTTCCCAGTGAGACGTGTGAGTGTGGAAAACATGAGAGAGGTCAGAGCCAGAGGCACAGAGGGTGCCGCCAGCCAGCCTAAGGCCTCAGGAAACACGCCCCGACAGAAGAGGGCTTGAGCACAACCAGTGAGACAGATGGAACCACCCTTCTAAAGGCTAAACTCTTATCTGTCTATTCAGTTATACTAGGATGTGCAGAGTGCCACCCAAAGCAAACTGGGAACTTTAGATCTAAAGGCGACTTTAAAACTTTAATTGGATATGACTATTCCTCACAGCACAGCCTCACGGTCAAATTTATACATTAAAGACAAAACAAAATCTGTTATGCACTCCATTACAAGATACTGGAGGGCGGTGTTCCCAAACCTAAAGGCACGCAAGAATCGCCTAGGTTCACAGAGCAGATTCCCTGGACACAGTCCAGGAAGTTCTCCAGGGGCACAGGGGGGTGGGCGCTCCACTGTGACTGTCATTCTCAGGCACTGCCAAAGGGGACCCCTGCCCAGAACATCACACAACAAGGACGGTTTCACGTGGGGAAGGCGGGTGATGGGAGTTCGGAACACCTCCTAGAGGAGGAATGGGTCAAAAAAGCCTCAGGAGCTCGTCCCTATTGCCCCGGCTTGGCCTGCCTTTGGTCCCACAGGCCTCGGCGACCACCGCCTTGTTTATCATCTCATTGGCTGACATAGGAAGCCTCTGAAGACGGCCACGCCTCTTTCTGAGACTAGTGAGCTGTAGTTCCCAAAATAAAGGGGAAGCAAGTACTTCTTTGACTCAAAACAGCACAGTATTTTTTTTTTTTCTTTCATGTGCTAAAGTTTCTGAAATGGGATGGGTTTCCTAGTTGATCTGTAAATAAACAGGGGAGCTCTTTTTTGACCCATCCCACCTCCACCCCTACTCCTACCCTCCAAAAAAAATGTTTTTAACTTATTCGCATGAAAACGGGGCTGCATGAAGGAAGGAAGTCGGTATTGGAAAAGGCCAACCCTAGTGGACCCTAGTGGACCCCAGTGGCTCCCTGAGCTGTGAAAGGAGCAGCCCAGCGGGCCCCTAGGACACACGCGTTCCTGGTCATGCGCACCTCTCCCCAGGATGTTTCCCGGGAGCCCACTTGTCTCCCCACACCCTCCCTGGCTCTAACACACTCCAGTTCTGTCTTTTTTTCCAGATCTGGACCCAAATGTTACCTCCTCAGATCTTCTGAAGTAGACAGGCTGGGGTGCCAGCCTGTTTCTTCTCTGAAATACCACTCCGAGCAGGTGCTCCAGGAGGGTTTGTGGAAAGAAGGGATGGACCAAGTGCTCAGGCTGCTGCACTCTGGGCTTCCAGTGTGCTCATCCCAGCCCCTCCCACTCCAGACAGACAAGGAAAGGGAAAGAGGACATCCCTGCCCCAGCCGTTGTTGTATTGGAGATAGAGGCACAGAAACCTATAGAACTAACTACTAGTTCACAGGAAACAGAGGTTAAAGGATCAAAATAATCAGACAGGTCCATGATGTGTCAAAAGGTGGGAACTTCAGAAGTATTCCCTAAATGAGCCTTGAATGAATAGGTGAGTGGGGGAGGACACGTGGGTAGGATCATTGGAGATATCTGAATACATGTGGACTTGATTCCGGGGGATTATGCGTTTCATTGATGTGATGATGGCACTGTGGTCATGCAGGGGAAGGTCCTCATCTGAGAGGATGCTCATGAGGCGGGTACGGATGTGGGCTCAGGGTATCTGCCAGCTGTCAACATTTCCACCAAAATGAAAAAGAAAAAAGGGGGACAAGAGAGCAAGAGGAGGGGACAAATGTGGCAAAATAGCTTTAAAAAAATTAGTGACTCTAGGTGAGGATTTTTTTTCTGTAGATTTGAAATTTTCAAAATAAAAAGTCAGATAAGGGAGAACATAGAAGGACAGTATAAACGACTTTATGCCAAAAAATTCCCAGGAAAATATTAGCTACCCCTGTAGTGTGTGCGTGTGCACACACATTTGTGTGTGAAGGCAGATGAGATTAGAAAGTCACTTCGTGGGTGTTAGTGATATGGCACAGATCGGGGAATTGGTGGTTCGGTCCTCTGAAGCGGTGATGGCAATCGTCTGAAGGCCGTGGCCATGGGAAGGAAAACAGAGAATGAAAATTAAAAGTGGGAGGATGTGTGAGGGGGTCGTCTAATCTGCAGTATTATTTATTTATGCCTAGTTCATGATTTCCCTCTCTCCCATCACATGGGCTTCCCTGGTGGCTCAGATGATAAAGAATCCACCTGCAGTGCAGGAGACCTGGGTTCAAATCCCTGGGTCAGGAAGCTCCCCTAAAGAAGGGAATGGCAACCCACTCAAGTATTCTTGCCTGGAAAATTCCAAGGACAGAGGAGTTTGGCAAGCTACAGTCCATGGGGTCACAAAGAGTCAGATACCACTGAGTAACTTTCACTTTTCATCACACAGATAAGTGAGAGCCCTGTGTGCACACTGGAGACGAAGAGCCTAACCCACTAGCACTGAGCTTTGAGTTTGGGTCCCTGCAGTTCAAACATTCCAGGAAAAGAGCTCAGATAGCATCCTGTTGCATCAGAGGATAAACAGCACCAGGTCTTCAATTCTTTTCACTGAGCCAAGGTACCAGAAACACACAAAACCCAGTGCACCCCCAACAAAAACTAAGAGCCCAGTTACATGTTTGCAAGTGACAGGAGCTACGCTTTATAAGGATTTACACCTTAGTATTTATTTTTCAATTAAATATCTGTAATTTTCTGAGCATCTCATCTAATCCTTGAAGAAACCCCATGACCCAGGTATTATTAGTCCCATTTTACAGAGGAGTAAATGGAGGCATGGAGAGATTACATGACTGGCCTCAAACCATTGCACAAGTGAATGGTGGACTCACATAGCTTTCGCCTGAAGTATGTGCTTTTTTTTCTTACCCTTTTGCCAAACAATGGCTATTTTGAAACGTGTTTATCTCATTATTAATGATGCTAAAGACACTGTTTTTTATAGCCCGCTTCTTTCTCAAAAAGGATTTGAAATACTTTTACCAAAAAGTGAGTTTAACAAACTGGAAACAGAAAACTCTAGGTGAGGAAAAGAAGACAATGCAAATGTGGATCCAGATTTGCAGTAGGAGCTTTCCGGCAGGAAGAGCCAGAGCCAGCATCACAGGGCACTCTCCTGGGAAAAAGGAAGCTGACCTGGGTCCACAGTGGACGGGCACGCCCCGGCATAAAATTTCTAAAGTTTCATAGGATGGGCTTCACATAAAGTGCTGTCGGCAATGTCTTCGATATTTCTTTTTTAACAGTAAATGAAAGCACATTTTACATGTGGACTCTGTTGTTGTTCAGTTGTTCAGTCATGTGATTCTTTGTGACCCCATGGACTGCAGCACACCAGGCTTCCCTGTCCTTCACCATCTCCCGAGTTTGCTCAAACTCATATCCATTGAGTCAGTGATGCCATCCAACCATCTCATCCTCTGCTGACCCCTTTTCCTTCTGCTCTCAATCTTTCCCAGCAGATATGAATTAATCATGATAATACCTGAGGGTCTCGCATGCAAATACACCCCTAGGATGCTGTTCATCATAGAAGCTCAAGTAGATGATCTAACCAGACACAGACAGCAGGTGACCCTCTGTCACAAAGGGACTGCCATCAACATATCCAGAAATCAGGATTGGGCGACTTTTCTGTCCAGACGTTCACTGGGGCAAATATCCATTAGTGGTGCCTCATCCTCACTGAAGGGCTTTTGAATACTAAAATCTCTGTTTAAAAAAGAAAAACCAGAAGAAACTCTGGGATAAAAGGCTAATTATGACTCCTCATTTATCATCAGGCTGGTCATGGCCAGACCAAATAATGTCCCACAGTTATCAACATGCTCAGCAAGGAAGCAGCTGTCCACCTGGAATTCCACTTCTGAGAGGCTGTTCTTTTTTCTCTCTCTCCAGCTTTTTTTTTTTTTTACAATCTTATTGATGTATTGGCTTTGCTTGGTCTTCGTTGAGGCATGTGGGCCTCGCTAGTTGCAGTGCTTGGGCTTAGTGGCCCTGGGGCATGTGGGATCCTAGCTTCCTGACCAGGGCTCAAACCCCTGTCCTCTGCATTGGAGGGTAGGTTCTTTATCAGTGGCTCACCAGGGAAGTCTCTCTCTCCAGTTTTATTGAGATATAATTGACATATACCATTGTATAAGTTTAAGGTGTACAATGTGATGATTCGATACACTTACATATTGCGAAATTATTACCTCAAAACAGTTAACATATTCATCACTTCACATTTTTAGGGGTTTTTGTTGTTGTTGTTGGTTTTTATGGTGAAAACTTGTAGAGGATTTGTTCTTTAGATATGCTTACACAGAGTACAAGGATGTTCATACTGGTCTTATTTATATAACAGACACAGACAATCTAGATGTCCATCAATAGGGGTTGTGTTGTTGTCTGTTAGTTGTTCAGTCATGTCTGACTCTTTGTGACCCCATGGACTGTAGCCTGCCAGGCTCCTCTGTCTATTTCATTCTCCAGGCGAGAATACTGGAGTGGGTTGCCATTCCCTGCTCCAGGGGATCTTCCCAACCCAGGAATTGAACCGAGGTTTCCTACACTGCAGGCAGATTCTTTACCGTCTGAGCCACCAGGGAAGCCTGATAGGGGAGAGTTCATTAAATTTAGCCAAACTGACATTATATCACATGGATCACAGCCTTGCTAACTCAGTGAAACTAAGCCATGCCGTGTAGGGCCACCCAAGATGGATGGGTTATGATGGAGAGTTCTGACAAAATGTGGTCCACTGGAGAAGGGAATGGCACACCACTTCAGTATTCTTGCCTCGAGAACCCCATGAACAGTATGAAAGCAGGAGGAGAAGGGGATGACAGAGGATGAGATGGTTGGATGGCATCACCAACTCCATGGACATGAGTTTGGATAAACTCTGGGAGTTGGTGATGGACAGGGAGGCCTGGTGTGCTGCGGTCCATGGGGTCGCAGAGTCAGACACAACTGAGTGACTAAACTGAACTGAACTGAGCATATTATAAGAGTGAGGTGGGTTAAAAAGAGAAATTTGCATAACTTTGATGCTCTTGACCACCAATCATTTATTGAAAAAAATTCATATATATCTAAGAAGTGAAGTCGCTCAATTGTGTCTGACTCTGCGACCCCATGGACTGTAGCCTACCAGGCTTCTCAGTCCATGGGATTTTCCAGGCAAGAGTACTGGAGTGGGTTGGCATTGCCTTCTCCAGGGGATCTTCCCAACCCAGGGATTGAACCTGGGTCTCCCGCATTGTAGGCAGACGCTTTACCCTCTGAGCCACCAGGGAAGCCCTAATATACATCTATCAATTTATGTAATCAATCAGCACACACACACACATACATACATACACATACACACCCATGCACACATCCATGTATAATTAACATGCACAGAAAATAGTCTGAAAGGATCCCACCATCATGTTGCTTAGGTTCTGAAGTTCATTTGTAAGATGCAACAGCCCATAAAGAAATTTTATCTTAAAAAAATGTCTAAGGAAAGGAGTTTCCTGGAGGCCTAGTGGTTAGGATTTGGTGCGGTCACTGTGGTCACCCGGGTTCCATCCCTGGCCCAGGAACTGGATCCCACAAGCCCCACGGTGCAGCCAATATATATATATATATATATATATATATATATATATATATATATATATATACATACACATACATATATATATTTTTTTTTAATTCCTAAGGAAGACACCACAATTTGCAAAATATTTTGGAGAAAAGAACTGTGAAGTCAGATTGCTAAACTCAAATCCTGCATCCCTCAATTATTAACTGTGTGATCTTGGCAAGCAACCTAACCTCTGTGCTCCAGTTTCCTTCTGAAAAAAATGGAGATCACTTCATCTAGCTCATCGGTTTGTTATGAGGGTGACGTGCCTTAAATCAGTAATATGTGTAAAGTGCTTGAAGTGTACTTAAGCAGCACATAGTAAGAGCTATATACATCTCTGCTAAATAATATATAAATAAATGTAACCCAAAGCCTAGGTTTCCCTCCATTACTGGGAGGGAGAGAATTCGTGATGAGATGTATAAGGAAACCCCATTTCACCCCAAAGAGGGACCCGCAGCAGCACACTTCCCAAATCAGCTTCTGGCTGGCACATGCCCCACTTACACCTTCTAAATGGAGCTTTTCTCCCCTCTCCCTCCTCCCCTCTGTTAGGCAAGGTAACCTAGACGTCAGGTCACTCTTTTGTCTACTTTTTACAAAAAAATTATATTTATTTATTTTTGGCTGTGCTGAGTCTTTGTGGCCGCGTGGGCTTTTCTCTAGTTGCTGGGAGCTGGGGCCAGTCTCCAGTTGCCCTGCTCAGGCTTCTCACTGAGGTGGCTTCTCTTGTTGTGGGCGCTCAGACTTCAGTAGTTGCAGCTTGAGAGCTCAGTAGTTGTGGCTCCTGGGCTCTAGAGCACAGGCTCAATAGTTGTGGTGCACGGGCTTAGTAGCTATGCAGCATGTGGGATCTTCCTTGATCAGGGATCAAATCCATGTCTCCTGCATTGGGAGGTGAATCCTTTACCACTAAGCCATAAGGGAAGCCCTGCTGTCCACTTTAATAACATGATGATGTGAACATAAATGTGTGTATTCAGTTCAGTTCATGTCCGAGTCTTTGCAACCCCATGGACTGCAGCACACCAGGTTTCCCTGTCTACTACCAACTCACAGAGCTCACTCAAACTCATGTCCATTGAGTCGGTGATGCCCTCCAACCATCTCATCCTCTGTCGTCCCCTTCTCCTCCTGCCTTCAATCTTTCCCAGCATCAGGGTCTTAGAAAAGAGTCAGTTCTTCGTATCAGGTAGCCAAAGTATTGGAGTTTCAGCTTCAGCATTAGTCCTTCCAATGAATATTCAAGACTGATCTCCTTTAGGATGGACTGGTTGGATCTCCTTGCAGACCAAGGGACTCTCAAGAGTCTTCTCCAACACCACAGTTCAAAAGCATCAATTCTTCAGTGCTCAGCTTTCTTTATAGTTCAACCCTCACATCTGTATAAGATTACTGGAAAAACCATAGCTTTGACTAGACGGACCTTTGAGGGGAAGGAATTCTGCAATGAGGTTCCTGAGCTTGGATTTATATAATATACGTTTCAGGTAATATTTTGTTTTTCACCATAAGTTTCACAAATTTAAAAGATATTCCATCATGTCCATTTCAGCCTGAAGTTCATATAAATTCACCTCTCGGCTATAGAAAGATTTTTAAATCACCAATTTCTCCTATTCTGAGAGCTAAAAGAAATAAAAACAGGAAATTGGACTGCTACTTCCCCTATAAAATCTGAACCCAGATTTTAACAGCTATTTCACACATTTATGTTCAGAATCCTAGATCTTAAAATCGAAAAACAGAAGTACTAGAATTTAACCCCTGAGAACATAAATTTCTTGCCTTTACAAAGTGCTACCAAAGAAATTGGTTTCTTTGCTTTGTTTTTATTATGACAGCATTTTCTTTTTATGATGACCGATGTATTTGCTTTCTTTAAAGGCATCTGTCTTTAAAGACAGCATCCCAGCAGCCACACAGAAACTCAACAAAAACATTTTTTTTTTTTCACTTAACTGCAACTTCCCAGACTGAACGTGTACATTTGCACGGCACTTTCCCAGGAGCTAGTAAATAACGCATCCAGAGGTTCTGAAGTCCCCCTCCTGACCCCCTTTGGCCTGACCTTGCGAAATGTAAGTGGTCATTCTGGAGTGACCAGAAGCATCTCTAGGGCAGGAGACAGCATGTGGGAAATGAGAGGAAGATGAGCACTTGCTTGCTCTGTGACTGGCACAGTGCAGACCAGGAAGACACTACCAGAGATGGACCCATGCCTGGTGATCAACGGTCCCTGCCAAAGTGGACCTGAGCCCAGTGGCCTTGGAGATGCACTTCCAACCACCCAAGGCCTCTTGCCTGACCGTGCAAGGAGCTCACCTCCAGAAGAGCTGAGTGAGGGAGCCTCAGAAGAGAAAGGAAGCCCCAGGAACATAGGGATAGGTGCCTACGATCCCAGACAAAAGTGGTCTTGAGCTTCCAAAGCAAGTTGAGCTTGGTTCCAGGATCATTCACAGGGACTCATCCCCAAGACAATTCTTATCTGGGCAACCTGGTACCGGTTATGTAGCCTGAGAGATGTACCTTGCCTGCCCAAATAGAAACCTTTCAGATGCCCTTTGACCGTTTTCCTTTTTCCTTTACTTTTAAGAATGAGACTTTGGAGGCTTTTTTAGAGATGCAAAGCTCAGGGAGGAATTGGGATCTTTTCTCCAAACTGCTTATACGAGAGAAAGGGGTCAGAAAAGCCTCCTGGGTGTCCGGGGGAAGGAAGGGGACAGAAGAGGAGGGAGCAGCAGAACTCAACTCCATGACCAGCACCATCTATTCCAACTTAAGTAGTTGTCTTTCTCTACTATAATGCCCCTGCTAAGGTCTAAATCACTTTAGACTGACATTACTTTTTGAACAAAGGTCCATTTAGTCACAGCTATGGTTTTTCCAGTAGTCATGTACAGATGTGAAAGCTGGACCATAAAGAAGGCTGAGTGCCCAAGAATTGATGCTTTTGAACTGTGGTGCTGGAGAAGGTTCTTGAGAGTCCCTTGGACAGCAAGGAGATTAAACCAGTCAATCTTAAAGGAAATCAACCTTGAATACTCATTGGAAGGACTGATGCTGAAGCTCCAATACTTTGGCCACCTGATGTGAAGAGCCAACTCATAGGAAAAGACCCTGATGCTGGGAAAGATTTAGGGCAAGAGGAGAAGGGGATAACAGAGGATGAGATAGTTGGATGGCATCACTGACTCAATGGACATGAGTCTGTGCAAATTCTGGGAGATAGAGAAGGACAGAGGAGCGTGGTGTGCTGTAGTCCATGGGTTGGACATGACTTAGTGACTGAACAACAATAGGCATTTCCACGTGTGCTAATATCAACCATTTGTTTGAGGTGGGGGATGGCTTCTTTCTCCCCAAATAACACAAGAGAAACCTGCATCTATCTACATCTTGGAAGAGAGCAGAAGAAACAAGAAGGACAACTCTTATCTGGAAGGTGTAGAGTCATGATGGAAAACAGACTGTTTAAAATGGAAATGATTTGACCCCTGTTGGTCAACTTAAGGTTGTTTTCCCACCTGCTGCTACTCAGAGAGCTGGAGAGAGAAGAGTTAGACAATGTGAAGATTTCTTTTCCCTCCTTTTTCCTTTCTTTCCTTTTTTTTTTTTTTCACAGTTGAACTGCAGTGTGCAAAATCTGCAAGCCTGTTTCACAGAAGATGCATCAGTTTCTGGAATTAGAGAGTGGTGATGGTTTTACAACTTATGAGTATACTAAAAGTGTATCAATAAAAAATTAATTTTAAAAAGCCCCCCCCCCCCATGCTGAAATGAGAGACCCAGTACATTACGGCTGATTCCCTCTTAATTAACTCTTCTTCAAGCCTTTGAAATAAAAATCTGATCCATTTTAATTTACTCATGTTTGCCGATGTCTTTATCCAGTTTGAAACCATTTCTTTATTTTGTGCTCTAAGAGCCAGGTGCAGCTTCAGGAAGACCCAGGGATCGGGCAATGAACTAAACATGAATGTGTGGCATAAAATGTGAACCTAACCTGACACAGAGATCTTTCGAAATAACAGTCAAATACGAAAGACAGCAAATTGACTGCATTTTTGGAACTTTAATAACCTGGTACAATTTTTATCACTACATTAGTTAGAGTGAGTCCAGAAAAGAAATGCAAGACAGTTTCAGAGGTAGATGAAATTCAAACACCTGGAGGTTGGTATCCAGCACAGAGAAAGTGGAAGAGAAATCTAGCTCTTGCCTAGAAGAGAGTGGAGAAGTGACAAAGGTGTGGGGAAGTTAGGAATCTGGGTGTCCAGCTGCAGGTCTGGCCTGGACAGTCCTGTATATGGACAAGACTAAGCCGGTCTCAGGACTCTAATCTCCTCACCATGAAATGAAATCGGTGGGCATGGCGGGAGAGAGTATGTGATACTCTTCACCTTGACAGCACGTAACAAGGGCCTTTACAACGTATCCACTTCTCAACACAACACCCACACCTCTCCCAATAAGAGATTTCTAAGAAAATAACTGGGTAGTTACACAAAGCTCTAAGAAAGGGATTTTTATTGTGAGACTGTATTATAATACCATCCAATCAGAAATAGACTTGTTTGACGTGGAAGAAACCTAAGTGTCCATCAACAGATGAATGGATAAAGAAGATGTGGTACACATGTGCATATATATATATATACCATATATATGCAAGTGGAATATTATATATATATAATAGAATATTACTCAACCATAAGAAGTATGAAACAATGTCATTTACAGCAACATAAATGTACCTAGAGATGATCATACTAAGTAAGCTAGGCAGAAACAGACAAATATCATACATCACTTATATGTGTAACCTAAAAAAATGACACAAATGAACTTATTTACAAAACTGAAAAAGAGACAGAAAACAAACTTTATGGTTAACAAAGAAGAAAGGTGATGGAGAGACAAATTAGGAGTTTGGGAGCAACATACACACTGCTGCTGCTGCTAAGTCACTTCAGTCGTGTCCGACTCTGTGCGACCCCATAGACGGCAGCCCACCAGGCTCCCCCATCCCTGGGATTCTCCAGGCAAGAACACTGGAGTGGGTTGCCATTTCCTTCTCCAATGCATGAAAGTGAAAAGGGAAAGTGAAGTCGCTCAGTCGTGTCCGACTCTTAGCGACCCCATGGACTACAGCCCACCAGGCTCTTCCATCCGTGGGATTTTCCAGGCAAGAGTACTGGAGTAGGGTGCCATCGCCTTCTCCGAACATATACACACTGGTGTATACAAAACAGATAATCAACTGGATCTACTGTATAGCATAGGGAACTATCCTCAGTATTTTGAAATAACTTTCTTTTTTTTTTACGTTTATTCTCTTTTTTATTTTTAGTTGAAGGATAACTGCTTTATAATATTGTGTTGAGTTCTGCCATACATCAACACGAATCAGCCATAGGTATACATATGTTCCCTCTCTCTTGAACCTCCCTCCCACCTCCCACCCTATCACAACCCTCTAAGTTGTCACAACACCAGCTGTGGGTTCCCTGAACCATACAGCAAATACCCACTGGTGATCTGTTTTACATACAGTAATGTATATGTTTCCGTTGCTTGTTATTCACTTATTTTTCCTTACTGCTACATTTTGCCTTCAGTAGATCTATTTTTAAAATATTAATCAAGTGCTGCCATCTTTTTTTGTTGTTGTTGCTAACTCTATGGACTGTTTCTTTTTTTTATTTAAATTTATTTATTTTAATTGGAGGCTAATTACTTTACAATATTGTATTGGTTTTGCCATACATCAACATGAATCTGCCACAGGTGTACACGTGTTCCCCATCCTGAACCCCCCCTCCCACCTCCCTCCCTGTACCATCCCTCTGGGTCATCCCAGTGCACCAGCCCCAAGCATCCTGTATCCTGCATCGAACCTGGACTGGCAATTCGTTTCTTATATGAAATTATACATGTTTCAATGCCATTCTCCCAAATCATCCCTTTTAATGAAAGAGAATGTAAATGTAGACTATATAGTTATATGTCACTGTCATTTCGTTGCTAAGTTGTGTCTGACTCTTTGTGACCTCATGGACTACAGCCCACCAGGCTCCTCTGTCTATGGGATTTCCCAGGCAAGAATACTGGAGTGGGTTGCAGTTTCCATCTCCAGGGGATCTTCCTGACCCAGGGATAGAACCCGTGTCTTTTGCACTGGCAGGGAGATTCTTTGCCACTAAGCCACCAGGGAAGCCTGTGTGTGTATGTGTATGTAAAACTATATATAACTGAATCCCTTTGCTGTACACCTGAAACTAACACAACATAGTAAATTAACTATACTCCAAATAAAAAAAAAGAAAAAAAGGTTTGGCAGGTAATAGGTCATTGGTTAAATAAATGGAGACTGGCTCTTGAAATTCATTTCACCCAAAACCAATTCTCTGAGGATTTTCACCTTACAAGATGACAAATTTACCAAATTTTGTATCTTTTAACTCTTTGTATAGTGTATATAATTTCATATTTGATGTGATGTTTTAACAGTTTAAGTTTACTGCTGGTTTGTGTTAGTATTCAATAGCTTAAGGGTATAATAATTCTTATCCAATGTAATTGTTTTAAAAGCTTTTGAAGATTTCTATGATGCTTTTTTAAAGGAATGTTCTATTTTTAGAAACTAAGACTTGTTGAGTCTTCTTAGAACTGTATTAGCCTTATGCATGTGTGCATGCTCAGTCATTCAATCATCTCTGACTCTGCAACCCCATGGACTGTAGCCTAACAGGCTCCTCTGTTCATGGGATTTTCCAGCCAAGAATACTGGAGTGGGCTACCATATTAGCCTTGATTACTAGTAATTGGTAGCCAAATTATTAAGAATAATTATGAGATAACTGGAAAAATTTGATCATTTATTGAATATTTGATGATAAGGAATAATCACTTTTATGTTTAATAATGGTATTAAATTTATGTTGAAAATGTGATTCTTTATCTTTTAGAGATGAAAATTGAAATATTTATGGATGTAATTTTGGAAACAGTAATTAGCTTAAGTGTAATAGGAGATATCCTGGAGAAGGGAATGGCAACCCACTCCAGTATTCTTGCCTGGAGAATCCCATGGACAGAGGAGTCTGGCAAGCTATAGTCCATGGGGTCGCAAAGAGTAGGACACAACTGAGCAACTAACACACAATAGGAGATATGATTTTTCTGTAGTTTCCTACTTCATTTCTTAACTTTTAGGACAAGTTAACTTTTAAAAATTCTTTGGACATGACTGAGCAACTAACACACAATAGGGGATATGATTTTTCTGTAGTTTCCTACTTCATTTCTTAACTTTTAAGTGTAAGTGTTAGTCACTCAGTTGTTGCCTGACTCTTTGCGACCCCCTGGACTGCAGCCCACCACGCTCCTCTGTCCATGAGATTTTCCAGGCAAGAATACTGAAGTGGGTTGCCATTTCCTTCTCCAGGGGATCTTCCCAACCCAGGGATCGAACCCGGGTCTCCTGCACTGCAGGCAGATTCTTTACCAGCTGAGCTACAAGGGAAGCCCTTCAGTTCAGTTCAGTTGCTCAGTCGTGTCTGACTCTTTGCGACCCCATGAATTGCAGCACTCCAGGCCTCCCTGTCCATCACCAACTCTCGGAGTTCACTCAAACTCTCGTCCATCGAGTCAGTGATGCCATCCAGCCATCTCATCCTCTGTCGTCCCCTTCTCCTCCTGCCCCCAATCCCTCCCAGCATCAGAGTCTTTCCCAATGAGTCAACTCTTCTCATGAGGTGGCCAAAGTACTGGAGTTTCAGCTTTAGCATCATTCCTTCCAAAGAACACCCAGGGCTGATCTCCTTTAGAATGGACTGGTTGGATCTCCTTGCAGTCCAAGGGACTCTCAACAGTCTTCTCCAACACCACAGTTCAAAAGCATCAATTCTTCGGCACTCAGCCTTCTTCACAGTCCAACTCTCACATCCATACATGACCACTGGAAAAACCATAGCATTGACTAGACAGACCTTTGTTGGCAAAGTAATGTCTCTGCTTTTCAATATGCTATCTAGGTTGGTCATAACTTTCCTTCCAAGGAGTAAGCGTCTTTTAATTTCATGGCTGCAATCACCATCTGCAGTGATTTTGGAGCCCAGAAAAATAAAGTCTGACACTGTTTCCACTGTTTTTCCATCTATTTCCCATGAAGTGATGGGACCAGATGCCATGATCTTCGTTTTCTGGATGTTGAGCTTTAAGCCAACTTGTTCACTCTCCTCTTTCACTTTCATCAAGAGGCTTTTTAGTTCCTCTTCACTTTTTGCCATAAGGGTGGTGTCATCTGCATATCTGAGGTTATGGATATTTCTCCCGGCAATCTTGATTCCAGCTTGTGCTTCTTCCAGCCCAGCGTTTCTCATGATGTACTCTGCATATAAGTTAAATAAGCAGGGTGACAGTATACAGCCTTGACGTACTCCTCTTCCTATTTGGAACCAGCCCTTAGGACAAGTTAATTTTAAAAAATTCTTTTGAACATAGTGGCATGTTTTTTGCTATGTCTGAGGCTCAAGTCTTCTGCTTCTTTCTACAAATTCCTCTATACACCCTCACTTCCTTTCCATATCTCAAGATTCTTCTATCCTTTCATGTCAACTGATTTTACAAACAGCCGACAGATCAGCACAGCCTAACTTATCCTTAGAATCCAGAGATTTAGCATGCCATATGTGTTGGGAATTTTTTTAAAAGTATTCGTTTATTTATTTGGCTGCACCAGGTCTTAGTTCTGGTATGCGGGATCTTTAGTTGTGGCATGTGGGATCTAGTTCCCAGCCAGGGATCAAACCTGGGCCCCCCTGCATTGGGAGTGAGGAGTCTTAGTCACTGGACCACCAGGGCAGTCCCTGTGTTGAGAATGTTTGATCACTTCCAATTACTTTCTGATCCTTCTAAATTTAAATTTAAACTTAAAAGTTTTTAATTTCACAACTCTCAGAGTTGATATGCCATTTGAAGAACTATCAGGAGAACATTAAAATGCCTAAAGTTTCTTTAAAAATAGAAATAATATTCAAGTAGTTCAAAGAAGCATGTCTTCTGGTAAATTGGAACATTTGATAACTTGATCAAACTGGCCTTCAGGCAACTGACTTTTGTAAAATTGGTCTAGAACATGATACCTCAACAAAAAAGGATACTAGTAGTCATTAAAATATTGCACATTACATCTGTTGACTTAAAAAGATATTCACAATATATTTAAGTTAAAAAGCAACATATATAGACAGATGCTATTTTTTTGTGAGGAGAAATGATATAAAAAGGTAGGAAAAGTGTCTAGGAAGAAATATCCTAAAATATCACAATGTTCATCTACAGGTGATGAGTTTGCAGGTATTTTGGGGTTTGCCTTTTTCTTAAAATATATGTGTATATATTTACATGTATGTGTACGTGTGTGCTAAGTTGCTTCAGTCTGACTCTTTGTGACCCCATGGACTGTAGCCCACCAGGTTCCTCTGTCCATGGGGATTCTGTAAGAAATAATACTGGAGTGGATTGCCATGCCCTCCTCCAGGGGATTTTCAAGACCCAGGGATGGAACCTGTGTCTCTTATGTCTCCTGCATTGGCAGGTGGGTTCTTTACCACTGGCACCATCTGGGAAGCCCTACGTGTGTGTGTGTGTGTGTGTATAGCATATATATAATTTCCTATTCAGATATATATATGTATACACACACGTATCAGAGTTTGAAGAACCTTAGGTCATGTGTTTAATTACCTTTAATCTAAAATTTTAAAAGATGTTTTTATTTTGTGTAAATTATACATACATATGCAATGTCTCTAATTATATATAAGTATATATATAACATATAATATGCACACACATACATAAACTTGTACAAAAATTGATTGAAATTTTAAAACAAGAGGACCCATAACCTAAGGTCCTTCAAACCCAGAGAATCTGTAAGAGGAAAGAACTTGGAGAGACTCCAGCTGGAGCCATCGTCCATCTACATTTGCTAAGATCACTTGGAAATGAAATGTCAATCATGCAGACAGTTACGGACATCAGGAAAATGGCTTCGTGTCCAGGAGGCGCATATCAGCATTCCCTGGACGGACAGAAGGCACCTGCTGGCTATCTCAGGAGGTGACAAGCACTCAGTTCCTCATGTGGACACAAAAGGTAGGTTCCGTGGATACCTACAAGCCTTCTTCTCTTTGGTTCCAAGACAGTTGGAAGGTCATGCCAAGCAAGATCCATGCCGGGAATGAGGTAAGAGGTGGGGAAGGAGTGGGTGAGGCTGGAAGAAGGCTGGGGCTGAGCTATACGAGAGGAGGCCAGGGTCCTGACTCTCTCGTGACAACAAACCCACCAAACATGCCGGTGACAGTCTCTGGGATTGAGTACACAAAGCTGATCCTATTTGCATAACTCTTAGTTGAGCAAGTTCACACAGAGGAAGACACGGGGGATTGCTGAAACAAGTGGGGGTTTTTGGTTTCGTTTCTCTTCACAGTAAAAGGGAAGACTATGAAAACAAGATGAGCTAATGGAAAGTTAGGTATCACAGGGAAAACGTGTCACTTCAAGGACCAGAAGAGGAAATTCAAAGCAGAGTCTGAATTCTGTATGCACAACCCACCAAGAAGCAGATGGAACATCAACCTTATTTCTAGCCTCGGAATTTTAGAATCAGTGGTCCAGCTGCTTCTCTTTAGAAATATATAAAATGATATGTTTAAATTCTACTTTAAGAGTTAGTCAGGCTTTGCTGTACAGCACAGGGAACTCTACTCAATGTTATGTGGCAGCCTGGATGGAGGGGAGTTTGGGGGAGAATGGACACATGTATATGTATAGCTGAGTCCCTTCCCTGTTCACCTGAAACTACCACAACATTGTTTGTTAATTGGCTGTACTCCAATAAAAAAAAGTTTAAGTCAGGATTACATACATAGATGTAACAAAATAGAAATTATTATGAAATTGAGAAAAAGTGAAACTAAGCGCAAGATAGCTCAAAGCTAAAGGTCATATCTTAAGTGGTCTGCACAATTGTTATAGCAGACCAAAAATCTCCAGAAGTTTAGGTTTTCTGGAGGCTAAAGCAAGAGGAAAACATGCCCACAGATATAAATAAGTCTGCATCTCTGCAACAGGCTTTCTCAGCCTCAGTACTATTGACATTCTAAACCAAAAAATATATGTTGTAGGCACTGTCCAGTGCATTGTAAGGTCATTAGCAGCATCTTTGGCTTCTACCCACCAGATACCAGTAACACCTCCGCCCACTCCACATGGCCAGATAGAACAACAAAAATGTCTCCAGACATTTCCAAATGTCCCCCCATGGCAGGAAATCTGGTGTTTAAATTACTGGTAATGAGCTTATGTATTGATATGTTCTGTTACAGACTGGGACAGAAAAATATGCTTTGTCAGTCATCAGAGAAAGGCAGGTCTACTATTCCTTTATAAAATGTAAAGGACATTCATAGCCAAAAATTCTGTCCAATAGATGTCTGCCACTCTGCTTACACACACAGATACAGACTCACAAACACACACACACAGACCTGGTGTTTGTTGGACTAGACCCAGAAACTTTCTACGAGAAAATCACCACCCTGGCTTCATACTTAAATACAATACAAACTAGTCTCATGAGATAAAACTAGAACAGTTGTTGTTCAGTCACGTCTGACTCTTTGGAACCCCGTGGACTGCAGCAGGCCAGGCTTCCCTGTCCTTCACCATCTCCCAGAGTTCGCTCAAACTCATGTCCATCAAGTTGGTGATGCCATCCAACCATCTCGTCCTCTGTCAAGAACGATCTATTCTACCCACTCCCTCTTATGAAGAAACTAAGGTTCAAAGAAGTCAAGACAAGAGTAGCTACTAATAGATTCTATTTCCACTGAAGGTAACAACAACAGCAAAAAACCCAAACACCTATACTGTAAAAGTATAGTCAACACTACAACAAACAGCCTAAAACCTGTAGTACTGTATGCATAAAACTGTATAGATTATAGTGGAAATACCATTTTGAATAGCATAAAAAAGTAAAAAAATAAAAGTATAGTCAACAGAATAGACAGCCCAGAAATAGTCAATTTGTCTTTTACAAAGGAGCAAAGGCAATTCCATGGAGAAATGACAGTCTTTTCAATAAGTAGTGCTGGAAAAACTGGACACCCAAATGCAAAAGGAAAAATTATTCTAGATCCATATTTTATACAAAAATTAACTCAAAATGCATAACAGAACTAAGTGTAAAATGTAAAACTATAAACCCCTTGGAAGATGACATAGGAGAAAATCCAGGTGACCTTGAGTTTGGTAATGACTTTCTAAATAAAAAACCAAAAGCATGAGCCATAGAAGAAAAAAACTGATAAAGTTGGACTTTATTAAAATTAAAAACTTCTGCTCTGCAAAAGAAAATTAAAAGACAAGCACGAGCTGGGAGATCTTTTCAAAACACAAAGTAAGGACTGGTGTCTAAAAAAATACACAAGAATTCTTAAAAATCAATAATACAAAAACAAACAACCCAATCGAAAAATGAGTATGAGATCTGAACAGACACCTCACCAAAGAAGGGAGAAAAATGGCCACTAAGACTGTGAAAGATGGTTCACATCATATGTCAATGGGGAGATGTGGATTAAAACAGTAAGATACCACCACGCACCTACGAGAGCGACAAACATCCCAAACACTGACACCACCCAAGTCTAGACAAAAGGCAGAAGGAGAGGAATTTTCATTCAATACCGGAGAATAAAAAATGGTGTAGCCGCTTCAGAAAACAGCTGGGCGATTTCTTACAAAACTAAATATACTCTTAGTACCTGATTCAGTAATTCTACTACTTTGCTATTTACCCAAATGAACTGAAAACTTCAGTTCACACCAAAAACATGCATATGGATATTTATAACAGCTTTATTTGAAACTGCCAAAACTTGGGCACTGCTAATATATCCTTCAGTGAGTGACTGGAGGAACACACTGTGGTCCAACCAGACAACAAAATATTATTTATCAACAAAAGGAAATGAGCTATCAAGTCATAAAAAGGCATGGAGGATACTTAGATGCATATTGCTAAATGAAAAAAAGCCAGTATGAAAAACTACATAATGTATAATTCCAATGACATTCTGGAAGAGGCAAAACTGTGGAAGAGGAAACAGTTAAAAGGTCAGTGGTCGCCAGTGGTTCAGAGAGAGGAAGGAATGAATGGGTGGAACACAGGGGATTTTGTGGGTACTGAGCTATTCTGTATGACACCATAATAGTAGACACATGTCATTATACATTTGTCAGACCCACAAAAAGTACAGCCCCAAGAGTGAGCCCAATGAAAACAGTGGATCTGCATGCATCACAATGTATTAATATTAATACTGGTACATCCATTGTAATAAATGCACCACACTATGCAAGATGTTAATAATTAGGGGAAACCGAGAAGGTGGTGAGCACTACATGGAAAACCCTCTGTACTTTCCACTCAATGTTTCTGGAAACCTGAAGCTACTCTGAAAAATAAGGCATTAATTTTTTAAAAATTAAGTAGATTAAAATTTGTGACAGAATGGGCATGGAGCCACATACTTCTGAGTTGATATTTCAGAAAAATGAATCCTCAATTTTGAAACGACTGTATTACCTTAAAATATTTCTGCTGAGAAAAGCTGTCCACAGCTACTAGCGTGTCCCTTCCTAGCAGCCAATAGTCTTTGCAAAGATCGCAATGATCAAGGGCAGGCTGCTCTGCCTTAATCATCATTATGTAAAATACAATAGAATTGTGTTAAATCCTCTTAACTGAATCCTCAAACTTCTACAATGTTAGCTTGGAAAAATAACTGATAAGAGGTAGAAGTTTACTAATGTTTATTAAAGTCATATTCCTAATGAAACACCTGTAGCCATCTATAATCAATGAAAGATACAACTAAATTAGACATAAAAACAAAAAGACAGAGACTATCAGATGAGGCAGCCCTGAGTACACACACATATTTGCATAATGAACAGGATTTTATCAGAAATTAGCAATCCTGAAGAACCACTGCTGTCAACCAACAGTTCAGTAAGTTGATTAAGTAAAAATAGAACGGTTCAGTTCAGTTCAGTTGCTCAATCATGTCCTACTCTTTGCGACCCCATGAACTGCAGCACACCAGGCCACCCTGTCCATCACCAACTCCCGGAGTCCACCCAAACCCATGTCCATTGAGTCGGTAATGCCATCCAACCATCTTACCCTCTCGTCCCCTTCTCCTCCTGCCCTCAATCTTTCCCAGCATCAGGGTCTCTTCCAATGAGTCAGCCCTTCGCATCAGCTGGCCAAAGTATTGGAGTTTCAGCTTCAACAACAGTCCTTCCAATGAACATCCAGGACTGATCTCCTTTAGGATGGACTGGTTAGATCTTCTTGCAGCAAGGGCTCTCAAGAGTCTTCTCCAACACCACAGTTCAAAAAGATCAATTCTTCGGCACTCAGCTTTCTTTATAGTGCAACTCTCACATCCATGCATGACCACTGGAAAAACCATAGCCTTGACTACACAGACCTTTGTTGACAAAGTAATGTCTCTGCTTTTTAATACGCTGTCTAGGTTGGTAGCAGATACCTAAACTATATGGTAGCATTCAAGAGACTCCACCATGGTGTAAAGCTATTGGAATTGAGGAAAAGAAAGTGGTTGGATCTGGTGAGTAAAACTGGATGATGGATGCTAGGAAGGAGGAGTGAGCATCTGATGTTTCAAAGTGTTTCAGTTGTTTTGGTTTTTAAATTATGTGCAAGTATCTCCTTGAATGATGTGAGTTGGACCATAAAGAAGCCTAAGTGCCAAAGAATTAATGCTTTTAAACTGAAGTGCTGGAGAAGACCCTTGAGAGTCCCTTGGACCAAGGAGATCCAACCAGTCCATCCTAAAGGAAATCAGTCCTGAAGAGTCATTGGAAGGGCTGATGCTAAAGCTGAAACTCCAATACTTTGGCCACCTGATTCAAAGAACAGACTCATTTGAGAAGACTCTGACACTGGGGAAGATTGAAGGCAGGAGGAGAAGGGGATGACCGAGGATGAGATGGTTGGATGGCATCGCTGACTCAATGGACATGAGTCTAAGCAAACTCTGGGAGATGGTGAAGGACAGGGAAGGCTGGTGTGCTACAGTCCATGGGGTGTCCCATGCAAAGAGTGGGACACAACTGAGCAACTGAACAACAACAACATCTCCTTGAAAGTGACAAGCATCCATTTTTAAGAATGGCTAAAAGAACTCTGTGACTGAATAAAACAATGTTTATAATGTAACATTCTAACAAGGCAAGATTAAAACTGAATCCACATTATGATGACATACGTAGGAACAAGTCCGGAAAGGACTATTCAAATCAAATGAAATCAGAACAGGATGGGGAGCGAATCAGTACAGCATTATTATATGTGATGGGTTTTAAAATTACAAGGGGAAAACACTTGGTTATTATTAATACAATAAACTTTAGAAAAATTTTTGTTTAAATCAAAATTAAAAAATTTTCACACTTCTATGGTCATTTTTTTATTTTTCTCCCTCTCCACTGCCAAAATGTCTATAACAAGGGACACTGCTTTACTTTCATAGAAGTATGATCTTTTTATTTAAAATGGATAACCAACCAGGACCGGTACAGTACAGGAACTCTGCTCAATATCATGCAGCAACCTGGATGGGGAGGTGAGCTGGGGACACTGGATACACATATATGGCTGAGTCCCTTTGCTGCCCACCTGAAACCATCAGGACATTGTTAACTGGCTAAGTGTTAGTCACTCGGTAGTGACTCTTTGTGACCCCATGGAAGCCCGCCAGGTTTCTCTGCCCATGGGATTCTCTAGGCAAGAATACCGGAGTGGGTTGCCACGCCTTCCTCCAGGGGATCTTCCTGACCCAGGGATCAAACCTGCATCTCTTATGTCTCCTGCATTGGAAGGCAGGTTCTTTACCGCTAGCACCATTATTACTTTTTTAAATGGTACTGAGTTGTGATAACGAATGCATATGAAGTGGTTTGCATCTGACTCCCTAGGGAATGGGACTCTGGTGCTTCTGTTCTAGGATCGCTGTGAAAAACTTACTGAGACCCTCAGGGGGTCTCAGAGGTTCTCAAGGGGCTGTGAACCAAGGGGGTTGGGGACCTGTGAATCTGTAAGTTTACACAGAGAGCAGCAGCAGGAGGGGGAAGATGCAGCAGGTGGGTGCTGTCAGCTGAAGCAGCCAGGCTGAAAGAGCGTGGAGGGTGGGGCCCCGGCAGGTGCACGTGGGGGGAGGGGGGCTGGTGCGTTGGCGCTGGAAACCCACCCCGTCACCTTCCAGGCTGCCCACTGTGCTCTAAGCAGAAACCACTGATTCTCAGGGAGTACTGATGCTGGGCCGGGTGCCCCCTGGTCACTTACAGAAAATTCTAAATAAGTTAAACAGCATGATGGCTATTCTGTTGAATTTCCATTATTCGTAGGGCAAATTTCTCATTTTCCCCCACCATCCTCGTCACCCAGGATCAAAACCTCTGTCATCTTGCAGTCCCATTTTATTCTCCACTGGGCCCTCGTCACTTTCTGTGTAACCTCGCTGGAGGCTTAGGGAAAGGCACGGACAAGGCCAAGAGCGTCATTCTGACGGTTTTCCCCTACGTTAGTCTTCTTTCTCTACTAAACCCTGTGCGCATGCTCAGTTGCTCAGTTGTGGCTCACTCTTTGCGAACCCACTCGGCGGCTGCCGGACGCCTCTGTCCATGGGATTCTCCAGGCAAGAATACTGGAGTGGGTTGCCATTTCTTTCTCCGGGGAATCTTCCCGAGCCAGAGATTGAACCTGCGTCTCCTCTGAGTCTTATTGCAAGCGGATTCTTGATCCACTGAGTCACTAGCCCCTACTAGTTAGTAGGTTAGCCCCTACTAACCCTTACATGATATTAATGACTAAAAGGTCCACTTTAGATGTGACTATTCTGGGTAGTGTGGTTGCCTCCTGGCCAGTATCTGTGGCATCAGGCTTTTCCCGACTCTGGGCTCAAATCTGTGAATTAATCATCTCATCTTTTCATTTACATTCAGGATCCATCAGACCCACCTTCTACTCTTCACCTGATTAAATGAATGAATTCTACCTTTATTCAGAGGCAAACTTCAAAACTGAGATGTGCTCTCATTCACCCACTCCCTGCCCACCACTCTGTATTCACATTTCTCCATGGCATGATCACACGAATTTAGCTTACAGGATTTATTTTAGCATTTGCTTTGTCCCTCCTCGATGAACGGCAAGCCCCGTGAGAGCAGGGATTTTTGTCAGGTCTGTACCCCGTTGGACTGCCCGTCTGGAGAACAGAGCTTGGCACTTGAAAATGCTCATACATATTCATCATGGCACGGAGGACACAGTAGAATAAACACTCAGGAAGTGTTAAGACACCATTATTACTACTATACCATCATCTCAAATTCTGCTACCAACATCTCTAGTACTATCAACAGGAGAAAACTGCCAGTGTTCAGCTTGGCCCACACAGCTCCTCACAGCCTGGCTCCAGTCTCTCTTGCTGCTCAGTGTGACAAGGACAGAAACTTGCATTTATTGACATGGTAACACCATTCTGCCTCCCCATGTAGGCCAATCCCACTGATTCTCCAAAGCCTAATTCAGACCGCGTCTTGCCTACATCCTTCTCTCCCTGACCACTTCTATCCATCATCGATTTGGGATGTAGCCACAAGCCCCAGGACACCACCAACGGTCCTGTTTTATGTGTGTCTGTAACTCCTGCATCAGCTGCTGTTAATGTGTATGCATCTCTCTCCTCCATGGAGACTGTAAACTCCTTGACATACTATCTGATCAGCCTCCTTGTACACCACCCTGCTTCCACCATTGAGACATACACAGTCCCCTGACCCCGTCACCATGACACAGCAAAACACCTCCTTTGAATTGAAGTTGAACTTAGAAATCCCATGGACTATGCTGCGAAAGATTGAAGGTGGGAGGAGAAGCGGACGACAGAGGATGAGATGGTTGGATGGCATCACCGACTCAATAGACGTGAGTTTGAGTCGAGGCCTGGTGTGCTGCAGTCCATTGGGTCGCAAAGAGTTAGACACAACTGATCAACTGAACTGAACTGATACAGTAGTTTGCAGTCAGAAGCAATTCTGTAGGTAGATCCCATTCTTTTTATTAGCTACAATCTATCTGGTTTATAATAGATGATCAACAAATGTTAGTTCCCCAAATCATTTTTGTTTCAGACAAATCTAGACCATGGCAGCCACCTAGTCAGTCTGTGACCATTCAAACAATCTGGGCTGAAATCTCAACTCAGTCATTTCTCCCAAATGAAGGTGCCAAGAGCTTTAGGATGAGGAAATTTGGGTCCAACCTGACTCCTGTATTTCCTGAGAGCCAAACAAACGCCAGCCAGTTACTTAATTGAACTTCATCCTACTCATCTGTACCAAGCAGATAACACTACTCCTTCAAGGGTTATTGTGAGGATTAAACACAAGAGCATATGTTAATCCCTCTACTTCAAAACAGTGAACAATGCATGACTTCCCATTTTCTCTCCCCATCCCCCCAAACAGGGAGAGCCAGATTATAGAGAAGAAAGGCTCATGGGACCTTTGGCACAAACAAAACTGCTAAATAAAAATCACTAGGGAGTCTTTACAAGTGTGGGTTTCACCAACTAAAGTGTTACAGTTTGCACAGCACCACAGACAGGCCTCTAAGGCACCCCACACTCAGCCCCATCCCAGACTTTAGTTCCCTTCCCTGAGATGGAAGCGGGCCAGATTACAGAGCCCTCCCCACTCACACGGGGTTCCCCTCACTGAACTGCTCAAGCCTCTCACTGTCTTACAGCCCCTACTCACCCATCTGGCAGACAAAAGCGCTCTGTACTTACAGGTCTTTCTGTTTCAACTGGCTTTGGGTCTCTCCTCTGATTTATCACCAAAAGAGTAAAAACCTGAAGAATTCTATTTTTGGCCTCCAGGTTGGCTGAAGGACCCAGAGAACTAAGGGGCAAACAGCGGGGACACAATTCAGTCCCCGGGTCCTTCACTCCCCAGGTTTACATCGAACGAAAAGGCAGCTTCGGTGCTTCAGACCCCAAGGCCCAAGCCTGCAGCCTCAGCTACCATGTCCAGAGTTCCTTTTCAACGCGGCCGTTCTCTGCCCATCACCCCTCCACCTCCGGGAAGCCCTCCAGCCAGCCTCACGCTGAGCTGGAGACTCAGACGGGCACAGCAGGCCTTTCAAGCAGCCCCAGGAGGAGGAAGTTTCTTGTTCCCACGGGCCTGGGTTTTTCTCTTTTGGGTGTTTTCTCTTTCTGAAACCAGGAAGCTCAATTTGCCTAATGGTTAAACCCAAAAGGATTACAGATTTTTTTTCTGTAAGAACCCGCAGTCCCATGGTCCATCCCTCCTGGTAAAAAGCAATCCGTTTCCAAACCATCCTGACACAGAGGGGCTTTCTGTTCTCCCAGGGGAAGACTCTTTCATGCCACTATTTGGATGAAAAGTACAACATTTACAGATCATTCATATTTCTGTTTGCCCCTCTCACCAAAACGCTAAAAGTGCAACCACTGAATTACATCTCAATTCCCTAAAGAGACAAAACCTATTCTTTCTTTTCTCCCTGCCTCTGTTTCTTTCCCTGCTTTTAACCAAACTGCTTTTAGGTTCAGACTCTCACACTTAGATCCCTCACATTTCCGTTCATTAGCCCTGACCGCCCAGCAACTTCTGCTTTTCTTGCTGAAATTGAGGTTCTCCTTCTCGCCTATGGTTTTTGCTAAAAATGTGCCCTCCCTTAGTAACACAGCCAAACCTTCAACAATCCTTCCTTGTGCCATCAGCTCCCCTGGTTTTAACCTCTAGGCAAGGGAGTAGGGGGCTTCACCCCCAGCCCCCATGTGGCCCCAAGAGGGAACCACGGAGAAGAGGGTGTCACTCAGGATCAGAGAAGTGTAGACGAAGGCGGAATGTATGACTGTTGAGCTACGGGTCGACCTTGGGCAAGTCATTTACTTCCCCCATCCTCCGTGGACTTACTGGGAAACTGGGGCCACCGCCCCCTTCCCCCAGGGCACCTGCTTTGGGAGGGCTCTCGTCAACATCACTTATGTGTGCTTACTCACAACGGCCTGATTCTTCCCAAAGAATCCTTTCTACATGAGTCACTCAATTCTTTTGTTTAAAAGAAACTTTTTTTTTTTACAATTTTTATTTTTTTTTAATTTTATTTTATTTTTAAACTTTACAATATTGTATTGGTTTTGCCAAATATCGAAATGAATCCGCCACAGGTATACATGTGTTCCCCATCCTGAACCCTCGGAGTATAGCTGATTAACAATACTGTCGTAGACTCGGAGTGGACAGTGAAGGGACTCAGCCATACATATAATGTATCCACTCTCCCCCAAACTCCCCTCCCATCCACTCTGCCACATAACACTGAGCAGAGTTCCTTGTGCTGTATGGTAGGTCCTTGTTGGTTATCCATTTTAAATATACTCAGCTGTACATGTCCATCCCAAACTACCCCTCTCCCTCACAGTGTCACTCAATTCTTTTAAACATATTTTCAGCCATGCTGGTAACAGCAGTACATCCTGTGTTTGCTCTACCAATGTGTTTATTAGGCCACAATTCTTTTATTATTTTTGGAGTTTAGTTGCTTTACAATGTTAGTTTCTGTTGTACAGCAAAGTGACTCAGCCATACGTATGCACATATCCTCACTCTGTCAGCACAGAGCACTCAGTGGGGTTCCCTGTGCTGAACAGCAGGTTCTTGTTATTTATTTTACACACAGTAGTGTTATGTGTAAGGGCCACTTAGGCCTTGATTCTTAACCTGAGCTAAGCATTGAAGATCATGGGGCTTTTAGGGAAAACACATGCTCCGGTTCTACGCCAGACCAGGCTCTCTGAGGGTCAGGCCTGGGTGTCAGTATTTTTCAATCTCCACAGGTGAACAAGTAACTCTAAAACTTTTTAATCATTCCTTTTTTAAAAAGATTTTCTAGATGCATACCATTTTTGAAGTCTTTATTGAATTTGTTACAATATTGCTTCTGTTTCATGTTTTGGTTTTCTGGCCCCAAGGCATGCGGGATCTTACTTATCCCACCTGGGGTAGAACCCGAACCCCTTGCATTGGATGGCGGAATCTTAACTACTGGACCGCCAGGGGAGTCTCCAACTCTAAGACTTTTAGGTGGTGGTGAGTGTGATGCAGAAAGAGCAGGGTAACAGGAGGTGAGGGATGGGACGGTTGGTGAGCAACGTCTGGGTGAGAACATGTTCATGGCGAGGACCCCATGGAAGGGAACAGAACCACTGAGTCAGAGGGCTGGGCTCCCCAGCATCCAAAGTGGGAGGTCTCGAGATGCCTTGTCCCTAGCACCGCAGACTCGCTTACTCAGCCCTTCCTTCGCCTCAGGGCAGTTTTGTGTAAGACCTCAGCTTCCTTCCAAAATTTCCTCCTTTCTGCTTACGCTGTGGCCAGAGCAGGTTTCCATGGGAACCCAAAGACCTACTAATGCCACAGGTTATCTAGTTTAGACTCATCTTATTTGTGGAGCCGTAGCTGACAAATTCCAATCGGAATCTGGGGGCAACTGAGTACAGCGACTACCACTGAGGATCCCGGATGCACTATTCCTTTAGTGCATCCTGGTTTAGACAGCCACTGTCTCCTCATTCACAGTACTCGTGGGTCAAACAAAATGTCCATCTTTTCCAGCTCAAATTCTATGCACCTGGGGTCACTGTGACTTGTTGAATCTACCGTAAGAGACGCAGGAGCTGCAGACGCCTTCCAGACATGGGCCTCCCCTTCTTTCTTCAGTTCATGTCAACAGCTCCCCCTCCTCCACTTTCTCAACAAGTTTGACACAATATCATTAGCGTATCCAGTGTATAAAAATGTTTAAAGAGCAATTGCAAAAGAATGACTCTTGCTGATCTCAGCATGGTCAGTCACTTCAGTCATGGCTGCCCCTTTGCGACCCCCCGGACTGTAGCCTACCAGGCTCCTCTCTCTATGGAATTATCCCGTCAAGAATACTGGAGTGGGATGTCATTTCCTCCTCCAGGGGATCTTTCCCACCCAGGGATCACACCTGTTTTCCTGCATTGACAGGCGGGTTCTTTACCACTGAGTCATCTGGGAAGCCCGTCATCATTCCAAATGAACAGAAACCTGGTCTTTTATTTTTCTGTCTGTACACACACACACACACACACACACACGGGCTTCCCTTGGGGGCTCAGACAGTAAAGAATCCGTCTGCAATGCAGGAAACCTAAGCTGGATCCCTGGGTTGGAAAGATCCCCTGGAGGAGGGCATAGCAACCCACTCCAGTATTCTTGCCTGGAGAATCCCCTTGGACAGAGGATCCTGGGGGGCTGTAGTCCATGGGGTCGCAAAGAGTCAGACACAACTGAGTGACTGACAAGCACAGCACGCGCACACACATACACACACACAGTGTTACCATCCCCACATCTCTAGGTCAGTGTGTGCTTGTCCCTCAGGGGTGGGGCATCGTGACATGCAGGACATGATGAGGGGTTTACACTTTCCTTCACATCTGGTGCTCAGGGATCAGCATCAAAGGCAGGACACCCACCTAGAACCCGTGTTCCAGTGGAACCATCTCCACTGCTCTGAGATCTGTACCCTGCACACACACCCTCCCAGAGTGGCATCAGGTCTGGAAATAAGGCATAAACCTTTCAAAATCACCCCTAGTAATCTGACAAAGTCCAGGGGAGGGGGTTGGTGTTTCTAACCAGCCCATGTCCAGAACTGCAGAGCAAAATCATAGAAGATGGGGCAAAGGACAGTAAGGGCTGCAGTGGAAAGCAGGCAGCAGCCAGTTCTAGAATTCAGAGATCTTGGACCACTGCAATGCAGTGCAATGGAAACTGAAATGAGAAGACAACTTTCAAAAAGAAGAGCAGATAACAGATGAGGAGGCTTCAAGGCGAAGCACAGCCTCAGTCATCAACCCCGCGTTAATGTGTGTTATTATAAAATGGATCTTTTACATTTAATTAACAAACCCATCTGGCTTCCCAGGTGGCACAGTGGTAAAGAATCCATCTGCCAGTGCAGGAGACACAGGTTCAATCCCTGGGTTGGGAAAATCCTCTGGAGAAGGGAATGGAAACCCACTCCAGTATTCTTGCCTGGGAAATCCCAAGGACAGAGGAGCCTGGCAGGCGGGCTATCGTCCATGGAGTTGCAAAGAGTAGGACACAACTTATCGACTGAGCGCACACACACACCCATCTGAACTCCCCGTCTACATGGATGTCATTCACTTCTCCTAATTCTAAGCAGGGGAAACCTCAGGCAACAGAGGGTTGAAGCCCCTTCCTAGTCTGGCAGCCCAGGATTCCCCCGACACCAGCCCACTGTCATTGTTCACCTTCTCCACATTTGTTTCAAACTGGGTTCCCACGTTACAAACACAATGAACAAGGTTGGGGAGTGAAAAAAACAGCATTTTCCTTGGTCTTTCTCCCTTCACCAAGTAGGTGAATCTACCGGCTTTTGTTCTGAGATGGTGTTTTCTCACGTCTAGAAAGGAGAGTGAGACGGGTGGAGAGGAGGGACGAGGAACACAGCTCACACGGAGACGCAGATGTGTCGGTTCCCTGCAGAATCTGGAAGACACCCCAGGGCTTGGGCTGGTGCCTGGACGCCTCAGCTGGTCCAAGCAGCGCCCAAGTCAAGGCTGCTGGTTGTGCCAACCCACCTGCAGGGCCCCTACCACCCTGAGACCCAAGGGACCAAAGCCTCTCATACATGGAGACAGGAACATTTTGGCTTTTTCTTCTCTACTCTGACTTGAAGGGAATATTTGCTCTCTGAGGTATGGGGTCATCCCAGCAGGTTTCATGTTAATACTTCAGATGCTTCTAGGGCTGGCCTCCCGGGGCCTCACTGTGCTCTCTGTGCCTCACACTCCCACCAGAGCTGAGTTTGAAACTCTCCACCCTGGCTTTCAGCCCTCTTGTTTCCCCTCTACCCCCACCCCCAGGCCATCCGCCATGCCGCACGGTGCTCTTCCAGTTCTCTTTCCAAAAACAACTGCAGCTCTCTGCCATTTCCTTGTTCCTCACACAACAGAGCTTGGCAAGACTCTCCCTTCACAGCAGCCTACATTCCTGGTTCCACAAGCCGCTCACCTCACCCCACCCACCCTAAGGACCAGCTCCATGGGAACCCCACACCTGAGGGCCCCATTCTCCTCTAACCATCACACCTGCTCCTTCCTAGAATAATGACCCTCCCCCTCTCCACCCCACCAGCCCATAAGCAACCTCCTCCTTCTGGTTTCAAATGAACCATTTCAAATGCCTCGTCCTGTGTGCAAAGCTGTCCGGAGCTACCGGGCAGAACTGACCGTCCCTCCTGGCTCATGTCTTGAACACACAGCACCGTCAGTGCCCAGGATGCTTTCAAGCCCATCGGCAGACCAAACTCTGATGAACTGTGTAACACATGAAACCACTTACGTGCCATTATTTCTCCTTCAATCTCTCAAAAGGCTCTTTAACTCACACCTTCAAGACAGTTGGAATGCAACGACTGTATTTTATTTTTTTAATTATTTATTTATTTATTAACTGTGCTGGGTCTCTGCTGCTGCGTGAGGGCTTTCTCTAGTTGCGGCGAGCAGGGGCGACTCTGTAACGGTGCCTGGGCTTCTCATCATGATGGCTTTTCTTCTTGAGGAGCACAGGCTTGGCTCACTGGTTAGTTGCGCTCGGGTTAGGTTCTTCATGTGGGATCTTCCCAGACCAAGGATGGAACTCTTGTCTCCTGCACTGACAGGTGGATTTTTTTTACCACTGAGCCACCAGGGAAGTCCTCAATGACTATATTTTAATTATTTCACTCAAGCCAGTGTTTTCCAGATTTGCCAGCCTGCGAAAATGGCTGGCGTATTTGTTAAAAATACAGATTCTTGGACCCTGCCCTAGGCAGACCCCTGAATTCAAATCCACGTGAAGCAAGTGAGCATTCATAACACACATTACAGGTGATTCTCCAGGTTTGACTTAGGGGACATTCTGTCTGCCACTGGCAGCTGAGCAACTTTGGAAATAGAGCAACAGTAATAAGCCTTGTTGACTGTTCATATGGAATTTCTGGTAAAATTGTTTTACTAAAAGATTTAAGTAGAAGGGGTGGAGAAAAAGTCAGAGTCATGGCATATGTCCAGTTTTCACTTTTCCAAAACATTCTCGGGATAAGGGGCCATTTTACATCCAAACCCTCTGTAATCAAAATATTTACTTAATCAAGTGGCTTCACCCTACATAAAAATAAAGTCAAGGAGAATGAACTTTACAAGGACCACTTTGAAAGAAATCTTAATATTTGTAGTCCAATTTTTTTTTTAAAGATGTATCTTTTTAATCAGGAAATGCAATATCACAACTGTGCTTGTATACACTTGTTTTTTCTTCATAAAAATAGAAATGAGAGGGCTAAAATTCTTATTTGGGCTAAAATTTCAGAAAATACTTCAGTGTAGCCATGCACTTAGTTGTAGTGTTTGTTTAGTTGCCAAGTCGAGTCTGACTCTTTTGTGACCCCATGGACTGTAGCCCACCAGGCTCCACTGTCCCGGCAAGAATGCTGGAGTAGATTGACATTTCTTCCTCCAAGGGACTCTCCCAACCCAGGAATCAAACCCACGTCTCCTGCACTGACAGGTGGATTCTTTACCATGGAGCCACCTGTGAAGCCCAATTGTAATGTTAGATATTACAGTTGTAATGTCTGGTATAATTGTAATGTTGGATTTTATAAAAGCTGGACTAAGACACTTCTGCACCCAGCTTATTTTGCCTGTCCCTGGTTGTCCACATAACCACTTCATTGCAAAACTGCCCTGTTTGTCCCGTTTCATTATGCCTATCGATGGATCCTTAAAGACACATTGCAAAAGAGGCGCACAGAAATGTTACACAAGGAACTATTAATAGAAATATTCTGTAGCCCAGTCCCTAGGAAGCACATTTCTGTTTTCCCACCATTTCCCTTAGTAGCAGCTTGAAAGCGTGCAAATATTAGTTGCTCAGTCATGTCTGACTCTTTGTGACCCCAAGGACTATAGCCCACCAGGCTCCTCGGTCCATGGGATTCTCCAGGCAAGAATACTGGAGTGGGTTGCCATTCCCTTCTCCAGGGGATCTAAATGTTTATTTAGAAAATAGCTTGTCCCAGTCACCTGTGTCCTGAACTGCTTTTCTCTATTCCTTTGGAGCAGAGAATACAAGATGGGGGGCAGGGGGGGAGGAGGAAGGGGAGACAGTTGGAGGGGTGGGCCTGTACGGAGAAGCAGGGGACAATTCATGAAATGTCTATGTCTTCCTGTTTACACTCCCTTAAACAAGGCTTGTCAGAATCACAACACACACACTTCCCGCCCCAGCTTCTCCAGCTCAGTTAAGGGCCTCCTAGGTGCTGAGGTTGGAGACCCGGAAGTCATCTTGTACTCCTCTGTCTCACTCCCCAGATCCAGCTCATCAGCAAGGCCTCCCCATGGACATCCACTGCCCATTCTCAGTCTGACCTCCCGGCTCCAGCCCCACAGCCTCCCACTGCCAGAGAAAATGCAGGACACCCAGCAACATCGGCATTTCACAAAACAGCCAATCATTGTTTAGTATAAGTGCGTCCCAAACATTGCATGAGATATACTAAAAATTCATTCATTGCACGCCTGAAATTCAAGTGTAACCTGGGCATTCTCTATTTGTATTCGTTAAATCTGGCAACCCTCTCTAGGGCTTCCCAGATGGTACTAGTGGTAAAGAACCTGCCTGCCAATGCAAGAGACGAGAGAATTTGGTTCAATCCCTGGGTTCGGAAGATCCCCTGCAGTAGGAAATGGCAACCCACTCTAGTATTCTTGCCTGGGAAATACCACGGACAAAGGAGACTGGTGGGCTACAGTCCATGGGGTCACAAAGAGTCAGACACAACTCAGCAACTAAACTAAACCACTAAGACATATTGCTGATGAATGAATGAATGAGTTTCCTGTCTGTAAAACGAGATTTCCTTACATTGTAAGCAGTCTTCACTGCAGCATGTCCAACTTTCATAATAATATGTTGACATCCCCAAACTACCTTTTCTGCCCCAAACTCAGACTTTTCCCTCTCAAACAATGAATGCACATTCCTGCCTGTTGCATGGTGCTACCGCCCGCCCTCCAAGTTCAGAGTCACCAGGAGCTCCGTCCTAGTCCCAACAGGTGATAGATGGGACAGTGTCTTATTTGAGCTTTTCATTGTATTTTAAAGTGGTAATTTAAAAAATGTAGTGGGATGCTAAAAGTCCAAGGTGTTGATATGAATGCTAGGAAAAGACACGATGAAAATTACAAGGTAGGTTGAAAGTAGGAACCCTTCAGTCTTAAGCAAAACACTCTTTTCAGTGTATGCTGGTTGCATTTTCTAGTGAAGAAAATGCATGCAACTGAGACCATGGACGGCAATGCTGAACACATATTGAAAACTGTCTGAACAGGATTATGCAGTTTAGAAATGGTACAAACTGTTCAGCTGTCCAGGAATGGAAGCCCTTATCACACACTCTATTTCTGGCTTTGGGGCTCCGGAGAGGAAGAAGGGCCTGCAGGGGACCATCTGTGACTCAGCTGAGAAGCAAGGCGGCCAGGTCCTCCTACTGCAGCATGCAAAGACCCCTCCCCTTATTTTATAATCCTTCTGATTCCTGGCAATTGTTGGAGTTTCTGAAGAAGAAAAACATGAGGTCTTAGTTTGGACTTTTCTGAGCTGCTGGAGGAATGGCTTATTTGCAGTGGTCCAGGCCCTTTGGGCTGGGTAGATAGGCAACCTGAAGGCGGGCCAGGAAACCACAGGACAAGGAGGAAGGGAAGTGCTGAAGGCCCCATGTCGGGTGGGAGAGCCTGAGAGTTCACTTCAGCAAGAAGGAACAGAGACATGAATGCACATGCTAACCAGAAGCAGTGGTTCCAGGAAATTGTGCAAAAGGCTCCCCAGTTCAAGACTCTAAATTGCACATGGTTTCTTGAGCCATTTAACAGATGCAGCACTGTTTTCTTTGAGAAAGCCTTGGAAAGGTACCAGGCTGCGTGCTGACACGAGGACCACTAGGCGTTCAGCGCATGTTCATGGGAGCCTTCCTCACACGGATGACTCGGGAGGACGATGAGCAGGACTGTCTCGACCCTTGGGAGCTCTCGGTCAGTGGAGAAGCAGGCAAGTCCGTGCTGATGTGGAGGGCACAGGTGTCCAGCAGAACAGTGTCCACCACTCTTGGTAGCCGCAGCAGGAAGCAGATGGTCCTGTGTGTCCGGACGTATGAGGCTAACACCTCAGTTACAGCTGAACTGACCTCACCACATGACAGCGTTTTTAGTGTGCTTTTCTTACTGAGGCAAAATATAGAATCTCCTGGAGATGAATGGTGATGAGGCTCGCAGGACAGTGTGAATGTTTTTAATGTCACAGGATACTTAACAATGGTTAAGAGGGACTTCCCTGGTGGTTCAGCAGTTAGGACTCCGTGCTTTTACTGCCGAGGGAGTAGGTTCCATCCCTGGTCAGGGAACTAAGACCCTGCAAGCCAAGCTGTTGTGCCCAGAAATTTTTTAACTGAAAAAAATTAAAATGGTTAAGACAGTAAATGTTGTGTTAGGTATACCACAATAAAAAAAAGAAGAAAAATAAATTTTAATTATTCATCTCCCCAAAATCTATAGAGTAAAATGCACAGATCTTAAATGCTCTGTGAGATCAGTTTTTTGATAATGTCTCCACCCACAATCCCAGCTTCCAAAGCAAGACGCAGAAAGGCCATGTTTGTGGACACAACCTCAGTACCCTTGGGTCCATTTCTAAGTCACCTCCTCCCCATGACCACTGTTCATGACCTTCTGAGAAACAAGATCAGACAGTATGCATTTCTTTCTGTCTGACTTATCAGTCCTTCACTTAATATGATGTTTTGGAGATTCAACCAGTCATTGTTGGAGCAGTGTCTTTTTTTTGGTTTGAGTAGTCCTATTTTATGAATACATCATCCAGCTTTATTGAATCACTCTTCTGATAATGAATATTTGTTTTATGTACAGGGTTTTTTGTTTTATTTACATATTATGAAAAGAATTGCTATATACATCACTGTACACATCTTTTTGTGGACATGCGTCTTCATCCCTTTTGCATAAATACCCAGAAGTAGAAAGGCTTGCCTGGGAGGCATTTGTATGTGGAATTTTATAATAAACCACTGAATGGCTTCCTGCAGTGGCTGGACCATTTCCACTCCAGTCTCCCCACACCCTCACCTTCACCAGCATGCTGTGATTGTCAGGGTTTTATTTTTTTAATGGGCCCTAATGGCTCATGGAACCAACATGAATGATGCCGGAAAGGGGTAACAGCTTTCAGGCAGTCTGCTCCTTCCCCCTAGATGAAAGGGCCAGCACCCCAAGCTGGAGTTTGAATGGGGTTCCTTTCTTTTCTTTCCTTTTCTTAACAAACCATTTTCACGTACTCTTTAACAACCAATCCTAATAAGAAATTCTAACAGATGGTGAGAGAGCAGCTCAGAGATGCGGTAATTTGCCCAGAGCTCACAGGGTAAATCTCACCACCCTGGCCCTCTGCCTGAACAAGCACCCCATCTCTGAGACTTAGGGCAATCTGGATGTTAAAAAACAAAAACAAAAACTTCTGAACGAGCTACAACGGCATTATACTACTTCCTGGCTCCTATATGGACTTCCTTTCTCACTCATGGGTCGCTTTGACAGAGCCTTGCTCTGTAGAGGTCACGAGTGACCCTCAAACCTTGGAGTCCTGGGGAGAGGGGAGTGGTCCCCTAGTGCAAGGGAGATGCTCGGAAGCGGGAGGAGCTCTGTGTACCCACACACCTCACAACACAACCAGGACTTGCTGTGTTGGAGGCTGAGGCTCTCCCAGCAGGTAGGGTATCCCACCCCACCCTCAAGCTTCTGAAGTATGTGGGGGGAGACTGGAGGCGCAGGCTCTCTAAACCCAGGAGACACACCACCCTCCTAACTGGTGCTCAGTGTGGTGGCCCCTTCTCTAGGGATAGGGAGCCCGCACATCTCAGCTCTCAAGACATTTGACATTCAGGTGGGAACTGACCAGATATTAACAAGACATCTAAATTCACTGATCTGAACTTCAATCCATAACAGCCCCGACATCCTCAACGGCTGGATCTGATGAAGTGGTTCAACCTTGGTACACAAGCAGGGTATCAAGGAGAGTGCTAAAAAGCACCAATGGGGACTTTCCTGGTGGCCCAGTAGTTAAGACTTTACCTTCTAGTGCAGTCTTCACGGGTTCAATCCCTGGTCAGAGAGCTAAGAGACCATATGCCTCTCAGCCAAAACACCAAAACATAAAACAGAAGCCATATTGTAACAAATTCAATGAACTATCTTAAAAATGGTTCACATCCAAAAAATCTTTAAAAAATAATAAAAAGCACCAATGCCTGGGTCCTCCACTATCCCCCTTTTATTAGCTGGGGTGCAGCTTGGGCCCAGGGAGAATTAAATGCTCTCCCATTGACTCCAGTGAGCAGCCAGGGCTGAGAACCATTAGACAAACCCTATACTTTTGACTTCATCTGCTCTGAAAAAGACTTTACAGTCCAATGGTGTTGGGATCCTTTTATCAGACACTGAACTCCACTTCAGAACTGAAATCATAGTAATAGACATGCCATATGCATTGTTGTGTTGTATTCAGTTGCTCAGTCACGTCTGACTCTTTGCAACCCTAGCAACAATAGGCTTCTCTGTCCATAGGATTCTCCATGCAAGTATACTGGAGTGGGTTGCCATGCCCTCCTCCAGGGATCTTCTCAACCCAGGGATCAAACCCACATCTCCTGCATTACAGGCGGATTCTTTATTGCTGAGCCACTGGGGAAGCCCAGATGGGCTATGTGAAAGTGAAAGTCACTCAGTTGTGTCCAACTCTTTGAGACCCCATGGACTATACAGTCCATGGAAATCTCCAGGGCAGAATACTGGACTGGGTAGCCATACCCTTCTCCAGGGGATCTTCCCAACCCAAGGATAAAACCCAGATCTCCCGCATTACAGGGGGATTCTTTACCAGTTGAACCACAAGGAAAGCCCAAGAATACTGGAGTGGGTAGCCTATCCCTTCTTCAGCAGATCTTCCTGACTCAGGAATCGAATCAGGGTCTCCTGCATTGCAGGCAGATTCTTTACCAACTGAGCTATCAGGGAAGCCCAAAGTGAAACTTGCTCAGTCGTGTCCAACTCTTTGCGACCCCTTGGACTATACAGTCCATGGAATTCTCCAGGCTAGAATACTGGAGTGGGTAGCCTTTCCCTTCTCCAGCGAATCTTCCTGACCCAGGAATTGAACCCAGGTCTCCTGCACTGCAGGTAGATTCTTTACCAACTGAGCTATCAGGGAAGCCAAGGCAGGCCATAGATGGTTTAATTTCAGATGTCCTGCTGGCTAGCTGCTACAAAAACCATCTCATATTGCATTACAGTGTCATACTGTTATGCAAGAGTGGACATTGGAATTTACCCACAACCAACCTAACCCCATACCTGAACTCAAATCAGAAAAAAAAAAAAGCTCAGCAAGAGGAAAAAAAAAAGCACTGATTAATAAATGGAGCCAACTATTAAAAATTTGCTGGTGCAGCAAAATTGACTTTACTATCACAATTTGTCTTCTGCGGACTTTATTTTTTATTCTAGAAACCTGTGAACTTTTTATTTTATTCTATGAACTTTATTTTGTTCCACTTGGCCCCAAATGGAAAGTTATTTAGTCCTGGATTTGGTTATACTCTAACCATAAGAAAATGGTAGTATTTTCAAAGTATTAGCTTTGGGACTAATATTTTATGAAAAATATTAATTCACTTATACTTATCTCAGGTTTATCTACTATAAAACTATCACTATCATTTTCCTTTAGTTCAAGAGTCCTTCTACCTTATAGTTTATAATCAATGCTCAGAGAATGAATGTTTATGAAAAGCAGAGCTACTTCAAGTTTCAAACCTCAAGATCTACATAAACAACAAAATAGTTTAAGTTCTATATAAACAAACAATAAACTAATCATCACTTATAAATGATGAAGTCTCAATAAACCCAGTGAATTCAGATTATACTATCAACACAGAAATAGAACTTACAGTAAAGAGCAGCTTCCTAGGAAATGAGTTTTCTCCTGACCTTAAATGTAAAACTTAGAACAGCAGAAAATTACCAACCAGTTCATTTCACGAAACATTGGCAGTCAAAAACAACAGAAGCATAGTTGACCCTTGAACAGGGTGGGGCTAAGGGTGCTGTCCCCTTGGAGAGGAAAATCCATGGACGCCTCTACAGTCAGCTCTGGTTTACCACATCCACAGATTCCACCAAGGCAGATCGTAGTACTGTAGTATTTACTAATGAAAGAGATCCAGGTATAAGTGGACACATGCAATTCAAACCCATGTTGTTCAAGGGTCAACTGTAATTCAATTCATTATTCTTCTCTTACTGGGGTTTATTGCATGTTTTTTGATTTTACCTCACGGGTCTGGCATACAGGAACCTTAGTCAATTTCATTGGGAAGCTTTCCTAGTGGCTCAGTGGTAAAGAATCCACCTGACGGTGCAGGGGACAAGGGTTTGATCCCTGGGCCGGGAAGATCCCACGTGCTGCAGTGCAGCTAGGCTCGTGTACTGCAACTGAGCCTGCACTCTAGAGCCTGGGAGCCGCAACAAGGGAAGCCACCAAAATGAGAAGCTCACGCACTGCAACTAGAGAGGAGTTGAAACTAGAGAGAAAAGCCCGTGCCGCAAGTAAAACCCAGCAGAGCCAAAAACAAATAATTTTCACTGTTCCCCATAAGCTCACAATTGTTCTCTTGAAAACTTCAAAGAAACAGTCAAAGAGGGGCTCCATCTAACATCTGGTCTACCGTTTGCATAAACACAGTGAGACATTTTTTAAATGACGACGCATCATCACTCACTCATTCAGCTTTTCTCACCCTAGACTCAATCCCATGTCTATCCAGGAATGAGTCCATTATGACCCTGGGGTAGTTTATTACCCAAGTCACAGTCCTAATGCCCTTTCTGGCTTAGGTTCTTCTCATCTGTTTACATTTGGTTGAACCAGGAAGTGCAATTAGACAAAGAACTAGCACGAACTACTCAGCAAGGAGTTCTCTCCTCTGCATGCAGCCCAGCCTCCAAAAGATCTCAAGCAAGTGGTTGGTCTGGATGGAGTAGCGGTTCTACAGCCTAGAGGTTCTTACACGACCAGCAGCGGGTCCAAACTGTCAGTCAATTGTGTTTATTTCAGGGTATGACTCATGTCGCTTCTGGATAGGCGTCAAAAATATGGACACAAGACTCCTCCAGCTCTACCTTCCTGCCCACAGAAAGCAAGGATGACACACAACCTCTGCTAATGCCCAGCCCTTCAGGTACCATGTTTGGAGACTATTGGTCCTGGAAAATCCCCAGAAGTGGTTCCAGCCAGGCCACAAGATAGACCAGAATAGGATCCTGTAGGGGCCCAAGAATGAACACAAGGACTGATGTGGAGATTAAACAGCAATGTTTATGTTAACGTCAAGGTTAAAACACTTCATCAAGACCAGAAAAAATTGAGATTTTACTTCAAGAATCACCTGGCACCCCAGAAATGAAAGGAAATCTAGGGATCCTAATACATTTTCCCTTCTAAAGAAAGTTTAAGTCTCATCCACTTTCCTTTTAATTTCTTTTTGGAGAGCAATCATTCAGAAATGGAAACAGCCCATCGAGGACCCATAGAGAGACAGCAAGCAAGGGGTACCCAAGTGCTGAATGGAGACACTGTCCAGAGGGTTGACACACTTCCCAGGGAATAAGTCCGTTTAGCTGAGGCTTAACCACAGATGACCTTGAATTCATCCCTGCAAATGCCACAAGAAACAGAGGAAGGTAGTGAGCCAAGGATGGATGTATGACTCACCAGATCCGTATTCTTTGCCTTTTATCCAGCCCTTTGCCATTAGTGATCTATTAACTACAATCTTAATAACTTTTCAAAGTCCAAGGCTTTGTAGCTGCATTTTAAAGAGTTGTGATAATGTAAGATATTGCTTCATTAGGAAGAAAAACACAAGCTAGATGAGTACTTAGCAAAAGAAAAATGTGAGGGAACTATGAAGAAAAGGCTAATCCAATCATGATTCAATCTTTGCTACAAAACAGCTGATTTGCTTTGCTTGGCCAGCAGAGGAAAATCGTTTCTTTCCCAACAAATGGTGACCAGGACACTAGAGAGAAATGGAGTCACCATCTGAAGTTAATGCATATAAAATCAACTGGCTTTATCCTAATCACACTTAAGCTCTTGATTTAATGTTCAGATTTTCAGCTCAATTTCAATATTTCAATTTTATTTGTCTTTGCAAGTTGTGATCATAGTAAGAATGACACCAAACTGTCAGAACTGAGGGCTCTCTCTCGCTTTGGCTGGTTGTGAGTGTCTGGGTTTTTTTCTCCCTCAAGTCAGAGAGGTTGCACCTTGGAATCGTACAGCCGTAGAGTTGGCCTTAAAAGTCAGATTTCCAGGGTTCAAGTTTGAGCTCTACCCCACAGAGATGTGACCCTGGGCAAGTTAATTAACCTTCAATTGTCCACAAAAAAAAGGGGATGATAACTGTACCGATTTCATAAGGTTGTTGTGAGGATTAAGTGAATAAAAACTTAGCAATGTTTAGAATAATGGATGACATACAGTCTGTGCCCAGTAAATGTCCCTGAGCTGTATTTATTATTGATCTCTCAGGAGGAGTTGCATTCCTGTGTTTGCATTCAAGTTAATGTATAAAGTCAACTTGATAAACTATCCAGGATATTACCTTCCACATATTATAACCTGACTTTTTTTTTTTTTATAACCTGATTTTTTTAAAAAAATAACCTTTCAAAGTTAAATAAAACACATCAGCCTGGGAGTCGAGCAGTCTCATATTCCATTTACTTAGTAACCAAAGAAGAAAGTGGACTTCCCAGGTGGCTCAGTTGGTAAGGAACACACCTACCAATGTAGGAAACACAGAAGACTGAGTTGGATCCCTGGGTCGGGCAGAGCCCCTGGAGGAGGGCATGGCAATCCACTCCAGTACTCTTGCCTGGAGAATCCCATGGACAGAGGAGCCTGGCGGGCTATAGTCCATGTGTCACAAAGAGTTGGACATGACTGAGTGACTGAGCATGCACACATGTCAAGGAGAAGGTATTTATTATCTCTAAGCCTTGGTTTCCTTAACAATACCAAGAATATCAATAACAAGTCTTGTAAGGAATGGTCATCTAACAGAGGACACACACTCAATACATGATTGTTCTTTTTATTATATTTTCTGTAAAAGGTAATTATGGCCTGATACAAAAGTCAGGCAAGTAATAACAGTGCTGGCATCATTGTAAGATTTTTCTGGGAAATCCCTGGTGGTCCAGTGGTTAGGACTTGGCACTTTCACTGCCCCGGCCCAGGTTCCAGCCCTGGTCAGGAAACCAAGATCCTGCAAAAGTGTGTGTTAGTTGCTCAGTCGTGCCCACCTCTTTGCGACCCCATGGACTGTTACCCAACAGGCTACTCTGTCCATGGGATTCTCCAGGCAAGAATACTGAAGTGGGTTGCCATTCCCTTCTCCAGGAGATCTCTCCCACCCAGGGACTGAACCCACGTCACCTGCACTGCAGGCTGATTCTTTACCATCTAAGCCACCAGGGAAGCCCAAAAGCCTGTGGCCAAAAAGAAAGAAAGAAAAAAGAAGATTCTTCCAATTAAGAAGGAAACTGGCTTTCATTTTGCCAATTTAACTACTGTGCTCGAACTAATCACTCCCAGCTCCTTTTCTCCTTGGGCCTTGGACATCAGTCTCCTCCACCGAAAGAAAGTTCAGAGTGGCTCACCTTGACCTAGACTTTAGTAAGACAGTCTGAATTTTGGGACCTGCGAGCTAGACAGGCCCTTTAGGTCCCTACAAAGCCCAGGCAGCATGGAAAACCTAAGTCATCTGGTGCGGTCCCTCCTTTGTCCATCGCTCATCCAAACATTTTCTCCCTTTCAGCCACATATGATGTTTCTGAGCTTGAACAAACATTTCCAAATGCACTTCGGGCTTAAGTCCAAGTGCGCACCTAAGTTCAGATGACCACAACCCTCTCAAAACCTCTGCACTCACTTCCATATTGTTGCACAGAATCAGCTCCCTAAAGACTATCATGGCTAAAAAAAATGATCACTTGAATGAAAAGAAAAGCAAATATGAAATATTTGTTAGGTCTCTATTATGTTTCAAGTACATCCATGCAAATAAACACAGCTGAACTTCAAAAGACCTTCTGTTATGAACTGTCACCTAACAGAGGGCCACAGGGAGACGTGGAGAAGTCAGATGACTTGCTCGAGATGACACCTCTGACAGGGAGGGCTCACACCTGCGAAGGTGGAGCCAGGTCACGTGACCTGTCCTCTGTCTGTCCCGCCCACAGGACATTCCTCCCCTCACAAAGAAGAGGAAGCACTGACTCAAATGACCCCATTTCCCTTGATGTTAGTGACAGCCTGAGAGAGGCAATGGCCATAACTGCTCTCCAGGTGAGGAGCCGGGGCTCATGGACACTGCTGCCCAAAGGAAACCCAGGAGTTAAGGGCAGGGCCATCTTCCCTGAGGCAGCAGGGTTGAGGGAGTGGGCAGCAGAATTTTGTAGTTGTTCAGTTGCTAAGGCATGTCTGATTCTTTGTGACCGAATGGACTGCAGCACGCCAGGCATCCCTGTCCTTCACCATCTCCTGGAGTTTGCTCAAACTCATGTCCATTGAGTCAGTGATACTATCCAACCATCTCATCCTCTGTGGCTCCCTTCTCCTCTTCAGGCTTCTCCCTTCTCCTCTCCCTTCTCCTCTTCAATCTTTCACAGCATCAGGGTCTTTTCCAAATAATCAGCTCTCCACATCAGGTGGCCAAAGTAGTGGAACTTCAGCTTCAGTCCTTCCAATGAATATTCAGGGTTGATCTCCTTTAGGATTGACTGGTTTGATCTCTTGCTATCCTAGAGTCTTCTCCAGCAACACAATTTGAAAGCATCAATTCTTTGGCACTCAGCCTTCTTTATGGTCCAGCTCTCACATCTGTACAGCAGCAGTGCAAATGCCCAGAGTTCACCCCTAGAATCTATAGCTCAGCTTCTCAAGGTCTGCTCCTTAATAACTTTCATCCAGGTTGAATAACACCGCCCTGTACCATCTCTGAGGATTCTTGTGGAGAGGACCTTTATTTCTTTTAGGTAGGAGATCTAAAAGAAAATAAGTACTACAAGTATCCTCAAGGTCATCCTGGAGCAACACAGTTCTCAGAAGCTGCTAGATTATTGCCAATGCACACCATAGGTAAGGAAGCTGGCTAAACTGCTTTTCCATCTTTTCTTTTTTTTTATTCTCAACTGAGGAATGCACTTCTTCCCTGGAAAGCTGTCCTGCTCTGGTCAGTCCCCTTGCTAATCCTCCTCTCCCTCCATCCCTACCTTCCCTCCCGGTTCCAATTCCTGTGGATCATCCAGAGGTGAAAACGCAGACGCCAAACATCAGCAAATGCAGCTGGAGGAAGATGAACCTGGGGCTGGAGCTGTGGGCAGTTCAACCCTGGGCTCAGCAACTGCCCCGGGGTGGGGTCATTCCCTGCCTTGACCTCTGGACCACAACTGTGACTTCTTCGCAGGAAGATGGGTACCTCTGTACTCTGCTACCTGACTGTATTCTTCATATTTCATACAAAATAGAAAGTTACATTATTCAGCCCACTTTAAAAAACATTTTAACTTCCTGAGCCTTTATGGAACAATTCTGCTATTGAAAGGTGATGGATAGGAGGGCAAGTCATAAGCCTGCACATTCATGACCAGGGAGCATCTGAGAAATGTTTCCGAATCATGAACAGATGAAGCATTACTTCATGAGTTAATGCATCCTGCAGGTCAAACGACAGTGCCCTCTCACCTCCAACCAGAATCAATGTCAAACAAACAAGAAGCGGAACAATCAGTCAGTCACAGGGTGCCATGTTCCTTCACATCAGAAAAACGAGTCCCCTTTTATGAGGACTCTCATAACTGAATTCACAAAGCCAGTTGGCACTTTCAAATGTCTGTGTGCACAGCAGGATGTTTGATTACTTGTGGGTCACTGGAAACCACCCTTATCACACCCACAATTTCACATTTGCATTTATACATGTACTGAGCGATGCAAAGATGGATAGAAAAACAAGCTATATATGGTGAGTGCTATCTAATTTTACTAACTAATGGTTGGATAAACAGGCATTTAAATAAGGCTCTGATCAAACCCACAGTGTGAGAATTTTGGCAGCTGAATATCCAGGGTATAAAACCTGACCAGGACCTGCCCTCTATCCTGCTGAACTGCAATCATGCCTGTGCCAGCCAAACCCACAGCTTGAAAACCTGTTCATCTGCCAAGCCAAATGGCTTTGTGCTGCTCTTCAGCTTCTTACACTTTATTATGAAAAAGCCAACATGCGAAACTAAACTAAAACTTGAAGCAGGAAGGCAGATGCCTTTGAGGAGAGAAAGCATTATGTACCGGGGGAGGCACCCGGAGATGCTGGTTGTGTGCATCGTTCTGCTTCTTGATCTGGGGTGGGGGTTACAGGAGGATCTGCTTTGAGCTAGGTTTGTCATTTCCTTCTCCAGGGGAACGTCTAGACCCAGGGATCGAACCCGGGTCTCCTGCATCGCAGGCAGATTCTTTACTATCCACTGAAAATATTCTTTCCTATTATGTAATTTGGAATTGAGGGTCTGTGGCTAGAAATAACATATAACTATCAAATTAGAAATTGCATTTTAGAGCCATCTTTTCTAAAAGGCCCTAAAGAAAGTCACTTGGCCTGTCCTTGTGTGTGTTAGTCGCTGAGTTATGTCCAACTCTTTGGGAAACAATGGACTGTAGCCTGCTAGGCTCCTTTGTCCATGGAATTCTCCAGGCTAGAATATTGGAATGGGTAGCCATTCCCTTTTCCAGGGATCAAACCCAGGTGTCTCGCATTGCAGACAGATTCTTTACTGAGTCACCAGGGAAGCCCATGCTTACAAGCTTCTAACTTGTTTCCAGACCACCCTCATCTATTAATATTTGTACACAGTTCTGCTTACCAGAGGCTTCCCTGGTGGTTCAGACAGTAAAGAATCTGCCTCCAATGCAGGAGACATGGGTTCAGCCCCTGGAAAGATCCCCTGGAGAAGGAAACAGCTACTCACTCCAGTATTCTTGCCTGGAGAACTCCATGGACAGAGGAGCCTGGTGGGCTACAGTCATGGGGCTGCAAAAAGTTGGGCACAACTGAGCAACTTTTACTTTTCTGATTACCAAGTTAACTTAAAAAAATTTTTTTTTATTTTTAAAAGTCTTTTTATTGAATACTGAGTCTTGTTTAGTCTTTTTATTGCTTTTTTTTTTTCTTTTAATGTTTTGGTTTTAGGGCCTTGAGTCATGTGGGATCTCAGCTGCCTGAGCAGGGTCAAACCCACACTCTCTGCATTGGAAAGCAGAGTCTTAACCACTGGATCCCCATAGAAGTTTGACAAATTTTAAAAAATCATTTCTAAATTGTATTAAAATACACATAACAAAATTAACATCTTAACCATCTTTAATTGTACAAATAAGTGCCTCCATAGTCTTGTGTGACCATCATCATGCATCTCCAGAACTCTCTTCATCTTACAATGCTGAAATTCCAGGTCCATCAAACAACTACTTTTCTCCTTCCCCCAGCCCCTGGCAAACACCATTCTATTTCCTGTCTCTATGAATTAGCTTTCTGACTAAACCAGTCAATCCTAAAGGAAATCAGTTCAGTTCAGTTCAGTCGCTCAGTCGTGTCCGACTCTTTGATCACTCCAGGCCACCCTGTCCATCACCAACCCCAGGAGTCCACCCAAAACCATGTCCATACAGTCAGTGATGTCATCCAACCACCTCATGCTCTGTCATCCCCTTCTCCTCCTGCCCTCAATCTTTCCCAGCATCAGGGTCTTTTCAAATGAGTCAGCTCTTCGTATCAGGTGGCCAAAGTACCAGAGTTTCAGCTTCAACATCAATCCTTCCATGAACACCAGAACTGATCTCCTTTAGAATGGACTGGTTGGATCTCCTTGCAGTCCAAGGGACTCTAAAGAGTCTTCTCCAACACAACAGTTCAAAAGCATCAATTCTTTAGCGCTCAGCTTTCTTTATAGTCCAACTCTCACATCCATACATGACCACAGGAAAAACCACAGCCTTGACTAGACAGACTTTTGTTGGCAAAGTAATGTCTCTGCTTTTTAATATGCTGTCTAGGTTGGTCATAACCTTCCTTCCAAGGAGTAAGCGTCTTTTATTTTCATGGCTGCAATCACCATCTGCAGTGATTTTGGAACCCAGAAAAATAAAGTCAGCCACTGTTTCCATTGTTTCCCCATCTATATGCCATGAAGTGATGGGACCAGATGACATGATCTTCATTTTCTGAATGTTGAGCTTTAAGCCAACTTTTTCACTCTCCTCTTTCATCAAGAGGCTCTTTAGTTCCTCTTCACTTTCTGTCATAAGGGTGGTGTCATCTGCATATCTGAGGTTATTGATATTTCTCCCAGCAATCTTGATTCCAGCTTGTGCTTCCTCCAGCCCAGCATTTCTCATGATGTATTCTGCATGTAAGTTAAATAAGCAGGGTGACAATATACAGCCTTGACGTACTCCTTTTCCTATTTGGAACCAGTCTGTTGTACCATGTCCAGTTCTAACTGTTGCTTCCTGACCTGCATACAGGTTTCTCAAGAGGCAGGTCAGGTGGTCTGGTATGCCCATCTCTTGAAGAATTTCCCACAGTTTATTGTGATCCACACAGTCAAAGGCTTTGGCATAGTCAATAAAGCAGAAATAGATGTTTTTCTGGAACTCTCTTGCTTTTTCAATGATCCAGCAGATGCTGGCAATTTGATCTCTGGTTCCTCTGCTTTTTCTAAAACCAGCTTGAACATCTGGAAGTTCACGGTTCACGTATTGCTGAAGCCTGGCTTGGAGAATTTTGAGCATTACTTTACTAGCATGTGAGATGAATGCAATTGTGCAGTAGTTTGAGCATTTTTTGGCATTGCCTTTCTTTGGGATTGGAATGAAAACTGACCTTTTCCAGTCCTGTGGCCACTGCTGAGTTTTCCATATTTGCTGGCATATTGAATGCAGCACTTTCATAGCATCATCCCTGAATATTCATTGAAAGGACTGATGCTGAAGCTTTAATTCTTTGGGCACAAAGAGCCGAGTCATTGGAAAAGACACCGATGCTGGGAAAGATTGAGGGCAGGAGGAGAAGCGGGTGGCAGAGGATGAGATGGTTGGATGGGATCACCAACTCAACAGACATGCGTTTGAGCAAACTCCAGGAGATAGTGAAGGACACAGAAGCCCAGCAAGCTGCAATTCATGGGGTCATAAAAAGTTGGACAGGACTTTAGCAAACGAACAACAGCAAAAGGACCTCATAGATGGAATTATACAATATTTGTCCTTTTATTTCTCTAACATACTGTTCTCAAGATACATCCGTGTTATAGCCTGCATCAGAGTCTCCATCCTTTTCAGGCTGTATGATATTCCTTTGTATGTATACACCACATTTTGTTTATCCATTCACCTGTTGATGGACACTTGAGTTGCTTTCACCCCCTGGCTATTGTGAATAATGCTGCTAGAGTGTGGGTGTACAAATATCTCTTGGAGACCCCACTTTCAATTCTGGGGGGGTCTATACCGACAAGTGGAACTGCTGAATTGAAAGGTAATTCTGTGTTTAATTTTGGGAGTAACTGCCATACTGTTTTCCAAAGGGTCTGCACTATTTTACAGTCCCAACAGCAGTGCAGAAAGATTCCAATTTCTCTATATCCTCACCAGCATTTATTATTTTCTGGGTTTTCTTTCTGTCAGTTTGATTTTTTTGGTAGTAACAATCCTAAGCAACTTTCTTTTGTTCATAACAATGACTACCATTGGCTATGTGCTTCAAATATAGTTTAGTTCTGAACCTATTACATCCTGGAATCCCCACAACCAGCCTCTGAGGTTTAAATCTGAGGTTAGCAAAACCAGCACCTTATGCCTAGGAAGAGACAGACCTGGAATTTGAACCCAAGTGTGATTAATTTCATATACTGTGCTCTAAACACTTCACACACTGCCTTCCTTCTTTACCAGAACTCTTGGTTTCTGTGCACTGATTCAGATGCCTAGGGATTTCCTGAGCAAGGTAACTGTCCCACCCATGACCACAGCAAATTAATTTGTCAGCTTCTGGTGTGTGAACAGCCCAGACAGAATAGAACACAATAAACTCTTTAGGACAGGAAGTTCACACTTATTAAGGTTTATGTTTCCCCCAAGAACCCACCACAATGCTTGACACACAATACTCAATAAATATGCTGCTGTTCAGTCACACAGTAGTGTCCGACTCTCTGCGACCCCATGGGCTGCAGCACGCCAGGCTTCTCTGTCCTTCACCATCTCCCGGAGTTTGCTCGAACTCATGTCCATTGAGTCGGTGATGCCATCCAACCATCTCATCTCTGTCACCCCCTTCTCCTCCTTCCCTCAATCTTTCTCAGCATCAGGGTCTTTTCCAATGAGTCAGTCCTTTGAATCAGGTGGCCAAAGTATTAGAGCTTCAGCATCAGTCCTTCCAATGAATCTCTCTCTGGGTTGATTTCCTTTAGGATTGACTGGTTTGATCTCCTTGTTGTCCAAGGGACTCTCAAGAGTCTTCTCCAGCATTACAATTCAAAAGCGTCATTTCTTGGGTGATCAATCTTCTTTACGGTCCAACTCTCACATTCATATGTGACTACTGGTAAGACCATGGCTTTGACTATACAGACCTTTGTTGGCCAAGTGATGTATCTGCTTTTTAATCACTGTCTAGGTTTGTCATAACTTTTCTCCCAATAAATATACATTTTAAAAAATCCACTGTGATTACAGAAGCCCAGTCATCAGCATTAATTCCACACCGGTCTGTGCGACTAGGACAAACACAGAGCAGACAACCACACACAGTACACATCACAAATTACTGATGAGAAATTACTTATACTATCTCCCTTCCAATTTCCAATTTCCGGACTTTCACATATTGTGTTGTATTTCTTTATCTTTTGACCAGATCTGACTTTCCTTCTCTCCTCTCTCTCCTACACCTTTTCTGTTTGTATCTTAGGACCATCTATGGAGCATCACTTTTTTCACTGATTACCATTCAACCCAAAGTACACCACTCATGAACCAATCACTGGTAAGAATAGTAGCATTTGACCAATCAGAGCCAGTTTATATAGACAGGGATGTGGAAAACTTCTGCAGAAACTTCCATGGAGAAGCTGGATCGTGACATAATCTGGGCTCTGTTAGAAGAGAGGTGAAGTAATAGTGCTGGGTGGACAGTATGAATGTCCCTACACATTCCATACTTACAGCCACAACGGTTGGATAGTCAGTCCAACACCGCTGGCTTCAACTGTGCAGAAGCAGTGTAGAACTAGAACCAACAAGCAGAAACTATAGAAATAAGACACTGCAGTACAAGACAAAAAAGCTTTTTAATATCCACAGCTGGACAAAAGTGAAATGGGCCACTTTGGCCAACAGGAATATACCTGTCACAGTGCTTCTCACAACGTGACCTCCTTTACCACTGTTAGAATCACTGGGACAGACGCTAACTTTTGAGACCCAGTGCTCAAGAGAAAGTGACTGCTTGATAAGGCCTATGTTCGAGAAACACAGCTAAGATATCTTTCTCCTCTGAGAGTCTGATTTTCATGTTGGACACCAAGGTAGACAGGTGATGTCCAGAGTCCAGTGGCTGACAGCAGAGGGGATGAGTCATTTGTTAAATGGGGCTGTGCAGCACGGCCTTAGCTGAAGACAGAACTATAGCAATAAGGTAACATTCAAGTCATTTACCAAACTCCTCAGATATTTTTTCTATTACAAATTTGAAAGGTTATCCACAGATACAGGAATTTATGGAAAATGACCATTAATTTCTCATTTAGTGGTTATCTTCACTTATTTAAAACTTTTAAAGTAATTGAAAACCATAAAATAAAAGGTATGTAGACAGTTATATAACTGAACTTGTTGAATTTTGTTTTTTATGTACACTTGCCATGCATTAAAGTTGAAACAGTTGGAAAAGTCAACATGGCCCAGAGAGACAAAAGCCAACTCTTGGGGTGCGTGTTTAATTACCCTGATGACCATAAACTGTGTATTAGCCACTTATTTGAAGCAGGGAGCACACGCACTATTGTGTTGTTCCATCACTCCTCAGATGATAAAGTCTCTCATTATTTAAGGATGCCTCTCTTTAAGGTCTCCAAGTGGTAAACTCCTTCTCCCCCAGCCCTCCCTGACCAAGCATCATCCCCCGTCACCAGGAGCCCTGTCCTGTTTGCAAGGTGCTGTGTTCACCTGTCCAGGGCAAAAACAATCTCGCTCTGAGAACCACGCTATGGCCCCATGTCCCACTCCTGAGGGCATCTTTGAATGCCAAGAACACTGAGCTTACCCCATAGCCTCTGGTGATTCCTGGTGCCCCAGGCAGATCAGAAGTTCACCTGACTTCTGATTTGTGTCACCTGGTAGACCATCTTCTTTCCACCACAGTACACTATCTCCTCTCAAGTTTAAAACTAATAATCCCTCGGGGCTGCAGTCCATAAGGTCGCAAACAGTTGGACATGACTGATGCAACTTAGCATGCAGCAGGCACTGAATACAGCATGTATTCAACAGGTCATCTCTGATTATGCAAAGGCATTCCTTGCAGAATTGCCCAATTATCCCGTTTTGTCCAACTGTTGCCATTCCTGGTTATGGTGATGTTTTTAAACACACTAATTTGTATATGGTAAGAACAAGGCCAACACCAAGCTGCTGCTGTACAGCAGTCTCCATTTATTTATTTACTTATTTATCAGCACCCTTTGGGAATCTTAGTTCCTCACCAAGGAATTGAGCCCATGTCTCCTGCACTGAGAGCCCAGAGTCCTGACCACTGGACTGCAGGGAAATCCCAACAGTCTGCATTTAAGTCAAATGGAAAATACTAATAACCCTACAGAAACTTAGAACTCAACTCCTTTTTCCCCTCAGCAGTGTTGCCTCATCAGGAAGAGTCAGATAAATGTCTGGGCAAGGTCATCACCTCCCAGGGGAGTGACCAAGTATCTGCTCGCTAGTGTCTACAAACGAGTCTTAGGTCATGTACAAAGGCAATAAATACTACTTTCTGGCCCCAGTTAATCTCCGTGGAAGTCCACGTCCCTCCCCCTGTTAATCATCCACCTATTCAGAGGATGACACTCACCTATTCAGAGGACACTTAGCCATTACTGATTGTCTCCCTGTCTCTATATTTTTTGGCAACATCATCAATACTTTGTTACAGAAGAGTCTAGTCAAGAAAGTGATTGTGATGAGGGAAAAAACAGTTTCCCACAAAGACTTTCCACAAGATTCACCTTGGTCTTCACAGTGAAATCCAACACTGAGGGTCCTGGGGGCAGGGCTCCTTTGTGCCTGCGCAAACTGCCTCATCACTGCCTGGCCGCCCAGGGATGCTGTGCGAACGGGTCTGTTCTCCCCACCCCAGACCCCTTCTCCCCTTCGGGGTTTCCTCCCTGAAACTGGGCCTAAAGGATAGTAGGTTCTCAAGAAACTCAGTACTAAATATGAGTAAATATCAGTAGACACTTCTTTAGGGAAATATTATGTCTGCTTACACCATCTGCAGTGCACGAGTTCCTCTAGGGTCGGTCTGCCCACAACGATATCCACACAACCATCAAAAGGACCACCTTTGCCTTAAAGTTTCTGCTGTCTCGCCAGCCTATTACGCGTCATCGCCCATCACACCACTGTCCTAAAACCACATAAGTCATAATCTTTGTAACAAAAGAAAGATGTAAAAAAGAAAAATCAGCATTCACCCACCACCCAGAGAAAATCAGTATTGAAAACTTTACTATAAAAAAATCACTGATATTCATAGTTTATCATTGTATCAACATAAATATTGTATTTCAGAAATGGTAATATATGATTACTGTTCAGCTTGTGTTCAGCTTTTTAAAGAACATCTTTCACACTAGTAAGTATAATTCTGATGTATGGCAAAACCAATACAATATTGTAAAGTAATTAGCCTCTAATTAAAATAAATAAATTATAAAATAAACATAAAAATAAAATAAAATTGGAATAAAAAAAATAAAGATATTTACAAGGTACACCATTCATTGTATGCCTGCTAATTTGCTTCAGTCATATTCGATTCTTTGTGACTCCATGGACTGTAGCCTGCCAGGCTCCTCTGTCCATGGGATTCTCTAGGCAAGAATACTGGAGTGGGCTGCCGTGCCCTCCTCCAGGGGATCTTCCCAACCCAGGGATCAAACCCGAATCTCTTATGTCTCCTGCATTGGCAGGAAGGTTCTTTACCACTAGCGCCACATGGAAAGCCAGATGTATCTTAATTTGTGTTTGTGTAATAAACCTTATTGGACAGAAGCTTATAGAATAGCTGGGCTCACCTCTGTGCATTTTACTTTACTTATGTAGTTATTTTGGGGCCAAGCTGCTTGCTGGATCATAGTTCCCAGACCAAGGACTGAACCCAGGCCACAGCAGTGAAAGCAGAAAGTCCTAACCACCAAGTCACCAGGGATTCCTCACTTCTGTATATTCTACATCTCACCAAGCTGGCCTCAGAGGACTGCCTGGGGTCACACTCCCCACCCCCTACAAGCTGTGGGGAGGGGCTTTTCACCAAACTATCTTTCTCTCTTCCTCTTTCTTTGCATACAGATGGATGTACATTCTGGCACAAAATAAAACATGATGCTTCTTGATATGGATCAAAGTCAAAGAAGTTTGAAAGGTCACTGATCTACCCCAAGTATTTAAGGAGAGGCTGGTTGCTCAGATAGTAAAAAATCTATCTGCAAATGCAGGAGACCCAGGTTTGATCCCTGGGTCAGGAAGATCCCCTAGAGAAGGAAATGGCAACCCTCTCCAGTACTCTTGCCTGGAAAATCCCCTGGACAGAGGAGCCTGGCAGGCTATACCCATGGGTGTCACAAAGAGCTGGCAATGACTGAGCAACTAACACTCAGAGCTTAAAGACTTTTTAAAACAGTATTGATCCACTGTAGTTAAGATTAAGAAATAATTATACTGCCTGAACATTAAAAGATTTCAAAACCTCTATTCGGAGTTTTGTAATGATTTCCATGATGGAGAATTTCAAAACGAACATCTTTCTGTGGCTGAATAATCCAGCATGGCCGTGGGAGTCTCCCCACCCCAGGAGGCTCTGCACTGAGGACTGGCTTCATTCGTTCCTCCCTCCCCTCCCCTCCTTTCCGCCTTCTCAAGGACCAACTGCAGAGAAGATGGTAGAAAGAACCCCAACCCAGAGGAAAAAGCAGGGCTGGGTGGTGAGGAAGGTGGGGCTGCAGGCAAATGACGGGCCTGGGCCTTCAAAGCAGAAGGAAGTACCACTTTCTTGCGGCCTCCTGCTGCAGCTCTGCGCTCTGTGACCCAGCTTCCCCGTGGAAAGCAGAAGTGAGCCTCCCTCTCCAGACGGTCTCTCTGAGACAGGCTTCTCAGCTGCCCTCGCCCCTGTGTGGGTTAACATTTCCAGGAAGACTGGAGGCACCCAGAAGGCCCAGCATCTGGGAGACATCTCTACTCTGGCTGGAGGCAGGATGAACCCAGACCTGCCTTACCATCTCACTGGGGACCCAGGCCAGTGCCGAAAAGTCACCATAGCTCCCACCAAACACTGGACCAGTGGAGAGAGAACTGGGGAGAGCTGACAATGAGCTTCCAACCAGCATGACTCGGGATCAATACAGAGAGTGAAGTTAGATGCTTACAGGAAGGGAGGAGTGGGCAGCCATTAAAACGAATGAAATAAGGCTATTTGCAGCGACATGGATGGACTTAGAAAGTCACACTGAGTGAAGTAAGCCAGGCAGAGAAGGAGAGATATCATATGACATCCTTTATATGTGGAATCTAAAAAAGAAATGGTACACATGAACTTATAAAACAGAAAGAGACTCACAGACTTAGAAAACGAACTCATGGTTGCCGGGAAGAAGGGATAGTTAAGGACTTTGGGAAGGTCATGTACACGCTGCTATTTAAAAAGAATAACCAACAAAAACCTATTATATGGCACATGGCACTCTGCTCAATGTTATGTGCCAGTCTAGATGGGAGGGATTTGGGGGGAGAATGGATACATGTATTTGTAGGGCTGAGTCCCTTTGCTGTTCACCTGAAACTATCAACACATTGTTAATTGGCTGTACCCCAATACAAAATGCTTTGGTGTTAAATAAAGTTTAAAAAAAAAGAAAGGGGGGAGTGTGGGCAGGCCCAACAATATCTGACTGTGTCTCAAGTGTGAATGGTAAAAAGGAAATGAGACACTTAAAGACCCTCTGAACCTCTTGATGAAGACTTCTTCCCCAAGTCCTATAGCTCATTAAGAGCAGAGCCCACACCAAGAAACATCCATCCAATGGTCTCTGTTAACATACGCCCATTCATCCATCATTTTATGGAGCATCACTTACACATCTAAGCACAATGAAGAAAGAACACAGTTACACTGAGGTTAACCAATAATGGTCAATTCCTAGCAATGCATGGCTTGCAGGCTCTGTAAGACAGTGAGAAAGGAGTTGAAGAGGGGAGTTAGAGAAGAGAGAGTGGACATACATTGATGGTGAATAAAGCAGAGATAAGTAATCAACACTTTGGAAGAGTTCTCTAAAAGGAAAATTGTATTCTGATTATAAATACAACTATCATTAAACAGCTTGGCAGCAAATCAGGAGTGTTGATGCTTAGTCAGTACTAAGATGCAGACAGTGACTGCAGCCATGAAATTAAAAGACGCTCCTTGTAAGAAAATCTATGACCAACCTAGACAGCATACTAGAAAGCAGAGACATTATTTTGCCAAAGGTCTGTATAGTCAAAGCTATGGTTTTTCCAGTAGTCTTATACGGATGGGAGAGCTAGAGATGGCTGAGTGCCCAAGAATTGATGTTTTTGAACTGTGGTGTTGGAGAAGACTCCTGAGAGTACCTTGGACTGCAAGGAGCTCAAACCAGTCAATCTTAAAGGAAATCAGCCCTGAATATTCACTGGAAGGACTGATGCTGAAGTTCTAATACTTCGGCCACCTGATGTAAAGATCCGACTCACTGGAAAAGACCCTGATGCTGGGAAAAATTGAAAGCAGGAGGAGAAAAGGGATGACAGAGGATGAGAGGTTGGATGGCATCACCAACTCAATGGACATGAGTTTGAGCAGGTTCCGGAAGATGGTGAAGGACAAGGAAGCCTGCTGGCGTGCTGTAGTCTGTGGGGTCGGGAAAAGTGACGCAACTGAGCAACTGAACAAGAACAACAACAAGGCAAAGTGAAGGTCAGGACAAGACTGAAGACAAAGCCCAAGAATGAAGAACCAGGGTGATAATAGCCCCTGCAACCTGCCAGCGTGGGTGAGCCTTTTCCACACGTCATCCCAAGTAACTCCTGAAACCTGTTGTTCTAAATGACAAGACAGCCCCTCCAGCTAATGTAGTCAAGAGAATCTGAAAGAAGGTCCGAGTCTTTAAACTGGTGTGTTCCAAAAATTTGAATCCCTCCATGGGCAGGGCTTCCCTCGCAGCTCAGTCAGTAAATAACCTGCCTGCAATGTATGAGACCCGGGTTCGATTCCTGGGTGGGGAAGGTCCCTTGGAGAAGGGAATGGCATGGCTACCCACTCCAGTATTCTCACCTCGAAAATCCCATTGACAGAGGCGCCTACAGTCAGTGGGGTAGCAAGAGTCGGACAGGCCTTAGCAACTAAACCACCACTATGGGCAGATTTCCATACTATTTTCTACACATGGGCTTCTCCCCCAAATGGGAACTTACTCAAAATAAATGTCAGAAACGATGAGAGACTGAACTCAAGGTTTCACAATTTAAGTATCAGGAAACCAGGCAGCTGTAAGAAATTTTTCAGTACTTCTGACCAACTTCCTCTTCCTTGTCCTTCTCCTCATCAATCTTAAAAGCTGGGAGGGAATGTTTATCCATTATAGGAGTGTGGACTTAGGATGAGCCTGGTCCACAACAGGAGCCCAGGAAGGAGGCTGCATATTTCCACATGCATCCCATGGGCCCTGTCTCCTCACCTTGTATATTCCCCTCGAATGACACCTCTTACTGCTATAACAACCACACAAGGAGGCTTGTAGGGTTTATAAAGAAGCTAGGGGGAGCTTTTTTACAAAGTATCATTGAGTACTTTTATACTGTCCCAGAGGCTTCCCAGGTGGCTCAGTGGTAAAGATTACGCCTGCCAATGCAGGAGACTCCAGTTGGATCCCTGGGTCAGGAAGATCCTCTGGAAAAGGAAATGGCAACCTACTCCAGGATTCTTGCCTGGGAAATCCCAAGGATACAAGAGCCTGGTGGGCTACAGTCCATGGGGTCGCAAAAGGGCTGGGCATGACTTAGCGACTAAACAACATGCTGACCCATAAGCATGGAACAGTCCTGAAGGCAGTCACTAGTGCTGCTCTGACAGTGACCAGGACAGATGTCATCTGGGGAGTTATCAGACCTCCCCCTGCCCTGAGCAGGTAGCAAAGTTGAAAGACACAGAAACTCAGCTCGACCACAGCCTCTGCACCCTACTCACTGGTCCACCTGCTCATTTACTCTAACAGTCCCTTAGTGCAGACCATCTCCATGTGATAGAAGAAGATGACCTTGTGATTCTGTCCTTAAAATGTTTATTAAATGACGAGTTCTTTACTTTTAAGTAATGGAGTACCTAGTACAGATCCAAAGGCAGGAAAGTGGGAAAAGCTGTCCGAGCTGGAGTGGAAAACATACCTACTAGGCCTAATGATGTCACTTAATCAGGCCTGTGACACTGATCATGCCAACCCTCCTCACCCTCATTTTTTGGCCCCTGCCTACTGTGCAGGGTCCTGAAAGGTTTGGAGGAAATCAGTGTTCAGAAGGCTTCAGAGCCCTGGATCGGCAAAAATCATCAGTACCACCATTGGCAGAAGGAGCCAAGGAAAGGTCTGAGACTGTCTCTGACATCAACATGTCACCGATAAGCGGCCCAACTAGTGATGCGATGACCTTTTCTTTTCAACTCTCCCCATGCCTGAGGACACGGAGGTCACAGATCAATGGTGTGAGCGGGCCACAGCAATGTTCCATGCTGGGGGGCATGTGCTCCGATTTGTGCAGATTTTAAATGAATATGGGTTCGTTTATGGATGATATGATTTCACGTTGTAATTTACAAACCCATATATTCATTTGAACCAGTTGGCATCTCAAAAGTTTTGGTGATTTTTTTTTTTAATACAAAAATAATGGAACTAAAAGGCTTTGGGAATCATTGAATCACTACCTCGCTGCACCACTTTTCTGCTAAGAGAATGCCATGGGCAGCATTGAGGTATCACACAAGTACTCTACAAACCTTTCCAACATTGATGATTCTAGGATGTTGTGTGTCTTTTTGATTGCATAACAGCTTGCCCAGATGTCAGCTTTACAGGGTGCATCTTACCACTTCAAATCAAGACTTCTCTCTCAGTGTTACAAGCATGGAAACCAGTCCTGAGCGGAGAACTCTAGCGCTGGGATAACTTGACAGTCAACTTCCTCCAATTTCCATTTTAAAAGCCAGGACTAGAGGGCCAGTGGCCTACAGATGCCTTAGAGGCCAGCCCTGTTCCTCAGACTTGCACAGGGTGAGGCTTGGAGACCCTCTTTCCTTCTTCCAAGCAATCTTGACCATGTGACAGGCACCAGGGCTGGCGTTTTGGACAAACCAGACAAAGCTGTTTTCACGGACATTTCATTGTAGTGGTGAAAACAGACTACACACATATGGGCAAATCATAATATAATTGTAATTACCATTGTGAAGGAGATGTTGATGGGATAAATGATCCAAGTAATTTATCCCAAATCACAGTTCTGATAAGTGATGGAAGACACCCAAACTCAGGCTTCCTGGTTCCTGTTTTCTCTCCCTTCACATCGGCTGCCCTCTATTCTTCTCTCAGGAAGAAGGTTACCCCATTCTGCATCCAAAGAGGACCAATCACCAAGAACCTCTTGTGATCAAATTAAATGACTTCAAGCCTCAAAACACCGACTTCCACGAGAGAACTAGGAGCCACTGAATCCTACCCTTTTCCAGCAGAGCTTACCTTATCAGGACAGATTCAGAGGACTCAGTAAGTGCCTATTCCCCTCCACCCTGCTTTAGAAGGTGCTGGAGAGAGAGACCCACCCCCCAAACCCCCCCCCATCCCCCACCCCTTCTGAACCCTACAGCCAGCTGGGGGTAGCCAAGAAATCAAAAGTAAGTCAAACCTCCTCATTGGCTTGTTCTTAGCCTGAGTCAGACTCCGGGCCCTGCTTTGCGACAGTAAATCACTGGTGTATTTATTATGCAGTGTATCAGTAAGGTCAAGTGGCTAAATTGGATAAGCTGTCTTAGGTTTAAAATCATCAAATTGCAAAGAACCAGGGAGCCTCGTTGTTATGGATAGAATTATTTGCAATAATAACAGCACCGTTTATGGAATGCCTAGTATGTGCTTGGGGCTTTACATGCAATAAATAGCTCAGAAGGTAGACAAGGAAACCCTAACCGAGAATTTCAGTAACGGGCCCCAGTTCACACTTAGCTAGGAAACTGAGAAGCCTGGGTTCAACTCGAGTTTCTGAGATGACGAAGAAGTTGGGTGGATTTGGGGTAATTCAAACAGACAGACACACACATACACACACACCCCACGATCACGCTTGCTATTAGATGGAACATAACAAATGCTCAGCATCTCGAAGACACCACAGTGGCCGAGATAACGCAGGAAAGTGGGAACTGACGCTCACACCCTTCCCCCAAGGCGAAGGAAAGGCAACCCCTGAATTCTTAAAATAACTCTCGCTTCCTCTCGGCCGCAGGGGGCTCGGGGCTGCGGTTCCGCAGGCCGGGAGGCGCCGGGCTCGGCGGGAGGGTGCGCACCGCCTCCGCCGCAGAGCCCGGACGTCAAGCTCCGCCCGGGCCCCGAGGAGGGCAGATGCCCGCGGTTCGCGGAGGGGCCCCGGGCCCGGAGGGGATACCGGACTGTGCAGGCCTGGGGTCCCCCGGGGATCCCCGCCGCGCGCGCGCTCCGCGTGGAGACCGGCTTCCCCACCCGCGCGGGGACAGCATCCGGCCCTAGGGGCAGCGCAGGAGGGCCCCGCGGTGCGCCCGCCCCGCCCCTGCGCCCGGGGCACTGAGACACCTGCGGAGCCGCCCGCCCCCGCGATCGCGCTCCCGGGGGCGAGTCTCCGCGGGCGGAAGGCATCCGAGCGTACTCACCGCCCCGCCGCGCGCTCCCCCCTCCACCCCGCCCGGGTCCTGCCCGGAACTCACCAGCTCCGTGTGTGAGTCGCGGGGCGGCGGCGGCGCTCCACGGTGGCCGGGGGTCCGAGCTGGGGCCGCGACGGGGCGGCCCGGCGGGGCAGGACGGGGCGGGGGCGCGCGGAGTGCGGGGTGCGGGCGGGGACCCGGGTGGCGCGGCCGCCCCGCCTGCCGCGGGCTGGAGGCTGCAGGGCGACCGGCCCGGAGGCGCCACGGCCCGAAGCGAGCGGCGGCGGCGGCCCGGAGCAGCGGAGGAGGAACTGGCCGTCGCCGAGCTCGGCCGGGAGGTCCCAGCTACTTCCTGGTGCTCGGATTTGCATACCGCGCCTGGAGGGCGGGGAAGTGACCGTTTGGCCCCTGCCCAAGGTTTGGGGCGCTGGCGTGGCTGTCGCGCAGCGCTTTGAAGGCACGGAGACCTGCGTCCCGGTGCGCAGAGCCCGGGAGCCTGGAGACGGACTGAAGGGGCTTCCAGGAGCTCGCCCTGCGCCTGGCGTCCCGCACAGCGAAGGAGCCCCTCGAGTCTCCGTTCCTTCCCTTCCAGCCTACTCCCCAGTGTTAGGAAGAGGGGTGCTTCTGGCAGCAGAGGGGGCGCTCGGGTCCCCCAACATTTGGAGTCCTCTGGAAAGAGGATGCTCCGGGTCTCCTTTAGTTCTTAACCCGTAGAGTCTCTCCTTCAGGGTGTACTCGGGGGCGTACTCCACCTGATGAGGGTGGAGGTGGCCGTGGTGTTAGATGGTCTGGCAGTTTACCCGGTTCCTTAAGACTTCAATTTCCTCCTGGAAAAATAGAGACAGGGCTGCTGGGAGGTTACAAAGGGCACTGCGCCTTGCACAAGGTCATGGTCGCTGTAATCTTTCCCTCTTACCATCTCTGCATCCCTGCGTGCTGCACGTACCTGACCAGTACTTGTTGAAACAAGACTTCATCTTCAAGCTCATGGTTCAACTGAATAAATACCACTTACAAACCCAGGGTAGAGAATCATTGTTCGGCGCTGTGGATACCCACGTGCTCTAAGCAAGATTCCTGCTCCCTGGAATCCCAGCATTGCACTGCAGCTCAGAATTGACAAGGAAATAATTAGTACCCTGTAGTAGATTTTGCCTGGAGAATCCCAGGGACGGGGGAGCCTGGTGGGCTGCAGTCTATTGGGTCGCACAGAGTCGGACACGACTTAAGCAACTTAGTAGTAGTAGATTTTGGAGTTTGTGTCAATAGCAGACACCTGCATAGGGCCTATTGGGAGCCAGACACTGGTTTGACAAGCCTAAGCTTGTCAGACTGATAACCTTTTATTAACAATGTTCTTAGGAAGCTGGCCCCACCGGAGTCTGCAACCACAGTCCTGGGGTCAAGTCTACCATCTTGTAACATAACTCATCGAGTAGTCACTTATTACTGGTACCAGAGGACAAAGGTCTGCAAACTACCGCCTTATCCAACAACACTAAGTAGTGTACTTTGTACCGATGATGATCACTGATATGTAGTCAGTTTCTTGCTGAAGAGGAGAGATTGGGTGACCTGCTGGAAAGTGTTGACTATCTTGGATCCTACTGAGTAATTCACTATGTGAAAGCTCGTTTCCTGGACTTTTCTTCAGAATGACCTTTCAAATATCTTGGCTTTAATTTAAAATATCTGCTATTACCAGTGAGTCCTTGAGATCCTGGCTAAAGGCATCTGGCAGATAAGAACAGCACACAGAATGTTTGGTGTTGGTTAATCCATCTAGAGAAACAAAACATCATTAGGGAAGGTCCAGTGGTTAAGACTGTGCTCCAAATGCAGGGGGCACAGGGTTTGATCCTTGTTCTGGGGACTTAAAAAATGAAACCACCAGGCAGAACTAGGCTTGCACCAAGCTCTACCATTTCTTCTTCTGCCTTTTTTTGTTTTTTTGGTGGTAAAAGTAAAGATCTCCAAAAGAGATCCCCAGAAGTGTTATTTATTTATTTTCAATTAAAAGCTGAGTGCTGAAGAATTGATGCTTTTGAACTGTGGTGTTGGAGAAGTCTCTTGAGATTCTCTTGGACTGCAAGGAGATCCAACCAGTCCATCCTAAAGGAAATCAGTCCTGGGTGTTCATTGGAAGGACTGATGCTGAAACTCCAATATTTTGGCCACCTGATGTGAAGAACTAACTGATTTGAGAAGACCCTGATGCTGGGAAAGATTGAAGGCAGGAGGAGAAGGGGACAACAGAGGATGAGTTGGTTGGATGGCATCACTGACTCAATGGACATGAGCTTGAATAAGCTCCTGGAGTTGGTGATGGACAGGGAGGCATGGCGTGCTGCGGTTCATGGGGTCACAAAGAGTTGGACATGACTCGGTGACTGAACTAAACTGACTGAATTTTATTTTTATTGAATTATTCTTTAAATTCTATAGTGCTTTACAGTTTTCAAAAGTTTCACACACAGTATAATATGATCTCTTAATAATCACTTTTTGTTAGTTCCCTGCCCCTGAAATGTCCCTCCTCAAGCTCACCCACTTCTCACTCCCCACAACCAGGTGTCCTGGCTAAATTCATCTCTATTCATCCAGAAAACGTACAGTGTGCGACATTCACCACTGTCACAGCATGGACTTACCCCGGTGCCCTTGCTCCTCTCTGGAGCTTCCCTCCAGGGGTTCAGGCTCCTCAGCGCAACTCTAGGATTATCTGTGGAGGCCCCCCAGGTTGGCTTTGCCTGGAAGGGCAGAGTGGAGGCTAAAACTCTCCATCTGATTCTTGCAGATATAGCCACGGACCTGAGCAATAATGCAGATCAGTTGTGCTCAACTGAGTGGAACCTGAAAATCACCAGTCCAGGCCTTCCCAGGTCTTCATTTATTTTTTAAATTTTTATTATTTTATTTGTTTGTTTTTGGCTGCCATGCACAGCATGCAGGATTTTAATTCCCTGACCAGAAGTCAAACCCGAGCCCCCTGCAATGGAATTGCAAAGCCCTAACCACTGGACTCAGAGAAGGCGATGGCACCCCATTCCAGTACTCTTGCCTCGAAAATCCCATGGACGGAGGAGCCTGGTAGGCTGCAGTCCATGGGGTCATGAAGAGTCAGACACAGCTGAACAACATCACTTTGACTTTTCACTTTCATTCATTGGAGAAGGAAATGGCAACCCACTCCAGTGTCCTTGCCTGGAGAATCCCAGGGATGGGGGAGCCTGGTGGGCTGCTGTCTATGGGGTCGCACAGAGTCGGACATGACTGAAGTGACTTAGCAGCAACAGCAGCAGCAACCACTGGACTGCCATGGAATTCCCTTCCCAGGTCTTTAAAGGGAGGTCTGGAGGGGACCCAATCATCAGATTGTTCCAGTGAGTAGCCATGTTGGAGAGCCATTGGGAAAGACCCCCAGCCAATTGTTCTGGGAGAATATGGGGCAAATGTGCAAAACAGATGGGTTTCTGCTTCTCACCAGTGTTTCTAGCAAAACACACTGGGAGGCTTTTCATCTGATACATTTAGCACTGATGAATCAAACAAGTTGTTTGAAGTGAGGAAATCATAAAAGTGATGTAAATGTGCCTTAAGTGTTTTACTTGAACTTCAGCTAAAGTGCATTCATCCAGGGAATTCCCTGGCAGTCCATGCTTCTATTTCAGGGGGCATGGGTTCAGTCTTTGGTCAGGGAATAGGATCCTGTATGCTGTGCAGTGAGGCCAAAAAAAGAAAACAGAATTAATTAAATAGTGCATTAAAATTAAGTAGTACAAATTAAAAGTGCATTCATTTACCTCAATGTCCCACCAGGGTGTTTCCAAATTCACCTTGCTTAGGTTGCACGCGCTGGAATTGAACCCTGGAATTGCATGCGCTAGAATTGAACTCTGATTGATATCAAAGCTCAACTCAGACCCTTATATAACAAGGCTGCCTATAAAGTTCAGGAGACACCTCAGACACAGCACAGCAGGCCTGGAAGCAAAGAGAGAAATCAAGGCTGAGTCCTCCTAAGTTCCTTTACATTTATAAAGGAAGATCTAAGCTACCTGAATAAGAAACTAATAACACTGAGCCAAACAGTAAGAGTAACAACACCAATAACTAGGATTGGAACCTTCTCAAATTTACGACAAAGTTAATTTGTTGCTCAGTGATAGGCAAGATTGTTCTACATGGTAATGAGACCAATAATAGGAACTATGTCTAAGAAATTCTAAAAAAATAAAATTAAAAAAAAAAAAAAGAAATTCTCTCCTTGGAATATTACTCAGCCATAAAAAAGAACGAAACAATGCCATCTGCAGCAACATGGATAGACCTGGAGATGATCATACTAAGTGAAGTAAGTTGGACAAAGACAAATATCACGTGGTATCACTTATGTGTGGAATCTAAAATATGACACAAGTGAAATTCTCTACGAAACAGAAACAGGCTCACAGATATAGAGAACAGACTTGTGGTTGCCAAGGACGGCACGGGGAGGGATTAATTGGGAATTTAGGATTAGCAGATGCAAATTATTATATATATGTATAACTGAATCACTTTGCTATACACCAGAAACTAGCATAATATTGTTAATCCACTAGGAGCTTGGCAGGCTACAGTCCAGGGGGTCACAAAGAGTCAGACATGATCGAGCAACTAACACTTTCACTTTCATACCTTTATGAAATAATTTTTTAAAGAAAGAAATTATCTCCTATAGTCAGGTTGGGGGTTCTTGGAATCTACCAGGGAAAACACAAAAGCTAATTGCTTCTGACTTCATTTCTCTGAGGAGGGGGTCACATTGCCACCTCCCCCTCCTTATCTTCTGGTCGTCAGCAAGGATGCCCAGACCCTCAAATTAAGTTGGTCTCAGGACCCTAGGATCTGCCCTGATCTCGTGTTTAGAGGTGCCAAACCCATTTTCTGAGTGCTCCTCTGGTGTCTAGGAACTCAGGTATTTGGCTTTTCCTGATTTCAGACGTAGAGATAAGTTCCAAAGAGAGCACAAAGGCTCACCAGGTGTCTTCTGCCAGATTCTTTGTCCATGTTTAGCCATCTTTTGCTCTGTGTCCACTGTAAGCTTCCTATTCTTCATCAGACTTTTCCCCAGACAGCATCCCTTGATGATTCTTCCCTGAGTCGATGGTCACTATGATGGTTGACAAATGCTCTATCCCATGACTTTTGAACTAAAAGAACTTTCTGAAACTCGATGTGTCAGTTAAAGGAGGTGGGAAGAATTTGGAAAAACAGATGGCAAGGATCAGACAGAAGGGCATAGAACCACTTAATTTTCATAGCAGTTTCACGATGTCTAACCAGAGAGCTTTCTTAAGGCTGGTCGACATTAAATACTCTGGCAGTTTAGATGGAGGGACAAGGGGTCACATGGTGCCCAGGTCACCATGAAGGAAGGTGGGCTTTGAGGGGAGTAAGCCAGTGCAGTGCAGGAAGCAGGGCTGGACTCTGAGGGAGGCGCTGGGGGGAAAAGGCTGCAGAAAGAGACCTCCCCCTGGAACAAACGTGGTCTGCTGTTCCAGGTGTCCAGGGGAGCATTGTGCAGACCTAAATCTTGAGACCTGGCTGTGCAACATAATCCCTGCTGGAAAACGCAACTCCACTGGGCACCTGTAATGGTAACAGCAACAAACAAGTTGTTTAACAAAGGGGCACAGTGGATGTGGGGGGCAGCCAGTCAACTCCACGGTCCGAGCTGAGCAGGAGTCCCACTGCAGAAGCTGGGCTGGGGTGGTGCCCGGGATTGGACCAGCCTGAGCTTTATTGACTATGCCAAAGCCTTTGACTGTGTGGATCACAATAAACTGTGGAAAATTCTGAAAGAGATGGGCATACCAGACCACCTGATCTGCCTCTTGAGAAATTTGCATGCAGGTCAGGAAGCAACAGTTAGAACTGGACATGGAACAACAGACTGGTTCCAAATAGGAAAAGGAGTTCGTCAAGGCTGTATATTGTCACCCTGTTTATTTAACTTATATGCAGAGTACATCATGAGAAACGCAGGACTGGAAGAAACACAAGGTGGAATCAAGATTGCTGGGAGAAATATCAATAACCTCAGATATGCAGATGACACCACCCTTATGGCAGAAAGTGAAGAGGAACTAAAAAGCCTCTTGATGAAGGTGAAAGTGGAGAGTGAAAAAGTTGCCTTAAAGCTCAACATTCAGAAAACGAAGATCATGGCATCCGGTCCCATCACTTCATGGGAAATAGATGGGGAAACAGTGCAAACAGTGTCAGACTTTATTTTTGGGGGCTCCAAAATCACTGCAGATGGTGACTGCAGCCATGAAATTAAAAGACGCTTACTCCTTGGAAGGAAGGTTATGACCAACCTAGATAGCATATTCAAAAGCAGAGACATTACTTTGCCAACAAAGGTTCGTCTAGTCAAGGCTATGGTTTTTCCTGTGGTCATGTATGGATGTGAGAGTTGGACTGTGAAGAAGGCTGAGCGCTGAAAAATGGATGCTTTTGAACTGTGGTGTTGGAGAAAACTCTTGACCTCCCTTGGACTGCAAGGAGATCCAACCAGTCCATTCTGAAGGAGATCAGCCCTGGGATTTCTTTGGAAGGAATGATGCTAAAGCTGAAACTCCAGTACTTTGGCCACCTCATGTGAAGAGTTGACTCATTGGAAAAGACTCTGATGCTGGGAGGGATTGGGGACAGGAGGAGAAGGGGACGACAGAGGATGAGATGGCTGGATGGCATCACTGACTCGATGGACGTGAGTCTGGGTGAACTCCGGGAGTTGGTGATGGACAGGGAGGCCTGGCGTGCTGCGATTCATGGGGTCACAAAGAGTCGGACACGACTGAGCGACTGAACTGAACTGAACTGAACTGAGTTCTTTTGCAGTTCTGCCAGGCTCTCCTGTTATGTTTTCTTCTCCACCTTCTTGAAGGTCTCCTTCAACTGTTCTATGGGGAAGCATTCCTGGTTACACTGGTTTAGGGATCTCAAGTTGTACGCAGTCTCAAGGCTCCATGTGGGAACTCCAGGAATGGGCTCTGGTGTGTGTCCCACCCCATGGACCCAGGTGACGAGTGTGCAGAGAGATGCTCCTGTCAGGGGAGACCCTCCCCGCTGCTCAGTGATGGTGGGGGTCATGTTTGAGGCCCTGGCATCTCTCATAGACATGACGGAAAATTAGTTAAAGTCGTGAGCATGAAAGGGCTATACAGGGATGTCTGCCCTGCATGAAACAAGCCCACCTCCTTCCTAGAGCTTCCTGTCACTCTGTGTCAACAGAATTGTCCATTGCAACCTTTCATGATGAACTGTCAGGGGCCCTTCAGGGTTGGCTCAGGCCGGAACCCCTCATTCACCCAATGACCCCTTCAGTCAGCCTGTGTTTCTTTCCAGGAGTGAGAGATAAGATAGCGCTTTGAACTCGATCGAGAAAAACAGTGTCAGGTGAAGACATGGCCAGATGAGGATGTCTGTGTGAAGCTGATGACTTCTCTCATCTTTTTAATTTGCATTGGCCAGTGTTACATCACTTTTTTAATTAATTTTTTTTTGTTGCAGTATGGTTGATTTACAATGTTGTGTTAGTTTTTGCTATACAACAAAGTGAGTCAGTTATACATGTACATATGGGGGTGATGGTGGTGGTTTAGTAGCTAAGTCATGTCTGACTATAGCCTGCCAGGCTCCTCTGTCCATGGGATTTTCCAGGCAAGAACACTGGAGTGGGTTTCCATTTCCTTCTCCAGAGGACCTTCTTGACCCAGGGATTGAACCCAGGTTTCCTGCATTGCAGGCAGATTTTTTACTGACTGAGCCACCAGGGAACCATATATATATATATGATTATATAAAAGAGTGGAGATATATATATATCTCCACTCTTTTTTAGACTCTATTTCCTTATTGGTCATTACAAAGTATTGAACAGAATTCCCTGTGCTATGCAGTAAATTCTTAATATTATATCATTTTTATGCACAGATGTGTGTCTTCAGTTGGATGACCATCTTAGATGTTTCTACACTGCCTTTGAATGATCTCAGCCTCAAATGAATTCGGCTTCTGTTGTTTGCCCTGGTAGAAGGCAGCAACTGAATTCCCCCAGATCTCTTTAGAGTCAGCCTGATAACATGATTTGGCTATTACCATTTCTTTTACACACACAGCCACCTTTGCTGTAAGGAGAGAAGTGTTTCATAAGACTGTCTAGATTCTAACTTTATGGGATGTGTGTTAATATGAGTCCCACGGGCTGGTCTCAGCGCCAGTGTTAGGGGAGAGCCCTAGGGCTCCTTCATTATTATATTCCTTTCCTTACCTCCACTTTCAGAACAAGTCCAGGGAATGCAGAGTATTCCTCCAAGTCACTCAGTAAAATCTCAGCTGCCCTCTAAAGAGTGGATTCACAGCAGGGTGGGTTTCTGTTTTTCTTGAATTCTGGGTGTATCTTTTTGTCAATCTAAATAGTTTATGTGTGTCTGTTCCTCGGAAGTCCTGTTTACTTTGATTAGTTATTGTTAAGCTTCAAGAACACCGCCATCCTAAAAATACAGCTGTCCCATGAGCTATCTGGCTCCCCTGGTGGCTCAGATGGTAAAGAATTTGTCTGCAGTGCAGGAGACACTGGTTTGATTCCTAGGTCGGGAAGATGCCCTGGAGAAGGGAATGGCAACCCAGCCAAGTATTCTTGCCTGGAGAATCCCATGAATAGAGGAGCCTGGTGGGCTACAGTCCGTGGGGTCCCAAGAGTCACAACTTAGTTACTGAATCACCACCAGCACTTGAGCTAACTGGTTCTTACTGAGGGATTCTTCAGATCTGATTGTAGGTAGTAGGATTTAAAGTTACAAAAGGAAAAATGTCACATGAGTAAAGTTAGAACTTAATTCCACCCCATGGAAGAGTTTCAACAGAACGAATATGATTTTGAACCTGAGTTGCTCATTTTCATGACCCCAGGATCAGAAGAGGCTCCTCAGAGATTACTGGGTAAACTGGACTTAATGTGACTCTTTGTCCTTCTATAAACTAAGTCACATGTACCTCCCACAAGTCCTGTGAAGGCAGTAAGTGACCAGTTTTCCTAATCTCTGCACAAAGTCGTGATGGCCTGGGGCAATGGGGTGGGGATGGTGGTGGAAGGAGGAAAAGAAACCCAGCGAATGCTTTGAGGACATGGGATTCGGAGGTGTTCCTGTGTGGTGTAGGCTGCACCAACATATACCCTTATGTCTTTGTGTTCACACTTTCCCTTTCCCTCCATCTTCCCATGGCCAGCTCCTACCCATCCTTCAATGGCCAGTTCGAGTGCCACCTCCTCCAGGAAGTCTTCTTTAGATTCACTGCCTCTCTTTCTCCTTTGAAATCCTGCAGAAAGTTACCTCTAGCTCTCGTTGACACTTGTCACTTTCCACCTTTATTCTAATGCTGTTATTTATCTATATCAGAAGGTGGACTGAAGGGGGATCCAGGTTGTGTCTCTCTCTGGATTTTTTTTTTTTTTTGGTTGATGTTATTCTAAGCTCCAAGCTCAGTACACAGGAGCTGCAGGGACTCAGTGAGTGCCAAATGAAGTGTGAGTGTACAAAGAGGCTGCTACCACATTGCGGGAGCCTCGAGAGGTGACATTCAATCTTGGTTCATTGAGCAGACCCACCAGTAGTCCTTATGGGTTGAATTCTTTCCCCCAAAGATACTGATGTCCCGGATTTCCTTGGTTGTCCAGTGATTAAGAGTCCGCCTGCCAATGCAGGGGACACGGGTTCAATCCCTGGTCCAGGAAGATTCCACGTGCTGAGGGGCAAATAAGCCTGTGTGCCTTAGTAGCCCCTCACAACTACTGAGCTCGTGTCCTAGAGCCTGTGCTCCACAACAGAAGCTGCCACGATGAGTGTCCACTCACCACAAACAAACCAGAGAGTAGCTTCCTCTCCCCTCGACTAGAGTAAGTCTGCATGCAACAACAAAGACCCAGTGCAGCCAATAATAATAGTAAAAAGATACTGAAGTCCTGATCTCTAGTACCTGCAAATGCAGTCTTATTTGAAAATGAAGCCTTTGCAGATAATCAAGTCAAGAGAGGTCGTTAGGGTGGACTGCAATTCCACATGACTGTTGCTATGAAGGAGGAAAATCTGGACTCAGGAGGACCTGCCTGCACTCAGGTAAAGGCCTATAAAGATAAAGGCACAGGTCGGAGTGATGCATCTACCAGCCAAGGAATGGCCCGATGTTGCTAGGAAACTATTAGAAGCTGGGAGAGAGGCAGGCAGAGCATTTTTCCTCACGGCCTTTTAGAACAACCCAGCCCTGTCAACTCTCTGATCTTGGATGTCTGGCCTTCACAACTTTGAGTCAAGTTCTGTTGTTTAAGCCAGCAGTTTGTGGTCCTCTGTTACCATAGCCCTAAGCAAGGAACATAGTTCATAAGTCCCCAGTCTGTTCCTGGAGAAGGAAACGGCAACCCACTCCAGTATTCTTGCCTAGTGAATCCTGTGGACAGAGGAGCCTGGTGGGCTGCTGTCCATAGGGTCACATAGAGTCGGACACGACTGAAGCGACTTAGCATGCATGCACGCGTTGAAGGAAATGGCAACCCACTCCAGTATTCTTGCCTGAAGACAGAGGAGCCTGGTGGGCTGCCATCTATGGGGTCGCACAGAGTTGGACGTGACTGAAGTGACTTAGCAGCAGCAGCAGTCTATTCCAGGAGCCGGGAGCTCACTTACATGCTCCATGTGTGTAATACTCACAGGCATGTTGGCCACATGTTTGCTGTTCATCCTGTCTCATAGTCGATGAGCCCCTCCTGCTACAAATGAGGAAAAGGTGACGCGGAGAAAGGAAGAGACTTGCTCACGGTCACGGGACTAGCGAGAGGGGAGCTGAGGTACACTCAGGGCTTCTGAGCCAGAACCAGGCCTTATCCCACTTGTGCCCATACCATCCTTCATTGAAGACCCCCATCATCCTACAGATGCACACGGCACGTGGCCACATCCCCAGAAGGGCCAGGAGGGTCCTGAGGGATTTTACGTTGAAGATGGTGTCCTGATCACCTTCACTAGCACAGCACCAGGCACGTGAAGATGCTCAGTGCGTGTTTGTTAGATGAATGGATTTTTCAGTGTATCAAAAATTAATTTTAATTTTTTCGAATATTTATTTATCTATTTGGCTGTATCAGGTCTTACTTGTGGCAAATAGGATCTTTTAATGGCAGTATGTGGCGTCTAGTTCCCTGACCGGGGATCAAACCTGCGCCCCCAGCATTAGGAGCACAGAGTTTTAGTGACTGGACCACCAGGAAAGTCCTTGAAAGTTAATTTTATATCACAATATCCTGTGATAAATCATAATGGAAAAGAGTATGAAAAAGAATGTATATAGGGATCACTAGGCTATACAGCAGAAATTAACACAGCATTACAAATCAACTATACTTCAATAAAATTTTTTAAAAATTAATTTTATAAATCAAAAATGTTATGCTTTTATGCATCAAAAAGACTAAGCTCTCTGCGATGTCATCTGGCAATGAAAAATAACCTTTCTTTGGTAGAAAGAACATTATCTAGAAATGGTAGGAGCTCGGTTCTGGCCTCAGCTCCACCAATTATGAGCTATGACACGTGGGTCTCCTCATCTTTAAACTTAGGGTTTGGTCTGCCTGGCATCTACAGTAACCTCCAGGTGTCAGAGTCTGTGCTTCTGAAGGCAAGACTTTCTGTAAGGACTTTCATTGCCAGTTCAGAGCATTTTACCCAAGAAAATGATTCATTATGCCCTGGAGCAGTTAATTGAGCAGAATAAAGCAGTATTTTTACTTAGACCAATCAGAAGCAGCTTTTTGTTTCAACAAGGAAAATAATTTCAGGGGCATCTACATACAAAAGAAGTGGTAAGAAGATTGTCTGTATTAAAAACTTTAAATCTCACCAGGTATCGTGAAGGTTTATAAACCAACACAAGTAGATGCTTCTGTGAAACGGGAAGAAAGAAAACCTTGCAATGACTAGAAAAACCAACACTAAATCTCCTACGGTGCCTTTACTACAGACCTTTTGCTATCTGAACCTGACGGTTTAGACTATTGCTGATGTACACACCACAGTCTGGTAGAGTGAAAATGGTCGTGAGAGGTCATTGTTCATTTTGATTTATTTCTTTGGCAGCACCTGGGTTGCAACCTAAACATGCTCCAAAAAAAAAAAAAAAAAAAAGGCTCAGGAAATGACTGAGAACTAATTAAGCTGTATCAAACACATTACACTACAGACAGATTGAGAAAAAAATGTCAATTTTAAGACAAATCATGAAATGAAGTTAAAGAGGCCATAGTTATTGTTTAGTTGCTAAATCATGTCACTCTTTTGTGACCCCATGTAGCCCGCCAGGCTCCTCTGTCCATGGGATTTTCCAGGCAAGAATACTGGAGTGGGTTGTCATTTCCTCCTCCAGGGAATCTTCCCGACCCAGAGACTGAACCTGAATCTCCTGCACTGGCAGGTGGATTCTTTACCACTGCACCACCAGGGAAGCCCAAAGAAGCTGTAATTGTGCATATGTATGTGTATGTGTCTGTAGGGCTGTATTATGACACACATGTGACATAAACTTGAAACAGGAGTAAGAAATAGTGTCACCCTCTTCCCCCACCCCTCAGCTGGTCTGGTCAAACAGCAAGTTTTAAGTCCAAAATGGCCATGGCAGAGACCCTCTGTTGAGAAGTAGGAGAATTCAAAGATGCAATGCATTTTCTGAAATTGGGTTCTGTTTCCAGCTTTTCCATCAATTTATCCATCTTGCATGCCTTACAATGCTCTGATCAAGAAACAGTGGTCCAGCCAGCATAAATGATGCTGAGTTGGTTAATACAACAGCTGTAGGATTAATGATAAAATGGAAATGACAGCTATTGTGTTATCGAACCCCTTCTATATGTGCCTAATATTTTCCACATAAAATCTCTTGGATATCAACTATTTTTAATATATGCATCATACTTATAAAATTATTATTTTGGGAAACACTTACAGGTTGAATCGTCTATATATGGTAATGACACCACCTATTTCCTTTCCCCAATAAAAATCTGTAGTTTTGCTGCTATTTTTCACTTTAATGTCACAGAAAAGGATCAGAGAGCCAGGAAAGGAAATATAGGAGCTGCTACCAATGGCCTGGAGGGCCCAGGGGGCTTCACAGGCTGATGTTTGTTTCATCTCAGTACAAGTAGATGGCGGGGGAGAAAAGAGAAACTCATGTCTAACACTGGTGGTGGGGGTGGTTCAGTTGCTAAGTCGTGTCTGACACTTGCGACCCCATGGACTGTAGCCTGCCAGGCTCCTCTGTCCATGGGATTCTCTAGGCAAGCATACTGATGTAGGTTGCCAGAACTGACTAGTGCCAGAACTTCACTAGAGTACTGTAAAAAATCAATGTTTCCAGGACGGAACCTGGGCTTTTCAAATTCAGCACTTATGGTCCTTCTGCCACCTCACACTCCCTTCATTTTCATTCTGTGCTAAGCACAACAACAGTGATTTGCCATTGGGACTGTTAATCCCTAGGTCACAGGTGAGGGAAGCAAGGCTCAGAGATGCTAAGTAACTTGCCCAATGTCACATAGCTAGTAAAGGGCAGGAAAGAATAATTATTGAAGCCATGTAACACCTTAGTGTAAATATATTCCTACCAACAATTAAATGTTGGATCAAGTTCGACTCATTACATGCTTACCCTGTGGACTGTAACTTGAGTTCTGTTATAACTTGAATTGAACTATAATTTCTTGGTGAAATACAATGCTTAATAAATTGAAGGACATTTGTGAAAAACTAAATACATCTTAATTTGTTAATGTTTACTAAGGGTCATCGTTATTAGTTGAAGAAACCACATGTTTTGCTTTTCAGGTAAAACCTAAATAATAATTGGATTAACGTCTTCATTGTTCATCCTTTTTCTACATATTAGGTGATTTTTGTCCTCTTCTCATGAATCCTCGACTATTTTAACTGGTGACCCACTCTGCTGCTGCCTACTTGATTGGGCCATTCTCTCTCTGTTCCACTGGAAGAAATACAAAGTCATTTCAAAGTAGGTTTGGGAACTCTGTAGAAGGCAGTGTGTCACCAAAACAAAATTATACATTCTTCAGCCTTTCAGAGATGTTCCTTATGTCCCAGTAAAAGAGAAAAATAACAGCCAAGACCAAGCACCTGACAAGAGTGGGAGTGAGGGGAGAGGAGAGCATGATGGAATAAAAATCAACAGAAAAGCGATTTGTGCCCCAAATGAAAATGCATTTTGCAGGGGGGATGTGATCAGATCTGTCCTCATCCAATAGTATCTGTAACATTTTCTGTTTTTTTGCATGCAATTGTGACTACAATTATGTTTCAGTATTGGGTTAAAGGGACTCCCCTGGTGGCTCAGACGGTAAAGAGTCTGTTTGTAATACAGGAGATGCACGTTTGATGCCTGGGTCAGGAAGATCCTATGGAAATGGGAATGGCTATCCCCTCTGTATTCTTGCCTGAAGAATTCCATAGACAGAGGAGCCTGGTGGGCTACAGTCCATGGGGTTGTGGAGTCGGACATGACTGAGCGGCTAACATACATTGGGTTAAAATGTGGTTGCCTTTGCATCTCATGAGAATCGAGACAGAATGAGAGAGAGAAGGGAGAGGGAAAGAATTAAAACTTAGAAGCATTGGAAAAACTGCTCAGCAACTACAGGATGTCCTGTTACATTTATCTGGTTAGACAGACCCATGAGTCACTATAAAACTTGACATATCGGAAATGGTTTTATTGTACGTGGTACTTTACTCCTCGTAAATGTGAAACACTTAGATCCGAGGATGACAAGAGAAGTGAGTCCTTATGTGAAGGTATCTGCTGTCATTCTTTTCAAAGTGAAAGAACTTTAACTGTAGACATGGAGATGATGATAGCTCAGAAAGGACATCAGTGTCAAGTTGAGCCTTCTCTCTAAACTCTTGAAAGCTCTGGTACTTCCTTCTTCTTAAATTGTTGATACTAAGATATCTCTTGATTGAATCTCTATGTTTTACCAATGTTTTGCAAAGCTACGGCAGCTGAACTGAAAAGACTTTTTTTACCCCTTGAACCATACAAAAGTGATGTATTGCAAAAGGAAAATTAAAAAAAAATAACAACAACAACAAAAAGTGATGTACTGCAAAACCCCACCAGTAACCTAATAATAATGATGATAATAACAGCTTCCCATTAAAAAGGGATGGCAACGCTTCCATTATGACGAAGCAAAATGAATTCCCTGCTTTCAGTTTCATAATTGTTTAGAAAGAAAAGCTATAACACGCAATATGAAGAAACATAAAGGTGTCTTTTCCCTCCTTTTTTAAAATTTGCAGTCATTCACACGATCTAATTCAGGTTGTCGAAAATGTCTCCTCTGCACAGAGATGTCTCCATAAGAAATGTTGTAGAATTCCTTCTTTCCAGGAAGAAAAGCTTTTATTTGTGTATCCAACCTATATTTACCAAGTGGCAGTTATGGGACCAGCATTGTATTTGGCACTGGGAAGACTGGTGAACACATACAATAAAGAGCTCTGCATTCTGGGACTGGTATTACAATGGGGACAGGTGAAGAGTAAAAAATGAAGTCAATTATAGAGGTTGTTAGAAGGAGAGATACTATGGAAAGTGCTACCTGAAAAACTGGGCTCGCCTCTTGGTGGATGTGGAGCCTAAAGTCACAACCAAGCCAAAGGTCAGGAGGAAGAAGGATTATTAATAACCTTCAGCAAGTTAGGAGAAGATGGAGGTCTTTCCTGAAGACTGCTTGATTACGTTACCTTAACTGACCTTTCTCCTGCGGCTGCTGTGCTCAGTTGCTCAGTCATGTCTGACTCTTAGTGACCCCACGGACTGTAGCCCGCCAGGCTCTTCTGTCCATGGGATTTCCCAGGCAAGAATGCTGGAGTGGGTTGCCACGCCCTCCTCCAGGGGATCTTCCCGACCCAGGGACTGTGTCTCCTGTGTCTTGTGCATTGGCAGGCATGTTCTTTACTACCAAGCCACCTGGGAGGCCCAGACCTTTCTCTTTGGTGTGCAGTTATTGCCAAATCACATTATTTTAAAAAACAAAACAAAACTAACAAGGTCCTACTGTAGAGCACATGCAACTATATTCACTATCCATTATGGATAAACCATAATGGAAAAGAATGTAGAAAAGAATGTAAAAAAGAATGTATATACATGTCTGAATCACTTAGCTGTACAACAGAACTTAATACAACATTGTAAATCATCTATACTTCATTAAAAAAAATTAACAAGAAAAGAAAATTTCCCTCAGTCCCCTCATTGGAATTGCGAAATGATAAAATGCCCTAATTTTTTCATTCATGTTCAGATACCGGCCTGGTTGTGCCTGTGTGCAGTGTGTGTATGATAATGCAGACCGTGTGTGTGTGTATGTGTGTGTGTGTGTATGTAGAGTATGTATTTAGGGACATGTGTAGAGAAATGGTATTTATACATGTGTAGGGGTGTGTGTGTATGGATTTGTATATATACAGACGTATGTGTGAAAGGTGAGCATATGAAAGAAATTTGTGTGTGGGGATGAGTGTTTGTGCTCAGGGGGCTGTGTGTCAGTGTGTGCTTTTATGGAGGAGCATGGGTATGCAGGGATGTGTGGGGTGTGTTATATGCGTGTCTATATGTTTGTGTACATGTAGACACACATCCTAAGTGTAGGGATGTGTGTGTGTGTGTGTGTGTGTGTAGGAAGTGTAATATCTGGGGAAGAGGTTTTGAAAAATGGGTCAGCCATGGAGAAGGGTTGTGGGAAGTTTAGATAATAAAGGACAGGGGGGTTGAGGCTGGAGCATGCAGCTTGAATACCGAGGCCAGGAGAACTGTGACTTTATTTAATGGATAAGGAGTCACTGCTGCTGTTAGGAGGGGTGGGGAGGAACAAGGTGAAGCTACTCTAGGGAATTCCTGCGGACCGAGGGGCTGGCATTGGAGGGCAGGGGTGCAGGGTGAAGGAAGGGTGACCCTGACCGCAGCATCTGAGAGGTCACATGTCAGGGGGTTGGCTGCTGGGTGCTCCCTTAGCCAGAACCCAAAGCTTGCGGACATTACTGAACTCCTCAGAGTTGGGGAGGAGCCTCAGAGTCTGAGTTTTAAAATGGAAAGAACAAGGCTTCATGGGACTGGTGTGAGGCTCAAATGAGACACAGCTCGTAAGGGACTTGGCAGGGCCTGGCTCCTGGGAAATTCTCAGTAGATACTGTTAACGGAGAAAGAGAAGAAGAGAAACAAGGAAATTCAGGGAAATGCAAAGAAGACTTGGTTTCGGTAGAGAAAGAGGAACGATTGTGTTTTCAGCATTTCAAACTCTGTGGCATCCAATGCAGCATCAAAGTCTGAGCATCTCCAGCCTGCGAGCCGTGAACCCTCCAGCACAGCTCAGATGGAGGAGGGAAGGGGAGACGCCGTGGGAGGAATACGGGGCACCCCCACTCCCAGACTGCTTCTTACTGCAAAGGCAGGGGAAGGGTGACTCCTGCACGAGATTTAGAGGGGATTGCTAACGTGTCCCCAAAAAGAAGAGCTGGATTTGAAGACTGGATGCACATCCAAAAAGCAACATGCGATGTGAGGAAAGGATGATGGCTTGTGTAATCTGCCATGCTGATCTATTGATACAAAGCTGTGGGCTGGTCGCCCACAGGAAATGGGCTGCAGTTCCTCTCATTTTTAATTTAGGCTCTTCTACCAATCAGTTGATCCTTCCTCCTAACTATCTATAAATAGGAAGAATAAACCTTGCCTCTTTTCCTACTGCCTTTTTCTTGACGCCTCTCCTGAGCTCATAAATACCTTTGCAGAAGTTTTTGCATCCTTCCGGAGATGTGCTGAAGTATTTGCTCAGTTTATCTCCTTTTAATTCTCCATTTATGCAGCACTAAGTTATTGTTGAGCATCCGCCGCGTGTTGCGAGCCTCAATGCTGGCAGCTTTCCCCACTTTACAGTAGAGGAAACGGAATCTCAGCCAGCTCAACAGTCCTGCTCCAAACGACCCAGCTGGAAGGTGATGGAGCCCAGCCTGCTCAGCTACCTTGGAGAACATTCTCTACCCAGAAGCTGCCTTGTTAGAACACTGCAACCAAAGTGGGAGGGAATATCCTCTGGTCTTTTTCAAAGATTGTGCCACATGAAGGAGAAAAGAGACCAAGAAGAAAAAGAACACTGTCTCTGGTTAACCATAAAACTGAGTTTTCAATTCTTTACAAGATGAAATCACTTTTTTTCCCTCTAAAAATAACTTTAGGTTGATTTTGAGGTTGGTGGCAAGTTTCGGTCCAATGAATACTAAATTTATAAAAAAAAAAAATGAGGTGGAAATAAATGAAGAAATTTGTGTCTGTTCCAATCTAGCTTAGATGTTAACAGAGACAGGGAAGCTTCTGCTTAAACAGAGAATTGACAATGCTGTGAAACAAAGAATGAAGTTTTTGAGGAATAGAAATTTCATAAATTGTTTATGTTTAGTTTGAGGGTCCATCTTAAATAATGAATTTTTAATAATCAACAAATTCTAAAAGGGTGTTTTTCAGGACATTAAAAGTAAAATTAAAATTCTAAATTGAATATAACCATATTCCAAATAATATAGAGAAAACAGCCCTGGAGGAAGCCTGAGAATGGCTTTCCCACCAAAAAAGGAAATTATGATCTTGTTCATTTCTTAAAATCTTTTTTACTGCTTGTTTGGTTAAAGCCTGACTTCTCTTGATTTAGGATATACAGACCTCTGCCAAACTGCATGCTCATTTTTCTGATAAATTAATTGTTATGGGATAAGTTGTATTCTGGGTTTCCATGGTGGCTCAGCAATAAAGAATCTGCCTGCCAATGCAGGAGATGCTGGCTAGATCCCTGGGTCAGGAAGATCCCGTAGAGAAGGAAATGACAACCCACTCCAGTACTCTTGCCTGGGAAATCCCGTGGACAGAGGAGCCTGACAGGTTACAGTCCATGGGGTCACAAAGAATTGGACTTGACTTAGCAACTAAACAACAACAAAAAAATTGTATTCTGCCCTCACCCCCATTCATATATTAAATCCCAACCCATAGTACTTTAGAATGGAGCTGTATATGAAGACATGGCCTTAGAGGTATTTAAATTAAAATAAGGTCCTACAAGTAGGCCCAATCTGATATGACTGGTATCCTTATAAGAAAAGGAGTTCAGAACACAACACATAGAACCAGGGAAGACCATGTGAGGACATAGGCAGAGGAGAGGTCTCAGGAGAAGCCACCTGGTAGACATTCTGTTCTAGCCTCCACAACTGTGAGAAAATAAATTCTGTTGTTTAAGTCACCCACCTGGAGTATTTTGTTGTGGTCATCCCAGCAGGCTCAAACACCAACCAAGAAATGTGTTCAGTCACTAAGTTGTATCTGACTCTGGCCCCATAGACTATAGCCCTCCAGGATCCTCTGTCCATGGAATTTTCCAGGCAAGAATACTGGAGTGGGTTGCCATTTCCTTCTCCAGGGGATCTTCCCGACTCAGGGATCAAATCCATATCTCCTGCATTGGCAGGGGCGTTCTTTACCACTAGCGCCAACTGGGAAGCCAACAAACAAAAGTCAGGAAAGAACCAGGATCCCAAACCTAGGGTCAGCATTGCCCTGTGGTCTCCTTCTGCAAAGACAGAATCCATGTTAAGGAGATATGGACAGAGAAATAAATACGAATGTAATGTGTGTGCCTGTGTGTCTGCAGTGTGTGTATCTACCAATATTCTCTTACTCTGCTCTCCACTCGTGTAACACAGTACTCAACAATGAAAACCTGAAGACCTTTCCTCTAAGATCAAGAACAAGGCAAGGATGCCCACTGTCCCACACTTTTATTCAACATAGTACTGGAAGTCCTTGCCAGAGCCAGTAGGCAAGAAGAAGAAATAAAAGACATCCAAATCAGGAAGGAAGAAGTGAAACTGTCTCTATTTGCAGATGTCATGGTATTATATATAGAAAACCCTGAAGACTCCACCAAAAAAAGTGTTAGAACTGAAAAATGAATTCAGTAAAGTTAAAATATACAAAATCAATACACAAATATCTGTTGCATCTCTATACGTGAATAACAACTATCAGAAAGAGAAATAAAAAAAACAATCCCATTTACAATTGCATCAAAAAAGACTAAAATGCCTAGAAATAAATTTAACCAAGGAAGTGAAAAACCTGTATATTGAAAACTATAAGACACTGATGAAAGAAACTGAAGGACAAACAAACAAATGGAAGAATATTCTGTGATCACGGATTGGAAGACATAATATTGTTAGAATGTCCATGCTACACAACGAAATCTAAAGATTCAGTGCAATCCTTAATAAAATTCCAGTGCCATTTTTCACAGAAATAGAACAAATAATCCTTAACTTTATGGAACCACAAAAGACCCCAAACAGCCAAAAGGATTTCTTTCTTAAGAAAGAAAAGCAAAGCTAGAGGTATCACGCTTTCTGATTTCAAACAGTTTACAGAGCTTTAGTAATGAAAACAGTATGGTACTGGCCTACACATACATACAGATCATGGAATAGAGTAAGAGCCCAGAAATAAACCCACACATATGTGGTCAACGGATTTTTCCCTGGTGGCTCAGACAGTTAAGAATCTTCCTGCAATGCAGGAGACCTGGGTTTGATCCCTTAGTTGGGAAGATCCCCTGGAGGAGGACATGGCAACCCACTCCAGTATTCTTGCCTGGAGAATCCTCATGGATAGAGGAGCCTGGCGGGCTCCATGGGTTGCAAAGAGTCAGACACGACTGAGAGACTAAGCACAAGTGAAAGTGAAAGTCACTCAGTCGTGTCCGACTCTTTGTGACCCCAAGGACTATACAGTCCATGGAATTCTCCAGGCCAGAATACTGGAGTGGGTAGCCTTTCCCTTCTCCAGGGGATCTTCCCAATTCAGGGATGAAATCCAGGTTTCCCAAATTGCAAGTGGGTTATTTTCTAGCTGAGCCACAAGGGAAGCAAATATGTGGTCAACTGATTTATGAGAAAGGAGCCAAGAATGCACAGTGGAACAGAACTGTCTCACCAATAAATGGTGTTGAGAAAACTGTGCAGCCACATTCTTGTGTGTGTGCATTCCCCTGTGGCTCAGAAGGTAAAAGAATCCACCTGCAATGCGGGAGACCTGGGTTTGATCCCTGGGTTGGGAAGATCCTCTGGAGAAGGGAAAGGCTACCCACTCCAGTATTCTGGCCTGGAGAATTCCATGGACTGTATATAGTCCATGGGGTTGCAAAGAATCGGACACAACTGAGTGACTTTCACTTTTCACTTTCATGCAAATATGTGAAGAACTCATACAACTCAATAGAAAACAAAAACAATGCAATTGAAAAATAAGTGAAGGTAGGTGAAATGGGTGTCTTTGTGTGCTCAGCCATATTTGACTCTTTGCAACCCCATGAACTATAGCCCACTAGGCTCCTCTGTCTATGGGATTTTCCAGGCAAGAATACTGGAGTGGGTTGCCATTTCCTTCTCCAGGGGCTCTTCCGGACCCAGGGTTGAAATGTGCATCTCCTGCATTAGCAGGCAGGTTCTTTACCACTGAGCTACCAGAGAAGCCCAGGTGAAATGGATGAAGACAGTCAAAAAGTACAGACTTCCAATTATGAGCTAAATAAATCTTGGGGAGGTCATGTACTGCATGGCGACTACAGACATAATCCTGTTTGAAAGTTGCTAAGAGAGAGAAGATCTTGAAGGGAAAAAAATTTGTATTTCTGTGAGGTGATGTGACTTTGTGTGTTACTCGTTTCATGATATATACGTTTATCAGGCCATCGCAGTGTACACCTGAAACTGATACAATACAATGTTCAATGTCAATTGTATCTATTTTTTTAAAAAAAGATGGGCTGTCAGGTTGTTAATGAAAAACTTCTTACTTTTATTACTTTGTTTTTGTGTCTTAAGAATTTTCTGATTTTTCTGCTTTCTGTAAATGAGTAAAGTTATAAGCATAAATATTAGAGTTTTTGTCTTCTTGTTTCTAAACCTAAAATCCTCATCTTCCTGATCACTTTGTTTTAACCATATATTAGTAGAAATGGCCATATTGGGCTTGAAGTCATAAGGTGGTAATTTGATGAGGTTTGGGCAAGTCATTCAGTGTCTCTGACTCTGCTCATTAAAGTGGAAATAATTTTGGCTTCACAAAACAATTGGGAGGAGGACTGTGGGGCATCGTCCTTAATATGTAAGGTCTTAGAGTCACACCTGTGTTGATAGCACATGATTTTGCTGAACCTCCTTTGCTTTGACTGTAAGATGGATGTGAAAGCATGGAGGGTTGCTATAGAACTGAGAGCAGCCAACACTGTTCCAGACACTGCTTTGCCTTAAAACATGAGAACTAGCATGAGAATGCTGCTAAGGATGCCGGAGTGCTGTGAAAGCACTAAGTTCAGGCTATTATTTCTGCTTCTTCCTAAATGGCTCTCTTAATAAGGAGGTACCATCCTAGACTTCGACATTCAAGGTAGTTCGGGGGCACTCCTGAGACATCCATGGAGCAGGTTCTCCTGGGCAGCGCTTGCAGTGGACAGCGCCCGGGTATGCTCACCATGTCACTCCCTCAAGTACAAATGTGAACACAGATTCATCTGTACGTGCTGCTGCTTCTTTAGTTTCACTACCGGAAAAGCCTCCTTGGGTGGAAAGACTTCATTTGCTATGCTTTCTGCCTTTGAGTCTGCTTCGCATAGTAAGCAGGTGTTTTTTCATTCAAAACATGTTGTGGCCATTGGTGAAAACCATCCTGCAGTAAGTAGCCTGTTCAGTGGGGTGGGGGGATGGGAGGGACTCAATCTGGGGTGGGGTGAGGGGAATCCGGCAATTCTAGATCCATGACAGCCAGAGTCAGTCTCAAGAAATACTTAACGTGAGAAAGCTCCACTCCCTGCCTGTATACCTTATCTTACCCTTATCTTACTGAAGCCAAATAGCCTTCAGTTTCCTGGAATTAACCAGAAGGCATGGTGACCATTGGACATTTCTCAGTAATTCTAGGTTGCAGGTCAGCAAGCTACACCCCAAGGGGCCAAGTCTGACTCAACACCTTTTTTGGAAGGCCTGTCAGATAAGCATGGTTTTCACATTTGTAAATGGTTTGTTGCTGTTGTTGTGGGAGTTTTAAAAAAATGTACAATGTATATCTACAGTTGTTTATATTTTTTTATTTGTAAATAGTTTTTAAAATGGAGAAGGAAATGGCAACTGACTCCAGTATTCTTGCCTGGAGAATTCCATGGATGGAGGAGCCTGGTGGGCTGTAGTCCGTGGGGTGGCAAAGAGTCGTACACGACTGAGCGACTAACTGAGCAACTAACACAGTTTTTAAAAAAAAGAATGTTATTTTATAACACATGAAAATGAAATTCAAATTCTTGTGTCTATAAATAAAGTTTTATTGGAACATCACTCACTGACACACGGCCTCTGACTGCTTTCCTGTTTGGAAGGGCAGAGTGTCACTGTTGGTGGGGAGGTTCCCCTTCTACTCAGTTGAACAAACATAAATAAATAAAACAAGACATCCTTTTGTTTTGATATGACAAATTCTGACCATCCAGTAGTGCCACAGGTCAGAATTTAATCTGTAAATATTTAGGAACTGATCCAAACAAAGGGGAAAACCATGACGAAAATAACCTTTATTCTGTAAACCAAGCACCAAATGGGCACTCCCTAGCCTGTGATTGTCTCTGAAATATTTATTCAAAAAGGGAAGAAACAATTGCTCTAGGGTAAGCCTTAAGCTGAAAAGAATACTAGAAAAATGAAATTAAAGTCTATAGCTAAGTTATTCAAGATTGTAGCAGGAGTTGTTGAAATAATCCCCACAATTCTCCATTTTACTTTGGTGGCAAATCAGGTGAGATTAAGCTAACAGCATTAAACCCCTCCTAGAATCTCAACAAAGGTCCGGATAGTCAAAGCTCTGGTTTTTCCAGTAGACACGTACAGATGTGAGAGCTGGACCAGAAAGAGGGCTGAGTGCCCAAGAACTGATGCTTTTGAATTGTGGTGCTGGAGAAGACTCTTGAGAGTCCCTTGGCCTGTAAGGAGATTAAACTGGCGAGTCCTAAAGGAAATCAACCCTAAATATTCACTGGAAGGACTGATGCTGAAGCTCCAATATTTTGGCCACCTGATGCGAAGAGCTGACTCATTAGAAAAGACCCTGATGCTGAGAAAGACTGGAGGTAAAAGGAGAAGGGGGTGACAGAGGACGAGATGGTTAGATAGGTCACTGACTCAATGGACATGAATCTGAGCAAGCTCTGGCAGATAGTAAAGGACACAGGAGCCCGGTGCGTTGTACATTATGGGTCAGAAAGAGCTGGACATGACAGCGACTGAACAACAACAACAACACAACAGGATCTCAAAGGCTTTACTTCCCAAGACTGGATGCTTCCTGAATGGCTCCAAGATCTATGCATGCATCAGTCTGCACTTTGGCTGCTCCCTCTTTATCTTGGGTGCCCCGAGGAGGAAACGTGTCATTACAGTGTGTGTCTGTGTCTGTGTGTCTTGGGAGAGAATGAGAGAGTGTAAGAGCCACCCAATTCTGATGACTGAGCAGCAGAAGCAAGTCAGGAATGCTATCCCAGGTTCAGAGAGTGTAACACTAAAAAAGTCAGAATTCAGGTGAGAAGGAATTTAAAGGCAAAATACAACTCCCAGTGTAAATGTTCACTGCAATGCTCTTTTGAGTAAAGATTGAAAACAGCCTAGATATCCAAAAACTGAATTGTTTTTATTTTAGTGTTAAATTGGAGGATAATTGTTTTACAATGTTGTGTTGGTTTCTGCCATACAACAACATGAATCAGCCATCATTATGCATATGTCCCCTCTCTCCTGAACCTCCCTTCCACCCCCCACCCCATTCTACCCCTCTAGCTAATTGTGGTACATGCACGTAGAGAAACGCTTCAAGAACTCTGAGAACTAGTGTAGACACACCACGTGAAGCTCAGTAGAGAAGGGGCTTGTGGCCAAACAGGGCAGACCTGGAACTATTGACCTATGGATCCACTCAGGGCCCCAGTTCAAGGCCCACCTCCACTATAAAGAGGCTTTATGTCTCCATCCACGTCTCCTGCCTCCCAGCATCACTATCTACCTCCCTGATACCATGGCCCCCTGACCTTCAACAGTCTCCACAGCATGGACCCTCTCCATTCCAAAGGAATAAGGAAGGGAGAGAGGGGCAAGATAAAAATAATTAAATTGCCATAAATTTATTTATTTACTGTTTTTCACAAGTAGTCATTCATTCCAATGATTATTTGAACTTTTAAACTTGATGTGAATATTTGATACAATATTCCATAGACAGAAAAACAAACCAGGAATTATTGAACTTATTTAGCTGGAAGATAACAAACAATTTAAATAGCATACATTTTTCAGGCAGTTCATCATCAAAAGAACCAAAGAAAGATTTGTGTGTTGGGATCCATCTGAGATTTTGTAAGAAGTCCCTTGTGGCTCATCCCTGGCAACATCTGAACCCCTAGTCTTTGCTGTTTATTTAGTTATTGTCATTATTATTGTTGTCGAGAGCTTCCCTGGTGGCTCAGCAGCAAAGAATCTGCCTGCAATACAGAAGCTGCAGGAGATGCTGGTTTGATCTCTGGGTTGGGAAGATCCCCTGGAGGAGGAGATGGCAACCCACTTCAGTGTTCTTACCTGGAGAATCCCAGACTGAAGAGCGGGGAGGGCTACGTCAATAGGGCTGTGAAGAGTCAGACACGACTGAGGGACTGAGCATGCATGCATGTATAGGCTGAACTGTGTTCTCAAAATCCATATGCTGAAGTCCCAATCCTTGGTACCTTAGAATGTGACTGTATTCAGAGATAGGGTCTTTAAAGAGCTGATTAAGGTAAGATGTGGAAAAGGAAATGGCAACCCACTCCAGTGTTCTTGCCTGAAGAATCCCAGGGACAGGGGAGCCTGGTGGGCTGCTGTCTATATGAGAGTGGATCTGAATCCTAAAGGACTAGTGTGCTTAGGAGCAGAGACTAGGATGCAGACACACACTGAGGAAAGACCACACGGAGGACACACACAGCAAGGGAAGATCACGTGGGGACACATGGAAAGAATGGCCACTCACAAGCCACAGAGAGAGATGCCAGGAGAAACTGCCAATGCCCTGAGCTTGGACCTCCAGGCTCCAAATGCTGAGAAAAAGAACTTCTGCTGTTTAAGCCCCCGAGTCTGTGGTACGTTGTTGTCACAGTCTTAGCAAATTCTCACAGTAATTAGTCATGCACTGGAGAGAGACATCTCTTCCAGGCTCTTTAGTCATTTGACAAGAGCACCACTGAAAAGCTTCTGATGTGTTGATGTGTTTTTTTCCCATCTGGATGGTTTTGAGGGCACTTCAACCCAAACCTATTTAGCTCAGTGTTCTTGTAACTAACTCATCAGATGTTTATTGACTTCACCTAATAACAAAATGTGTAACTCGATACTATGAAAAAAGAAGAAGTGAAAAAAGAGAGGGGAAAGTTAGTAGGGAGGAGACATGACATTTCTATGTGAGTGATTCTTTAACTCAATAATTAAGTGAATATTGAACTAGTGCTGGAAGGAAAGCTTTACCAAGCGATTTTCTTGGACCTAATCTCATGTGCCTGAGTGAGAGTCCCTGTGGATTGTAGCCCACCAGGCTCCTCTGTCCATGGATTCTCCAGGCAGGAATACTGGCGTGGGTTGCCATTTCCTCTCTTGCATCTCCTGCATTGGGAAGCGGGTTCTTCAGCACTACGCACCATGCTCTCCTCACAAAGCCTGGGAGAGAAATGCCACCGTTGGCTGCAGGATGCAGATGAGAACATGGAGCTCAGAGCTGGCTTGCAACTTGGGTGGCACAGAACCTCAGCAGCAGCCAGGGCCCAGGCTGATGGACTGGGGCCTGGGGGCTGGAGAGGGGGGTACCAGTCCCCTGCGTGGCTAGGCGGCATTCACCAAACTCACCCTCTTTGGAAACCAGGAGGATCTGCAAGCCTTGCTTTTCTCAGCTCAGCCCCTTGAAAGATTTAGAACCTTGGACTGGACAGGAGAGGGGGCTGTGCAATTAAAAAGAAAAGCTTTTGTTTGTTTGATTGTTTGATTCCGGGTGAGGGAACCCAGGCGTGGTGCTGATGCAGTGCACTTACTATAGGTTCTCAAAGACTTCTCTGAGCATTTTTTTTCTTTTTCCATTTGCGGTTTTCCGCCCCGGTCAGGGAGGCTGTGCTCAATGCTATGATGCTGAAACGGTCTCACTTCTCCATTCCCCGGGCTTCCTCCTGGCTAACAGCTGGGCCCCTCTCCAGAGACCTGATTTAACTCGCTCCTTCTATGGGGCGGCCAGAGGGCTCCCAGGCCGGCTCTTCTGGATCCAGCCAGCCTTCCTTGAAGGTTGCAAAGCCTTCTTCTCCCTCCTGAAAAACACTGTAAACACAGCGGCAACAGTTGCTGGGGTTAGACACCCGAGCGACTGAACATCCCGAGTAAGGAAGAATTTATTTGCTGCCGCTGCTGCTGCTAAGTCGCTTCAGTCATGTCCGACTCTGTGCGACCCCGTAGACGGCAGCCCATTAGGCTCCTCTGTCCCTGGGATTCTCCCGGCAAGAATACTGGAGTGGGTTGTCATTTCCTTCTCCAATGCATGAAAGTAAAAAGTGAAAGTGAAGTCGCTCAGCTGTGTCCGACTCTTCGCGACCCCATGGACTGCAGCCTACCAGGCTCCTTTGCCCATGGATTTTCCAGGCAAGAGTACTGGAGTGGGGTGCCATAGGGAAGGGATTTTTCCTGCTCTTCAGTAAGTCAGTTAACTGAGAAAAGGAAAGAAAATCACGTCCTCTGACAGCTACTGAATGAGAGCCCCGGACCCCTCAGGGACACGGATGCCCTAGCGCCAGGCCCCATCCCTGCTGGGGGGGAGGTGGGAGTGGGGGTGGGGCGGGAAGGGGATGGGGGGAGACTTGGTTCCTCCCACTTCTCCAGGCAGAGACTGTCCAAGTCGTTGCCCCTCCCCCAGTCTGGCTGGGTTTGGTTCCTAATTTGAATGAAGCCATTTAGGTTATCTTTTTTTCCCCTCTTAATTAATTTATTTTTAATTGAAGTTTAATTGCAATATTGTGTTGGTTTCTGCCATGCATCAACATGGATCAGCCATAGGACAACTGACAAAGGATTAATTTCCAAAATATACAAGCAGCTTATGCAACTCAATAACAGAAAAACAAACAACCCAATCAAAAAGTGGGCAAAAGATCTAAACAGACATTTCTTCAAATAAGACCTACAGACGGCTAATAAACACATGAAAAGATACTCAACATCGCTCATTATTAGAGAAATACAAATCAAAACTACAATGAGATATCACCTCATGCTGGTCAGAATGGCCATCGTCAAAAAATCTACAAACAATAAATGCTGGAGAGGGTGTGGAGAAAAGGGACCCCTCTTGCACTGTTGATGGGAATGTAAACTGATGCAGCCACTGTGTAAGACAGTATGGAGATTCCTTAAAAAATTAGGAATAAAGCTACCATATGACCCAACAATCCCACCACTGGGCGTATAACCTGAGAAAAGCATAATTGAAAAAGACACATGTATCCCGGTGTTCATTGCAGTGACAGCGAAAGTTGCTTGGTCGTGTCCACTTTTTTGTGACCCCATGGACTGTAGCCTGAAAGGCTCCTGTCTATGGAATTCTTCAGGCCAGAATACTGGAGTGGGTAGCCATTCCCTTCTCCAGGAGATCTTCTGAACCCAGGTCTCCTGCATTCTTTACCATATGAGCCACCAGGGAAGTACAGGTTCATTGTAGTACTATTTACAATAGCTAGGGCATGGAAACAACCTAGATGTCCATTGACAGAGGAATGGATAAAGAAACTGTGGTGCATCTAGGTTAACTTTAAAATTACCTTCTGGATGCCGAGTTCAACTTCCAGGATCTGATAGGAGGGACCGTGAAAGTTTCTTAAAAACAAAACTCTAGAACTGCCCTTCAGTTCCTAGCTAAAAGCTTCCATAATATTCCCGAAACAGAATTCACACCTTATTGTCCTAAGACATCCAAAAAGACTCACAAAAATGCTCTGCAGTCCTCTGCAGCTGAGTGTGGAACATGGCAACTCTCCAACCTGATCTTCTGCCTTGCAGGCACATTGGCTCTTTAACTCGAGGACATCTCATTTTCATGAAAAGCTGGCTTCTTTCAAGGTAGAGCTGGGTGGGGAGTGGGGGGTGGTCTCTGGGTCCCCAGTGCACAGCCCCGCATTGCCACCAAAGCCGATCTCCAGAAAGCTATGGGGTGGTGATTCTAATATCTGGCCCCACCATAAACCCGCAGCAATCTCAGGTCTTTCCTAAAAGAAATGTGTAGCATCCAGGAAGACAGTTGACTGCTGACCAGTTAAGAGCTCCAGCCTACCGAGAGGCCATGCATCTGGCCATACCCATATGTCAGCATCACAGGTCATGCGGTCCAGTTGTGTCCCCTTAGACAGGTTGAGGCTTCTCCAGCACAACGGAGCTCAGAGAAAGCAGCGCTGACCCCAAGAGCCAGACACCGGGGCCTAATCTCATCTAGATTGCATTCCTTTGGTGCCTAGAAAGGAGGAAAATTGACTTCACATTCTTACAGTGCCTATAAAGATGAATCCTTTTGCAATGACTTTCTGGTAGAATAAGATCCCCCCCTCCCCCACCACCTTTTAGGGGATAGAATCCTGGTAAGTGACGAAAGACAGATAAATAACAAGATGGAAAAGACCTGTCTACGTGATGCTCAACAGCTGGGACGTCCAAATGGTCTGTTTCATCTATACAGAAAAAATCTGAAGAATAGGGCTTCCCTAGTGACTCAGTGGTAAAGAATCCACCTGCTAGTGCAGAAGACACGGGTTCAATCCCTGGTCTGGGAGGACTCCACATGCTGCAGAGCAACTAAGTCTGTGCACCCTGAGCACTACTGAGCCTGTGCTCTAGAGCCCGGGAGCCACAGCTACTAAAGCCTGTGTGCCTAGAGCCTGTGCTCTGCAACAAGAGAAACCACTGCAGTGAGAAAGCTGAGCACTGCAACTAGAGAGCAGCCCCTACTTGCCACAAGTAGAGGAAAGCCTGAGCAGCAACAGCGAAGACCCAGCACAGCCCAGACTAATTCATTAATTAATTCACTTAAAAAAAATCTGAAGGACAGATTAAATGTTTGAACTCTTCATGCAAATGTTTGGGCCTGGTGTAAAGACAGCTCTAGATTGATGAAAGTGATGTATTTATGGGAAAATGCTGTAGGTTACTAGATTTATGTCAATCTTGGATGGTGCGGGCAGTCTGGGGGAAGCTCCTGACCCCAGAGGCACCGAAGTGGGCAGCTACACCCTAACACAGACGGCTCCTGATGACTGTCTCTTTTCCAGGTGGCCAAAAGTGTCATTTCCCGAACACAGCACAGCACAGAGCAAACCATCTGCTGAGGTTCAGGGAGAGGCTTCACTGGGTCACACACAGAGAGCACAGTGGACTAGGCAGAACTTGAGCCCGGCTGTGGAGCACGCCAGAGGTCATGCAGCACCCCAGCTGAGACTGTCATCCAAAGCATCAGACAAGGTCTTCACAAAGGGAAATGCAAGACCTTTCTGTGTGCTCATTACCACATTTGCTCTTGGGTTCAACACATGCTGGAGGCCGAATGTCTGGGCGCCTTGGTTGATGCAACATTAAGACACCCCTGCCCCTCAGAAGTCCAGTGCAATGAAAGTGGGCACACCTGTAAATCCTCTTTTTTAAAAGTTTTTTTTTGACCATTTTTAATGTATTTATTACATTTATTGAATTGTTCCTACCTTATTGTTTTTACTATTATTATTAAACTTTTAAATTTTGTACTGGAATATAGTCAATTAACAATGTTGGGATAGTTTCAGGTGGACAGTGAAGGGGCTCAGCCATACCTGTACATGTATCCATTCTCCTCCAAACTCCCCCTCCATCCAGGCTGCCACATAACCTTGAACAGAGTCCCCTCTGCAGTAAGGCCTTCTTGGTTATCCATCTTAAATACAGCAGTGTGTACATGCCCATCCCAAACTCCCTAACTATTCCTTATCCCATCCTTTCCTCCGGCAACCATAAGTTTGTTCTCTAAGTCTGTGGGTCTGTTCCTGTTTTGTAAAAAAGTTTGTTTGTATCATGACTTTCTACATTCCAAATAAAAGGGATATCACACAATGTTTCTGCTCCTCTGTCTGACTTATTTTATTCAGTGTAACAGTTTCGAGGTCCACCCATGTTGTGATTATGATTTTTTGGCTATGAGCCATGTGGGATCTTAGCTCCCCTAGCAGGGATCGAACATAAACCCCAGCACTGATAGGTCAAGTCTTACCCACTGGGCAGCTAGTGAGTGAAGTCAAAGTTGCTCAGTGGTGTCCAACTCTTTGAGACCCCATGGACTGTCCATGGAATTCTCTAGGCCAGAATATTGGAATGGGTAGACTTTCTCTTCTCCAGGGGATCTTCCCAACCCAGGGATCGAACCCAGGTTTCTCATACTGCAGGTGGATTCTTTAACAGCTAAGCCACAAGAGAAGCCCAAGAATACTGGAGTGGGTAGCCTATCCCTTCTCCAGGGGATCTTCCCAACCCAGGAATCAAACCGGGGTTTCCTGCATTGCAGGCGGATTCTTTACCAACTGAGCTATCAGGGCAGCTAGGGAAATTCCTGAATTTTAAAGTAAGCCTACACTTATAGAAAAGTTGCAGGTACCATGCGTGAGTGCATGCTAAGTTGCTTCAGCTGTGTCTGACTCTGTGCGATCCCATGGACTGTAGCCCATCAGGCTCTTCTGTCCATGGGATTTCCCAGGCAAGAATAGTGGGATGGATTGCCATTTCTTTCTCCAGGGGATCTTCCCGACCCAGGAATCAAACCTGAGTCTCTTCTGTCTTCTGTACTGGCAGGCTTTACTACTAGTGCCACCTGGGAAGCCCTGCAGGTATTATACGAAGACTTTTTCCTCTAATCAGTTTAAGAGGAGGGTGAAAAAGTTGGCTTAAAACTCAACATTCAGAAAATGAAGATCATGGCATCCAGTCTCATCACTTCATGGCAAGTAGATGAGGAATGGAAACAGTGAGAGACTATTTTTTTGGGCTCCAAAATCACTGCAGATGGTGACTGCAGCCATGAAATTAAAAGAAGCTTGCTCCTTGGAAGAAAAGCTATGACCAACCTAGACAGCATGTTAAAAAGCAGAGACATTACTTTGCCAACAAAGGTCTGTCTAGTCAAAGCCATGGTTTTCCCAATAGTCATGTATGGATATGAGAGTGGGACTATAAAGAAAGCTGAGCACCAAAGAACTGATGCTTTTGACTGTGGTGTTGGACTCTTGAGAGTCCCCTGGACTGCAAGGAGATCCAACCAGTCCATCCTAAAGGAGACCAGTCCTGGGTGTTCATTGGAAGGACTAATGCTGAAGCTGAAACTCCAATACTTTGGCCACCTGATGTGAAGAACTGACTCAATGGAAAAGAATGTTGGGAAAGATTGAGGGCAGGAGAAGGGGAAGACCGAGGATGAGATGGTTGGATGGCATTGCTGATGCAATGGACATAAGTTTGAGTAAGCTCCAGGAGTCGGTGACGGACAGAGAAGCCTGGTGTGCTTCCCTCGGTCACAAAGAGTTGGACACAGATGAGCGACTGACTGAATCAGTTTAAGCCAAGTTGCTGACCTGTTGTCCCTTCTGTAATAACCATGTTTTTACATTCTGGGGTATCTGAGGCTTTGCTCACCCTAGAGAGTCTGCCCACCCAGGGTAGCCAGTTCCTAGAGGTAACAGCTTGCCAAGGAGAGGCTTTTCAGTGCAGACCAACCAACCCAGAGTCCACACTCACATCTCTGACGCTAAGGCCCTTGCCACCTGCCTTAATCACCAGGGCCAAGAACCAGACAGCCAGGGGAGGCCCTGGCCCCAAGCCCTCCAACAGGATTCAAACTGGCACATTACATCTTCCAGTAAGTGTCTTCTTTGCAAAGATCACAGAGCTGGTATGTATGTTAGATGAGTTTGTCCACATACAGCACTGAGAGCCCTCTCCACCCATGTGAGCCCCACAGTATTCCGTCTTACCATGGTTGGAGTCAGCCACGTGGGGCTGTGTCCCTGCGGAGAGGATACCTTGTGCTGATGTCAAGTTTTCTCTGCTTGGCTGCCCGTGATGATCTAGGGCTGGGCTGGCAAATGGCTCTTCCTGCATCCAGGAAGCGACGCAGGTAAGACCATGTTAAACGTTGTGGTTGTTCAATCTCTAAGTCATGTCCAACTCTTTGAGACCCTGTGGACTGTGGCCCACAGGCTCCTCTGTCTATGGGATTTCCCAGGCAAGAATACTGGAGCGGGTTGCCATTTCCTCCTCCAGGGGATCTTCCCGACCCAGGGATTGAACCTGTGTCTCCTGCATTGGCAGGCAGATTCTTTACCCCTGAGCCACCTGAGAAGCCTTATGACAGGGCAGATGGGACTATACTGGTTGGCTTTGACTACTTGGGGCCCACTCTGAGAACAGGGATGAGGAATCATTAGCACAAATCATAGCGGAGAAACTCAGACCCTTTAGGAATGACTGGTAGGTTGGCAACCACTAATCATATCCTCTGTGATGGAGCATGATTATTGACCCCAAACCATGTGATACTGTACTTCACAGGGCAGTTTAGGGAGCATCAAGGCAGAGTTTAAACTGAAACACTCCAAGTCCACCTTGCCCTTAGCACTGATTGACTTGGGTAGGGGTCTTAATTCAAGTACTGTCTCTAGACCCTTGATTCCACTTCAGGAACTGACTGTTGGATCTGGGTTTAAAAGACCCAGATTGCAGTTTCTCAGATTCCATTCTACTGCTTCTACAGAAGGCAGGAATGATGAATAGCCAGTGAAGGAGTGAACTGTTTTACCCTAACAGCCTGGCATGGATGTTACTATTTTTAAGTTGTTAACTGACTAGCTATAAACTGTCATCTTAAGGCCACATTTATTGGTGTGATCATCTCCAAAGTCTTGCAGTACCTGCCACATTTAATAAATGATAATAAGAATAAATGTATTTCTTCTGTCTGCATACTATTTGTATTTCCTCATGTAAATTAATATCTAGATGCTTTTTTTAAAATTTACTAGAAAATCATTTGAAGAAAATGAAATTGAATGAAGAAAGCCTATGCCTTAAAACAGTTAGTGGTTCTGCTTTCCCTTAGAAGGGGTTTCCCAGAACGCAAGTTCATCCCTCCTGGAATCTGAGCTCTTCATTACCTCCCAGGGAGAGGCTGTCAGGCCTGGAAGAATGCAGATCCATCCAAGCTCCACAGGAAGTCTAGGCTCAGGAACAAGCGGCTGAAACAGTTTTAAAACAGCAATCTCCAGCGTATACATTTACTATTTTTAATCTCAGTTATATAATTCTTAATTATTTAAAGGATTAAAAAATTTTAAATATACTTGTCAGGCCAATTGAACTAGAACCACCGTAATTTGGACTTGCTGAGTACTGGCTTATCTGAAATACTGTGAAAGACCAATCTCTGTATTTCCAGTTGGAAGGAGGAGGAAGAATGTTTAGTGTTTCACCCTGTGCTGTAAAATGTAAATCCGGTCATTTCACTTTCCAGCTTGAAGTCCTATGACTGCCTATCACCTAAGAAAGAAATCTAAATTCCTAAGCATTTTAGATTTAATTATAAGGGACCAAAAGCCTCAAAATGAAAAAAAAAAGTGTTCTTTTTTGTTCTCCAGAAGTCTAGATCAGCACTATTTAAACGGGAGCCAGTAGCATTCAGGCTCAAGTGGCTGTAGCTGATACAAATTGAGATGTACTGAAAGTTTAAAACACACATTGGATGTTGAAAACCTAGTAAGAAAAAAGGTAAAATGTTCCATTACTAATTTTTTAAATATCATTTACAAGTTCATGTATTTTCAATAAAGTTAATTTCACCTGTTTGTTCCTACCTTTAAAGTAGCTACTAGAAAATTTTACAATTACACTTGTGCTTCATATTATTTTTCTGTTGAACAGTGTGGACTTAGATGATTCCCACGGACGTTCTTCAGGATTTCCACTAGGCATCCTGTTTAGTCTGAGTGCCTCCTGCATTAAAAAAAAAATTTTATTTCACTGTGACAGGTGTTACTTGCAGCATATGGGATCTTTAGCCATGGCACACAAACTCGTGGTTGCAGCACGTGCAATCTAGTTCCTTGACCAGGGGCTGAACCTGAGCCCCCTGCATTGGGAACAGAGTCAGGCACTGCACCATCAGTGAAGTTCCACTTTCTCCATTTAAAGCTGGGGATTGACCTACTCTCTTGCATAAAAGATGGTTTTGTGTCTACAGGGACTCTAGACGCTGAGCGCCCTTGGGAAGATGCAGTAAGCAGCTGATGGCCCAGCGGGCTGTGCCTCCCACACCTCCTGGCTCTGCCTCTCCTCTGGGTCCTCTCGCTGCCAGGCCAGGTGCACATCCCTTGACTGTGGGTGGAAGCTTCCTCCAGGTACCACAGAGAGCATTCGGGTCGTCTGTGAATGTGAACAGCAAACACTGAACAAAAACAGGATTTGGGCAGTTCCTGTGCTGTGGCCAATAGAAATTTAGATGTTCTCATGTCATGGTCTAGTTGCTGTGGCTTCTTGAGATACCGTTTACATGGATTGTTGCTCGGAAGCTGCGATAGTTAGGACCCAGTGTGTAGATAATGCAAGGCTTCCCACTGTTTCTGGGGTGCAGCTGGGGCTCCCTTGCTCCTCCCAGGATACCAGCTCACGCTTCTGCAGCTCCTCCGGGAGTCTGACATTCATGGAAGCCTAAACATACTTGGGATTCCTTTGCCTTTGTGTCTTCTAAATGCTGATTCCTTTCCTAGAATGTCTTGTCCCAACTTGTTAACCTGGAAAACCACATGTATCCTCCTGCTGTCCCGAGGGCAGCCTTTCAAGACAGCAAACAGGCCAGGTCACACTTGCCGGCTCCTTGGGGGCCATTTGACTCTGTTGTGTATATTTAGTCACTAAGTTGTGTCCTACTCTTTTGTGACCCCACAGACTGTACCCAGCTAGGCTCCTATGTCTGTGTGATTTCCTAGGCAGGAATACTGCAGTGGGTTGCCATTTCCTTCTCCAGGGGATCTTCCTGACCCAGGGATTGAACCGATGTCTCCTGCACTGGTAGACAGACTCTTTACTACTAAGCCAACAAGGAAGCCCCTGTATCATCTTTGCCACGCATCATTCCACTGTTTCTGAGTGTATACATACCATTTTGGAAGTAAATGGATGCACTTTTAAAATATTAACATACAAATTTAAAAGCGATAGTGATTTTTTTCATTTTTGGCAACGTTTGAATTTCTTTTTCAAATAATTTTGCTTTTTAAAATTAGCTAAGTTAATAAAAAAGCTAACAGTACATATTGACACGACATGGCAGCATTATGATGGTAGCAGACAACTCCCAGAAGGTGGGGAAGCACTGGCTGAGCTGAAGTCTGGCCTGGGGCTGGTTAGACTGTGACCCTGACTGGTGAGGGTTATGGGGACATTTCATGTTACTCCTTGCATTCCTGTAGAATTTCATCCAGAACTGTCTGGGTCTTCTTATAAAGATCCTGAGACAAGACAGTTTTTGTGCTTGTTTACCAACATTTTTATGACAGAAATTATTAAAAAATGAAAAGTTAAAGAATGAAAGCAAATATGAGCTCATGTACTAACTTTTTTCAATAAACCAACATCTAAGTGAACGTGTATTTTTCAGGGAATTAAAATTCAAAAATAAACTTATCAAGACAATTAAAAAAAACTGGAATAAAAAGATTAATGTTATTTAGGACACAGAAAAAAATAAAATACTTTCCAGAGTATTCTGCCAGAACAGCCTAACTCTGATACCAAAACTAAACAAGGCACACACATACACGAAAAACATAAACAAAACAGAACAAAGTAAACTCTTCAAGCGAAATCATCAGTGAACTTAGATAATACAATATGATGAAGCAGGATTTAAAGACAAAATGCAGATGTGGTTTAGTAATTGGAAATTCCAAAAGTAATTTAGTATTTTATTAAATATGAACAAAAAACTCTAGGAAAGGAAAACAGTATCTTGAATTTTAATGCTACTGCAATAACATTCAAAAAAAACGCTTCTAACCTTTCATTGTAAAATAAAAAGCAAGGGAAAAAAACGCCATTATCATGACATTCCTGGTGTCCTAACCAACGCAACAGGAAAAGAATACTAGGAGGCATACATGTCAGCAAAGAGAATAACTCATGTAGATGTCATGACCCCTATTTAGAAAATCAAAGTGAAATGACGGAAAAGCTATCAGAACTATCAGAGTTCTGGCTGGATGTAAGGAAGAACTCAAAAGCTCTGTTTCACACACAAAATTCACTTGTTAGAAAATGTAACAACAAAAAAGATCCTATTCAAAATCAAACAAAAAGTGTGAAGCATCAAGCAATAAACATGGAAAAAAATATAGAAGATTTATACACTTAAAATGACTCGTTATTGGAAGACATAAAAGATCAGAATAATGGAAGGACATTTCATAAGTTTTTGGAGACGAAGATTCAATGCTGTGGAGATATCAGTCTTCCTAAGATGAAAATTAAAAATCCCAAAGGTTGGGGTTTTTAAAATAGACCTTGATAAATCCATGCTTATCTAAAAAAGTAAAAATGCTCAAGAAGAGCCAAGAAAAACTTAAGACACTAATAATAGAAGCCAATACTATCAACACATATAACAAAGACTACAGTAATCAAAAACATACGACACACACACAAAAACATATGGCATCAGAATGGATGAGTGATCAATGGAAAAAAAAATTTCACAAACAGAATATTACACACACACAAAGGTCAAACTTCAAATTGATGGAGAAATGTTAGTTCATTTGATAGTAAATGATGTAGCAATTAGCTATTCATTTGGTGAAAACATTAGATGCCTAACACATGTATTTTAGGTAATAAATGAAAAACTGCTCACACTTACTAGTTATCAGAACATGCAAATTAAAATAACTTTATTCAGACTGGTGACAGTAAGAAGTGAAAATATATGATGTTTTTGAGGCTGTGGGGAAAACCAGTCTATTTCATGCGTAGCTAATGAGAGTATACATTTCTGTAGGGCAACCTAACATGATACACTTAAAAAAATAACCATGACCTTTGACTTAAAAATTCCACTTCTAGGAACCTACGCTACTTAAAAATATACACTGCAGTACTATCTGCAACTGTAAAAACTGGAAACAATATGAGTTCATTGTTGGGTAATGGTTAAAGAAATTCTCATAGATTTGTATTATGTGACTGTTAGAAGACATATATGTATTTATGTGGAAAAATTTGTAAGACATTAAAAACAAAAATCAATCCAATCCCACCCTACCCTACTGTGTGAGGACAAGGTTACACTGAACAGAGAAGTGTCTTAAAGGATACACACCAAAGTGTCAACAGTGATTGCCTTTGGGAAGAGGAGTGGAAATGTGAGCAATGGAGATGCAGAGGAAGGGTCAAGGCAGGGGAGGATGGTAGGGTAGGTGTGTTAACTTTGTATTTAAACTGTTGGAATATATATTCACTTTTATAAAAGTGTTTTTAAAAAGTTTCACAGTAAGAAGAAAAGACCAAAACGAGTTGGACTAGAACATGATTTGGCTTCTAAGGAAGATTTTGTTTGAACAACGGGGTTGCTTGATAAGTTCTTTGGACCACTGGCAATCTATCAGTGAGTCATTTTATAAGTCAGCTATATCTGTGCCATCAGCGGGCAGGCCTATTTTAACCCTGGTTAGGCTTCCTGTTCTATTTGCACACAGTCATGTATGTTCAGTAAGACAAATCAGTTTTAATATTAACAACATACAAGCATGGAAATGCATTGTGGACAAAGTATATGCATGAAAGGTTAAGTGACAAAAACTAAAAATAATTGGTGATTTTGGATATCTGCTTTTACCCCTCCTGTCTCCCACCCCAAGAGGCCAATAAGCATATTCTAGTGCTAAGAGCCATGTATAGAGCTGTGGATGACCAACGCTGCCATTGTTTAAAAAATGGCGACAAGTTTACGGTATAGACGCTAATGCTACCTGATGAAAAAGTATAAAAACCTAGAACGCTGACAGATTTTGATGGTGATTAAAAAGAAATTAATTTAATCCTTAATGATCAGTTCTACTGCTACCGTACTGCAAGGCAAACTTTGTGAAGTTTCAAGAGAACTAAAGTTAGCATTGCTGTATTCTCCAACCCAGTTGCTTTTTATTTATTTTTTTCTAATATTTACTGGAAATCCTCTACTTTATTTCAATCCCCTGGCTCCATCCCAGCCAAAGCCATGTTTTGTTTAATGTTTAATATGCCTGTATTATTTGGAAGATAAAGATCCCACATCCCCAGTGGCCAGAGAGCCCCATGTCCATGAATTCTGACCTACTTGTAAAAATGACCGAACACACATTTTAGATGATTAAGAGACACATTTTCTTCCTCTGCTGACTGCTGTTTTAATAGAAAAAGAATATAAATTTTTACATTATAAAATGTATTTCATTTTTTCCCATAGAAACTTAAAAAACACTAACTATAAAATAAATGGATGCTTAAAGCCAAATTTCACATAGTACTGTACCAGTGAGGGAAAATGTGTATTTGGGCACAAATACCCACTAGACTCGGGGCACAAAACATCAGTGAGCACAGAGAGTAACTCCGGTGAATGATAATCTGACTGCTACATGATCTTTTGGTCTCTCTGTCCCACCTCACTTATGATTCAGAGGTTGATCTTCGGATCAGGTCCCCAAAATAAGCAGTGATTGTCTTCAACCTATTATTAAGAAAGTTTTGTTCTATTTCCACTTGCCCTCCAGGCCCAGCCAAGGATGCCACCTGAAAATGGAACAGAAGAAAGTCATACGCACATAAGCATGACTTCAAAATGAACCTTCCATTCAGATGCTTTATCAAGACAATACCACTCAGGCTTTTAAGACTTTCAAATAATGAGGCATCTCAAATGTTCACTGTCACTTTCCAGGTGAGTATTAGTGAAGTGTTTGGTGGCAGAAATACTTGTTGTTTCAGATACTTTTGACATTATGGGTAGGATCACAGTGCTATGTTATTGTATAAGACCTAATCTCTCCAAAGCCAGAAGTTACAGAACTTAGAGGAACAGAACCACATATCCTTCCCGAATATCAGGTTATTTATTAAGATAGAACATATCAGAGAGCGAGACAGACCTGTCCATCTCTCACAGGAGCTCCAGCTTCTGTGATCTGACTCTTGCTTCCTCGGTGGGCTCTGTGCTGTTCTCCCAGCTTGAATCACCTCCTCCACCTGCTGCTCTTGCGTGTGTATATTTTTAAGTCTCCCCTCCCCGCTTTACTGTGATTAAATATACTGCTCTTTTTGAGGTCTACTCGTATACGGTGACTGGCCCTGTTATTGAGAAGCTAAAAGTACCACCAACTCTTCATCTCTGAAGAGTTAACCTCAAAAGGATGCTTCACAAGAGCAATGCTTTACTACCCTAAATCCTTACACAAAGTTTCATTTTAGTCCAGCATCTTTTGTCTAACCTCTCAGGTCTATTACTAGCAAATACACTCCCTTCTAACCATCACCAGAGACCAGTTTGTTGAGGGTGGCAGGGGGGTGAAGGGAAAGGGGGACAGAGTGGAAGCCTGGGAGTCAGAGACCTGGAGACAGGGAGTGGGGGAGAGAGGGCTTCCGGAGTCCCAGGGACTGCAGTCCGGTCCTTGTAACCGGAAACACTGCAGCTGTGTGTTCTGCACAGAGAGGTGCTGTTTGGAGACAGGGAGTAGGGGACAGAGGGCTCCCGGAGTCCCAGGGACTGGTTTGGAGGTGAGACATCTCATCTCAGTGGTATTACATGTGCTCCACCAGCTTCCAGCGGGAAGTAAAATTTACTGTGTATCATCAATGAGCATGTATTCTACAGTACTTCAACTTCTCCTTAGAAAAATGTCACAGATACAGAAATAGGGAAGAAGCAAAGGTCATTCCAGGGTACACGCTGAAAGAAAAAAAAGAGGCTGTCCCACTAGGAAAGTAACAATGTTGATATCAACCTCTTCCAGAGATGCAAAGAGATGGCTGTGTTTTTATCAATAGGGATAGATGGCAGCAGAAGCCAAACAGTACCTGCTACAATGAGAAGATGCACGTATACATCCCACTATTGACTAAAAAGGCATAAAGTAATTAAAGTAAAACTAGAAGTGAAAAATAGTGAAGTCATCTCAGAGCAGCAATTATCAGGAAGAAAGAAGTGTTTCGTTTTCTATTCTGATATCTTTGTGCCTAGGCAGTGTATTAAAAAGTAGAGACATCACTTTGCTGACAAAAGTCTGCATTGTCAAACATAGGGTTTTTTCAGTAGTCATGTATGGATGTGTGAGCTGGACAATAAAAAAGACTGAGCGCCAAAGAACTGATGACTTTGAACTATGGTGTTGGAGAAGACTCTTGAGAGTCCCCTGGACTGTAAGGAGATCCAACCAGTCAATCCTAAAGGAAATCAACCCTGAATATTTATTGGAAGGATTGATGCTAAAGCTGAAGCTTCAATACTTTGGCCACCTGTTGCAAAGAGCCAATTCATTAGAAAAGACCCTGATGCTGGGAAAGACTGAAGGCAGGAAGAGAAAGGGACAACAGAGGATGAAATGGTTTGATGCCATTGCGGACGCAATGGAAATGAGTTCGAGCAAATTCTGGGAGATGGTGAAGGCCAGGGAAGCCTGGCGTGCTGCAGTCCATGGGGTCACAAATAGCTGGACATGACTGAGCGACTAAACAACAGCAATCTTTGTGCCAGTCTGATTTTTCACGAGAAAGGGCAAATGAAGAATTTTGTCTTTAACCAATGAAAGGCGTATCGACTAGTATATTTAAAATATAATTGCTTTACAGTAATTTATCTATGAATTAAGATATAACTTAAGCACAGTATTTCTCCCATTCCTTTAAATAATGATTTACATAAAAAAAGTTGAGACTGGCAAAGCAGAAGTCTTCTCTGGGTGTGGGGTGGGGATTGAGAGGAAGAGGAAGGAAAGGAGAGACGAGGTGGGTAAAGAGAAGCGGCGCTGAGCTGAAACAGCAGCAAAAAATCTACCGGAACAGGGAGAGCAGAGCACCCAGAGGCAAGCAGCAACATCTCAGTTCTACCCGTAACTTGCTCATCAATGCAGAAAGCCATTAAGATGAGGTTTGGCTTCCTAAATCTAAAAAGGAGGAATATTACCAATCTCCCTGAAAAGAGCACCCTGTAATTCATACACAGAATTACATTAAAATGAATCTGAGAAGGTAAGGTTTCCTGCACTTGGGGGTTTTGGGTAGAAAAAGGAATGAAGATGTCTTACATGGGAGTTTTTGAGGTCTATGACAGATTATTTTATTCAACAACTACTGAGTAAATGGCTTAAGGGTTTTTCTTCCAGGCAGTGGAGTGCACCAAAACCAAAACAAAACCAAAGGAAGCATTCGTGAATCTCTCATTCTAGCCAGGAGACTCAGACGATGGACAACTAAAGCAAGTATCAAAAACACCCACCTAGTGTTTAGCAAGAAATTTAAAACAGAATTAGTATGTTACTTTAAGTGTTCTATTTAAAAATGATTTCTAACCTTAGCCTTTTTGTGCTTTTAAAAGATATTTTCACAAGTACATACATTTTCAAGGTTAGAATTCTGGAGTTGAAATTGTAACTATGTAACTAAAAATTATGTAGTTCAAGGCAATAAATAATATTTTGTTTCAAGCAAACTTATTGCCATCAATTTACAGCTGTCTTTATTTTTCACTAGTAGGTTTAACTGACAAAATGTCATCTGGTTCCTTCCCCTTTTTTAAGTTTAATAAATTAAGAGGGGTGGGGTAAGGAGCGGGAGAGGAAGAGGAAGGAGGGAGGGGAGGGAAGGAAAGAAGTAAATAGATAAAAATCAGCAGTTCCCAATTACAGGCTATATTTTTGGTATTGGACCAAAATATACTATGATTACCAAAAGAAACGCCAGTCTGTTTGGACAGGAAGTACAACTAAGGACTGGACTCTCATGAACTCGACTTCATGTCAAGCATGCCACTCTGCTCTTTCTAAACCCTGCCGTACCATCTCTTCTCTCATTTAAAAAATCCTACATGTGGTCTACCTGTGGCTGATTCATGTGGATGGATGGCAGAAACCAATACAACAATGTCAAGCAAGCATCTTCCAATTAAAAATAAATTCAAAACGGAAGTTATTAAAATATATCAAACAGATTAAAATTGGGAGAAAAAATCCTATATGTGGATAATTTTCATTTTAAAAAGAAAAGCTGATTTCCTATAGTAATTTGATCCAAATTCAATACCAGTATAATGCATTTGAAATTTCAAGTTTTTTTTTTTACTTTTATTATTCTCTAGTATCATTACGCCCTCTAGCGGTAGAATATGTGAATGAGCTAGCTACCAACTGCAATTCTGCCATGTGTGTGAAAATCAAAATCCAAGAAAAAAAGTTCACTTTGTCCTTGGGCAAGTGTTCATTTAGCTAGAAAAAATGTACTCACTCAAACTTTCGTGATAGTGAATTTCCTATTGTCATTCAAGTACCCAAATATCCCATCTAATGTTTCATAGAAGGATCATTTAGCCTCCTGTGAGACTAGTTATGATGTACAATTATTTTTTCTTAAAAATTTTTTTTTTCCTTTTCTTGATGTGTAATATTTACATGCGAGAAAAACAGAATTATGGAATAGACTCAGCCTTATCTTGCAATCTAGAACTGAGTCACATGAATAGCAGATGTTAGGTTTAATATTCAGTTTGATATAAAAATACATAAAGCCAGGAGAGAGTGCTTTTTCCTTCTCCTGTCATAGCACACACTACCTGAGAGACCTGATGTTTAGACACAAAGTCTCACCAGTAGATGACAAGCACCAAGATCTAAGATTATCCCCTTAAAACTCAGAGGAGAACTGATTTGTTCATTCTGTTTCCTCTTCTTTTAACCCAGAGAATCTCACTTCTGGCTGCACATGACAATCACTTGGGGTGTTTTAAAAATTCATGTGTGGGCCTCATCCTAGAAAACAAACTGGAGAGAATCTTCCCCAGTAGACTTGAGTATCAGTAGTTTAAAAAAGCTACTCAGTGACAACTGTACCAAGAAGAAAACAGGAGAACATCTTCAAGACACTGAATTTAGCCATCGTTTCTGGAGATGACATCAAAAGCACAGGCAACAAACAAAAAAATTAGCTAAGCTGAACTTCATCAAAATGAAAACATTTTGTGCATTAGAAGGCATTACTGAGAGAGTAAAGGGGGACTTCCCTGGTGAGCCAGTCCCTAGGACCCTGCACCCTCACTGCAGGGAGCTCAGGTTCAGTCCCTGGTTGGGGAACGAAGATCCCCCAGGCTGTGCGGTGTGGCCAGAACAAGAGTAACCAAAAACACTTCTGAGGCAACCCATGGGATGAGAGAAAAAACTGGGAAAGCATATATCCAATAAAGGGTTAATACCCAGAAGACACGCACATGAAAAGACGCTCAGCATCACTTAGGAAAGCACAAGCTAAAAGCACAGTGAGGTACCGTTCCATACCCACTAGGATAGTTATTACCAAACAAAATAACAAATGTTACTGAGACTGTGGGCAAGTTGGAACTCTTGTGACTACTGTTGGGAATGTAAAATCATTCTGCTGCTGTGGAGAACAGTCCAAAACCTAAAAATAGAATCACCATCTGATCCAGCTGTTCCATTTGTGGATATATAACCAAGAAAGCCGAAAGCAAGGACTTGACCAGATGTGTGTACACCCGTGTTCATAGCGGCATTATCCACAGCAGTCAAAAGGTGGAAACAACCCTGAATGTCCGCAGACGGGTAACAGGATGAACAAAACGCGTGTGCATACAACAGACTGTCATTCAGCCTTAAAAATAAAGGAAGATTCTGACACACGCTACAACACAGATGAACCTTAAGGACAGTATACTAAGTGAAAATAGCCAGACACAGAAGGACAAATATCGTATGGCTCCACTCACTGAGGCATATACGAGCAGTCAGATTTACAGACACAGCGGGTAGAAGGCGGGCGCTGGAGGCAGTGGTGGACGGGTGTGGAATCAGTCTGTGATGGGTACAGAGCTGCAGTGTCAGAAAACAGAAATGTCCCAAGGCACATGGTGCTGACGGCTGTCCCACAACACGAATGTATTTAATGCTCCTGGACCGTATGCTTCAGAGTGATTTAGGGTGAATTTTGTCATGAATGTTCTACTACAATTAAAAAAAAAAAAAGAAGCTATTCAGGTGATTTAATTTGCAGCCAGATCTGAAACCCAGCATTCCAAAGATTAAGCAGATGAAGCAAAGATGGGAAAGTGTAATAAACAAATACAAGAACATGTTTAGTACGTAAGTGTTACCGGTTAGTAGAGGAGAAGAGAAAAATCTGCAATCTGGAATGTGTGTTTATAAACTAGATTCTGTCATTTTACAGTTTTGGGGGGGCGGGGGTGGTGTTTGCACCTCATGGCTTGTGGGATCTTAGTGCCCTGATCAGGGACGGAACCTGTGCCCTCTGCAGTGGCAGCAGTCTTAGCCACTGGACCACTAGGGAAGTCCCCGTTTTACAAATATTAAAGATGTCCATTTTGCCCTCTAGGGAAATCATGACATCTTTACCTATTGTTCTTCTTCCAAATCTTAGTAATGTTTACATTCTTTCCACAATAACTTTATGGCAGGATCTTCTGAGTAACAGACACAAGAATTTTTGAAGATTTATGGGCTGGAGGGACTGTGAAAACTGGTTTACTTATTTCATTTATTCTTCAAAAAACACATTAGATGGGATAGAAAGAATTTATATATGTGAGGAATGAAGAACAGACAGAAGTAATCTCCCAGAAGGGAAAAGGAGACAAAACATCAGAAAGTACAGTTATGGGACATTAACTTTCATGTAATAGATGTCCTGATAAAGAGAAAAAGATGGTGAGAACATAGCTGAATAAATAATGGAGATAATTTCAGAGTTAAATATGATGAACAAAGCTCAATGAGAGTCAGCTCTCAGAGTACCAAATGGGAGAGAAAGGAAAAACCAACACCCAGCAATGCTGGAGTAAAACTTAAAGATGAAAGACCAAAGATTCTCAACAGCATACTTAGCACAAAGCAGATATGTGATGAAAGTGAAAGTCGCTAATTCAGCTCTTTGCGACCTCATGGACTATATAGTTCATGGAATGCTCTAGAACAGAATACTGGAGTGATAGGTGCTTACAAAACACATCAACGAAAGCATGAAACCAAGACATCCTCAGATCGCTGTGAAGCAGTTATTATTCTAGGGAAAAAACCAACATGTTTAAAATAAATGTTTGTGATATGAACAGAACAAGGATATGTGAATGTTAGTCAAGTGCCCTACACCTCAAGACCATAGAAAAAAACTGTTGGTCACATTAAGGTTTCATCTGTCTGTGTATCCATCAAGGCTGTCATTTTCAGGAATACCTAACACCTATTCTCAAGGCAGGCTTCAGTAAAGGTATCTTGGCTATGTCAGGTGTGCAGGACTGGAACACAACACACTCATCCTTTCAGGACATGGAACGAAAAGCCCTGAGTGTTCTGCTGATGGTCATGTACGCCGGGAGCCAAGGAGATGAGCAGGATGAAATGGGCATGGGTAGACTTAACTGCTGAGACTTGTAGTTTTCTAATAATAGGAAAAAAAGCCAGGCATTTCTCATAAATATGCTCTCAAGTAAACAAATACCCTGCATCTTTTTCTGTCTAGTCTCTGTAACAGTCACACCAGAGGTTCATAGAAGATCTTTAGTAATGGCTTACCTGGTCGGTATCAGCATTTCTTGGAAGAAAGAAAACGATATTATTAGTGATCTTCTGGGCAAGTCTGAAAATTTCAAAGGTAGACAGTAGTTAAGGAAAAGTAACAAAAACAGCGGTTGATTTCTGATCAGAGATATGTTCTTCAACTGTGATATCATAACCCAAGTGTATTCTGATGTGGAACAGCGCTCTGTGTGTGTGTTAGTTGCTCAGTCATGTCCAACTCTGAGACCCCATGGACTCTAGCCCTCCAGGTTCCTCTATCCATGGAATTTTCCAGGCAAGAAAACTGGCGTGGGTTGCTATTCCCTTCTCCAGGGGGTCCTTCCAGACCCAGGGATTGAACGGGGGTCTCCTGCATTACAGGCAGATTCTTTACCACTGAGCCACCTGAGAAGCCCAACAGTACCTCGAATGGGACCTAAAGGAGAAGAAAGGTCTGTCTTGTCAAAGTTATGGTTTTCCCAGTGGTCATGTATGGATGTGAGAGTTGGACCGCAAAGAAAGTTGAACACCGAAGAATTGATGCTTTTGAACTGTGGTGCTGGAGAAGTCTCTTGAGAGTCCCTTGGACTGCAAGGAGATCCAACCAGTCCATCCTAAAGGAAATCAGTCCTGGGTGTTCACTGAAGGGCTGATGATGAAGCTGAAACTCCAATACTTTGGTTACCTGATGTGATGAACTGACTCATTAAAAAAGATTCTGATGCTGGGAAAGATTAAAGGCAGGAGGAGAAGGGGACTACAGAGGATGAGATGGTTGGAGGGCATCACCGACTCAATGGAGATGAGTTTGACTCAACTCCGGGAATTGGTGATGGACAGGGAGGCCTGGCGTGCTGCAGTCCATGGGGTCACAAAGAGTCAGACACGACTGAGTGACTGAACTGACTGAGCTGTCTCTAACAGGTCAGGGATTAGAAGTTTAATCTATGTATTGGATTATCCTAGGGTAGCAACCGAGAGCTAGAAACACACACTTTCTTTCTGCTATTTCCTAGTTTTTGTGAAAACAGGATGAACGGGAAAGCACAATAACCACATCTTTCTAGTAAAGAATAAAGACAAGTAACTCTGTCTACTGTACTTTTTCTAAATTTTAATTAGTGATTTAAAACAATTCCAGTTAAGAGCCGTAAATGACTCCTCTGGGGAATTGAGATAAAAGGAAAAATAACACATGCTGCTGCTGCGTTGCTTCAGTCATGTCCAACTCTGTGCGACCCCATAGATGGCAGCCCAACAGGCTCCCCCGTCCCTGGGATTCTCCAGGCGAGAACACTGGAGTGGGTTGCCATTTCCTTCTCCAAGGCATGAAAGAGAAAAGTGAAAGTGAAGTCGCTCAGTCGTGCCCTACTCTTCACGACCCCACGGACTGCAGCCTACCAGGCTCTTCCATCCATGGGATTTTCCAGGCAAGAGTACTGGAGTGGGGTGCCATTGCCTTCTGGAACACATGCTAGTCTTCCTGAAATAAGGGGCTGCTCCAGTAACCTGGAGAAGTAACAGGAAGAACTTGGAGACACAGACAACTTAGGTCAGTGTGAGCCGAAGATAAGTCAAGGGACAGTCACCCAGAGCCCAGGAACAGGTCCTGAGGAAACCCCTGATTTCCAGACAGTAATTCCAAACAATTAATGCCCTTTAGTTCTTCTTTTCTAATGGGACAATTGGAGAGCAACCAATGGAAATATAACCTCATATTTGCCATAACTTTTGGAGATCAATCACCAGTTAATTTTTATGCAAAACAAACTGGAATCTATCAAGTGCTATTAGCTAACATCTCTCCTGTTCACTAATTTCTCACACACACACACACACACACAGACGTTTCCTCTCCACAGCACCGTTTGAGTGAACTCTAGGACTTCCAAAGGATATCCATCAGGAGACATCATGGTGCTGATGTCGAAGATCTCGGCAGTGGCGTAGTCCGGTCCTCCCCAAGGCGGGCTGAGAAACACGACATCGGCCTTTAGACTAGAAGCCAGCTGCAGGAAATCTCCACAGATGAACTCGATCTTGTCCACTACGCCATAAATTTCTGCATTATTGCGAGCAAGATCGATCTTAACAGGATCAATATCGATGGCAATCACTAAAAATAGGACAAGAAAGAGGAGTTCAATGATACTGATTGTCAGTTATATGGACGACTGCATCTTCTGAGCAGTCTTTATTTTCTGTGCGTTTAAGTCCCGTTTTTAAAGGGAGATTTGGCCACATAAATGAGAGAATTTAATTTAAAAATTTCACCTAACCTAGGAAGATTCACTTCCTAGAGAAGGAAATGGCAACCCACTCCAGTATTCTTGCCTAGAGAATCCCATGGATGCAGCCTGGTGGGCTACAGGCCACAGGGTCGCAAAGAGTCGGACATGACTGAGCGACTTTACTTTCACTTTCAGGAATATTCACTTGTGCTGTATCAAGAAAATGAGACCAAGGATGTGGCCTGCAGAGCTGTCTCACTTAGGCCGCTGGGCCAAGGTAACCAGTGAGGTGGCTACCCAGCAACCCAAGCCTGGTCTGTGGTCAGAGCTGTACGGTAGACACTTGGGAAGGTGATGGCTGCACAGACAGCTTAGAAATGCTAAGATTTCACAGAAGACCAATTTCCTCAAGATGAGGCAATGTCCAAAAGTAGACAGATTTGACAATGTCTACAAAAAGGCAAATAAAACATTTTGACAAACCTATGTAGCTAACTTACGAAGAAGAGTTGCAAAAACACCTGCTGGTGATGTTTAATGAGACATTTTAGGTAGAGGGAACAGACGTCATGTTTTTACCACACGGGCTCTCATTTAATTTACTCCAATTTCATAATTAGCAACGCAAACGTAAGTTAATTCCGACTTACTCATGTCTTCCAGTAAATTACTCATGTGCACCTGTGTGTGCAACAGGATGTTAGTGGCAATATTTTATGTCTGCAAGGGCGGAGTGCAATCCTGATGCATATACCATGGTTGACAAGGAAATAGCTGTATTACAGAAAATGTTGGTTTCAAGGTTTGTTAATGCTTTGGGGAAATAATGCACTAAGTACATCACTGGAACAGTGAATACAGGCACCAACCCTATGTTGCAAAATCATCCATCCACAACACTATTCTTCTAAATAACTTTCATATTTATAAAAGGGACAAGGTCCTTTTAGCTGCTTAATCTGCTGAATTGATAGCATGGAGACAGATGTAGAGATACACTGTCAACAGCAAAAATTCAACAGAAAAAAAGTGACTTTCAACACCAACTGTATTTGGCTAATCGCCCTGTTTTCACCTGTGCTCTCTTGGAAGCCATTTTTGTTTTCGGGCCTAACAGAGTGTGAGCAACTCAATCTGGCAGGTGAATGAAGTGCTGATAGGTGCTGGAGATACCGCGGGGAATAGCAATGTCCAGGAATGGCGGCCACTGGCCACCTTGTCCAGTCTCATAAAGCCTCCCCCTCAACCCATCTCTGGAAACAGCACATGTACCACCTACCTGACACAGTTCCTGGCAGATATACAGTAACAGGTTTTCTTTTCTGGGATTCCAAAGTCAAACAACCATGAGGACAGTCTAATATTTAAAAGGTTCTTAGTGTCTTAGGATGTCAAAGCTGAAAGGTATCACAGCATTCTCTCAGTTTAATCTCTCCTTTCCATTAAGATTAAAGGTAGTCTAAAATCATACAGCAGGTGAGGGCAAAGCCGGACCCCACCTCCCCTGCTGCACTATCTACGCTTCTCTTCTTTCAGAGAAGTCTCCCCCATTTTAATAGTTTTACTTTTATATCATGTTATAATCTTGCCGCTACTGAGCTGGGTCTGTGTGATCTTGGGCAAATTACTGCATGTTTTATTTCTCAGTTTATTTGTTAAACACAGAAAGTATAAAAGATACATATCACAAGACTATTGACTAAATACACTGATACATATTAAACACAACAGTACCCAAAGTGTAGTCTTAATATATGCTAACTATTATTGTTAAATATTTGGCATTAAATTATCTATGATTATATTTGAGTAAAGATAGGGCTGAAGGAAAATGAAACATCTGATGAATAAACTGAAATTAATTAATGAGTAAACCACTGATGACCAATTACCTCTCTTCCCTGTTAGGGCAAACTGAATGGTATTTCCTCCAACTCCACAGAAGGCGTCCACAATGGTGCCACTCTCCAAGGACTGGCTGACCCTGCCCGCGATATGCTCGGCAATCTTCTCGGGAGTAACTGAAAACCAGCCCTCTGCAAAGGGAAAGGCTTCTGTTAGGACATTCAGTGTCAAGAAGCCAAGCCAGACACAGACACAGCAAACATCGATGTATACTACTGAATAAATACCCAAAAAACAACTCAGTTTCTCTTTTCAAAAAATCATATATTATCCAGTTTGAAAGAAAGGTCTACAAATTTTGTTATAAATGGAGCAGTACTATCCCCAGTCCCAATTTTCACATAAACAACTAACCACCTCTATTCTTGCCTGATTCTTTTACAAAACGCCTCCAATAACTGAAAGCAATACTGATTTTTCTGTCTGAAGTAGTAACAATTGACTGCCTATTGTGGGAAATAGAAAGGTAGCTGTTCTAGCTGATCAACTCCCCAAACTTCACTGAGGCTCCCAATTCATTCATTCCTAGAGGGGAAGTAATGAACCAGATTTGTACCAGACACTTGGCAAAATCTGCAGAAAGCAAGGATGTGACAACACGACTCTAGGGTTGTCTTCATCTTCAGTAATGAAGTCCTGTGTCCACTCCACAAGAAAAGGACACTGCCCTCCTCCTCCTTGTCCAACAGAAGGAATTTATATTTTTCAGAATATTTCTCTGAACAAAATGATGTACCAATTTTCCTATTCCCTCTCCCTTTTTTAAACCAAAACTTTAAATGGCTCCTCACTGGTAGAAGAATAAACTCATAAACTCCTATTATAGAATTATCAGCTTTTATCCAGTCTTATTTCCCCAACAAACTCTATGTATGCTCCCTGATATACAACATTTTACAAATAATTTTAAGAGGTTCAAGGAACCCCGGAAACTCCACCACAGATCAGTACCTCCTGATTTTGACAGTTAATAAATATTAATAATAAATAATATATAATAAATAAACGGTAGAAATATTTAAGTAGCGCCAACACGAAAATAAGCATCAGTTTGTGCAACTGAGTATAAGCTAGCTGTTTAAGGTCATGGTAGGAAAGCTGGAGAAAGAATTCAAACTTTCCAGTGTTAACTGATTAACTTACAGCTTTCTGCTCATCAGATGTTCTGTTTAATCATCTATCAATTGTGCTAAAAATACAGAATAAACCTGAGTCTGAGTTTAAAAAACACGTTTATATCCAAATTGAGAGACACTGTGGAAGATGACTGGCAGCTATTCTCTAGAAAATGTCAAAGTCATGAAAGGCAAAAAGGTTGAGGAACTGTCCCAGATTAAAGGAAAAGAAACATGAAAATAAATGTAATATACGATCCTACACTGGAAGGAAAAAAATGCTGCAAAGGACATGATTAGGATAATTGATGAAAGGAGAGCACTACTTTGTTGATTATAACATGGTAACAATGTTAAACTTCTAACCTTATCACTGTTACATCATTGTTCTTAGAAAATATACACCAAAGTATTAAGGGGTAGGAGTAGCTGGATCAGAAAATACACATACACAGAATGACAAAGCAAATGTGGCAAAACGGTAGAAAGAGCTCAATCTGAGTAGAAGGGATATGAAAGTTTCTTACAATTCTTATAACTTTTCTATAAATCTGAAATTATTTCAAAACCAAGTTAAAAATTACACATCCACGTTACCTCTGTCTAATTTAATCCCATCATCGAAACGGGAGAAGAGCCTGTACCTCTGAGCCCAGTACTTCACAAGCTCAGGCACGGCAGCGATGTCAGGGGGCAGATTCAGCTCCTTTTTGTTCTTCTTTTTCTTTTTCTTCTTTTTCTGACTTTTAGCTAGAACAAAAGAACAGAACCAATACAGATGGTGACTACAGAAAGAGGAAATCACAGGTGAAGTTGATAAAAGTGTGGTTACATCAAATAACTAGAATTTGGGGCTGCGCTCCAGAACACGCAGCCTACAGAGCAGTGTGGTGGCAGACGCCAGTCTAATGGCATCGATGGAAGTGCTCCAATAGCTCCCTATGTGAGTTAACTTTTTATTTTACCGTGCTTGTGCAGCCAAGGGGGCTCTGAGTCTGGAGGTGTAGATGATCGTAAACGGTAACGAGGGAAAGGCACACTGAGAACAATGACCTTCCGCCCGTGACAGTGTGAGCACATTCTCACCTTCAGCCTCTTCCTGGCGAGGGTCCGAAGCAGCCTGGGGCACGCAGCCCTCTGTATCTGTCCCGGCGGCTTCTGGGCTGGTCCCGTCATGCGTCTCTGCTCCCACTTCCCCGGCTGGACACACAGCAGGATGCTGTCCAGGTTTTGCCTCACTCATTTCCACCGGGTCATCCCCCTTCTCAACAGACACTTCTGGTTCCTCTGAGCCACTGCTTGTGCAAGTGTCTTGCATGTTGTTATGAGAAACCGACTCTGGCGATGCTTCTTCATCCACTGGTTCCTTAACCCATTTTAGAAATTTTTCTACCTGAAATGTTAAAATGTTACAAGCATGAATTAATTCTTTGTTACAAAGAACATGTCTACCTGCTTTACCATTTTTGACCTGACAAGCTGCGTCACAGTATTAGCTCAGATATGTACATTACATCATACAAGTTATGTAATTCCAACCTAAATGTTACCTGGATATACCATGACCTCACTTAAACACAAGACGATGACCTTCCTGCATGCAATCAACACTAAGAGGATAAAGGTCTCTGTTCCAGTAACTTTCCATTAGGTCTTCTAACAATATAACCGTAATATACATTACCATTACAAATGCACTCACCTACTGTTGAGCCATAACTTTTAGTTTTTCCAACTATACAGAATTTTCTGCAATGGCCCAGGCTATCTGATCTATGTTAAATGGTACTCAGCATCAGAGAAGAACTCTACAAAGATTTAGTGTCAATCCGTCTAAAGAAAATGTGAGCTGCCTTCTAATGAAGCAGCAGAGTCAGTAAAGTGATTCCTAAGAAACAGGTTTCTTCTTTGAAATGCAAACAAGGCTCAAGGTCAGATGATGCACAATTTCATGCAATTTTCTAACGTGAATATTCTTCGTTAACAGATCTTCCTGATCTTCCTAAGAGTCAAGAGATGAGAATAAGAGTGACAGAGAGGCAATGGGCGGAGACCACAACCCAGAACCTTCCTTTGGGGGCACCAATCGGATACTAAGGGCACAACAGCCACACTGATTTTACTTTCTCAGCCACACACAGCAGTTATGTTTCAGCTCTTCAGCTATGGACGAATGTATGGGACTACCACATCCAACACAGTTTAGGAAGACCTGTTAGACTGATCAAACTGGTACTAGGAAATTTGTTCCAGATATAGCCAGGGCCACTCACATAGTAAAATAACACCACAAACCAAGCAATCTGAAATACAGTAAAAATAAAACCAGCGATAAATCTGTAGGATGTTTTAGAAGGATGGTGAAGTTAAGGAAAGATAATGTACACAAAGGATAAAACAAAGTCATCATGGGGCTTGAGACTTTGCTTCATTGCTCTACAGAGCTGCCCCAAAGGTGGCAGACACGAAACTGCTCACTGGATGGAGCTCTTTTTCTATAACAGAGGAGGATCACTCAAGAAACGAAGCAAAAGCAACTCTAATTACTTTTGTTTCCTAGGTACTCAGAAGGCTGGTATAGCAAAATCCGAGAGGGGATGTGTGTGCTCCAGTTAACACCGTGAGTCACTAAATTAGCTGTAGGGCTCATGACAGTAGGGTGAACTTGTCTGCAAAGTTAAGACTGATCACCTCTGCTGCTGCTGCTAAGTTGCTTCAGTCGTGTCCAACTCTGTGTGACCCCATGGACTGCAGCCCACCAGGCTATTCCGTCCATGGGATTCTCCAGGCAAGAACACTGGAGTGGGTTGCCATTTCCTTCTCCAATGCATGAAAGTGAAAAGTGAAATTGAAGTCGCTCAGTCGTGTCTGACTCTTAGCGACCCCATGGACTGCAGCCCACCAGGCTCCTCCATCCGTGGGATTTTCCAGGCAACAGTACTGGAACGGGGTGCCACTGCCTTCTCCCCAATCACCTCTAGGTGACCTCAAAATTAAGGCTTACAGTAGCTGCTGTCAGAAATCAGGCCTCCAGGATGGTACTTAGCCTGAAACAGATGAGACATCACTGCACACATCAGACAACATCCCCTATTTACTGCTCCATATGTTACTACTTTGTAGATTTCAAACATCCCCATCAGACCACCCCCAAATTACCTATTCTGCAAATTCCATTCACACAATAAAAGCCTTGCGGAAGCAAATGGAACAGAATTTTTGGTGCCCTCACCACCAGAAGAAGCAGGGTTCTCATTCACAAACAACAATTAAGCGGCCAGAGTCACAAACTCAGACTAGGTTTGTAAATATGGAGCAAATGTTACACACACCTTACTCAAAGTTCTGCTTTTCTTAAAACCAGTTTTCTCTGACTCTTTAGTGAAGAAGATGTGCTTGTTTTTCATATTGATTTGTCGTCTCATGTCCAAGGACTTTGACTTCTGCTTCATGTTCTTCTGCAAATACCTGACCCGCCGGCGACTGAAGTTTGAAATTCCTCCATATCTGTGACCAAACCAAAAGGAGTGGACTCAGACATGAGGGTCTACGGATTTCTTTATACGAAAAGAGAAGAAACTAACAATTTTCACTATTTCCTATTAGCAGTCAATACTTTTATTTCATTTTTTTAAATTATGGAAATTACAAAATAAAGTTAAACATGCAGAGGACTGCAGAGGACTTTTTAAGGTCTAGCTTGTAGATTAATTCTCAAGGAAATGTGAAACACCAATGGTGGGAATAATATCAACACATCTTACCTAAAACAGAAAGGAGAAATTATATTGTAAAATGTAACAAAGAAACAGCAGGAAACTATAATCCCAATGTTCATTGGGGAAAATACAATTTTTTTCACAGTAAGGTGATGCCAAAGCTCTTCTAACCCTGTTCTGGATATCTTCAAATTATCTTGAAAGTGGCCACTAGATTCTTAAATCAATCTGAACTCACCTAAGAAGTAAACCCCCATTACTAAAGTTAACTAGAGAACATCTGCTGATCTAACCATGTGAATTTTTCCAGTCCTAGAAGACAAATGTCCGTTGTGAAGCCTTCATTGACTCTCTGAAGCCTCACTAACTGCCTCTCCTACAGACTATTAGGGACCTATAGTATAACATACAATTTAGCACTTAAACTCTGAAGAGTTTGGCTTTAAATGTCAAGTGTATCTTCCACCCATACTATAAACTTAATAAAAAGTATATCTTACCCTTCTCTTTTACTGAAATTGTGTGCTCCAAATAGAAGAACAGTTAAGTTAAATTCCAGGTAACAGAATAAATCTCTGAATATATACCAGCAAGAGCTACCTAAGTGATTTCTCAATGAAATTACATGTGGCTAGAAATAAATTCTGCCAGGAATTTTAAAATGTGGCAGTTATCAGGAAAACCCTTTATATTATTAACTTCTATAAACTCTAGCCTTAAATGATTATATGGCTTGGAGTACAAAGAGATGATTACAATTTTGTAGACTAAAAACACTGGATTTTAGTTATTAACACTGAGTTAATAATGTGAATATATCAACTGCAGTGTTAGCTCTACAATTCTTACTAATAAGAGAGGTTAGTGCTTTGACTGTAACACCTCAAATGCCATGAAATATGTAACCACCATTCCCTATCTGAGTATCAAGAGAGCTTGAGGACTGCTTCGTGGTTCAAGATTTCTAGAAGACAACAGCGTTGATGGAACATTACTTTTGCCCTGAGCCGTGCTTGAATCCTAGAAGAGAACCATCGTTGTCAAAGTCTGAGTCCGGGTTTTCATCGAGGTCCAGCTCATGACTAAACAAAGCAAACAGTGATAAGCCATTAACTATAGAGTCCACTAGTTCAGGCAAATATTAAAAGTCAACCCATGCAAACTTTCCCATCACAAACCCAGAAAGACAGGAAGAAGTGCAGTTCAATCAGGATTTACCAAATGAGATCAATTACCTAGCAGTGTTTGGGACACAGTAACAAGCATTCAAATCTTAAGTCAAGTAATTATCTCTATTCCTGAACATGGTACAAATAAAGATTTCTCCATTTTCTTTCGGAAAAACACCAGTTCACCTGTAGCCTTAACTAATCTCCTAGGTGATATCTCTAGAGGTTTTCCTTAAAAGCAAACAAGGAAATACAGAAGAAAAAATAATGTTAAGAAGGTTCTGATGTAAGTGATATTAAGTAACTCAGCGTTGTTGTTTAGTCACTAAGTCACAGCCCACTCTTTTCGACCACATGGACTATTGCCTAGTAGGCTCCTCTGTCCATGGGATTTCCCAGCAAGTGGGTTGCCACTGCCTTTTCCAGGGATCTTCTTGACCCAGGAATGGAACCCATGTCTCCTGTGTTGCAGGCGGCTTCTTTAGCACTGAGCCACCATCACCACCTTTTGTGGAAATCTTCTAGTGACCTCTACTACGTGGGTGACAGTAACAAATGAAAATGATAAGAAATAACTCTTACAAATTAAGTTAAGCTCACTGTATGTGTATGTAGAACCTACGAGGTCCCAAGAATATAAGTACACACAATAGTCTCTGCCTCTAAGGACCATTAGAAACTGAGGAGTTAGCAAGAACATGTGCTGTTCGGGAAGAGCATGTAGAGGTGTGCTCTCCTGCAGTAAGCTCCTGAGTTCTAAAGAGTGCTGGTGTGTGCTGGAGAGAAAGGTGGTGAGTGACTCGCCTCCTCTTGAGTTTGCTTCGCTTCTCTTCAGGCGGATCGTCTCCACTCTCGTCCCCATCAGTCCCACTGCGGTGGCGTCCGTCTCCGACTGTGTTTGCTTCTGAGGACTCCTGTGAATCTAAAGAGGTGGAGGTATCACAGTGAGTTTCTGTCCCTGGTTTGACAACTCTTCTGTCATTTCCAAAGGCAATCAACATCTTCCAGGGCCTTTCCTGCAAAGAACTGCATGGCAGACCACACCTATTTATTCTGTGTATCCACATACAGAATCCTCAGCTAGGTCTATGAAAGTCTGAAATTTCCCATGATCTAACTACTTGAAATGTCAACTCTAAGAAACGCCATGGTGGTCCAGAGGTTAAGATTTGGTGCTTTCATGCCTTCACTGTTCTGGCCTGGGTTTGATCCCTGGTTGGGGAACTAAGATCCCTCAAGCCAGGGGGTAGGCAAAGTGAAAAAAAAAAGTGAACTATGACACTACTTTTGCTCATGGCTGTCCAAATCTATACAAATTAATCCACAAAGTTACCTCTGTGACATCTGTTAGCTGTCACACTTTGATGAAATCCTAATCTAAGTAACTCTATAGATGGCATGGTCACATTTAATTAAAAACAACTTCTCTTTCTTAAGAGGCTGCTGCTGCTAAGTCACTTCAGTTGTGTCCAACTCTGTGCGACCCCATAGACGGCAGCCCACCAGGCTCTGCTGTCCCTGGGATTCTTCAAGCAAGAACACTGGAGTGGGTTGCCATTTCCTTCTCCAATGCATGAAAGTGAAGTCACTCAGTTGTATCCGACTCCTAGCAACCCCATGGACCGCAGCCTACCACGCTCCTCCGTCCATGGGATTTTCCAGGCAAGAGTACTGGAGTGGGGTGCCATTGCCTTCTCCGTCTTAAAAGGCAAATATATCTAATGGTCTCTAATAGAGCTCTTAAATTAATAACGGAAATTAAAAAAAGGCAAGCACCAAAAAATCTAGGCCAGTCTTACCCTGAGCTGGCTGGTCTGTGCTTCTGCTCCCAGACAAGCTGCTTTCCGTGTTTCCTCCATGACTCGGTTCACTGTGGCCAGAAGCAGGGCATTCTCTTCTGCTGGGAACTTCACTCAAACACTGACGTCCATCACAACTTAGGGAGGGATCTAGTTGTCTCTGTTCTACTTTCTCTGAATTCAGACTTAGGTTACTAATTCCATTGAGAATTTCACTGTGATCTTTATCACTTGAACTAGAGCTTTCGCTGCCAACAGATAAAGGTGGAGAAAAAAGTTCATCTGCTTTCATGTGATTTTCATCTTTCTTGTTGTCAACTTCTATTTCAGACCCACCAGGGTCTGTATCCTGGCTTTGTGAGGCATCAAAAGTCCAGCCCTGAGCTTCCCAGTACTGAAACTGTTCCAGATAGTACCAATACATCTGACTGTAGTGCTGCTCCCACTCCTCCTTTGTGTCTGGAACATTCCATGGTTCTGGACACAGGGTCTGATCTGCATGTTTCTCTTGCCAGCTTTGCCACAGCAGTCCTCCACCGTATTCATTCCAGTACTTTTCCCACATCTCTGTAATTTCCAGCTTTGGACCTACTGTGTTTTCAACGGGAAAACTTTCAGCCTCAGTGCCTTTTTGGCTTTGAAGTTTGTACTTTCTAGTGTTCTCATTCTCAGATGAAGAAGGATCGTCCGAAGCCGAAACGTCATCTTCTTCACATTGTCTCCAAGATTCTCTCTTAATCTCATCTAAGTACTTCTTTTGATGTTTTTTCTTTTTCTTTTTCATTGTTTTAACTTTGTTTCTAGTATTCATAGATTCCTACAAAGAAAAATAACTTGAATATAAACTGCACTTCAGAAACTATAACAATAGGTAGAATCTAAATCTATCTTGACATTAAACAAAATACCCTTAACCTCCCAATCTGGGTTTTAATGACACAAACAAGTGAATGGTACTATCTACGTTTCTAAAAAGAGGAATCCTCACGCACGAGACATATCACAACCAGAACCATAAGTTCTAGTTATCTTATAAATACGTACATACATTTAAAAACAGGTGTATGTGTGTGTGCTAAGTCACTTCAGTCTTGTCCGACTCTGCGACCGTATGGACTGTAGCCTACCAGGCTCCTCTGTCCATGGGATTCTCCAGGCAAGAATACTGGAGTGGGTTGCCATGCCCTTCTCCAGGGGATCTTCCCAACCCAGGGATCAAATCAGTGTCTCTTATGTCTCCTGCGTTGGCAGGCTGATTCCTTACCACTAGCACCACCTGGGAAGTGGCCTAATTCAAGAAAGCATTAGATTTGGGGTAAAAAAAAATTCCATGTGATATTTTATGAAGAAAATTAAGAAACAAACAATTAAAGTAAACTAATACTTACCTCAAAATTCTTATGTGCGGACATCCTACCAAACTGAAGGGGCAATCCCATACTCCTCATGAGTTCAGCCTCGGAATCCAGTTCACTCTCATCTGGGTCTGGGCATCTGTTGTCATGAGGCTCTGCAGGGCCCTGGGAGTGGCCGCCTTCCTCCTCTTCCGTGGCTTGTTCGCCTACACACAGTGGTTGTTATGTTAGCTTAGTTTCAGAGAAGATTTAAATGCAAGTTTTATCATCCTCATTTTAATGAAAAAGAACTTGAGATCCAGAATTACTACATGACTTTCTCAAAGTAAAGGTGTGCAAATGTGACAGTTTTTAAGGGGAAGAAAAATAAAAGGAAGAAAAAAGGAATTGGTGGGACTGTGGACTAGTGAGGAAACAGCCTCCTAGAGCCAGGAGACAGCTTCTAGTGTGGCTCCGCCTGCCGCTGTCCACCCAGCTGCCCACTCAGCTCACCGCACAGAGTGCCTCCTCCTGCTCAGCACTGTGCTGGGACTGAGGATGTGTGAGGGAACACAGCAGGGAGGCCCTGGGGAAAACAGCCCCATTTCCACATTTCCATCTGCAGCACCGCTGCACTAGAGCCATGGGTTTAACATGATGACTTGGGGAGTTATTTTAGGAGTTGGTAATAAGAGAAGTGAGAGGCGGGTCTTTAGGCCCTTCACGGGTACTTCAATCTCAACTGGCATTTACAGCCTGGGACTCTGTGGGAAAGTTCATTTAATGAAAGGTTTCACTATTAAAAAGGTCTGAAATCTACTGAACTGGAAGATCCTTTCAAGCTCCTTGATTAGAGAAAACCTGTTTTATTACAACAAAACGAGTTTTACTTTATCCTATTACAGTTATCCAAAAGTAGATCATAGCACTAATTGGATAAAAGCCACTCAAATGCTCTATTTAAAAAATGTGAGACAAACACTCTATATGAGCATACTCAATTAGGGCTGAGCTGCACCGCAGCTAAATAATCTTAGGCAACAGAATGGAAATCTTACACTACACAGATGAAGCCTGAAAAAAGGAGATCCTATGGGCAGAAATTCTACTAAAAGCCAAAGGGGGAAAGATACCGATTTAGGTATTAAAGGAGACTCCACTCGCCAGCCCACGTAATGAACTCATGGAGGCTCAGGAGCGCAAACAGGGAAGATGGATCAGCTACATATGCCGTAAGCTCCCTCGGGCTATGCATATTCCCTCAAGTTCCGTGGGACCCTAGGGTCTAGAGGACTCTTACTTGTATAGTGTCACACTGAAACACAACCAAACATTCTACCAGGTGGGTAAGTGACGATGCAATGATGGCTCCGTCACGTGAGAGCTGGGGAATTTCTCGGGCACATGACACGCCACCTGTGCTGGTTTTACCTATACCTTGGGCTGCAGTCTTCCCTCTGTGTCTGGAGGAACATAAAGATCCAAGTGGAAGGGACAAAAGGGGTCCTGACAGGGAAGTCTGACAGAGACCCAGGTGGTTTTCGGGTGAGGCTCAAAGTGTAGACGAGATTCTACTTGTCACGTGGGAGAGTTAATACAGATGGTAGCCACCTTACTTCAGGCCAGACTGTGGATGTTCACGTGGAGTTGACCCTGAACCATTTACCTATAAAACTGCTAAAGGACTGAAACAAGGAGGCCGTAAGAGTGAGGTGGCTCCAATGCCTGGGGAGCCTAACCCAGCAAACCAAAACCCAAGCCAGCGCACTGGGATCCGAGAACATGAAACTTAAGCACACCATGCATGAGCAGCCAAGTAAGCTTTCCCAAATAAGGCAAGTACTTAAACTACGACCAGTCAAAGAACCTCCCTGCTTCGCTTCCGCATCTTCTCTACACAGTATTATGGCTAATTTTAGTAAAAAAGGGCTATACGGCTTCATACCGTATTACCTGCACTGTTGTCATCATCTTTAACGTAGTAGCCTTTTAGTCCCAAATTGTACAATTTCCGATCTCTGTGAAGCAAAGTAAAGAGTCAATACTGACAAAATTAAACTAGAGCAAAAACAAGGGTAAGGCAGCACAGATTAATAACAAGGGTAAAAAACAGAAAAGCTCTCTGCTAACACATTATTCTTATCTGTAATACAGAGGTGATAATACATAGCTACAGGGTTCTAACAAGGATTGACTGTACATGTAAAACACTTGGTATAATCCTATACAAGGCACACTATAATGATAACTACTAATTATTAAAGTTAAGTGGCAGCTCTGGATATTGGGGGAAGAATCTGATCCTCCTTGTGATATACAAACAGGGAAAGATTCTATAAATTTGCAGTAAGAAGTCAGCATAAATGTCAGAAGATTTATCTTACAGATTTACAAACCCATGTGCAGACACTACTTCACCTGCAAATAGGACTAGGAGACAAGACAGTCATGGTCTGAGCTGGTTTTGGAGACTAACATAAAATGAAGTTCTTACTAAACTGAAACATAAAATCAAGATTAAACAATTTGGTCTCAGTGAGTTTTAAAAACAGTGAATAGATAAAACTTTTCTTTACATATCTTTTAAATTTTTTCTTTACTAAGAGAGGAATTTCATAACCAAAATAAACCTAGCAGAACACTTAAAATAAAGGGGGGCGGATTTTATTATTATCTTTCTACCAGGAAATCAAGCTGTAGTACATTCCCCTGTATCTGCCATGACAAGGCCATCTGCAAGAAGAGCTAATACAACTTTTCTAATGGAGTAACAATAAATCCAACAAAACAAAACTCTTGTACACTTGCTGTATTTCATATTCCCTGTTTATTTATTTTTTGGTACTTCATGAGATATAATGTAGATGGTGACTTAGAAGGACAGTGAATGGGGAAGGGATGAAATGCAATTAGCAATATGCCCTCTGACCCCCAACAACTTGGGGCCCCAGTGGGTGGGAGGGCAGCCACAAAAGGGCCTCAGTGGTGTGCCTCCCAAGACCCAATGACATGGAGCTCTGTGCTGCCCACAGTGGCAGCCTGCCTGCCTGCCTTCTGGAGCCTGGGGCAGCCTAGTAGGCCGTGCCAGGTCCAGAGGATGGAGCAGAAGACCCTTGTCCGTGGCTAAGGAGCAAGGGAGACAGGTGTCCAAGGTTGTCACCAGTCTACCCCAAAGCTACAGATGATCTGAGGGAGAAAGACTGCCAGCTCTCACATTTCTATGGAAATTCTTTTCCCCACTTAGGGCAACTTTCAAACATCTCTAAGAGTGCTCATCACCAGGGAAGGTGCATTTCTGATGCAGAGTATTCGAAGAATTTCCTGTTACACCTAAGAGATCTCTACAGAGCAATCTTTGAGTTTGCTAAGTATAACTCAGTTCACAAAACAGAGTGATTTGGGACGTGTCATCCGGACCTGGTGGGCTTCCCTGGTGACCCAGCTGGTAAACAATCTGCCTGCCATGCAGGAGAGGCAGGGTTGATCCCTGGGTTGGGAAGATCCCCTGGAGAAGGTAATGGCAACCCACTCCAGTATTCTTGCCTGGAGAATTCCATGGACAGAGGAGCATGGTGGGCTATAGTCCACAGGATCACAATGGGAGACGACTGAGCGAGTAAGCACATACACACATACAGCTGGACCTGGGATATGATAAAGACCAAGTGAACTGTAACTGCTGAACTGAATTGTAAGGCTGGAGACCAGACCTGCAGTGGAGGGACGCCAGGAAGACACTGCCCTCTAAGAGGCCTGGCCAAGCAGCTCATCATCATACCTTGAATACAACGACAGTCACAACCGTTTCTAAGTCGGCTTTTTCTCACAGCACCAGACACGTGGGTAGTCAAAATACACGCGAGTAAATGACTCTTGGAAATCTCTGAAGTGGAAGTAGCCATTTCTCTACTGTAAAGGGATCATGCATTCATGAAAGCAGTCAAAAGGAAAGGGAATCCTTTCTGAAACGGCTGAAAGGGGAGCATAGAGATGTTTTGACTTGCCCACTGCCCACACAGCTCATTTGCCCCAGAGCTGGGATGTGAAACCAGATATTCTGTCTCTAAGGACAGTGCTCTTAAATTCTGGCTTGAGCATGTGTTGTGGGGAAAAATGCCCAGGGGAAATGACTTGGTTATGCTTTGTATGAAATCCTAGGGATCACCACTAGACAACATCACATGGGTGTAATACCAGAAAGTATATTTCACTTTCTTCAGTTTCCAGAGAAAGTGTTAGTCGCTCAGGCGTGTCTGACTCTTGGCGACCTCAGACTGTAGCCCGCCAGACTCCTCCGCCCATGGGATTCTCCAGGCAAAAATACTGGAGTGGGTTGCCATTTCCTTCTCCAGGGGATATTCCAGACCCAGGGATTGAACCCGGGTTACCTGCATTGTAGGCGGATCCTTTACCATCTGAGCCACCAGGGAAGCCTAACATTTTTTTTAAAAAAAGATGTTAACCAAAAGTCAGTCATCTTCAAACCTTCACCGTGTGACGTCACATCCCTGATCAATTTCATTCGCATTTCACTCCCCTTGCTTGTAACCGTCCTCTCAGGTGGCGAGTGTAAAATAACACCCACCGGCCACCACGTTTTCCCCTAACAGCCCACAGAGCAGATTTCCTCCTTTACTTCAGGGCCGCAGGCGACCACCCCCTGACGCCCGAGGACGTTTTCCCCTTTTTCGTAAGCATCACGGTACCCGAGGGTTGGACGCGCTGGCCGTGGTTCTAGGGCTCCATCACCACGGGTCTGCAGTCCCCACAGGTCGGGGACCACGGGGAGCGGCCCGTGTCCGACTTACTCCACAAACGCCCGCGAGCAGAGGCAGAGGATGCGCGAGCCCTCCCGCAGGTCTTCGAGGAAGAGACACATCTCCGCCACAGGCCTCCACTTCTTGCAGTACATCTCAGCGCCTCAGAGGAGGCGGCCACGCTGCAAACGACGCGGGCCGGCCACCCCGTCGCGGTTCGGCTGCCCGGGGCCGAGGGGCGGACGGAGGAAAAACCCCTTGCTGCAGGGCACGAACCGGCCCGGGACGGCTCAAGCTGGTCGCAGGCGAGTAGCTGCCGCCGGAAGTGGTTCGGGAGGGCGGTACAGGAAAGGGCGGGACGACGAGCGGTGTAGCACAAAACACTGTCCGGGATGCAGCCGGCGCTTGGCTTTTCCCTCCCGCGTCGCTCGGGAAGAACGGCTGCTCGAGTCTCCGCTTCCCTGGGTGAGCCATTGAGGAGCTCCCGCCGCTGCTCCAGGGTGAGGGCGAGCCGAGCCGCCTCTGCTTTTCGCTCTAGGTGCGTCGTCCACGTCTGGGCTTCCTCGAACTCTGCGCTCCTCGGCCCCCGGCCAGTCTCCCGGGCCGCGCCTCCAAGGCTGTGCGTCTGGTCTTACGGGGCCCCGCGGAGTCCCCAGGCTCCCCCTGGACTCGGGGTTCGGCTCGGGCCCCGGAGTGGCCGGCAGGGGAGGCCCTGCCTGGGTGACAACGAGCCGGTTCACCTTGGCCTGCATCTCCCCCCGCCACTCCCCAACGCGGGTTCGGCGGGTGTGGCCTCCGCTTGGGTTGGGGGCGAGGTGTCTCCGCTCCCTGCCTGCCTCCGGGGCCGCTCTGATGGGGATGCTAGTGGCACCCCTTTGTGTGATGTTGGGGAGGGGGCCGCGTCCGGCTCGGAGGGAGTCCTGGTCGATGCCCTTCATACCACCTTCGTGACCAGGGCGGGCCACTTGACCCCCCGAACCTGTCTGTAAGAGTCTGTAAATAGGAGTGATGAGTAGCACCTGCTTCGTAGGGCGGTTGGGAAGATGGAAGAGAACCATGAGCATCAGACTTCTCACCAGAGCTGTTAATAGTCTGGGTGGGTACCTACTCTGGAGGCGCCTGGCACTGTCTCGGTCTCCGAATTTTGCAGCCTGTAAGACAGGACTGCTGATCAGTACTTAAAGATACGTATGTCCAAACCAGGATGTGGAAAACTGGATCAGCTCTGCTGAATTTGAAAAAAGCAATGCTTGGCATTGGTTGAGATCGCCCAGGCACGTTCATACTTGAAGCTTGTGGAGCACTTAGGACTTGGTTTGTGCTGTGGGCCCTGAAGTTGGTTTGGTATTCCTTCCTACTCCAGGGGATCTTCCCAACCCAGGTATCGACCCCCCTTCTCTTGGGTCTCCTGCGTTGGTAAGCGGATTCTTTATCACTGAGCCACCAGGAAAGCCCAGAATAAGTAAGAGCTGGAATGAAATCCAGAGGTTTAGAATGGCCCCTCATGTTCTGGCTGCTTTTACTGGTCGGTGGAAGTAGAAGTTGAATATTCAAATGAAGTGTTTATTCCCTGATCGTTTGTTGTGGTTCAGTTGAGTCCGCCTCTTTGCGACCCCATGGTTGCAGAATGTCGGGCACCTCTGTCCTCCATTATCTACCGGAGTTTGCTCTAATTCATGCCATGCCTCCTTACTGCTTTCTTACTCATGTTAGTGACTCAAGAAGATAAGAGTGCTGCACAATTACAGATACACTAGTATGGATGTGTAACATTTGGGGGATAAGGGCAGTTAAAAAAATAAGGGTAGAACATCAATTATCAAACAGAGTGGAAGATTTTAACTAGGAATCGAGGGACATTCTAGGATTGAAAAAGAAATACATCTTGAAAGGGAATTCGGCCAGAACTTAAAGAGTCTGAAGCTTGAAAGCCAAAAGATAAGATGGTTGATTTTGCCAGATAGCATAACTGAAATATTAGATAACCAAACTTCTGCTCTATTGATGGTTTGAAGTAGAATGCTTATTCACTGAAACAGTGTGAGAGCCCTGTTAAACCATTATGAAATACACAAAAAGAAAAAGGGAAAATTAATTAGTGTTTCAGTGAGTATTTCTTGTAACTGGCATTTTCAACATATCTGCAATTTGGCTCCTATACTAAAAATAAGAAATGAATCTGCTACCATCCATGGTGATGAAAATACTGGTAATGATTGAAAAAAAGAAGAATAGATTTATTTCCTGAAGGTTTTATAGAAAACAAAATAGCCCTCTGTTTTACTGGTTTTTGAAATATTCTCATTTTAACATCTACAAAGTCAGTTACTGTAAATGTTCCTCATCAGCAACATCGACATGCTGATATTTCAACTTGGCAGCTTTTCCTCACAAGTTACATGAATTCCAGATGGGAAAGTATATGATACATAGAACTGTGTGTCATTGGAGAGTTTTTTTGGGGGGTGGGGCTTAGGAAATACTCTGGAATCTTGGTAACTAAAATAAATCTCCTCCAAAACATCTTTTAAACAGGGATAGTTTTTATTGGATGAAAATAAAGTGGTAGGGAGTCATGTATAGTCTGTGGCAAATTGGAGGGGGCAAAGGGCCAGGCAGAAGTAGAGGAAAGAGAAATTACAGTGTTAATATTTTTAGCCTTTGTGTCAGAGAGGGAGTGAGACTTAAAAAGTGTAATGAAAATCAAAGTAGAAAGTAGGAGGACTGGGTTTTAATTTTGACTCAGTTTTTCACTGAATTAGTTTAGTAACTGGGTAAGTCTACTTGGCTTTCTGTTTTTAACTTTTCTGCACAATTAAGAGGTGGTATTCATTGAGATCTAAAGCTATTTTCTCATTTTCTTACGAGTATTCTATCAGCTCAAAAGCTTGTTATTTAAATTCCTTGGTTAGTTCTCTCGCGAAAGAACTCTATCTTGGTCCATATTTTTGTTAAAGATTTGGATGAACAAATTCACCTCTACCTGTATTTAGTTAGCCAGCATTGCTTAGGTGACTAACATGTCCTGGGCATATTATCCTAAGTACTTTTGCATATGTTTTCTCATATAACCATCTATTTTGTTTACTGATACATTCCTGTGTTTAGAATAGTGCCCAGCACAAACTACATACTTGCTTGATGGCTATTGAATACATGAATTCATAGTCAGTGATGTAAGTCTTCTTCGTGCCATCCTCTTTCTTGTACGCTGTATTCTATCCCCTCTGGCCCAGGTCCCAGCAGTTATCTTCTCTCTTGATCATCCGTTTCTCGTTCACCCATTGACACATCATCATTGGTATTAAAAACTGCAGTAGTTTGATTCATGGTGAGACAACAACAAACTTGACCCACATTCCCCACCAACCTGTTTTTCTGTGCCTTTACGCAACAGCATTCCTCTCCAGTTCATTCCCTCCCACTCTTTCTTAAACTTACTTCACCTTTTATCCCCCACTGAATCAAAACTGTTCTAACAGGGCTGGCCAGTGCCTCTGTGTTGTGAAATCCAAGGATCACTTATCATTCCTCATCTTACTAGACCTCCCAGCATCATTGAGGACTCCTCCTTTCTTATTCTGATGTCCATGATGTCGCTCCTGGAAGGAGGATATTAGTTGCTCATTGGCTTCCCAGCTTCTAAAATGTTGAGGGCCCCAAGGCTCAGTCATGGAAGCTTTTTTATTTTATGTTCATTCCCTAGAGGAATATTCTTTAGTTTTCCAGTTCTCAATACTGGTCTATATATTGTTGACTCCCAAATGTATTACTCTAGCCCTGACCTTCCTGTGAAACTCTGCTGTGTCCAGCTGCCTGTTGAACATCTTCACTTGGATGTCCAGTACAACCTGGACGTGTTCAAACCTGAATTCCTAATGGCCAGGATTTCCTGGGATGCCTAAACCTGTTCTTCCAGCAGCTCCCTCTTTTTACAAGCAAACTGATTATAGTCATGCTTGTTTAGTGCTTTTCTGGTGGAAGGCACTCTTCTAAGCTTTGTTCACAACAGTCTTATTCAGTTCAGTTCAGTTCAGTCGCTCAGTCATGTCTGACTCTTTGGACCCCACAGACTGCAGCATGCCAGGCTTCCCTATTCATCGCCAACTCCTGGATCTTGGTCAAACTTATGTCCATTGAGTCAGTGATGCCATCCAACCATCTCATCCTCTGTCGTCCCCTTCTCCTCCTGCCTTCAATCTTTCCCAGCATCGGGGTCTTTTCCAATGAGTCACTTTTTCTTATCAGGTGGCCAAAATATTGGAGCATCAGTCCTTCCAATTAATATTCAGGACTGATTTCCTTTAGGATTGACTGGTTGGATCTCTTTGCAGTCCAAGGGACTCTCAAGAATCTTCTCCAACATCACAATTTGAAAGAATCAATTCTTCAGCGGTCAGCTTTCTTTATGGTCCCACTCTCACATCTATACATGACTACTGGGAAAACCATAGGTTTGACTAGATGGACCTTTGTCACAAAGTAATGTCTCTGCTCTCTAGGTTTGTAATAGCTTTTCTTCCAAGGAGCAAGAGTCTTTTAATTTCATTGTTGTAGTCACCATCTGCAGTGATTTTGGAGCCCAAGAAAATAAAGTCTGTTCCTGTTTCCATTGTTTCCCCATATATTTGCCATGAAGTGATGGAACCGGTTCCCATGAATATTGAGTTTTAAGCTAACTTTTCCACTCTCCTCTTTCACTTTCATCAAGAGGCTTCCTCTTTGCTTTCTGCCATAAGGGTGGTGTCATCTGCATATCTGAGGTTATTGATATTTCTCCTGGCAATTTTGATTCCAGCTTGTGATTCATCTAGCCCTGCATTTTGCATGATGTACTCTGCATATAAGTTAAATAAGTAGGGTGACAAATATATAGCCTTGATTTGGAACCAGTCTGTTGTTCCATGTCGGGCTCTAACTATTGCTTTTTGATTTGCATACAGATTTCTCTGGAGGCAGGTAAGGTGGTCTGGTATTCCCCTCTCTTGAAGAATTTTCCACAGTTTGTTGTGATCCACACAGTCAAAGGCTTTGGCATAGTCAAAATAAGCAGAAGTAGATTTTTTTCTGGCACTCTCTTGGTCCAGTGGATGTTGGAAATTTGGTTTCTGTTTCCTCTGCCTTTTCTAAGTCTAGCTTGAACATCTGGAAGTTCTCTGTTCACATACTGTTGAAGCCTAGCATGGAGAATTTTGAGCATTATTTTGTGAGATGACTGCAATTGTGCTCTAGTTTGAACATTCTTTGGCATTGCTTTTCTTTGGGATTGGAATGAAAACTGACCTTTTCCAGGCATGTGGCCACTGCTGAGTTTCCCAAATTTGCTAGCATATTGAGTGCAGCACTTTCACAGTATCATCCTTCAGGATTTGAAATAGCTTAGCTGGAATTCCATCACCTCCACTAGCTTTGTTCATAGTGATGCTTCCTAAGGCCCAGTTGACTTTGCATTCCAGGATATCTGGCTCTACCTGAGTGTGATCACACCATCGTGGTTATCTGGGTCATTAAGATATTTTTTTGTATAGTTCTGTGTATTCTTGCCACCTCTTCTTAATATCTTCTGCTTCTGTTAGGTCCATACCGTTTCTGTTCTTTATTGAGCCCATCTTTGCATGAAATGTTCCCTTGGTATCTCTAATTTTCTTAAAGCGATCTCTAGTCTTTCCCACTCTATTCTTTTCCTCTATTTCTTTGCACTGAAGAATGAGAAGATGAATGCACGTTCTTCTCCTCTGCCATCTTGGACTTCAGGACAGTCTTATTCGGTTGATACTGTTATCCTCATTTGTAGATGGAGAGACTGAGGCAGAGAGATGTTATGTAACTTGTCTTGGGTTCCACAATAAGGGGCGAACCCTGCCGTGTCCCCACCCATGTTGCCTGAAAACATGTGGCCATCCAGACTTCTCCTCTTATTCACGTTCTACATTCATTCACCAGTGCATCCTATTGGCTTTATCCTCAAAATATATCCAGAAGTTTACCGTCTCTTATAGCCTTCCCTCTGCATGCTTGTCCTGCCACCTTCATGACTCACCTTGGTGACCGCAGTAACTTCCTGTTGCCCCCTGTGCAGCGTATTCTCGACATAGCATCATTGAGAACTGAAGTTGGGAATCTCATCCTTCTGACACCTTTTCCCTCTCACTTAGGTAAAAGTTAGCCCACAAAATTCTACAGTGCTCCCTGTTTCCAACCGCCCACCCCACCCCTCTTCCTCCGCCTGCCTGCTTTTCTGCTCCTCACTCCACCCCAAAGTGCACATCGCTTGTGCTTACCATTCTTTCAGTCAGGAATTCTCTTCCAAAGGCGCACATGGTTTGCTTCCTCACGTCCTCAGGTCTTTGTTCAAACAGGTAACACAGTGGTAAAGAATCTGCCTGCTAATGCAAGAGATGTAGGAGACACAGGTTCAGTTCAATCCCTGAGTCAGGAATATCCCCTAGAGTAGGAAATGGCAACCCACTCCAGTATTCTTGCCTGGAGAATCCCATGAACAGAAGAGCCTGGTGAGCTGCAGTTCACGGGGTCACAAACAGTTGGACATGACTGAGCACAAACGCAGACCTTTGAAGGTGGAACGGGCACCTTTTGAGTTTTCTGTTCTGGAATATTTTAAGTCGAAGGGTTGGCCATTTGTGGAGGTGCGTGGGGTGCAGTTACCGGGTGGCGGGATCTTGTGATGGGCCCTCGAAGCCTCTGTCCCCAGGAGTCTACCTGTGGACTGACCCTCTCCCCTCTTCTGTGTGTATGAAGCATGTGTAATAGGTCAGAATGTGGCCGGGGTAAGAGTAGAGTTCTATTACCAGTTTGGGTGGAGGGAGGCACTAAAGGTTTTAAAATCATGAGATTTTAGAATCCTATTAAAAATTGGAAATGAGACTAGATTACTGGGACAGTTCTATTAAACAGTAAGGGTCAGCTCACCAAAATGATTGGTTTTCAGGCCTGGGAAAAGCTTTTAACATATTAGAGAGGCTATCATAAATTTTAATGTATTAACAATATTCGAAAGCTCTCTCTGTTGAGATATAATTCATCATAATATTCACCATTTTAAAAATGTGCCACTCAGTCGTCTTTTAGTATATTCACAAAGTCGTACAGCCATCACTACCATCCAGTTCCAGGACATTTTTATTGTCCCTCAAAGACACCTCTGTTTCCATTGGCAGTCGCTTGTCATTGCCCTGCCGCCAGCCCCTGGCAGCTACTAACCTTTGTGTCTGGGTGGATTAACCTGTTCTGGGTGTTTCATAGAAATGAAATCATGTAAGATGTGGCCTTCAGTATCTGACTTTTTTTTTTTTTAACCTAGTATAATGTTATTATACTGTATAAGTGAAATATTGTGGTATGAACTTATATTGTGGTATGAACTAGTACTTCATTTCTTTTTGTGCCTGAGTAATCTTTTTTCTTGGAGAAGGCAATGGCACCCCACTCCAGTACTCTTGCCTGGAAAATCCCATGGACGGAGGAGCCTGTTAGGCTGCAATCCATGGGGTCGCTAAGAGTCGGACACGACTGAGCGACTTCACTTTCAATTTTCACTTTCATGCATTGGAGAAGGAAATGCAACCCACTCCAGTGTTCTTGCCTGGAGAATCCCAGGGACGGGGGAGCCTGGTGGGCTGCCGTCTATGGGGTCGCACAGAGTCGGACATGAATGAAGTGACTTAGCATAGCAATCTTTTTTCTGGCTATAGCATATTTTTATCCATCAACTGATGGACATTTGAGTTGTTTCCATATTTTTGGCTCTCATGACTAGATGCTGCTGTCAACAACTATATGCAGATTTTTCTGTGAATATGTTTTCAGTTCTCTTGGGTGTATACTTCGGATAAGAATTACTGGGTCCAGTGGTAAATCTGTGTTTAACTTTTTGAGGACTGCCAAACTGATTTCCACAGTGACTGCACTATTTTATATTCCCACTGGCAGTGTACAAAGGTTCTCATTTTGCGATATCATCAGTATCACTTGTTATTTTCCTCTTTTTCTTTTTTTTTGATGATAGCCACCCTAGTGAGGAAAGCTCTTATTTTAAAAAGTAGTAAGTTTTGCTGTGTTGTTTTACTCTGAATGCTCAAACACTGATAAATTTTAGTGGTTTAACTCTGGGTGTGTTTATGTTTAGACTCAGTTGTGTCCAACTCTCTGCGACCCCATGGACAGTAGCACGCTAGGTTCCTCTGTCCGTGGAATTCTCCAGGCAAGAATACTGGAATGGGTTGCCATTTTCTTCTGGTTGACTCTTTTGACGGGTTGGTTAAAACGTGATGTAAATAAAACACAGATTGTGGGCTCAATGTGGGCTGTGTCCACCTGCTTTTACCACCACAGGCCCAGATTTCTCACAGATAAGTGCTATGGATTACCAGGAAATTAGACACATCCTCCATCCCTGGAAGAATAAGTCAATTCTGTGTGCTGCCAACATGCTAGTTTATTAGCAAGACAATCTTGGCTTCAAGACATCACGTGATTGCTCTTTTATACATCTGTCTCTCTCTCCCTCAGTCTCTTTCTTTCATTTTTTTCCTTTCCCACCTCATCCACAAAGGATTTGAGATGATTTTCGTTAAGGTTATATGGTATGGAATAATGATAAAATATCTCTAAGAATAGAATCAGAAGCAGATAACATAGGAATGGAAGAAGGATATCTTACTTAGGACATTGTAATCATGAGGATTAATACAGTTGTGTCATCGAATATCATGTTTGACCTTAAGCTTATCCAGCAGTTACTAAAAAGAGACATTGCCTGTTATACATCCTAACTTCATATTGTTTCTCTAAAGAAGCACAGTTTTCTGTAACTCTGAATTAAAAAACATCTTAGGTGGGGGTGTTTAGAGTAAAGGGGCTTCCTAAGTGGCTTAGTGGTAAAGAATCTGCCTGCAATGCCGGGGATGTGGGTTGATCCCTGGTTCAGGAAGATCCCCTGGAGGAGGAACTGGCAACCTACTGCAGAATTCTTGCCTGGGAAAGCCCGTGAACGAAGGAACCGTTTATAATAGAGAGCTAAAACAGTACTAGGGGTCCTCACTGAAAGCTTTGGTAGCATGAGTATAATTTTGAATTATGATGCACTGGTGTAGGGCAGGAAACATGTTTGTCACACACTGTGTTTATGTCTCTTGCCATTTATTTTATGGAAAGTCTATCTCTAGGTATTAATGGTTATCTTTTTTTAAATCATATATTTCTTCCATTTGTATATGGTATTTTCCAGAATACAGACATTGAAGCTTGGGACAAAATATTTATCTAATTTCTGGTAAGTTAAGTGAGTGCTTTAGGGAGTGACATAAAATAATTGTATGCTGTTTCTTCAGTCATTTAAGATACAAGAGAAATTTTAGTGACATATAAGATAAAAACTATGTTGGTAAATTTTTATTATTGTATAACATAAAAGGAACAGAGAGCTTTTCTTTAAACCTGCTTGTAAAAGATAATACCCAAAAACATATGTCATCATTTCCTAAAGAATTGGGTTACTTTTATTGAATCAGATAATTGATGTTTTCTTCTGTGAAGAATAGTTATCTCAACATAACTCAGTTTAAGATACAAATGCTGAGTATGATTCACTTAAGATATAGTCAAATTATTCAGATCAAGCTGCATTTTCATTCATTGGCTTTGTTTTCCTCTTGTAACTGTAGCTTGTGAGTTATTTTCAGAAGCTAAGCCCAGCACGCTTCATGAGTGGACAGAGGATACCCATTTTCACATGTAGATCTTCAACGAAGTTGAGAGTTAACAACTGACTCATTTTTGGTATTAAGAAATGACTCTGCACCATATTTTTATGTAGACCAAAACATTTAACCTCTCAGCTGCAAAGAGAATCACGTTGGATTATTTTTCCCTTCCAGTGGCTAAGTTGAAGACCTGCCATGACAATGAAGAAAGAGACCGCGTTTGCTGTTTCCACCTAAAAAAAAATGACCAACAAGAACCAAAGTTTTGGTGTGGGACAGGACTCCATGTCCTCCATGACTTGTCTAATCCACGTCCTTGAAGCGTGGTTTGGTGTGGAGCACTTGGAGGACTACTGGAATTTTGCAAACTACCTCTTGTGGGTTTTCACACCACTCCTCCTTTTAATACTCCCTTACTTCACCATCTTTCTGCTCTACCTTACAATAATTTTCTTACACATTTATAAGAGGAAGAATGTGCTAAAAGAAGCCTACTCCCATAATCTGTGGGATGGTGCGAGGAAGACGGTGGCGACCCTGTGGGACGGACATGCGGCTGTCTGGCATGGTAAGCAGATCGCTTTGTGCTCTGAGGTCCTGCTGGTGTGGGTGCACTGACACCCCATCACTGTCCCTGTGGTTGATTGAAGAGATGTTGAAAAATATGGAGGGGAGAGTTATTGTTTTCTGTTATCTGTTTGCATGTGTGGTGCACATGTATGTCTTTATTAAAGTGGTTTTCTTCTAAATACATTCGTTTTCATTAAACAAAGAACCATATAGCTGTGTAGAATATGACAATAAGCTAAAATTAAAAAATGAATATTTAACATCTAAAAGAGTAACAGACAAAATAGTATAGAAAACTGTTTTGAAAGTGCTTTAATTATTTCATGTTTATTCCCATTTTGTTCAAAGTAAGTTTGACTTTCCCAGTATCGAGATTTTTAAACAATGAAATATTAAGTAATAATATTTTTAAATTAAATATAATCTATATACCAAAATTTACCCATTTTCTGTTTGCCTCATTTCGGAAGTCATTGTGTGACTTACTAAGCTAACGTGTTGTCACTTTAAATCTACATATGCCTGCAAGTCATTTTTGAGCACTTGACCATGCCATCCGGTGTCCAATGCTTAACATGCATCAGTTCTTATAACACAGTAGATGGAGCCCATGTATTAACTCCATTTTACATGTTTCTCATAAGGAAACTGAAGAACAGAGAGGTTGTCATTTGCCCAAGGCTGCTAGGACAGCAGGGAGAAGAGCCAGGACGCAGCCCCTGGTTTCCGGGTCTCGGCCTGTGCGTCCCTGACCTGTGCTGTGCAGCAGGTCTGTCCCTGGCTGGGGGCTCGGACTCCCAGCAGTGGTGGTCAGAGGGTATGCAGACAGGAAACACACGCTACTGATGTAGGGAATTTACTATGTACCTGCTAATACCAATGCCCTTGCCAGTCAGCACAGCCCTCACACTCTCTGGTGGCTGTTCACCCACCGTGGGATGGTGTCTCCGCATTCCATGACCAGAGCCTGCGTCTGTGTAGACGGCTATTGTTCATTGTCTATACAGCAGTGAGACAGAAATGCAGTGGCCTGGTTTATAGGACTCAGGAGTCTATGTCCCTCTCCCACTTGTAACCGCCCGTATTTTAGGATAATGCATATAGTAAGGAATTTGAATTTATTTATATTTCAGGAGATATTTAATTTCTATAAATTCCAAGTGTTGAACTTATTTTGTAAGCAAGTATATAATTTTGAAGTATTTATTCTTTATTTTTCTGATGTATTTCTAAATATGCCCCTATGGCTCAGAGGAAGTAAAAATATAGATTACTACCCTGTTTTAATGTCCTGTTATGATAATTTAACATTGTATTTTATTGGGATAGGTGATGCTTTTAAAAACGGTTTTCTCCACTCTTTTAGTGACATACACAATAGGCATTTGTGTGCACATTCAGATTTTGTATTGATGTGAAATCAGTTCTAATTTATGCTTTGTAAAGAATCTTCAGAGAAGTTTTTAACTAATAAAAATGTTCATTGTAGAAAATGTGGCAAGTAAAAATAAATATGGAGAAGAAAATAACAGTCACCTAAAATTTGCCAGGCCATTGAATTCTGGTATGTTTATTGCTTTTTATTTGTGTGGCAGACTAGTATCTTCATGTCACCAAGCCTTCTTACTTGAGTGGTAATGACTGTATCAGATCAGATCAGTCGCTCAGTCGTGTCTGACTCTTTGTGACCCCATGAATTGCAGCACGCCAGGCCTCCCTGTCCATCACCAACTCCCGGAGTTCACTCAGACTCACGTCCATCGAGTCAGTGATGCCATCCAGCCATCTCATCCTCTGTCGTCCCCTTCTCCTCCTGCCCCCAATCCCTCCCAGCATCAGAGTCTTTTCCAAAGACTCTGTAAATCCTATAGCTAATTTAGTTAGTTACCTGTTACACTGTTGTTTATTTGTAATTGGTTTACTATAAGTATCTTTATACAAGAATCTATCCAGTGTTTCCTGTTTTGAACTTAAATTTTACCCTCTACTGTATATTATGTAAGTGCTCTGGCATTTTGCAAACCATTCTCTGATTCTACTACATCAAGGAACATGAATCTGATATTTTTTTAAATACCTGCGTTTTTAGGTAGTTTGTCAATGAGGTCCCTACCTTCAAGTTGTTTACAGCCTTTAAATTATAGCAATTTTGACTTCTTTACTTCACATTTATTACTATTTTTTAAAAACATGGACATATTTAATTCACTTAAAGGGTCCTCCAAGTTAAACCACAGGCAGTAGTTTTTTTTTCCTTTTTTTTTTTTGCATATATATATATTTAAATTTATTTTTTAATTGAAGGATAACTGCTTTATAGAATTGTAGAAGAGTTTTTTCATGGAAAATTAAATTGGGGTTTCAAGAGAACCTTCCCGCTCTCCTTCAGGTGGGTTAGTTTTCTTTCACCTCCTGCGTCTCACACAGGGAAGGATGCCTGGGCCACCGGCTGGAGCTCAAACCAGCCTCTCCCCAGTCACAGCTGGGTGACCTCCGGCAGGTGACCTCGCTTCCTTTGCTGTTTCTCCCTCTTCCTTTTCAACAATTAGGACTTTTTTCTTTTTTTTCAATTAGGACTTTTTAAAACTTCATTTAAAAAAAAATTTTAGAATTACAGAAAAGTTGCAAAAATAGTGCAGAGTTCCTGCTGTTTTTCACTCAGCTTCCCCTAATGTTGGCATCTTATATAACCGTTTCTACAGTTATCATATTAACAGTGGTACAACATTATCAACCAAACTACAGATATTATTCGAATCTTACCAGGTTCCCTGCCAGAGTCCTTTTACCAGGATCCCATCCTGCATTTAGTTGTCATATCTTCTCCAATTTAAAACAGGTTTTTCGTCTTTATCACCTTCACACTTTTGCAGAGTACTGCTCAGTGATTTTGTGGACTGTCTCTTAATTTAGGTATGATGTTTTCCATAATTAATTTGAAGTTGTGCATTTTTGACCAGAATCTCACTGATGGTGCATTCTCAGTACATTGTATCCGAGGTGCCTGATGTTAACACGTGTTATGACCGGTGATGGTGACTTTGATCACTTGATTGAGGAGGTGTCTGCTAGGTTTCCCCACCAGAGAGTTGCTAGTTTTTACTTTTCAATTGATAAATGTCTTGGAAGAGCTCCTTTAAAGCTATGTAAATAACCTTTCTCTTCAAACAAGATACTAAACTTTCCTGAACTTCATTTTCCTCTTCTGTAAAATGGGTTGTTTTAAGGATTCATTGGATCTTGATATAAAGTACTTAGAATAATTTCTATTATGTAATAAAAATTCAACAAATGTTAGCTCTCATAATTATAGAGCATCTTGCTCCAATAATTTGGAAAGCACTAAAATACATTACTTGCCTCTTGGTCATTATTAAGTTCAACTTCACACACCTACTGTGTTCAAGATTCCTAGTATTTTCAAAGCACATTTTTAGGCTGTCAAGGTTTTGACTCTTGTTGCTAGCAAGAAAAGCATTCTGCCATCCAGTGTATACGCACAGGTATATCTACTTCATCGAGTGTGTAGAGACTGTCTTCATGTGATCTGCTCTGTTTTCTATCCTGCTCTCTCTTATTTAAAAAGAAAATGCTGACAGTAACTCACTAAAGAGACTGCACAGCTCAGTGAGTGGATGGCCACGAGCATTCGACAGTCTCAGGTGCAGGTTAGCCTGCACGCACCTCTGGTAGGAGGTGAGGTGAGGGGCAAGGACACAGCCGCCCTCCCCCGGCCCCCTCCCCGCCACCGTGTGACCTTGAGTAGTTGGTTATGTGGGTTTTGCTTCCTTGGGTTTCCTCATCAGTGCAGGAATTCCGTGAGGACCATATGACATAATTACTATGGGTCCAATACAGTGCCTGGCAGGTGAACCCTCAATAAGTGTCCATTCTTGTTTCTATGGGACAAAAGTGAAAGCACTATTCATGGAGGAAGTAGTTTTTAAACAAGGTTTTGAAGAATGAGTGGGGAAATAACTGAGTAACTATTTCACAGAGTCCACCTGCAATGCAGGAGATCCTGGTTTGATTCCCGGGTCGGGAAGATCCGCTGGAGAAGGGATAGGCTACCCACTCCAGTATTCTTGGGCTTCCCTGGTGGCTTAGCTGGTGAAGAATCTGCCTGCAATGCGGGAGACCTGGGTTTGATCCCTGGGTTGGGAAGATCCCCTGAAGAAGGGAAAGGCTACCCACTCCAGTATTCTGGCCTGGAGAATTCTGTGGACTGTATAGTCCATGAGGTTGTGAAGAGTCAGACATGACTGAGTGACTTTCACTTCACCTCACTTCACTTCACACCATTATATTTAAAAATTAAGTACATAGTTTTTTTTGAAGGAAAAGATAAATGATCAAAATTGGTTCAAGAAGGAGAGAGAAACAGAGCAGACCAATAATCATACAATAAATATTGAAACAATGATCAAAGTCTATACCCTCCTCTCTTCACAAAGGGCTGAGAGCCCACAAGTTATGCTAAACTTTTAAGTAACAGATAATGCCCCTCGTAAAGTGAGAGTGTAGGAAAAAGTGGAGTTAAACAGTTTATTTTACAAGGATAGCAGAACTTTGCCAAAGAAACTAAGGAGAACACAAAAGGGAGATTTGTAGGTCAGTCTCAAAGTAGTTTTATAAAATTCAGTACTTATGATAAAAAGAAAAACTTAGTGAAGACTAAAGGTATTACTTTAATAAAGTTCCAGAAATATTCAACAAAAATGATCCACATTAGAGAAGTAGTAAAAGCAATTCCCATAAGAAGAAAATAGGACAAGGATGCTCTCAACCTCTACTATTTAACATTCTATTGGAGCTCCTGGAAATAAGTGAAGAGATGAGAAAAGAGGCCTGAAAGAACTAAGTGAATCCACTTACTAGTACTGATAAGTTTGTTAAACACAAAATCATATACTACCAATAATCATTTTTAAAATGGAAATAAAACATTCTGTTTGAGACTAAATCTAACAACATGTAAGAACTTTAAGGAGAAACTATATGCTTTACAGATGGAATTCAAAAAAGTTGAAGTGGATACAAAGTCTTGGTGTAATATAGATGTCCCTTCTACAGTCCATACTCCCAGTTCATTTACTAATTCAATATAACTGATTTTTCGTCAACTTCTAAAATTCATACAGGAGGACGCCGCCCACCGCGAGCACGACGGCCATGCCCACACGCCCCGGCGGGAAGTTAGGAAGGCCTGGGCTTTAAAAAAAATAAATAAATAAAATAAAATAAAATTCATACAGAAGAGTAAAGAAGAATAACCAAGGAAAATTGGAAATAAAAGAGGGCATTTCCCCTATCATATCAAAAGCATCAACATTTATCATGATTAAAATTACAGTGTTGGTCCAGGGAAAGGATTATCACAAGTAGATCAAACATTAAAAAGTTAGAAGCATGAATGTAGTAAGTGATAAAAGTGGTGTTTGAGGTCAACATGAAAAGACAGGAAAATACTTGATGACCTTAAAGTATGGAAGATCTTAAAGAAGATGCAAAACAAAAGCTATTGGGAATAACTAAAAATTGTGTCAGAAGATGGGGCAGATCAGGGTAGGTCATTTACAGCATAACTTCAGTTCAGTCGCTCAGTCATGTCTGACTCTTTGCGACCCCGTGAACCACAGCACGCCAGGCCTTCCTGTCCATCACCAACTCCCGGAGTCTACCCAAACCCAGCCCATCAAGTTGATGATGCCATCCAACCATCTCATCTTCTGTCGTCCCCTTTTCCTCCTGCCCTCTATCTTTCCCAGCATCAGGGTCTTTTCCAGTGAGTCAGTTCTTTGTGTCACGTGGCCAAAGTATTGGAGTTTCAGCTTCAGTCCTTCCAATGAGCACCCAGGACTGATCTCCTTTAGGATGGACTGGTTGGATCTCCTTGCAGGCCAAGGGACTCTCAAGAGTCTTCTCCAACACCACAGTTCACAAGCATCGATTCTTTGGCACTCAGCTTTCTTTACAGTCCAACTCTCATATCCATACATGACCACTGGAAAAACCATAGCCTTGACTAGACAGACTTTTGTTGGCAAAGTAATAGTAAATTTAAAAAATCCAATTTAAATGGTCTAAACATGTGATCTGAAAATGACCCAAACATAAATGCCAACAATTATGACAGATTCACAAGCCCCCTAGTAATTAGGAAAGTGCAAATTAAAACTTATGCTAAGATATCATTTTTACTCAAAATATTGGCAAAAATTAGTTTGTTGACATTAAAGAGTAAGAATGTGGAGACAGGGACGCTCAGCGCCTTTAAGAAAGTACTGTAGTGCAGCCAGTCAGGAGGACCATTTGGTAGCTTCTGTTATAATTTAAAATGGGTGTATCATATGGTCAGTTGCCCTTACTATCCAGTTGTCTCAGTATCCAGTCTAGTGGTAAACTCCCACAGTGTACAGGATGCATATAAATGAATGTTCATTGCAGCAATTATTTGTGAAAAACTGGAAACAGTCCAGTGTCCCTAAATAGGGAAATGGCTCAATGAACTGTGATAGGAATTCATTATGGAATACTTTATAGCCATTAAAACATCATCAATAAGAGATCACTACATATGTTTATCCAGTAGATGTCCAAGATACATTGTTGCAGGAAAAAAACTAAGATTCATTATTACAATCACAGTAGGAAAACCACCTGTGTTCAAACATTCAGACACCCCGGTATTGAGTAAAATGCAGGACGTATTCAGGACCAAAAGAGGGGTCATTCTTCTTCTTGGGTGAGAACTATGTGGAAGGATGAACCTGGAAAGGTAGACTGAAATTAAGTTGTGAGACAATTGAATGCTGTGCCCAGCCAGGAGTTTGCCTTTATTTTGTGTGCTTTTTAGGTCCGTTTGGTTTCCTGAGGAAGACCCAAAAGGATGGTATTGTCATTTTACTATAGTGTGTAGGTGTACAGCCTTACAAACGGGTTTTTGGTGTCATATTTAGAAGGGATCATCTCTTAGGAGATTAGCCTTATCTGAAATTACGCTTGCCTGCTCAGTCGCTTCAGTTGTGTCCCACTCTTTTCAACCCCATGGACAGTAGCCTGCCAGGCTCCTCTGTCCATGGGATTCTCCAGGCAAGAATATTGGAGTGGGTTGCCATTTCCTCCAGGGGATCTTCCCCACCCAGGGATTGAACCTGTGTCTATTGCATTGAAAGGGGGCATTCTTTACCACTAGGCCACCTGGGAAGCACGGTGGTAGGCAGTTATCTCATTTATTACATAATAAATAAATCCCTGCGAGTGAAGCTCTGGGGGAAACCAAAGAATCTGAAAAGTTCTTAAGATCAAGGCGCAGAGTAGGGGAGGTAAATAAGTATGCATTTCATGGCATAAAACAAGAGAGCCACATTCGTCACAGAGAAGGGCTGTTCTTGGTGAAGGGGACCCAGACCACTGGAAATGTACACAAACGTGCATATGTCCAGGCCCCCTTCCTGAACAGCGGAGGGATGGACGGTGGTAACAGCCGTCTTGGAGAGTGATGTCTTTCTCTGAGTGCTGGAACCCATCACCCCTACCCAGGACGGGTCCTGTAGGCAGAAGACGGGGTTGCACTTCAAAACCCACGTCGGGGAGAGGGAGTGATATACTTAAGAGAGTGGAGGTAAACACTCGGAACGTGGTGACCAGAAAAGAGAGTCCAAGGGAGGAGCAGGTAAAGCGCCCCAGCATTTCTATGAACGTGTGACAGGAAGTGCTCCATTAGAGGCGGTCACGTGGGCAGCGTGGAGGTGGGACGCGCCCTGGTCCATGTGACACAGGAAAGAATGTGACATCACTTGATGGGCCTTTTTGGGGTCTGAAAGGCCTTGACAGTGTTTGACCAGTGTGACCATCCACTGGTGCTTTCTGAGTGGACCAGAAAGCACGGTATGACCACATCCATGCTTCACGATCAATGCAGTTGAATATTGGGGCTTAAGGTTTAGTGGAAAGATGGTAAATTCTAGTTGTCGATAGTGAACTGCTGAATTGAATTTTTCTGCTTTCAACCCGGTGGTTTGGTAATATGGAAGCAGTTCAATTAATTGTCAATTCTTTTAAAAGAAAATTATTCTGGAAAACAAAGGGGAAGCGAAGGAATAGTCTGTATAGAATCCCTTAAAGAAGTATTTCTTTATTTATTTCTTAGAATGTTTGTCTGCTGGGATGATCTATCCTTTTGATAACTTCAGGCAACTTCAGTGACTGATTCTAAGTAAATTGAATTACTTGAACTAAAATTAGATAATTGGGAAGAAATGTTAGCAGTACAGAAACACAATTTTGAAATATCATTAAATTTAATTTTTAAAACCGTTCTGTTGAGTTTATTTGATATATTACCAAATAATTTATTTCTTCAATACTAGAATCAGTTACCACACTTAATCTATTTGGTGAAGATATTATGTTGTTTAGTCACTAAGTCATGTGCGACTCTTTTGCAATCCCATGGACTGTAGCCTGCCAGGCTCCTCTGTCCATGGGATTTCCCAGGCAAGAATATTGGAGTGGGTTGCCATTCCCTTCTCCAGGGGATCTTCCTGACTCAAGGATCAAACCCGAGTTTTCTGCATTGGCAGGTGGATTTTTTACCACTCAGTCATCTGGGAAGCCCAAAGATATTATAAACTACTTTAAAAATGAATCTCTTAAAATTTACACCTAAATCTTTATAATTTAAATGTTTGTTTCTTAGCAAATCTAACAAGGGATAAACTGAAGGAATACAGAGTGAAGTAAGCCAGAAAGAAAAACACCAATACAGTATACTAACGCATATATATGGAATTTAGAAAGATGGTAACAATAACCCTGTGTACGAGACAGCAAAAGAGGCACTGATGTATAGATCAGTCTTATGGACTCTGTGGGAGAGGGAGAGGGTGGGGAGATTTGGGAGAATGGCATTGAAACATGTATAATATGTATGAAATGAGTCGCCAGTCCAGGTTCGATGCACGATACTGGATGCTTGGGGCTGGTGCACTGGGACGACCCAGAGGGAGGGTATGGGGAGGGAGGAGGGAGGAGGGTTCAGGATGGGGAACACAGGTATACCTGTGGCGGATTCATTTCGATATTTGGCAAAACTAATACAATATTGTAAAGTTTAAAAATAAAATTAAAAAAAAAAAGAAAAGAAAAAAAATGGATTTTAATCAAGAGATTTTTGAATAATACTGTCTATTAATGTTTTTACTCTTTGCAAGTCAACTATGGGACAAAACTGAAATTAAAGGTTTTTTTTTTTCTTAAAGAAGCACACTGGCAGTTTCAGATTTCTGTATTCTGGACATCATGTCTTTCGTGTGTAAGTTGCAGTCTTGGGTCAGCAGTTCTGTGTGGGAGAGTCTGGCCACAGGAACTTGCTTTTCCTTCTCCCCTTTAGTCACTGAAGACTTCCTTCCTTTTTCTTTGGGCCTCATTGCCCTTGGCCGTGGCCTCTGGATGCTCCTGTTTTCTCTTTGCCAGGTCCAGCTGAGGCTCTGATCTATAACAACCCCCCCTGGTGGAGAGAAGGGAGGCAAAAGCAGGTCTTAGACCAGGGCCAGGATCGCATGCCCTCTCCTGCACAGTGCCATTTCCCACCTCCTGGGATGAAACACGCAGGGTAGTTTTTACTGACACGTGTGGAGCTTACCTCAACCTTTTATATGTGTTTCCCATAGTCCACCCACAGCACAGAATGGTGGGAGGAGAGGTGAGGGCTGGCATGTCTTTAGTCCCACTCATACTACAGGAGAGAGATTTTCTTGACATTTAGTTCAAATCTCTCATCACATTTTTTTCTCCACATGTAGTAGTTAGATCCTATAGAGTCATCTTTGTTTTGAATGAATAGAATGGGAAGAATTTGTGAAGAATGATGTATATGTATATATTTGTTGTTCATTCGCTTAGTAGTGTCCGACTTTGTGACCCCATGGACTGTAGCCTGCCAGGCTCCTCTGTCCATGGGATTCTCCAGGCAAGAATACTGGAGTAGGTTGCCATGTCCTCCTCCAGGGGATCTTCCTGACTCATGGATCAAATCTGGGTCTCCTGCGTTGCAAGCAGATTCTTCACCATCAGAGCCGCCAGGGAAGACTTAGTATAAATAGACTAATGTTAAATACATTTTAACTGTCTGCTTTGTTTTTCTAACAGGTTATGAAGTTCATGGGATGGAGAAAATACCAGAAGAAGGACCAGCACTGATCATTTTTTATCACGGAGCTATTCCCATAGATTTTTACTACTTCATGGCTAAAATTTTTATTCATAAAGGCAGAACTTGCCGAGTAGTAGCGGATCACTTTGTCTTTAAAATTCCAGGTAAACTTTCACTGTAGCTGGTGATAGAATATTTAATGAACACGACCAATTATGTGACAGTCTGTGTATCTTTGAGTTCTCTATTAATAGTATTACATGGAAAATCTTTTTGCCTTTTTAGGGTAGTACACTTGGAACTCCAATTTGGGAGTATCTGTTTTAGGTAATATATCTAAATATAAAAACATTATGGCCAAAAATGTTATCTAATTTCTTTCTTTATTAATAAGTATTTAGTCATTATTTTTCAAAGTTAAATCCTAAAATAAATTGTAACTTTTGCCAAACAATATATATTTTGGTATAGAAGGTAGTTAACTTTTCATATGGTGAATTTTTCTATGAGGTATTGATTTGAGAGTTTACTTCTACAGTAATCAGGTTTTGATTACTGTCAGTTGGATAGCAAATGAAAATTAGTGAAATAAGCTAGCCAGGATATATTTTGTCTTTACATAGTAACATAATATTGCCTCAAAAATCCTAATCTATATAGCCTATTATGTCTCTTATCGTATTTGACTTGCGTGGTAGAATTAAAACTCTTGAGATTGAGGACTACATTCTTTGTAATATTCATGTTCCTAAAGGCTTTGTGCCTTGTAAAAAAGATTCATAGGGGGACTTCTCTAGTGGTCCAGTGGTTACGACTCCGTGCTTCCACTGCAGGGGGAACAGGTTTGATCCCTGGTCAGGAAACTAAGACCCTGCATGCTGTGTGGTGTGACCCCCCAAAACACAATAAAATAAAAATAAAAAGATTAATAGGAAATTCCCTGGTGGTCCAGCAGTTAAGACTCTGTGCTTTCGCTGCTGAGGGCACAGGTTCAATCCTGGTTGGGGAACTAAGATCCCACAGGCCATACGGTACAGCCAAAAAAGAAAAAAAAAATTAGTAAACTGAATGGTTTCAAACATGATAAGAATTTTTAAAGAATCATTCTAAAGTAAACTCACTGAGATTTTCTTCTGTCACTACATTACTGGGAACAAGCCAAGAAAATTTATAGCATGTTTTCTGGATTAATAAAAGCAAAAGCCAACCCTCAGCCAGCTAAGCCCCAGACAGTGCATGAAATAACAGTTCACTTAGTGCCTCTCACAGACATGGTTAATGCTTCCAGTGTCCCTGTGTCGCTACAAAAGCCATCTTTTTTTATACACAAAGTACTTTGTGTATAAAGTAAGTTGGCTATAAAAGATATTTCTTTAGAAAGTAACATGATCACTTTATAATAGACTTGGAAACTAGAGGAAATAACATCATTACATGGTCTTATCACGCTAACATGTACCCAGTTATCATTTTGATGTATTTTGCTTCATTTTTAATTTGTACTTTTTCATTTTATGTAAACTATTTTGTGTTCTTTTAAAAAAAATTAATGCAACATTAACATTTTTCCATGTTTTATAAAGAACATTTTTAACATATGACTAAAATATTTACTTGTTTTCTCTTATGAAACATTAGGTTGCTTCCATTTTTTAAATATACACAATAGAATATGAGGGGCTCCCCTGGTGGCTCAGCAGTAAAGAATCTGCCTGTAGTACAGGAGCTGCAGAAGATGTGGGTTTGATCCCTGGGTCAGGAAGATCCCCTGGAGGAGGAAATGGAAACCCACTCCAGTATTCTTTGCAGTCCTTAGGGCTGCAAAGAGTCAGACACAACTGAAGCAACTTAGCATGCATGCAAAAGAATGTGAATATTTTTATTTAGCATTTGACTCTAATGTTTTCCCTCTTTATAATCTTTATGATCTTATAATATTTTATTAAACCTTCCCTATTTATTCATTTACCTTGAGAGTGCATCGAGTGAGATCAGTGAGCTTTTAACAGAAGATAAAAATTATTTCTTCTCAATAGTACTGATAATCTTGCCTCAGACCCTTAAACCTATGAGCAGTTTGGCTATTCTGCACAGTTTTCACTCTCCATCCACGTATTTCCCAGTCTCACAGGACTATGTTATGAACATCAGTCCTCTAAACTTTCAGTTTAGAGTTTGGTTAAAATATTTAATTACTGATAGGATTATTTCTTTCATCCATAAGTAGTTGTAATTTGAAAAACTGTACCATATTAAGACTGGAATGAATTGTTCCCAAGCCAAACAGTAACATTATTAAAAGCTCTTAGTGATATTGCTATTATTGTTGAATTAAAAAGTTTTATTGTTAAATTAGGTCTATGTAACTTTTAATTTTGGGGGCGTCTGTGGTGGCTCAGATGGTAAAGTGTCTGCTTGCAACACAGGAGACCCAGCTTCAATCCCTAGGTTAGGAAGATCCCCTGGAGAAGGAAATGGCAACCCATTCCAGTACTCTTGCCTGGAAAATTCCATGGACGGAGGAGCCTGGCAGGCTACAGTCCATGGGGTTGCTTTTAATTTGGATAGATTTAACTGTGGCCTGCCAGTTTGGGTAGGTCCAGGTCAGTTAGATTCACTTTCTCCTCAGTGACTCTTTCATGGGGTTAATGGAAGGCTAGATGGGTGGTTGCTGACCCCTGTCATAAATGCTGTGGACAGTGTTTGCCTATGACACGCACTGGAAGAGCTTTAGACTAGACACTCCTAGACCGGAATCTCTGCCCTGCCCTTTGCCAAATATGTGCCTTTGAGCAAGCCTCTCAATTCTCTGAGCCAACTTTCCTCCTCTGCAAAATGGGGATAAAAATCCCTATTTTCTCAGGTTCTTGGGGGTTTTAATTAAGAATTTGGATATGCAGCCAGAGTTGTAGGTGATTGTGAAGGAGGTGATCAGTAAGACATTGCTATTAATTTACCAGCAATATTGATCTTAGATTACCCTTAAGAGTTCCTGTTGGTTTAAAAAAAGTAAAAAAAGAGCTTACTGATTTAAGTATAGCGACTACATTATGTAGGTTGTGAAAACTTTTGTTCTCAGAAAATTGGACAAAAAGTACTTAAGATGTATCTTCATGCTAATATATCTTACAGGGTTTAGCTTATTACTTGATGTATTTTGTGCTATTCATGGACCGAGAGAAAAATGTGTTGAAATCCTGCAGAGTGGTCACTTGCTAGCTATCTCACCAGGTGGTGTTCGGGAAGCACTGATGAGTGACGAGACCTACAACATTGTGTGGGGTAATCGGAAAGGCTTCGCTCAGGTTGCAATCGATGCAAAAGTGGTGAGTTGTATAAAACTGATTATTAAAGGAAAGCTAGGTCAACTTTAAAATAAATGCTTAAGTAGCCAAAGTATATCAGAATTTAGATCCTGTCTTTGCACTACTTTAAAAAGTAGTGTCTGTAACTCATAACAATAGAGAAATAGTCCTTATACCTGGGAAGCCATCTTTATAAAAATTCAGTCTGGGAATTTGCAAATACCTAGAAAAGCTTTATTTTACACTTCAAAATCCAGCTTCTTATATTCAGATTTATGAAATTTTTGTATTCCTTCAGTTATACTCTTTTCATGAGTATAATCAGTCCAATTCTGTGTAGTTTAATCCTTTGAGTTGACATATTTCAGTGATAGCTGTTAGTTGGTTTCATTATAATCCTTGTGTCTATGACCAGTTTATAACAATAGAACTCAAGTAATATATGACTCCTACCATTTTTCATCAGCAAATGTGATCAGCTATCTAATAGTATGAATAAAGATGAGAAATAGATATTGGTGTAATTTAGAGCTTTTAAAAAAGAATGAATTTGTCAATAAAGTGACAGTTCCTCTGGGAGTCACTGTAATTATTCTTAGTAAACTGGAGAATCTGAATGTCATCTGTCCTTTTCTTTTGCTTTGGAAAGTATTTCTCAGCTTTTTGGTCTCCATAGTGTACTTTGTCCTATGAAACACTTACTACTTATGGGATGTTTCTTCTTTGTTTTTTCTTTATTTTCATTTTAGATTGTCTGTCAGAAAAAGAAATCGTGGCACTTGCCAAGGTGGTTTTCTTTTTCCAGGCCAGTTAGAGACTGCTGCCCATACTTTCACATTTTTGTTTTTTTGTGTGTGTGTTTCCATTGCTGTCATGTAGACACCAGTTTAGACCCTTAACTTGACTATTTATCTTGCAAATACAGACCTTTGATTAAAAAAGAAAGGATTATGGATGTCTCCTTCTAACCCAAAAGCAACATTTAAGGAAGAATGGACATTTTTCCTTTATTTTTTAAATCACAGAGTTACAATAAAATATAATACATTGCGCTCTATTCTCTACTGTGCATATTTGTATGTGTAACTCCTAGAAGATAGTGCTTTATCAGTGTGATCTTGGTGTGAGTTAATGTACTTGGCCAAGTGTTCTCTAATGGGCAACATAAAAATTTAAACTCTATTGTCCTACAGTAGGCTATACACTTCCTTAGGACAAAGCCATCTTTTTATAGTCTGAGTTCTGAGTACAATGATTAGCACTTAGGCTCTGTGTATTTGTTGAATTGATTTTGTAAACACAATATTAAACACTGTAAGAAAGGACCCTTTGGAATTTAAGTCTAGGTTAATAGTATTACTGATACAGAAAATTAATTTATAGCCTATTTTCTAAAAAATCTTATGTATTAAGATAGAAAACAAAACTTTAGACTTTATGAATACTGTGGACACAAGATGATATATGCACAGTTGTTCAGAAATTAAGGCTAATCAGTATAAATGTACACTGAGCCAATGATAAAAGCTAAAAACCTAGCTCAATTTTCAGGTTTATATTTTGAGAGAATTATTTCTTCCAAGGTGTAAGATAAAAGCTAGAAAAGCTTTATTTTACACTTCAAAATCCAGCTGTAAATCTATTGACGAAAATAGATTTGGAATCACCCACATTGATCATGGGACTCTAATTCCTCATCCTTAAGTAACGTTTTAAGGACCTTTGCCTGGAAGAAGGCTTGATAGAAAGAAATCACATAAAGAAAGAAACCCTTTCATCAATCCTTGAGTTTCTAGGTAAATAAGATAACCTAGATCATTTAAGGTTTTGGTACAAAACTTGAGAAAATTTAATGAACAGTCCTTTACAAGTTAATCAACAAAAATCTTTAACGTTGCTGGCTTACATCATAGCAGTGTATTGTTGATAAGACTTACATCACCCCCAACCTTTCTTAGCGCTTTTAAAGGCTTTGCATTGGTGCCCTGAACAGTAAGTAGGTGACGTATGTGATTATTCCAATGTTGCAGATGAGGAAACTCAGGCACAGAGAGATGGAGGGACCGAAGCAGAGCTTGCAGTTCAGGACGGCAGGCAGCCAGTGCACTTCACAGTGAGTCCGCCCACCCTGAGCTTAGAGGTCCTTCCAGGCCCAAGAGGGAAGCCTTTCAGTCGCATGTGGCCATAGCTGTAAATGGCACCAGTAACTTATTTAGAAAAGCCTTTGCTCGGTCTCACAGAATTACCATAAACTTTGAGTCAGAATTTAAGACAGTCGTTGCAGGGTTAGCTGCATTTAAATTGTATAATAACAAAGTAATGGAAATTCAAATGAAAAAAATCTAGATTGTCAATGGAGGTTCACAGAATATTGATAGCAAATATTTAAGGTTCATGTGAAAATTATAGGCGTTTTGGTATAATCTACATCACTCTTTTGTACTGTGGTGTTGGAGAAGACTCTTGAGAGTCCCTTGGACTGCAAGGAGATCCAACCAGTCCATTCTAAAGGAGATCAGTCCTGGGTGTTCTTTGGAAGGAATGATGCTAAAGCTGAAACTCCAGTACTTTGGCCACTTCATTCGAAGAGTTGACTCATTGGAAAAGACTCTGATGCTGGGAGGGATTGGGGACAGGAGGAGAAGGGGACGACAGAGGATGAGATGGCTGGATGGCATCACCGACTTGATGGACATGAGTCTGAGTGAATTCCTGGAGTTGGTGATGGACAGGGAGGCCTGGCGTGCTGCGATTCATGGGGTCGCAAAGAGTCGGACACAACTGAACGACTGAACTGAACTGAAATCATTTTTATTTTGTGAATTCCTGAGAATTCCAACTTTGTTGAGAATTTTTAGGTAACATTATACCTAAATAAGTTGGGATAAAAATGAGCCTGTGTACTCTAATTGGAAAACAGATAACAGATGTAAAAGAAGATAGCATTTGTTTCAGTAATATTTTTATGTGTATTATCTTAATCTATAAAAAAGCTTGAGATGGGATAATTCTTATTACTGTCCCTGTTTCATACATAAAGAAACTGAGGTGTAGTGAGTGACTTGCCCACTTACATTTTTGTGGCAAAGACTCCAAGACCACTGTATTTCCTGAGAGGAATTTTAACAAAGTACACAGTCTCTCCCTCTCACATACATGTACAAATTGTTAACATACATTAACAATTTGATTCTAGGTTACTGATGCAACTACCTTGTTATACGAAGCGTCACAAAGAAAGGAGTGAACTACAGTACTTAATTGTAATAACGGTAATGCTTGTAGCTGTAAGGCAGCAAGCTTGAACATGAATATAGAAACCACAGACCCAGGGTACAGCCTGGAGTACTAAGCCTGTAGGGTAAGCTTTCTCCTGTTTAGTGTCTTCTAGAAATGCCCAGCCTCTGGAGAGTTAGCCATTAAAGGATGATAATGCAACTTAAAGAGCCTTTTGATGAGGGTGAAAGAGGAGAGTGAAAACAGTGGCTTGAAAAATCAGCGTGAAAAAAACAAAGATCATAGCATCTGGTCCCATCACTTCATAGAAGGGAAAAAAGTGGAAGCAGTGACAGATTTTATTTTCTTGGCTCTGAAATCATTATGGACGGTGACTGCAGTCATGAAATTAAAAGATGCTTGTTCCTTGAAAGGAAAGCTATGACAAACCTAGTGCATGTGTTCTAAGTTGCCTCAGTCGTGTCTGACTGTGACCCTGTGGACTGTACCTCACAAGGCTCCTCTGTCCATGGGATTCTCCAGGCAAGAATACTGGAGTGGGTTGCCATTCCCTTCTCTAGTGGATCTTCCTGGCACATGGATTGCATCTACATCTCTTATGTCTCCTGCATTGGCAGGTGGGCTCCTTACCACTAGCACCACTTGGGAAGCCCCATGACAAGCATAGACAGTATATTAAGAAGCAGAGACATCATTTTGCTGACAAGGGTCTGTATAGTCAAAGCTGTGGTTTTTCTAGCAGTCAAGTACAATGTGAGACTTGGACCATAAAGAAGGGTGAACACTGAAGAATTGATGATTTTGAATTGTGGCGCTGGAGAAGACTCTTGAGAGTCCCTTGGACTGCAAGGAGATCAAACCAGTCAATCCTGAAGGAAAGTAACCCTGAATATTCATTGGAAGGACTGATGCTGAAGCTGAAGCTCCAGTACTTTGGCCACCTGATGCGAAAAGCTCACTCATTGGAGAAGACCCTGATGCTGGGAAAGATTGAGGATAGGAGGAGAAGGGGGTGACAGAAGATGAAATGGTTGGATAGCTTCACCAACTCACTGGATGAGAATTTGAGCAAACTCCAGGAGATAGTGGAGGACAGAGGAGTCTGGTGCGTTGTAGTCGGTGAGATCACAAAGAGTCAGGCATGACTTAGTGACTGAACAACAACTACAAATGCATCCTGAAGAATCTTTATAAAGTACACCCTTCGATGCAAACTTTGGGCTTAATGCCAGAGTAAATCTGGCAGAACTGGTTGGAGAAGGCAAAGTGGTATATATGTGAGCTGGAAGTTTTCTGTTCCTTCTTGGGCATCTTATCTTCTCAACTCTGAAGACATTATGCAACTGTTTAAAATATTAGGATTCCAGCTGTCACTTTATTCTACAAAACTAGTGGTGGTTTTAGAAAAATCGTAATCTGGATTTTTTTACAGAAGAGTCAGTCTACTTTGTCTTAGGTGTTAGCTTTGTGAATGAACTCCAGCAGATTTTAAATTCTTCCTCGGACTGCTTTTCTTTACATGACTTCCCTCTATCCTAACTGGTTTTTAAAATGCCTGCTGTCTGTTTCCTACCCTTTGTTTTCAGAGAACACAAGTGAATTCCTCAGAATTTTCTTTCTGTTCTGTCGATTCATACCTTCTGTGGTTTGTCCATTACACTGTCTGTTAGCACCTACTTTTTCTGGGCAGTGTTCCAGGTGCTGGGGATCCAACTGTGAATGAAACAAAGTCTCTGCTGTCGGCTACAGAGATAATAAATAAGTGATCAGTTAGGTATATGTGAGGGAGTAAGTTTTATGAAGAAAGCTGTGCCTGCAGAACCTTTCCTTCAGCCCACCACTTTTTACTGCTTTCCAAAGCTGAAAAGGAACAGCTTTTTAAGTGTCAGCTTATGTAAATGTTTCAAGCCCTGCTCACTAAGGCAGGTCACTCTGATTTAGCAAATGCTGATGGTAGACTGTAAGTGAAGTGACACTTGCCCTTCCCCACCAATTTTATCTATTCTAAACATCATTTAATTCAGTATGTTTTGTGTACATTTTAAAGTATTTTATTCAATTTTTTATCTACTTCAGTTTCATATGGCATAATCTCCTTACATGGTCCTTTGCTACTTAATCCATTATTTTATGATTAGATAAGGCCTCCATTTTAAGTGAGTGAAGTCGTTCAGTCATGTCCGGCTCTTTGCAACCCCATGGACTGTAGCCTGCCAGGCTCCTCCATCCATGGTATTTTCCAAGCAAGAATACTGGAGTGGGTTGCCATTTCCTTTTCCAGGGGATCTTCCTGACCCAGGGATCAAACCTGGGTCTCCCACATTGCAGGCAGACTGTTTATCATCTGAGCCACCAGGGAATCATATTTAATCATTGATATTCATGGAAAAATAAAAACCATGAACTCGTGAACAGATATCCTCCAAAATTAATGATATGAAGAGTTTATATATATACACACACACACACATATACACTTTTCCTATTTTTTTGGTGTTGAGTCTTACACGTGGGTTCCTCTGGTGGCTCAGCAGTAAAGAATATGCCTGCCAGTGCAGGAGATGGGGATTCAATCCCTGGTCTGAAAGATCACCTGGAGAAGGAAGTGCCAACCCACTCCAGTACTTTTACCTGGAGAAACCCATGGACAGAGGAGCCTGATGGGCTACAGTCTATGGGATCACAAAAAGAGTCAGACACAGCTTAGCGACTTAACAACAATTTATACAGTTTTCATTGATATTGAACATTTTCAGATTTAATAAGCTCACACCAAAAAAAATGGTGTTTCACTAATTTCAGGACAGCATCTTGCCAAAACTTATTTAAAATTATATAAATTTCCCCATAGAGAGAATTTCTGTCTTGTAACTTTTTCTTCAGTGAGCATACTATTCAGTACCCCCACTAAAACCAGTTTAATTATCATTCATTTTACTCAATGACATCGATGATTACTTTAATCCTTGAGTTTCAGGAGTTCATACAGAATGATAGCAAAGTTGGCAAATGAAATATTGCATATTACCACTAGAGGGTAGTGTTTCCAATTTATATATATATATTTATAAATACCACGTTAATTTTACTCAATAAATCACACTAGTGGTAACAGTATATTTTTATTTTTTAAAATACCTTAGTTTTGTGACTTAAACAGGCCCTTAAAATTTTGCAATAGTGACTTAATGGAGACATCAAATGGATTAATGTATTTACTTTTTAATTCAAATTCTCTCTTTAGCCCATTATTCCTATGTTTACACAAAATATTCGAGAAGGATTTAGATCACTTGGAGGAACAAGTAAGTTCTGATTCATATGGTTTTTCTAAGTATAACTGTAATATTTAGAATGTAATATTTTAAATATTTGGACTTTTAAATGCTGTGCAGAAACCTTTTGAATTTATTTTAGAAAATGCATATACTATCTAGGTATTTTTCTTTTTTAAATCTAAGTGATAACTGGTTCTAAGTGATGGCAGTTCTAGGTGTTCAATTTTTGTTGAGTCTCATATATACTGAAGATTATTTACCATGGGCTTTTAAAAATTGCACAGTAAATTTTCTAATTCTGTGTTAAACCATATTGTTGAGGTTTAGAACAGACTTACATATTACCCAGACTACATTCCTAACTCATTCCTGAAGAAGTTACAGCTTTAAAAATGGATGACAACAAAATACTGAATTAAGATTAGCAACCTAAGGAGATACCATTTGCTTTCATTTATTACTGTTACTTCTTGTTCTTTTTATTTTTTTGAACCATGATAAACTTACATCAAAGAGTTCTTTTTGCCTACCTTTAATTTTTGATAAAAATAGCTTTGAACCTAGCTATAGTAAGGATCGGAGAAGGCAATGGCACCCCACTCCAGTACTCTTTGCTGGAAAATCCCATGGACAGAGCAGCCTGGTAGGCTGCAGTCCATGGAGTCGCTAAGACTGAGCGACTTCACTTTCACTTTTCACTTTCGTGCATTGGAGAAGGAAATGGCAACCCACTCCAGTGTTCTTGCCTGGAGAATCCCAGGGATGGGGGAGCCTGGTGGGCTGCCGTCTGTGGGGTCTCACAGAGTCGGACAGGACTGAAGCGACTTAGCAGCAGCAGCAGCATAGGAAGGATAGCAATTAGATGTGCTTTCTGTTTGGAGTTTGTTGTTGGCTTACTTATTTCTATGAAATTTTCATGGTTTGTTTTGTACCCTGTGGTTTCTGTATTTGATTATATTTTGTGTCCTTAGCACTGTATTGTTAGTGTTCCTATCATATATAAATCCATCCTGAAAACCCTAAACTTCTACTGTTCCTTTTATGTCTAATGTGGGTGTGTAGTTGATATTATATTATGTTTTCTTAGGTCTTTTTTTTTCCAAATGTGAAATAGAAAGGCAGGTTGATGTGATGTTTAACTTCTGTTGTATAATTGTTCCTTCTAATTTTCTTTCAGGTCATTTCTTTAGAATTTAAGTTGCATATCAGAAATCATTCCTAATTTTGTTCCTTTAACTGTAAAGTGGTTTTAAAATTTTTTGACTGCCTTTTTTATTTTAAAAGTTGAATATCTCAAAAATTTATGTGTAATAATGTATTGTTTTGAGTACTACTCTGAGTCTTATGGTATATTCTGTGTTTCCACATATAAACAGTGTTTTAAACTTTCAGTACAATTCATAATTGTATATTCCACGTTCCTTGCCTTTTGTGGATTGTTTTGTAAACTTACACAGTCTTAGCCCATCAATTTATTTTACATTACTACGACTTTTAATCTTGCTAAATTTCACACTTGGTTCTTAGCACTAATAATTCTTTTCCCTAATTTACAGTATTTTTAGTCTTAGTTTTTCAGTGTATTTTGGTCTCATGTTTATTTGAATTTATTTTATGGCTCCATTTTTTCTTTTATTCATGTAAGTCACATATTTATGAGCCTCTAGACTGTTTAGCCTCTAACTTTTTGTCTTTATCTGTTTTGCAATAATAGTAATTAGTTTGTCTTTTAAAATTCTTATTTTTTGAAAGCTCATCTCCACTTCTACCCCCCATTAATAGACCTTATTTATTGAGCATTTTTAGGTTGACAGAAAAATAGAGCAGAAGGTACAGAGGGGCCCGCACACCTCACCACTCCCCAGTTTCTTCTGTCACTGACATCTTGCATCAGTGTGGCACATTTGTTACCATCAGGGAAAAGCTCCCCTTTAAAAAAATTGTATTAATTGCCAGGAGATGATACTGGGTGCCACCTTCCTTGAAGTCTTACATAATTCATTTGAAAGATTACAATTATATGCTCAGAATATGTAACACTTAAAAATGATTTCATTTCCTTTAAAACAGGGCTGTTTAGGTGGCTTTATGAAAAGTTCCGCTATCCATTTGCCCCCATGTACGGAGGTTTTCCTGTGAAGTTGCGTACGTACTTAGGTGATCCCATTCCATACGACCCAAAGATCACAGCAGAAGAACTAGCCGAAAAGGTAAATTATTCTTTCTTTAGTTTTAGGACATATTTTTACTTTTACTGAAAATGAACTCATTAATTCCACAAATGTGTTCTGGATCAGCAGTGACTTTTCCCCCAAGGGACATCTGCCTGTGTCTGGGGACGTTTTTATTGTCACAGCGGACAGAACTCGGGAGGTGGTGGTGCCCTTGGTGTTCCGTGGGTAGAGGTCAAGGATGCTGCTAGATATTCTGTGGTGGGCAGGGCAGTCCCCACAGCGAAGAGCTGTTCTTTCTAAAATGTCAGTACTGTTGAGGTTGAAGTTCTTGGCCCTGATATTTAAAAAGTTTTTTAAGTGATGTTTAGAGGAAGAAAGCTTTGACCTCCATGAAAAGAAAGAAATTGCCTTTGTCTGGTAGAAGTACCTTGGGAGGAAAACGGACGCTTGTTTGTGAGTTGCGGAGTCAGGCTGTTCCAGTGCTGCTGTTTGCTCTGTGACTCAGGCAGGCCCCACCACCCTGCTCTAGTCTAGGGGAGAGACACGGAGCCCTCTCACTTGTACCCAGAGGGTCACAGGCGACTGATCACGTTCATTGTTGAAAAGTGTCTGCCGCCCAGTAAGTGCTCTGTGGATGCTGGCTACTGCTGCTATCCTAGGAACATACAGCCCCATGTAGAAGGTCAGTAACTAAATTGATGTTTTTAAGGTGATGTGTTAGCACAAGGGGGCTTCCCAGGTGGTTCAGTGGTAAAAGAATACACCTGTCAATGCAGGAGACGTGAGTTCAATTCCAGGGTTGGGAAGATCCCCTGGAGAAGGAAATGGCAACCCTCTCCAGTATTCTTGCCTGGGAAATCCCATGACAGAGGAGCCTGGTGGGCCATAGTCCGTGGGGTCACAAAGAGTTGGACACGACTGAGCAACTGAGCATGCGAGTGAGACTTTAGCACAACGCTGTGCTTGTGGCTTGATTTCTCAACCTGAGCACCACTGACATTTTGTTGTGGGAGCTGGAAAGGGGTGAAACATCCATGAGCCTGTCAGAAAACTTCCTACTACTTTTTCCCTTCTGATTTCCCCCCTTCAGTTCTTTTTAGTGTTTACGGTGTGTAGGGCATTGCTGTGCACAATGCTAGGAAAATGCTAAGGTGTATCTTAAGGTATAGAAAGTTGCCATGCAGACAGTACCTGTAATTGAACTGTAATGAAGTGAATGAGGAAATATGGGTGCATAATATACCATTATATATATGTACCACAGCTTCATTATGCATTCATCTGTTGTTTGACATTTAGGTTATTCACATGTCCTGGCTATTAAAAACAGTGCTGCAATGAACACTGGGGTACATGTGTCCTTTTGACTTACGGTTTTCTCAGGGTATATGCCCAGTAGTAGGATTGCTGGGTCACATGGGGGAGGGGTTGGGAAAGAGGCTCAAGAGGGAGGGGATATATGTATACATATAGGCGATTCACTTTGTTATACAGCCAGAAATTAATGCAGCATTGTAAAGCAATGATAGTCCAAAAACAATTAAAAAAAAAATTAAAGAAACATGCTATGCACCTTGAAGAGTCACTGCATGAATGAAAGTTGAAGAACCTTCTGTACTAAACACAGTTTGCAACACTTCGTTATTTTTTGTATGTTTAGAATGCTGAAAGGTTTTTGAAGTTAAATTAACAGTATTACATTAAAAAACAAAACTGAGAAAGAAGTCATTCATTCTGAGGATTGATAGATGCTAAGTTTGGGCAGACTTCTTTAAAGTACTGCTGCTAAGTCGCTTCAGTCGTGTCCGACTCTGTGCGACCCCATAGACGGCAGCCCACCAGGCTCCCCGTCCCTGGGATTCTCCAGGAAAGAACACTGGAGTGGGTTGCCATTTCCTTCTCCAATGCATGAAAGTGAAAAGTGAAAGTGAAGTCGCTCAGTTGTATCCTACCAGGCTCCTCCATCCATGGGATTTTCCAGGCAAGAGTACTGGAGTAGGTTGCCATTGCCTTCTCCGCTTTAAAGTACTAGTATATTAAAAAAAAGTATTAAAGTATAAATATAATAATAAATAAATAATAATTTATTTATTATTAAATAGTAATAATAAAGTATTATATTAAAGTATACTATATTAAAGTACTATATATATCCTTACAAACTAAATATCTACATTGAGAACTAAAAGAATAACGGCTTTTCTTTTGCTTTCTTGATAGACGAAGGATGCTGTTCAAGCTCTGATTGACAAGCACCAAAGAATACCCGGAAACATAATGAGTGCTTTGCTAGAACGTTTTCGTAACAAACAAAAGATCAACCAGAAGACTCTTTAATACATTTATATTAATCTGTTTGTATCTATAGGACTGTATTCTGAATTTTGTAGGTTCTATAATTAGTATTTTTTTTTAAAAATCATGTCTAGAAGCATCTTTCATTGAACTTGTTTGCTTAAAATTATGTTGTCAATTATGTTTCTGCAATCAGTTGTGTCAAATTTAAACAGTAACTCACTACATGCATCATAATTCAGAAAATGATCATGGTTCTTTTTATAATTTTCTAATCATGTATCATAAACATAGATCCTTCAATCTATGATCTTCCCTGGTAGCTCATCTGGTAAAGAGTCTGCCTGTAATGCAGGAGACCCAGGTTTGATCCCTGGGTTGGGAAGATCCCCTGGAGAGGGGAATGGCTACCCACTCCATGCCTCATAATTTGGAAAATGATCATGGTTCTTTTTATAGTTGCCTAATCATGTATCCTACACATAGATCCTTAAAGTTTAGTTTATCAATAATAGCAGTGGAGGTTAAACAAACATTCCTAAATAATGCATCTAGTTTCTGCATCTCTTGCACTGAGCTAGTTTTGCAAGATGGCTTAACCTAGGGTTTTAGTACAGATGCTTAAGTTAGAGAAAAACAAGCTCTTTCCTCTGCTTCTCATTCCTTTCATGACCTTCAGCAAATCACATATTTTTGTGCCTCAACAATTCACTTTTTAAAAACATGTTAATCCTTTGGTGAGGAATATTGTTTTAACTCTCTATATTTGGTGTGATTGATATCCATAGTATGGAAATTATGACTGTATAAACTAAACAATACCAAGATCTTTTAGAAGTTTGTGTATTTATTTTGTCCATAGGATGTTTAAATTATTCCTTCAGATACGATGTCAAGTTGCCAAGCAACAATGAAAAAGATGTACTGTTTTTCAAACTGAGTAAAACAGAAATTAGGGAAAGTAAAATTTCTAATTATTGTGGTTATTCTTTTTAGTATTATATTTTTAATGAGAATCTGTAGACAAACCATAGAAGGTATGCTCTGCGTCGTCTGCCCTGTAATGTGGCATTTAATAGTGTCAGGTTAGAAATCACAGTCATGCCCTGCATTTCGTACTTTAGAAGCTGACTCTAGGCTGATGACAGCCCCGGGAGAAAGCTCTGCTCTTCTCAGCATTCTGGCTCATTCAGCTTGACTCTGCATCCAGACGGATGGTTTATTGTTTCAATAAAAATATACTTGAATGATGAATTTATGTGAACATAGGGCTCTCTGAAAAATTAATGGGTTTCGATTTGTTGTCTCTTTGAAATCTGAATTTAAAAGTATTTAAACAGAATACTGCCAGGAATCAAATGCAGTATGTCCCTCTCCCTTTTTAAGATATTAAATTACTTGGATTTTTGTATACACTTTTGTATAACAAGTATGTATGTATGATATGTGTAATGTATGTACAATTAAGAAAAATTAAAAAAAGTAAAGCTGAATTGCAGTTCCTCTTCTTGTGAGATTACATATGTGACATTTTTTTAAATTTAAACTGATTTCTTGTTTTACTATATATGCTTTTCTCACCTAGAGTCATATTTCATCAATCTCAGCCATAATGAATAAACCTGACTTTTCACTGTAATAAATATATTTTAATTTCAGTGAAAAGTATCAACTAATTTGCAGCTTTTTTTCCCCTCTCGAGTAGTGAGCATTATTTTTTTTTAAATTCATCAATATTTCCAGAATAAAAAAATGGTCATAATATGAATGAGAATAATGTTTTTTTGGCAACTATTAGGTTTTAAAACCTGAAGAAAGAAGAACATTCATTGCTAATGTAGCAAAAGCCTTTATTTTTTTTTACAGTATTGAAGTATACTGCTTTCCTTAAAACTTTTTTCTTCTCTGATACTCAGACAAGTATTGATAAGAAGGCTGTCTCATTTAATACAAAGTCTTTATCTATGCTATTGAATTTAAATGCCATTTAGAAGAATGAGGGGGCTTCCCTGGTGGCTACCCTGGTGGTAAAGAATCTGCTTGCAATGCAGGAGACCCAGGTCCGATCCCAGAGTCAGGGAGATCCCCTAGAGAAGCGAATGGCTACCCACTCCAGTATTCCTGTCTGGAGAAGCTCAGGGACAGAGGAGCCAGGTGAGCTACAGTCCTGGGGTTGCAGAGACACAACTGAACTTCTGTCACTTTCACTAGAAGATGGAAGGAATGCGACTAAATATAGACATAAGTAATATTATTATTAACATTATTGCGTAATAATAATAGATCTATAATGAGACCCTCTGAAGTTAATGACATTTATGAACCATTGAAATAATAGATGTCTACAGGGATAAGTTGGGTGTGTTTTGTACTTGTGTATACGATTACTATTTTTAAAATACATTTTTTTTCTTAATGTATATGTTTTATGGAAGTACAGTTGACTTACAGTGTTTCAGGTGCACAGCAAGGTGATTCAGTTGTACAGGCACACATATTGTTTTGAAATTATTTTCCATTATAAGTTATTACAAGATACTGACTGTAGTTTCCTGTGCTATACAGTAAGCCTTTGTTGGTTGTTGCATGTCTGTTTTTTAAAGTTAGTAGTCTAGCATTCTATTCATACTAAGTGGGTGACATCTTTCAAGAAGCCCTGAATGCAGAGCTCTAAGGCACACCTATGGTCTTTCCTCAGAATGCACTGCGTGTGTGTGTGCACGCTCAGTTGTGTCTGACTCTTTGTGATCCCGTGGACTGCAGCCCTCCACTCTCCTCTGTCCATGGGATTTCCCAGGCAAGAATATGGAGTGGGTTGTCATTTCCTTCTTCTGATAAAATATACTTTTGTTACTTCTTTGTTATGGCAAAATATACACACCCAAATTTACAATTTGTTAAGCCCAGTTCTTCACTCAGGATGTCCATCTCCCCAGGAAACTAAGCGTTAAGTTAATTAAGATGACAGTTCTGTGTTTCTGGTCTGCATTTGGATCAAGTTCCGTGTTATTAGAGGCTTCCCAGGTGGCTCAGTGGTAAGGAATCCCATCTGCCAGTACAGGAGACAAAGGAGACATGGGTTTGATCCTTGGGTCGGGAAGATCGCCTGGAGAAGGAAATGACAACCCACTCCAGTGTTCTTGCCTGGGAAATCCCATGGACAGAGGAGCCTGGCAGGCTACAGTCTGTGGGGTCACAAAGAGTCGGACACAGCTGAGCAACTGAGCTCACACATCTGTGTTCTTAACAAGGGTGACAAGCCTACATGTTACTACTCTCCCTTTTTCCCTCTTCCCATCACTTGATTTTACTCATACATATTTTGTATTGTTTTAGTTTTTCTGCTCCTCACCCCCACTTTTCGACCCAGGGACTAAACACGCATCTCCTGCTTTGGCAGGAGGATTCTTTAAGTATATGTGTATATCAGATCAGATCAGTCGCTCAGTCATGTCCCACTGTTTGTGACCCCATGAATCGCAGCACGCCAGGCCTCCCTGTCCATCACCAACTCCCAGAGTTCACTCAGACTCATGTCCATCGAGTCAGTGATGCCATCCAGCCATCTCATCCTCTGTTGTCCCCTTCTCTTGCCCCCAATCCCTCCCAGCATCAGAGTCTTTTCCAATGAGTCAACTCTTCACATGAGGTGGCCAAAGTACTGGAGTTTCAGCTTTAGCATCATTCCTTCCAAAGAAATCCCAGGGCTGATCTCCTTCACAATGGACTGGTTGGATCTCCTTGCAGTTCAAGGGACTCTCAAGAGTCTTCTCCACATATATATATATATATATATATATATATATATATATATAGTGTTTGGCTGCACTGGGTCTTAGTTGTAGCATGTGCAGTCTTTAGCTGCAGCACGCAAACTGTTAGTTGAGGCATGTGGGATCTGGTTCTCTGACCAGGGATTGAACCCAGGCCTCCTGCTTTGGGAGCATGGAGTTTTAGCCACTGGATCACCAGTTAACTCCCATCATTATTAGTATCAAGAATCAGCAAATTAAGAGTTGTATCACCGACTGTTGAGTCCTTGCTTCCTTGAAGAATACTTTTATAGTTACTGAATAAATGAGTGTATGAGAAGACCAAAATATTTTCTTGGGATAAAAAAATCACTTGACTGACTTCATATAAAAAAGCAATTTAATTGATTTGTAGAAAATGCACCATGGTATTTAAATCCCAAGCAAGAAGTTCTACTAGTTAAGAAATTAGAATCCGTTCAAAAATAGTTTGCTTTATTGATAAATCAAAAAAGTCTTGATTCCCCTAAAGATCAATGTCCAGAACTACATGAAAGCTAGAATGTAGACAGCAAATAAATTCTCCGTGTAAAATGTATTGAGTATCCTGCAAATCGAATCTAGGAATTGTTCGTTTCATTGATTGGTGCTGCCATCATGAAATGCTATAAAGAGGGATCTTTCAAGTATTCCAGGAAACAATTAAATGGATTTTGTGAAACCTGTGTGGGATAACTTTGGGAAATGAACAGTGTTTTCTGTGTGTGTTCAAGACTGCAAAAGAATAATTGGCCTTAAATTTAGGCAAGTGTGGTATTGATTAAGTTTCTTGAGCCTCAAGCTGATGAAATACTATAATAGGCTGCACAGGGAGGTTGTGAATCCCAGAAAAGTTGTTGTTTTTTTTTTTTTAAAGATAATACTACATGAAAGACACATTCCATCCATTTCCTCCTGGAAAAAACTTTACTTTCCCTCCTCCACCTGGGTCACATTTGAACCTGTATTCATTCTTTCTTTCCTACTAACATGGTCGATGCTAATTTTTATGAAAAAGATGGTTGACAAGATTTCCTTTTTGCATTATATCGTATTTATCTTGTTTTCATTTATTTATTTGGCTGCACTGGGTCTTCCTTGTGGCACTCGAAATTTTCAGTTGTGACACGCCAACCCTCAGTTGTGGCATGTAGGATCTAGTTCCCTGACTAGGGATCAAACTCAGGCCTCCTGCATCGGGACTGAAGCATCTTAGCCACTGGACCACCAGGGACGTCTTATAGGTTCACTCTCTGGTTAGGAGCTAAGATCCCACATGCCTCGCATACAAAAAAACAAAATATGAAACAGAAACAGTACTGTGACAAACTCAATAAAGATTTTTAAAAGTAGTCCACATTGAAAAAATATTTTTTAAAAAAGACAAGAGCTTTGATTCACAAGTGAATCGAGTGGCCTGAACCTATTAAGTTTGAACTCCAACACGAGAGAGTCCATTGGTATCTGTGCTCTAGAGATTTTGCTTATTTTTAAAAATTTTTTCACTTTTATCTTTTCCTTTACTAGACTGCTGCTCAAAATAAACATAACTTTATTTTTTCTTGTAATGAAAAGTGAAAGTGAAGTCGCTCAGTCATGTCTGACTCTTTGGGACCCCCATGGACTGTAGCCTAACAGGCTTCTCAGTCTATGGGATTTTCCAGGCAAGAGTACTGGAGTGGGTTGCCATTTCCTTTTCCAGGGGATCTTCACGACCCAGGGATTGAACCCATGTTTCCCGCATTGTAGACAGACGCTTTACCCTCTGAGCCACCAAGTAACACATTAATAGAAATAAATCCAGACAATACAAAAAGGTGTAAAGTAAAAATGAAAATTACCACCACCCAGAGAGAAATCTTATTAACATTTTGATGTGTGCCTTTTCATATTTTTTCTATGCATATAAAAATGTGATTATATTACAGTGCTGTTTTGTAATCTTTTTATTAAGCATAACATATTAGGAGCATTTTTCTTTATAATGAATATTGATCTTCATGATTATTTTTGAATCTATCATAACAATAGTCATGCATTGGCTGAACCATGATGTATTTAATGAGTTCCCTATTGCGAACTGAGAAAACACGCTTTTCACTTTTTCACTATTATGAATAACAGCATGATGAACATATCTGTACATGTAACTTTGTATGCCTTACTAGTTCTTTCCTTGGGATAAATTCACAGAGGTAACATGGCTAGGTAAAGGATATGCATATTAAAAAACTGATTACATATTGCCAAATTACTCTCTAGGGAAGTTGATTTTATTTACATTACTGAGATGTTGGCATGGGAATATGCTGCTGTTCATATTACAAATACCAGCTCATAGTAATCTTAAAATTTTGTCAATCTACATAAATACACTACCACATGTAAAATAGCTAGCTAGTGGGAAGCTGCTTACAGCACAGGGAACCCAGCTCAGTGCCTTGTGATGATCTAGAGGGGTGGGATGAGAACAGGTGGAGTGGGAGGAAGGATCAAGAGGGAGGGGATATCTGTATACATATGGCTGATTCACTTCCTTGTACAGCAGAAACTACTCAACATTGTAAAACAATTCTACTACAATAAAAAAATTAAAAATTTTCAAAAATCTCCTCCCCTGCCCCCTAAAATTTGTCAATCTGTTAGGCAAAAATGATTCTTCTTGTTTAATTATTTTGCTTACTCAATGGTGAAAGCATTGATCCAATTCTGGACATCACTAGGATAGACAAAGTAACCAGTGACCTGACTCTGATAAAGGCTAACATGATAGCCTGCTGACTCCCTTTTTTGTTTTAACTCATCTACTCCTGAGGTCTATACAGATTAAATTACTGACTGTATTGATTTTCAGTTCCCTCTTTGGTCCCAAATTTCCAAAAATAAATTGGGAAGAATTTGGGAGGATCTTGAAAAATTTATATATTACCAGTGTATCCCCCTCACTTCAGTGTGAGAGAATGAAGCAGGTCTGACCCTTCTTCACCCCCCTGCAAGCCCATCACTTTTCTTTGCGTCTTCACATTATCTGCTTGAAATATTTTTTTTTTCCCTCAAAAACACTCTTTCTCATCTAACAGTGACTTGTTCATTTCCCCCCATTCCACTGTTCTTTTGTTTTAATTTAACACACATGTAACTGTTGGTTATTTTACATCATACAATTAAATGGTCTTTGGCACACTCACAATGTAGTTCAACCATCACCTCTATGTAATTTCAAGAACTTTTCATCACCCCAAAAGGAAGCCCTGTGCCCTTTGAAGCAGTCGCTCCCCACTCCCTCGTGTGGGAGGCTCTCGCCAGCCTGACAAGGGAGCTAAGACACAGACCCTCAAAAGAAAAGCCACTGAACATTACATGTGTTTCTGGTGGGGTGTGAATCTCAGTCAGGAACGCAAAAATGACCTCCCTTGAGCTGCAGCTCTTGCTAAGGAGAAAACAGTGTGTTATCCTTTTGTCAGAACTGGATTGAATCTGATCTATTGAAAATGGAACTTATGATACTAATGCTAGAAATCTCTTAAGTTGGAATTTGAGTAGCATGTAATATGATATTATGGAAATATGCATAAAATATGTTTCCTTCTAGGTTTTGTTCACATTGGCTGTAGAACTCTGTAAAAAATTGTTGACTGGATTCTTCTCAGTGAACAAAAGCACTTCAAATACTAAATAATACTATCACCTATTTATATTCTATTTAATGTCCATTTTATTTTATTTTTTTTATTTTTTATTTTTTTTAAAGACCAGGCCCACGGATGACGGTACACGCTTCCACCCAGCAGACAGCGACGCCAGGGGCTTCCGGAGCAGTTCCCCGCCACTCGTTTCAAAAGGAACGACGCAGGACGCCATCGCGCCTAATGTCCATTTTAATATTATGATTTATTTCAACTTCCTTCATACATGAAACATAAATGATTGATATTTCTCTAAGTATTTACATGTTGCTTAAGATGAATAAATCAAAACTTACACATTTAACAAATTAAATTATCTAAACGCTTAAGCATTGATTGCAAACTAATTTAATCAAACTCTTCTAAACATCAAATAAAATCATGGATTTCACTCACCCAACGCTTCAAATCTGGAGAAGGAAATGGCAACCGACTCCAGTATTTTTGCCTGGGATATCCTACAAACACAGAAGCCTGGTGGGCTGAAGTCCATGGGGTCGCTAAGAGTCGGACACAACTGAGCGACTTCACTTTCACTTTTCACTTTCATGCATTGGAGAAGGAAATGGCAACCCACTCCAGTGTTCTTGCCTGGAGAATCCCAGGGACGGGGGAGTCTGGTGGGCTGCCGTCTATGGGGTCACGCAGAGTCGGACACAACTGAAGCGACTTAGCAGCAGCAGCAGCAGCAGGAATGCTTCAAATACTTTAAGAAGCAGAAAAAAATGCACAAAAGTATAGTGATGATTACCAAATGGATTACACTTACTAATACCGGGGCTTCCCTGGTGGCTCAGACGGTAAAGCGTCTGCCTGGAATATGGGAGATTCGGGTTCGATTCCTGGGTGGGGAAGGTCCCCTGGAGAAGGAAATGGCAATCCACTCCAGCACTCTTGCCTGGAAAATCCCATGGACAGAGGAGCCTAATAGGCTACAGTCCATGGGTTTGCAAAGAGTTGGACACGACTGAACGACTTCACTTTACTAATACCAGTTTCAAATGTGCTAATACCGTGTGAAAGGTGCTCAGTCGTGTCTGACTCTTTGTGACCCTATGGACTGGACCGTAGAGTCCATGGAATTCTCCAGGCCAGAATACTGGAGTGGGTAGCCGTTACCTTCTCCAGGGGATCTTCCCAACCCAGAGATCAAACCCAGGTCTCCTGCATTGCAGGCGGATTCTTTAGCAGCTGAGCCACCAGGGAAGCCCATGGTTCCAAGCTAATATTGTAGATTGACTGATTATTTCTTGTATTTTTCTGGAATTGTCTTCCTAGAGTTGTAGAGAGTTTTAAAAATTCTAAGAGAAGAAGACTACCTCCTTGGACTAGCTGAGCCTGCAGGATTTGGTTGTCAAGCAACTGACTCCTGGTAAAGGCCCAGCAACCATTGTGAGGTCCCAGACTTTTAAATGTGAGCCTCTGTAAAAAGACCTTGTCTCTTTTTGTAATTCAATTTTTATTTTACATCAAGAGGACTTTTAAGTCTGTCTTTTAGGAGCCTTTTAGTTCTTGAGCTTCGTGTATTTCCAAGAAATAATATATTTTCTAACTTTCACATGGTCTGCATTATCAAGCTTATTTTGCCATTATGACCCAATTTCTTAGTGTTACTGGAAACTCATGGATTGTATGCATTATATTTAATAAAGTTATTCAGAGTTTTTTCTATAGGTGAATGAGGGATAATTTCATCTTTGGGACATCTGGCTAAGTGATTATCTTGGAACAGTTTTATGTCTGACCACTAGCATGAATAGCCTGCTTTCACCTGCAAGTTCCCTCAGGTTCCCTCATAGTTCCCTGAGGTTCTGTTCATTTTTTAAAATATACGTTTTCTCTCTCTGCTTTTCTCAACATATTTGAAGATATTAATTTTTATCTCTTTTTTAATTCTGACATTCCCAATCAGTTCTTAAGCTTATCCAATGAATTTTTAAGTTCAATGATTAAACTTTTAAGTCACAAAATTTTGATTTGGTTCTTTTTTAGGGTTTCCATTTCCTGCTGAGAATTTTTTCTCTTTGCATTGTTTTCTGTTGTGTGCTGCTACATAGTCTTAATAGCTGCTTTAAAATCTTTCTCAGTTAATCCCAACCTCTGGACCATTTCAGAGTTAGTATCTACTGAGTGTCTTTTCTTTTAAGTATGGGTCATGTTTTCCTGTTCCTTTGTATGTCAAATAATTTTGAAAGGTGTCCTGCATGTTATGATATCCCATGCAGATCTGGACTCTGCCATGTTACTCCAAAGAGTGTTGGTATTTTGTTTGGGCAGATAAGTGACTTGTTGAACTCAAGCCACAAACATCATCTTCTTTTTCACTCTCCCTAGAGTGGGCCTGTGCAAGTGTGATTCGGAGGTTGGCAAGGGGTCTGGGCCATGTTTATATACAGAATTTGTTCTCTGGCTCTCTCATTTCTGAGATTTTCTTCCTCGTTTTCCAGCTGCTAGTTCTAGCCAATCTCAGTTCTCTTATTCTTCAAGCAAATAAGTTTTCAAAAAATTATTTCTTTAATCTCAAGTGAGGCATGGGACTCAAGTGGACCGGGACCTACCCTCAGGTTAAAAGCCATAAAAATGGAAAATTCATCCAGAGCCTTCCCTCATTCCTTGTGTTAATCTTCTTCCTGCTCTTGTCTGTTCTTTAGTGTCTTCAGCTAGTTGTTTTTAAATTTTATCCAGAGTGTATATTTGTGGAAAGATTAGTCCAACAATACAACTTGTTGGACTATACAATACTATACAACTTGAAGCATCATGCTGCTAGTTTGGTCATGTGGACTGAAGTATCAGAGAGGGAGGGGAAAAATGGTGGGGACTTTCCACTGAGCATCCCTCACCCCAGAGCTCCAGGTTTATGAGTTTAGGAAGAAAAATATTTTTTTTATTTTTAAAATATTTTAGAAATGTTTATATATATATTATCACATATATATGATTATTAAACATATATATGTTTAAACATATATTAAACATATGTACATTATATGTATATAAACATATAAATTTATATACATATATGTTTGTATGTATATAAACACACATACATTGAAGTGAAGTGAAGTCCCTCAGTCATGTCCAACTCTTTGCGATCCAGTGGACTGTAGCCCACCACGCTCCTCTGTCCATGGGATTTTCCAGGCAAGAGTACTGGAGTGGGTTGCCATTTCCTTCTCCAGAGGATCTTCCCAACCCAGGGATCGAACCCAGGTCTCCCACACTGTAAGCAAGGCGCTTTACCATCTGAGCCACCAGGGAAGTCATATAAACATTAATATATACATATATATTAAACATGCTCATGGCATACAGGGCAGCCTCTGGGTATTTCTTATCTGACTCAATCACTTCCCACCTAAAATCCTGGAGGCATGGAAACTCCAGGGAATATGTTGTCCCTGGATAATATATATATATAAATATTATATATATATATATATGTTTAATGTTTATATGTTTAATGTATACATATACATTTTACATATATATAATTTTACATTTTACATACATACATATATATAATATATATACAGTGTTTAAAGTATATATATATTAAACATAAACATTATAAAATTGTAATATATATATTAAACATATAAACATTGTAAACTTTTACATTTTACATATATATATATAATACATATAATGTTTAATGTATATATATTAAACATATAAACATTAAACATATATATATATTATGTATGTGTATATATATATATATATATATGTATACATATATAATCCAGGGACAGCATATTCCCTGGAGTTTCCATGCCTCCAGGATTTTAGGTGGGAAGTGATGGAGTCAGATAAGAAATACCACGAGGTTGCCCTGTACGCCATCAGCATGTGGTTCACGCCTACATGTCTCTGATGATAACTAGTAACTCCAGGGGTGGGGTCTAAAGTAAGCTGCAAGGGAGGATGATCAGGATGATTATTCTGGCTATTGTGTTCTGCTTTTCCAGATTTTAGGGAAGTTACCCAGAAGACTCAATGGATATGCGTGCGAGTTAAGTCGCTTCAGTCATGTCCGACTCTTTGCGACCCCTCAGACTGTAGCTCTTCAGGCTCCTCTGTCCATGCAATTCTCCAGGCAAGAATCCTGGAGTGGGTTGCCATTTCCTTCTCCAGGGCATCTCCCGACCCAGGGATCAAACTCGTGTCTCTTGGCAGGAGGGTTCTTTACCACTAGCGCCACCTAGGTAGTTAACACTCAACAACTCAGAAGACTCAATGGACATGAGTTCCAGCAAACTTGGGCAGAGAGTGAAGGACAGGGAAGCCTAGCATGCCCCAGTCTATGGGGTTGCAGAGAGTCGGACACGGCTGAGCAACTGAACAACGAACAACTCAGAAGAGACAGAAAAGGAGACAATTTGAAGTCCATCCTTTATTGCCTGTGTCTAGGCTTTGCAGAGATGTGCACATAGCCGGGAGGGTCAATGAGAAGAGAGGTTGGAGAGTCTCAGCAGGGGTCTCACAGGTCTCCTCTGGTCAGGTTCCATCTGGCAGGAAGATCCCAGCTGTAACCCTTGTGTTAGCAGTTCCACTGTTTTGAGAGAACAGATGAATATTCAGTGTTGATACCTCTTTTCATTCATGCTCCTGTCGGGAAATCTGGAAAACTCACCCCAGTGCTGTGGTTTGAAAACATGATGTTCCAGTTGTCAGGAAAGATCTGGATAAGAAAAGTCAGGCAATTGAAGTCAAATTCTCTCCCCCAAGGAACTACAAAGTCTGTTCCAGGGGATGTTCCTGCAAGGACTGCCCCGGTGGCCTGGGGGCTCCCAATGTGCCTGTGGTCCCTGGCTGTTCTTGTGCTCAGGGTTCTTGTGGGAGGCCAGCTTGCCTCCTGCCCACATGATCTCCCCTCCCTGCTTCCCTGCAGGTTCTGAGCCTCAGAAGATCTAGAGCCTGTTGTAGAAATCTGCCTCTTTGACAAGGTGGAAAATTTCAGATGCATGGCTAAGGGAATGCCACAGGCATGGTATAGTTAGGTCACACATGTTAGATGGCAACATCATATTTTAAAAATATCTTGACACTATATTTACACTAATACAAACAAGAGGAAGTTGAAGAGAATAAATGTGATGAACTCTATTAAGAAAGCAATTGTTTGTTGGTAGCTCTAATATGGTTGTATTAGTAGCTCAGTTGTGTCCGACTCTTTGCGACTGTAGCCTGCCAGGTTGTCTGTCCATGGAACTTCCTGGGCAAGACTATTGAAGTGGGTTGCCATTCCCTTTTCCAGGGGATCTTTCTGACCTAGGGATCAAATATGGTTAATGTATTTTTTAAAAAGGTTGTAGGATATAACTTCTTGATGGCTCTGAAAAATACAATATAAATACAGGGTTCAGGACGACTGGTGTTAGTGTACAAGTCAGAGGATCTGGCAGTTCCCTACTGTATACTTTTTACGTGTACTCTGGAAGATAGTAAGGGACAGGGAAGCCTGGCATGCTGTAGTCCATGGGGTCGCAAAGAATCCGACACGACTGAACACCACCACCACCAACACTTACACGTCCAGTGTGGTTATTACTTTTTGAGAGAGCTCTTTATGAATTGAATCGCATCATTAAAAGGATGACCAGAATTAGAATGGGGTAGAAACCATCAGCTGAAATGAACACCTCCAAAATGTTCAGTGTTCTGCAGCAAAGGGGTTGGATTTATTCTGTACAGACACAAGGCATAGAACTCAGACCCACTGGGAAGTTCATGGAGAAGTGGATTTTCCCTTTATATGAGGAAGCTCTTTCTAATAATGAATGTTGTTCAAAAGTGGAGTGAATTTTCTTGAATCACAGAAAGTATTCAAACAGAATAAATAATCACAAGTTGGAGATGTCGTAGACGAAATTTCTAAATTAAGAAGACACTCAAACTCACTTCAAAGATATTTCCTCATTCTAAAATTCAAAGTCAATTTTTAATCCTTGTAGGACAGTAATTTTCTCATAGGTAAGATAGTATACACTTCATAGAGTTTTATTAGTATATAATGATTCTTTTTATTGTAAAAATATAAGGCTATTTCAAGTGACTAGATTCTTTTTCTTCAATCATGATGATACTGTTTCTTTGGAAATAGGAGCAAGAATCTGTACGATTGCACAGGGTAAATCAGATTTCCACCCTGATGCTAGTGTCAAATATGGAATGGTCAGCTTCTTGCTACTTATTCCCAGCCTTGAGACATCCAGCTTGGCCTCAGTGGTCAATTTCATCCCATCAGTGGGCTCTCAGTTTTGTAAATGTGAACAATGAGAATAGGGGTTGAAGACAGGGAGGTAGAATAAGGCTTTCCAATTTTACTGCTGACTTTTTTTGTTTGAAGACCTTCAATCAAAAAGCCTCTGCTACTTTGACAAGTTGCTTGTCTTTCTTTTAAACAAATTGTTGTTGCTGCTTAGTTTGCTACGGAGAAGGCAATGGCACCCCACTCCAGTACTCTTGCCTGGAAAATCCCATGGGCGGAGGAGCCTGGTAGGCTGCAGTCCATGAAGTCGCCAAAAGTCAGACATGACTGAATGACTTTACTTTCACTTTTCGCTTTCATGCATTGGAGAAGGAAATGGCAACCCACTCCAGTGTTCTTGCCTGGAGAATCCCAGGGACAGAGGAGCCTAGTGGGCTGCCGTCTATGGGGTCACACAGAGTCGGACACGACTGGACTTAGCAGTAGCAGTTTGCTAAGTTGTCTGACACTTTTGCAACCCCAAGGACTGTAGCCCACTAGGCTCCCCTGTCTATGGGATTTTCCCAGCAAGAATACTATAGTGGGTTGCCATTCTTCCTCCAGGTGATCTTCCTGACCCAGGGATCAAACCTGCATCTCTTACATTTTCTGCATTGGCAGGTGGAATTCTTCACCACTGCATCACCTGGGAACTTCAGACACACCGCCTTTATTTGTCTGATAATGCTTTCCTCATTATCATAGTTAATTAGACACTAAACTTAATTAAAAGCCTGATGAATACTTCCTGCCACCTGAATTCCTCAAGGTCTATTATAACTGATGGCTATTTTGTTTATTCATAATAAATCCATTGGAGGGTTTTCTCTGGTTGGACTCAGGAGAATTCTTCTATATTCTTTTCAAAACTTTTACAACTTTTTTTCCTAGACAAAGAAAACAGGTAAAATAAGAACTATTGTGGCAGGAGTGTTGGGTTGAATCTGGGACCCCTACTTTCTGGCTCTTCTCTTTCATGTGATTCCACTTTAGAACACACTGGTCTGTCCTGTATTTAAGCAGGAAAAGTCTTTATTCCCCTAAACTACTGACTCACTTTGAATATTTCGTCTAATGATAGCAGTAGTTCCTGACAACTGCCAGATTTTTGTCAAGCTATTAAGTGGCTGCCGAGGACCAGCCCCGGCTGATCCAGGGTATTCGAAGGGGAGACGGCGTCGGCGACCTATTCAAATGGTAATTAGAGATATAAAGAGTAATAGAATGAGGATAGCTCAGTAGGAAAATTCAGTGGAGAAAAGAGGCTGAGTAGCTTGGTTTACGCGGGAGACCAATAAAACTTCAAGACAAGAAGTTTGCACCACTTATGTAGGCCGCAGGCGCCCTCTCGAATAGCGGAAGGTGCCCCACCCTAGACACCTTCTCGAGTGGGTCTTAGAAGCCCAGGCATAATTAGTAAGCGTGGTGGGTTCCGCACTCCAGATGGAAACTCAGCTGGAAGTTAAAGGGAAGAATGACATGGGGAGACCAAGCATTGGTGAGCAAGGCCCGTAGCTTTATTTTTAACAGGGGCTTTTATACCCTGAGTTACACATAGAGGATAATAGGGGATGCAAAGTCAGCAGTCTTTGATTCTTATCAAAAACCAGGGTTTCTTTCCTGCAAATTTATCGTATACAAATGGTTTAGGTGATTTACATCATCTTCTGGCCAGAAGGCCTACTAACATTTTATGACTCTTGACAAGGACTTATCAACAAAGACTTATTTTCTCTAAGAGTAATTATTTTAAGGTTTGGCGTCATCTTCCAAAGATAAAATTGCATTCCTATAGGGCAGATGTGTAATGGGTTTACAACAAAGAAAATAATTTATTACCTTAAGGGTCTAAAGTTACTAACACCAAGGCCACTACTTATTTTTTCTACATACCAACTATATTAATTAATACACATTCAAGGATACAATTTAGGGGATGTGAAAACTTGGCAACAAGCATTGACTCATCAATGAAATCCTTTACTAGTCTTATTCTGACAGTTTCTAACTCTCTGAGAGGCTCTAAGCTATTTGAATATCTTAAGCTTCCCGTGCCTCTGGAGGCTGGGAGACTGTAAACAATCGTATGCATGCTGCAGGAGTCCGGGTAAACTTGTCAGGCGAGTTAGAGAGCCATCTGAGGGGTTTGGATTTAAACACTCCTAATTGCCCAGGAACTTTATTAATTGGAGCTGTAAGTTAACTCTTTGACAGAGAGAGCGAGATGGTGGTAGGGGACAGCCCCCAGTAAAGTCAGAGGTGAGAGCACAAAGCAATAAAGTAGGCAGACTCTGGTTTTTTTGGTGGGGGGGAAAATGCTCGAGAATATCCGGGCGGGCTCCTGAGGCTCGATCCCGCCTTTGCGTATGCCGAGCCTCCTTCCTCATGACCTTTGTCACGAGCGGAATGCCTCACCGGCTCCCGGCAAGTAGCCTTTGAGAACTTATTTTATTATTGATTGCTGTTATGGAGAAATAGGTGAGGGCCTAGATTGTTCACCATTTTAGCTGCCTTTGATTTTGGACAGACACTAGTCAGAATAGGTCACGTGGACTGACCCTGTATCTCGGTCAGTGATGTACACACGTAACATGTATCTAATACTATTGTGAGAGTCAAAATCAGCCGCAAAGATAGTCTCCTGAGAGGTTAGATGAGTATACATAGTTTAAGAGAGGAATATATTTTGCTTTCCTTTTACACCCTTTGTAAAACATATACATTCATGATTTGAGCCACTTTCAGACTCATTAGAGTGGTACCCCTCTGGTCCTATTTGCCAAAGATATGGGTTTATAGTCACAAGCAGAAGTAGTCTCAGGAGTGATTTGGCTCTATAAGGACTATCAGAAAGAATGCTTTAAAACCAACTGCTCTAAAATCTTTTAGATCAGCATTTGGGAAATGCCTTCAAAATCTAATTGTCAACAATTTTGTGTAGTTGGATCAACTCAGATGCTCAGGAGTATGTTTTCCAATTCATTTTGCCCTGGAGGTTTTCCAGGACTCTGTTTAAAATTAATTATTTCATGGGTGCATCTTTGAGGGTAATTTTTATGGCAAAGGTGAGAAGTCTGTAAGTGTCTTATTTTTTTCCAGGCCAAAATGACATGAATAATGTTTTCCAGGCCTTCCCTGGAGGTCCAGTGGTTAAGAGTTCATTCCCAATGCTGGGGCCCAGGTTCAATCCGTGGTCAGGGAATGAGATCTCACGTGCTGCAACTGAAAAAAAAAAAAAAAAAAAAGGCAGAAAGTGGAGCACATCTTATATTCAGATGCTTGGTTCAGGTATAGACAAGAACCCAGAGGATGTGGGACTTTGGTTGGCTCTCTCTACCCTGCTCCAGGTGTTCATCTGCCCAGTCTAACTCAGCTTTCAGTGGAGGTGGCCTTGTTCTCTGAGCTCAAGACAAGATGAAAACAGACTCGTCTCACATCCCCGTGAAATCGAACGTCCTCCCTGACTTCTCCATGGATTCCTGGCCCAAAGTTCCTACTTTGTGGGTTCTGGAACACCTACCATCTCTCCTCTGGGGCTGTTCTCGTCTCTTTGTGCTGTGCTGACCCAAAGTGTAACATGGTCACCTCTCATGTGTGGGAGGTTTTAGGAGGGTTTGGGGAAACAGAGACTCTTTAGAGGAAGGATCTCAAACCACTTAGTGCTGATCATCGGGCGCTCCTGTCCCTACAGGTCCTCGGGCTGCCCTGCTCAGGACACTGCTCAATGGCCAGGGGCCAGGCTCATGGCTCAGCTCCTTGCCCTGTTCCCCACCCAGGGGCTACACAACTGAAAATTGGGCGTTGGAGGTGTGGCATGAGGATGGAGAGCTTTAAGGTCATCCACTTTAAGACCATAAATATGTAGGACAACTGCGGTGCTGGAGGAGGCCCCCTGTGGTTCAGGTGATCTCTTGCTTCCTTCCCCACTCCCCTTTCATAATGGCCCCTGTCCTGCTTCACAGAAGGAAAGTGCCACTCTCCCCCATTTCCAAATCTTAGTATAGCATTGCTCTGGAATGTTAAAACTTCCATGCAAAGGGATCCTTTGAAATATAGATGTGGGTCTAAGAAAGAGATAAACTCTAGTGGGTGGGTAACTATTCCTTTCTGAGTCAGATGGTTTCCAATTCTTGGCTCCCAACAAAATTGAAGGAGAACTTGACTGAGTTGTCAGTTGACAGACCATTTAAAAATACATTTTGAGGATACAAAATCGTGCTGATTTGAGGAAGCAGAACTCTGAGAGAATTCAGCTGTTGAGTGATGTTGTAGCCCATTCCCATCTACTTGTTTAGATGATTAAGGAATTTGCAGCATTTACATTAAAAAAGAGAAAAGTCAATGCTGTTCCCTGTGTCATTTCAGCAATAAGTCGTCATCATCTAAGAATACAGGAAAGCATCAGGAAAAAAGGACTTTGCAAAATCTGTTCAGATGAAGACTTCCAATTTTTCTTCTACTTTTCATATATTTGATCATTCTCCTCAGTGGTGTACTCATCATTTGACTGATAATTCAATCCATACGTTTTACAACATTTCAAACTTTAGGCTCATGGGAAATAAACAACCAACTTCTAATTGTAAGTTTCCTTCATTTAGGGTAAACAATAAAAAGGCTTTCACATATAAAAATATATTAAATTTGAATAAAACCCTATGATAGTAATGGGATGGAGATCCATATTTAAGGGTAAAATAAACATTAACAATGAAAAAGATAAACAGAAGCCTGAAAAGAAATAAATGAAGTCCTAGTGTTTTTTATTTTTTTCCCGCCTCAGTAACTTACACAGAGCTTAGTGTAAAGGTTCCCAAACCACGTGGTGGTGGTGCGGCGACCAGTGGATGCACCTTCTGCGCATGCGTGAGGGGCGGAGTGGGGGCATTGTGTGTGGAGGGCCTGTGGGGCTGATTCATGATTCTTCTCCTGCAGTGTCACTGTTGCGGGCTGGGTGTTCTCTGTGTTCTTGACCTTGTAGTTATTACCTAGTTTTTCTTTTTTCAATATACTTACTCTGCACTGAAAAACAAAAGGCTTTACAAATACTACCTAGTAAAAACCATCTTATCTCTTTCTCCCAGATGGTGCAATAAAAACCTAAAAATATCAAGGAACTTTTCTGAAATGTTACAACTAAGTGGAAGAAAGAGGAAGCATCCTGATTCTCATGTCCTCATTCCCAGGTTATTAGACGGTGATTTGTGACCTTAGGTGTGAGGGGAGTCACATGGCTGGGGGAATTTCACATCACGGTTTAGAGTGATTTGTTAAAACTCTGCTGAATACCAAGTTCTTTCCTTTGACATTTCCTGAAATTGCCTTTTGAATCAGGACCGATCAGGCTTGTTCCTGGGGGGTCTCCTGCACCCAGTTCCTCTGGTGGTAACATCGCAGGTAACTACAGAACAATATCCAAGTCAGGACACTGGTGGCTAAACAGCAGAGGAGATTCTCCCGGGTTGTCTGGCTACTCCTTCACCTCTTGGAGCTCAGGTGAGGTGATGGTGAGGACACCATGGAGGAAGTGCGGGAAGGTGGGTGGGGTGAGGGGAGGGATATGCCAGGAGCCGGAGGGAACTGTTGGGGAGACACCTTTGCTGATTCAGATGATGCGATGGTCCCCAGGGCACGGAGCCCCTGGAAATTTGGGGGCAGCCTCTGTCCTCCCCAAGAGGGATGGTTAAGGGCACACCCATGTGGCCCCACCCAGACAGGAAGGAATCTGTGACTCTGAGGGGCTGGTGTGGGATGGGGCTTGGCAAGTTATGCCATCTCTGATTTCCCCTTGAGATGCAATTCAGATACCAGAAAATTCCCTCTTTTTAAAGTATATAATTTAGTGGGTTTTAGTCTGTCTTCAGAGCTGTGCAACCATCACCATTGTCCAATTCCGGAATATTTTCACAGCTCAAAAAGAAACCTCAAGCCCATTGGTTATAACTCCCTATCCTACCCCCTTCCCCAGCACCCCCCATCAGCCTCAGGCAACCATTTCTATCTCTAAATTTGTGATAGAAATTTAGTGGAAGGCTAGAAAGTTCGTGCTGGTTGTTGGCAGGGAGACCACAGTTTCTTTATACATGGCCCTCTCCTCAGGACTGCTTGAGTGTCCTTACAACATGACAGCTGAGTTCCCCAAGAGCAATCAACACAAGAGAAAGGGAGGCAGGAAGCTCAATGTATGTATAATTAAGATTCAGAGGTCATACACTGTCAGCCTGTCAAGTATTTTATTGGGTATAGAGGCCAGACGTGATTTAATATGGGAGGAGACTGCAAGGCTATGAGTACTAGGAGCCAGGAATCCTTGGGTGCCGTCTTGCAAGCTGGCTACCATATGTACCATCTTTAAAGCATGGAAAAATTAAGTGAATGAAGGACAGGCATAGTAGATAAAGTATAAATATGGGATTGACATGAAGCAAGTAAGCTGATAATCTTTGTGTATAATGTGATCTGCTGCAAAAAAGATGTAGCATCTTAGTTTTATGAAAAATAAGCCTATAGATAGATCTTAGTAATATTCTAGGATATTGTTTTTAGGGTTTTTTGAGTTTTACACATTGACTTTATTATTATTAGTGACTTAATTAGGGGATCAGTAAACAAAGGTACACATGAATGGAAAAGTGCAAAGTTTGAACCAATGCATTACTGAGGTGTGTGTGAATAAATGATTTGGTTAAACCCTATAACTCTGAGGTCAGAGACCTAGTTAATGCCTGTACAACAGAAGTTAATGCTCAGGATTTTGTTCTCAGGCTATTAATATTCATAGATCTGGATGGTATTACTATAAGTGAATTAATGAATGAGTAAGTATATCTATATAGAAGACAAGGAAAGCCATATGTGGTCCAGTTATGAGTGTTTAATATATTTTTGCTATTAATACATTTCTAAAGTGCTCAATTCCAATGTAAATCTGTTTGGATAAATAGCATACAGAGATAAATACCGGAAATCGATGTTCTGCATTATTTGAGAAGTGCTGACTGCTTATTGAAAATAAAAAGATATGATCTAATTGGTTATGTCTGGGAGTAATGACAGAGAAGGCAATGGCAACCCACTCCAGTATTCTTGCCTTGAAAATCCCATGAACGGAGGAGCCTGGTAGGCTGCAGTCCAGGGGGTCACTAGGAGTCGGACACGACTGAAGCGACGAAGCAGCAGCCATGGACATTTTATATAAGTAGAATCATACAATGTATGAGCTTTGTGTTTGGCTTCTTTCACTCACTCACAAGGTTCTTCCATGTCTCAGTCCATCACGCCTTTTAAGGGCAGAATAGTATTTCACTGAATGGCTCTAGTACCATCTGTTCATCTGCTCATCAAGCAATGGGCATTTGGGTTTTTTCCACTTTTTGGCTATCCCAAATCATGCTGCTATGAACATCTGTTGAATTCAATTCAGTTGCTCAGTCGAGCCTGACTCTTTGCAACCCCATGGACTGCAACACGCCAGGTTTCCCTGTCCATCTCCAACTCCCCGTGCTTGCTCAAACTCATGTCCATTGAGTCGGTGATGCCATCCAACCATCTTATCCTCTGTCGTCCCCATTTCCTCCTGCCTTCACTCTTTCCCAGCATCAGGGTCTTTTCCAGTGAGTCAGTTCTTCGCATGAGTTTAATATTTTTAAAGTGCATGTTACTGAGAGCTCATTTTAGTTGAACAATGCTGAGAGACTCATCAGGATTCATTTCCACTAGACTTTACATTTGGCTGATCCAGAAGCCATTGTGAATTTGTTACCAAAAGTGGGTTCTGGCTGCTAGCTGCTCAAAAGCCAATAAAGAGGCAAGGTTGGTGGAAAAGAAAGTTTGCTTTATTTTGTTTTTTTTTTTTTTTTCTTTTTTTTTAGTTTTATTTAATTTAATTTTATTTTTTTGGATGTTGGCAACCAGAGAGGGGGGAGTGGTCTTCTTCCAAAGACCACCCCTTCCACTACAGTGACAATCAGTGGGCAAGAGCTTTTAAAGGCTGAAGGAGGGGACTACAGGCAGAAACAATGTGGTCAGCTCTGACAGTCACCTTGAATTTTGTCATTCGGTGGTCTGACCAGCATCATCTTGATTGTTTTAAGTACAGTTAATATTCAGTTCCAGGGTCCATTTGTTGCCATTTCCTTGAGGCCAGTCCTCAGAATTATGGCAGCTTATGTCATGGTTATAGTCTGGTCATCATGTAGCCAACTTCATCACCTGGTGGGGGTTTCAGTATATACAAGACAGCTCACAGGATATGGCTCAGAATACTGTTTACAGCCCTTGAGAAGGAACAAAAAGTCTTTGACTTTATTTAGTGACTAAACGTACTGTTTTGTTCTGTTTGACTGTTTTCCTTTGCTTCTGTATTTTCTCACTTTCGTGATTAAATTTATTTTTTGGCTAGAGGTTTTCCACAAAGGCAGGCTGAGGACCTGGTGGGGTAAGGACCATAGGGTCCTGTCACATTTCAAATTAAGAGAAAGAAAGAAAATAATCTCTATTTACTTCATTATGCATCCAGGATGTGAAGAGAAAATGTTATTTTCTTGTCCCATCTACCTGTTGAATATTTTCAAGTCTCCTTTAGAAATGTAGTTCAAAGGTTTTGGTTGATTGTATCTTCACTTTCATGGCCGTGTCACATTTGTGTTTCAGAAACGTACCCTATGTGTTTCTCTGTTTGAGTTCACCTTCTTCATCAGCCCAGCGTTTCCCAGACAGTGCTGAGGTGCCTTTATGTACCACAAGAAAATCGTGGAGGTACTGCAGGAATTTCTGAAATGTTCATGTTCAGGATGCTCAAAGCTTAGTACTACTATTAGAAGCTAAGGATAGGTTACAATTTCAGCATCAAACAGTGGCACATTCTGCTGGAGTAGTATCTTTGTGGAGCTGGGATTTTGGTGGTTGCTTGATAAAAAGAAAGCACCGCATGAAAATCATTGTGCAACAGGAAGCAGGGTAGTGATGTCCAATCTGGTTTCAAAATCTGAGAAGTTATTGAGTAACCAACTGATGTACACATCTCCCAAATAAGTAATTGCAGTTATTTAAGAGTGAGATAAAAGTATGACTTTCCTTTATTGCATCTTAAATGTTATGTGAACTCAACTGCTTGATAAATAAAACGTTTAAAAATTTCTTTTGGCTTCAGGTGTGCCATGGAAAAATTACTGAAAAACGCAGGTTGCAATAAAAGAAGAAGTTTGGGAATCTTTCATCTAGTCTTTCCCCCCTTAATTTCTAATCTTTATTGTGTTGAATTCTCATTATTTTAAAAATATATCCTGCTCTTTCACAAGTCCATGTGTCTCTTTAACTTGTTGTTCCTGCCTTCTTGCCATTCTTCCTTTTCCTGTAAAAAGTTTTTTTTTGTTTATACACTTCAAGACTCAGCTCAAATACCCTCTCCTCTGGGAAGCTTTCCTGGACTTCTCCAGGCATAACTGATTGCTAAATCTTCAGGGATTTCACAACATCCAGTCCATCCTTCCATTCCAGTGCCCACAGGAGGTCACTGGGCTGTAGTTGGCCTAGGTTACTTGGCTTCTCCCAATCTGAGTTCCACAATCACAGAAACCACATCTTAGCACCTCTGTGTCCCGAGCCTGGTGCCCCGTGTGTTGTGAGTGACTGGTTAGCCGTCTGGATGGGCTGAAGGATAATGCAAGACATCTATCAAGCTGCTGCCACTTCTCCTTCAGGATTCACATTTTTCATTGGAAGCAATTTACTGCGGCACTGCTGCAGAGGACTGTGAATAATCATGATTGCAGTGCCAATAAAGCTTTAATCAATCAGAGAGACCATTGGCATACTGAGTGTGACCATTTCAAAGGTAATTTCCTGACTACTGCCTCAAAGTACATGTCAAACACAAAAGTTGTGACATCTTAGATCTCCGTTTTAAACCATAGAGTTTACTGCAAGTTCAGCCTGAACTGGGCTTAAATGAAATGAAATTGATAGCAGATGAAAGCTCAACAGGTTCCAGAATAATTATATACTTGTTATGATGTTCTCACTAATTGGAGCACCAGCTCAGTGAACCTCAGCTTCTGGAACTGCTCCTGGGGAAACTGGCAGATACATCTGTTTGGGACAAATCTGCATATTTGCTCATTTGCCAAAAATGTAAAGTAGAACCCTGAATTAGTCTCAGTTCGCTTCATCACTGCCAAGCTGAAAAATCAGCTGATATATTACAGCACTTCTCCTTCCCCTCCACATGCCAAATTTCATCCATAAGTGAACATTCAAAAAAGGCCATTTAAAAGCAGGTTGTCTGGAATGGCATTGCCCGGAGGCACAAACCTCCTTTGGACGGATGTATGGAGCTCTCATTAATCTAAATAGGAGCTGAGCACTCACACCGCAGAGGAACTGGATGAAAAAAACTTTGCGGAAGCTCTTATTTCCAAGAGTAGAATGAAGCTTGCATCTTCTTACAGGAAAACCCCTTTAATTCATATTCCATTCCCTGTGGCAACATGTGCATTGATAGATAAGTATTGGTTACAGGGCTTCAGAAGTTGGACTTCTCATAGAATTAAAGACTAACCTTCATTAGTCCTAGAGGTGTTTTCACTAAAATAACTTCTGTCACAGCCCTTGAAGGCCATGTTCATTTTACTTTATCATGGTTCTTAAATTATAGTAATCCCCCACCTCTTCAACTCAGTATAAAGCAATTTCATATTTATATTTTCCTTAGGCAACTCAAGTTATCTTCGAGTGTTCTACAAAAATATGACTATCAGCTCCCAGAGCTGTAGCCACCCCATGGAGGTGAAATGAGAGATAAGAAATAGCTTCACTTCCAACTCACAAAGTCCGACCATTAGAAAAAGCCTCACTTTGCTCCTCTTGGTTAATATTTACAGAAGCTTTATTCTGAGTGTGAGGAGCAAGGAGTGACTGAGTTACGTTTGGGGTAGAAATTCACTGACGGAGAATGTCCTCACCCACTAGGCCAGCTCCGTGTGCTGGTGCAGGGTCCTGAAACTCTTCCTCTCCAAGCCCCCGCCTGTTTCCTTGAAGTGATGTGTGATTCCAGGATCCACTGGATCCCACCGTGGACTCTCTCACAGGTGCTGCGTGTCCAGCAGTGAAGAGAGACGGTCTGTCTGCCTACAGTCTAATAGGAGCCAGACTGAAAGCAACAGACCCCACAAACAGCAAGATCAGAATAGAATGATAATATGGATGATTGGGTGGTGGGAAGGGAATAATTTCTAGATACAAGGAGAGTGCTGGTGGTCAGAGGAGGGTCTTGAGAGGAGGCAGCGTCTAAGATGAAGCCAAGGATGAGAGGGAACTGGCCTTGAAGAGAGCCTGGGGAAAGGCCATTGCAGGTCTAGGGAGCAGAAGTGTAGACCCCTGAGGACCGGGTCATCGAGTCCCTGTCCCTCCACCCCGTCCTCTTCCCGGCCTCCCACCAGCACCCCATGCTTTGTTTCATGTATGTCAACTGACCAAAGGTTCTGTCTGATAGATGCCCTGCATGGGGCAAAGGTTTTGGTGACCACCCCCCAAAGTCAGCCATACCTGATACCCAGGAGGCAGGGGTCTTAATAAATTATAGGAACTAATATTTGAACCCATGAAAAGAAAAACATAGAGCTTTTCTAAAAGATAGTTTTTCTTTTGAACTTTTCGTTTTGTGTTGCGGTCTAGCCAATTAACAATGTTATGATAGTTCCGGGTGAATAGCGAAGGGCCTCAGCCATGTATATACTAGTTTTGTGGGGCGTGGCTGTGTGTTTCATCAGGGAAACTGACAGACCCTGTTCTAACATTCGGTGAAGTCTACTTACCCATGACTTCTGGACAGAGGTGAGGAGTTGCTATTTTGCTTGCTTTGTCTCTGAAAGCTCGCCCTCCCCTCGGATTCTTTTTAGGTACAGGTGTCTGAACCAGGCTGACTCAGCACTGATGGCTTTGCCCCACCTGTGGCCATCAGGCGTTCCTGGGCTGCGGGGGCCCCCAGCATCTCCTAGTGACGTCATCTGCAGTCATCACATTTTGGTCCTTCCTGCTCCCAGAGGGTGTTTCCACCAAGGACAGGTAAGACAAGCACCAAGGATGGCAGTGCCACTGGACGACCTGTTGCCACCTGCCTGGGGTCGAGAAGCAGAACACAAGATGGGGCAGCTTTGCTTGCTGGGAGGGCTGGGCTAAGGGCTGATGGTACCCTTCTAGGAGCCTACAGAATTCCCGCCATTGTACAAGACCAGCCCAGATGACTCCGAACTTTTGCCTCATCACCCCTATTCCCAGCCCTGATGTCACCATTAGTCTGCATGGTCTCTCTGCACCCAGGAATCTTGGCATTTGCTCATCCCAGTGAATCAGGGTCTGACTCTTTGTGACCATCTATCATGGGATTCTCCATTCAAGAATACTTTAGTGGGTTGCCATTTCCTCCTCCAGGGGATCTTCCCGACCCAGGGATCAAACCTTATCTCCTGTGTCTCCTGCATTGGCAGGCAGATACTTCACCACTGAGCCAACTGGGAAACCTGAATCAGAGTATATCTCGCTGTAAACCTTAATCACTATTTGGACTGTGAGCTCATCTGTATTTTGTTCATTTAGCTCACTCCAGAGTGCCTGCTCCAAAGATTTTTGTTGTGAATAAGTCAGTAAGTGCATGATATGTAATACGGACAGCTCTACCGAAGCAATATCAGAAATGTCAGCTGCAAACCGGTTGCAGAGCCCCGCACACTGTGAAAACTGGAGGAAGAGGAGTTCTTCCACAGCGGAAGCCCCCTCCTTGTGAAATAGACACCATCTCCCACTTAGGATTGTTCATTTTTCATCCATGTAGACATTTGTTTTGCCACTGCTCTGGAAAATAGTGGGCAGAAGAATGAGGAACTGAGATGTTTTGATGAAATCATCTCATTATTTAATGGGTTGGTGGACAGTCTGCCAAGATGTGTTTCAGCCTCAGTCTTAGTCACCTAGTAAGTGCAAGCTTCTGAGCAAAATGGAATCTTTTTGTGCAGGTTGAAGCTGTTGTAATGTCCTGAGGCTGTCATAACATCCAGACCCCTGCCTTGGTTTCTTCTGGAAAATGCATAGGAAATATAGCCAAGTCTTCACTGACCCCTGGGCATGACGGGCACAGTAAATTTTTGAATAAATCTGGAAATAATCTGGTTTCCTTATGACCCATGCGTTTCTTTCCAAAGTCATAAGCTATAAAAAATTCGGATGGGTTTATGTCTCTGGTTAATCAAGGTTTACTGTCCGCTTCAAGCTTAGTGCCAAGTGACACCCAGTAATCATTCTTTGTTTGGAGCATCCCAGCAGCAGAGAAGTCAGATTCATCACCAAGTGACAGTTGCACTCACATTCCAGAAGAGAGACAATTCATAAACCTCTCATCTTTATTTATTCTTCTCTTACCCCCATCAGGGACTCTTCTAGCCTGATGCTATGAGTAGACACAGCATGACCTTGCACACTAGTGTAATATTTCTTCCGTTGGTGTGCTTGGTAAGACGTCTCTGGAAAAAATGGATACGGAGAAAGCAGGATGTATAATTCCTGCCTTCCTCGAATATGTCACAGTGATAAGTGGGTGATGAATGCTGACGAGCACTGACTGCTTCCTCAATCAAGCCCTGTGTGTGTGCGCATGTGTGTGTGTGTGTGTGTGTGTGTGTGGTTTGCAGCTGCTGTCTAGACTATACTCTCTATTACTAAACCATCAGGATGATCACAAATAATCAAGGGGAAAAATGAAATGACATCAGATGAATCATTGTGGAAAGAAAAGTGAAAGGCAAAGAAGAAAAGGAAAGATATACCCATTTGAATGCAGAGTTTTAAAGAATAACAAGGAGAGAGAAGAAAGTCTTCCTCAGTGATCAATGCAAAGAGATAGAGGAAAACAATGGAATGGGAAAGACTAGAGACCTCTTCAAGAAAATCAGAGATACCAAGGGAATATTTCATGCAAAGATGAGCACAATAAAGGACAGAAATGGTGTGGACCTAACAGAAGCAGAAGATATTAAGAAGAGGTGGCAAGAATACAGAGAAAAACTATACAAAAAAGATCTTCACGATCCAGAAAATCATGATGGTGTGACCACTCACCTAGAGCCAGACATCCTGGAATGCAAAGTCAAGTGGGCCTTAGGAAGCATCTCCATGAACAAAGCTAGTGGAGGTGATGGAATTCCAGCTGAACTATTTCAAATCCTGAAAGATGATGCTGTGAAAGTGCTGCATTCAATATGCCAACAAATTTGGAAAACTCAGCAGTGGCCACAGGACTGGAAAAGGTCAATTTTCATTCCAATCCCAAAGAAAGGCAATGCCAAAAAATGCTCAAACTACTGCACAATTTCACTCATCTCACACTCTAACAAAGGAATGCTCAAAATTCTCCAAGCCAGGCTTCAATAGTACATGAACTGTAAATGTTCAGATGTTCAAGTTGGATTTAGAAAAGGCAGAGGAACCAGAGATCAAATTGCCAACATCCACTGGATCATGGAAAAAGCAAGAGAGTTCAAGAAAAGCATCGATTTCTGCTTTGTTGACTATGCCAAAGCCTTTGACTGTGTGGATCACAATAAACTGTGGAAAATTCTTCAAGAGATGGGAATATCAGACCACCTGACCCACCTCCTGAGAAATCTGTATGCAGATCAGGAAGCAACAGTTAGAACTGGACATGGAACAACAGACTGGTTCCAAATAGGAAAAGGAATACGTCAAGGCTGTATATTGTCACCCTGCTTATTTAACTTATATGCAGAGTAGATCATGAGAAAAGCTGGGCTGGATGAAGCACAAGGTGGAATCAAGATTTCCAGGAGAAATATTAATAACCTCAGATATGCAGATGACACCACCCTTATGGCAGAAAGCAAAGAAGAACTAAAGAGCCTCTTGATGAAAGTGAAAGAGGAGAGTGAAAAAGTTGGCTTAAAGCTCAACATTCAGAAAACTAAGATCATGGCATCTGGTCACATCACTTCATGGCAAATAGATGGGGAAGAAATGGAAACAGGGAGAGACTTTACTTTCTTGGGCTCCAAAATCACTGCAAATGGTGACTGTAGCCATGAAATTAAAAGACACTTGCTCCTTGGAAGAAAAGTTATGACCAACCTAGACAGCATGAACAGTATTTTGGACTCTGTGGGAGAGGGAGAGGGTGGGATGATTTGGGAGAATGGCATTGAAACATGTATAATATCATATATGAAACGAGTTGCCAGTCCAGGTTCGATGCATGATACTGGATGCTTGGGGCTGTGCACTGGGACGACCCAGAGGGATAGTACGGGGAGGGACGAGGGAGGAGGGTTCAGGATGGGGAACACGTGTATACCTATGGCGGATTCATGTTGATATATGGCAAAACCAATACAATATTGTAAAGTTAAAAAATAAAAAAAAAATAATAAAAAGCAGAGACATTGCTTTGCCAACAAAGGTATGTCTAGTCAAAGCTATGGTTTTTCCAGTAGTCATGTATGGATGTGAGAGTTGGACTATAAAAAAGCTGAGTGCCAAAGAATTGATGCTTTTGAACTGTGGTGTTGGAGAAGACTCTTGAGAGTCCCTTGGACTGCAAGGAGATCCAACCAGTCAATTCTAAAGGAGATCAGTCCTGAATATTTATTGGAAGGACTGATGCTGAAACTCCAATACTTTGGCCACCTGATGCGAAGAACTGACTCATTTGAAAAGACCCTGATGCTGTGAAAGATTGAAGGCAGGAGGAGAAGGGAATGACAGAAGTTGAGATGGTTGGATGGCATATCACTGACTCAATGGACATGAGTTTGAGTAAACTCTGGGAATTGGTGATGGACAGTGAGGCCAGGCGTGTTGTAGTCCATGGGGTCACAAAGAGTTGGACAGGACTGAGTGACTAAGCTGAAATGAACAATATTAACCATGTGGCTTAATAAAATGCTCCTGGAACACATTTTTCCTTAAGAATGTATCGGTGGCAATGACTGCAGAGAATTCCTGAAATCTCAATCAAGAACCGGTTGAGGACATGGATTACTACATTAATTCTTTTGATAGAGAGTATACAGTGTAAGGGGTTTCATTTGATGCTGACTCTTATTTAGATCATCTACATGGGAAGACATAAGGACCTGGACCAAACACCTGCTGCCAGGGTACTTTGGTCAGGTTCTTAATCCCCCTAAACCTTGAAACCTGACTCAAGGGGCTGTTGGGAGGAGAAGGCTACAGAGGAATTGTGTCCCTGAAGGACACAGGACTCGGGTTCTGATCACCAAGCTTCACTTCTCAGCACCTGAGTTACATTGGTCCAGCTGCCTACATTTTCTGAGTTCCAATTCCTTATTTGAAAGTGAAAGTGTTAGTCTCTCAGTTGTGTCCAACTCTTTGGGACCCCATGGACTGTAGCCCGCCAGGTTCCTCTGTCCAGGGGATTCTCCATGCAAGAATACTGGAGTGGGCTGCCATTCCCTCCTCCAGGGGATCTTCCTGACCCAGGGATCAAACCCCGGTTTCTGCATTGCAGGCAGATTCTTTACAGCCTGAACCACCAGGGAGGTCCCATTTCCTCATTTAATAGATAACAATGTGGTCCTCACAGGACTGCTGTGAGGAATCAGATGAAGATATGCCAAGTTAAACACCTGGAATATATCAGGTGTTCCTCAGGTGTGCAGGCTGTTCAGTCTCCCAGTAAGCCTGTTGTTCAGCTGCTCAGTTGTGTCCTCCTCTTCGTGACCCCATGAACGGCAGCCTGCCAGGCTACCCTGTCTTTCACTACCTCCTGCAGTTTGCTCAAACTCATATCCGTTGAGTCCGTGATGCCTTCCAACCATCTCATCCTCTGTCACCCCCTTTTCCTACTGCCTTCAGTTTTTCGCAGCATTGGGGTCTTTTTCAATGAGTCAGCTCTTTGAGTCAGATAGCCAGAGTATTGGAGCTTCCGTCTGAAGAAACCGTATTCCTTCTATGAGTCTTGGATCAACTGAGGCAAATCTTATTACTCAACACGATCAATAAATACTGAGTAATGAAGAACAAGGTGAAAGCATTCTGCCACTATTCATTATTATTAATAGCAAAATTTAATAATCAAGAGCCTTTCTTTCCCACTAAAATGTTTCAAACTGGATACAACATACGAGGCAAATCTTTTCAGGTTCTGGACAATGGGCTAAACTGCCTAGTGTCAATGTCTGAATACTTATTTCATATATTATGCTTGGCTTTTAATTGTTTCAGGTGAGATGATAAATCCAGTCCATGTTACTCCACTGTGGCTGGACATGGAAGACTGGCAGTGGTCTGTCATGAATTAAAGATGCACCTACTCTGATAGCTCAGTTGGTAAGGAATCTGCCTGCAATGCAGGAGACCCCGGTTCAATTCCTGGGACAGGGAGATATGCTGGAGAAGGGATAGGCTCAAGTATTCTTGGGTTTCCCTTGTGGCTCATCTGGTAAAGAATCTGCCTGCAATGTAGGAAACCTGGGTTCGATCCCTGGGTTGGGAAGATCCCGTGGAGAAGGAAAAGGTTACCCACTCCAGTATTCTGGCCTGGAGAATTCCAGGGATTGTGTAGTCCATGGGGTCACAAAAGACCGGACATGACTGAGTGACTTTCACTTTCACTTTTTTCACTAGAAGAGTAGTAATAAGCACAGCTAAAAAGCCAGCACAATATTAAATATTAAAGAATATTAGAAATTATTTGATTAAACCAAATGGAAGCAGGAGGACAGACAGAGGAACCAAAAATATGAAAAAAGTAGAAAACAAACAGAGATGGTAGAGAACCCAACCATATTAATAATTAGACTAAATGTAATTTTTTTCTTTTTTTAAATTTGTTTTTGATTGTGCTGGGTTCCCATTGCTGTGGCTTCTCTTGCTGTGGAGCGTGGACTCTAGATGTGTGGGCTTCAGTAGTTGTGGCTCCTGAGCTTAGTTGCCCCGTGGCATGTGGAATCTTCCTGGACCAGGGATCAAACCCACGTCCCCTGCATTGGCAGGAGGATTCCTAACCACTGTACCACCAGGGAAGTCCTAAATGTAACTACTAATCACAAACATTCCACTTAAAGACAGACTGGAGGAAATGAAGATTGTGATTTACACAAAGCTGCTCTACCAGATCTTCTTCATGGAGGGCTTGTTGCTCTCCTCCCCAGTGTGGTCCGCATCCAATCCCTGGATGAGGCAAGAGCACAAGGCCCTGGGCATTTCAGCCAAGGGTCTCATGACTCAGACAAGCCCCGTCTGCACCAGAGCTTCCTGTGGGGTGGGCTGAGGCGCCTTTAAGACTTCAGTGCAGCTTGGCTTCTTCTGCCCCACCCTGCTTACTCACCACCACCTCCCCTCATCCCACAGTTGCTGACCCCAACACTTACTCTGCACAGCAAACTCCAGCTTAGCATATGCTTTTGGAGAATCTGACCTATGACAAAAATCCAATTACATGCTGTCCATGAGAGGCGGACTTTAAATGTAAAGACAAATAGATTAAATAAAAGGTCAAGTGAAAGGAACCAATGTGAAGAGGCCACATGCTGTAGGATTCCCACTTCTGGCAAAGACAGAACTATGATGACAGTAAAAAGATCAGTAGTTGCAGGGGTGTGTGCAGAGGGAGGGGTGAATTGGTAGTATACAGAAGAGTTTTAAGGCTGTGAAAATACTCTAGTACCATAGTGATGGATACATGTCATTATACATTTGTCCAAAGCCATAGAACACACAACACCAAGAGTGAACCCTCATGTAAACTATGGACCCTTGATGATAATGTTTCAATATAGGTTTGTCAGTTGTAACACATATACCATCTGATGGGGGATGTTCAGGGTGGTGGGAAAGCCATGTATGTGTGGGAGCAGGGGATTTATGGGAAATCCATACCCCTCCTCCTCTACCTATAGGCTTCCCTGATAGCTCAGTTGGTAAAGAATCCATCTGCAATGCCGCAGACTCTGGTTTGATTCCTGGGTGGGGAAGATCCGCTGGAGAAGGGATGACTACCCACTCTAGTAAACTTGGGCTTCCCTTGTGGCTCCGCTGGTAAAGAACGTGTGGCTCTACAGTGTGGGAGATCTGGGTTCAATCCCTGGATTGGGAAGATCTCCTGGAGAACGGAAAGGCTACCCACTCCAGTATTCTGGCCTGGAGAATTCCATGGACTGTATAGTCCATGGGGTCCCGGAGTCAGACACGACGAAGTGACTTTCGCTTTATACCTTCCTCAGTTTTGCTGGGACCTAAAACTGCCCTAAAATAATTGTCTTAATAATAATCAAAAAGAAAAACACGTCATATGGTTTATTTAATCAATTAACAAACACAAGGCAAGAAAAAGCAGAGAAAGAGCCATAGGGTATTTGGCACATGTTGGAAACCAGGCAGGCAGGTAGAAGAGCTGAATCCTGGGCTCTGCTGTGTTCCCCTGGCCTGTTCTCCATCTGCCTCATCTGCTGGCCCCATTGATGATGTGGTTACAAGGACAAGAATTGAGGTTTGAGCCAGAGGCTCACTGGAGTGATGTAGACGTGGTAAAACTTGGCCACAGCTGTTGATTGTTATTTGCTTGTTGAACAGGCTTGGGTTTTGTTTCTTTTGAGGCCAAAATGAAGGTCAGCAATGATGGTCAATTAAGGCCTCTTAAATATTGAGTGCCCATGAATATGTACTGTAATCTGAATATTTTGAGCTTCTTATATATTTAGTACTATATATGCCTTGTAAATGTTAATTAATCCTGAATATTTAGTACCTCCAGGTATCTAGTGTATCATGAATATTTAGCATCTGGGTGCTGCATAAATATTAGGTATTTTTGCTCCTTCTACCCTTTTTACCTATGTTTAGCACACACATGCTCTACTTTGTAACTCCTTATCTTTGCTTAACACATTTTACAAATGTTAACATTTTGTGAATTGTTTATTTGCACGAAGATTTTGCTTATGAAGTTATCTGTACCTAAAACACTTAGAAGTTTTTGCCAGTGTTTTGCAAACTACAGACTTTTTCATCTTTTATAATAAAATTGAATATTTTCAAGATAAATATACATTGCATGCACAAGGCCTCTATACTGAAATTATAAAACTGCTGGGAGTAATTTAAACAGGTTGACATAAACAAAGAGATACACTGTGTTCATTTTTTGGAAAACTCATTATTGATGAGATATCAAATCTCTCCACATTGATTCATAGATTCAGCACAGTTTCAACTTTTAAAAATTCTAGGGGCCTTTCTTTGGCGGGTGAGGTGAGTAGAAATTCACAAAGTGATTCTAAAATCTACATGGGGATGCAAAATGATTTTGGAGAAAGGAAAACAAAGTTGAAGGACCTAAACTACCGGGTTTCAGGACTTCCTTCAAGACAGTGAACTGTTGGATACACGTGTAGAATAGAGCTCAGACACAGCACACTGATTTTCAACAAGAGTTTCAAAGTAATTCAGTGGGGATAAGATAATATTCTCAACAGTTGAAGGTGGTGTAACTGGATAAAAAAATGCACTGTAACCAATACCTCACACTATATGTAAAAATTGATTTGTTGCCAAAGGGGTGGGGGCGTGCAGAATGGGGAAGGGATGGAATGGGAGCTTGGGTTTAGCAGATGCAAGCTGTTATAGAATGGATATGCAACGAAGTCCTACTATATAGCATAGGGAGCTACATTCAATATTCTGTAATAAATCTCTGTGGAAAAGAATATGAAGAATACTATATCTATCCATACATTCAGGCATGTATACATATATAATCACAGATCACTTTGCTGCACCCCAGAAACTCATACAACACTGTAAATCAATCAACATGCATGCAACATTACATGTTTTTCTAAATCAAAAAACACATGTGCATGCATGCTCACTCGTGTCTGATTCTTTGAGACCTCTGTAGATTGTAGCCCACCAAGCTCCTCTGTCCATGGGATTTCCCAAGCAAGAATACTGGAGTGGGTTGCCATGCCCTTCTGCAGGGGATCTTCCTAACTCAAGGATGGAAATTGCATCTCCTGTGTCTCCTGCATTGGCAGGCAGATTCTTGACCTGCTGAGCCATTGGGGAAATTCCCCAAAACTATACTTTGATAAAAATTTTAAATAACGAATTTGACATGTATCATTACCCTAAATGTAGATGCTAAAAAGCAGAAAAAAGTAAGAAAAAATATTCCTTGTGATAGACAAGTGTTTCTTAAACACAGAACACACACGAAACTTGCTAGTCCTCTTGTTTTTTCCTTATCCCCAAAAGCCAGGAATCACTCTTGACTCATCCACTACCCTCATGATGGTCCCCCAGAGAGGTCGCTGGCCTCCATCAGAACTCCATAAGGACTGGGCATGCCTGTGCTCATGAAGGGTCTAGGGGGAAGGTGGGGCATGGAAGCCCTGGTCCACTGGCTTATGCAGCTGTAATTATGAATAGGTACAAGTGTGGACCTTACTACCTGTTTAGTTCAAGAGGGATCCTGAGATTTATAACAAGGGAATTACACAGGAAAAGAAATCTGGTAACCAGGAAAATAATTTAGTTTCAGTGAAAGGTAAACAGCTCGTTCTTAGCTTTTTGGAGATGAGAATAAATAGGATGAAGGGGAGAAAATTGCCCTAATAGGGGAAGTGGTTAATTCAATTTCCCTCTTATTGCCTCACAGACATGGTTCATGGATTTCCAAACTAATCCAGGAAAAAAAAAATAGGTTGTCTTCTTAGGGAAATATCATCTTGCTTTAGTCCATTCATCACTTGAAGGCAACAGAGTGAAACCACGTCTGCCTAAGCATCAAAGAGAGTTAGAGAGACTGCAGTTACAGAAAGAAAACTGTGAGTGTTTATAACCATGAGTGTGAAGGAAGCCCATCTGGTCAAGAAGGGACATGAAGAACAACTTGGGACACACATGGGATGCTTATGAAAGACGAAAGAACGGTGCAGAAGAAAGCCTGAGAGAGAATGAGTTAGAGCTCAGAGAAACGAAACATGAATATTGCAAAAACTGTCTCCATAAGGAATTTTCAAATCACTGAACACAGATAAATAAAAAATAGCATGTCTTCACAAGAGTGGTTTTCAAGGGCTTATTTCAGATGATAAAACAATGCAATCATGCAACTACAGCAAGACAATTGTTCCTTTGCATTTGTTTGAGAAAAAGGACAGAGAATGAAGATGGACCTCAGATCAAAACCTTAGTGTTCTCCAGCACCTATGAAAACAGAACTAAGCAATGTTCCGAGATAACAAAGCCACTGATGCGAAAGGAAACACATTGTCCTGTTTCCATTGTCTTCTGACTGTGGGTCTGAGAGCAATGAATTGGTGAGTTCTTTACAGATAGGGCTAGATATGAAACTAAATGTTGGATCATGAATTTTAGTTCTGGCCTCGTTACTGGAGAGGTCCTTGATCTTGGATAAACATTCTGCTTGGTGTCTCATTGTTTTAAGCCTACCTGTTGAGATTGTTTGCTTTCTTCCGCAAGCATTTCTGAGGCCCCCATTGTGTGCTGGGCTGCATGGTGCCTATACTGATGGGAGAGGCTGATTTTAGTTCTCATTCCTCACTTAGAAGATGGTGTAAACTGAGACTCAGAGAGGTGAATAAATCAGTTAAGATGTGTCAGCCAGCACAGAGCTGGGGTGAGAGTCCTGATGCCTGCTGCCTGGCAGCCCTGCCCTGCTGTGGGCTGCAGTGAAGGCTAAGTGCAGGGTGCTTCCTGAAAAACGGAGAGTTCCAGTTCATGTGGAGGGAATGTTCCTTTACTTCATCTGGTAGAAAAATATTATCAGCCTTGGGGGAGTAGTGGGATCAATTGGGAGATTGGGATTGACACATATACATGTTGATTCTATGTATAACATAGTTAATTAGTGAGAACCTACTGTATTATTCAGGTGTCCCAATACAATGGAATATTACTCACTTCTAAAGAGGAACAAAACTGGGTCATTTGTAGATACATGGGTGTGTGGCTTCCCAGGTGTTGATAGTGGTAAAGAATCTGTCTGCCAGTTCAGGAGACGTAGGAGACATGGGTTGGTTCCTTGAGTCAGGAAGATCCCCTAGAGGAAGAAATGGCAACCCCCTCCATATTCTTGCCTGGAGAATCACATGGACAGAGGAGCCTGGCAGGCTACAGTCCATAGGGTCACAAAGAGTTGGGCATGATTGAAGTGACTGAGCACACATTCTTATTTGCAACTGTATGCTCATCTGTATGTGAATTTGTTTCTTGACTCTCTTTTCTACTCCAATTGCCTTATTTATCCACAACACCGGTCCTGTTCTGTTAATTATTGTAGCTTTGTAACATTTTAAAACTTTTTGGAAGACTAGATTTCCCTATTGTTCTTATTTTTAGAGGAGTTTTACCCATTGTTTTTGTTTGTTTATTCTGCACTTACTTCTTAAAACTTAATTTTATACCAGCGACATTGATGTGATTGCATTAAACCCACTGATAACTTCACTTTGGGCTTCTGGACCCAAAGACCTGTGAGCTGCCTTTCGACTGTAACCTGATGGTAGAAATGATGCTGTGCTTTGTACTGTCCGGTGCAGAGCACAGAGCAGTTAACCGAAGAAGGGGAAATTGGAAGGAGAGATACAGAGCTAGAGGGTAACCTACGATTGCCAGAGATTCAAGAATATTAGGTGTGGCAGGGATCTTAAAGATTAACTTGTCTCTAAGTGAAAAAAAAGTGAAAGTTGCTCAGTCGTGTCCGACTCTTTGCGACCCCATGGACTACAGCCTGCCAGGCTCCTCTGTCCATGGAATTCTCCAGGCAAGAATACTGGAGTGGGTAGCCTTTCCCTTCTGCAGGGGATCTTCCCAACCCAGGAATCGAACCCAGGTCTCATGCATCGCAGGTGGATTCTTTACCATCTGAGCCACCAGGGAAGCCCAAGAATACTGGAGTGAGTAGCCTATCCCTTTTCCAGTGGATCTCCCTGACCCAGGAATCGAAACGGGGTCTCCTGCGTTGCAAGCTTCATAGATGAGGCAACTGTTTTGTTGTTGTTGTTTGTTTGTTTGTTTTTTAATTTAAGTGTCTTGGCTAAGATCATACAATTAGTTGGTGGCAAAATCCAGGCTAGACTGGCCCAGGACACCATCAGTCTACTGAATATTCTTTCTACTTATCCCTTCTGGAATCATAAGCAGAGGATTTAAAAAAAATTATTTTTATTGTGGTAAAAGTCACATAATACAAAAGTATCTTAACCATGTTTAACTTTGTGTTCAGTGGCACTAACTACGTTCACACTGTTGTGTAACTCTCACCATCATCCAGCTCCTGAATTTTTCACCTTCTTAAACTGAAACTCTGTCCCCATTATACACTAACTTCCCATTCCCCCTCCCCAACTTGTCACGGCAAACCCCTAGCCCATGGCATCTACCAGTGAACTTTCTGACTCTATGAATTTGATTATTCTAAGTACCTTCTACAAGTGGAATCAAAAAGTTCTACACCTAGTATGTTTTTTTGTTTGTCTTGAATGTTCTTAGTTGCATCCAACTCTCTGTTGTCCCCATGGACTGTAGCCTGCCAGTCTCCTCTGTCCATGGGATTTTCCAGGCAAGAGTACTGGAATGGGTTATCATTTCCTCCTCCAGAGGATCTTCCTAACCCAGGGATTGAACCTGCATCTCCTGCATTGGCAGGCAGATTCTTTACCACTGAGTTACCTGGGTACCTGGTACAAGTAGAATACAAAAGTATTTGTCTACATGTAATGTGTATTCCAATGTATTTTTAAAGTTTAAGTTAATATATGTCCTACAAACAGATCGTACCTTCTTTCCCTGTCCTGAACTATAAGAGGGTTTTTGTTTTTGAAATCAAAGTGTGGGAGACTTCGGTTCTTCCTAGTCCCTGCCTTTTAAACTTTCAATGAAAGGTACATACGAAAAGAAAATGTACCAGTTCTGAAAATTCCATGATATTGTCATTTATAGACTACTTAGTGAGTTAGCAAGAGTTGAAGCATAAAACTGAGACTCTAGAATGTTTTTCTCTTTGTCCACATTAGTAAGGGTACCACATACTTTTGATATGAAGGGAATACATCTTTACTGATGCTTTTCATTTTCCTGTTGATAAAATACCCTAAGCCATCTGGAGAGAGCTGGAACTTGGCTTCATTTCTGTTTAGTAGCAATCTGGGCAGTGAGGGGAGGGGAGTGAAACATCTCTGGAGTAATTGTGTCCCCAGCCAGCTGCTGCCAGGTCTAGAGATAACTTGATATTTTCCCCTGCAGTGGTTTAGCTGGAGTTTGCAAATATTTGCTTGGGGAGAAGACCTCTCAAATACATAATCACTTTACAGGAAAAAAAAATTTTTGAATGATATCTTCAGACAGCTCACAAGAGGCAGGTACTTTCTACATTAACATTGACAAAGTATGATTCCGTGTGCAGTTCATCTTCCTAGATAACCCTTGGTTTATCTTCTAGGGTTAAAAGTGGATAAGAAGGTTGATCTCTACATGTCATGTCATGCTGATGACTTGGGTGATATATATTTGTGTTAATTATTTTCTATTTATATGAAAAGCAGTTTAAAATGTGCTAAAATGTAGACTGGATGTATCCAGCTTTCCCTCGTCTGAGCTTTTTTTTTTTAATGTCCCATTTTCCAATAATACATCTTATTCCAGGAAGAAATGGAGACTCTCAGCCGGAGTTAAGAATATTGGATATTAACAGTCTGCGGGTTGCACGTGGCTATTTATAAAACGCTCTATTTTTGCCATCTGTTCATATTCCCTGGTCTCTTTATGTCCTTCTTTTCCTAAAAATGTTAGCTATAGCTTCTAAATTAATTTCCAAGTCTTTTTTTGGAGTCTAGGATTCCTTTTCAATATTTGATATTATTCAACATTATTCAGAGTTTTTCTAATGAAATGTCCTTCATTCTGCTCAACCCCAGGTTTTGTATGGTGTTTTTGTCCTTCCTTCTGCTCAGAGTTGTGCAGCATCCTCTCTTTGTGTCCCCTGGGCCCAGAGTGGACAGGAGACTCTGGAGGGCACAGGAGGTCTCTCCCGCAGCTGGTGAGCCTTGAGGACAGGCAGGCCTCCTGTTCCTAGTCCCAGCTTGGGCCTTATTGCCTGTTGCTGCAGCCAAATGCTGCTCCTCAGAATAGCTCCTTCCATCAGATCTGAATCCATTTTTAAATCACTGCATTTTATTTTTTAAATTTTTATTTTATATTGGAGTATAGTTGATTAACAGTGTTGTGTTGGTTTCAGGTGTACAGCAGAGTGATTCAGTTACACATATACACGGTTCTGTTCTTTTTCAAATTCATTTCCCATTTAGGTTATTAGAGTATTGAGCAGAGTTCCATGTGCTACGGGCAGTAGGTCCTTGTTGATTGTTGTTGTTGAGTCACTAAATTGTGTCTGACTCTGTGTGACCGCATGGACTGCATGCAGCATGCCAGGCTTCCCTGCCGTTCAGTATCTCTTGGAGTTTGCTCAAACTCTTGTCCATTGAGTTGGTGATGCCATCCAAACACTCATCCTCTGTCATCCCCTTCTCCTCTTGCCCTCAGTCTTTCCCAGCAAGTGTATATGTTAGTCCCAAACTCCCAATCTGTCCCTCTTCCCAACTCTCCCTGCCACTGTTAACCAGAAGTTTGTTCTCTAAGTGTGTGTGTGTCTGTTTACGTTTTTTTAAAAAATAAGTTCGTTTGTATCATTTTCTTTTTTTAGATTTCACATATAAGCAATATCATATGATATTTGTCTTTGTCTGACTTACTTCACTTAGTATGACAATCTGTAGATCCAGCCATGTTGTTGCAAATGGTAATATTTTATTCTTCTAAATGGCTGAGTAACATTCCATTGTATATAAGTACCACATTTTCTTTATCCATTCCTCTGTTGATGGACATATAGATTGCTTCCATGTCTTGGCTATTGTTAACAACCCTGCATTGAACTCTTGAGTGCATGTATGCTTTTGAGCCATGTCTTTCTCCATATATATGCCCAGAAATGGGATTGCTGGATAATATGGAAGCTTTACTTTCAGTTTCTTAAGGAACCTCCATGCTGTTCTCCAAAATGACTGCACCAATTTCCATTCCAACCAACACTATTGGGCTTCCCTGGGGGCTCAGACAGCAAAGAATCTGCCTGCAATGTGGGAGACCAGGGTTTGATCCCTGGGTTGGGGAGATCCCCTGGAGGAGGACATGGCAACCCACTCCAGTATTCTTGCCTGGAGAATCCCCATGGACAGAGGAGCTGGGAGGGCTACAGTCTATGGGGTCACAAAGAGTCAGACATGCCTGAGCGACTAAGCACAGCATGCAGCACCAGCAATATAAAAGGCTTCCTTTCCCTCCACACCCTCTCCAGCATTCACTGTTTGTGACTTTAAAACACAGATTTTAGATGACCGTGATTTTCTTAGAAATTTCAAATTTAGTCTCCCCTTTTTATGGATGTGGAAACTGAAATGCAGAGCAGCAAGTGGCTTACAGAAGGGTCCGTGAGTGTTGGTAGAGGAGAATAATTTCATTAGTAGAGTGTTACCCATGTTTATGACAGATTTAGAACACATGAGTGAGAAACAAAATTAACAAATCCTACAAATGAAATACTACTGTCAAATCCACAAACCCTTTTGAACTCTCATGACTACCTTGTATACTAGTTAACTGGAGCTGTCACAACAGAACACTGCAGACCAGGTGCCTTTAACAACAGAGCTATGTAATCTCACAGTCCTAGAGGCTAGAGGTCCAGCATGAAGGTGTGGGCAGAGCTGGTTCCTCCTGAGGTCTTTCTCCTTGGCCTGAAGATGGCCATCTTCTTCACACAGCCTTTCCGCTCTGTGCTCTTCCCTGGTGTCCCTCATATGTCCAAATTTCTTCTTTTTATAAGGACACCAGTCAGATTGGACTTAGGGCACACCTACATTTAAATTAATTAATTTGGCCGCATCGGGTCTTAGCTGTAGCATGCAGGATTTTCATCGCAGTGCATGGACTCTCTAGGCTCAGTAGTTGTGGCACACAGGCTTAGTTGTTCCAAGGCATGTGGGATCTTCCTGGAGCAGGGCTAGCACCTGAGTCCCTTGCATGGCAGGGCAGATTCTTAACCACTAAACCTTCCCGGGGCCCACCTGAATGGCTCATTTAGACTTAATGATCTCTTAAAAGGTCCTGCTCCAAGTATAGTAACAGGCTGAGTAGGTCAAGGCTGTATATTGTCACCCTGCTTATTTAACTTATACACAGAGTATGTCATGCAAAGTGCCAGGCTGGCTGGACGAAGCACAAGCTGGAATTGCAAAGAGTCCATGCTGGGAGAAATATCAGTAACTCACATTCACACATGACACCACCATTATGGCAGAAAGAGAAGAGGAACTAAAGAGCCTCTTGATGAAAGTGCAAGAGGAGAGTGAAAAAGTTGGTTTAAAACTGAACATTCAGAAAACTAAGATCATGGCATCCGACACCATCACTTCATGGCAAATAGAAGAGAAAGCAATGGAAACAGTGACAGATTTTTTGTTTTGGGCTCCAAAATCACTGCAGATGGTGACTGTAGCTCCTTGGAAGAAAAGCTATGACCAACCTAGATAGCATGTTAAAAAGCAGAATTACTTTGCCAACAAAGGTCTGTCTAGCTAAAGCTATGGTTTTTCCAGTAGTCATGTATGGATGGGAGAACTGGACCATAAAGAAAGCTGAGCACCGAAGAATTGATGCTTTTGAACTTTGATGTTGAAGAAGACTCTTGAGAGTCGCTTGGACTGCAAGGAGATCAAACCAGTCAATTCTAAAGGAAATCAGTCCTGAATATTCATTGGAAGGACTGATGCTAAAGCTGAAACTCCAATACTTTGGCCACCTGATGCAAAGAACCGACTCACTGGAAAACACTCTGATGCTGGGAAAGATTGAAGGCAGTAGGAAAAGGGGACAACAGAGGATAAGATGGTTGGATGGCATCACCAACTCAATGGACATGAGTTTGAGCAAGGTCTGGGAGCTGGTGATGAACAGGGAAGCCTGGTGTGCTGCAGTCCACGGGGTTGCAAAGAGCTGAACATGACTGAGCGACTGAACTGAACTGAACTGAGGTGCCTGAGATTAGGGTTTGAACACATGAATTTTGAGGGGAAGAGTTTATCCCAAAACACCATGTGAAGTCAGGATTATTAATATCCCCATTAACTGATGATGGAAGAATGACACAGAGATGTTAAGTGACTTGCCCAAGGTTGCTCAGCAAATAAATAAATGGTAGAGCCAGGTTCCCTGGTGGCTCAGACAGGAAAGAATCTGCCTGCAATGCAGGAGACCTGGGTTTGATCCCTGGGTCAGGAAGATTCCCTGGAGAAGGAAATGGCAACTCTCTCCAGTGTTCTTGCCTGGAGAATTCCATGGACAGAGGACTCTGAAGGGCTACAGTCCATGGGGTCACAAACAGTCGGATATGACTGAGTGATATACACACACAGGATGTGAACACACTCCAGCCTCAGAAAATCTGCTGAGAATGTTGCTTGGAGCTCAGAGTCCTGCTTAGAAATGTTTCATAATGACACTATTATAATGTTAAAAATTTTCCCTGAATAATTTGCACTAAATAAAGATCTTATTATTATTTAAAAAGGGCAGTTTTTGTTCATTTGCCATGACTTTTTCAGGTCCATTTGATAGAATTTTGCTATAGTCTATAATGGAAATGCTTCTGAAATAGTCCTACAATCTGGAGGAAATTTCCCAAGGAAATTCAATAGCACAACCAAAGAGGTGAACATCTAGGAAAGAATGATTTCCTATCTTGAAAGCTGTAAGTTCATCATCATTTCTGGTCATCCTGTGGTCTAATGTAGCAGTAAGCCTGTCAACGCTCTTCTTAATTGTAACTTTAACACATTGAGGACAAAAATAGCTGTCCTCACTTCCATAGATCTTCCAAGGGGAAAAATGAGCTGCCCAGGCTCTGCTGTTATAAAATTTTCATGGTCCCTGTCAGCACCAGTGAAACACGTAGAAGGAAGAACCCAGGTCTTTTTCTCAGTGAAAGGGGGGTCTGGAATTTAACTTCTGCTTAACTCTTGTGTTTGAAACAAGATGAAATCGTGTGCATGAATTTACACAGCAACAGCAGAAAGTTCATATAATATTAAAGTATTTTTCAGTCTTACATATCAAATATCTCAGTGAATCAAAAAGAAAATGCATTTATTTCTGCATTAAATTTTTAATCCTTTTACCTCCCAACTTTAACCACTAACTGCAATATCACAAAATAAAATGTGAGCCTTTGTTATGGGAAAACCCCATGACAGTAGAACAGATGCTAAGAGACTCAGTAATAACTGTGTTTCTAAAATAAAGCTGAGCATGAGTAAATGCAGTGTCTGTCTCAGCGTTAATGACTAAAGTATAGAACAATTAGTTGTCATCTCTTTTTCTCTGTGGCTCTCAGTGGTTGGCTTCCAGTTCTTTGAAAGACACCTCAGTACCTTCAAACAGACACTATCACATAACCTTAAGGAGAAGAGAGTCAAATTTCTGATTTGTTTATGAGGAATTTTAGACCCAGACAAGTGTCATCTGTTTAAGTCATGAAGCTGATGCCATATGCTGGGCCAGGACTAAAATCCAGGTCTCCAGATTCCTTGTCAGCCTTATAACCACCCTTGTCTTTATGGAAAGATGATACTGGAAAACTTTCCCCGACACTGAGAACCTTATAGGGTCTTTGTTGTTGTTCAGTTGCGAAGTCGTGTCCAACTCTTTGTGACCCCACGGACTACAGCATGCCAGGCTTCCCTGTCCTTCACTGTCTCCTGGAGTTTGCTCAAATTCATGGCCATTGAGTCGATGATGCCATCCAACCATCTCAACCTCTGTCATCCCCCTTTTCTCCTGTCCTCAATCTTTCCCAGCATCAGGGTCTTTTCCAAAGAGTTGGCTCTTCTTTTCGAATCAGATGGCCAAAGTACTGGAGCTTCAGCTTCAGCATCAGTCCTTCCAGTGAATATTCAGGGTTGATTTCTTTAGGATTGACTGGTTTGATCTCTTTGTTGTCCAAGGGACTCTCAAGAGTGTTCTTTAGCATCACGATTCAAAAGCATCAATTATTTGGCACTCAGCCTTTTTAACCTTAGAGAAATTATGATCCTTTCACCAAGGACAGTTTTATTAAAGGTAATGATATCATTGGCAAACCTGGTTACTTAGCAATAAAGAACCTGCCTGACATTGCAGGAGATCCGGGCTCAATCCCTGGGTCAGGAAGATCCCCTGGAGGAGGAAATGGAAACCCACTCTCCAGTAATCTTGCCTGGGACATTCCACAGACAGAGGAGCCTAGTGGTCTACAGTCCATTGGGTCTCAAGGAGTTGGACATGACTTAGCGACTGAACAACAACAACAATAGTTATATCATCTAGGTATTTCTATTAAACTCAAATATATTTTCCCTTGTTCCTAAAACCACATTCACTACGATAGTTACACTTCTAAAACCAGGTGCAGCTTTTAGACCTTGTGCCATAATTAAGTATGGGAAGCAATCTGAAAAATCCCAAAGCATGCAGGCTCTACTGCAGCTGCAAACTTGTAAATCTAGTGAGTGAATACTTACAAACAATTGTAGCTGATTAGTGAGAAATGCCAGCACACTTCTTCCCAAAAAGGATTTGAAGAGCAAACACATACCTGTCTATGTAGAAACGTCTATAGAAAAGGAGTCATTTTTTACGTTCGGAAAATGATGTCTTTCAAGATACAAAAACCTCAGGTAGATTGCGGTTCTGCAGAGAACAGGATAAGTTTATAAAAGTGGGCTCCAGACACACAACCCTGCAGTGTACTGGTAATTTGGGGTTGACGTGATGGTCTTGTGGTTGGGCTGTAAATCCCAATCGCAGGATTGCAGAGACCAGGACAAGCCCTTGGACTTTCTCCTGAAGTCTGCACAGACTGAGATGCTTGGTGAGAATGGATAAGCCTTGCCGGGCTGTCCAGTTCTGTTCAAATACTGGTGAGACTTCTCGGCTCCCTGGTGAGATGGACTCATGCACGGTTGTGCGCTGTCATCCAAATTATTTGAATTCAGAGGAAAAGTCATAATTCTGCATGGGAGGGCTGAGGAAGTGTCTGCATAGGTGGAGCCTGTCCTGAAGGAGAAATCTGAAGTGTTCAACCAGGCAGAGCAGAGACGTTGAAAGAAGAGTGAAGGTCTCCCCAGGAATGAACACATTAAGTCACCAACGTGTCAGAGGGCAGACCCTGGTCAGGTCAGGAGTCCTGGGAAGAGAATATATGAACAAGGAGTGGACGAGAAGGCTGACCAGGGCCAGCTGACAGGTTATGGTGAATTAGTGGACCAGCACCCCTAAATGATTCTGTGAGGGATGTTTTTACTCTGGTTTCATGGCTTCACTGCCTTCTGGTTGTAGGTTTGGAGCCTGTCAGTCATCTTACCAAGGATTGTTCAGACATCTTGAACCAAAGTTGTACCCAAAGTAGAAAATTAGTTACCAATGTGTTTTGCACCTCATGGGATGTAGTGGTTAGTCTTCTGCGGAATGTACCTCCTTTCAAGTCAAGGAGATAAATTGTCTTGGAGATCTTGGCTTAGTCTTGGAACGTTGAACAAGAAAACCAGTCCTCTAATTCCTTCCCCTTCTCCAATGGGGCACATAGAACATAATCTAATCAGAACCAAGAAGCAGAGTATGGCACTTTCAAGGAAAAGCTTCTTTTTGCTGAGACAAGTGATACCACCAGGGGCACCTTCTGAGACAACTCTGTGTTTAGAAATGTGTTAGACGTCAGCTGTGGGCACGTTTCTGTCTCCATCTAAAGCAACATTAGTGTTGGTGTGTGAGCTTCTAGCAGTGCAGTAACTTTTCATTTATATCTGTGGTTTTCAAACTGTGCAGTGGTGGAGGGTCGAGGAGCACGAGGAAGGGCCTGGCAAGTTTTTGGCATCTGAATAGAATTTTCTTTGAATGAAAAGTTCCAAGGGGAAAAAAAAAAAAGGAAAATACTGTTTTAAATCAACCAAAGCCTACAACCAAGCACATTATTGGCAATTAAGCAAGCAGAGGTTTTGGAAAGGGAAGCAATCTTCGTCTATAAATAAGAACCTTCGGCAATAAATTAATGTCAATGCTAAATTAAGAATAAATGGCTTTATTCTTAAAGTTTAAAGCCTTACTGAAATCCTCAAAGCCAATTCTTTTCCATCTGTCAAAATCCTACCCTTTTTCTTGTTTGTTTGTTTCTATATAAAACAACGCAAATTTATTTTCTCACAGTCCAGGAGTTTGAAGTTGAAAATGGGTTGGCAAGTTCCTTTGTGACTGGTCCTTCTTGAAGCTTCTTTAAAAAAATTAATTACTTTTTATTGGAGTATAGTTGCTTCACAATATTGTGCTAGCTTTTACTGTACAGCAAAATGAATTAGTCATACATATATATATATATATATATATATATATATATATATATATATATGCTTCCCTGGTGGTTCATAAGATAAAGAATCCACCCACAATGCATAAGACCTAAGTCGGATTCCTTGGTGGGGAAGATTGCCTGGAGAAAGGAAAGGCTACCCACTCCAGTATTCTTGAATGGGAAATCCTGTGGACAGAGGAGCCTGTGGGCATATACATATATCCCTCCCTTTTGGACTTCCTTCTCATTCAGGTCACCACAATGCACTAAGCAGAGTTCCTGGGCTATACAGTAAGTTCTTGTCAATTGTCTATTTTATACATAGAATCCTACTCTTTTTAAAAGATAATTTTTACACCTAAGTCCTTGTTGCAACTTTTCTCTTCCAACAGAACATCCCAGATCCTCAAGACATTAATCTGTTCCTTCCCAGTCCTTCTGAAGCCTTTGTTAATATCTGCATTGCCCTGCACTTTCACTTTCCACTTGCATGCATTGGAGAAGGAAATGGCAACCCACTCCAGTGTTCTTGCCTGGAGAATCCCAGGGACAGTGGAGCCTGAGGGGCTGCCGTCTATGGGGTTGCACAGAGTTGGACATGACTGAAGTGACTTAGCAGCAGCAGCATTGCCCTGCAGGTCACAGTGAGCCCTGCATTCAGCTTCCAGGGTCCGTGTTTCTCTTTCCCAGGACTCTGACCACCCTGCAGGGCTCCTGTTCATCTGCATGGCCTCTTTCACCTGTCTAGGAATGGAAATTAGTAGAGAGAAAATCCTAAATAAATGTGTGTTTCCATGAATTCTCAAAAGTCATAATTTTCACATTATTTCAGAACTTTTCGTTATTGTTATATCTGTTACGGTGATCTGTGATCAGTGATCTTTGATGTTACTATTGTAAGTGTTTTGGATGCCAGTGCTCCCATTGGTTGTTGACGTTGTTTAGTCACTCAGTCATGTCTGACTCTTTATGACCCCATGGAGTGTAGCCTGCCAAGCTCCTCCATCCATGGGATTTTGCAGGCAAGAATACTGGAGTGGGTTGCCATTTCCTTCTCCAGAGGATCTTCCAGATCCAGGGATCAAACCTACGTCTCCTGCATTGGCAGGTGGATTCTTTAATACTGAACCACTTTGGAAGCCTAGTGCTCCCATAAAACACAGCAAATTTAATTGATAAATGTTATGTGTGTTCTAACTGCTCCACTTATGGGCCACTCTTCCATTTCCACACATGTCCTCTGGCCTCCTTACTCTCTGAGGCACAACAATATTGAAATCAGGCCAAATGAAAGGAAGAGTCCCATATAGCATTGCATGCCTAGAGAAGTCTTTCATGAAAGGAGGAGTCTACTGATGGGGCAAAGCCCATTACTGTCTTATTTTAAGAAATTGCCATGGCCAACCCAGCCTTCAGCAACTACCACCCCGATCCATCAGCAGCAGTCCACATCGAGGCAAGATGCTCCACCTGGAAAAAGATTAGGACTCACTGAAGGCTCAAAATAATGGTTACTATTCTTTTAGCCATAAAGTATTTTTTATATAATTGTTAGTTATCTATATGTTTATTTTTGGCTGTGCTGTATCTTCATTGCTGTGTGGGCTTTTCTCCAGTTGCGGTCAGCTGGGGCTAGTAGTGGTGTGCAGGCTTCTCATTGCAGTGGCTTCTCTTGCTGCAGAGCAGGGGCTCTAGGGCACCCAGGCTTCAGTGGTTGTGGCTCCCAGGATCTAGAGCACAGGCTCAATAGTTGTGGTGCATGGGCTTAGTTGCTCTGCGTGTGGCATGTGGGATCTTCCTGGATCAGGGATGGAACCCACACCTCTTGTATTGGCAGGCAGATTCTTTACCACTGAGCCACCAGGGAAGCTCAATAAAGTATTTTTTAATTAAGATATGTGTGTTGATTTTTAGACATAATGTCATATACTCTTCATAGACATGGTATAATGTAAACATAACCTTCACACGCATTGGGAAGCTAAAAGTTCATGTGACTCAATTTCTTTTGATATTTGCTTCATGGAGGTGGACTGGAAAGAACCCATAATTTCTCCAAGGTGTACCTGAATGTATATAGCATTCCCCACCACTTTTCCCTAAAGTAAGCTCTCAGGGAAAAGCCTAGGAAAATGGAAGCATGCGAATACAGGAAGTTTCATCTTCCTTTCAAAGCCCAGAGGCACACAGGAAGTAGAGACACTGAGTGAGTGAGAAGAGAGCCTCTTTGTGCATCTTGCTTGTGCCTCTTGTGTGCATCCTTGTCTGGATCCCTCTGTGTGCATCCTTGTCTGGATCCCTCTGTGTGCATCCTTGTCTGGATCCCTCTGTGTGCATCCTTGTCTGGATCCCTCTGTGTGCATCCTTGTCTGGATCCCTCTGTGTGCATCCTTGTCTGTGCCTCTGTGTGCATCCTTGTCTGGATCCCTCCTTCCATTTGGCTTCCTGTGTCCTGGATGTGGATGTTCCAGCTGCTGCTGGAAAACTGTTTGGTGCTAATTAGAAGCTTTCCTCCTGAAATAATTACAAACTCCTTGGGTAGAATGGTTGACATCATCACAGGATCAGATGGGGCAGTCTGACATTTTCAGCGTTTTATTTAGACTGTTTTAGGACACAAAGAACACAGATTCCAGATTTAATCAAGTTAGTGAATAGAATTAGACATTTATTGTAAGTGAAAGTTGACTGTTAAGTGTGGCTAGTATGAATTTTTCCACCAGGCTGGAATGAAAGGAAATGAATATGAATGAAAGGAAATGTTTTTTAAAACATATTTTTATATTATTTGTATTATTTATTTATTTTGGCCATGCTGGGGATATTCACCTGGCTCCCCAATAGGCTCCCAAGTGGAAGAGAGATTTCTCTCTTTGTCAAGTACTATGTGCTTTCCCTCCCCCAAATCAGTGTCCCAAGAAAAGCTATGACAAACTGAGATGGTATATTAAAAATCAGAGACATCACTTTGCCAACAAAGATCTGTATAGTCAAAGCCTTGGTTTTTCCAGAAGTCATGTATGAATGTGAGAGTTGGACCATAAAGAAGGCTGAACGCTGAAGAATTGATTCTTTTGAACTGTGTTGCTGGATAAGACTCTTGAGAGTCCCTTGAACAGCAAGGAGACCCAACCAGTCCATCTTAAAGGAAATCAGTCCTGAATATTCATTGGAAGGACTGATGCTGAAGGAGAAGCTCCAATACTTTGGCCACCTGATTCGAAGAGCTGACTCGTTGGAAAAGACCCTGATGCTGGGAAAGATTGAGGGCAAGAGGAGAAGGGGGCAACAGAGGATGAGATGGTTGGATGGCATCACCAACTCAATGGACAGAAATTTGAGCAAACTCTGGGAGATGGTGAAGCACAGGGAAGCCTAGTGTGCTTCAGTCCATGGGGTCTCAAAGAGTTGAACATGACTGAGCGACTGAACAACAAAATGGATCAGTTGATGTAATCAACTCTCCAATAATTTGGACCAATGGTAGATGTGTGGAAAGAACCAGGGAAGAGTAATCTGAGTGTATACTTTAGAGTCAGACAACCCTGACTTGATGTTGAGTTCTTGAGTTCTGCTATTGCTTATCTGCCTTGTCTTGGCCAAGTTGCTGAACCTCCATGGGTCTGTGTGTGGTTCACCATTTGAAAATGTTAACAGTATCTTCCCTTTAGGGTTTTAATGAAAAGTAAATGAAATGGCATAAATAGAACTACCTTCCTGCTCTCCCACCCCATCCCTCCCCACCTGCCTTCCTTTCCCCCTCAGCTTGTCACTCTCTGACTGGTACTGTAACTGAGCAGGACCCAGGGACTATCCCGGAACAGGCCTTCCCAGCTATCCTCCGCTTTAGCTCCTCTCTGAAGGACCTAGATAATAGTATTGGATGCACATTTCCTGAGTTGCTTTGTAGATGTAAAAACCCTCAGCAAATGGGAGATGTTAACTACTTGAAGACCATGAGCACACAGCCCCAGGCCTCCTGGAGCTTAAGGACTGCCAATGTGAAATCCTGTGACACCACCCTGTGACCTCACCACCAGCCAATCAGAGAATTGTGTCCAAATTGGTCACAGACACTGCGACCCAGCTCAGGGTTTTTAAAGTATGAGCTACCTATCTCTTGGCAAGGCCCTGGAATAAAACTTTCTCTGCTCCAAACTCAGACATTTCAACTTGTTTTGCCTCACTATGCGTTGGGCACACAGACTTGGGCCAGCAGTACTAAGAATTCTAGGAAAGCAAATACAGGTCTTGAGAAGACATATTATGCTATCTAAGTCTGGACAGTGAGCATGAAGCATCTGGGAATGTTGGATAAAACAGCTTTAATCTTAGAGGGGGAAAAAGAGAATTTTAAAAACAGCTTATTTTTAGAATCTCAGTCAAGCCAAGAACAGCATTCTCTATTAACAAATTAAAAGTGCACAAACACAAAATGAAAATAATGTGTCTTCAAAGCTTCTATGTGCTGGTTTGGGATGATTAAGTATTCCCCTACATTAAGTACTCTATGCCTTTCTTATAAATGGTTGGCAAGTAAGTTAAAATTGGAAGGATATCCAAGAACCACTCCTGTGAAAAAGACTTATTTTGGTATGGAAAACAGCACAATGGTCGTTTTTAGATTTTATTTTAGTTTTTACTGAAGAATAAACTGGTAAGATTTTATGCTCAATCTTCTTTTGAAGCTGATAATTGGATAATGCAAAGGGTGTTCAAGCCCAAGTGACATAGTAGACATACATTAATATGACTGCTTGAAATAAGGCATTTTGGAGGGACCACTTCTCTAAAGTGGTTTGTCCAGGTTCTTCTAGAACTCTGTAGTCAGGCAACCCTGTATCTTGCATATTTTCCACTCTATTACTGCTCAGGTAGATTTAAGAACCCTAACTCTATTTATAGAGTTAGTTTCTTCTTCACATTTAGACTTGTATTTGCATGAACTCTTTTGGAGAGTATATATTTTTCTCACCACTGATTTTTTTTTTTTCAAAGTGGAGTGGTTCCTAATTAAACAATCACTAAACTATATGTGGGGTTATGTTGTGAACAGCTGAAACTCAAAATGAAAGGAGAGTATCTAATCAAAAATATTTTAGAAAATTTAGGGAAGGAGGAATCTCATGATGTGCCTGGAGCTCATCTCTTTGTTTCTCACGCATCTGAGTGATTGGTTTCCTATTATATAACCTGCCCTATTCAGTACAGTACTTAGTATTTTTTAATGTGATGCATTAATGTTAATGAATTCTGTGTACATTGATTAATTAAAAATTATATATTTCACCTGAATATATATATATAATATAAAAAATTATATATTTCACCTGATTTATGCCTGCACGTTTTATTTACTGTCTTATTCCAGTGTGCAGATTGTTATGGCTTGAACGTTTGGGTCCCTTACAAATTTATTATGTTGAAACGTTAACCCCCACTGTGATGGTATTGGGAGCTAGAACCTTTGGGAAATGATTTGGGTTAGATGAGGTCATGAGGGTTGGTGTCCTTGTAAGAAGAGGAAGAGGCAGGCACCTGCCTTCCACCACCATATAAGGACACAATGAGAAAGTGATTTCTACAAACCAGAAAGAGGCTCTCACCAGGAATTGAATCAGTCCATATGGATCTTGGAATTCCCAGCCTCCAAAACTGAGAAATACATATCTGTTGGGTAAGCCATGCAGTCTATGATATTTTGTTACTACAGCTGGTTAAGACACAGGATTTCTCTTCTTTTAAAGGAAAGCTGGATTGGCTCAGCTGTTTGTTAACCCTTCCTGATACTTGAAGTGTGGCTGAAAAACAGGGGAAGATCTTAGTCAGTTAATGAAGCTGTCTAGCCAGGCAGAAAGGGGAGCAGGGGGATAACACACCCCAGTGAACATTTGAGAAGGATGATGATGTGGGTGGTGTGAACTTCTCTGAAAAAAACCTGAACAATGATCCAGAAATGGTATATCAAAAAAACACAATATTTTTTTTTCTTAGAATTAATGAATCATCCCCTTTTGGGGGATTATAGCCATGATCATTTCAGTATCTTTCTATGATTGTAAGCATTGTTAATTAATGTCATAATTTTGCAAGTAAATTTTTAAAAATTATTGTATTTGATACGCTAAGGAACTTCCAAATGGGAACATCTGTTGTTTTCCTGTTATTCACAAATTTTGTTAATCTTAAAAATAGAGCTATCAAATTTGTTGGAGACAGTTTATTAATTTTCTGAACTCATGACATTATTTTCTTATTATTTCAGTTGCAATCCTCAAGCCCCAGGGAATTAAATCATGGAAGTAGAGGGCTCCTGCTCTTTCTACACATCCCAATCTCCCTTTCTTGTCATGGGGCCAGGGGCATTGCAGGTGGTGCTAGAGGTAAAGAGACATGAGACTCAGATTCCATCCCTGGATCCGGAAGATCCCCTGAAGGAGGAATGAAAAACATTCCAGTATTCTTGCCTGGAGAATCCCATGGACAAAGGAGCCTGGTGGGCTTCAGTCCATAGGATCACAAAGAGTCAGACACAACTGAAGCAACTTAGTACCCATGTACCACAGGACCAGTAAGATTCAGGGTCAGCAACATTGAACTCCCTAATAAATTTGAAGGGGACATATTGATTTCAGCAGTCTAGAAATCCATCTTAAAAATGGAAATAAGCCATGAAGGATAATTATTAAATAGTCAATAAGGCTGTTCCCTTAGACAGGGAACAGGGAAAAATCCCCTTTGCCTTACTGCAGAATTTGCCTCTTAATATTGTAAGTTTGTGTTGATAAATAACTTCAGCCCAATATTTTCCTTTTTTTGATTCAAGCAGTTATCCCTGAAGGGATGAACTATGGGTGAAGAAGTTCCTTCTAATCACAGTTTCCTAAAGATGAAATTTTAGCAGAAACCATAATTTGGGCAAGAGCGACGTCAACCACAAATAGGATGTACCCTCAGGATTTGAGAGTGAAATGAAAATGGGAACATCACCTTCAGAGATAATTTGTTACTGATGAGACCAGAAAGAAAGCCTTTTAAATCATCTGAAAAAATTCTCAAGGAAGTAATATGAATATAATTTAATAAACTTGGTCCAATTAATGATGACATTTATTATTGTCAAGATAGGAGGGTGATATTCTGCATAGAAATTAGAAAAGAAATAAGGAAGGGTAAGACTTTTTCAATATTTCTTGAGTACAGTACAGTTTCAGGTGACTTAGGAAGAAATATTTTCCCCAGAGCAGAGGAAAAAAAAATTATTAGGAAACATATAATATCCTGCCAGTTTCATTGTCATTGTAAATGCATCATTTTGGCCTTTTGGCTTACAGATATGAATCTTGGTGTATTAATCAGAATCTTTTTGTGAGTAAGTAGCAGAAATCAACTCAGACTAGATTACGCAGAAGTAGTTATGGTCATATTCCGAGTCTTCCTGCACCTAGTATGACTCACCTGTTGTAACCAAGCAGGACCCTACAGGGCCTTCCTGAGACAGGCCTTCCCCAGGTTCCTTCGCTTTGAAGGGAAATGAAGTGTTAAGTCGCTCAGTCGTGTTCGACTTTGCAACCCCGTGGACTGTAGCCTGCTGGGCTCCTTTGTCCATGGGATTCTCTAGGCAAGAATACTGGAGTGGGTTGCCATTTGCTTCTCCAGGGGATCTTCCCAATCCAGAGATTGAACCCAGGTCTCCCACATTGCATGTGGCTTCTTTACTATCTGAGACACCAGGGAAGCCCTTCTTCGCTTTAGCTCCTCTCTGAAGGATCTATATATGTTTTGCAGATGTAAAAACCCCCCAGCAAGTGGAAGATGTTAACTACTTGAGGACTGTGAGTACACAGTCCCGGCCCTCATGAAGCCTAAGGACTGACAATGTGAACCCCTGTGACACTGCCCTGTGACCTCACCATTGGCCAATCAGAGAACTGTGCAGGAGCTTATCATACACACTGCCACCCGCCCCTCATCCCCCCACCCCATTCCCCTCCACCTGTTTTTTGAAAATGCTTTGCAGAAACCCTTTAGGGAGCTTGAGGCTCTTTCACAAGGTCCCGCAATAAATCTTTCTCTTCTCCAAACTTTGTTTTGCCCTCACTTTGCTTCAGGTACACAAACGTGTATTAATACTCTGAATTAATTCATGTAGTTGACGTTTGAAAGTACAAAGTTTGACAGGGACCCCACCCTGCTGTGACCTAGTTCAGTTCAGTTCAGTTCAGTTCAGTCGCTCAGTCGTGTCCGACTCTTTGTGACCCCATGAATCGCAGCACACCAGGCCTCCCTGTCCATCACCATCTCCCGGAGTTCACTCAAACTCACGTCCATTGGGTCGGTAATGCCATCCAGCCATCTCATCCTCTGTCATCCCCTTTTCCTCCTGCCCGCAATCCCTCCTAGCATCAGAGTCTTTTCCAATGAGTCAACTCTTTGCATGAGGTGGCCAAAGTTCTGGAGTTTCAGCTTTAGCATCATTCCTTCCAAAGAACACCCAGGACTGATCTCCTTTAGAATGGACTGGTTGGATCTCCTTGCAGTCCAAGGGACTCTCAAGAGTCTTCTCCAACACCACAGATCAAAAGCATCAATTCTTTGGTGCTCAGCTTTCTTCACAGTCCAACTCTCACATCCGTACATGACCACTGGAAAAACCATAGCCTTGACTAGACGGACCTTTGTTGGCAAAGTAATGTCTCTGCTTTTGAATATTCTATCTAGGTTGGTCATAACTTTCCTTCCAAGGAGTAAGCGTCTTTTAATTTCATGGCTGCAGTCACCATCTGCAGTGATTTTGGAGCCCCCCAAAATAAAGTCTGACACTGTTTCCACTGTGTCGCCATCTATTTCCCATGAAATGATGGGACCAGATGCCATGATCTTCGTTTTCTGAATGTTGAGCTTTAAGCCAACTTTTCCACTCTCCACTTTCACTTTCATTAAGAGGCTTTTTAGTTCCTCTTCACTTTCTGCCATAAGGGTGGTGTCATCTGCATATCTGAAGTTATTGATATTTCTCCCGGCAATCTTGATTCCAGCTTGTGCTTCTTGCAGCCCAGCATTTCTCATGATGTACTCTGCATAGAAGTTAAATAAGCAGGGTGACAATATACAGCCTCGACATACTCCTTTTCCTATTTGGAACCAGTCTGTTGTTCCATGTCCAGTTCTAACTGTTGCTTCCTGACCTGCATATAGGTTTCTCAAGAGCAAGTCAGGTAGTCTGGTATTCCCATCTCTTTCAGAACTTTCCACAGTTTATTGTGATCCACACAGTCAAAGGCTTTGTCCCCCCATGAACAGTATGAAGAGGCAAAATGATAGGATACTGAAAGAGGAACTCCCCAGGTTGGTAGGTGCCCAATATGCTACTGGAGATCAGTGGAGAAATAACTCCAGAAAGAATGAAGGGATGGAGCCAAAGCAAAAAGAATACCCAGTTGTGGATGTGACTGGTGATAGAAGCAAGGTCTGATGCTGTAAACAGCAATATTGCATAGGAACCTGGAATGTTAGGTCCATGAATCAAGGCAAATGGAAGTGGTCAAACAGGAGATGGCATGAGTGAACGTTGACATTTTAGGAATCAGTGAACTAAAATGGCCTGGAATGTGTGAATTTAACTCAGATGACCATTATATCTACTACTGTGGGCAGGAATCCCTTAGAAGAAATGGAATAGCCATCATGGTCAACAAAAGAGTCCGAAATGCAGTACTTGGATGCAATCACAAAAACGACAGAATGATCTCTGTTCGTTTCCAAGGCAAACCATTCAATATCACAGTAATCCAAGTCTATGACCCAACCAGTAATGCTGAAGAAGCTTAAGTTGAATGGTTCTATGAAGACCTACAAGACCTTTTAGAACTAATACCCAAGAAAGATGTCCTTTTCATTATAGGGGACTGGAATGCAAAAGTAGGAAGTCAAGAAACACCTGGAGTAACAGGCAAATTTGGCCTTGGAGTATGGAACGAAGCAGGGCAAAGGCTAATAGAGTTTTGCCAAGAGAACACACCCTCTTGGTGTGTTTGGTCATAGCAAACACCCTCTTCCAGCAACACAAGAGAAGACTCTACACATGGACATCACCAGATGGTCAACACCAAAATCAGATTATGTTTTTTGCAGCCAAAGATGGAGAAGCTTTATACAGTCAGCAAAAACAAGACCGGGAGCTGACTGTGGCTCAGATCATGAACTCCTTATTGCCAAATTCAGACTTAAATTGAAGAAAGTAGGGAAAACCATTAGACCATTCAGGTATGACCTAAATCAAATCCCTTATGATTATACAGTGGAAGTGAGAAATAGATTTAAGGGACTAGATCTGATAGATAGAGTGCCTGATGAACTATGGATGGAGGTTTGTGACATTGTACAGGAGACAGGGATCAAGACCATCCCTATGGAAAAGAAATGCAAAAAAGCAAAATGGCTGTCTGGGAAGGCCTTGCAAATAGCTGTGAAAAGAAGAGAAGCGAAAAGCAAAGGAGAAAAGGAAAGATATAAGCATCTGAATGCAGAGTTCCAAAGAATAGCAAGAAGAGATAAGAAAGCCTTCCTCAGCCATCAATGCAAAGAAATAGAGGAAAACAACAGAATGAGGAAGACTAGAGATCTCTTCAAGAAAAGTAGAGATGCCAAGGGAACACTTCATGCAAAGATGGGCTCCATAAAGGACAGAAATGGTATAGACCTAACAGAAGCAGAAGATATTAAGAAGAGGTGGCAAGAATACACAGAAGAACTGTACAAAAAAGACCTTCACGACCCAGATAATCACGATGGTGTGATCACTCACCCAGAGCCAGACATCCTGGAATGTGAAGTCAAGTGGGCCTTAGAAAGCATCACTATGAACAAAGCTAGAGTAGGTGATGGAATTCCAGCTGAGCTATTTCAAATCCTGAAAGATGATGCTGTGAAAGTGCTGCACTCAATATGCCAGCAAATTTGGAAAACTCAGCAGTGGCCACAGGACTGGAAAAGGTCAGTTTTCATTCCAATCCCAAAGAAAGGCAATGCCAAAGAATGCTCAAACTACCGCACAATTCTCCAAGCCAGGCTTCAGCAATGTGTGAACCGTGAACTTCCAGATGTTCAAGGTAGTTTTAAAAAAGGCAGAGGAACCAGAGATCAAATTGCCAACATCCGCTGGATCATCGAAAAAGCAAGAGTTCCAGAAAAACATCTATTTCTGCTGTGACCTAAGGAGATCCAAATGTTCTCAGTGCCCCAGCCTGAGGGAACTTCATGGCAAGCCCTCTCATAAAGAGAGCAAATGTAAATCTGCTTATATTTAGAGTTGCCCCACAGTCACGCCTAGGGGACTCTCAGATGTGTAATTTCCTCCCTCCTAGTCTTTTCTTTGCTTATCAGCAGATGTGTCTCAGGTTCCAGGAGCTAGTCCTAGGACCTGAAGCTTACCTGGGGGAGGAAAGTCTGTAACCTGGAAACCTTATTTGTTGTTTGCTTTTTAGTTGCTAAGTCAAGTCCGACTCTGTGACCCCATGAATTGTAGCCCGCCAGGCCCCTCTGTCCATGGAATTTTCCAGGCAAGAATACTGCAGTGGGTTGCCATGTTCTCCTCCAGGTGATATTCCCAGCTCTGGGATGGAACCCTTGTCTCTTGCGTCTCCTGAATTGGCAGGCAGATTCTTTACCACTGAGCCCCCTGGGAAGCCCTGAAACCCTATTAAAACTGCTTAAAACTGTCTAGTAAGTTCACAGCAGGGGAACAGAGATCGAGAGTGCTTTTTCTCCCCTTCCTCCCTTCCTCTCTCTCAGGTCTTCTACAGCCTCTTATACATCAGAAAGCTTTGGGGTTCCCCTTGTTCCCTTTATCATGGTGTTACCTGCAGATCCCTGAGCCTGCTGGTCCTCACACCCTGGTGCCTGTGCACACCCTGCCACCTCTGCTTGTAGTGAAGTGGATCCATGAGAACTGGTTGAACAAACTGCTTGAAAGCTGTTTAATAGGAAAAATAGGACAGAGTGTTCAGTATTGCAGTGGAATTAGAATAAACATATTGTGCTAGCTTGCTAAAACTCCTGTAACAATGCACCACTATGTGGCTTAAACAGAAACTTATTGCCTCAGTTTTGGAGGCTGCAAGTCCAAGGTGTTGGCAGGTGTGGTTTCTCCGAGGTTGCTCTGCTTGGCCTGTGGGTGGCTTCTTTCTCGCCATGTCCTTATAGGGAGGACATCCCACAGGGTATCCTCACTGGGTCTTCTGTGTGCGTGTGTCCCTGGGGTCTCTTTGGGTCCAAACCTCTTCTTATATTGGATTCCCATCCATCCCAAAGACTTCATTTTAGCTTATCACCTCTTTAAAGGCTCTCTCTCCAAGTACAGACACATTCTGAGGGACTATCGGTTGGGACTTCAACATAGGAATTGGAGGGGACCTGACTTATCCAGTTGGGGCTCACTTTCCTGGTGGCTCAGTGATAAAGAATCCATCTGCCAATGCAGGAGATGCAGGTTCGATCCCTTGGAGGAGGAAATGGCAACCCACTCCAGTGTTCTTGCCTGGGAAATCCCACAGATAGAAGAGCCTGGTGGGCTACAGTCCATGGGGTTGCAAGTGAGTTGGACACGACTTAGTGACTAAACAATGATTCAGCCAATAACACATATCAATGAAAGAAAGTTGGCAGTGGGAGCTGGAGGATGAAGGAAGAAGGGAGAGAGACAAGATTGAACCAGACACTGGGTATTTCATGTCTTTCTTTCTTTTCCCTATCAATCTTTCCCCCACCCCCACCCCAGCATCCCCACCTTCAATTTGTTTGGACTACCCTCACCACACCAAGTGGTGTGGTGCCTGGAGAAACAGGCATAAAAGTTCCAAGAAGCATAGAATTCTCAGTTGAGCAGCAGCATTAATAGGACAGGTCTGTCCACCCTCAAGAAGAGGATGTTTGGTAAGACTGGGGGAAGGCTGGCAGGTGCTTTATTTGGATAGAGATCTGGTGTCTTCCCAAAGATGTTGGGGGTCCTCCCATGGAATGCTGGGAAACTCTCTTGTGCAATTTCATTGTTAGAAATCATCTCTCTCTCTCTCTCTCTCACACACACACACACACACACAATTGTCATTGCAAACCACAGCACCCACTCAGTTTCCAGCCCCTGCTCCTGCTCCTTGCCTCCCAGGCACTTCTTCCAATTTTGCTTCACGTGAAGAATGGCAAGAATCAGCAGTCATCTTCTCTAAGCCCAGTATGACTATATTTCCCAAAATATCCCTGGATATCTGGTTCTGCTGAAAACAATCATGAGAGTCAACTTATACACTGTGTAAAAGAACTGCTCTTTGCCTCATGTGGCTGCATACACTAAGACACTGAAACTCACATGTTCCAGGAATGGAAAAAAATAGGGAAAAACACCTATGTGGATCAGTAACTCCAAAACACAGAACCTGTGCTTGTTATGACATTTCCAAGGCACTCTTACCTGCTTAAAAAAAAATAATTTGCTGCATTTGGCAAAGACTTAATTCCATCCTAATTTCCCTAAATCTCTTTTCTTGTTAAAGGTAAGTTTAAAAGTTGAATTCATTATCTTAGAAATTAACAAAGACTATAGTTTTTTAGCAACTGCCTGTCACCACAGTGCTCCTGAGGAAGCATTCATTCAAAGAAATCTGTAAAAATGTTATGTATTTAAGAGGTTCAGTTAAAAGAATAAAATTTCAGATTTGGGGATGGAAGGATGTTACAGATTGCTCTGGACTGAAATATGTGTCTCTCAAATTTTATATGGTGAAGCCCTAATCCTGAATGTAGTGGTACCTTTGAGAGTTAATTGGTTTTAGGTAAGCTCATGAGCGTGGGGTCCTTAAGATGGGATCAGAGCCCTTGGAAGAAGAGACAGTGAACCTCCTCTCTTTCTCTCTCTGACTGAGGAAAAGCCATGAGAGCACCCAGAGAGTGGGCAGCCATGGAGGAGCCAGAAATGGATTCTTAGCAGGAAACCAACTGCCAGCTTCCAGAACTGAGAGGAATAATGGGCTGCTGTTCAAGCCACCCGGTATACAGGATTCTGTTCGGGCAGACTGAGCTGACCAAGATGCAAATACTTACCCACAAGGAGCATCTTCGAGGTCACTCTCAGTTCCAAGCTTTCTGAACTGGAGAAGGTGTCAGAACTGTTGGAGAAACAACTGAAAGCATTTCTTTCTGGCTAGAACACAGCCAGGAAAGAGAGTCACAAGAGATGAACCTAACAGAGTTACTCACATCTAGACTATGCAGGGCCTTCTTTTCCCTTATAGGTTCTTACAAAATATTGAGTATACTTTCCTGTGCTACACAATAATGCTTGTTGGTTATCTATTTTATATATAGTAGTATATACATATTAATCCAAAACTCTTAATTTATCCCTTCCTCATTTTCCCAAAATAGCTATTTAATACAGTAAAGATACTTTCAGAGTATTTATTACTTTTAGTTGTGAGAGGGTGTCTCAAGGTAAGAATGTACTGTAGTTTATTTCTTATTGTTTGCTTTTCAGTTATTTCCAATTTTCCCTCTTATGAATATCATTGCATATACATTGTAGGGTATTTGTCCAATCTTCTAGGTTCAAGATTTCGGTTGATGTTTGGGCATTTGTATTTCTCCTTCAAGGGAAATAATGGAGATCAATCTATCACCTACTTATCTGTGTCTTTATAGCCTACTTTCATATTGATTATAAACTCTATCTCTTTATCTCAGTTGGAATAAAACTTAGAAAATATTTCCCACCTCAAGTGATATTAATATAGTAGTTTTGTAGTTGTGGTTTTCTACAATTGTATCTTTAATCTGTACGATCTGATTTTTGGGTAGGAGGTGTCCCTAGTGGTGAGCTGGTTATCTTAATACCATCTACTGAAAAGACCATCCTTTTTCTCGTTTTTGATTATGCATTCAATTTATTTATATTATATGTACAGATTCTGTTTTTGGACTTTAAAGTGTGTTCTTTCATTGGTGGTGGTTGTTCAGTCACTAAGGCACGTCTGACTCTTTTGCAATCCCATGGACTGTAGCCCGCCAGGCTCCTCAGACCATGGGATTTTCCAGGCAAGTATACTGGGATGGGTTGCCATTTCCTTCTCCATCTTTCACTTGTAGTAAACTTTTACGATTATTGCAACTTATGATAGGTTGGGTGGGAAAACCTTCATCCATATTCATTTAAAAACAAGATTTTAGGTTTTCTAGTGTTTTTATTCCTCCACATAAACTTTACAGTCATTTTGTCAAGTTTTATAAAATATCTTTTGGGCTTTGTTGCATTATGTTTCTGGGTTAAATAGAAGCAAATTGCATTCTTTACCAAATTAAAGTTTTATAACTCAGGAGTATGGTGTGTTTTTCTTTCTTTCTTTTTTTTTTTAAATCTCCCCTTAAATATAAATTTCGTTTGCAGATTATAGTAACAGCACTCCTTCATTGTAGAGAATATGAAAAAACCAGACAAGTAGCTATTTCTTTTCCTCCTTGATTTTGGGCCACAGGTAGAGAGAGTTGAATTAATTGTACTGATGGTTGAGGGCTTCCTTGTTGGCTCAGACAGTAAAGAACTCGCCTGCAATGCAGGAGACCTGGGTCTGATCCCTGGATTGGGAAGATCCCCTGGAGGAGGAAATGGCTACCCACTCCAATATTCTTGCCTGGAGAATCCCATGGACAGAGGAATCTGGTGAGCTACCATCCTTGGGGTCACAAAGAGTCAGACATGACTGAGTGACTAACACTTTCCCTTTTTCACTTTGTACAATGATGTACAACTAATTGTACATCACTGGGCCATGGAATACTCCATAAAAGCAGAAAGTAGAAAACAACCCCAAATATCAGTTGCTCAACCCAGTGGAAGCGTATGTTTTGCTGTTGTCCAATGTGGTTCAGCTGAGGGTGGGGGTGGGGGTGGAGTGGGGCCTCTGCTCCATCTACTCATTCAGAGACTCAGATTCCTTTCATGGTGTGGCTTCCCCAGCTCTACCCTCACAGGGCTTATTAGAAACTCCCATAAGAGCCTGTGCCTGTCTCTTGCTTTTACCACCAGATAATACAACTGCTGCAAGGAGATCCAACCAGTCCATTCTGAAGGAGATCAGCCCTGGGTGATCTTTGGAAGGAATGATGCTAAAGCTGAAAGTCCAGTGCTTTGGCCACCGCACGCGAAGACTTGACTCATTGGAAAAGAATCTGATGCTGGGAGGGACTGGGGGCAGGAGGAAAAGGGCCGACAGAGGATCAGATGGCTGGATGGCATCACCGACTCAATGGACATGAGTTTGAGTGAACTCCGGGAAATGGTAATGGACAGGGAGGCCTGGCATACTGCGATTCATGGGGTCGCAAAGAGTTGGACATGACTGAGCGACTGAACTGAACTGAACTGAACTGAATCAACTACTAGCATATCTGGACTCTTTGTGTTTTGTTCATATTTATGACTCCATATGGTGCATGTCAGTTGGTTGTGATGTTCAAAAACACTTTTAAAAATTGCAATGTAAAAAATATAGATGCTTCCAAAAAGACTGGAAAGAGTATTTCCAGTATTTTTAAAATACCGGATGGGCTTCCAGTATTTTTACATTTAACATGTGTTACTATTGGTCAGGAAAAAAGAAAGCTCTGATAAATTTCTCTAAAAAAGAAACAAGTGAATTCTTGATTATTTCAATTCTTTGTTCTTTCTAATAGTTTTAAACTTTGTTCCATCTGTTGTGTATAGCAGTTTCTCTACACATATAGCTGATGCTTCAGCTCCTTTTAAACATTCTACAAAGAAAGGCTACATGAACCAGTAGAACACTTACCTAACTGTATAGAAAATGGAACATTTCTTTAAAAAATTAAAATATTTTAAGAAAAACAATTATATATAGCATAAACCCTAATTTCATAGAAAAATCAGGCACTTAGAAACATTGTCCTTTTAAAAAGTACTTTTGTTCATTGACAATGTTTCCTTTTATTAATGTTTAAACCAATGATTCACATTTTTAAGCCTCTTTGTGAGCTGAAACATCTCTTCATTTTTGTAGTCATTTTAGAGAAACGTTATCGCTTTTTAGGACTAAAATGTATAGATGAAACATATCTTAGAAATTGATATAATTTAATTTTAAATTTATTTCAGATTCAACAGAACTCAGCTCTCTTTGCAGGTTTCAGTCACATTGTTGGGAGACTGTGCCCATGAATACAGCCTTCTTTCACCTTCTCATCTTAGACCCACAATGTCCTGCCCTCTTCCTAGACTTAGAAAGAATCAGGAACTCAGACTTTTGTTAAAATGACCACAGTGTACTTTATTTAATGATTTTGGTACCTTGTGTTGCAATAAAATAAAAAAAAAATCTACAAAATCCAAATATAGAAAATTTCAAGTCTTCTTTTTTTTTTTTTAAGTTTTACAAGAAAAATCATGTAACCAAGGAAATCTGTTCATTATGAAGCACTACTTTCCACTTTGTTTCATCACAAATTGCAACTTACTCAACAAACCAAAATGACGATGGTACTGCAGTACAGCGAATATTCCACACACTGTGCTTTCCACTACAGCGGGTGGAGACTGTGCAGGGAAGCAGCAGCCTCCAGCCAATAAAGACACTCTTACAATCCAAACGCTAAAGGAATGTTTGTATACCTGGAATTTGAATATATATATTTACAGGAAGAAAAAAATTTAATAAGTAGTTTACTTCTTCATTTCAAATAAAATCCCAAATACATTTGTACAGTGTTTACAAAGTAAAGCACAACAACTGCCAAGGTTATCACTCGGGTCCAGGCACTGTGCTTGTGCTGGGGGCGGGGGCGGGGGCTGGGGAATGCCAACTCCATCCCCTAAACACACACACACACACAAACACACACACACGGGTCTCTCAGACCTAATTTCAGTGTTGGTCACAGGGTGGGCAGGGGAGAGGGAAGCACAGGAATGGGCATTCCCCACACTTGGAAGGTCATGCAGAGAGAGTTGACAACAGAGAACTGAGAAATGATGGTCCATTCTCATCGCTGGCTGTTCCCCTCCCACCTGGTATATGTTCTCCTTAAAGATAAATTTAAAAGAACAACAGCAACGACAAAAGATCGAACTGGGAAAGGAGCACAGAATGTTTAAGGCAAATCAAGCAAATATAGAGCAGCTTCTCTTGGTGTTGAGTGGAAATGAGGATTTCACTCCCAATGGAACTTAGAAACAAAATGTAGGACAACCTCTTGAGGTTGGGTTGCTTATGTCATGTACAAATTTTTTTGAAAATTGCTTTGCACCGAGTGTATCTTTTTGGAATTTTAAATGAAAAACTTGTTGGTTACAAAGTGCATGGTTTCACCTTTTGAAATAAAACAGTAGCTGAGGTAGTTCGATGTGAAAATTATTTACTTAAAATAACAGGAGGATGAAGAACAAATGTCAGCAGCAAAAATCCTTGCTGTGAGGAAGCCGGTTTCAATTATGCAGTGGTTTAATGCTGAGTAAAATGCTTCTATTTCCCTTTCACATATTATTAATTAAACTGGAATATTAGTAGTAGTATGGAAAATCTACTTGGTAGGATGTCAGTACAGAAATCTATAGCCCCAGCAAATTTTATAATTCATGCTTTCCCAATTTCTGCACTGAAGCTATAACATAAAATGGCACTAGTTAACATTCCTAGAAATTTTGAACTAAACTGTAAGAAGAGTTTAGTAAAGATGGAGAGACAAATCAGTAGGAAGGATGGTTTCACTCTTACTTGGAGGACGTGTTTGTCTTTAGCCCTGAATTCAAAGTACCATTTTTTAAAAATTTATTTTTTATTGAAGGATATTTGCTTTACAGAATTTTGTTGTTTTCTGTCAAACCTCATAATGAATCAGCCATAGGTATACATAGGGGGAGGAACCTCCTGGCTTATCTGCTGCTCAACTTGTTCTGAGAATGGGAAATCCTACTTTATACCTTTAACTCTCTCTCTCCAAGCCGGTGAGCAGTCTGCTAGCTGAGAAGAAGAGCAGAGAGTAGGCTCTCTCTCAACATCCTGCCTAAAGAGAGGCTTCACATGGGCCCTTCAAAAAGCAGTTGACGGAAAGTTTCATTTTTCAGCGATCTCATACCACCTAGATATGAAAGGAGTTTTGTGGTAATAACATGCTAAGGATAAGAAGGGATATAAACAAGGTGGGAGACATTCTTTTTGAGCAAAACAGAATTTTACATGTGTTTTTTACTCTTACAAGATAAAATGTTAACCAGAAATAGCCATGGAACTTGAAGACTGCATTTAAAACGTGTCACGTGTGATGAGGACATGACTGGTCCACAATCATATGATCAGATTTATCTTTGTTAAAAACCTGCTTTTCTGAAAGAGTATCTTATTTTTAGGAAGGATATTGGAAAGTTTTACATGGACTGAAAAGTCTTAAAAAGACTGAAATGTTTGGGGCGTTCAAATCCCCCTTTCCCCACTGATCAGATTTAAGCCTACATGTGATAACAGTTTGACTCCACTTTTTTTAAGTTTAGAATTTAGATTCTAGCATTTTGAAGAATGGTCCAGCTTTCATCCCTTCGGATTCCGTTTTGTGCCTTTGGGGTGAAATATCCCAAGGGCGTATTCTGCCCACTGACCTCCTTCTCTCCTCCCAGCAAATCCACCTGAGAGGCTGCTTCAGCCCTTGCATCTCCAGGTCCTTGCACCAAGGCCACTCAACCTCAGTTTTCTTGTACAAAAACAAAGACACAGGTATTTCCCTTCACAGCGACAAGGATAGTCTGCTGCACTTTTGGTTGAAAGAGTCTTGATGCTAGGAACTGGGGAAAAAAAGCCCAGAGAAGTTCAAGTTATTTTGATTCACTTATTACTACAATCATATTTTGAGTCTCAAAATCCTGCAAAACACCAACCAAAACAACAGCAAAATGATACTTGAGTCTGATGTGGCAATATAATTTTTTTTGATGGGTCAGATAATCACCTAGGTTAAATTCATGCTTCAGGAAACTCAATACCATGCATTAGACATGTTTATCCAGTCTGAAGTTTTAAGCCTTGGTTGTATCACTAGCAACAAGATTTTAGAATCCAGAAGAGATTCTGTTGAATATGTACGTTATGCAAGCTCCAGACCCACTTATCTAGTAAACATTCTGAAGCCCTATTTCATAGTTTTAAGAGCATGCAATCTTTTTTTGCAAAGGATATAGTTTTTAAATAAGGGCACAATGATAATATTTATGTACAACAACTTCGCCTCATAAAGTCACATCATGAAAACATTCTCTGCACTGTTAGTATAGTTTCCCGGGTATATTCCCATGAATAATATTCTATGATTACCATATCGCCTCCCTGACTCAAAAATGACAAATCATATTACTTAGCACTAGTTCTTCTCAGGACTAAATATTTGAGAGGAAACATGTTACTTTGGCAGGAAGTAAGTCGTACAAGCTGCTCTTCTTGGCAAGGCCTCCCCCTCCACCTCCTCTGTCCTGGAGCAGAACTCAGGTCTGTGTGTAAGTACAGATGTGGATCCATGTACGGCTGAAGCCCTTGTGTAAACAAACACTTCTCTGAAATATTTAAAATATATTTATACTCTGAAAATAAATCAGCTCAGAAATTGGGGAAGAAATAAGGCTCTGGTTTCTTTTATTGGATCATAAAGGGAGACATGTGTCCACTTAGGGGTGAGAAAGAATCTCATTGTAAACAAGAAGAAATCTAACCTCAGTAACAAATTCTCCCTCCCAGAAGTGGGTTTCAGAGTACCACCTGCCAGCATTAGTACTGAATTGGGTGTTATGCAAGCATTCTGGAAAATGTAGCTTGGGATCAGGCATGAAAATTTTTCAGGCATCGAAAGAAGCCACCTTTTCTGGGTACATTTGATAAATATTTAGTAACATTCAGTTTCACTAAGAGGAAAATTGTCATTCTCAGTGTTTGTATGAAAGGAGTAAAATTTCTTATTAAAAAGTTGATAATTTAAAAGAATTTCTCCATAGACCTTTGAAGAACAAGTTGCGCTTTGATCAGGAATCATCAGAGTCTTGGCTGGCTGAGTGACTGCTTTTCTATCCCTAACCTTCTTCCCCAGCCTGCTCCCTCCCAACCCTGAGTTCTTCTCTGTGCGAACACTAGTCACCAGGTGTCAAAGCACTTTTCCAACTCACATTAATCTTCCCAACACCCCTGTGAGGTAGGTAGATGAACATTCTCTCTTTCATGTGTGCGAAAAATGTGGCCAAGGATGGGGACGATGGGCATTCATGTTCCGTCACCTTGCGTCCCCATCACTGGACCAGCCCCTCTGTGTCCTCCTCTGTGTCCTTGTTCCCAAAAGGGAAATAGTTTAACTATTTTTATGCTTCAAAGGTCTAAGAAATCCTTGAAATAAAAACTTCCTATTTGAAGAATAAAACACACATTTGTATTTCCCTTGAACGATTCTGTCAAGTAGACTCTGTGAAGGATTAACAGTATGTGAGCAGCAGAGGAGCAACTAGAAAATTCTAAAAGATGGAAAACAGCTGAATAGTAAGCTCCCTTGCCAGGCAGGGCCCGAGAGGCAGGCCTCTGGAACTTTCACCCTGCAGGAAGTCTGTTCCACAATCACCTCCCAGGACCCCAGGACCGCCTCCCGCAAATCTCCCATTCATGTTTGCTGAAAGCAAATAAAAATCAAATGGTGTTGACTCTGCATTATTTATTTCTCTTTGCACAACAAAGAGATCTATAGCAGCAGAATATTGCCAGCAATAGATTAATGCACAAGAAAGTTTAGTTCTATTACCTACAACACCTGAGCATTTTCTGTCTATCTAGGCAACACCAGACAAGCAGAAAGAACACAAGGATTCAAACATCCGATTTTCCCAATGCTCCAGATGTTTGACATCACAAATGCCAAATTTGCTCCTGGAGTGACTGACTTCTTTACTTTTTCTTGGGATATTTACATTCTTGTAGGACAGTCCTTTTATTTTTTAATAACACCATGCTGTCGACTTCTGTTTTTGAAGATGAGTTGGCAATCATTTGGAAAATTCAGGTGCTGAAAGCCCTCAAATGAAAAGAAACATAGTCATGAGGAAAAATAAAGCTTTTAGGGCTGCTGGTGGTCCAGAGGTTTTGTCTCCCTTGAAAAATTTCTTCATTGTCCACCTTTCTTCACTTCCGTTATTCTGAAAACTGTTCTCCCGAGAATTATTTTTGCTATCTGGGGACAAAGATGCAGTCTAGGTGATGACAGAATCAAGGTCCAAAATATGTTGAAATGATTCAAGTAATAAATTTGTTGACCCGGTTTAGTGGGTTTGAACTCAGAGGTTCTTGGGATGTCATGATGTACTTATAATGGGATGGTTGAATAGGGCCGTGGTCACCCTGAATCTCACTGTTGTTAAGACAAAGGATGATTCAATGGTCATGTTTTACAAGCAAGGGTACTTACTGTACCTTCAAATATCTCAGTTTATAACCCATCAGAAGCCCTCAGCACACAGAGTTGGCTAGGAGGGAACAGGCCAATGACCAAGGGAAACTGTCAAGCAGGAGAGTCCCCTTAAGGACAGAGTTAGTCTCAGACACAGAGCCACCGAGGTCATCTCTGTCCTCCTTGTCCAGCCATGCCCTGGCCTTTCCTCAGTGGATGCGTCTATTGTCATCACCACAGAGTAGCAGGGTCCACAGCGACCTCTGCTCTACAAAAGGCAAATATTCCTAATGAACCTCTGACAGGTTTCCTCCGCGGTCCCCACAACTGCGCATTTACAATAGTGGGAAACTTGTGTTCCAACACCTCTCGTAGTCACTTCTACTCAAAAGCCTTGTTTTAGAGGATGATTTCTTGTTCCTATGTGACAACAGCCAACCAACTTATTGGACAAGATAGAGGATAGTTGTGCCTTTTTTGGTTTTAGAGATTGAGAAAATTGACACTTTCTTCAACTTCTTAGTTTTCATTGCCTTGCAATTGAAAGTTGCTTGGTGGCAGGCCACTATTTCACCATTACACTTCAGTGCTTGTGCTCAGAGCTAGATTTGCGGAAGTACAGGACAACCCTGGTGCCTAAAACTGGGACTATCACTTGGTACCTCTTGGTACGTCTTGGAGATCATCACCAAGATGGTCACTGATGAAGGAGAAACACCTTTGGAAGAGGTATAAAAAGGACCACAACATCGTCTTCTTTTTCTGTTAGATTGTTCATTGTTCAGATATATCTGAAGACTTTCACTCATTCTTCTAGTGTTAATGTCTCAAGCTGTTCTACTGAGAGGTTAGACAGGAAACTATATAACAAATGGATGTCTGACTCTTATAAACTTTGATCTGAAGTACATCTATCCCTACCTTGCAGCTGAAACCTTTCCTTAAAAAGAGAAGCAAGTGGGAACCAAGCATGATTTTTAATTAAGAGATCACCTGTTTATTTTTCAGTGAACACTCAGGTGCTCAGAATGTCAGCTTGGTGATCTCAGAGCTGGTAACCAAGGTTACACAGGGTTGGGGAAGCAACGGGAGAGCCAAGTCCCCATACAAAAGTACTTCAGTTTGAAACTGGCAATGTCGCCACCTAAGAAGGCAGGAATCAAAGGGTTCCACAGCTACAGCCATGCAGATTTTACCTCCAAAACTGAATTATAAATTTAATTTTATAAATTGGTTATTACAATGCTGACAACGAAACTATCAGGAAATGAAGAACAGCAACTGTACTCAGATCAATCATTAAACAGATGACAGTGACTTTTTCCCCCTCATTTCCAAACACAAATAGATTTGCATCCATTTAAGGCGAGTCTCCATAACCCAGTGCACTGAGCTACGTAAGCCCCCAGGAATCCATTCACTTTTTTCTCTTTTTTCAAAGTTGTTATCGTTTAGTCACTATGTTGTGTCCGACTCTCTGCGACCCCATGGACTGCAGCCCACTAGGCTCCTCTATCCATGGGATTCTCCAGGCAAGAATACTGGAGTGGATTGCCATCTCCTTCTCCAGGGGATCTTCCTGACTCAGGGATCGAACCCAGGTCTCTTGTGTCTCCTGCATTGGCAGGCAGATTCTTTACCATTGAGCGGCTAGGGGAAGGCCTTTCAAAGCTGTGCAAATGAAGGCAAAAACAAATGAAGAAGGTGGAAGTTCATCACCGGAGTGAGAAGCAGGGAGCAGGGATTCTGGAGCACCCTACTTCACAGAGGCCTTTCTCTCCAGGCCTGAGGACCTCACCACACTGAATGAGCGCTCCTTCCTACTAACCGACTCATTTCCCTTTGCACTAGCTTGACTGCAATCTCACAAGTCAAGAATTCCCAAGATTAAAGGGTCTGTTGAATTAATTAATGCAAATCACCTTCAGTAAATCTTGACAAGTTCCAAGGTGTTTCTGTAAAAAAGAGAAGGGAATCAATAGCATCAGCACTGTGAGGCTTTGTGCAGCGGAGGCTCCTGTTTCTGGCGTGGCTAGTTCATCTTCGGCTCCCTTCCCTTCCTCCAAACAGGAGAAACTGCTGTCTCCAAAACTCTGGTTCAGACCAAAGAAGACATTTAACCCCAGGCTTTCAAGACAAGACACACTTGAGAGTTGTATTTCTTTTTCTAGGTACAATACCTTAGAAAGGTTAATAAGGGGAGTTATTAGATATCTTAGTTCTTTGAAAGAAGGATATGAAATGACAATTCTTGACTAACTGACAGATCTCCGTTGATTATAGGATGATGTGCTATTGCTCCCAGTTTGAATAGAAGAACTCTCAGCAACACAAATAGAAAGCCACAGGTGGAAGGTTAATTGCTAAGTTATCATAGTGGTACCCAACTGCCAGAACCACAATGGACTGAAACTCCAGTGTTGATTACAACCCATTCTACTGGCTTGCAATCAAAATAGGAATTTCTTACAATGATAGAAACCCAAAATGGATTTTCAACACACTTAAAGGTGTTTTAGAACTTCCTGATAGATGAATTAATTTGAAACAATTAAGAGCGTTGATTTGATACAACTTGATACCAGACTGCCACTAGAACAGCTCAATTAAATTAGCTTAAACACAACATCTTCACTTATTAATATTTGTAGCACTTAAATGAAGTAAGAATTTGATTAGTTTCATTTGAATGCAAATCAAGCAACAGAGAGAGCGAATGGCCACCAGGTGAATTTGGTAGGTAGAAGCAAAATAAAAACAGTAAACCTTACATTTTCTGAAATTCTAATAACAGAGTAGGTGACAGGCTTCAATATTGGCATGAGAGAAAATTTTGTGTTGGTACTGTGCTGGTAGTATTTGCTTATCAAGTTGATTATTGGTTCTGATGTTGATCTGTTGTGTTAAATGTGATGTTTCTCTGCAAACATCAGTAAGTGTACTCGCCTTGTCTGTTACCACCCCTGAGACGGGGGCAGTCATTGTAATGAACCACTCATGGTGGCAGGAACCAAGACTTTTGGGCTCTGACTTAGCACTATTATTAAGTCAGCTGTTTTGGTGAAGGGATTCTTGGTGTTATTCTGGGCTCATAAAAATGAATATGCTTTCTTTTCTCTTTCCTTTTATTCCACAGAGGACCTATGAGTTTATAGCCTTCCCTAACCAGAATTATTTAACTCAGAGGAAATTAGTTATGTATGTCAATAGTTATCTTTAAATAAGATGCTCTTTTACATCTATGGGAAGCCAATCAGTGTGGGCCATATTGAAGGAGAGACTTGGAATGGGTACCATGCCAGCATGTGTCCACACAGGGTGGGGCTGGCAGTCTTCACTCCTGAAGTGTGATGCAGGTCACTGCTGCTCATCTGGGCATGGGGCTTTAGAACATCCTCTCAGGTTGCAATAACTGAGGTTTATGTCTGAAAATGTGTTCTTCCTAAATAACATGTATGCTGCAGACTATGTTCTGGGGAAACCTACTGGGGCGTCTAACTTTGGTGTACAGAGAGATATCGTTTTGCAATGAAGTTCTACTGATGATGGGAAAGGGAGATCTTTGACAAGCCTGCACGCCCCATGTGCACTTTTATAAACGAAATGCCCCTTGTCCAGAGGGGGTTTCTGATTCCCTCACAACATATCCTCATTCTGTCTTAACTGTAGGTCCCTCTTCCATTCCTCTGTGGCCAGCCAGAACTCCATTAAAAACCATAATTGGGGGCTTCCCTGGTGGTCCAGTGGTTAAGACTTCTGAGCACCATGGGGTGCTGGTTTGATCCCTGGTCAGGGAACTAAGATCCCACATGCAGCATGATGTGGCCAAAAAAAGAAAACCAAAAACCCCCAGAATGGTGACTGGGACAAAAAGGTATCATAAGTGCTCATCAAAGATGCTTCCTGAAGGTCAGAGAAGTGCCATCTCAGAAGCATGCTGATTTCACATCTCTTCTTAAAAATAAATCCTCAGGAATATTTCCAAAGCTGATTCAAAGATGATTGGTTTGAGTCAAATATGCATGCGTGCATGCTAAGTCACTTCAGTCGTGTCCAACTCTGTGTGACCCTATGGACTCTAAGAGCCCACCAGGCTCCTCCGTCCATGGAATTCTGCAGGCAAGAATACTGGAGTGGGTTGCCATGCCCTTCTCCAGGGCATCTTCCTGACCCAAGGAGCGAACCTGTGTCTCTTGTGTATCCTGCATTGCAGGTAGGATCTTTACCACTAGCACCACCTGGGAAACCCTTGAGTCAAATACTTTATGCCAAAGAGTGTCTTGAAATTTATTTTTGCTTTGTGGTCTTGACTTAAAAATATCTAGTGTTGAAAAGGCATAAGAACAAATTACAAAACTACTTTTCTCTTTATCAGCAGCCATCTATTGTTGATTTATCTTTATATTTATACTGTAACCTTATGTTTGCCACTATGCAGGCTAACTGTGTATTGCGAGGCTTATGTAACACAATCTTGGAAAAACTTGTTTCTTTATTGCTCTGGTATGGAATTAAATGTAGACATTAAGAAGAGAAGCGGTGTAATAGGATAGAAAGAACTATAGCTGAAGTCAGACGACTCTTCTGCTACCAAAGACCAAAGTGTGAGCTGCTAGAATATGGAATTCCTTCCACGTGTGACTGTGTATTGCCTGGCAGTGCCAGGCATATGGATCACACTTGATAGATGAATGGCTGAAGGAATTCTGATACTGAAAAATGCCTGATCCCTTTGGATCTCTGTCACCCTCATTTCTAAAAGAAGTGTTCTTAAGTAACATTGAAATCTCATTTAGATGCTTTCTCTATAAAAGTTCATGACATCTAATTTAACCTAACTTCATAAAGATCTGTTTAAGTCATATCAAAGTCAGAAGTCAGATTGCTTGTATTTTTAACATATTACATTTGGACTGATGGCTGTGTCTATTTTTTAAAATAAACATCAGGATTGAGATCATTTTTAGTTTATTGCTATGGCCACCTTTTTAGCATGAATTCAGCCCACACACACTACTTCCTATACAACAGAATCACTGAATGGGTCACAACTCTGTCATCCTGTGGATCCCAGGCACATTATGTCTAAGTTGAGGATGGAGAAGACACATACGTTATTTTATAATCCAACTCCACAAATATTTGGTAAATGCTATATTCTTTAGGTATAAACTTTTCATCTAAGAGGAAATTTCCAGATTTATATGATGGTTCAACTGGTGGTATAGTAATCTGTGTACATATTAAATTTTGTGACCTGCAAGATATTAAATGAAATTTAGGGTAAATTATGGCAGTGGAATAGAGTTATTTTATAATATGAAAATAACAGTGGCTCAGACAGAAAAGGATCAGCCTGCAAAGCAGAAAACCTGGGTTTGATCCCTGGGTTGAGAAGATCCCCTGGGAAAGGAAATGGCAACCCAATGTAGTATTCTTGTCTGGAGAATCCCACGGACAGAGGAGCTTGGTGAGCTACAGTCCATGGGGGTCACAAAGAGCCAGACACAATGGAGTGACCAAAACACACACACATACACACACACACACACACACACGCACACACAGTGTCACTCAAAGATTTGTTAGATTCATCTTTCCTTCTTCCTTTCCCCACCCCCATCTCTCTTTTTTTCCCGAGTCTGAAGGTCAAGGCAAGTAGTAGGGTTTGACTGTCTTTCCCTTTACCTAACTGGAAGACAGTAGCATACATATAGAGAATACAAGAAAAGAACCATCAGGCTAATTTGTATTTATCACTTATTTTAGTGCAAAGTAGAGCCATGGAAGTGGGGAGAGACAGTTGTTTGGAATGAAATACAAGCATTTATCTGCCTACTCTGAATTAGGGGGTCGCAGTAAAATTCAATGACAAGTGATAAAGACGTTTCTCATCACTGACTTTTTTTTATTTTTAACTTCTAATCTTGAAGGACCTTTTTGATTTTTAAATGAAATTCTCTTGAAAAATTGGATCGTCAGACCACATTTTTGTTTCTCCTGAGATCTTGCCAAGGACGGAAGAGATTTTGGTGGGAAAATATTCCTTGGTTTTCTAGAAGGATTTGCGGTTGTGAGAAGTCATGACAAGTTGTGTTTATCTCTCAGCTCCAGTGTTTCCAGCTATGGGACCCTTGCCTAATTTAGTGTCTGTGAGCTTAAGTTTTGTCTGTAAACGGAACTTAACTCATAGATGACAGAGAAGATGGAATGAGATCATGGAGATAAAGCTGGCTAATCCTTGATGCTCTTGGGCTCAGTCAGTTCCCATTAATACAGGGAAATGAATGGCGTAAGTCTTAGAGGGGTAGGGCAGGGGAATAACCAAAGCAAAAATTTGATTCAGTCAGTGTTTCTGACTTATGTTGGTATATTATGAAAATGATATCAGCAAAGCAGCTAGATATTTCAAGGACATTAACTGACCCTTATTTAGCAGAATATAGACCCAGAAAGGGGGCTTCCTAGGTGGCTCAGCAGTAAAGAATTCACCTGCCAATGCAAGAGACACAGGTTTGATCCCTGGGTTGGGAAGATCTCCTGGAGAGGGAAATGGCAGCCCACTCCAGTATTCTTGCCTGAAAAATCCCATGGACAGAGGAGTCTGGCTGGCTATAGGGTCACAAAGAGTGGGACACAACTTAGCAACTGAGCAACAACATATCCAGAAAAAGTTAAAGGTTTGATTTCTTGGCTAGATCGTTACATGCAATATTACAGAAGTTTGATTTTTTTTCCTTACGGAATCTAGAGAAAAAGCTTCAGATGGATGGTGAAACAACACGATGTCTCAAACACTCAAGGGAGAACTTCCGAACCCCTCATTTCTGTGGGTAAACGGCTGTTTGCCACGTCCTCCATTTGGCTTTCTGCTGTGTGAGAGCTTGCCTAATTGCTACAATTAGCAAAATTAAATGGCTCATTGTGTTTTTATACAATTCCACCCACATGCCACAGTTTCACTTTGGAGGCTGTTGATCACAGACACTTACTGCATCTTTCCATGAGCTCATTTTTAGGATAGCCCCTGGACAAGACAAATGTCCACAGAGAGCACTTTGTGGGAGACAGTGCAGCCTGCCCAGTGAAGGAGAAGAGGTGCCACCCCAATGTCCAGATGGTCTGATACAAGTGGGGACCAGAAACTTAGAACGGAGGGATGGGTTGGGGTGATAGAGAGGAATGGCCTATCCTTAGCCAGTTTAAAAGGCTCCTGCTTCAGATGGGTAGAAGTGGGGGGGAGGGTGCTATGAGTCACAAGCTGACAGAAGCCAACAATTTGATTGTTTTCAAATGTGACTCTGAGTTGCTGAAGATAAACAAACATGAGTCGATTTGCGCCCATCACTGAAATTAGAGAAATGACCACCTCAGTCCTGCTGTGTTTGCATTGCACACATCAACCATTCTCTGAGTTGTTTTTCTGAAAGACAGCCTGAGATATTTTTTTTTAAAGGCTTGAAAAACATTAAAATGCAGGCACCTCATCCAAACTTTATACGGAAACAGCAATTGTTAAGGGCAAAGACTCAAGAGAATGCCGGGGAACATATATGTAATCTCAGAAATGGTTCATCAGATTAAAAAAAATCTCTGGATTCTTGTCCAAACATTGTGTCAGAACTTGTTTCCCTTAATGGTATTTGGTACACTGAAAGGCAAATACATAACCTTACATAATCCTGCTAAGGACACCAGATGTTTTCTTTACTCCATTCAATATGTTCAGAGAAAGAATCTTTGAAATGACTCAAAGGTATTCTCATCTCTCTAAAAACAAGCTCCTTGAGGAGTGGGAAAACTCATTCAAGTTAAAAATGCTAAATTATATCTAGATATTTCCAACTGAAGAAGACTCTTGAGAGTTCCTTGGACTGCAAAGAGATCAAATCAGATAATCCTAAAGGAAATCAACCCTGAATATTCATTGGAAGGACTGATGCTGAAGCTGAAGCTCCAATACTATGGCCACCTGATGTGAAGCTGACTCATTGTAAAAGACCCTGATGCTGGAAAAGATTGAAGGCAAAAGGAGAAGAGGGTGGCAGAGGATGAGATGGTTAGATAGCATCACTGACTCAATGGACATGAGCTTGAGCAAATTCTGGGAGATGGTGAAAGACAGGGAAGTCTGGTGGGCTGCATTTCATGGGGTCATAAAAAGTCAGACATGACTTAGTGACTGAACAGCAACATTTCCAACCCAAGTTCAAGTGTGTTGATGTCTTACAGACATGGATTCTACACTTAAGCTGATGCTGAAAAGGAGCGGGAAAAAACTTTTTATCTAAAAGTTTATGTGTCAATAACATACATTTATATGCATTAACAACAGTATATATTTTACTTTTTATCCATTAGTTGAGTGTGTACATATATTATATGTAATATGTGTGTTATCCATACTAAACACACGTCTATACAATATTTTTTTTAAAAAGTCATTGAGATTTCAATTATTCCTATTCACTTTTAATTGGTCAGTGCTATTACTTCATTTATTCATAGAGCCAAAGAAATGGGCCATTTAGAAATTAAGTATAAATACATCTTCAGATCATCTCTGTATTTTTCTTTTGCTAATACTTGAATTGCATATTCTTGCCATGTCGGTAGGAGAATTTATTTCATTTGTTGGGTTCACAGCAACATCATAAAAGAAGAGTTACAAAGTGTCTACAAAGTCCAGGTTACTGAACTAGATAGTACATAGTTAAGAAGAACAACAGGAATGGGAGAAGATTTAAAGGACATAGTCATTTTGAGGGACCAAACTTTGACTTACAGTGAAATTTTTTTTTTTTTTTTCTTCCACACAAATACTTAAAGTCTCAGTGTGGTTAGGATACATACAGTCCTCAACTTAAGTTTCATTGAGAAATGTTCATTTAAAAGTGAAGAAGATTTATAATATTTCCTTTTAGAAAACTCATGGTCCTATGCAAAATTAATTACTAAGGACAGACCCTTCACCGCACCCCTCCCCCAAGTGACCCAACAGACCCAGCACATGATGTTGGAGCTCACAGATAAAGAATCCAGTGTTTCTGATTTGTATCCTAACAAATTTGTAGGTTCCAATTTGTAAGGCCTGTTCCTTTTGGATTCTTGAGCTACTCTTGTGGAGAATTTAGTGGTCAACTGAAAATAAAATCTTAGGGTTTACACTAGAGTATAAATATGAAAATCAAACTTTGTTCCTTTGTACATTGACAATGTCTCTTTAAATCCTAATACTGGAAATGCTCTGTTATCAGTGTATCTGAAACAAATACATGCTCGATGGCAACACAGTGCTTTCTGAATCATGGAAGCAAGATTAAGCCATGATTCTCCTTGGAAGTAACATTTGTTGTCGTGTTGTTCTTGACGGTAATCTTGAGAAGTCTTGTTATTTATGACATGGTGGAGATGTCATTTCCTTAACAAGTATTTTTGATTAAACCCTCACCTTTTAAGTATGTTGGATAACAGAGTATTTACAGTATTTGGTAAAATCACTGAAAATATCAAACTTCTTGCACTCTCCTGACTGCATTCTCACTTTGAAGACAAAGCACAGTACAGCGTTTTTTTAGTCACACCACGCTCATTTTGATTCTTCACCTGTTAAACGAAGGATCAAGTTGAGAAATAACTTAGGATTTACATGATCGAAGAGTGATGGGACCTGTTGTGTTTGTTGACTGACATTATCATCTGCGATTTACTCATGGAATCAAAGGGATAGTTCAACTGAGCAATTTGGTTTCCAAAAGATCATTAATTATGAAGCTAATGACCCACGGGCTGGCACCAAAGTGAAGAATTTGCCAATATAATCATTTTTCCCTTCTAGAGTGGGGAGTGGAATGTTTTTGCCTATTGCTGGCAGGAAGAGCATCTTTCTGGGCCTTTCCTGGTGACCAGGTAACGTTTTCACATCCAAACCAAAGATTATTTTTTAGTGGACTGCTGCTTGGAGGATCCATCATGGAGTACTAGGAAAATACGTCTACTGATAAAAATCATCTAATTTTTAAACACTGCCTTTGGACTTAGTACCAAAAAAAGTCCTAGTTCGAGCCCTCTGTCACTTGCTGTGGGTGTCGTCATAGGGACGGCTGCCTCTGTACGACACAGTCATGACAGGTAGTGGCTCTAGAACTTGACTGTTTAAGTGAATTGGACAGTCCAGATAACTGAATAATTAAGTTAAACTGACTTTTTTTTTTTAAAAAGTGACTTGACTAATATTTAGTGCATCAGTTGGGTAGATATAAAACTGGGAAAGGACATCCAAGACATTGCCCGCTGTGGTCAGGTTTGTCATAAGAGATGGAAGAGTCATCACTTCCATCATTGGTTTCCTGGGAAACATTGGCCAGTCTTGACAAGCCCTTTCTAGTTAAGCTGATTCTCTTGTCCCCTGATATTCTGATAGCACCCCTGGCCAGGTTCCTGGGGGCACCGACATGGCAAAGTAGGATGATCTTGCAAGAAACATGTGTTCTCGATCTGCTGAGGCAGGCAGATGGGATCTGTGGACCAGTTTCTACATCCCAAGTAATTATGATGCTTAAAGTATTTTAAACGATCCCAGGTTTATAAAAAAAGTGATGATGCCTATATGTATACCCTATATTTTTTATTACAAAAATATTGAAATAATCCATGAGTTATTCCACTCTGCACCAACTATAAAAAAATACTATCAAAGTTTGACCGGCACTTTTAATGCAACAAAAAGCACCATGACTGGGGGTGGGGGGGGACACTGGGAACAGAAAGTGGGGAATGTTTACTTGCTGGACAGAGGTATTTAAAACCCAGAAGCTTGTTGTAAGAGTGGGACTTTACAAAATGACTGAAATACAGATCTTAGCTGGATCTAGTGATAAGCCCTCAATCAGTTCACAAGGGTTTTCTCACAGCATATTCACTGCACCTGTGGGCTCATACTTACAAAAATGTGTCCCGAAGCCTCTAAAAGACACATCACTTCGACCTTGGGGGTGGGGGGAGAGGGTCACCTTTACACAAAGAGGACTTGACTGTTTGAGCAGTCTTCTGCTTTGGTGGGGCTCACGCCACCCATGCTCAGCCGTTCAGGGCTTTCCCGTCAGTCTCGTGTTGGATGGACTTTGGCACTAGAAGGGTGTGGCATGGCGTATTCTGAAATCCTGCCTGCCCGCCATCACATAGAACCTCCATTCCTGCACCTGAACACTGGCTGTCTCTCCCGCCGCTCCACCCTGACCTTCCCGTGTGAGCTGCACAGGCCAGGAAATCAGACACTCATTCTGCCTTTTGCTCCCACTTCCTCTCCGTGGTTTTATTACGTGTTTTTGCAACTGAATACTGCATCCTGATTATCACTGAACTTACATCACTAAGGTATCAAGCTCCTTGGTCTTGTCAGAAGCCATCCATGGGCTGCATAGGATTTCTGTAATAGGAGATGTTCTCAACTGAAAATTTAAAATGAAAAAAAAATCCTGATGTGTGTTGAAAATGAACCATTTCATCAATTCTAATACATGTGTAAACACACTTGGGTTTTCTGTCCATTGGGTAAGGTTTTCACATGAGGATGGTTTATGAATTCTTTCTAAGCTTCACTATATTTTTTTTTTATTTGTTTGTTTTTTGTTTTTCTGGAGTCTTGAGGGATATGTTTTCTCTCTTAGTTTTCCTGCAGGAATCACAGCTTTGCATCAAGAGAAATCACCTAAACTGTTTTGACAGAGGATTGGCATGTGTGTTAGTGTGTGTGTACTCGTGTGTATGTGTGATTCAGTATATTTTTATGCAAAGATCAGTTAACTCATCCAAACACCCTACTGATTGGAGGCAGTATTTCCCATCACAACAGTACCCTTGGATGGATGTGCTGAAGATTGAGCTGGAGGGGTTGGCGGCAACAAGGAGTCCCACTGAGCTGGGCTGTTCCCTTCAGACAGAGTAGGAGGGTCTTGGGGCTGCTCTTTGAAAAGAGGCCAGCAGCGGGCACTCTGCTGTCCGAGGGTCAGACACGTATCCGATGAGGGTCAAACTGGGAGTCTCACAGCCCAACGCCCTGCTCTAGGGGAGAGTTTCCTTATTGCCACAGCCCTGCTGTCACCCCTCTGTCTGGAGGTCGTGGCCCCTCCAAGTCCTCTCGTTTTATAAAGTGGTCTCATACTCCAGCCGCTCCTGAATGAGAGCATCGTCTTTGTACTGCAGCCTAGGAGGAGACGGCGAACATTCAAAGGCTAAGATGGCCTTTCGGAGGCTTCGGTCCAAAACGTGTCTCTCCCACGCTGGGTACCTATTCCTGAACAGGTCAATCTTAATGACGGATTCTTCAATCCGTGGTGGGCGAGAGGATGGGGTGGATGGGGCCGTGGGCCTCACCTGAAAGACAGGGACACACCCATCTCGCTCTGCGAATTTCTGGTCGCGGTCGCCGGCGACACTGCGGTTGTTGGAGATGGACCGCAAGGTGCTCGTGGCCACGTCTGGAGGCAGAGCGAAGGCAGCAGAAGGGTCCTCGCAAGCACAGCTTGGTGACTGCCCAAATCGGGGTCCGTTGGGGTGAAAGAAGGCATAATACATCAGCATAAAAACCACGCCGGTTAAGAAGCTGCTGAAGACCACGCACAGAGCCGGAATGGCAAACGCGTCCGCGATCTGGGGAGCCTTGTAGAGGTACCAGAGAGCACTCAAGGCTGTGTTTTCCAGAAGGATCACGAAATAGTAAATGAAGAGCCTGCAGCGTGTCCTGCCTTCCTTGACATTGAACCAGCTGAAGATGTAGATAATCCCCACCACCATGTCGAACACGATCTCCTCCCACTTGGTGATGCAGAACTCCGTCTCACAGTGGACGATCCAGAAGGTCATGATGCACCAGTGAAGGACAATGAAGATCCCAAAGTAGAGCTGGAAAACCGAGGCGAAGAGGGCAAAGGTGATGACCCTGGCCGCGATGGTGAAGAAGTGCCAGCAGAACTGGATGACCACGGCCATGTAGCTGATGGGCTTCTTGTCATCACGAGAGTCCCGTAGGGCCTTCTGGTAGGAGGCCAAGGCCCAAGCCAGGGATACCAGGGAGGCTGCCGCTGTGAAACCTACAAAGGCAAGCAGGAAGACAAGCTGTCAAAGGTGCAACACACTGGAAAGGAGTCACATGGGGCTGGGGGTTTGGGACAGGCTAGCTTCCACCGCAGCAAAGCACTTCATTTCTCTGAGTTTTAGCTGGACTGTAGATGGGACTCCTAGGATCTGTCCTCCACGGTCCCCCACCATATGCAGAAGACATGGAGCTGATGAGAATGCTCCTCACGATGAGAATGGGATGTGGGGGCTGGAAACGGGGAGGGGTGTTAGCTTTCTGTGTATTCAGCAAAAATAGATTCCGGAGGTCGTTTTGTTTGGTGGGAATATAACTGTGGACTGCATGTTGATAGAACTGGGTGGCTGTTTCAACTTTGCCACTGATGACCTCCATGACTTTGGACAATGATTTAAATTGGAATCCTCATTTAGAAGGTGGATAATCTCCAAGGCTCCTTGTCAGCTCTGGGATGCTGTGATTGAAAGGAACTAATAATCACAGGAAAGGCAAGGGGCTCGTTGGTTACCTTTCTGGTTCTAAACAGGAATAAATGTAGCTCAATCCCCAAAGAAAGTTAATTATTTCTTGAAAATAAGGCAAGGAGTCCATGGGGTTTCTTGTGGCACCTGGTGTGCTCTACGCCCTCATGTGATCTGGGACTCTTTCTACAGCTTCTTTCTGCTTCGAAGAAGAAATGTCTGCTCATTGTCACTCGTCCTGTAATCTTTCACAGATTAAACATTGTGCAGAAATCACTTATCAACTGTTTTTCTTATTAGGCAGTGAGCCCATTTAGTTAGTATTCCCCCTAAAAGTATGTTTCCAGATAAAAAAAAATATATTCTTACTGCTTCCCTCCACTCATGCTCCACCTACTACACTTGAAACGTCACCTTTGTGGTCCTGATGTGGAGAAGGCTCTTCTAAAACACACCACCTCCTTCAGGAGGGAGGGAGAATTCCACTTTGTCACTGAAAGGTCAGATCAGTCTGCCCTGCAATTAGTTTATTAATAACGACCCGTAGCACGAGTCGTAACAATACTTGTGTATGTGTGTGTTCTCAGTCTTATCCGACTCTTCGTGACTCCATGGACTGTAGCCCAACAGGCTCCTCTGTCCACGGGATTCTCCAGGCAAAAATACTGGAGTGGGTTGCCATGCCCTTCTCCAGGGGATCTTCCTGACCCAGAGATTGAACCCGGGTCTCTTGCATCGCAGGCAGATTCTTTACCATCCGAGCCGCCTGAGACCACGTGGGCTCGTCCTTTCAGTTTACTTTAATCTAGAATGTTTCCATAGGCTTTGTCTTTTATCACTGGACAGTTTTTGAAGAGTACATTACCTAAAGAAAAGAAAGAAAGAGAGAAGGAAGGAAGGAAGGCAGGCAGGAAAGAAGGAAGGAAGGCTTCTAAATACAGTCAGAACCACAGGAAGAGATATGCAAAAATTTTGCCCATTCTTCATTGCTCTCCTCTTCTGCTTTTGCAACTTCAGTCTGAGCTGCAAATGCCAAAACATTACGAAATAAAATCTGTTCTCCCGTTGTGTTGTTTGTGGCTTGGGCATAAACAAGAATTCTTGGAAAAACCCAGAGAATGCTTTATGTGGATTTATAGCCTAATTCCCTAGATGTAGGAGGTTCAGGGAACTGAACCACGCACTCTAAACAGAGACTCTTTCCCTCTCCTTAAGGAGTATAGAAGGGCAGCTCTCCTTGCCCCCTCAACCTTAACACAGGCCAGCCAAGGGTTGGTCTCAGGGTTAGGACCCATGTTCACAACCGAACTGCAGCTAGTGAGAAAGGGCTTTTTCAAAAAGCTGTTATTGTGTAAAATTTCAAGCATATACACTAGCAGAAAGAATCACAGAACAGATAAACCCTGCACGCTCAGTCAACTCAAGGGCCTAAGTTCTGAAATTCTTCCCGAGGGAAGTGTGAGTTTTGGTCGGCAGGGGGCGCCTCTTGACAGCACCTCGACGGGCGCCTTCCTGAATCTTCCGAATGCTTTGTCTTCCTTTACTGGGAGACAGAAGAGCTGTGCTGGGACCTGATGTTTTCTCCGCTCTTCCTGGGAAGCCTGGCCTGGTGGCTCTCGGCCCGACTTCCTCCGGCTAAGTCGGTCCCCCAGCCACCCTGCCAGGTTTCCCTCTTCTAGGAAGATAGAAAATGCTGTGCTCAAACTTGAAAAAAAAAAAACCCACTACTCAGTGAGAATTTAAGCGTCATTCCTTTCCGTAGGGAAGCCAGTCCCAATCCCTAATCTGAGTCCAGCACCCCACCCCCTGCTGACTACAAGCGCACACCACACCCTGCACTCTGCACACTTGGAAGCACTCAGGGAAACAAAGACCCAAAGGGAGGCTAAATAACTTGCCTGAGCTGATGTAAAGCAGACAACCAAATTCACAGATTCCAAACTGTGCACCACGACCACAGGCTGGGATCGGATTGGGGTTCACGACAGGTGAGAAGACGTATAGACTAGCGTGTGCGAGGTGTAGAACTCCAGGGCTAACAACCTCGAGGGGCGAAGGTGATCCTGGAGTGGTGCCGCCTCTCAGGCTCTGGCTCTGAGGGCTCCTATCACACCCGCTCCTTCAGGCCCCCCTTGAACATGCTTGTTCCCAGGTCAAGGGGTCCCATTCTGGTTCTTTTCACAAAATTGACCAGAAGCACAAGCTCCTAGAAGGAAAACCAGGCCTTTTTCATCTTCACATTTTCTGGACTAAAACAGTCCTAATTTTTCTGATTTTTTTTTTAGGCTTGTGGGATATTAGTTCCCCTCTCAGGGATCGAACTCAGGCACTGGGCAGTGAAAGCATGGATTTCTAACCACTGGACCTGGATTTTTAATCTGTGGAAAAATGTTGCCCAATTCAAGCTGATTATAGAGCAAAGAGTAGCAGGTCATGAAACCAGAATGGTTTTCCATTTCTTCAGCATGCTTAGAGCTTGTCTCTTAGTTACAGATATAAAAACCAGAGATCCACTTGGCTGGACTCTTTATCGAATTCACCTAGTTGAAAGAGTATAATAATTGAAAAAAACATAAAACCGCCTATGCTGTGATCTTTGTGGAATGAGGTAAAGCAAAGAAAAGTCATATGAACTCCACTGGGTCTAAGATGTTCGAAATCTCCTTGCATGGAAACCGTTTTATCTCTTTTTTAAACCTTGTAATAGTTCTGATTAAAAATATTTAAATGCTTTAATATGTTTAATTTTGGTAGGGATACGCATTCTCCTCGTAATCCATCCCAAGGAGTTCAGCTTCTTTGCAAGGCAAATTGTAAGGCTGCTAAGGAGTTGATAAGGGAAATACTGAATGGAAATTTAAAAAAATATTTTACTATGAAAGCAGTTGAAGAAAGTTGTGGGAAGAACCAAAGTGTCTTCTTCTCTTTAAGACATGTGAAAAGGAATTTCCTTTCTTTTTTAAAATTTTTAATTGGGAGATAATTGCTTTATAATATCGTGTTGGTTTCAGCCATACGTCAACATGAATCAGCCATATATATATATGTATGTATGTGTGTATATATATAGGTCCCCTCCCTCTTGAAACTGACTCCCACCCCCCACCCCATGCCACCTCTCTAGGTTGTCACAGAGCACTGGGTTGAGTGCCCTGTATCACACAGCAAACTCCCACTATTTTACATATGGTAATGTACATGTTTCCATGCTACTCTCTCAACTGGGATTTCCTTCTGAATGGAAAAAACACAAGTTAGGTGACCCTGCGTAGCTGCAGCCCATTTCAATTTTTAAATTATCTTTAGATTAAAAAACAAAAATTCCCAGGAAAGCAAACATTCTGTATGTAAGAATTTGAAAACATCTAATACTGTTTCTCTAGGGAAAAAACATTCTGTTCTTAGGAGAAGGCAAGGAGTCACCCTTCTTTGTACAATATTACAAACTTCAACCTATATTTACACTGAACATAAAAAGATGATAGAAATGACTACTCATAAGACATAAAATAGGGCTTCCCTGGTGACTCAGTGGTAAAGAATCTGCTTGCCAAAGCAGGAGACACAGGTTTGATCCCTGGTCTGGGAGGATCCCACATGCGGTGGAGAACTAAGCCCGTGTGCCACAACTACTGAGTCCACATGTGGCAAGAGCTGAAGCCCAGGCGCCTACAGCCCGTGCTCTGCAGCCAAAGAAACCATGGGAATGAGAAGCCCACAAACCACAACTACAGAGTAGCCCCCTCTCGTCACCACTAGAGAAAAGTCTGAGCAGCAATGAAGACCCAGCACCACCAAAAACAAATACATGAATATTAATAAAAAAGAAATATCCAATGCAGATGTTTAAAAAAGACACAAAATAAGTAATCTGAGATCCCCAGCAGAGTTAAATTTTCCTTTATGTGAACATGAAGTTGCTCAGTCGTGTCCGACTCTTTGGGACCCCATGGACACCAGGCTCCTCCGTCCATGGGATTTTCTAGGCAAGAGTACTGGAGTGGGTTGCCATTTCCTTCTCCAGGAAATCTTCCCAACCCAGGGATCGAACCCAGGTCTCCTGCATTGTAGATAGACACTTTACTGTCTGAGCCACCAGGGAAGTCCTTTAGAGTCAGTTTGTTTCCCACACCATTTATTTTTTCACAATCACTCTCTTTTTTCCTTTAAGTTTTTCTCTGCTGGATGGTAGGGAGCTTAGTGAGGGCAAAATGAAAAGAAATAATGGTATGGACCTAACAGAAGCAGAAGATATTAAGAACAAGTGGCAAGAATACACAAGAAAACTATACAAGAAAGATCTTCACGACCCAGATAATCATGAAGGTGTAATCACTCACCTAGAGCCAGGCATCCTGGAATGTGAAGTCAGGTGGGCCTTAGGAAGCATCACTACAAACAAAGCTAGTGGAAGTGATGGAATTCCAGTGGAGCTATTTCAACTCCTGAAAGATGACGCTGTGAAAGTGCTGCACTCAATATGCCAGCAAATTTGGAAAACTCAGCAGTGGCCACAGGACTGGAAAAGGTCAGTTTTCATTCCAATCCCAAAGAAAGGTAATGCCAAAGAATGCTCAAACTACCGCACAGTTGCACTCATCTCACATGCTAGTAATGCTTAAAATTCTCCAAGCCAGGCTTCAGCAATATGTGAACCGTGAACTTCCAGATGTTCAAGCTGGTTTTAGAAAAGGCAGAGGAACCAGAGATCAAATTGCCAACATCTGCTGGATCATTGAAAAAGCAACAGAGTTCCAGAAAAACATCTATTTCTGCTTTATTGACTATGCCAAAGCCTTTGACTGTGTGGATCACAATAAACTGTGGAAAATTCTGAAAGAGATGGGAATACCAGATCACCTGACCTGCCTCTTGAGAAACCTGTATGCAGGTCAGGAAGCAACAGTTAGAACTGGACATGGAACAACAGACTGGTTCCAAATAGGAAAAGGAGTATGTCAAGGCTGTATATTGTCACCCTGCTTATTTAACTTATATGCAGAGTACATCATGAGAAACGCTGGGCTGGAGGAAGCACCAGCTGGAATCAGGATTGCCGGGAGAAATATCAATAACCTCAGATATGCAGATGACATCACCCTTATGGCAGGAAGTGAAGAGGAACTAAAAAGCCTTTTGATGAAAGTGAAAGAGGACAGTGAACAAGTTGGCTTAAAGCTCAACATTCAGAAAACTAAGATCATGGCATGCGGTCCCATCACTTCATGGGAAATAGATGGGGAAACAGTGGCTGATTTTGTTTTTCTTGGCTCTAAAATCACTGTAGATGGTGATTGCAGCCATGAAATTAAAAGACGCTTACTCCTTGGAAGGAAAGTTATGACCAACCTAGACAGCATATTAAAAAGCAGAGACATTACTTTGCCAACAAAGGTCTGTCTAGTCAAGACTATGGTTTTTCCAGTGGTCATGTATGGATGTGAGAGTTGGACTATAAAGAAAGCTGAGTGCTGAAGAATTGATGCTTTTGAACTGTGGTGTTGGAGAAGATTCTTTGAGAGTCCCTTGGACTGTAAGGCGATCCAAGCAGTCCATCCTAAAGGAGATCAGTCCTGGGTATTCATTGGAAGAACTGATGTTGAAGCTGAAACTCCAATACTTTGTCCACCTGATGTGAAGAGCTGACTCATTTGAAAAGACCCTGATGCTGGGAAAGATTGAGGGTGGGAGGAGAAGGGGATGATAGAGGATGAGATGGTTGGATGGCATCACCGACTCGATGGACATGGGTTTGGGTGGACTCCGGGAGTTGGTGATGGACAGGGAGGCCTGGTGTGCTGCTGTTCATGGGGTCGCAAAGAGTCGGACACGACTGAGTGACTGAACTGAACTGAAAGAGGAGGAAACAAGGACAGCGCCAGGTGACCTTCTGCAAAAAGAGACACAGATGGACAAGAGCAAAATGAAAATAATAATTTAAAAAATCCTGATATGTACCAAACACTGCTCTGTGGCTCACCTTCCACACTCATTACTCCATTTATTTCTCACAGCATCACTCCCTTGATGTAAGTATCATTGCCCATTTTACAGATGAGGAAACTGAGGCTCAGAGAGTGAAATATTCTCACTAAGGGGCAGCAAACATTTCTGTAAATATAAGAAATACTTTGGGTTTCGCAGGCCCTGGCTCTCTGTCCGAAGCATTCAGCTTTGCCCTTGTAGGGAGAAAACAGCCATAGACAAGAGTTAAACAGAAGAAAAGCAGGTGGTGGGCTGAATTTGGTCTAGGGGCTTTTGTATTCCAACCCCTCAGCTGACCCAGGGACACATGTTGAATAAGGAGCCGGGTTAGGGTTTATACCCACATTTTTTCTGTCTTTAAACTCCTCACACTCTTCCCTACACTCACGGAAACATTCTGGGCCACTGATGAAAGCTGGCCCCTTTGGGGACCCTTTCTGAAGTGGTTTCAGGGTGCTCACTGTTGAATGAAAGCCCAAGGCCCTGTCACCATCCACCCAAGCAAGGAAAGAAATGAAAGTCCCTCAGTCGTGTCTGACTCTTTGCGACCCCATGGACTATACAGGCCACGGAATTCACCAGGCCAGAATACTAGAGTGGGTAGCCTTTCCCTTCTCCAGGGGATCTTCCCAACCCAGGGATCAAACCCAGGTCTCCCGCATTGCAGGCAGACTCTCTACCAACTGAGCCACAAGGGCAGCCCAAAGAAACAAGCCCACAGGTAAGTGTGATTGTGGCGTGTCTTGTGCACAGGATGACATCTGTGCATTAACACACCCACTGAAGGTCAACTGTAAAGCCATCTAAGAAGGAGCACAAGGGCCACGCCTCCACAGGCTGGCTCATTTTCAGGGAAGCAGGCTGTTCAGTCACTAAGTCATGTCCGACTCTTTGCGACCCCATGGACTGCATCATGCCAGGCTCCTCTGTCCTCCACCATCTCCTGGAGTTTGCTCAAACTCATGTGCATTGAGTTGGTGATGCTCTCTAACCTCTGCCGCCCCCTTCTCCCTTTGTCTTCAATCTTTCCCAGCATCAGGGTCTTAAGCAAGTAGCCATTCGCAAGAGCAAGATGGCACCCTGGTCCAGGCTGGCCCCCACCCATGGATACACCAGCTCCTGCACTTGGCCATGCCTCAGCCGCACCGGCCGAAGCATCTGAGACAGTCTGTGGCGGTTTCTCTTCCCTTGCGTCTCAAGGTACTTCTGCAGCCTGCCATGCGTGTAAATGTGATGGCCACAAGTCACCTGCCAGTGTCACCAGTATTGACAGTCACTGGCCTATTTAGAAGGATCTGTGATCAGGGCATCTGTGGGAGAGTGACAGAGTCTGGGTCCCTGGGGTTTATAGTCAAGTGTTAATTCTAATGAAGGCTACTGTCTACTCACCCGCATTCAGAGTTATTCATGCTTAGAGGACTTGGAAGGGGGCCCAGAGGATGCAAAAATGGTGACACTAACCCAGGGTAAATAAAGTGAAGAAGAATGAGGTGCGCTGGGGGGTGGCAGGTGGCCGTGTCAGGTGGGTGGCATGGTTGCGGCACAGCCAAGGATCTGTCAGGGGAGGGGCACCGGCATGTGATACTCATGATGACATAAGTTGGCGTTAATATTTGTGCTGATGGACCCTAAGAGCCAAGGTCCTTTCTGGTATAAGACTCTGCCTGTATGGGGTAGAAGGAGATGAAAAGAATGCCCCTGATGGAAGAGGGTCCCAAGGAGAGACCTGGGAGGACACACCAGTCAGCCCGGGTGTGAACACAAGTGCTTGGTGCCATCGTCCAAAGATAAAAGGATAACAGGTTTGCAACCTGCATCCCAGACCCAAGTGCTCCCCTTCTTCCCTCCTGTGTCTCTCCCTCCACTCCATCCTCACACAAACATTGACACTGATGAAGTGCCAGGTGCTGAGGACACAAATGCAGGTTCCCAGGGACGGGGGAGCCTGGTGGGCTGCCATCTATGGGGTCGCACAGAGTCGGACACAACTGAAGTGACTTAGCAGCAGCAGCAAAGGGACAGCAGGTCAGTGTGGGAAGCAGACGCTGCTCCAACCTGTGAGCGGAGCGTGGAGGAGAAACAGCTTGTGTCCTGGGAGAGGCAGCCCAGCCACGAACCAGAGCTGAAGGTGCAGCTGAGGCTGAAGTTGGGGTGTCTGGGGAGTGCAGAGCTGGCCAGGGAAGTCAGGAGACTGTGGCCATGGCGTACCAGACAGAAGGACATGGGCCTCAGGGAGTCAGGGACACCTTTGGTAGCCTCCAGGCCAGGTGCCTGCAGGCCTTGGGTGGTGGGAAGACATACTCGGCTGAGGTGGGTGACTTGGCAACACTATCTTGGAGGGGCGGTGGTGAAAATGGGGGAAATTCTCTGCCCGCTGGCCCTGAATCTCTGGGCCAGTTGCTCATTACGCCTGTTTTTCACAGGTTTGAGTGAGAGTCAGTGAACTGGGGTTCCTTATTTTGTGAACAGAAAACATTCTATATAAATATGATTAGCTATTTCAAGGCTTAGCTTTCCTCTTAATTTTTCTCCCTTTTGCTTCCTCCCCAGGAGCTCTTTCACACCTGGACTCAAAGGAGGTCTCCCTGGAGGAAGGAGAATAAGAGGTACAATCTATATGATAAAGAATTTTTTTTCTCTTTACAGATATGAAAGCAATTCTTTGATAGGATATTATTTCTAAAAGTCACTTGAAAATAGGAGGAAATATAGTTGGCATTATTTTCATAGGTGGAATATGTATTCCATTTTATTCAGATTGCTGCTGCTAAGTCACTTCAGTCGTGTCCGACTCTGTGTGACCCCATAGATGGCAGCCCACCAGGCTCCCCCGTCCCTGGGATTCTCCAGGCAAGAACACTGGAGTGGGTTGCCATTTCCTTCTCCAATGCATGAAAGTGAAAAGTGAAAGTGAAGTCGCTCAGTCATGTCCGACCCTCAGCGACCCCATGGACTGCAGCCTACCAGGCTCCTCCGTCCATGGGATTTTTCAGGCAGGAATACCGGAGTGGGGTGCCATTGCCTTCAAGCTGATAAAATAGAAGCTACTCAGCTAAAGGAAGGAGGGGAGGTAGAAATATGGTGTCAGGGATGCAGGAACATCTGAGACAGGATCAGGTTTCTGTGGCCGAGTCTTGGGAAAACCCAGGTGACAAGGACAGGGCTGGTCAGAGCATTTCCCTGAAATGAGTACAAGAAAGGAGCCTTCCTGAAGGAGGGGGGGCTCAGCCCTGAGCCAGGCAGGCCCCCACAAGGATGGAGAGGAGGTAGGGGAGGAGAAGATGCTGGGCTTCCCAAGAAAGACCAGGACCAGGAGGGGAGCATATTGCAGCCCCCAGACCTGGCCGAGGCCCTTGGAAGGACACCCAACACTTCATTTATCTGCTTTCGATTGCTGATTGCTTCTATCCCCTGCCTCATTCCCCTAACAATTTCTGGCAGAAATGGATGCCCTTTAAAATAAAAGGCCTTTTACTGTAAGCTGTAGATTTCTCTAAAGATCACCAGCATCCATTCATGGGGTTCCCACAGGCTTCAAGGAAAAGGGCTGCCTTTTCGGCAGGTGGCGATGGGGCTGGAACCCCCAGCTTCTGCCCTCATTTCCCGGTGCCCTACCCTCTGGGTTGCCTCAGTTTTGCTCTGTCAATGCGAAGGCCACACCTTGTGCTGGAACCATATGATAATGCAGCAATAAATGCAAGCCGGATGAGGCCTTTCTGGGTGATTTACCAAAGAAAATGCCTCAATCCTCCGAGGACTCCGATGTGCAGCATTATCTATTCTCACAGATGGACTGGCTGGGAGAAAGCCCACCCGCTGGGACCTGAGGGGCGCACAGGAGCACCCGCCTCACAGCCTCAGTATCACTCAGCCTCTCAGGGATCACGGTCCTCCCTGCTGGCCAGCGGTGGGACCCTCTGTGCTTCTGTGTGTGTGTGTGTATCCACGTTCAGTCGCTAAATCGTGTTGGACTTTTTGCCACCTCAAGGACTGTAGCCCACCAGGCTCCTCTGTCCATGGAATTCTCCAGGGAAGAATACTGGAGTGGGTTGCCATTTCATTCTCCAGGGGCTCTTCCCTTCTCAGAGATGGAACCCACATCTCCTGCATTGGCAAGTGGATTCTTTACCACTAGCCACCCTATAGGCTCAAGTTGAGAACCCTGTCTTGAATCCTTCAGGTTTCTGACCCATGTCTGGGCCTTGACCTCCATCAGGATTCCCCCATGGACTGTTCTGTGATGGCTACTTAAACTACACGCTTTGGAAAGCCCGTCCTGCCTCCCCGTGGGTTACAAGCTTCACTGCTGTGCTCCATTCCAGCCTGGCGTACAGCTTGCTTTTGATTTTCGAGTTGTTTACTAACCTTTCTCTTTTTGTGAGATCCGTGAAGGTAGATACTGAGTCCAATTCCTTGTTATACTCCCAGAGACTTTGAAAATGCCTAGCACACTGGAAAATTACTTGATAAATTGCGCTGAATGGAACTGAACTGAACCTGGCTGCTGCTGCTAAGTCGCTTCAGTTGTGTCCGACTCTGTGCAACCCCATAGACGGCAGCCCACCAGGCTCCGCCGTCCCTGGGATTCTCCAGGCAAGAACACCGGAGTGGGTTGCCATTTCCTTCTCCAATGCATGAAAGTGAAAAGTGAAAGTGAAGTCACTCAGTCGTGTCCGACTCTTCGAGACCCCGTGGACTGCAGCCTACCAGGCTCCTCCATCCATGGGATTTTCCAGGCAAGAGTACTGGAGTGGGGTGCCATTGCCTTCTCCGGAACTGAACCTGTAGATGCTCTAAATTGGGGCATGGCATGGTTGCCGTTCTTGACTGTAAGGAAGAGACACGAATGACCTGGATCTGGGGCTGTTTCTTAGCGTCCCAGGGCTGAACTTACCCTGAGGCACAGACTAAGTCACAGAATCATTGAGATTCCAGTGTGCATTCCGTCCCTAACCAAGGCAGGTCCCTAATAGAACAGAAGAAAATTAAATGCATGCCATAACCAGGTGTAAAGGTTTTTCAATTAGGATTTTATATGCTAGCAAGCAGGAAAAGAACAACAATTTCCCTAGACAGAGACCTTGAAATAGAAATGACCAATTCCAGATTCAAGGCTTTCTCTAAGTCTTCTAAAATTGGCCAGAAGAAATAATTTTAAACTTTCTAAAATACCTAGAGGGGTGATTTTGATTGTATTAAGGATACTTAAGTCTGAGTTCTCAGCAAAAACTCTGGGATTATACATGTCTCAGAATTTGTCAACTAGTACAATACAAAGAACTGTGCAGTTTGGAGATACTGATATGTAAGTGATCCGATATTCATGACATTTACAAGATAACTCTGAAAAAACAAATTTTGGTTTGAGTGATAAACTTGTAAAAAAGACTTGAAACAGATAGTTATAAAATAAACATAACTAAGTAAATGAATAATAGTGCATAAGGAAAAAAAAAAAAGTGGCACCACAACCCTAGACTAATATTATTATTATTATAGAGCATTTAAATTTATCTCTGAGCTTCCAAGATGCCAAAGTTAAAAAAGTGAGTCAAATAATTTAAAAAATGAGTTATAATTAATTAAATATCAATTAATTGTAATATTAATATAAAAACATCTACTCAATAATATTAATTAATAGTTAAATAATTCTCATTGTTGGAGAAAGGAAGTAGTATTTGTCCTGGTAAAATATTCTTAAAGTGGGGAACCATTGCCCTTCTCGTGGGTTTCCATTACACACTTTCCAGACATCTAAGATAGCTTAAATACACAGTAGGCCTCTTGTGCATGGACTTTTCTGCTCAGGAAAGGAGAAATGGCAGAATGGACCTAAGATCTGGATCAAGCAGGGCATGAAGCCAGCTTTTATCAGACATTAGTAGGGAAAGGGGATGGAAATCATGGACTGATAATGAAGCAGTGTGTATGGAATATGGTCTCTACTTTGCCAAAAAGATGGGATTTTTAAACAAAATCAGTGTTCTCTGCAAGGTGGAAGACAGGGGGTTGGCCTTTCTGAGGTTGGAACAGGTTATTGATTGGACACTGAGAGAAGGCAGGCAGATAAGAAGAGCCTGCTGCAGCTGCTGAGAGTAGTGATTGAACAAGGCTTGCAGAACAGGCCTACTGTGCATGTGTGACTCTCAAAAGTGTTCCTTCCAACTGAGGTCTCGAGTGAGGACACTTGCAGCTGGTATGTGATTTCCACTGTGAGCCCTTCAGGCCCATCTATTTGGTCTTCAGACAGTAGAGACCCCACACCAGCTCAGCAGTCCTTATTCTGCATTACCCACTTTCCTAAGCCCCCGGGATGCCCTGTGGTTTGGCAGAATTGCATCTGCATTTTAATGTATTCATAGCAGGGGGAACACGAAAACTCTTATTAGGATACAGCTATGCTTTGGGACGACAATGGTATTTTGCCCTTATATTGTCCCAGGGCTATGAAAGGGCCTACTGGTCTGCTGAAAACAAATATCAGTTGCACAAATCCATATTGGATAGTGTACACTCTTCATGACTAAATAATATGATAGCCGTGGACACAGTTGCTTAAAAAGATTCTAACACAAAACAATCCTGTGAGCACTAATTGAATAAAGTTGGAGGATACAAAACCAACAGGTAAAACTCAGTTGCCTTTCTCTACACTAACACTGTATCACCTGAAAAGGGGAGAAGGGTTGCTGAGTTATTGTATAGAGTTTCCATTTGGGAAGATGAGAAAGTTCTGGGGAAGGGAGGTAGGGATGGTTGCACAACAGTGTGAATGGACTTAATACCATTGAAACAAACACTTAAAAGTGGTTACCATGGTACATTTCATGTTTTGTGGCTTTTATCACAATAAAAACAATCAGGTGCTGTTCTGAGCTAAACTTAATCCTTAAAGCAGAAGTTGCACAGAATACCCTGAGTGTTGCACCTTGTCTGTTTCACTTAACTCATTACCTGTCAGGACCTAAGAGTTAACTGGGTTGGAGACTCACGTAGTTCCACCTTGCCAGCACATGCCTGTGGGTGAATAGCTGTTCCTGGCTATCTATGGGAATGTGCGGTAGAATGGCAAGAAATTGGGTTTGGGACCTCTGTTTAGACTAAAAATTGAATGCTAGATCTGCCCTCGTGAATCCTGCAACACGTGAAGTTTCAGTTTTCCTTAAAACCAGGTTGGGGCCTTCCCTGGTGGCCCAGAGGTAAAGAATCTGCCTGCAATGCAGAAGACGTGGAGATGCGGGCTCGGTCCCAGAGTTGGGAAGATCCCCGGGAGAAGGAAATGGCTACCCACTCTTGTGTCCTTGCTCTGAAAATCCCATGGACAGAGGAGCCTGGTGGGCTACAGTCCATGAGGTCTCAAAGAATCAGACTAAACGACAGTAGCAACAACTTGGGTGGGTTAGATGAGGTTGTAAATACAAATGCAACTAGTATGTGCCTGTGGGCACCAGAGGGTGCAGCAAACATTTGTGTCCTTCTTCTGTTTCATAAGTGATGAGTCTTCCCATGTGAGAGAAAGATGCCCCAGCCATGTGATTTGCACAGGTTAGTGGTGGGAGAAGACAGGAGAGTGGTTTTGGTGGTTTGCATAATGGTGTCCTATGGTTAGCTAACTGTACAGTCCTGGATGACAAGGACTGGCTGTCTTTGTCTTTCATCTAAGACATGCTGCTTAGTACACGCTTAGAGGATAATGCATGAATTTTGTCAACGTGGCAAAAATAAGCATCAAAATGGTATTCACTGAGCTTTGATGACTGGGAGAAAAAAATAGGTCATCTGGAGCCTTAGGAATAGAATATGACTTTCAGTACCAGGGAAGATAATGCTTTAGGCTTGCAGAAATCTGGAGAAAAATTAAAGCTAGGAAAAAAAGGGAGCTCAAGGATTAAGAACTTATTCATTTTTTCCCTCTTGCTGCAACATTTCCATTTCTTCTAGTGTTTTGGCCCAATTTTCAGGAGCAGATGCTTTTCCCAGAGCCTCTGACCAACTTGCTCCAAAACGGTCCCCTCCTCCCTGGACCTCGGAGCCTTCAGGGCTTACATTTTGGGTGGTCACAGCTTTTCTTCTCACCTTCAATCTCAAATTCTAGATGGAAGAACTGAAAGAAGAAAATGAATGCTATCAAATATTTGATGCTGGCTATTATAATTTTTTTCTTCCTTCTTACTTTCGGGAGATACATACACTCTATTCCTACAGAGATGAAGGAGGCGCAGGGATGGATCAACCAAAAAACTGGAGGAAGGTATCTGGGCTGCATCTGGATTCCAGCGGTAGTCCAAAGAAAACAAACTCAGAAAGAAGACCTGTACTCTGGAGATGGAGAACAGCTGGATGTTCAGCCGATCACTGTGTCAATACGTAATTAGAGTCTAAATTAGTGCCATTGGTGCAGGATCGCTCTCTCTGCCACCACTGCCATCAGTCATTTCGAATGAGCCCCACCACCTTTGCAAGTCTCAGCATCTGGTCTGTTAGGTCCTGGGGCTCATCCTACAATAGGTCACCGCAGACACAGAGGGTGAGCTCTCTCTACTTGTTAACTGACCACCTTTCTAGAACACTTTCCAAGTTCTTGTAAATTTGTAAAAAACAAACAAACAAAAAAAAACCCCAAACAAAGGTATTTTACCAATCACTATATTCTTGCCTGGAGAATCCCACAGACAGAGGAGCCTGGCAGGCTACAGTCCATGGGGTAGCAAGAGTTGGACAAGACTTAGTGACTAAACCACCACATTTTTTCAAAGATGAAGCCTTCTGGAGCTGAAAAACTCTGCTCCTAGAGTCCCAAGGACTAACCAGTGCAGGACTCCTGGTAGGCAGGAAATGCTTTTCTGAGAGCAAGAAGGACAATAATTGAGAGAAGGTTGCCTTAATTTAAGGAACATGTTAATAACTCATTTCTTTAATGAACCTCTACACTCCAGGCATTTGAAATAATGATAATGACTCCTTGATCTCAAGTAATAGTATTTTCAGTGTTGTTTTTTTTTTAATATGTTAGTGCAGACTGTGGTTTGATATTTTTCACATGTGGTGTTTAACCTTTGTGCCTGTAGTTTCTATAAGATAACTATATAGAAATCAATCAACACTTTTCTGGTTTCTGACGATATTAAAGTTTTCTTATCTTTTCTTATCTCAACAGAAGATGACCAAATTTAAAAAAAAGAGTATTTTATTTTATGTTTGATTCAAATATCAGCAGATAAATTTGCAGAGGCTTATTCATGGCCAGTGAAGGCTTCTTTTTCAGGCTAAGTTTTGCCACCTGGGAAGGCGGTTCTGAGCAGGGTCTGGTAGACACGCTGCCTGGGTTGAATCCTGGTGCTGAGACCTTAACAAGTCACCTCCCATCTCTGAGCCTCTACTTTCTCGTCTACAAAATGCGCGTTCAGTTATTCAACACATTTTCACAAATACCTACTTGCAAGTTTCCTAGTGTTGGGATGGAGCAGTAAGCAAACCGAGCATGCTCTGCTTTCCTAGAACTTAGGATTTATGGCGGGAGGATGCCACACACACAGAATCACGACGGCGAACGTGTTCTGAAGAAAAGTAAGCCGGGGAAGAGGGATGGAGAAGGATGGATGGGGAGGCTGGTTTTCCAGCGTGAGTGGGAAGCCCCATCCACGCCCCATCCAGCCCCCAGAATGACATTTGGCAGAGCCCCTGGAGACGTCTGGGCTTCACAGGTGGCGCTAGTGATAAAGAATCCGCCTGTCAATGCAGGAGACAAAAGAGACAAGGGTTCTATTTCTGGGTCGGGACGATCCTCTGGAGGAGGAAATGGCAACCCACTCCAGTATTCTTGCCTGGAGAATCCGACTTAGCACTCTTGGAGATGTCGGGACGAGCACTGCCGAGTCTGGGGGCAACTGTGCAGAGGAGGAAGCGGTCTTTGCAGAGGACTGAGATGGAAACTCAAACTGCCGGCCTGTTAGAGGAAGAGCAAGGAGGCCGGCAGGGCGATGGGGCCCCGCGCAAAGTGAAAACGGGAGTGGGGAGCGTCACCCAGGGGTCTTCCCCACCCCGCCGAAGGCCTGAGAGCCTGAGGCTGCGGACTCCCACCGCAGGGAGCGCGCTGGGCTGGACGCGCGCTGGTGCCAGTGTCTGGAAGTGCTGGGGGCGCTTGGCCACTCGGGGCTCCCCTTGCCTCGCCCAGGTCCCCGCCGGGATCCGGGCGGCGGCGGAGCGCAGCCTTCCGGAGGATCCAGCGGGCTGCGGTGTCACAGGTCTTCGCTTACCCGACACCCATTCCGAGATAAAATCGTGAACGTCAGCGCCTAGAGCGTTAAACCCCAAGCTGGGGCCCCTCGGAGCCCGCCGGCTCCCGGGCTCGGTGGGCGGGGCGGCCGGGGACGGGGTGTGGCTGGAGGAATGAGTTTGTGGGGGCGCGCGGGAGGGGTTGGAGAGGAGGGGACTCTGGCCCCGGCCTCGCCTGGCGGGGCTTGCGGGCCAGCGTGGGACTTCGGGGTTCACTCTGCGTGGGGCTGGAAGGTATAGGACGGTCTCGAGCAGACGGTGACACGGTCTGTCCGGCTTGGGCTTCTGTTTGTAAAAATGTGTGGTCCCTGCCGGGAGGAGGAGGAGGCCTGGGACGCGTCAGAGGAGGGCGCCACCAGAACAAGCCAGGTGTCTTGGATAGAAACATAAAATTCCTCATTTTCAACTTGTTAATGATTGGGGTGTGGTGTGGGAATGAGCCTGAAGAATCAGTGAAAAGTGTTAGTCATTCAGTCGTGTGCAACTCTTTGGGGTCCCACGGACTGTAGCCCCATGGGCTGCAGCCCGCCAGGATCCTCTGTCCAAGGGATTCTCCAGGCAAGAATACTGGAGTGGGTTGCCATGCCCTCTTCCAGGGGATCTTCCCAACCCAGGGACTGAACCCAGGTCTCCTGCATTGCAAGCAGATTCTTCGCCATCTGAGCCACCAAGGAGGTCCTGAGAAGAATCAGGGATGATGCTAAAGTTGGGGGCTGAAGACCTAGAATGATGGTGTTCATATTTTCTGAAATGGGGTCTTCTTGGGATGGAAATAAAGATGATGATGGGACCTACTTCACTGGATTGTTTTGAGGGTGGAACGTAAAAGTGTTAGTTGTTCAGTCATGCCTGACTCTCTGCGACCCCATGGACTGTAGCCCAAGAGCCTCTTCTGTCCATGGATTCTCCAGGCAAGGATACTGGAGTGGGTTGCCATTTCCTTCTCCAGGGGATCTTCCTGACTCAGGGATGGAACCCCGGTCTCCAGCATTGGCAGGCGGATTCTTTACTGTCTGAGCCACCAGGGAGCTGACATATAATAAATGTTCCGTAAATATTAGTTCCTTTTCTCCCCAAAGCAAAACTACATTTTAAAAAACCCAGCAGATTAGATAAACTCCATTTCCGTTACTAGAGTATATTTTAAAAATATTAAAATGAAAAAAACAAATAAGCAAACAATCCGCCCACAGCAGTTTTGTAAAGCTAGTATCAGGGCCATTCTCATAATTATATTCTGATTGACACATACATGCTTATAGTCAATCTTTTATGTGACTTTCAGTGTTCAGATATAGCGCTAAAAATAATAAGAAAAGGGCAATTTGATAAATGGACATCTGGGAGATACTGCTCAGCACTGTGGTTTTCAAGCTCAAAAATATTTTTTACTGATCACTGAAGAGAAGGGAGATGCCTTCATGGACAAAACTGCACTGATAAGTCAAACTCCTTATCCTGATTCCTATGCAAAAGTGTTTATTTAACTTTTAGGTGTGGGGTTGGACAAGCTCTCACAGGATTCATTTTTTCTCTTAGGGCGATGGGGCCTCGAGCAAGGAAGAACAGATTGGGTAGACTGGCATGAAATTTTGATTTAATTTTTTGTATTTCAACTATTCAGATCTACTGAATAAATCCTGATGTATCAAATGCTACTTTATGATGATGGGATCATAATTTATGAAAATATTTCACACATTTGAGAAATATCACATGAGGGAAACTAATGTCCCACTTCATCCAGAATTATATATTTAGTGTTTTGTTTGAGGTGTATTTGTCGTATGGATGACACATAGATATTTAAATTCAAAATCACATTCAAAATCCAAATTGCCTGCTTTTGGGAGTCTAGCTTTCAGTTTTAGTTTTTAGGGCAGATAATTGATCTGGAGTTGCCTGTACTTTTGGGTTGGTTTTATAATAAAAATATGCATTACTTACATGAGTACTCTGCAAACTTGAAACATTATTGTCAATGTCCTGAATTTTCAGAAGAGCCATTTGAAGCTTGAGAAACTGTTTTAAGATCCGTTGTCCAAGGCAAAGGATCAGAATTTGAACCCAGATTTTTGGCTGGCTCAAAGGTGAACGTGAGAGTGATAGTCACTCAGTCCTGTCGACTTTTTGTGACCCCATGGACTGCAGCCCACCAGGCTCCTCTGTCAATGGGATTCTCCAAGCAAGAATACTGGAGTGGGTTGCCATTTCCTTCTCCAGGGGATCTTCCCAACACAGGGATCAAATCCGGGGTCTCCTGCACTGCAGGCAGATTCTTTACCATCTCAGCCACCAGGGAAATCCCAAGGCTTTCATAATGACAATAGTATTTTATTTGGGTGGGGGACTTCCCTTTAAAAAGATGGTCATGTTATCAGTTCCTGGTCCAGGAATTGGCTGAGATGCCGAATAAGACATAGTGATTCTGTTGGTTGTGGAAAAGTTTCCAGAGGCTTAATCTCTATGCATTAAGCGTTATTTCTTAGAAGAGTTCTCTTTAACTTGAACAGCTCCATCCACTCAGTACAGCAAGTACTTCCTGCCCTCATTACTATTAATTATCATATATCAAATGCCTACCAATGCCATGGCTTCCTTACAGATGTTATTTCAAAGGCCCCCCAGTGCCAGTCTGGAGAAGGAAATGGCAACCCACTCCAGCATTCTTGCCTGGGAAATCCCATGGACAGAGGAGCCTGGTGGGCTACAGTCATGGGATCGCAAGAGTCAGACACGACTTAGCGACTAAACCACCACCACCACCACCAGTGCTAGTCAGGCTCTCAGAGGGTCAGCAGGAGAGCCTTCACTGAGAAGCTGAATTAATTTTTTAATTAAAGTATAGTTGATTTGCAATGTTGTGCCAATCGCTTCTGTGCAACAAAGTGACTCAGTTTTACACATACATGCATTCTTTGTTAAAAAATATTTTTTTCCATTATGGTTTAGCTCCAGAAACTGGATACAATTCCCTGTGCTATAGAGTAGGACTTTGTTGTTTATACATTATAAATGTAATAGCTTGCATCTATCAACCCCCAATTGAGGCCTCCATCCCTGTCCTTCCCCCCTTCCCCTTGGCAGCCCCAAGTCTGATATTTCTATCTGTGAGTCTATGACAAACTGAATTAATTTGTAAGCAAACATTTTTGAGTTTGTGTTCTCAAGTTAGTTTGACCTGTTTGTTATGCCTGAGGCCATTTTTCTAAAATAGTTCTCATATGATGCTTTTGAGGTATGTGGGCATATGCATTTAGTAAAGAACTTCCTTTACTGTGAATGGACGGATACAAAGGTTATTAACTTACACGGTGTTTGGGGACCACAAGCAATTAATATCACAGTGAGCAGGAAATCAATACAATCTTTGTTTTATCTGACCCTGAATGGGAGAATGAGAACTGTGTGGGTGGGGAGAGTTATGGGGTAAAAGGCAGAGTCACCTTTTCCTCTCTCTCTGTAGGTCAACCAGATTTTCATTCTATTGTTTTCATTTCGTTCAATTATTTACTAACTAATAATGACCACCTGATGTGAAGAGCTGACTCATTTGAAAAGATTCTGATACTGGGAAAGATTGAAGGCAGGAGGAAAAGTGGATGACAGAGGATGAGATGGTTGGATGGCATCACCGACTCAATAGACATGAGTCTGAGTAGACTCCAGGAGTTGGTGATGGACAGGGAGGCCTGGCTGCAGTCCATGGGGGTCACAAAAAGTTGGACATGACTGAGCAACTGAACTGAACTGAATAATGACCAAACTCTTGTGAGTTTCTTATATGCCAGACACTTTTCTAAGAGCTTTATAAACTATAGCTCCTTTAATTCTTGCAACAACCCTATGAGGTACATATTGCTATCATCACGACTTTATGAATAGGCAGACTGAACCTTGGCTTCCCAGGTGGTTCAGTGGTAAAGAATCCCTCTGCCAGTGCAGGGTTCGATCCCTGGGTCAGGAATATCCCCTGGAGGAGGAAATGGCAACCCACTCCAGTATTCTTGCCTGGAGAATCCCATGGACAGAGGAGCCTGGTGGGCTACAGTCCATGGGGTTGAAAAGAATGGGACATGACTGAGCACGCACACACATTCTGAATCTTAGTAGGTGGAGTGTATGGCCAAATCAACTCTGCCAAGTATTGCCTGTGGAAAACGCCCCTACTTGGCCTTTTAAATTCTCCCCTAAACCACTGTGGCTGGAAACCAGAGGACTGCGTTTTCCAGACTCCTTGCTTGGCTGAAGTCCATGGGAGACAATGGTAGGTGCGTATAACCCATTAATTGTGAAAAAGAAAGCAGAACTACCCTGTTTCTGGCAGTTTCTGGTGACTGCAGACGACCACGGTAGGTGCCAACAGTTCTAGTACAACCAGATGAAGCCAGTGTCGTGTTCTGGTTAAGAGTTGTTCAGCTGACTTGCATGGAAATTGTCTTCCTTATAAGAGTGAGAATCTTTCTAATAGGGTTTAGTTTAACAACAGTTAAGAGAAGTAAATTTGTGACATTAGCATTTTGGAGTAACAAAGACTGTTTAATGCACTTGTAATTTTTTCCACAAGTTTCCATATTTTAAAATTTTTTAATTGGAGGATAATTGTTTTACAATATTTTGTTGGTGTCTGCCATACAACAACATAATCAGCCATAGGTATACACATGTCCCCTCCTTTTTGAACCTCCCTCCCACCCTCCACCCCATCCCACCCTCTAGGTTGTCACTGATCACCTAGCTGAGCTCCCTCTGTTATACAGCAACTTCCCACCAGCTATCTATTTTATACACAGTAGTACAACAGACTGGTTCCAAATTGGGAAAAGAGTACATCAAGGCTGTATATTGTCACCCTGCTTATTTAACTTATATGCAGAGTACATCATGAGAAATGCCGGACTGGATGAAGCACAAGCTGGAATCAAGATTCCAGGAGAAATATCAATAGCCTCAGATATGCAGATGACACCACCCTTATGGCAGAAAACAAAGAAGAACTAAAGAGACTCTTGATGAAAGTGAAAGAGGAGAATGAAAAAGTTGGTTTAAAACTCAACATTCAGAAAACTGAGATCATGGCATCTGGTCCCATCACTTCATGGCAAATAGATGGGGAAACAGTGGAGAGTGACAGACTTTATTTTTTTGGGCTCCAAAATCACTGCAGAGGGTGATTGCAGCCATGAAATTAAAAGACACTTGCTCCTTGGAAAAAGTTATGAACAACCTAGACAGAATGTTAAAAAGCAGAGACATTACTTTGCTAACAAAGGTCCATCTAGTCAAGGCTATGGTTTTTCTAGTAGTCATGTATGGATGTGAGAGTTGGACTCTAAAGATGCTTTTGAACTATGGTGTTGGAGAAGATTCTTGAGAGGCCCTTGGACTGCAAGGAGATCCAACCAGTTCATCCTAAAGGAAATCAGTCCTGAATATTCATTGGAAGAACTAATGTTGAAGCTGAAACTCCAATACTTTGACCACCTGAAGCAAAGAACTGACTGATTGGAAAAGACCCTGATGCTGGGCAAGATTGAAGGCAGGAGGAGAAGAGAATGACAGAGGATGAGACGGTTGGATGGCATCACTGACTCAATGGACATGAGTCTAAGTAGACTCCAGGAGTTGGTGATGGACAGGGAGGCCTGGCTGCAGTCTGTGGGGTCACAAAGAGTTAGACACGAGGGAGAGACTGAACTGAAGTGTGTATATATAGGTTTATCGGGTGACACTAGTGGTAAAGAACCCACCTCTCAATGCAGAAGCCACAAGAGACACAGGTTTGATCCCTGGGTGGACGACCCCCTGGAGGAGAGCATGGCAACCCACTCCAGTGTTCTTGCCTGGAGAATCCCAGGGACGGGGGAGCCTGGCAGGCTACAGTTTGTAGGGTCACAAAGTCATGACTGAAACAAGTTAGCCAGCACAGTGTGTATATACGTCAATGCTACTCTCTCAGTTCATCCCACCCTTAGTCTGTTCTCCACATCTGCTTCTCTATTCCTACCCTCCAAATAGGTTCGTCAGTGCCATTTTTCTAGGTTCTATATATATATATATATATATATGTTAATACATGATATTTGTTTATCTCTCTCTATCTTACTTCACTTTGTATAACAGGCTCTAGGTTCATCCACCTCACTAAGACAGTTTTACTACTTGAGCAAGTTTACAAAACTTTGACAGATTACCGAGTACTCAGTTTTCCCTTTTTCCATTAACAGTTAGAAGTCTGGACAAAGTATATCAAATGACTGATTCTGATGCTGGGCAACAGGTAGCACAAACCTGCATTCTAGATAGAAAGGAAACAAATCAGGTGAGATGGACAATTAACGTGGCTTTTTGCCTGGGAACATTTTCTAAGCTATTAATATGGTACATGAAGGGGAATTCCAGTGGAGGACTGCTCTGAAAGACAGACATTGGTATTCAGGAAAGCTTGGATGAATGAAATTTGTGGGGAAAGGATGAGAGAGAAGGAATGATGCTGGGAAAGAGCTCTAGAAATCTGTATTAGCATCCCTTTGAAGTTTTTGCTGAATACCAAGCTGTATGTGTATAAGCCAGGCCAAAAAAAAAAAAACAACAACAACTGGTGCTGAACAATTCCCAGAGCTCACATGGGGCTGGAAGACTGTAAATTCTGATCAGTCAGGCATACAAAACTGGATGGAACACCTGGAGCATTCAGAAAAGAACCTGGAAAGAGCATGCCTTAAAAAATAGGACTAAGCTGGCCCCAGAGTATCTGGTACTCCAGACCTGGCTTACTGCTTAAAAACAAGTTCATCTGAAGTAAATTAATTGCCTTCCAGGGAAAAATTCAACTTTCTTCTACAGAAAACAAGAAAATTCAGATTCGCGATACCAATAAAAAATCACCGGCCATGGAAAGATGCAGAAGAATATGGCCCATAACCAAGAGGAAAAGCATCCAACAGAAGCAGAAGCTGAGAAGAGAGAGATGATGGAATTAACAGCAGAAACTGCTTGTCATAAATTTGTAAAAACTGCTATTATAAATTTGCTTGAGAATATACAAATTAGAGAACTTGAGTTCTTAGCAATAGAAATCATCTAAACTGAAGCATAGAGATTAAAAAAAAGGTTGGGGGAAAAAAAGCTTTGAGCTGCAGTTACTTATGAAACAATAGAAAGCTGTCATATGTGTAACTGGAGTGTCAGAGGGGATCAGGAAGCAGAAAAAATATTGGAAAGTACAATGGCTGAAAAATGTCCAAATTTGATTAAACTATAAACTGTTAATGGAGAAGGCAATGGCACCCCACTCCAGTACTCTTGCCTGGAAAATCCCATGGATGGAGGGGCCTGGTAGGCTGCAGTCCATGGGGTCTCGAAGAGTCGACATGACTGAGTGACTTCACTTTCACTTTTCACTTTCATGCATAGGAGAAGGAAATGGCAACCCACTCCAGTGTTCTTGCCTGGAGAATCCCAGGGACAGGGGAGCCTGATGGGCTGCCGTCTATGGGGTCGCACAGAGTCGGACATGACTGAAGTGACTTAGCAGCAGCAGCAGCATAAACTGTTAATAAGACCTCAACAAACTACAGGCAGGAAACACACACACCATACACATTCACCAAAGCACTTCATGGCCAAACTACTAAAAGCTGTTGGAGATAAAAGACTTGCTATAGGCACCAGAACAGAAACTGGAAACAACGAAAGTCAGGAGACCATGTAATAACACCTCTAAAGTTCTAAAAGAAACAAAGCACCTGATGACCTGGAATTCTGTACCCAGAACAAATGTTCTTCCAAAATGAAGGCAAAATAAAAACATTTCAAACACACGAGACTGAGGGACAATCTGTCACAAGTCAACCGGCACTACAAGAAATGTTAAAGAAAGTTTAGATTGTAGAGAAATTATATCAGATGCAAATTTTGAGCTACACAAGATAATGAAGAGTGCCAGAAATGGTCAAAGGTTGAGTAAATAATCTCATTTAAAATGTATTTAAAGATAACCAACTGTTTAGGCAAAATGATTACAGTGGATTATGGAATTTATATTGCATGGGAAAGTGAATGTACTATGATAATAGCACAGAGAGTGGGGGTGGCAGATGAAAGTACACTCTTGTGAGAATTTTGCACAGAGTGATATAATCTGAAGGCAGGTTATGGTAAGTTAAAGATGCCTCTGTAACCAGTTTGATGTGTAATTCATTTTGACTTGCTTTTTATGCAGAGAACAGAAGTTTATTCAGTTAAAAAACCACAGATCATTGTATTTATAAACGATATACTTCTAGGAATTATTTGAAAAATTCTGAATATGTTGGATCCATGAAATACTTAACAAAGAAATTGAATATATTAAATGCACAGAGTTTAAAATGTTTGTTGCATCACCCACCCTATTATTTGTTCTTTTCTTTTTAAAAAAGTGTTAGACGGAGGTTTAATGAGGTTGATTCACTTACCTAAATTTATACAAAATGAAGAACCAAGACTTCATCTTTTCACTTCTTGTTTTATTTTTAAACATAACTAACTCTCCAGGCCTTTTTATTGCAAAAATGTCACCATCCTTTATTATAAATGTTATTTTTAATAGATAATCAATATTTGAACCCCTCTTTTGTGGAAAAATCAGTAAGAAGAGTTTGAGAGGGTTTTAGTTACAATTAAGTTATACCTTTAAAAAATTAACAGATATATATTATTTTCTAGAGCAGTTTTAGGTTTATAGAAAAATTGAGTGGAAAGTGTAGAGAGTTCCCATTACCAACAACTCTGGCCTTTGCAAGTTTCCCTTGAAAAAGAAAGTGAAGTCACTCAGTCATGTCTGACTCTTTGTGGCACCATGGACTGTAGCCTACCAGGCTCCTCCATCCATGGGATTTTCCAACCAAGAATACTGGAGTGGATTGCCATTTCCTTCTCCAGGAGATCTTCCCAACCCAAGGATTGAACCCAGGCTTCCCGCATTGTAGGCAGATGCTTTACGGTCTCAGCCACCAGGGAAGAACATCTTGTAGAAGTATGGACATTTGTTACAATGGGTAAGCCAATATTGATACATTGTTATTAACTTAAGTCCATAGTTTACATTATGATTCACTGTCGGTTTTGTGTATTCTATGAGTTGTAGCAAATGTACATGGGCATGTATCCACTATTGCAGCATCAAATGTAATAGTTCACTGCTCTAAAAATCTCCTTTACTCTGCCTGTTCATCTCCTCCTCTCTTCCTCCCCCACTGCCCCCGGCCATAGTCACTGAGCTTTTCACTGTCTTCATAGTTTTGCCTTTTTCAGGTGTCATTAGTTGGAATCATACAGTTTGCAGCCTTTTCAGATTGGCTTCTTTCACAGAGTAATAGTCATTCAAGCTTCCTGCACATCTTTTAATGGCTTGATGGCTCATTTATTTTTAGCGCTGAATAATATTCTATTGTCTGGATGTACCACAGTTATTTATCCATTCACCTACTGAAGGTTACTGCCAAGTTTTGGCAATTATGAATAAAACTGCTATAAACATTTGTGTATAAACAGGTCTTTGTGCAGACATAAATTTTCAGTCAATGTGGGTAAAATACCTAGGAGCCTGATTGTTGGAACATTTGATGAGACTGTGTTTAGCTTTGTAATTAACTGGCAAACCATCTTCCAGGGTGGCGGGACCATTTTGCGTTCCCAGCAATGATGAGTGGGACTTCCTGCTGCTCCATGTTCTTGTCAGCTTTTGGCATTGTCGTTCTTCTGGATTTTGACAGTTCTAATAAACATGTCAGGCTAACTCATTTTATGTGGTCTTTTAAATGTTATTTACTTTCCTTTCCTTTTTCTTTTTTTTGTGCTCAGTCATGTCTGACTGTGTGACCCCATGGATTATAGCCCACCAGGCTCCTCTGTCGATGGGGTTTTCCAGGCAAGAATACTGGAATGGGTTGCCATTCCCTTCTCTAGGGGATCTTCCCAACCCAGGGGTTGAACCTGTGTCTCTCGCATTTCCTGCATTGGCAGGTGGATTCTTTAACACTAGCACCACCTGGGAAGCCTGTTATTTACTTACATGTTATAAACTGTGCGACAGGATCATATTCCTGGATTGTTACTGCATGTTAATAGCTCTTACTTCACGTCCAGGAGGCAGGATTGCTACAGAAGAATAATGGAAATTCAAAGTAAAGGGCCAAGCACCTTGTGCTGGCAGGGTTGTGCTTAGTGAGAGTGAAGGTCTCTTGGTCTTGGAGAAAGGGGTGTGAGAAGGCAATGAGAAAGTCCCCTGGAAGTCCCTCTTCTGTCTGTTCAGGCCCACTGGCACAGAATCCCGGGCCAGATGGGTTTGCATTTGTTGCTGTTGTTCAGTTACTCAGTCATGTCTGACTCTGTAACCCCAGGGACTGAAGCACTCCAGGCTTCCCTGTCCTCTATCTCCCTGAGTTTGCTCAAGCTCATGTCATACAACCATCTCATCCTCTGTTGCCCTTTTCTCCTCCTGCCTTCAATCTTTCCCAGCATCAGGGTCTTTCCCAGTGAGTCAGCTCTTCACATAAGGTGGCCAAAATATTGGAGCTTTGGCTTCAGCATCAATCCTTCTAATGAATATTCAGGGTTGATTTCCTTTAGGATTGACTGGTTTGATCTCCTTGGAAAATAGGCCATTTCCCTTTCTCCTCTTTGCAGCTTCTTTCCTCTGCCCTTTCTAAAATTTTTTATTTTTGCTTGGAGGACAGTTGCTTTACAATGTTGTGTTGGTCTCTGCTGTACAATAACATCAAACAGAAATCAGCTATATGTACACATATATCCCCTCCCTCTTGAACCTCCCTCCCATCTCACCCCTCTAGGTTGTCACAGAGCACTGGGTTGACCTCACTGTGCTATACAGCCACTTCCCATGAGCTATCTCTTTTGCATATGGTAGTGTAAATGTCAGAGACTTTGGTTTCTAGACTGTATGGTAAGAGTGCTTAGTTTGAAGAGAAGCTGGCAAACTGTCTTCCAAAGTGCCTGCACCCTGTTGCATTCTCACCAGCAGTGAATGAAAGTCCTGTTGCCTCACACCCTCACCAGCATTTGGGGCTCTCAGTGTCTAGGATTCTGGCTATTCTAATAGGAGTACTCCAGACAACCCGCTCCAGTATTCTTGACTGAAGAATCCCAAGGATAGCAGTTCATAGGGTCGCAAAGAGTCAGACACGACTGAAGCGACGGAGCACGGCACACAGCACATATCTTCTTTGGTGAAGTGTCCCCTAAAATCTTTTGTCTATTTTTAGTATGGCTGTTTGTTGTCCTATTTTTGAGTTTTGAAATTTCTTTACATATTTTACAGTCCTTTATGAGATATGTCGTTTTTGGATATTTTCTCCTAGTCCATGGTTTGTCTTCTCTCTTGATGTTTTTCACAGAGCAGAAGTTTTAAATTTTAATGAAGTCCAGCTTATCAATTATTTCTTCCTAGGGCCTACCTTTGGTGTTGAAGACACAGTTTTGAGAGAATGATGAATTCAATTCTGTGTTTGTTAGACCACGTGCCCTTTGCATGCCTGTGAGGAGGCCCCCTTGGAGGCCTCTACATTCGGGAGGAAGAGCTTGGCGAATTAATCGGGACCCTGCTTCCCCTTGTTCTCCTCCCTAGCACTCACATGCCTGGGTCAAGCTCGTTTCCTCCCAAGGGGGTTATAGCCCACGAACCGTCTCTCTCAGAGGCCTCCTCACGCTGCCTTCAGCCACCTCCTCTTCAGAAGTAACACGACAGCATACAGAGACAGGAAAAGCTGCCATTCCCTTGGCATTCCAGGGCCAGTTTTCAGTCTGCCATCAGGCAGCAAAGCTTTCTTTATGAGCTGTTCTCAAGGGAGATCTTGGCCTCACACCAGGAGATTCTGGGCTGTGGATTCCTGAATAGGGTCTGGGAAATCTGATTTTCAGCTGCAAGATGGCATGTGAGAGAGAATGGTTTAATTTGGATTTTCAAGGGGCTGTGGCTCAGAGGTGCCTATGGATTTTCAACCAGAAAAAAGGGAGATGGTAGCACGTGATAAGGCAGCAGAACATAATGAAGGACGTTAGCCCCCCAGGACACCCACAAGAGGGTAACTTTTTCTTTCTCCTAGAACTAGGGGAAGAGTTGGTGTCCCACGCTAGTCACATGGAGTATGCCTGGCCATGCGGTGGCTAGCCCCATTTTGTGTTATCAGTTCTCTGGCCTCTCTGGATGGGGGTTTGTCTGAGTCTCAGAAGCTGTCAGTAGGAATGCCACTCTGGCTCTAGACTTGGATCAATGCATCGCTAATGCTTAGAGGTGAAGTGGAAAGAGACTCTGTAATTAACCACCTGAACAGAAGTGTCATCCCCAGCACCTGGGCAAAGCTAGGTATTGACCCTAGAAGCTGAGATTCCCTCCCGGGAGGAGCCTGTGTGCCTGTGCGTGCTCAGTCATATCTGATTATTTGCAACTGTAGCCTGCCAGGCTCTTCTGTCCCTGGAAGTTTCCAGGCAAGAATACTGGAGTGGGTTGCCATTCCCTGCTCCAAGGGATCTTCCCGACCCAGGGATCAAACCCACGTCTCTTGTTGTTGTTGCTGGATCTCTTTAGTTTGCTCTAACATTTATCCCAAACAGACCAAGTCATAAAACAAGAACTGAGTTGCCATAAAGACTGGGGTAAAGATTTTGTATTTCTCTTTTCCCTCGTCCTTAATGTAAATCACTGCTCCAGGGCAAATTAAGATGTGGAAAACAAAGTTCTGTTTCTGTAAACTGATGTGGTGTGTGACAGTTGGCGTCGTCTTTACAAGTGCCCGAGTCACTGCTGGAACATGCCACTCTTTCTTTGGACTTTCTTGGAGTCCATACTGTTCTATCACAGCATCGTTTCCTAACTTTATCCATTCTTCCCTAGCTTTTCTGATATGACAGCAAGTCCAACCCCAGCCCCTAGTAAGGGTCTGCTTGAGCTTGTTCCCCGACAGCATCTGTACTTGTTTCAGTACATTTCAGTATCTGTGCTGGCCTCTTGTGCCTGCCTTTAACCTCAGAGTCCTTGACTTGTTAAATCGCCACTCATTGTAGCCACAAAGTAACAACCTGCAGGCCTGCTCAGTCCCTTCAGTCATGTCCAGCTCTTTGCAACCCCATGGACTGTAGCCTTCCAGGCTCCTCTCTCCATAGGATTCCCTAGGCAAGAATACTCTGCTGCTGCTAAGTCACTTCAGTCGTGTCCGACTCTGTGCAACCCCATATACGGCAGCCCACCAGGCTCCCCCGTCCCTGGGATTCTCCAGGCAAGAACACTGGAGTGGGTTGCCATTTCCTTCTCCAATGCATGAAAGTGAAAAGTGAAAGTGAAGACGCTCAGTCGTGTCCGACCCTTAGCGACCCCATGGACTGCAGCCTACCAGGCTCCTCCATCCATGGGATTTTCCAGGCAAGAGTACTGGAGTGGGGTGCCATTGCCTCCTCTGAAGAATACTCTAGTGGGTTGCTATTTCCTTCTCCAGGGGATCTACCTGGACCTGCATCTCTTAGGTATCCTGCATTGGGAGGCAGGTTCTTTCCCACTAGTGCCACCTGGGAAGCCCGCCAAAGGTCTAACCTCCCTGCTATTTTTCTTTCTCCTGTTTGGGAAAATATTTCCTTGTTTGTAAGGTTAATTTATTCCTTTCCACAAATGCTGTCTGCACCCCACCGCCCCCCCCCCAACATTTTTAATTGCATTCTCTTTTCCACAACCATCTTTAGTATCTTTCTTTTCAGATGCCTTTCCTTCTGCAAACAAACTTGCCAGGTCTCTCCTACTTTCGTGTTTAAATTTTTTTTTTTAATAAAAAATTTAAACCTGAGGCATCACCAAGGCATCTTTTGGAGCATTCTTGGGAGGCGCCATCTTGTCCAACTTCATGTTATCCTGCAACTCATTCCTGAAAATTTTAATTAAAAGTTTTCTCACTTGCTCTCACTGTCTCATCACCGTATGTGCCTTTCACCTTCTGTAGCTTTGTGGATCAATTCCAACGTGTCTCGTTTCTCCCAGTATTTCATCTCCTATCCCCGGTCTGCAGTGATCCACACTTACACTTCTTTCTAGAGTTTATCCACGTTGTCCATTCCCCAAAGTGCATTGACTGACATTCTCGAGATTTCCTCCTTCTCAGGTGCCGACCATCCGTCTCGCCTTCCTGCTCCTCCAGGCGCTGTGTTCCCAGGGCATGCAGGCTGCCGCTCTTTCCAAGAATTGTATCAAACCTGCTTGATCTCGGGGCTCTCCTTCGACTGGGGATTTCTAACTCACTCTGAAAGTCTGCCTGTTGTTCAGAAGTTCAGCTAATGTATTTTTAAAGCTTTCCCTTGAGACTTCATCTTTGACCCATTGTGAAGTGTGTTGTTGTTTAGTTTCCAGCTGGCCTCTACTGATGAGGTAGGAGAGAAGGGATCAGCTCGGCTTTCACTTTTTAATAATCTTTATTTATTTTTGGATGTGCTGGGTCCTTGCTGCTGTGTGCATTTTCTCGAGTTGCGGCGAGTTGGGCTACTCTCTAGTTGTGTGTGTGGGCTTCTCCTTGGAGTGGCTTCTCTTGTGGATCACGGGTTCTAAGCCCATGGGCTTCAGTAGTTGTGACTCCCCAGCTCTAGAGCACTGGCTCCGTAGTTGCGGTGCACAGACCCAGTTGCTCCTTGATATGCTGGATCTTCCTGGACCAGGGATAGAAACTGTCTCCTGCACTGGCAAGAGGATGCTTTACTGAACCACCAGAGAAACCCCGATTTGTAAATTTTTCTATTGAAGTGTACCTGAATTACAGTGTTGCGTTAGTGACTGCTGTATAGCAAAGAGACTGTCTTATATATACTGTATATACATTTTTTCATGTTCTTTTCCGTAACGGTTTATCACAGGATATTGAATATAGTTCCTTGTGCTCTAGAGTAGGACCTTGTTTAATCATTTTTTAAAGTCCTTCACAGTTTGGCTCAGTCTCTTACAGCCCCCTTCCCTGTTACTGCTTGCAGTAGAAACCCTATTTCCAGACTAAGTTACTGTCCCACACCACGCTCTGCATAGTATCTTGGGTCTTGCTGGCTTTGTAATGTTTGCTTATATTTAGAATTCTTTGACAAAGAGTTGTTTTGTTTTGTTTTTAGGTTTCCCAAATAATGGTTGCAAAGTCGTTTTAAGGCCATTATATTTCTTAGAATAAAATTTATTTGAACGAAATTGTATTTGAAGTTATGGAAATTTAATAAAGAGTGATGATTCCAAGAGAAAAAATATAGACAAAAATATAAAGAATGATGAGGTCGGTGTCCACAGTTTGGGTTCCTGACTATGGGCCCAAGTGGTCCCCAGCCACACCTGGAGAATGTGTGATGATGCCATGGTCAGTTCTCACTCAGGTTCATTTGCTTTGAGATTGTGAGTAAGTTTTTTCATGTTTTCTGAGTTTCTTTTGAACGGGGCTAATAATGATTCAATTGCAAAATGCCTGTGGAAAGAAGATCTCGTATCTGCAAAGGTTTGTTTTGTTTTGTTTTGTTTTTAAGAAAGATAATTAATAACAGCCTGGCATGAAGTTTCACAGAATATTATTACAGTATTTAATCTGAGAGAACAAATACATCTAATTGAGGCTTATTAAACAGAGAAGAATAAAAACTTCTTCTTTTGAAAACCAAAATACATTCAATGAAAATTATTAGGTAGCAAATTTAATGCAAACAATTCCATTTTATTATAACCCTTTGAATTTACATTGTACTTATTTCTAAATTCATAGAATTTAATTGATTTGTTTTTTACAAAACCAACATATAATCATCCAGTAAAATCTACTGGTTTTAGGTTGGTGCAAAAGTAATTGCAGTTTTCTGTTGTTGAACTTTACCATTTGATACTGGAATACATTCTTAAATAAATGTGGTTATGTTATGCATAATTTTAATGCACATTTGTTGCTTTATTTTTTTTGCTAACAACAAGACACTACTTGTTTATTTTATATTTATTTTGTACTGGAGTGGGGTGCCATGGCCTTCTCCGATATTTATTTTAGACTATATAAATGATGTTAGACAAAAAGCAAATTTGAGCGATCTTTTTATTCAGGTTCAAAATGGGTTGTAAAGCAGTGGAGACAACTCACAACATCAACAATGCATTTGGCCCAAGAACTGCTAACAAATGTACAGTGCAGTGGTGGTTCAAGAAGTTTTGCAAAGGAGATGAGAGTCTTGAAGGTGAGGAATGAAGTCGCTGGCTGTTGGATGTTGACAACGACCAACTGAGAGCCATCAGTGAAGCTGATCCTCTTTCAACTATATGAGAAATTTCGAAAGAACTCAACGTCAATCATTCTATGGTCATTTGGCACTTGAAGCAAATTGGAAAGGTGAAAAAGCTTGGTAAGTGGATGCCTCTTGAGCTGACCGAAAAAAAAAATCGTTGTTTTGAAATGTCTTCTCTTATTCTATGTAACAACAATGAGCCATTTCTTGATCAAATTGTGATGTGTGATGAAAAGTGGATTTTATATGACAACCGACCAGCTCAGTGGTTGGACTGAGAAGAAATTTCAAAGCACTTCCCAAAGCCAAACTTGCACCAAAAGAGTCACGGTCACTATTTGGTGGTCAGCTGCTGGTCCGATCCACTATAGCTTTCTGAATCCTGGAAAAACCGTTACATCTGAGAGAGATGCTCAGCAAATTGATGAGATGTACTGAAAATTGCAATGCCTGCAGCCAGCACTGGTCAACAGAAAGGACTCAATTCTTCTTACGACAACGCCCGACCACACGTCACACAACCAAGGCTTCAAAAGCTGAATGAATTGGGCTATGAAGTTTTGCCTCATTGCCATATTCACCTGACCTTTCACCAATCAACTACCACTTCTTCAAGCATCTTGACAATTTTCTGCAGGGAAAATGGTTCCACAACCAGCAGGATGCAGAAAATGCTTTTCAAGAGTTCACTGAGTCCTGAAGCCTGAATTTTTATGCTACAGGGAAAAAAAAAACTTATTTTGTTGGTGAAAATGTGTTGATTGTAATGCTTCCTATTTTGATTAATAAAAATGTGTTTAAGCCTAGTTATATTGATTTAAAATTCATGGTCCAAAACCACAGTTACTTTTGTACCCACCTAATAAATGAATCATAGAATAATACTTATCTTTATTAGGTTTGTATATGTGTTTATAATTTGTAACATGAAATTTCACCAGTTAAAATGCTACCTGTTTCTTGCTTTGAGTGGCATTTTAACCTTTGGAGGGATCATTCCAGAATTACAATCCCTTTCTCTGTACTACTTTTTTTTTTTTTTTTTTTTTAGGCTTTATGCCATAGTTTATTCACCTGCAAAGTGGGGTCAAAAGGTATTTTAAAATAAGATGATTATGGCAAATTTCTTAGCACAGTGCTTGGCAAACAGGAAGCACTAGAAAACCACATAGATGTCTATACCCCTTATTCCTGGTGTTTGGGAAGACCTGTTGCTGACTTCCCTCTTAGCTCGCAGGCAGCTGGTGTCTGGGGAAAACCCTTGGTGGTGGGCCTCACACTGGGGTCCTTGAACTCCCTCTGTCCTTTCGAGACTTATGAAAATGCACTTTTCTGGGCTCTACCCACCCGTCCCCACCCCCAGCCACAGAATCAGAATATACCAGAGTGATCCTGGAATCTCTTCTTGAGAAAACCACTCTAAGTAAAATCAGAGCTTATTAAAATTCATGAATCATTGGTCTGACAATCCGTATTCTCAAGGATGCGATTTCTGTGTGCTTAGCGTGATTTGGTTCACCTGCTGCTATCCCTGGGGTATTGGAGGCACTATGGCTATAATTCTAGTAATGTCACTCTCTGTGTCTGGGTGCCCTACAGCTACTGGGGACAGGAAAGTATCTAAGTCTTCCTCCTTTCCTACTGTGTATCTGTGTACTGCTGTGTATGATTGATTACCTGGTGTCTCAGAGGACTTCTCTGTGGCTCAGTGGTAAGGAATGTGCCTGCATTGCAGGAGACTCAGGTTCGACCCTTGGGTTGGGAAGATCCCCTGGAGGAGGGCATGGCAACCCACTCTAATGTTCTTGCCTGGAGAATTCCATAGACAGAGAAGTCTGGCGGGCTATAGTCCATGGGGTTGCAAGAGTTGGACATGACTGAGAGACTTATACTTTCACACTTCTCACTTTTTCACAGGTTCTTAGGTTATTGTTTTAACTTGCATAACTTGTGTGAGTATGTTTTGTTTCCCTCACCAGATTTTAAATTCTTTGAAGACTGAGCGAATGGCTTGTTTCTTTAATATTCTGAACCAGTGCTTTGTTCAGAGCTCTGAGGCCAGTAAGTATCATTAAGTGCATTTTAACAGACTGGTTTCCTCATTCACATACCCAGTTTTGGAAGAGCAAGAATTCCCTGGGAACTCTGCGGTAATGCAGGGACTGGATGTCCATGTATAGGTTACCTAACGAGACACGTGGACACAGCTCAGTCAGCCCTTGTGCAGGGAAGGGGCCATGCTGGTGGGGCCTTATTAGCATCCAGGGGAGACTGTGATTAATTAAAAATATTAGTGATCATCAGTGCCTGCGAGTCAGGGGAGATGGTTACTCAGCATCTTCTCTAATTATAACTGAAACGCACCCCCCCAAATTTGCCTATATTCCAATCACCTTAATATATGGTTATTCCAGGAAAATCTTAGAATAATAGATGATAATAATAATTTGCTCAAGCCAATTAGCATTTTCTAAAAACCCAAGGCTGCTTTAGTTTTATCTGCTTAAAAAAATTGTACTTTTTTCTCAAGATGGTAGAGTGTGTGTGCATGTGTGTGTGTGTGTGTCTGTCTGTTGTGTGTTTAGTGTGTATATAAGTGTGTGGACCTTAGCAAGGCTACCAGATTTTTAGCACTAATGAAGGGGGAGCATATTCCATTAATATGTGCTAATTAGTGCATGGCTTTTAGCTACAACCATGAAAACCGAAATCCTGTTCAAGACGTAAGGTTTTATATCCTTATGGTAACTGCCTGTCAGTGATCAGTAAATTAGTATGTTTGCTTGTGTTGAAGTTAGTTTTTCACTGAATGTTTTATATGAAGTTTTGCTGAAGGAAAGCGTTAGAAGCTGCCATATGAGATCTTGCATTACCTTTGTTTATAGAAATGCCCTCTCTGTGAAGATGTGGGTATGCAGTTTCATTTAGAACTTAGGCAAGGAGGGGATTCTGGCTTCTCTGAGAAGCTGGCACTCTTATTTCTTCATGAAAATAGGAACTGCATAACTGACGGCGTCTGCCTTTTTGTTTGGTTGCCAAAAACTCAGAGCTAAATTTACAGCTGAGCTGTTCCAATTATGTGGAGATTTAACAGCTGAATATCTGTGTTCTTTTATCACCTAGTCTTGACATTCTTCTCTTATTTTTTCAGACTCCCCTACCTGGAGTCCTTCATGGAAAAATGTGGAACGAATACATTAATAACACAAATAAAATAGGATAGTTGCATTGTCATGAAGAACAAAAAGATATTGAACAAATCATAGTATCTCAATTTTCATCTGCAGGATAAGCATCATAATATTTTCCTACCTGCTTCCCAGGAGGGCATTGGGGATTGATTTAGGGCAACTCAACTGTAGGGAACAATACTTATGGTATTTTTGTAGAGAAGGTCCAAGCTTTAAAGCCTGAGCTGTATTTGCTTTGAGGATTCAGGCATGTCATTAGGGTATGTGGGACAGGACAAGAGGATGAGCAGCATAAGAAGATCAGAAAAGAAGCCATCCTCAGTAATGGGAAGATTAAGGTGAGCTCAGTTGTTGTCTGGGATCAGTGAATCCCCATCAGCTGGTGGGATGATCTCATTTATGTATGCTAGCCCTTTCATGCCATCCTTATGGCAGGGCCCTGGGGAGAGAAAGTACAAGAACGATTTTCCCAAAATTTCTATAAGATACAGAGAATATAAGGGACCTTTTGTATCCAAGGAATAGTACAAAACATAAATCTACCCTCACTGCCCCATTTCATCACCTCCTATTTCTGTTTCAACCAGCTCACTCTCTTTTTTTGACTTGCCAGATTGTCCCTGGTTGCTCTACAGAAATACTTTGCTAAGTTCCATGATGGCCTTCTATGAGCCAAGTCCATGGTCTTCTCTTTCTGGCCTCTGGGATATGGCAGTGCTCTTGACTTCCTCTTAGAAATTCTTCCTGTTAACTTTTGGGGACACCATCCTGTACGCCTCCGAATGTCTCTCCTCCCTTCTTTCTGATTCCCCTGATGAAGCCCACGCTCCAGGATTGGAGAGAAAGAGAGTCAGCCCTGAAACTTGTCCCCTTTCCACAGTACACTCGTTAGGATTGTGTGTATCCTGTTTGACAGGTTCTACATATGGTGACTTGGAATAACAATGTAGGTTAATTCTTTATTTTTTTTTAAATAGAATATACTCATATCTAATAGATCAAATTTGCACTTTGAGATGCCTCATTCAATAGGATAAAAAAGGAACTAGCATGTGGAGAACTGCACCCAAATCTAGATACTCCTCTCAGCATTTACAACCTATCCAGTCATCCATTCCCGGCTAACATACCACCGAAATTCTGATGACTTTAAATCTGCATCTCCATTCCAGTACTTTCTCCTGAGTTCTAGATGGGTACTCCCAACTGGATCATAATGATTGAATATCCCTCCAGAACTCAAACTCAGGCTCCTTACCTTTTTTTCCTGTGAATATGCTTCTCCTTCCATCCTCCCCCACCCACCTGAGTTGGCCCAGATTCGTTCTCCCTCTGTATACCCCACGCTTGGCCAGAGCTGCTTGTATTTCTATACACATTTTAGAGATCTGTCCCTTCCTCTAAATCAATGGTCCATCACCCTTTGGTGAGTATCAAAATCCCCTTCAGGGCTTGTCACAGAGTAGATGGCTGGGTGTCATTCTCAGAATTTCTGATTCAGTGTGTCCGGGGTGTGCTGAGCATCTACATTTTTAACAGGTTCCCAGGGATCCAGTGTTGATGGGTGATAGACTGGGAGAGTGTGAGTCACATTGGAGAATCTCTGGTTTACATCTCTGCTAAGTTGTGCCTTCGTCTTTTCTCTGATCCTTTCTCACCCGTTCTGGGTGGTGGTCCCCTGCTTTTCATTTCCCATCTCACAAAGCTCCAGTGCGTCCTCTGTACCAGTGCTGTCCAGTAAGACTTTCTGTAAGGACAGGAATTACACCCTGTGTTATCTCTACAGTAGTCATTAATCACATGTGGCTTCTGAGCACTTAAGAGGTGCCTACTGCAACTGAGGGACAGAGTTTTTAATTATTAAATTATTATTAATTTTCAACATGTGTAGCAGTTACTGGATTGGACACTACAACTTTATATTGTTGCAAAACTCTTCCAAGACAAGAATCCAATCATAATTCTTCTTCGTTTCAAATACTTGGATGGTCCATATTGTCCACAGACTAAAGACAGACTATAGTGTAATCCAAATATGTTCAGCTCTGAAACCAAGAGGACCTGATTCGAACATTGACTCCAATACTTAATAGCTATATTACTTTAGGCAAGTGAGTTTACCTTTGATTCTAACGATCATAGCAAGTGATCAATAAAAAGAACTGATTAATTATAATGAGAAATTGATAATCATTAATGAAAAATGGTAGTAACAATCATCATTGTCCCAAACTCCTTTGTAAGGTATTACAAGTCCCTTTACAATTTAGAGCTTGCTTGCTTTTAATTTTAATTTTGATGTGCCTTATCTTTTACCTTAACTTCCAGACTCTCTAAAGTGTTTTCATTTTCCCAAATGCTTTCATCTAATCCATGCTTTTGTGCCTTTGCTTGCATTGATTCTTTGCTGGCTACCCTGGTGTACACAACTTTTCTTTTTCTCTTAAGCCTCAGGGGTTATCTTATCTATGAAATCCTTCCATTTTGCCCTGTCACGTCAGGGAGTGCTGACTACCCCCTCCTTTGTGTCTGAACAATGCATAGCTTCTATCACAGCACCTGTCAGCTTGAGTACACAGATCTGTCCCCACATATCTCCTCCTCCTGTACTGTGTTTCTAGAAACCATTTCATTTCCACATTCCCAGGACCTGGCATATCACCCATTGAAGGCACTAAAAATTTGGTCCTGAGCAGCTGTGTGACCTTAGTGAGATGCGTCAGCTTTCTAATCTTTTTCAGTGGGAGACTGGAGTCCCAAGGGTTGGAATCCTCCACCTCTACCACACCCAGCGTTCAGTGTCTTCTGTACAGATGTTTTATCTTAAAATTCTGCTGCATTTCACTGATGTGTGTGTGTTGCTCAGTTGTGTCCAACTCTTTGTGACCCCCATGGACTATAGCCTGCCAGGCTTCTCTGTCCATGGGATTTTCCAGACAAGAACACCGGAGTGGGTTGCCATTTCCATCTCCAGAGGATCTTCCTGACCCAGGGATCAAACAGTTGGCTCTTGTGTCTTCTGCATTGGCAGTGATTCTTTACTACTAGCACCACTGATGCGTATTTTTTTTTTTTTTTTGACCCCAAGAAAAAGAAATACTGAGCTTTTTCAGAATGAGAATAAAGATTAAAAATGATGACTTTTCCCCCTTGTTTTAGCTCAAGTAGGCACCTCAGACATTTACAGAACTTTTAAACACTGAAAATAAGAATTCAAAATTAAACCAAAAAGGCAAAGACAGAGCAAAATATTCAGGAAGTACTCAGGAAATCGCAAGGTCCTGGGCATGAGTGGAGGAGAAGACGTGGAAAGCCAGGCTGGCCACATTATGTATAGTAGGGCTACACTGCCAGACTGTGTAGTCTGTTCTTAATTCATCAGGAGCTACAGGAACGTCATTGTGGCTGCAGTGTTTTGGATTCCTCACTTCAGAACAAATAAAGAAGAGAAATATTTTTCAACATTAGATCCTGAGATGACATACTAGGAGACTGAACTGATATGTCGGAAGGAATTGAAATAAGATTAAGGAGACAAATATTGCAACAAATATTCTGGCCTGGGATACTGATTAAATATGGAGGGGAGAGAAAGATGATGAAAAAAGAGCTCTTATTTCAAGTTTGCAAACTGAGAAGGAGAGTGGTACCAATTCCAGGAATGTGAAAGCCACGAAGTTTGACAGGGACTTAATAGTAATGTTTTGCAAGAGTACATAGCAGGTTTCTGGAAATTAAGAGAGGGAGGCATCTGAAGGCAAGACTTTTTACTGGGAGTTTGAAAGAGCCAAAGAAAAGATGTAAACAGAAAACCTTTAGTTGAACACCAAGTAGAATCCAGGTGTTAGATTTGAGTAGGACCTCAGAGATCAGCAGATGCTATAGAATCCACCTTCTACGTGGGACACCTGGGTTCAATCCCTGGGTCAGGAAGATCTCATGGAGAAGGGAATGGCTTCCACTCCACTATTCCTGGCTGGAGAATTCCATGGAGAAAGGAGCCTGGCAGGCTATAGTCCATGGGGTCAACAAAAAGTCGGACATGACTGAGCGACTAATGCTTTCAGAGATCAGCTAGATTAACTTTCTCATTTTCTAGACAAGGAAATTTAATACCCAGACTTCAACGAAGTCTTAAGGAACTTAACTTAGATTCTTATATTATGATTTACTCATCTATGAATGGAGGAGGGACTTGAGGCTACTTTTTTTAGCAGATAAATCATAAAGTGATTTTGTTTCTGCCAAGGAAACATTCGGAGAAGGCAATGGCACCCCACTCCAGTACTCTTGCCTGGAAAATCCCATGGACAGAGGAGCCTGGAAGGCTGCAGTCCATGGGGTTGCTGAGGGTCGGACACGACTGAGTGACTTCACTTTTCACTTTTCACTTTCATGCATTGGAGAAGGAAAAGGCAACCCACTCCAGTGTTCTTGCCTGGAGAATCCCAGGGACGGGAGAGCCTGGTGGGCTGCCGTCTCTGGGGTTGCACAGAGTCGGACACAACTGAAGCGACTTAGCAGCAGCAGCAGCAGCAGCAAGGAAACATTTCATCATTATCTTTTTAATTCAACAAGGAGAAGTGATTTCACCTAAAAGACATACTTTCTTGGTTATTTAAAGTGATTTCTTTTTCTTCTTTATTTTCTTTTAATAAGACTATTTTTAGGTCCCGGGTTAAAATGGAACTAGTGACTGCAACATGAAATTAGAGCTTAGAGATGCGCTAAAACTCAAGACCAAGGCTGAACATTTTGGAAAAAATCTGATCTCATCCTTCAGTTTCTTTTCAAGTACTCAGAGCTATGATTCAGTAGCCCAAAGACAAGAAATGAAAAAAAAAAAAAAAGCTGACACCCAATGTCCAGAATTGTTGGCAGAACAATGTGGTCTACTCTCCAGGGCCAACATTTGAGAGAAAGATGCATCACAGCTCTGGCTGGACACCTTAGGTCAAGAATCAGTTTATGTACAACTAGAAGTCTGATAGGCAGTACGTTATTGGCAACTTCAGCTTTGTACACGATTCATTCAGTATAGAGTCCCTAAGTATCTTCTGAGATAGAAACTGGAAATTCCAATGGATTCCTTTACATCTCTATTCTTAGAAATTAAAACACAAGAAAACATGTTAGAGAATAAAATAACACAGGAAAGAAACCATCAACAATTAGTGGTTTGTAGGTCTGATTATGAAAGTGAAGCTTTTTTTTTTTTTTTGGCGTGATGCAAAGCACTGTATCCAAGTTGAAAAGAAAACACATCAGGAGAAAATACTTGCTATATGGGCTCTTAGAAGTTAATATTCTTGACATTCAAAATGGGATGGCAAAGTGGTCAATAACAGAAAATTAGCCCTAGAGAAAACAATGAAGGATATGGATAGATAGACTGCAAAGGAAAAGTAAAAATTACCAAAGACCATAATAGTCTTAATATGAATCAAAAATGCAAGATTTGTTCTCTTATTGATGCTTCCTGTCCAAGGGCCAGAGCTAGTAATATCTGGTACAGATTAAGAATAATGAAAATATCCATAATTATATTGGATATATATATATTGGTCGGGGAAACAGGCATGCTGTGACATGGGGATGGGGTGAGAATAAGCATTATTCAGAGAATTTAACAATTTAAATCATAATTTTTTAAGGCACACTGTAGCCTTTATTAATTGGTTTCCATTTTCATATTTTATAAGCAAATATCCTACAGTTGTATTGTTTAATTGCTAAGTCATGTATGACTCTTTGTGACCCCATAGCCCACCAGGCTCCTCTATCCATGGGATTCTCCAGGCAAGAATACTGGAGTGTGTTGCCATTCCCTTCTCTAGGGGATCTTCACCACCCAGGGGTCAAACCTGTGTCTCCCGCATTGGCAGGTAGATTCTTTACCACTGAGCCACCAGGGAAGCCGTTGAATCACAGTCTTCACAAATGTGAAATCTCGTGACAGGTGAACTTCTAAGAGCACCCCCCAAGCCCGCGATTTTCTGTCTGCCTGGGGTACAGATCTGTACTGTCCCACCCTTTGAGTGAGGGTGGGACTGTCAGTATGATGGGTGAGCATGCTTGGGATTAGGTTATGGTAGTTGACAAAGGTGCAAAGATTTTGCCGAGCTAATGAAGGTTGCCAGTCAGTGGGCTTTGAATTGATCAAAGGGAGATTATCCTCAGTGGGCCTGACCTAGTCAGGTGAGCCATTTATTTAAGGATCCAGAGGTAAGTGGTGAGAAGCAACTACAGATACCCTCATGCTGGCCTTGAGGAAGCAAACTGTCACACGGTGTCACCCACCACATGACAGAGAGTGGCAGCTGGCCTCTGCTTGCTGCAAGTCAGCCCTACAACCACAAGGAACTGGACTCCACCAGCAGCCTTGAACTTGGAAAGGACCCTGTGCCCCAGATGAGACTGTCTCCTTGAAAAGTGTTGTGAAAGTGTTAGTTGCTTAGCTGTGTCTGACTCTTTGCGATCCCATGGACTGTAGCCCACCAGGCTCTCCTGTCCATGGAATTCTCCAGGCAAGAAGACTGGAGTGGGTAGCCATTCCCTTCTCCAGGGGATCTTCCAGAGCCAGGGTTTGAACCCTGGTCTCCCGCTTTGCAGGCAGATTTTTTACCAAGGAAGACACCTTGAATGCAGTCTGCAAACCTTGAACAGAGAATCCAGTTGCTCAGACCCTCAGCCTACAGAAACTGTGAGATAATACGTGTGTTTTTTAAAGCTACAGAGTTAATGATTCCACAGTAACAGAAGACTTATACAGCAGTAGAAGAGTGATAGATACTTTGAGTAAATAAGTCTGACTTTGGGATTTATTCTGAGATAGTAATCAGATATTCAAACAAAAGCATACATATAAGGATGTTTGTTTTAGCACTATCTATGGGTGAAAGACAAACAACCTAAAAATCCAGCAACAGTGGACAGAGCTATGGGACTTGGACTCACTTTTCCACCTCCCTCCCCCACAGTTGAGTCAGACCCCTCTGGTAGCAAAGCAGATGGTTTCCATTTCCACCCCGAGGCTGGTAACACCCATGTTCTCACTTTCTGAACTGGGAGGAAGGCTGGGGACAGTTGGTGTGAAGGAGGTCACAGACGCCCACTGCCCTTGCCTGGAGCTCAGAAAATCTTCAAGGATAAATTCATTTCAATTTGCTGTCTGCCTTTAGTCAGTTTCCAGAATCCTAAAGTATTTTTACAGCTTTATACTTTCTTTTACCTTGAGTGGATTTGCTGAGCTCTTAACCTCACCATGGCTGGAAGTTCAAGTCATCTCTTGTTTATATAATAAACAAATCATAAAAAGAGGTCTTAGGGCTGTTGGAAGAGCTTAATATAAGGCCTAATGTAAAGTTTTGGGTCTGTAAGATCGTTGCTCAGAGTCACATGTGATGGTGTATCCTTGCATGGCCACTTTCTGATTTCTTGATTTTTCTGATTTTCTTTGTACAGGACTGTCCTGGCTGGTTCACTGTGGTCCCTTATAATGTCACGAGGAATATATAATATTCATGTTTGGTCTCTAGCTCATCCCTGTTCTAGGAAGCTAAGTTCTGGCTGACTAGACTGACTGCCTTGCATTCCAGCTGACTGTCATTGTGTAGTTCATATGGAAGATCTTCAGTAGTGGAGATGGATGGTGGGCAAGGAACCAGAAAACCAAGAATTAAACTCATTTCATTAAAAAGAAGATTCCTAACAAGGGAAAAATAAATAAAATGTGCTAGTTAGTAAACCCCACCTGGAGTCTGTTCCCTAAAACCATTCTCTCTCTGCTGATTAAGCATCTCACATATGACTTAGAGGCTACTCAGATGAGTAGATTTTGGTTTAATTAATCAAACTCCAGTAGCATGTTTGCCTGGATTCATGTGGATTGCAAATATCCATTCAATCAGAAACTTATAAATGAAATGTTTACGTCTTCCAGCCTAAGTTTTATTTTGCCTGAGATGGTTTATGTTTCATTGACTGTTCATTGTATGCACTGTATCTTCTTCTCTGGCTAGGAGTCCAGGTGTTTGCGAACAAGAGCCCTTCATTGAGTCACCCTTCTCCAGAGCCATGTCTATTTTCTATGAATAAAATAAAATTTAATACATTATCTGGTAATGCCAGGCTTATGAATAGGAATATATAAAGCATAGAAAAGGAAACTGATTTCTGCCAACCTAAAAATACACTGAAAAAAGAAAGGAACTGCAAGATTGTACAAGCTTGGCTGTTCCTACTTTTACTGTTCTTTTTAGCAAAATTGACAGGCAGCTCGCCCATCAGGGAGCTTTGTCCCAGCAGCCAACTCAGTCTCAGGAGTGAGGGTGGCAGCTCAGTGGGATTCTCTTCCTGATGCCCTGATATCCCATCAGGGGGATTTGATGGACAGGCGCTGTTTACTGTGAGGGGCTAATGTTACCCTCCTTCCAAATGAATAGTTTAATAAACTAAGCATCCAAATGATGTTTAGGAAGATTCAAATCCTCCAGTCTCAAACTCCCAATTTTTCCACTAGAGAGAAAAACACAGATGGAAATGTAAGGAGAGTATTGGCGGTTTCTTAAAATCCTACAGGTTAAAAAAAAGTCTTAAGGAAAAAAATCTTGATTCTCTATATACACGTTTACTATATTAGTTTTTCTCTTTCTGACTTACTTCACTCTGTATGACAGGCTCAAGGTCCATCAACATGTCTACAAATGACCCTATTTTGTTCCTTTTTATGGCCGAGTCATATTCCATTGTATATATGAACCACATCTTTATCCATTCCTTTGTTGATGGACATCTTATTTGCATGGCAGAAATAGAAACACCGACAGAGAATAAATGTATGGAGATACCAACAGGGAAGGGATGGGGTGGGAAGAATTGGGAGATTGGGATTGATACATATATACTATTGATGTGTGTGTGTGTGTGCTCAGTCACTCAGTTGTGGCCAACTCTTTGTCACCCCATGGGCTGTAGCCCACTGGCTCCTCTGTCCATGGGATTCTCCAGGCAAGAATATTGGGGTGGGTTGCCAGTTCCTTCTCCAGGGGATCCTCCTGACCCAGAGATTGAACCTGGGTCTCTCACATTGCAGGCAGATTCTTTACCATCTGAGCCACCAGGAAGTCCAGTATGTATAAAATAGATAACTAATGAGAACCTACTGTGTAGCACAGGGAACTCTATTTAATGTACTATGATGACCTGAATGGGAGGGAAGTCCTAAAGGGGGTAATATATGTATATGTATGGCTGATTAATTTTGCTGTACAGCAGAAACTAACACAACACTGTAAAGCAACTATACTTCAATAAAAATCAATTAAGAAAATCTTGCCTGAATTTTATTGCATGCCGTAAAATGATTGCTGGTGAAGAGCAGTTTCTCTTCTGTGAGGGGAAGACTATGAGGTTGTCTTTTAGACAGTAGAGGACTGATGCTGTTCCTCAGCATTTAACAAATTTGCAATGAGAGAATAATGACCATGGCAGATAGTGATACTAAACTAAGAGTAAACAATAATGTCGTGAGTCTTGGCGAGCAGAGTCTTTGCTTCCAGCCCCACTGTTACCCTTGCTCTTTCCTTTCTTTCTTGGCCAATCTTCTTGGAAAACTGGTTTATATTTGCTATTTTTGCTTCTTTCCCTCTCAACGCATAATGAGAGCACTGGGGGTAAGAATACACCATTTATTTTCCACAATTTCAACCTTGGAATAATACACAGGGTTGGTTTTCACTGTGTATCTGCCTTAAGTTATTCCCCCTTTACACTCTTGCCATACAAAATGCTTTCTAATCTCCCGTGTTCTCTGGCCTTTTAACTACTAACACATTCCTATTAATAGATTAGCTTTGATTGTCTCCTAACTGGCAGGTCATACAGATTCTGTCCAAATAAATATAGATTGTATCCAGGTAAATATAGGTCTCCATCTCTGTATTTTTGTTATTAGGGACTTTATTCCCGACTTCAACCCTCACTTTATGGTTTTTATTTTTCCAACCAGATTGGCTATACCATTATTTCAAAAAAATTGGGTGATAGAGAAGGCTCAGTTTCTTCTCTGAGGTAAATGCAAATTAGATTCCCCCCCTGATTTTTCACAGAAGAGGGGCTGAATTTTTTGACAATAACATGCAAATGGGAATCACAGTATCCTTTGCTGGGAGGGTCTGCTCCCCGGAGACTCACTGTCTCTCACTTTGTATGTGTCATTCCATCCAAGCCTGGGGGCATTTTGTTGGCTGGTTGCAGGACTCCCTTCCAGAAGGGACTGTCTGATCATGAGCTTGGTTTTCACTGAACAGAAGCTGGTTTGATGGTGGATACAGCTTTTAGGGGCAAGTTCATTGCAATGAAAGTATACTATTACTGATTCTTGCTGAAGTTTGTGAGTTAAAGCAGATCTGTTTCAGTCTACCTCTTGGATAACCTCCCAGTGCCAAAATTCTGGAGGAGCTACCAAGCCTGCTAAGATTGGGCCCCCCCCACCCCACTAGAGCATGCAGACCTGGGTCCCCAGGGCAGTTTACAGTGATGCAGGTATCTCCCGTGATGGGCGAGTGGACCTGCAGCGTACCTGACCTCAGCCATCCTGAGGATAAAGCTGCAGATGTGGGATGGAGGCCAAGCCAGGTGTTGGGGTGGGGAGATTCAGGGGGACACAGTCCAGGAGCACAGGGGCTCCAAGGACAGAAGTTCGCTGTTGTTTGACTGGATCAGTCAATCCTTCACACGGAAATGGTTCAGAGCCCCAGGCAGCCCAAGGAGACTTTCCTCTGGAAGATTTTCACGGGCATTCAGGTGGGGCATCTTCTGTGAGAGGATCTGAGCTTCTGCAGCTAGCCCTGTACACACAGAATGGCAGCCTGTTTAGCAAGGCCCTGTGTGGAGCATCTATGCACCCGGAAGAATGCCTGGAATGGCACTGCTGCAGTTACCGTGGGGACAGCTAACTTTGGTGATTGTCTTTCCTACTTGTCAGGAGGATGTTGGGGGCCACATCTTCTGATTTGATTGGGGCGCTCACGCCTAGTCAGCAGGCTCGGCGGGAAGCCACCCAATTACATCTTCCTCCCCAGCCAGTACATGCTCTGAGGAACAACTTTCATTATGTTCCATGTTTCAAAAACACACCCTAGATGATGTAACTTCAGGCCAGACAGTTGAATCCATGATTTCTGTGCTCTTTTCTTTCAGGGAAGACATATTTGGCAAGTCTTCTTTAGTTGAGTGAGAGTCTCAATTCATGGAGCAAAGTATTTATATGTTTTTATGGTCACTTTTTGAAAGGCACCACTGGGATTTGAACCCAGGATCCCCTGTTTACTAGACAGACTCTTTAACCAACTAAGCCAAGGGACCAAAGATGCCATTTGGGTTTCCCTTGTGGTTCAGTTGGTAAAGAATCCATCTACAGTGCAGAAGACCTGGGTTCGATCCCTGGGTTGGGAAGATCTCCTGGAGAAGGGAAAGGCTACCCACTCCAGTATTCTGGCCTAGAGAATTCCATGGACTGTATAGTCCACGGGGTGGCAAAGAATCTGACATGACTTTCACTTTCATAGTCACTTTATACAAAAAATGAAATATGTGCCATCCTGGATAGTAGGGGGATTTAGGGGAGAATGGATACATGTATGGCTGAGCCCCTTCACCTGAAACTATCACAACACTGTTAATTGGCTATTTTGTATCCCAATACAAAATAAAAAGTTAAAAAAAATTTACTTATGTTAATATAGCTGTAGTGTACTCACTGTCATGGCAGTATAGGTTTCCGTGGTGATTACACTCCATTTATAACCATTGTTCCTTTCAATATATTTATATTTATCATGTAACTTATGCTTTAGAGTTTCCCCTACATTTTGCCATTTGAACTGAGAGTTCCAAAGAAGAGCAAGGAAAGATAAAGTCTAACTCAGTGATCAATTCAAAGAAATAGAGGAAAACAATAGACTGGGAAAGACTAGAGATCTCTTCAAGAAAATCAGAGATACCAAGGGAACATTTCATACAAAGATGGGCACAATAAAGGACAGAAATGGTATGGACCTAACAGAAGCAGAAGATATTAAGAAGAGATGGCAAGAATACACAGAACAACTATACAAAAAAGATCTTCATGATCCAGATAACCACGATGGTGTGACCACTCACCTAGAGCCAGACATCCCTGGAATGTGAAGTCAGGTGGGCCTTAGGAAGCATCACTACAAACAAAGCTGGTGGAGGTGATGAAATTCCAGTTGAGCTATTTCAAATCTTAAAAGATGATGCTGTGAAAGTGCTGCACTCAATACTATAGCAAATTTGGAAAACTCAGCAGTGGCCACAGGACTGGAAAAGGTCAGTTTTCATTCCAGTCCCAAAGAAGGCAATGCCAAAGAAAGCTCAAACTACAGCACAATTGCATTCATCTCACACGCTAGCAAAGTAATGCTCAAAATTCTCCAAGTCAGACATCAACAGTACATGAACCATGAAATTCCAATGTTCAAGCTGGGTTTAGAAAAGACAGAGGAACCAGAGATCAAATTGCCAAGGAGTACATCAAGGCTGTATATTGTCACCCTGCTTATTTAACTTATATGCAGAGTACATCATGTGAAATGCTGGCCTGGATGAAGCACAAGCTGGAATCAAGTTGGATCATTGAAAAAGCAAGAGAGCTCCAGAAAAACATCTACTTCTGCTTTATGGACTATGCCAAAGCCTTTGGATGTGTGCATCACAATAAACTGTGGAAAATTTTTAAGCAGATGGGAATACCAGACCACCTTACCTGCCTCCTGAGAAATCTGTATGCAGGTCAATTATAACCAGACATGAAACAATGGACTGCTTCCAAATTGGGAAAGGAGTATGTCAAGGCTGTATATTGTCACCTTGCTTATTTAACTTCTATGCAGAGTGCATCATGTGAAATGTCTGGATTTCAAACTAAAGGCTGGATGAAACACAAGCTGGAATCAAGATTACATGGAGAAATATCAATAACCTCATTTATGCAGATGACACTACCCTTACAGCAGAAACTGAAGAGGAACTAAACACCCTCTTGATTAAAGTGAAAGAGGAGAGTGAAAAAGCTGGCTTAAAACTCAACATTCAAAAAACTAAGATCATGGCAGTCAGTCCCATCACTTCATGGCAAATATATGGGGAGACAGTGACAGACTTTATTTTCTTGGGTTCCAAAATCACTGCAGATGGTGACTGCAGCCATGAAATTAAAAGGCTCTTCCCTGCTTATTTAACTTCTATGCAGAGTACATCATGAGAAACGCTGGACTGGAAGAAACACAAGCTGGAATAAAGATTGCTGGGAGAAATATCAATAACCTCAGATATGCAGATGACACCACCCTTATGGCAGAAAGTGAAGAGGAACTAAAAAGCCTCTTGATGAAAGTGAAAGTGGAGAGTGAAAAAGTTGGCTTAAAGCTCAACATTCAAAAAACAAAGATCATGGCATCTGGTCCCATCACTTCATGGGAAATAGATGGGGAAACAGTGGAAACAGTGTCAGATTTTGTTTTTTTGGGCTCCAAAATCACTGCGCATGGTGACTGCAGCCATGAAATTAAAAGACGCTTACTCCTTGGAAGGAAAGTTATGACCAACCTAGATAGCTATTGAAAAGCAGAGACATTACTTTGCCAACAGAGGTCCGTCTAGTCAAGGCTATGGTTTTTCCTGTGATCATGTATGGATGTGAGAGTTGGACTGTGAAGAAGGCTGAGCGCCAAAGAATTGATGCTTTTGAACTATGGTGTTGGAGAAGACTCTTGAGAGTCCCTTGGACTACAAGGAGATCCAACCAGTCCATTCTGAAGGAGATCAGCCCTGGGATTTCTTTGGAAGGAATGATGCTAAAGCTGAAACTCCAGTACTTTGGCCACCTCATGTGAAGAGTTGACTCATTGGAAAAGACTCTGATGCTGGGAGGGATTGAAGGCAGGAGGAGAAGGGGACGACAGAGGATGAGATGGCTGGATGGCATCACTGACTCGATGGACGTGAATCTGAGTGAACTCTGGGAGTTGGTGCTGGACAGGGAGGCCTGGTGTGCTGCGATTCATGGGGTCTCAAAGAGTCGGACACGACTGAGCGACTGAACTGAACTGAAATGTTCCTTGGAAGAAAAGCTGTGACAAACCTAGACAGTACATTAAAAAGCAGAGACACTACTTTGCCAATAAAGGTCTGTCTAGTCAAAGCTATTGTTTTTCCAGTAGTCACGTATGGATGTGAGAGCTGGACTATAAAGAAAGCTGAGTGCCAAAGAAATGATGCCCTGAACTGTGGTGTTGGAGAAGATTCTTGAGAGTCCCTTGGACTGCAAGGAGATCTAACCAGTCCATCCTAAAGGAAATCAGTCCTGAATATTTATTGGAAGGACTGATGTTGAAGCTGAAATTCCAATACTTTGGCCACCTGATGTGAAGAGCTGACTCCTTAGAAAAGACCCTGATGTTAGGAAAGATTGAGGGCAGGAGGAGAAGGGGACGGCAGAGGATGAGATGGCTGGATGGCATCACCGACTTGATGGACATGATTTTGAGCAAGCTCTGGGAGTTGGTGGTGGACAGGGAAGCCTGGCATGCTGCACTCCATGGGGTTGCAGAGTCGGACATGACTGAGCGACTGAACTGACTGACTGATTCTCATCCAAATCCAACTCCCATCCAGCCTGGAGCATAACATTGAGCAGAGTTCCCTGTGCTATAGTCTTGGTCCTTGTTGGATATCTGTTTTAAATACAGCGGTGTGTACATGTCCATCCCAAAGTCCCTAACTTTACCTACCCCCCAGCAACCATAAGTTTGTTTTCTGAGAGTCTCTTTCTGTTTTAAAAGTAAGTTCATTCGTATCATTTCTTTTTAGATTCCACATATAAGGGATGTCAAATGATATTTTACCTTCTCTGTCTGACTTACTTCACTCAGTGTGATACTCTCTAGATCCATCCATGTTGCTGTAAATCTAGCCCTTCTGTTAAAACATAATTTTATTTGATATATACTTCTAGGTTGATTTTTTCTCTCTCTCCACACTTTGAACATGTTATTCTAACATTGTCTGGCTTCCATTTCTGTTCTTGAGAGCCGGGCTGTTAGTCTAAAACTAATTTATTTGTAAATAATCTGTCTTTGTTCTCCTTCCTCCCACTCCATGAGTCTTCTTATATTATTCATCTTTGTTTCTTTGGTGTCATAGAGCTTTACTATGTCTCAGTGTTGAATTAGGAGCTTGCTTTTATTTTTTCTATTCAAGATTTATTTTTAGGCTTCTTGAATATGAAGATATGCTTATTTAATCAAATCTGGAAAATTCACAACCATTGCATCTTCAAATATTGCTATCTCTAAACCCAAATAATTCTTACCCTTTAGCTGATTTCTTTGGAACTATAAGTAAGTATATGGTAGCCCCTTTAAGTTCCATCTTCTACACATTTTAACATTTAAAAAACACTTTCTGTGTCTTTGTTTTCTTGTATTGCATCAGATTTCTCTTCCAACTCAACAATTATCTTTGGTTGTATCTCACCTGCTGTTTAATCCATCCATTGAGCTTTTAATTTTGAATTCTTAATGTTTCACTTCTAGACATTTTATTTGGTCTGATTCCACCTGATTGCCTCTTATTTTTGCAACACACTTTAAGTTTTTGAAATACTAAACATACTTTATATTTTGACTTGTTCTAATACCCTCCAACTTAGCAGATCTGTTTCTGGGGTCTTCTGACTCTCGCTCCTGGTGCCTTGCTCCCTTGCATGTTTAGAGCATCACGGCTGGGAGGGAGTTCACGTCCCTTGAGATTTTGTATGTGGGCATTATGTGCGGCACAGATTCAGTGTGCATTTGTGTTTCCTTCTGACAAGTGCTTGGGGAAAAAATCAATCCATGGCACTTTCAATTAAATTTTTAGGATTTTCCAGCCCCACAGGTAATGTGAATTTAAGGCACATGTCCAGGACATTTTAATCATATTTGCTTCTCTGCTCAGAGTCTAGGATGAGCCATTCAAGTTCCCCTGTGCAGAATAATTCCTTCCACCTCCCACCACTTCTCTGGTCTGGTTTCTCCATATTTGGAGGCTCTGGTTTGCATGGGGGTCTCTGCTTGGCTCCCTTCAATGCTTGGGCTCATTAAAACTTGGGGATGAGCAGACGCTTTCAGTCAACTGGCTTCAAACACACTCTCCTGGGTTACACTTTCTTGTTCCTGTAAATTCTCCTGTCCTTACCTTTTTGCCAACTCAGCCATGCTCAATATTTTAAAATATATTATATCCAACATTTTATGAGTTTTTGTTCCAGAGGGTTTTCTTTATCAAGGTACTAGGCCACATTGCCTGGCATAGAAGACCACTGATTCCTTCTTTAAATTAATTTGGGTGCACTTATTTCTCAGCTTCTTCTTTTATAAGCCTCTGTCTTTTTTTATCCTCTCTTTGGGTTTTGCTTCCTATTTCCATATTTTATTCACCTTCAGGCCAGGAAGGAGGCCAGTCTGAGTCACTGCTCACTGAACACGCAAGGCTATTTTAGTATATTGCTTTAGGTGTTCCCCTTTGAATTGTGTTCAGACCTAAGTTAACTTTCTTCATCAGGTAATGTGCCCCTGGTGTCCACTCACCGAGCCGTGCTGGATCCAGCCTCTCTCTGCTCTTCAGCTGCTCTAGTTGTCACATCTTCTCTCATGAGTATACTCTGAACTTTTCCAGTTTGAATCCATTCATCTTGTTTCTACCCCGTCCTAGTTTCTTTAAAGGAGGCCCCGTGATTCTTCACATTTATGTGTCTTGCTCTTTGTAACTCACTTAACATTTCCTTTCTAAAATTTCTCATTCGTGTTGTTCAGTCTAAATTGCCAGTTGGGCCAATTTGTAAACCACATGCAAAACAATTCTTGCTCGGTCATGAATTTTACTAAACAGAGACATCTTGTTTGCTAACTTTACTTGAGTGTCTTCTTTGAATCTTGCTTTAATCACTGTAGAGTTTGTAGTAACTCCCCTACATAAGAACATTCAAGTTGTGAACTTTCAAAAATATGAACATGTGTTCACATGTCCAATCACAGAAGTTAGTTCACACATCTGGTGTACATTGTCGTGTGTGCACATCCTCTACAAGGGGTTGTGGTTTTGTGTACTTTACTGTACGGTACTCTATAAAGCACAGTGTATATAGGGTACAGTATGTTTATTGCAAGCCCAGGATGTCTGGAAGCAAGAAATAGTTAGAATTGAATCCAGCAAGGAACCAGAACCTGAGCCATCAAACTCAGGTATGAGTGACATCACAGCTTACCCTCCATCCCCTATTGCTGACGATCCTTCAGCTCTACCATCTCCCACCTCCTCTCCCTCCTCTAGTCAGTAACTCCTCTTGCCTGTTCACTCAATCCCAGCCCTCGTATGCCAGCTGTTGTACTGTACCACTGTACTTTCTAAGGTACAATACTGAGAGATTGAAAATGCTTTACTTTTGTTTGCTTTTTATGTATTATTTGTGTAAGAAGTATTATACACCTATTACAGCATGGTACTATACAGCTGATTGTGTTAGGTGGGTACTTAGGCTGATGTTGTTGGACTTACTAACAAATTGGACTCTCAGAACAGAGCTCATTCTTATGTAAGGGACTTACTGTCTCTCATTTCATCCTCTCAATCCTCTCCTAAGAAGTAGGTATTACTTAAAATCTCCATTTTATAGAAGAAAATGCTGAGGCATACACAGATTAACTATCATGCCTACATTTTCTTGACAGTGAATAACAGATTTGACCTAGACAGTTGATTTCAGAGCTCACATCTTTACCAGTATAAGCACTGCATTTCAATAAATAAAACAATGTATGTATACTAACTAGCCCAGTTTGTGTCACATAATACCTTGTTCATATCCTCAGATATGTATGATTTAGGGGGACTTGTGTGGTTTTGAGGGGCTTTCCAGGTGGTTCTAGTGATAACAAACCCACCTGACAATGCAAGAGAATAAGAGATGTGGGTTTGATGCCTGCATTGGGAAGATACCCTGGAGGAGGGTAGGGCAACCAGCTCCAGTATTCTTGCCTGAAGAGTCCCAAGGACAGAGGAGCCTGGTGGGTTACAGTCCATAGGGTTGCAAAGAGTTGGACATGACTGAAGTGACTTAGCACGCATGACCATGGGATCTCTTTATAGCAAAAAAAAAAAAAATTGGACTGGATGAAGTAAAAGCTGGAATCAAGATTACAGGGAGAAATAGCAATAACCTCAGATATGCTGATGACACCACACTTATGGCAGAAGGTGAAGAGGAACTAAAGAGCCTCTTGATGAAAGTAAAAGAGGAGAGTGAAAAAGTGGACTTAAAACTCAATATTCAAAAAACAAAGATCATGGCATCTGGTCCTATCAATTCATGGCAAATAGATGGAGAAACAATGGAAACAATGAGAGATTTTACTTTCTTGGGCTTTAAAGCACTGCAGATGGTAACTGCAGCCATGAAATTAAAAGACACTTGCTCCTTGGAAGAAAAGCTATTATAAGCTTAGACAGCATATTAAAAAGCAGAGAAATTATTTGCCGACAAACGTCCATTTAGTCAAATGTATGGTTTTTCCAGTAGTCATGTATGGATGTGACAGTTGGACCATAAAGAAAGCTGAGCACTGTAGAATTGATGCTTTTGAACTGTAGTGTTGGAGAAGATTCTTGAGAGTCTCTTGGATAGCAAGGAGATCCAACCAGTCAATTCTAAAGGAAATCAGTCTTGAATATTCATTGGAAGGACTGATGCTGAGCTGAAACTCCAATACTTTGGCCACCTGATGTGAAGAGCTGACTGTTAGGAAAAGACCCTGATGCTGGGAAAGATTGAAGGTAGGAAGAGAAGGGGATGACAGAGGATGAGATGGTTGGATGGTATCACTGACTTGATGGACATAAGTTTGAGCAAGCTCAGTGAGTTGGTGAAGGACAGGGAAGCCTGGTGTGCTACAGTCCGCAGGGTTGCAAAAAGTCGGACACAACTGAGTGACTGCACTGAACTGAAAATTGACCATGTAGTAGCTGGAAACCTAATTACAATAAGAGAAACTTTGGACTTGTGTTATAAACTCTTGAAATTAGATCAGAATCCTTAGACCATCCTCCTTATGGCTACTTAATCCCAATTCAAAAGCCACATGCAAACTTTTAAATCTGATTGGGGCTAGAAACCTCCCTTTTTAATATAGCAAATTGAATAACCTGCTTGCTAAAACCATCTCTTGATTCAGGTTGGATATCAGAATCCTGCTATCAGTACTGTTATGCACAACTTACTTCCTTTATAGAACTTTTTTTTTTTTAACCATGAAGAACTCGTATTTAATTGTTAATCTCTGCATTGAACTCTGAGCAGAAGCAGCAAATCCCATAATTCTTGAAACACAGATTTTTTTTTTGTTTAGAAACCTGGATATGGCAGAAAGCAGTGAAAGTAATGAGAGCCTCTGTGTATTTGAGAGCTCTCTGTGGGGCACATACCCTGGTCTCAGGTGCACTACGGTGGGACCATGGTGTCTGCATCCATCAGCTCCTGGAGCTTGAAAGGCCCTTGAAGACAGTCAAGTCCAACAGCTTTACTTTGCAGGGGGAAGTGGAGCTCAGAGAAGAGAAGTCATGTGCCATCACAGAAGCGTGGGTCTGAACCATTTCTCTCTCCCTCTTTTTCTGTGGTTCAGAACAGAGGAACTTTATTTGGCTTAATTGTTTTTTACAAATAGTTTTGCAACTGAACGTGACAGCATCACAAACTGTCTGTTATTTCTATTTGTTTCGTTAAGTCTGCACATACTTTTCTATTCTCCTGCAGGATGAAGGCCCACAAGAGACGGAGGGTTTAGCCCTAAAAGTGGAGACTCAGTTTGGCCAGTTTTCAGATTCTGTGATTATGAATTTATGAATGACAACTTACAAGATGAACTGCCCGCTTGCCTGCAGTTCAGAAAGCTCAGGAGGAGAGTCAGTGGGGACCAGAATCATGGGTGTTTTCTGATACTGAGTCATCCCAGGCATTCTGCTTCATGCTGGTACTTTAACAATGTTCCCTGTTACAGAGATCTGGAATAGCTGCTGGAATCTAAAACCAAAGAATTCGACCCATTATATGTGTCTAACTCTAACAGTGCTGTAGTTTATTACTTAGTGGAAGTGAAAATGTTAGTCACTCAGTCTTGTCCAACTCTTTGCAACCCCATGGACTGTAGCCCACCAGGCTTCTCTGTTCATGGGATTCTCCACGCAAGAATACTGGAATGGGTTGCCATTTCCTTCTTCAGAGAATCTTTCCAATCCAGTGATCAAATTCGGGTCTCCTGCATTGCAGGCAGATTCTTTACCATCTGAGCCACCAGGGAAGACCCAGTTTATTACCTAATCTTATTTGAAAACCATTGTTATAACTATGCAGAATTACCTATTTGGCATTTAGGAAAAAACAACAACAGTTTTGGGACTTCCCTGGTGGTCCAGTGGTTAAGACTCTGCTTCCACTGCAGGGGGAATGGGTTCAGTCCCTGGTTGGAGGCTAAGATCCCACATGCTACACAGCTTGGCTGAAATATCTTGAAAAGAAAAAGTTTCCTTTCCACATGTGCAGCTGTAGTAGAAATATGAGTTATGCCAAGGAATGGCCATTTCTGACAACATGGACTTGACAACGGCTTGGCCATGTGGGAAGTTAGAGGTCAAAGACCATAAGGAGAAAGGTCTTCTTTGAGTTATAAGAAATAGTGTGGCCCAGAGAATCCCAGATAGCTTTCCAAAGTCATGGACAAAGACTTTGGAGGTCAAATCCGAACACATCTCAGGAATTTTCCAGGATACACTTCAACTTCTATGCAACACCATTCTAATTTGGTTGTGGTAAATATAGGCTTCTGATCAGCAACTTGTCAAATACATTTATTTTTAAATCCCTCTTTACTTAAAAGCACATCTGCGGACTATTCTTAGCAGAGCAGTAACATCAGTGACGCTCTTTCTAACAGACTGCGACAATGAAGGGCTCTCAGGGGTTAAATTTCGGCTGGCTAAATCGTGTCTTGAAAATAGAAACTCTGCACAGTAAAGTGCCCTGGCCTCTGTGGGCATCAGGAACCTGCCCTTTTGTCTTAATAAGAAAAATGGTTGTGATCAAACATATTCTGTGGCTCCTTTTAAAACCCAATCTGTAAAACAGCTTGTATATTAAAGACATAGATAATGCATTTGCATGAGTAAGGAAAGTGGTGTACTTCATAAATACATTGTTGTTCGGTTGCTCAATGGTGTCCGACTCTTGCAACCCCATGGACTGCAGCACCCCAGGCTTCCCAGTCCTTCACCATCTCCTGAAGTTTGCTCAAACTCAGGTCCATGGAGTTCGTGATGCCATCCAACCATCTCATCCTCTGTCGTCCCCTTCTCCTCCTGCCCGCCATCCTTCCAAGCATGAGTCTTTTCCAATGATAAATACATAACATCTGAGAAAATATACTGTACCGAAAGGTGATTCGTAAGAGGGCAGCTTGTTGGAATTAAGCTGTCCTTCCACGGGACAAAGGGAAAAGCATTTCAGTGTGCAAAAACCTTTGCAGAGCATTTGTCTTTTTGCCTCAGAGCACAAGCAACCCTTTGAGGGTCAGCTAGAACCTTTCAGAGGCAGCTAACTTGTTTTCTAAGATTGTATTTTAAGTGGATTGAAAAGTTAGAATGCCTGTTAGCTCTAGCCATCGGTATGGCTATGAAATGGACCAAATTTGCCTGTAAGTTCCTTTCCTCCCACTGCAGTCAGATGCAGCTGCTTCATGCTGCTCTTTGCTCATTCCCTGGGGGCCTCACAGGGTCCCCGAAGCCCTAAGCTTCCGGCTTGTCTCCTTCCCTCCACTGTATTCCATTCTAAGGAAGGAGACCACTCCTCTGACACAATGGGTACTATTTTTGGTGTTGTTTTCTTTTGAACTTTTTATTTTGAATTGGAGTGTAGCCGATTAACAATGCTGTGATAGTTTGAGGTGAACAGTGAAGGGACTCAGCCAAGCATATACATGTATCTATTCTCCCCCAACTCCCCCCCTCACCATCCAGGCTGCCACATAATATCGAGCAGATTTCCCTGTGCTATACAGCAGGTCCTTGTTGGTTATCCATTTTAAACACAGTAGTGTGTACATGTCCATCCCAAACTCCCTAACTATCCCTTCCCCCTCATCCTTCCCCTCCACCCCTCCATCCCCAGCAACCATATGTTAATTCTCTAAGTTTGTGATTCTCCTTCTGTTTTGTAAGTTCATTTGTATCAACACAATAGGTAATGGGTCTTCAAACTGATCCTGGTTAATGTGTCGAACCAATATGTTAACCCTGTAAATGGACTGAATGTTTTATCCCAGATAAAATGTGTGCGTCTTCTGAAAACCCTGAGCAAGTGGCGCTGATGTTGGAATGGGTACATCCTCTGGTTGGTTGAGCAGCTAAGACTTCTGGTCCCATTATGCGCATGTGAGGGGCCCTGTTTTCAAAAGTATGACTATTCTTTAGACTTAGAAGCACCTGTACGCACGCTTAGGTGTTTATATAGCAAACACATGGGTTTTCATAGGATGAGAAGTTGTGTGATGGGCATCAGGTTTAACCCCACTTTTCATGTCAGGAAAGAAATGGCCAGTTGGGCCCCCAGATAGTCTTAAAAGCCAGGCAAGGGACAGCCCTGGGGCTTAAATAGGCAAGCACAGTGTACCTCTGTGAAGACTTTCAGAATTCAACTGTCTTTCCATTGAACAAATAAAAAACAGTCAAGTCGAAGCACAGTGGGATTTACCTTCACCACATTGAGTGGGTGGAAATCCCATTACCATGAACAGATTTACAGACGTAAGTCCGACTCATCCACAGGGGACCTTTTGCAAACTTTGTATGATGAATAATAATGATTAAAATAAAGTCTTAGGACTGAATATTCTGTGCATATTAATGGGAAGTAGCTTTAGTTTTCATATCACCAATTGCAGAGTAAAATCTTATTTTCAAACTGGCTCCTATACTGTGATTGGATTTTATCCAGTTAACTAATACTTAAACAGGCTTCAAGGCCATTTGTCCATATATATCCTGACAAAACTTAGTCTCAAGCAAAAACACCCAAAATGAAGGTCTTAAAATTCACATTACGTTATTTCATGTTGCTGTTGTTGTTTAGTTGTTCAGTTGCTCAGTTGTGTCCAACTCTCTGCAACCTCTTGGTGAGTGTGTGTGTATATATATATAAGAAAGTAAGTAAACTAAAGAAAAAGTTAGATTTTTCTCTGGTGGTAGCTAGTTATTTAAAGAACTGGACACTGTCCATTAACAGACGAATGGATAAAAAAGATGTGGTACATATATACAGTGAAATAGTACTCAAAATGATACAAATGAACTTTCAAAACAGAATTCAAATGAATTCACGAACATAGAAAATAAACTTATGGTTACCCAAAGGGAAAAGACAAAGGGATAAATTAGGAGTTTGGGATTAACATATACACACTACTGTATATAAAAGAACCAACAAGGCCCTACTGTAGAGCACAAGGAACTCTATTCCATATCTTGTAGCAACCCATAATGGAAAAGAATATATATGTACATATACATAACTGAATCACTTTACTGCACACTTGAAATTAATACTTTATAAATTAACTACACTTGAAAAAAAGAAGTAGGCCCTTGCTCCATTCCATTCTTCATTTAAAAAACATTTATAGGATTTTTTTCATTTAAGGAAATATTTTCCCTTTGTAGAGAAGACAATGTCTTTTTTTTCTGGGTTGAAATACGGACTCACAGAAACTGAAACTTCTCTTCATTTATGAATGATCATCAACAGACCCATAAAAAGGGAGAACTTCACTCAAATCAGTAGTCTTGAAAAAAAGAGTAAAAAAGCTAAATAAAGCTCGAGTTAGTGAATGGGTTTCCTATTATTGTCTGTTCCTATGTTAGCTGCTGTTCAGTCACAGTTATGGTACAAGCCACTCCTGATCCCTTGAAATACCATCATTTAGTGAATTCTGTATAGATTTGCTATTAAGTTCAGTTCAGCTCAGTCCCTCAGTTGTGTCCAACTCTTTGTGACCCCATGGACTGCAGCACGCCAGGCCTCCCTGTCCATCACCAACTCCCAGAGCTCACTGAAACTCATATCCATCAAGTCGGTGATGCCATCCAACCATCGCATGCTCTGTCGGCCCCTTCTCCTCTCGCCTTCAGTCTTTCCCAGCATCAGGGTCTTTTCAAATGAGTCAGTTCTTCACATCAGATGGCCAAAGTATTGGAGTTTCAGCTTCAGCATCAGTCCTTCCAATAAATATTCAGACTGATTTCCTTTAGGATGGACTGATTGAATCTCCTTACAGTCCAATGGCCTCTCAAGAATATTCTCCAACAACACAGTTCAAAAGCATCAATTCTTTGGCACTCAGTTTTTTTTTTTTTTTATAGTCCAACTCTCACATCCATACATGACTCCTGGAAAAATCAAAGCTTTGACTAAACAGACCTTTGTTCGAAAAATTATTTTTCTGCTTTTTAATATGCTGTCTAGTTTGGTCATAACTTTTCTTCCAAGGAGCAAGCGTCTTTTAATTTCATGGCTACAGTCACCATCTGCAGTGATTTTGGAGCCCCCCAAAATAAAGTTTCTCCCTGTTTCCAGTGTTTCCCCATCTATTTGCCATGAAGTGATGGGACCAGATGCTATGATCTTCGTTTTCTGAATGTTGAGTTTTAGGCCAAATTTTTCACTCTCCTCTTTTACTTTCATCAAGAGGCTCTTTAGTTCTTCCTCACTTTCTGCAGTAAGTGTGGTGTCATCAGCATATCTGAGGTTATTGATATTTCTTTCATCAATCTTGATTCCAGCTTGTGCTTCATCCAGCCCAGCACTTCTCATGATGTACTCTGCATATAAGTTAAATAAGCAGGGTGACAATATACAGCCTTGACGTACTCCTTTTCCTATTTGGAATCAGTCTGTTGTTCCATGTCCAATTCTAACTGTTGCTTCCTCACCTGCATACAGATTTCTCAGGAGGTAGGTCAAGTGGTCTGGTATTCCCATCTCTTTCAGAATTTTCCACAGTTTATTGTGATCCACACAGCCAAAGGCTTTGGCATAGTCAATAAAGCAGAAATAGATGTTTTTCTGGAACTCTCTTGCTTTTTCAATGATCCAGCAGATGTTGGCAATTTGATCTCTGATTCCTCTGACTTTTCTAAATCCAGCTTGAACATCTGGAAGTTCATGGTTCATGTACAGTTGAAGCCTGACTTGGAGAATTTTGAGCATTACTTTGCTAGCATGTGAGATGAGTGTAATTTTGCAGTAGTTTGAGCATTCTTTGGCATTGCCTTCCTTGGGATTGGAATGAAAACTAACCTTTTCCAGTCCTGTGGCCACTGCTGAGTTTTCCAAATTTGCTGCCACTTGACTGCAACACTTTCAAAGCATCATATTTCAGGATTTGAAATAGCTCCACAGGAATTCCATCACCTCCACTAGCTTTGTTTGTAGTGATGCCTCCTAAGGCCCACTTGACTTTGCATTCCAGGATGGCTGGCTCTAGGTGAGTGTCATACTGTCATGATTATCTGGGTCATGAAGATCTTTCTTGTATAGTTCTTCTGTGTATTCTTGCCACCTCTTCTCAATATCTTCTGCTTCTATTAGGTACATACCATTTCTGTCCTTTATTGTGCCCATCTTTGTATGAAATGTTCCCTTGGCATCTCTAAGTTTCTTGAAGAGATCTCTAGTGTTTCCTATTCTACTGCTTTCCTCTATTTTTTTGCATTGATCACTGAGGAAGGCTTTCTTAACTCTTAATGCGATTTTTTGGAACTCTGCATAAAATGGGTGTATCTTTCCTTTTCTCCTTTGCCTTTCACTTCTCCTCTTTTCATAGCTATTTGTAAGGCTTCCTCAGACAACCATTTTGCCTTTTTGCATTTCTTTTTCTTGGGGATGGTCTTGATCACTGCCTCCTGTATAATGTCATGAACCTCCATCCATTGTTCTTCAGGTACTCTGTCTATCAGATCTAATCCCTTGACTCTATTTGTCACTTCTACTGTACAGTCATAAGGGATTTGATTTAGGTCATACCTGAATGGTCTAGTGATTTTCCCTACTTTCTTCAACTTAAGTCTGAATTTGGCAATAAGGAGTTCATGATCTGAGCCACAGTAAGCTCCCAGTCTTGTTTTTGCTGACTGTATAGAGCTTCTCCATCTTTGGCTGCAAAGAATCTAATTAATCTGATTTCAGTGTTCACCATCTGGTGATGTCCAGGTGTAAAGTCTTCTCTTGTACTGTTTGAAGAGGGTGTTTGATGTGACCAGTGCATTCTCTTGGTACAACTCTATTAGTCTTTGCCCTCCTTCATTCTGTACTCCAAGGCTAAATTTGCCTGTTACTCCAGGTATTTATTGACTTCCTACTTTTGCATTCCAGTACCCTATAATAAAAAGGATATCTATTTTGGGTGTTAGTTCTAGAAGGTCTTGTAGGTCTTCAGAGAACTGTTCCACTTCAGCTTCTTCAGCATTACTGGTCAGGGCATAGACTTGGATTACTGTGATATTGAATAGTTTGCCTTGGAAATGAGCAGAGATCATTCTGTCATTTTTGAGATTGCAACCAGTTACCACATTTTGGACTCTTTTGTTGACTATGATGGCTACTCCATTTCTTCTAATGGATTCTTATCCACAGTAGTAGATGTAATGGCCATCTGAGTTAAATTCACCCTTTCTAGTCCATTTTAGTTCACTGATTCCTAAAATGTCAATGTTCACTCTTGCCATCTCTTGTTTGGCCACTTCCAATTTGCCTTGATTCATGGACCTAACATTCCAGGATCCTATGCAATGTTGCTGTTTACAGCATCGGAGTTTGCTACTATTACCAGTCACATCCACAACTGGGTGTTGTATTTGCTTTGGATCCGTCTCTTCATTCTTTCTGGAGTTATCTCTCCACTGATCTCCAGTAGCATATTGGGCACCTACAGACCTATGGAGTTAATCTTTCAGTATCATATCTTTTTGCCTTTTCATACTATTCATGGGGTTCTCAAGGCAAGAACACTGAAGTGGTTTGCAATTCCATTCTCCAGTATACCACATTTTGTCAGAAAAGTTCACCATGACCCATCTGTCTTGGGTGGCCCTACACGGCATGGCTTATAGTTTCATTGAGTTAGACAAGGCTGTGGTCCATGTGAGTTTCCCCCTCAGTCAGTCTCTCCCATCAGGAAGCTTCCATAAGCCTCTTATCTTTCTCCATCAGAGGGCAGACAGATTCATCGTTGTCTATGACATTAATGAAAAAAATTCCCTCCATGATGTTATAATACCAAGGCAAAGTTTGTGAACTAATTTTTAAGAAAATAAGCCAATTGCATTTATAATTATTTAGGTCTTTTCCTCTGTGATATAGCTTTGTCTCAATATTTTGAATAGAAAAAAATAATTCTTTGGTGGCTTAGATGGTAAAGAATCTGCACACAATGCAGGAGACCTGGGTTCAATCCCAAGGTTAGGAAGATCTCCTGAAGTAGGTAATGGTAACCCCCTCCAGTGTGCTTGCCTGGAGAATTCCACAGACATAGGGGCCTGGCAGGCTACAGCCCATGGTGTCACAAAGAATCAGACACAACTGCACGGCTGACACTTTCACTACTGCAAGAAAAGTGCCATATATACTTACAAAAATATATCTGTATTTTAAATTTAAACTGTGAATATTTTAAGTAAACTGAAAAGCAATGCTTCTTTAAGAGCCAGTTTGTCTCCTTGAAGACTGGACACAGAGGGCTGGGGGGGGATCAGTGGTTGAATGGCAACCAGGCAGGTGAGGAGTGGATGCCAGCTGAGAGGGGCCATTGGGAAAACCACGGGATGACCCAGACTGAAACAGGTCCCCTGATCTTCCTTTTCTTTGCCCTTCTCTGATGATAAGAGGGAGATTAAGTCAAGGAGAGAAGGAGCTTAGACCTAAGTGAGCCAAGTATGGACTTTTCACGGAAAAGCTGATAAAAATAAGGTCAAGGGTGGCAGTTAGATAAGAAGGCTTTCCAGAAGAAAGAGTAATAATAAAGATGAAAGTAACATACTTTCTCTGATATGTGACATTTTCTGAAAACTTCAGATTTCCCACAAATGTTTTCATGTCTATAAACTATATAAATATATATGTATCAAATGACCTGTCAATTAGTTTACTCAAAAATTACTGCTAAGACCAGTGTAGCTTCCATTCCCCGCCCCTAACTTCTGCCACCATTGTCTGTCTTTTTAAAAATATATTTATTTTATTTATTTATTCAGCTGTGTTGGGTCTTAGTTGTGCCATGTGGGCTGCCAAGGTATGTGAGATCTTAGTTCCCTGATCAAAGACTGAACCTATGTCCCCAGCATTGCAAGTAGGATTCTTAGCCACTGGACCACCAGGGAAGTCCTTGCCCTTTTCTAATTGGAGAAAAAGCCAGACTGGGTACCAGGACGATGCAAGGAGTAGGTCATTTACAACAGATCAAGGACGAAAGAAAATGCACTTACGTTGCTTTCTTTTTGCAAGTGCTGCTTTAAAATGTTTACAAATGTGTAATTTTCACCAACCTCCTAGGAGGTAGGTACTATGATTATCATGATTTTACGAATGAAGAAACTGTGGTTCAGAGAAGTTAGACTAGTTACCCTGAGTCACACGGCAAAGAGATGGTGGATACTGTTCAAGCACTTAGGCAGGCTCCAAAGCTCAAGCTCATGATTACTACACTTTGCAAAGACAACCCTGCCCCCAGCACCCACCACACTCATGTCCATGTTCAGATTGCAGGGAGCCTCTTCCTGGATAATACACAGAATTAAAACCACAGGAGATGGCATTTGAAATCAAATGCTACAATCCATAGTATTATGTGGGCATGATTGGATTAATTGTCCCCATCCACCAAGAAAGAATCAGATCTCAGCATAGTTGAGTTGAACTGAACTACTTATCTGATAAGAATTTTCCTTGAGTAGTTCATCAGCTTTTCCAAGAAGACACTTAAGGAAAAGATATGGAAGGAAGTATATGATGCTGAGTGCTTCCCCGATGGCTCTGTGGTAAAGAATCCACCAGCCAATGCAGAAGACTCAAGAGACGTGGGTTTGGTCCCTAGGTTGGGAAGATCGCCTGGAGGAGGAAATGGCAACCCGCTCCAGTATGCTTGCCTGGAGAATTCCACGGACAGAGGAGCCTGGTGGGCTAGAGTCCATAGAGTCGTGAAGTGTTGGATAGGAATGAAGTGACTAAGCATGTGAACATATGACGATGAAGAAAATTTAGTACAAAAAGTGTTGATGTCAGGAACTGAAATATACAATTTCAGATTAGCTGTATGTAGTAACAGTGCTTGAAATTATTTATTCATAGGGTTAAGGATCTGCAAACATTACGTATAGATCAGAGGCTTTTGATAAACACCAACAAAGAATTCACTTTTATGATGTAGACATGCATACTTTATGCTCAAAATAATAAGAGCAACTGGAGGTGTTCTCAAGCTATAAAGAGCCTACATACCTGAAATCTCAGCAGGCCAAGGTAATTGATCTTTAGTTATAGCTAAATGATATCATTAAATACTGGAATTTAAGAGTATTTTGAACTTTGATTCGAATTCCTTTTAACTTGAAGTGAATTCACATTCAATCTATACATAGCATTACCCTGCTAATGATGTTTCAGGATTAAAGAAATTCTGTCACTTAAAATCATGAAAAGGCTTCTCTCTCTAGATAAAGCAAACAGAGATACTTAGATATCCTTTCTCTCTTCTGATAAACTTTGCTTTATTGCAGGAAGACAAAACTTCAGTGTGAACAACCCTAATTGCTTCTCCACTTAATCAAGGTCCAGTCACTTCCACTGCCTTTGACTTACTCCTTCATCAAACATTTCTATGCCTTCTTCTCATTTTGAGATAATTTTAAGTTGATATGCAGTTGGAAGAGATAACACACAAAGATCCCATGGAAACTTTACTCTGATTTCCCCCAATGGTAACATCAATTTAAGCACAAAATCACAGCTAAGGTGTTGACACCATGAAGATGCAGAACAAGCCCATCAACATTGGGTCCTCTTGAGTTTCCCTTTTAGAGTTATGCCCACTTCCCTCTGTCTCTGTCCCCTCCTTCACCCTGTCCTTCACTAGTACCATCTTGTTATTTCAAGCGTGTTATATAAATGGAAACATACATTTATTTAGCCATTCACAGGTTGGAAGAAACCTGAGTTGTTTCCAGTGTCTAAGTATTATGAATAAAGCTACTGTGAACACTTTTCTATAGCTTTTTATATGAACGTGATTTTTCCTTTCTCTAGGATGAATACCTGGATGTGCAATTGCTGGGTCATTTCAGATTTACATAATTAGTTCTTTAAGGACTTCCCAGGTGGTGGTAGTGATAAAGAACCCGCCTGCCAATGTAGAAGACATGAAAGGTGTGTTTGATCTCTGGCTTGGGAAGATCCCCTGGAGGAGGGCATGGCAATCCATTCCAGTACTCTTGCCTGGGGAATCCCATGGACAGAGGAGCCTGGTGGGCTACAGTTCAGTTCAGGCACTCAGTCATGTCTGACTCTTTGTGATCCCATGGACCGAAGCACACCAGGCTTTCCTGTCCATCACTGACTCTTGAAGCTTGTTTAAACTCATGTCCATCAAGTTGGTGATGCCATCCAACCATCTCATCCTCTGTCGGCCCCTTCTCCTCCCACCTTCAAACTTTCCCAGCATCAGGGTCTTTTCCATTGAGTCAGTTCTTCGCATCAGGTGGCCAAAGTATTGGAGCTTCAGCTTTAGCATCAGTCCTTCCAATGAAAATTTGGGACTGATTTCCTTTAGAATTGACTGGTTGGATCTCCTTGCAGTTCAAGGGCCTCTCAAGAATCTTCTCCAAAATCACAGTTCAAAGGCATCAGTTCTTCGGTGCTCGCCTTTCTTTATGTCCAACTCTCACATCCATATTTGACTACTGGAAAAACCATAGCTTTGATTAGATGGATCCTTGTGGGAAAAGTAATGTCTCTGTTTTTTAATATGCTGTCTAGGTTGGTAATAGCTTTTCTTCCAAGGAGCGAGAATCTTTTAATTTCATGGCTACAGTCACCATCTGCAGTGATTTTGGAGCCCAAGAAAGTAAAGTCTCATTGTTTCCATTGTTTCCCCATCTATGTGCCATAAAGTGATGGAACCAGATGCCAAGATCTTAGTTTTCTGAATGTTGAGTTTTAAGCCAACTTTTTCACTCTTCTCTTTCACTTTCATCAAGAGGCTCTTTAGTTCTTCTTCGCTTTCTGCCATAAGGGTGGTGTCATCTGCATATCTGAGGTTATTGATATTTCTCCAGCAATCTTGATTGCAACTGTGCTTCATCATGCCCGACATTTCTCATGATTTACTCTGCATATAGGTTTAATAAGCAGGGTGGCAATATACAACGTTGACGTACTCCTTTCCTGATTTGGAACCAATCTGTTGTTCCATGTCTCGTTCTAACTGTTGCTTCTTGACCTTCATACATATTTCTCAGGAGGCAGGCCAGGTCTGGTATTCTCATCTCTTGAAGAATTTTCCACAGTTTGTTCTGATCCACACAGTCAAAGGCTTTGGCAGTCAGTAAAGCAGAAGTAGATGTTTTTCTGGAACTCTCTTGCTTTTTCAATGATCCAAGGGATGTTGGCAATTTGATCTCTGGTTCCTCTGCCTTTTCTGAATACAGCTTGAACATTTGAAGTTCATGGTTCATGTACAGTTGAAGCCTGACTTGGAGAATTTTGAGCATTACTTTGCTAGCATGTGAGATGAGTGCAATTGTACTGTAGTTTGAACATTTTTTGGCAAAGCCTTTCTTTGGGATTGGAATGAAAACTGACCTTTTCCAGTCCTGTGGCCACTGCTGTGTTTTCCAAATTTGCTGGCATATTGAGTGCAGCACTTTCACAGCATTATCTTTTAGGATTTGAAATAGCTCAGCTGGAATTCCATCATCTCCATTAGCTTTATTTGTAGTGATGCTTCCCACTTGACTTCACATTCCAGGATGTCTGGCTCCAGGTGAGTGATCACACCAGTTCATGGTGTTGCAAAGAGTTAGACACGACTTAGCAACTAAGCAACAACAGCTTCCACTTATTGAATGTCTATTCTATACATGTTGGAACATTGTTTATAACTGTTTTGAGATAACTGCTGAAAGATGAAATTCAATAATGCTGCTATTCCCTAAATATATGTTCATGTGAATGCAAAATAAAGTTTACAGTAATAATCTAAAACACAAAATATTTTATATGATGTGCTGACCTAACTTGCTTTTACTACCTGGAAATTCTGATAAATAATTGGCTGTGAATAGTGTCTGTTGGCACTGGTACAAAATATTATTACATCATTTATGAATTTGTAGAAAAACAGTCAATATTCAAAAAATAAATTTCTCTCTTTGATAGAGGACACTATTCCTTTGCCTAAAGACATGTGGACACAGAGAAAATGTATGTAAATGCTTAACTTAGTAGCACAGTTTGGGCTGATGGTGGAGGTGGTTACAAATGTCATTGGATTTCAAACTGGTAGTTTGAGTTTGAGTTGCTTTCAGCTCAGTTTATCATAAATAGCCTTTTAGTATCTGATACATATTTACATTTTCTGGCATCATCATTGGTTTGCTCATTCATTCATTCATTCATTTAGGAGTTTTCAACCACTTTGTGTATGGTTCTGGGGATCAAAGAAGAAAAATACACAATCTTTGCCTTTAAGCATGTATGCTGCTGCTGTTGCTGCTAAGTCGCTTCAGTCGTGTCTAACTCTGTGCAACCCCATGGACAGCAGCCCATCAGGCTCCCCCATCCCTGGGATTCTCCACGCAAGAACACTGGAGTGGGTTGCCATTTCCTTCTCCAATGCATGAAAGTGAAAAGTGAAAGTGAAGTCTCTCAGTTGTGTCCGACTCTTAGCGACCCCATGGGCTGCAGCCCACCAGGTTCCTCCATCCATGGGATTTTCCAGGCAAGAGTACTGGAGTGGGGTGCCATTGCCTTCTCCGTAAGCATGGATAGGGAGATATAAATGCAGAAAGATAATTAAAATATGACATTAAGTTCCATAGTAAATGTATGTATAGATCCTCAGGGGAACAGACATGAAGGGTACCGAATCTAGCCTGTGTATTGTGACTATGTGTTTGAGAGAGAGATAGGAAGAGAGAGACAGAGAGATGGGGGTGAGGGATGCTATGAGTTTTAGGAAAGGTTTCTGGGAAAAGTTGCATGGGTAAAATCTTAAATATTGTGAAGAAATTAGCCAGGAAAAGCAATTGAGTTATCTTTACAGAAGTAAAAGAAACTCTCCAAGTTGTCCATATTAAACCTTAAAAAATCAAGTTCTTTTTGACTGAATCGTAGACTTCCATTTTTATGTTGAAAATCAAACCTCTTTACTCAGCCATAAAAAAGAATGAAATAATGCCATTTGCAGCAACATGGATGAACTAGAGATTATCATATTAAGTGAAAGAAGTCAGAGAAAGACAAATATCATATGATAGCACTTGTAAAGAGAATCTAAAAAATATGGTACAAGTGAACTTATGTACAAAACAAAAATAGACTCACAGGCATAGAAAACAAACTTATGGTCACCAAATGGGAAATGGGAGAGGGATAAATTAGGAATATGGGATGAACAGATACATACTACTATAGATGAAATAGATAAACAACAAGGACCTACTGGATAGCGCAGGGAACTCTACTCAGTTTCTTGTGATGACATATAATGGAAAACAATCTGAAAAGGAATACATTTATGTATACATTTTATGTATAAAAATTTGTTTGTCGCTCAGTCATGTCCGACTCTTTGCAACCCAATGGACTGTAGCCCTCCTCTGTCCATGGGGTTTCCCAGGTGAGAATAGTAGGGTGGGTTGCCATTTCCTCCTCCAGGGGATCTTCCCAACCGAGGGATCAAACGAAGTCTTCTGCATTGCAAACAGATTCTTTACCATCTGAGCCACCACGGAAGCCCATATATGCATATATATGTATAACTGAAGTATATGAATCTCTTTGCTGTATACCTGAATCATTGTAAATCATCTATACCTCAACTTAAAAAAATCCTCTATACCTCAACTTTAAAAAATCCTCTTACTTACAAATGTCTGTACCTATTTATGTTCCCATTCTTCCAGTAATCACTCTAGCCATTCACCTCTTGGTTATCCAGGGAACTTGAAGCCATTTGGTGTTGCTGAAGAACCAAGAGGGAAGAAAAATGGGGTGGAGATTCACTCTGGAGATAGGGTCGGGGTGGAGGGCCCTGAACACTGAGGGCCTCTCCGCTGGCTCGAAGGGGAAAGGTAGGTCAGGTATGAGTGTTAAGAGCTGGGGTTACTTAATTACATTTAATTTTTAGCTTGATCACTGATGTTTCTGTGCTGGGTGGCCTTGGAGAAGCCTTGGACAGGAGAACAGCTGTTACAGAGGAACAGGTAAGAGCTATGAAGCTCAAACTAGGACTTGGCAGACTGGATGGAGGAGAGAAATGGGCGTGAGAAATATTTAAGAACTAGTCATCTGGTCCCAGTGAACATGGTAAGATGAGAGGAGGAAGTCGTGGACACCCCAATTTCTGGCAAGGGTGACTAAGAGGAGGCCACCAACACATGGAGACCAGAGAGGAGCAGAGTAAGAATGAAGAAATCTAGAAATTTGTGTAAAATATCCCACTTTTAAAACCTTCACAGCTAATTAAAATCTAAAACTCTATGCAAGGGCCATGGGGAGGATAACAGTGTTTGTGGTCTGCCACATCAAGCTCTCTGCTGTTGGTGACTTGAGCTGAGATGATCGAGGGTGATGCCGAGGATCAGGAAGTGGTGACGTCTCATCCATGAGACCGCATTCCATCAATAAGTGCTCACTCACTTCATGCCCGATCTGGGCCAGATTCAGGGGATTTAGTGGTAATAAAAGAGTCAAAAGTCCTGAAAACCGAGTTACACATAAGGAGATTTTTTTCCCCCTCTGTGGTTATTTATTCTCTTTGGGATATTGACATGTGGTTGAAACAATCCCCAGTGCTTATGATGTACTCAGCTGCTGGTATCAGCTGGGTTCCTATTTACCTTATCAGATGCCATGGATGTAGCTCTGCAGCTATTAGAAACAGACCCAGGGAAGGTTCTTGAATTTTCTGTGCTCCTGTTTTCTTGCCTGTAAATGTGCATAATGATACTGCCAATGTACAGAATTACTGTGAGAATGAAGTGAGATGGTGCATATGACATGGTCAGTCCATGTTCTGTCTCCTATTAGCCCTGCAAAAGCTGGCTGTATTAATGATTATGCTGTCCAATTTCGCACCCTGCCCATAGGTCTAAAACAGTGATTTTATGAGTCTTACAGGAGAAGGACTGTTGCTGAAGCTGAAGCTCCAATACTTTGGCCACCAGATTTGAAGAGCCGACTCATTGGAAAAGACCCTGATGCTGGGAAAGACTGAAGGCAAAAGAAGAACGGGATGACAGAGGATGAGATGGTTAGATAGCATCACCTACTCAGTGGACATGAATTTGAGAAGATTGGGAGATGGTGAAAGATAGAGGAGCCTGGCAGGCTGCAGTCCATGGGGTCACAAAAAGTTAGACGTGACTTAGCAACTGAAGAACAACAGCAACAATTGGATGGTGAGCATCAGGTCAGATACAATATGGCTAAAAGCAGTTGATGGAAGCAAGGTGGTTGCTCTGACCTGGCTGCTCCCATGACGACAGCCTCTCCTGTTACCCTCTGTTCACAGTCCTCCAGTCTTGATTATGAGCCAGAGGAAGAAACCAGGTCCTACTGCTGCCCTGTATGATCTGACCCAAGTCACTTCCAGCATATTACTGTTAATGACTTTCTATCTTCAAAATTGATCTCAGTCAGGTCATTTCCAGTAGTATCCTTGAGTGCTCTGCAGTTGATTCCAGCAATGAAAGCTGTGAAGCTATGGTCCATGCAGGTCATGGAATTATTAATAGCATGTAATTCAAACCTACAACCAAAATGCCTTTGAAAGAAGCTGATGTTAATTCAGAAGCTTCTTGTATACTTAGTCTAAAGGAAGTGAGTAAGAACCCATCCTTTCTACATCTTTAGAGTCCTTCACAGCTTTTCTTTTCCATATTTTTTGGCTCTATTTGATCCCTGGGTTGAGAAGATCCCCTGGAGGATGGCATGGCAACCCACTCCAGTATTCTTGCCTGGAGAATCCCATGGACTGAGGAGCCTGGCAGGCTGTAGTCCATGGGGTCACAAAGAGTCAGATATGACTGAGGTGACTTGGCATGCAACAGATGTAGCTCTGTTTCTTTTGGGCTGTTCTCATTGACCCAGTTCTCCAGCCCTTTAATCACTTGCAGGGGACGCCTCCAGAGAGCTCTCCTAGTTCCCCATGTTCCTTGTACCCGCAGAGTTCCAGCCAGACCTTTAATTACAAATTTTAAAATAATGGCGGGAATGGAATCATGACCTCATATTGCTTGTGCTGTGCTTGCTCCTCAGACAATATCAAGGTTTTCCTATTATATTAGCTCTGTTTCCACATCACTCTAAGCCACCAGGTTATAATTCTCTTTATATGTGATTATTATTGTAATAATTTTGACTTCTACTTACTGCAGAGCTACTGTATTCCAAGTCGAGCTCTACAGGATTTTCAAGAGTCACATTAGTTAAGTGTTACAACTCTATGCATTGAAGTCTATGTCTGAGGTCAGTTTATAACTTGAAAGGCCAATGTTAAACCTAGGTCTTTCTGACTCCATAATCTGTGTTATCTCTTCATTATCACTCTGTCCTTACAAAAGTTTTCTAATGAGGCTCTAATTGTTTGAAAATTGGAAAATTAAAATGTAGTGGACCAGGAATTCTTCTGTAATTGGAGAATTCAAAGGAGTCTGATGGTTTCCAAACACAAAAGAGGATATTGGTTTTCTATAGCAATAAATTGTTGGTGTATATTCAGATTTTTTTCCTTCTGCTTCATCCCAGGATTCAGTACCTGACCTGTAACAGGAACTCAATATAATATAATGCTTGCTGAATCCAAAGCAAGGGCTAAGAATCTATTTCTTTTCTCACATTACATGCAGATAACCTAGATGTCACGCATTTAATTTCTGATGTATTCATGACTTTGTACAACCGTGCATTTTCTGACCTGTTAATATATTCTTTTTTCTAACTCCTTCCCCCTGCATCATGTGCAGGCCTGGCCCTCCCCATCCCCTGCCCTCCACATTCACACAAATGTAACAGGGAAATCAGAAAGGGTAGAACTCCCCTTGTTCCTGATCTGAGTAATCTGAGATAAAATCGTGACTTTGAAAAGGCAGTACACATGGTCTTCTTGTATTTCTTTGTTAATCTGTCTTTAAGATTTCAGTTCTTTTTCTGTGTGATCACAGACTATTCTTAGCTATGCAAGATTCACTCTGTGTGTTTTGACAGGACAAAACATTCTGAACAAGAAACAAGGAGAAGAGATGGGTAAAGTTCTCCTGCACACCTTGGCTCCCTGTCTTGGGGGCACTTAAACACCACATTACTTTCCAGCACCTACCTCAAGATGGCTGGAAGAAACAAATCTTATGATTTCTTAATAACATATAGAAAAGGCAGTAAGACACACAGAAGGTTTGTCCTCTTCCAACATTCTTATTAGACTTCTGATTGAAGATGGGTTTTGAAAATTGACTGGGGAACTCCAGACACAACAATATTTAATAGGAAATAAGAGCATTTGTGGCTGGCAGCCTCTGAGATGGTCCCAATGGTCATCACCTTCATATGCTTGTGTAATGTACTATCCTTGGAGGTGGGCTGGACTTAGTGAATAGGATACTTCACATGGAGATTAGGTTATTGAAAAGCTGTGGCTACCATCTTGGGTGCTGTTTCTCAGACCATGTGTCACAGTGAAAGCTAGTTGTCATATCATGTGGCAGCACCACAGAGAGGCCCAGGGGGCAGGGACTGAGGCTAGGCGACAACCACATCAGTGAGCCTGGAAACAGAGACTCCCTCCCCACCTCACCTCAGCTGAAACTTCATCTGACTGTAAGCTCAGGAGAGTGACATCTGACTGTAAGCTCAGGAGAGACCTTGAGGCCCAGGAACTGAGCTCAGCCACACCCAGATTCCTGTAGAGTAGTTAACTATGAGATAACAAGCTTTTGTTGTTTTAAGCCTCTGAGTTTTGGGATAATTTATGGAGCAACAATAAATAAATAATATAAAACAAAAGATGCAAAAGTTTTTGTTCTACTAAACTCCAGTTGTGTTTTCTGCCTCTTGTCCTTTGTGATAAAATACTAACACATTCACTTATGACAATTACCTTTTAAAATCTTTATTATAAGTATGTGTCATTTTCTCCTGTTTGTCTATAAATTTCTGGAGAATAGAAACTCATTGCTACTGAGTTTCGAATTCTTCTGGGCCGCAGAAATGAGCATCACACACAGCAAATGCTGAATGAATATCTGATTAGCAAGTATATGGAAAATGGTCCTGCCTTTAAGGACCAGCTGGGTAGCTGGATGTTAGACAAGGCTTCCATTTGACCTGCTAATCATTTCCTGATTCTTCACACATCTTAATATATTAATAGCTGGCTTTCAAGGATGATCTCTGCTGAGGTTTCTCTTTCTACTGTAGAAAACACAATTAAGACTTGAGTAAATGACGTGGTATCATTATTTCTTTATGATGTAGGGAAACTGTAACATGCAATCATAAATCAAGGCATAATCTCTATTTCTACTTTCAGAAAGCCACTGTGTACGTAGAGATGAGTAATCATTTGAAAGTACATAGGGAATTAGCTTGTGTTCATCAGCAATGCATACAACCATTACTAATTAGCAGCAAAGTAATATTTTCACCTAAAATGCAGCCTTATATTCTCATTCTGTATTAGTTTGTCATTATTATCTTTTCATACAAAACATAGCTGGTAGAGGAAGGAGAGAAGGGTCGCTGAGACTGATGGGAGAAGCAGAAACCGTGGGTCTGGGATACACAGATGTCACTTGTTTAACAGAGCACGCTGCTCTGGTGATTATGCAAATTGATAGAAATCAGACTGAGTTTTGAAGGATCTGAACAGAGTTTTTAAAAAGTTGTTTCTATTAAAGGACATTTAAAGGGTGCTGTTCTGCTGCCATCACAAAAGGAAATAATAAGGGAAAGAAACTTTAGGGGAAGATTGTCAAGAAAAAGTGAAGATACGTTATTGTCCTAGGATCAATATAGCATCTGACTTTTTCATCCTTGTCTTGTCTTACGTAAAAAAAAATCTGTAAAATGCTGCCATATATATGATTATATACATGTGTATGTATATACATATGATTTTATATATGCTTGACTTCCCTGGTGGCTCAGATGGTAAAGCGTCTGCCTACAATGTGGGAGACCCAGGTTCAATCCCTGGGTTGGGAATATCCTCTGGAGAAGGGAATGGTAACCCACTCCAATACTCTTGCCTGGAAAATCCCATGGACGGAGGAACGTGGTAAGCTACAGTCCATGGGGTCACAAAGGGTTGGATACGACTGAGCAACTTCACTTCACTTATATATGCTTATATACATGTGATTTTGGACCAAATACTACTAACGAAAGGAGCAAGAGGTGTTGATAGAATTACCCAGGGTGAATCTGGTTTAGTTTGTCTTCTGATTTCCATCTCTGGATTGACCATCACTGTCAAAGATTTTGTCATCTGACTCAAATGTGAAGGTGGTTCTGCTGGTGACATTAATTATCTTCTCATCAAAGCCACTTTGGACAGTCTCAGAAACTTCTTCTTTGCCTCCTAGGGAACCTTAAAGGACAAGTCATTCTTCCTCAGTTGCTCATCAGAATGGCAGAAAATCATTTGACTTCTACACCTTCCATCAGGCTCTTCAGGAACAGTGAGTGCACGGCAGGGGTGGGAAGCGGGTGTGGGGGCATTCCCCAAGTCTTCTCACATCCTGAACTCTACATGGTTGTCTCTTCTTGAGCCAAGAGTCTCTGATTCAAATCAGGCTGACGACAAGAAGGAACCTGATGACTCTGTCTCAATTGTTTCATATCTTTATATAAATGAGTCTTTTGAGGGCTTAAAACGTTTTGGTTTCCTTGGTGTCATACAACCTCTTGTGACTGAAGGAAAGAGGCAGTGTGTGCTGGGTGAGCCAAAGGCACCTGGTATAAAAGTGATAGGTGAGTATTGGATCAGGGGTCAGGGCCCTGCATAGTTATGCTTGGCTCTGCCATTAACCCTGGGTCAGGAAGATCCCCTGGAGAAGGGAGTGGCAACCCACTCCAGTATTCTTGCCTGGGAAATCCCATGGACAGAGGGGCTTGCTGGGCTACAGTCCATGGGGTCACAAAGAGTTGGACACGACTGAGCACCGCCATTATAACTTTCTAGATTTTGTGCTTTTTGGAATAAGAGAGATTGTTACATTCTCTTCTACTTATCTGAGAACTAGGGACTTATTTTGTTCACAGTTTACAGGAAGACAACTTAGTCGTCTAATCGCCTCCTCCTTCCTCACATTTGTAGAGGGGTGGGTTCTCATTTCCGTGGTTGATCAGTGGATGCTAGAGCTTGAGACAGAGCTGGTCCAGGACACAGCCCACAAACCACCAGCCCTTGCTTCGTCTCTTTCCTACTTTCTCTTGGGGACTGGTCACAGAATCCCTGCGCAACTCCAAGTTAGTCAGCACCTACCCAGCTGCCAGCCACAGGTTTGCGAGTACCCTATGTCTGGAGCCCTGTGACATTTTTTAAGGAGTTGAAATGTGATGCCACGTTTCTCTGAGTAGTTTCGCTGCCTGATCTGGGGAGATGAAATCTGAATCTCCTAAGCTGAGCATCTTCCAGGGAAGCAGGATTGTCAGGAAAGCCACTTGCGTGTCTGTGAACTGCCGCTGTCCTTCATGGCTGAGTGCAGCCTGGGAGTCACCAGGCAGTTCTGAGCCTGCGGACTAAGATGCCCATTGTGAGTGATCACAACTCCACCTGGGCCACTTCGCCACGTGGGGTGGCTGTCCCCTTTATCCAACTCCATTTCACTCGGCTGGAAGACAGACGCTGATTGTCAGGGACAAGAAGGGAGCTGACCCACTTCTCCAAGCTGGCCTCAGGCCCACAGCACTGAAGGGCTTGGTCTCTCGTTTCTAGCCTGTTTTTCCATTTTGGGTTTTGAGCATCAGTGATAGATAGGTGAGCAGTCAATTGACCAAGAACTAGCAGAAATGTTCTAACCCCACACTGTTCCCAGATAGTCTGCATGTGACACGGAGTCATGTCTTATCTCTGTTCTGTTAATAAAACAAGAGCCTGTGGGTTTTAAAAAATTCTGTTTCTCAATGGAGGAACAGATGCCTCTCTTTATTTTGGTGGAGACTGGGACTTGTGGCTTTTAAAAAATCACTTTTGAGTAGGATTTATTTTTTGTTTATATTTTTAGAATTCTCTGCAGCAATATTTAAGACCCAGGTTTTAAGAATGCTTTCTTGGAAGAATTCAACTTGTTAAAAAAATCATGTGTGTTTTCCACCACTCCAGGTGCATGTGTGCTAGGCTGCTTCAGTCGTGTCTGACTCTTTGCGCTTCCATGCATTATAGCCCACCGGGCTCCTCTGTCCACACGATTTCCCAGTCAAGAATACCGCAGTGGGTTGCCACGCCCTCCTTCAGGAAATCTTCCCAACCCGAATTGAAGAGATCAAACCTGAGTCTCTTACATCTCTTGCATTGGTAGGCGGATTCTTTACCACTAGAGCCACCTGGGAAGCCCAGTCCAGGTACAAAACCAAATAATAATAATACTGAAGAATCAAAGCTCACACTTATGAGCCTGTGTCGTAGACCAGGCTCTGTGCTAAGCACTTGGCATATGTGACGCTATTCAGTCCTCAGGAGACTCTGATGACAGAAGGTCAGTTATGAGCCTCACTGCGCACCATCAGGGCAGGGAAGTGAGAGCGAGTGAGTCACCTCCCAGCAACCCAGAGCTCATAGTGCTGGCCTCAGGTTTCAGGCCCCAGTGTCCTTTTCCAGGGCCTGGCCCCTTAACCACCACCTGGGACTCAAGAAATGTACAGCATCCTTGGGGACAGCACTCCACAACTTTCAGAATCATGAGGGAGGCCAACAATCAACTTCGGTAAGAGACAGATTTCAACAGTCATTAGAGAGTGGTGGAAGCAGTATGACATGGGAGCACATGCAGGGGAAACTAGTTTCTAGCTCGGGGGCTGCTGGCTGAGGCCTCAGCAAAGGATGAATGAGCGAAGAGGGCAGGGGCAGGGGAGCTGCATCTCAGGTCCCAGGGCTCGGCCAGCTGGGAGCCCGTGCCCTGAGGAGGACTCGTGTAGGAGAACAGCTCGGCATGCAGTTTGGAACAGTCATGAGTGAGTCCAAATCAATGGTGTGGGTTTTCTTCTGTAGGCAAAAGTCACCAACTTCAGATCTTAGACATGGACGCTGTGAGCGGCTCTGTGATTTAGGGAGATCACTTTTGAGGTTGGTAGGCGGATGCAGGAAAGATGGAAGCCTGTCAGGGTCCAGGTGGAGGTGGGAGATGTCCAAGTAGAGCAGGGACAAGCGAGGATGGGTGGGAGGAGTAGAGACATGGAGCCAGAAGGTGGTGACAGGTCAAGCATGCAGGGGAAGAGCCCTGGTTACCAGTCTGGATGGCAGAGAGGCTGGAGCAAGAGAGGGTGACCCAGGGAAAGAGAGACCATGGGAGGTGCTACAAAGCTGAGGATTCTACCCCCTGAGACAGGCCCCATTTCTGTGACCCCATAAGAGCTCTGCAGGTAACTCTGCAGAGCCCAGAGTGGACTCTCAGAGCCCAGGAAGAGAACAGGGCTGCAGTGACTGGTGTAGAGGTGCCTGGAAACATCCCCATGGTGGCTGGATGGTCGAGGAAGGCGGAGGAGGAGAGGGTTGAGCGCCTACCCTGGTGAGCAGCAGAGGAGGACTTGGGAGTAGGGCAACGTCTGAAAGATGCAGTGAGAAGGAGGGTGAGTCCAGCGATGGAAAGAGAAGCCTTCAAGGAAGAGAAAGAACGTTTTTCTCCATTTCAAAAGGCCCTACTATTTTTTCCCAAGACAAATGATAGAGAGGAATCAACTTCCTGTGGTAAACAGACATAGAGCAATTCGCCATCATCGCCCAGCTCCAGTCAGACTGTTCCACACAATTTATTTCAAACAGGTGAAGATATGCGTCAGCATAGCCGGGAGCAGTCAATTAGAGGGATTAAAGGCAGGAACGCTTCTGCGGCAAAAGTATTTAAGTTTTAGTTCTTGTACAGCTGTGTTTTCTCTGCTTCTCAGCGATCAGAATTCCCTCACCCAGTGCTCTTCCTGGATGTTGGAACTGAATGGAAGATGCTTCTTTTTCTATTACAGGTTTTTTAAGTGGCCCTAGAGCCACAGATTTCCAGCATTTATGTATTTTCAGTATTTATGCTATGTATATGGTCTAAGTGTAGGAGGGCTTTATTTGATATAAATTACCTTAGGTGCTTAAAGGACTCATTGCCTGTATCCCCAGTTTATAGCTGAACAAATTACTATTGGACCACAAAGATGGCTGAGTGTTAAGAACTGATGCTTTTAAACTGTGGTGTTGGAGAAGACTCTTGAGAGTCCCTTGGACAGCAAGGAGATCAAACCAGTCAATCCTAAAAAAAATGAAACCTGAATGTTCATTGGAAGGACTGATGCTGAAGCGGAAGCTCCAATACTTTGGCCACCTGATAGGAAGAGACCCTCATTGGAAAAACCCTGATGCTGGGAAAGATTGATGGCAGGAGGAGAAGCAGGTGGCAGAGGATGAGATGGTTGGATGGCATCACTGACTCAGTAGGCATGAATCTGAGAAAACTCTGGGAGATGGTGAAGGACAGAGGAACCTGGCATGCTGCAGTCCATGGGGTCACAAAGAGTTGGACATGACTTAGCGACTGAACAGCAACAAATCAGTGTTAAAAGTTTTCCTAAAATTAAACACTATAGGTTCAGTTCAGTTCAGTTCAGTTGCTCAGTTGTGTCTGACTCTTTGCAACCCCATGAATCGCAGCACGCCAGGCCTCCCTGTCCATCACCAACTCCCGGAGTTCACCCAAACTCATGTGTCTCAAATTGGTGATGCCATCCAGCCATCTCATCCTCTGTAGTCCCCTTCTCCTCCTGCCCCCAATCCCTCCCAGCATCAGAGTCTTTTCCAATGAGTCAACTCTTCGCATGAGGTGGCCAAAGTATTGGAGTTTCAGCCTCAGCATCAGTCCTTCCAATGAACACCCAGGGGTGGTCTCCTTTAGGATGGACTGGTTGGATCTCCTTGCAGTCCAAGGGACTCTCAAGAGTCTTCTCCAACACCGCAGTTCAAAAGCATCAATTCTTCGGTGCTAAGCTTTCTTTATAGTCCAACTCTCACATCCATACATGACCACTGGAAAAAACCATAGCCTTGACTAGATGGACCTTTGTTGGCAAAGTAATATCTCTGCTTTTTAATATGCTGCCTAGGTTGGTCATAACTTTTCTTCCAAGAAGTAAGCGTCTTTTAATTTCACAGCTGTAGTCACCATCTGCAGTGATTTTGGAGCCCAAAAAAATAAAGTCTGACACTGTTTCCACTGTTTCCCCATCTATTTCCCATGAAGTGATGGGACCAGATGCCATGATCTTCGTTTTCTGAATGTTGAGCTTTAAGCCAACTTTTTCACTCTCCTCTTTCACTTTCATCAAGAGGCTTTTTAGTTCCTCTTCCCTTTCTGCCATAAGGGTGGTGTCATCTGCATATCTGAGATTATTGATATTTCTCCTGGAAATCTTGATTCCAGCTTGTGCTTCTTCCAGCCCAACATTTCTCATGATGTACTCTGCATATAAGTTGTAGGTTAGGCAGCATCAAAAAATATTTTGTCCCAACTGAAGTCTCTTTTTTTTTAACCATTCATATTTTTCAGCATATCACCTGCTTTCTCCTTGTGCAAAAACACCATGTGGAACATAATGGAGTGACACTTCTTAGCTGAAATAGTTAACAAGAAGGAGGAGCCTGTGCAGGGCTTGGTGTCCATTGACACTTCTTTGGAGTTTCTTGAGCATCCACTGGAACCTGGTCTTCTTATCTATTTCTGGCAAAAGCCCTGGAGGAGGACTCTTTAAAACTCAATTTGCAAAAAAGGGAAGCTTAGTTTCAGAGAAACTGATTAACTTCCCTGGTGACACAGGAAGGGAGTGATGGAGCTGGGTTTTAAGCTCAGGTGCATTTGACCTGGGCTTCCCAGGTGGCGCTAGTGGTAAAGTACCTGCCTGCCAATGTAGGTGACATAAGAGATGCAGATTGGATCCCTGAGTCAGAAAGATCCCTGGAAGGAGGGCATGGCAACCCACTCCAGTATTCTTGCCTGGAGAATCCCATGGACAGAGGAACCTGGTGGGCTACAGTCCGTGGGGTCGCAAAGAATCAGACGCGACTTAGCTACTAAACAACAATAATATAAAATCTACATATATTTTTAGGATGGTTTAACATCATACAGCCTTGATGATATTCATTAGTGTTGTGTCCTGATGTTGCTTCTCCTGCATGGAAACAGAAGGACTTAGAAAGAAGGACCCAGGCACTTAGTCATGGAGGCCAGTTTCCCCTGGACAGGTTGTCCTTCAGCAGAGGCCCTCAGCACACACGCTGTAAGTGGCCACAGTGGAATTATTATTATAAAACTACTTTGGGGTAAGTCATACCCTTCTTGGACTCAGAGTGTGCTTCTGAAGGAACCTCCTTGTCCAGAAACCCTGGAGGGAACCAGATTCCAAGATTAGAAGATTAGAGGAAATGAAAAGCATCAAGAATGTATGTATGAATGATGTATGTATGTATGAATGAATCACGTGGACTCCACACTGGCTCATCAGAGCTACTGAGGTTTCCTCAGAGTCAAGTGCCATTCCGATCATAACTTAATGCTTTTCTCTCTAAACCTGTTGCTTTATAACTGAGAGCGTCTTGGAAGCTCAGAGGTGATAACAGGCTGGCATCGCTCCACTCTCGTCACCACAAACAAGGTGATGGGATTTTTGAAGTTTCACAAAGCCAGCAATAAAATCAGCTGTCTCTGCTCTCTGGATGACAGCTGGCATCAGGACCATAGTTTAAGGTTTTGTCGGGAGCATATCCCCAAATGTGAGCAGTAGCTTTGCGGTTGGCTGTTATTAAGAGCTCCTCATCCTTTCTCCTGCCCACTTTACGCATGCCTACCCAGGCTGTCACACCTAATGCTTTGCTTCACCTGTCTAATCTGACCATTATACCTCTGACTGCTTGACTTCAAAAGATGCGAGCTCTGGTCCAAAGAGTCTTAGGAGAACTAGACCATCACTGGTATTTCAGCCGAACAGGTCTTCACTCTCACGCAGCAGAGAAACACTTTAAAAGAAATGTCTAAATCACCTGATGTATTAAGGTATCAAATTCTTGCACAAATTGTAACAGACATTTTTTTCGTTGTGGAGAGACAGATTTTGCAAAGATGTCAAATCGCATAAAGCCGCAGCACAGCACAGCCTCAAAGACATCATCTCTGCTGTTGCCTTGTGAGACAGGAAGCCAAGCAGGCATTCACCCACCCTCGAATGAAGTGGATCCAAACAAAGTTTACGCCTCTGCCGTGATGGCCAGGTGAACGCCTTGCAAGAGTTACCATTCTCTCTGCCCCTAGATATCGATTTTCTTCTTTTTATTTACAAGGCAGCTGGCAAGACAGGCAGGAAACAAGAGCTGTATGCATTAAGGCTGTGAGAGACCCGTGTGCTGAGCCCAAGCCATGCAGGTTTGTACAAGTGTCACTCTGGTCATGTACTGATCATGAATATTAAAGTAACAATAGGGCCAGGAAGATGAGTGGACGTGAGGGCATTTCTGTCATTAGCATGGAACTGGATGTTTACGGAGAACTCTGAGGAAAGGATTCTCCCCAAACCTCCAAACACATAAGACACAAGATGCAAGACAACAGGCTTGCTGCTCATCACGAAAGCTGCATATGACCTCAGGTTAGATTTTCTGCTCCCTAATCCGCCTGTAATGCAGTAGATGCAGGTTCCATCCTTGGGTCTGGAAGATCCTCTGGTGGAGGAAATGGCAACCAGCTTCAGCATTCTTGCCTTGAAAATTCCATGGACAGAGGAGCCTGGTGGGCTGCAGTCCATACGGTCACAAAGAGTTGGACACAACTGAACAACTGACCACATACACAACACAATCATGGAAGGAAGGTATTGTACTCTAAACACCTATCTATTGCTTCTATCTATCTATTAATCATCTATTTCTACACACACACACACACACACACACACACACAGTTTAACCTTGCTAATCTTAACAGATACAAATAGAAGCAGAGTCAATATTTTGAAATAATATAAGGATACTATAAAACAGAGTTTAAGGTAATCAAATATGTATATACTTATAGACAGAACACACACACACACACACACACACACTCACACATATGGACTTCCCTGGTGGCTCAGACAGTAAAGAATCTGCCTGCAATGCAGAAGACCTAGGTTCAATCCCTGGGTTGGGAAGATCCCCTGGAGAAGGAAATGGCAACCCCCTCCAGTATTCTTGCCTGGAGAATTGCATGGACAGAGGAGCCTGGAGGGCTACAATCATGGGGTCACAAAGAGTGGTATATGACTGAGCGACTAACACTTTCACTTTTCATATATATGGCTAGCTAGCTATTATATGTATGGGCTTTCCTGGTGGCTCAGACAGTAAAGAATCTGCCTGCCATGCATATATGCACACACACACACACACACACACACACACACCCCCTCTCTCTCTCTCAATTTCAGAAACAACTCCTGGGACTGCTCTCTGCTTTTCTCTTTCTCCGAGATGGTAGCTGGCTGGTTGAGGGCATAAATGGGTCCTGGAAGAGTGAATGATACAGGCTGATGTTGTCAAACCGTGAGGGGGCAGTGGCTGTGCTCAGGGCACTCTACGAACTTCTGGGGTGTGACGCCTGCCTGGTCTCAGCCATGAACACCTTAAAGCTCTTCATCAGGGAAAACCCAGAATTCCTAACTATGTATGGGTTCTTACTACATGTTTATTAAATGAAGGAGGGAGCAAGGCAGCAGAAGAAAAATGGATAGAGAATGAAGGGGAAAGGCAGACAATGTCTGCTTGGAGCCCTCGGAAGGCCGATCATGTTCAACTGTCTCAACAAACAATGTGGTTTCCACAGTTTTGTTTATGAGACACTCAGTACAGACTATCCTGATGAATACATGGTGATGAGACCAGTGGAAACACAACACTGTAATCACTTAACTGCTAGCCATCAAGTGACAGCTGACTGCCAAAAGGCTAACGCTTGTCTGCCAGCGAGTGACATTTTTCTAAAGTCTGTGTATTTGTCCTTCATGGGCAGTTGTTCGTAGTGTGAATAAGTTACTTCTAATTTACGTATTTTGGGCTTCCCTATGGCTCAGTGGTAAACAATCTGCCTGCCAATGCAGGAAATGTGTGCTCTGTGGTTCGATCCCTAGGTTGGGAAGGTACCCTGGATGAGGAAATGGAGATCCACTCCAGTATTCTTGTCTGGGAAATCCCATGGACAGAGAACCTGGAGGGCTGCCATCTGTAGTTTTACAAAAGAGTTGGACACCAGTTAGGGATTAAATAACAACAAACGAAAATTTACTTATCTTACTTAGACTATCAATTATTCCCACACAAGTAGTCTAGCTGTAAAAGGAGAAAATGTTAAAAAATTGGGAAAGCTATTAAAAGCTGAAGTAATAGATAAGAGATCACTTTGGTCCCTACAGGCAAAATTTGCGAAGTTAATGGAAACCGCAGTTCAAAAAAGATATACATAGAAACCTTTAAATGCTCAAAGCTGACACGAACTATTATTTTTTTTTTAAATCAATAATGTTGAGCTGCTGATAAAGTTGACATAAGTACCTAATATCCTATTACAGAAATGGGGTTAGATGTATTCTGTAGGGACACCATATGGCATCAGGTGGGGCAACCAGCAAAGCAGAACCCCGACATTCGAGAAGCCGCTTGTTTTAGAATGACAGCCAAACCCTGGCCTACCCTTGTCCTTCCTGGCTCTGGTCTATGATGCTGCCGACCTTGAGCTGAGCTGGCGGGAGTCTATTTTCCTGACAGTGGTTCAGTAGTCAGGCTCCAGTGGGTGGATCTGGCACTGCCTTTCCCCACCAGGTTCTCGTCTCTGTTCATCTCGCTCTAGCTTGTTAACCTGACCTTGGATCCAGTCTGATTCCCTTGCTCGCAGCTTCAGTTTGACAGTCATTATCCGGAATGCTACCCTGACTGCTCAATCCCACAGAAGGGGAAAAGCAGGTGGTGCCCACACTCTGCTCCAGGACATACAAAGGTCCACGTGTTCACACTGAAAATTGGAAATAGCACTTGGTAGTAAACACACCTCTCACCTTCTGAACACGTGCTGCGGAAGTCGATACACCACTCATGGCTGACTATGTGTGGTAGGGGAGGAGAGTGTGTGACCTCCTGGGCTGTGGCAACCCCTATTCCTAAGAGGCCCAACCTTGCAGGCATCGTAAGAAGGACAAGGTTACTCTTTGGGGCCTACATTGGTAAATGAGAAACCCTCTTATCCGCATATGAAGCCTCAACCCTGAGACCCTCACAGTAGTGTTTCTAAGACTAACTTGCACAGTAGTTCCTGGCTGGTGGCCCCTGTGTTGGTGAGGAGGTTTCCGCGCAAACACAGCCAGGGGATCCGCACAGGGCAGACCCAGGCTCCACTGACACAGGTTTGCGGGTCCCAGAGTGGTGGCCTCACAGAGGGATCTGGAGACCCTCAGGGTCTCTGACACTCTTCTGGGGGGTCTCTGGGGGTAAAAAACTCTTCAAAATCATATTATGACCTTTTTTACTCATGAGTTATCCAGTGAAATTTGTAAAGGCTATATGATGATACTTCAACAAATTGAATGCAGAAGATACAAGAATCTTCTTTCATCCATGCATTAAGAAGATATGCAAAGATGTAAAACAACATCATGCTCAGTAATTTTCTTTTGTTTTGAACAGTCATTTTTCTTAAGATGGGATATTTTTAACTTGTCATTTTAATTTTATTACTGTTCATTCTCTGGTGGTCCAGTGGTTAAGAATCCACCTGCCAATGCAGGGGACATGAGTTCAATCCCTGACCCAGGAAGATCTCACATGCCACAGTGCAACTGAGCCCATGCAGCACAACTACTAAAGTGGGGACCCTCTAGGGCCCCTGCTCGGCAACAAGAGAAACCACCGCACAGAGAAGCCTGCACGTTGCAACTAGAGAGTAGCCCCAGCTGCAGTAATTAGAGAAAGTCTGGCCCAGCAACAAAGACCTGCTAAGTCGCTTCAGTCGTGTCTGACTCTGTGCAACCCCATAGATGGCAGCCCACCAGGCTCCCCCGTCCCTGGGATTCTCCAGGCAAGAACACTGGAGTGGGTTGCCATTTCCTTCTCCAGTGCACAAAAGTGAAAAGTGAAAGTGAAGTCGCTCAGTCATGTCCGACTCTTAACGACCCCATGGACTGCAGCCTACCAGGCTCATCCGTCCATGGGATTTTCCAGGCAAGAGTACTGGAGTGGGGTGCCATTGCCTTCTCCACAAAGACCTAGCATGGCCAAAAATAAATGAGGTAGTAAATGCATATTTCAAGTTTTCTCAGTTTTAATATCTAATATAGTAAATATTGATATTGTTCATCAAAACAAGCAAAGGTCTTCGGAGGGGTCCTTAACAACCTTTGAGAGAGTAAAGTGTCCTACCCACAAAAAGCATATGAAGCAGTGGTGCCTGCAGCCAGCTCCCAGGTCCCTCAGCTGCTGGCTGGCAGGAGACTGACTGCATCCGTCCCTCGGTCCTCAGCCTGGCTTGAGGAGGACGTTACTTTTGGTGAACTTGAAGGACCTGCATCACTCCTGTAGACTCCTCTCCTCGTCATCCACTGTCTCCTGAAGGTTCGGGATAATTAAAACGCCTCCCTCTCTCTCTGTGCTCCAGATGGCAGGAGCCGGACCATTTCACTCACGAAGGGAGCTGCCCTCAGGATAGTACTAGGAACAGTCAGCTCGGCTGGGGCATCCTTTTTGGTTACAGGTGGAGCAAGTGGAGCGCAAAGCACCTGACCGGCATCTACTCGACACTGAAGTGGGGAGTCCACAGCGACTCACTCTTCCTCTGCCTCTCTGTCTGCCACTGACCCTCGGCTGCTCCAGGCAGACACCCTGCTTTCCCTGGGCAGGTGCTAATCAAGTGACTTGTCCTATGAAAGACAGGCAGCCTGGACCCGCCAGGTGGGAGTTGCGCGAGGGAGGCTGAGTTGATGCACAGCCCACTTGTGTTCCTCGCACTGCCTGCCTTTAAGGCTCTGACCTCAAGGTCTTTCTCTGAGTGATGCTGGAGAGAAGGTCTCGCAAAGCCTGCCCATCAGCTCAGCACAGCAGCAGGCGAGCTTGTGGAAACACTGGCCAACTGGAAATGCAAAGCAGGACTCCTCCAGATTCCAACAGCTGTGGGTCAGTGTATCCTTGTCCATATGCTTCAGGAAACCGATGACCAGCAAGGATGCAGATGCTAGATCCTCTGTATCAGTGTTGGGATGGGAGACTTCTCCAGATGCGCAGGAGAGCCTGACTTGGCTGTGGATGCTTGGGTCTCTCTGCTATTCCTTTGCCTCAATCCTGCTCTGACCCCCTCACAACCACCCAGCTGGGTTTTATCCTGTCACCTTGTCCCACGATGTCAAACAGAAGATGATCCCATGGGGATTGTGTGTGTCTTGTGGTCCCTGGATCAGTAAGGTGACATTTCTCCAAGTATGATCCAGTAATCACCCGCCTCCTGGGACCCAGCTCAGATAGGCTGCACTGCAATGATCAGGGTGAGGAAGCCAAAGGGGAATTGTATTTACAAGGCCCCAAGGGGGTTCTAACACAGCCTTTGTTTAAGAATCATTGCCAAATTATGCTACATATTTTCATATTGTGACCTTGAATTAGAGGCTGTTGTAAGAGCACACTTGCCAGAGGCTATTGATCAGGCCTTATTTGAGTATTTTCATAAAAGATTTACTCCAGTATTTTTGCCTGGAGAATCCCATGGACAAAGTAGCCTGGCAGGCTACAGTCCACGGGGTCTCGGGCACAACCTAAGAGACTTAGCACACAGCACATAAAAGATTCCAGAGGGTACATAGCTGATAACCAGAGTGAGGAAGGAATGGATGGTTTGAGGGTATAATGAATTGAGTTCTTCTGTGAATGGGACACTGGAAACTTATTGGGGAGGTTTGGGGAACCTCAGTCTGAATTAGGTATTTTGGGCTTTTCTTGGACAGTTAGATTCCTACTGTAGGAAAGAAGTAAGATGGTGTTGGTGGAATCCAGGGAGGGGAATTGGAGGCAGCCTCTCCTAGGCTGGAGAACTTTAGGTCTAGGAAGCCTCTTTGCTCCTCCTGGTGGTTTCCACAGATTTGAAGCCTGCAAAGGATCTGCGATTTGGGAAGCTGACTTCTGTGTTGGCTGGTGGTTTTCTCTTTGTTTTCCTTCAGTGTCTTTCTCTGGGGGACTGCATGTGGCACTCGAGGTCAAGACTTCCAGGACAAAGGTACAGGCGATGTCTCCTGTGTCCTAGTGGGTGAGCTTTTATGAGAGAGCAGCATACACTTGGCACACTGAGGACAATGGGGAAAATCCAATAGGGTAGGAGTGGACTGGGGGCCTCCAGGCCTCTTGAAGCCCCCTCCCCTCCAGTGCCCTGGGCATGGGGCTGCTTCTGTGTCCGCTCCATCCTCCCAGCCTCACCATGGCTGCGTAAGGCTCACTCTCTCTCTTCTGTTTTTGGGTTTGCTCTGCTCACCCAGACCTTCTGCCCAGGAAGAAGGTACGGCACTGTGGGTTCTTCTGTCTGGTCTGAGGCTGTTGACCAGCCAGCTCCACCCTTCCTGGCAGCCTGACCAGCAGGAGTACCAGGTCATGTTGAGAACTGTGTGAACGGTCTCCTTCTCAAGATTACTTATTGAGACGCCTGTCTGTGCCCTTAGTCTAAGATCTCAAAGTCTCTTGGGCATTTCTACATATTTTAAGGGTGGGGATTGGAATAGAAACATGCATTTTAAATGATAGCAAGAGAGGTTTAATAAAATCAGATTACAAGGGCCATTCTCCTCACACAGAGAACAGGTAACTTATGAGCTGTCACTGTCTGGTGAGGCTCAGTCATGTCTGACTCTTTGTGACCCCATGGGCTATAGCCCACCAGGCTCCTCTGTCCATGGGATTCTCCAGGCAAGAATACTGGAGCGGGTAGCCATTTTCTTCTCAGGGGATTTTCCCAAACTAGGGACTGAACCTGGGTCTCCTGCACTGCAGTCAGATTCTTTACCATCTGAGCCACTGCCATGATGCATAATAAAACCTTGCATTTCAGACATTATGGAATGCAACAGGCATATGAACGTTGTGGAACTGCTGCTGTCACTACAAAGCCTCAAATAATTAATTTTTTCTGAATAAAACAAATGTTTAAGCAAAACAGTACTTTTTCAGATCTTACTATCCTGAAGGCAAAAAGAATTTTAAAGGGTGTGAGAAGGTCACCTGGCTGCTTTTGTAATGAATTTGCCAACATGTTTTATTTGGCTGTAAATTTTTAAATATGCACATCCTCAGGGTGCCATCAACCTCATTTCCTTTCAACCTTGTCTTTTCAGTCCTAACTCCTTCTTTTCTCCTGATGGTTATGAATCTGATGCTGGATGATGTTTTTTCCAAGGTCTTCATTTTAAAGAGGAAGACCTAAGGAGGTGAAAGGTTTTGCCTAATGCCACATCTTTTCAGTGGACATGAGTTTGAGCAAACTCCAAGAGATGGTGAAGGACAGGAAGCCTGCCATGCTGCAGTCCATGGGATCGCAAAGAGCTGGACACGACTTAGTGACTGAACATCTTTTCAGATGCTGGAAAATACTCTCAGAGAGGTTTCTCAGCAGATTTTAGGCTTTATTGTAAATGACACGAATACGACTCAGCCAACTGCGACAGTTGGAAAATCAAAGGAAATCCACGTATGTTCCTTTTGAACAAAAGTTTCGTTCTTGGAGTGCGGGTAAACCTCTCTAATTTATTCCAAAAAGCCTGGGCTGGAATGGGATGTGAACACACATATGTGCATATAGGAGAGATTCCTCCAAGACGTCATGAGAAAACATTTGCAGTTCTGCTTCTCTTGCTCACCCTGAAGTCAGCATCCAAGAGTGAGCAGTGAAGAGATGCAGAGGAGAGGCCGCCTTCTGTGGGGCAGGAAGGGGGGTGCAGGTTCTTCTTCTTCCCAGGTTCTTCTACTGTTCAGTCTCTGCCACCCTCGGGCACTCCAGTGACATTACTGGCCTTCCTTCCACTGCAGATGCTCTCCGTCTGTGCCACCCCCTCACCCGCGAGAAACCCTGAATTTTCCACGACATCAATTTTATCCCTTACAATAGATCTTCCCCACGCCCTTCATCCCAACAGAACTTTGGCAGGAACCTGCCAAGCCTGAGTGGCAAACCACTGAAAACACCATGCAGGTTTACTGTGTTGAATGTTCTCCAGCCAAACAACAACTTGCGTTTCAAAGGGGGCCCGAGTCCCAGAAGGATTGAGTGATATAAAAATCAGCAGCATTATTTCAGGGTCGGGGGACAATGTTTTGGGAAGGGCAGTTTTCTCCACTGCCTTCAGACCATCCCTCCTGGGTGCTGCATGCTTTATCCCAGACCTCAGGGGGCAGTGTGGACCCACCCAGGTAAACACTCTCACTTCTCACTTCTTCAGCCTATTCATCCTGCCCATTGCACTGAGGCCACCGTGCCCAAGGAGTCCTGTATTCTAGACGTCCTGTGGGTGGCCCGTCTGCCTCTTGTTTGATGAACTCCAGCAGGAATCCCTGCCCCTCAAGGCATCACCCTGCTTTCCTCTTCTCAGCACCTGCAATTTCCTACTTCATGGTCATGCCTGGCCTCCACTAGAGAGATTGTCTCCTCCTTTAGCCTCCACGTGAGAACTACCAAATCCGCATTTCCCGGTTTACTTGGTTTATTCACTTGCTCTGTCTCCATGGAAGCCCAGCCTTAAAGGCTCAATGTACCACACTCTTCCTCCGGTTCTCCATGGAGTGGAGGACTTGTCATAGTCATTGGAGGAAACTTCTCAAATGATTCCTATTCCCGGATCATTTCATAAAGTTCCTCCAGTGATGTGATATCTGCTAGAGGAGGGGGCGCTGCCCGTGACAGCTCTGATGCATAGAGGAGGGCTCATCAGCTGAGCGCTCGCTTGAACTCTTCCACTTCACAAAGAAGGAAAATAGTTCTAATAAACTGACTACTTCCACAATTAGCTCCCTCCATCATGCCTCCCAGAGTGACTGGCAACTATTTTTGCCTGTCTCTCTTGGTCAGTCTTGCTGGGTTTGGATGACAAAATGCAAAGTGATAATGAAGTAAAGGTGAAGATATATGGAATTAGGACTTCCCTGATGGTCCAGTGGTTAAGACTCCCCACTTCTTATGTAGGGGTTGCAGGTTCTACCCCTGGTTTGTGAACTAAGATCCCACATTCTGTGGGGCACAGTCAAAAAAGAAAAAAAAAAGGAAAGGAAAAAATGGGAAAAGTACATTAATAAAAAAGAAAATGTACAGAATTTCATCAAGTTCATGAAACTGATGCTAGTTAGTGTTAGTTGCTCAGTCGTGTCTGACTCTTTGCCACCCCACAGAGTGTAGCCTGCCAGACTCCTCTGTCCATGGGATTCTCCAGGCAAGAATACCGAAGGGGGTAGCCATTCCCTTCTCCAGGGGATCTTCCTTGGATTGAACTTGTGCCTTCTGCATTGGCAGGCAGATTCTTTACAGTCTGAGCCACCAGGGAAGCCTGAAACTGATTCTGGGGAACCCTAAATCACAAGCAAAATAAACAGGTTTTGGCCAAGAAAGACTAGACAGTTGAAGAAGAGAAATTTAAAAAATGATAGTTATTGACGTGATAGGTGCTTCTAAAGAGAACGATTTGAAGAGAACTGATTAAGAGATGCTTATGGGAAAGCTGATGAAACGTGTGTGTGTATGCTTAAATAATGCTCTTTATTATCCTGCTGTGAGAGTCAAACAAGGAATGAAGGTATTATATTATACAATTACACAATTTGTTGGTAAGATTACGCCCACACCCTCCATCAACATGTGTAACTCTGTTTTATGGATCTGTGCATGGTGTAGTATAAACTATGTCTTATTAAATACAATAACACAAATCTATTTTCACTATGCTTAGCTTCACTTTTTGAAGATAAAGATTCAATAAACGTTTTTTAGCCCTCATTTTTTTCAGTGAAGTTTCAACCTTTATTTATGAGAACTATTTTAACTTGATCTTTTCTGGTTTCAATTTTCTTCAAATACTGCATGCGTGCTCAGTTGCTTAGTCGTGTCTGACTCTGAGACCCCACGGACTGTGGCCTGCCAGGCCCTCTGTCCACAGGATTCTCCAGGCAAGAATACTGGAGTGGGTTGTCATTTCCTCCCCCAGGGGATCTTCCCGACCTAGGGATTGAACCTGCATCTCTTATGTCTCCTGGATTGGCAGCCACTAGCGCCACCTGGGAAGCCAGTGATGCTGTAGAATTCTCTGCTTGATTCCTTGTGCTGTTATTTAACTTGGTGAGATTTTTCTTACTTTCTGGAGAGGAAGTGGTGGTGAGTCCTTCACGTTGCTCCATTTAGAAGGATACACAAGGTCTTGGTGTGCACTTCCTATGATGCTCAAACAGTCTGGTTTCTATGTTATGACTTTTTCTATCGACCTATTCTCACATGGCTTCATTCATTAATGATGCTTACTGAATCCATGATTTCCTTTGGAGTTTCAAAATTATGACCTTTCTCTCTCTATCATTCTTTTCAGATTCATTAACTGAAATTCTTTTTGAATAAGAACACATTGTGTAACTATTTCATATTTTTTTCAACTGGTCCTTTATTAATAGACATTTGGGATGATTCCAATATTTATTATTATAAGTAATGCTGTAATGAATGAACCATTAAACATTGTTTCATATTCTTTTAAAGATTTTTTTGATGTGAACCATTTTAAAGTCTTTATTGGATTTGCTACAATATTATTTGCATTTATGTTTTTTTCCTTTGGCCATAAAGCATGTGGGATCTTAGCTCCTCACCCAGGGATCGAACCCACAACCCCCATGTTGGAAGTGAAGTCTTAACCACTGGATCACTGGGGAAATTCCTGTTTTATACTTTGAAAGCATATCTCCAAGATAATTCTAAGAAGTGGATTTGCTGGGTCCAGAACAGAATAAAGATAAACTTACATATTGTAAGTTTACATATGAGGGCTCTTAACTCTTCTCCACAGGTTCCCCAACAGAAAACACTGTCAAATATTTGGATTCTTGTCAGTATCATAGGAAAGAATGTCTCAGAGTTGTTACTCTTACTATAAGGGAGGCAAGCCATTTTTGCATGTTTCATATGCCAGCAGAGAGTGTTGTCAAACTTTGGGAGTTTTTAGAGTAAAGCACTTAATCAAATTCACCATGTAACCTGCCAATTTGGGAACTCAAATGTATTTTTACATTTAAAAATTTGGTAGCAGGAAAGGAAAAAGATGAGAAAGACTTCCGAGTTCCTTTTTTCCCATAATCTACTGGGGGGCTCCTTGGGTAATTAAATTCCTCAGTGTACCTGGCAACAAACGGGAGCCAAATCCTTGTCAAGGTCACTGCTATGGCCCTGGAGAAGCAGTCACCTTCAGGGGACTTAGGGCCAGAAATTGGTGTGTGGAGAAGATCAGCAGGAGAAAGCAAAACAGTGTGTTGAAAATCAGTATGTGGGAAAGCGATTTAAGCAATAACTTGTGTGCAGGGCACTTAAGCTTAGTGAAACTGGAGTTTCCTCCCCACACCCACAGTCTAGACTTATTCAAACAGGAGAAAGTTCCAAAGATTCAATTTTACGACATCAGGCTCTCCTATATATGGAGGAAAATAACCACCTGATGCGAACTTCAATGTATGTTGGGCTTCCCATGTGGTTCAGTGGTAAAGAATCCACCTGCCAATGCAGGAGACGCAGGAGACGCGGATTCGATCCCTGGGTCAGGAAGATCCCCTGGAGTAGGAAATGGCAACCCACTCCAGTATTCTTGCCTGGGAAATCCCATGGACAGAGGAGCCTGGTGGGCTCCATGGGGTTGCAGAATCTGACAAGACTGAACATGCATGCATAATCTATTTCAATGGAACAAAAATGCTGTGATTTCTTTGAGAAGAACCCTTTTCAGAATTTTCTAACTAGGCAGCACATGAGAGATGACAAAGACTAATTTCTTCTTGATATGAAAATTAAATTTACTATTAAGGCTTATATCGCTAGTCATAAACTTTATGTTGAAATTGATGATTTCAAGCACATGATACTACTTACCTAACTCCCTCAGTTTTTCCGTGTGATTCACAAAAACACTAGAAATCCAAGGTTAAGGAGTTAACAAGCATTAAAAATATTTTTCTTTTTGTTTTTAAATATGCCTCAGCCAGAAACCTCCACAGGCTCACAAATGAATGGTTAAATTTATCTCTTGACCTGTGGGCAACCTCACTGGAGATTGAGATAACCACAGGACAGTTTCCATTTGTCAGAATTTGGTTCTTTTCCTTAGCATTTTACCCTGGGTTCAGGGGTTACTGCAGAGGCCTTGGTTCAACTTGAACATAATAATTACAGCACGGAAGCCAGCCCCTGGCAGGGCCTCTGACAGCGAGCCTTAGGCAGATGGAGAGAAAGAGAGATATTAGATGTAAGGTTTCAAGCAGGCTCTGGCAACCTGAGGGCATGGATGTGTTTCCAGGTAACTGGAAGGAGCAGTAACTACGCAGGTTGCCAAGGACTCAAAGACAGGCTTGTGGCTTCACTTTGCTTCAAAAGACATTTCATATTAAGTACTGGGAGGAGAAGAGCCTGGCAAACTAGAGGTGCTTGATAAATATTTGTTAAATGAATAAATGATTGTGAAACCCTAGAGCAGACTCCGCAGGAGATAAAATCTAGCACCGAATTTCTGATTCTCACTTGTATGGTGCGTTCGTGTCCTTTCTTTACTACTTGCCAGTTGATTTTTTGCATTTTTCCCTTGGAAGCTTCTTATGAAAAAGCACTTCGTCCAACATATTTTCTCTCGGACTCTAGGAGACAGAAGTCATTAGCGACTATGAAATCTTCTATGGCTCCTTATTTTATTTTTTTAATTAATTTTTATTGCAATATAGTTGATTGCACTGGTGTGTTAGTTTGAGGTGTACAGCAAAGTGAATCAGTTATACACATACACATATCCATTGTTTTTAAGACTCTTTCCCGTATTGGTCATTAGCAGGGCTTTGGACTGAAGGGCTTTTAGTCAGTAACACCTGTCTCTTTATAATAATCACTTTCTGCTGGACCCTACAGCATATTGCAAATTTAGATTATCATTCTTTAGTACACTCAATTCTGTAAGTTTTTAAAAAATATTTCCCAAAGATCACTCCTACTCTCAAAGAAAAAAAGTACTATTTGTTTTATTGTTGTTGTTCAGTCACTAAGTCATGTCTGACTCTCTGCGACCCCATGAACTGAAGCCCACTGGACCCCCCAGTCATTCACTATCTCCTGGAGTTTGTTCAGAGTCATGCCCCCTGAGTCAGTGAAGCTATCTAACCATCTCATTCTCTGGGACTGGCAATCCCCAAGGAGATCCTGGTGTATTTTTAGCCATGACGCTAACTCACCATGCTTACCCACAGAATCTGTTTTGGACGTGACAATAATTATTTGGAATTTGTACAGTAGGTGTATTTGCCAAAGAATCAGGCTTACTACCTTATGAACACACCTCGTGCACGCTGAGGATGCTTTCAGAGGCTCCTTGCAGTCACTCTCTGTTATTGGCTTCAACTGAGTTTCTTGACAGCCTGTATTTACTGTCATTACACCTAATTCCCTGTTTACTAATTTGTAGGTAAATGTCTCCAAGGTGTTCTGCCGCCTCCATGTTTTCAAGGATCATTTTCCTCCAGTTGGAATAAATGCAACCATTCTATGCAATGGTTCAGTGAAAAACAAAGTAAAACACCCAGAGTCCTCACCTGGAGTTGCCGTTTCTCGTCCTATCTTTTGGTTATTATTTTCTCCCTTGGTAAAGATAATTCTGCAGTCAAATTGTAAGTTACAAGGCTACTATTTCTAGGACTTGTTTGCTCTGACCCTGTGGCCCTTCTTGCTCTAACCATGACCTGACAAGGTAAACAAAGCCAATGAAATAATGTAAAATAACACATTTGACATCTTACTCAGTTTTCCCTGAATGTGCTTCTTTTTCCCCAGAGAAATGAAGAAATATTTTTCCCTGAATGGTTTTTCTGCCTATGATCTGACTCTAGTGGCGTTTCCAAGCTCAACCCACAATTTCCCATCAACAGCTCTGCTGGTCACTGCCAGGCACGCATAGCAAGTTGCTGCTCCCAGAACACGCCCTCCTACCCTGCCCTGTACTCTGCCATAAGCAGTTTCTCCTCTTGAAAGTCTTCTCCATCCCAAGTTACACTTTCTGCAACCACATTCTATGTGCCCAAATGATATGGGAACACCAGTGACGATTTGTAAGAGAGAATTATGGAATAAGACTCAGGATTCTAACTCGACTTCTCCCCTCTCTAAATATACATCAAAATATGAGACAGAATGGGTGACAATTAATGGTGAATACAGTTTGCAGTATAGAGGAGCAGGTATGTATGCTATTTCTGCAGTCAGATGGCCTGTGTTTCAATCATGGTTCTGCCCTTTTTTTCCTATGACCTTAGACAAGTTATTTTTCTGCAGCTCTATTTCCTTTTGAGTGACTTTGGGATAATAAAGTTCCTCCCCAAACTTCTCATCATACTCTTAGGTAACAGGGGGATAATACTAGAACTTTTAAAGACCACTGGGAGAGGGCGTTAAGTGAAATTCATGCCTAAACAATGAGGACTTTGTTCTAATTACCAGGAAAATGGGAATCATTTCAGAAATGTGAACTAGTTAATACTTCTCATCTTAGCAAATTCCAAATCGTGATACCAATTCACCTAAAATAATAATCAGTCACACTAAAAATTAAAAAAAATTCCAACCAAAAATTCCTGCTCAACCAAATGCCTAAACTAAGGTGTTTCAGTGGTTTCCTTTACACTTGACTAAGTGGTTTACTCTCCTCCTTGGCTCTTAGGCAGTTCCTGTAGCTTTTGCTGTGTGTACTGAGGATCAAAAAATATGAGAGATGTATTTTGAGATATGTAAGAACCTCTTGAGGTCAGAGGTGCAACGAGGCAGATCAGAGCTGGGGGAAAGCAGTTGCTTTCAGTCTGCTTAGGTTTGAGCATTTGACATTCACTTACCCCCTCAATAAAGGCAGTGTCTAACATCTACACATCTGACTCTCCCCACTATCACCCAGCACACCGTCCTCAGTATTTTGGGAATTAATAGACCAGGTACTTAATGTCCTGAGTGATAAAATAAGAGATGCTACAAAAATAGCAAGCATCAGTGAATGACATTTCCCTCCAGGAAACCAGCTGAGAAAGCTCAGTATATTAGCTGGTTACCCATCCATCCTTCTGCAACAGAGAAAAAAAATTTTTTTTTTTTTACAAATAAATTTTCCACCTTTAGGCCGCTGTAAGTGTCAATGCCATCAATACCTAATAGAAATCTTCCACAATCGAAGCTCTGACCTTCCCAACGCCCTCTCGTTCTCCTCCCTTTAATGGCTTCACTGCAGTCTCTTGGCAACATTAAGCATCACCTGATTACCTTTATTGCTACCAACTCTAAAACACACCACCTCAGCCACCTCAGCCAAAATATATCATCCCTCAGTAACTCAGTATTGTATTTTATTCTGCTTCTCAAAACCTAGTAGCTAGCATTTTATCCTTTGGCATATATTCACAGCAGCTTTTAAAAAGCAGTTCACTAAAAATAAATGCTTCCACTTTGTGTAATCGTGTCATGTTCAAAGTAATCTCGTTCCAGGTCAGTGATCACTTCCATTCATGACTGCATACTCTTGTTGGAATAGAGTTAAATACAAGTCACACTTTGCGTTCTTCTACTAGAATATCAAACCTCAGCATCAGAAAAATAATTATTGCCTTTCTTGGCCATTTAGGATGAGAAAAGTTGACAAAGGCATCTCCAGTTGAAACGTTACAAAGATTTACAGAAAAAAATCTCTTCTTTAGTATCAATATTTAGAATTTGCATAATATTTAATGTTTTTGGAGGAAACACAATGTAAGTGGAAGACAAGACATGGGTCTCTTTCTGACTTTGATCTGATATCTTCTCTTAGTTCTAGAGTTTGACCTCTTGGATCTTTGCACCCCATTTGGAAAATAAGAATAAGAAGAAAAATTTCACTGTGGGGAGAAGAGGTGTGATGGGGGCGGAAGTGCTTTGATGAAATAATTCCATGTAAAATGTTTATAGTGCTTCCCTGGTGGCTCAGCAGTAAAGAATCCACCTGCTAATGCAGGAGACACGGGTTCCATCACTGGGTCTGGAAGATCTCCTGGAGGAGGACATGGCAACTCACTTGCGTATTCTTGCCTGGGGAATCCCCATGGACAGAGGAGCCTGGTAGGCTATAGTCCATGGGGTCACAAAGAGTTAAACACGACTGAGAGATTAACAACAAATATATTTTTATGTATTTTGAGATGATCAAGTTGGGCCATTTCATCAAAGGCATAAATCACTTCTATTCTGTTGAGATTAACTATGTTAATAAATAGTAGTTGCCATATGCAGAGCAGACACTAGAGAAACCAAGGACACCTCTGCAGAAGCAGCAGAGGGATGTTCTGGGAGTGGGGGTGGGGGCTTTGGGCCTGGTTCTCTTCTGGGTGACAACTTGGTGGACAAAGCCCAGTCTCTGCTTGCATGTCCTGCCCCACAAGACATCACTTGTTGGTTTTTGAAACAGATTGAAACTATTAAAAATAACTGGGAATGAAGAAAATGAGAGAAATACAGCAGCTAAAAGTTCATCTAAATTGTATGTTTTTTTTTTTTTTTTTTTAATGCAGGATACAGGAAGCTTGGGGCTGGTGCACTGGGATGACCCAGAGGAATGGTATGGAGAGGGAGGTGGGAGGGGGGTTCAGGATGGGGAACACATGTACACCCGTGGCGGATGCATGTTGATGTATGGCAAATCCAATACAATATTGTAAGGTTAAAAATAATAATAATAATAATAAAAAATTAGAAAAAAATAAATAAATTGTATGTTTTTGTACTATCTGGCTTTCTACAGAAGCAGAACAATGCCATGGGGCTCAGACTTAATTTCCTGAAGGGTTTCCCTTTTCCCTTTCCACATTTAGAAGGAACGTGTCTTTTCTCAATTGTGTTTATTATTGTAGAAATGGCTTTTACCCTTTTACATGTTATCACAGAAGTTTTGCACACAGTTCTTACTCATCCTTACACTGAACTCCTATTGAAGGAGGTTGGGGTAAGGACAGTGGCCAGGTCACCTCCAAACTAGCCTGTCGGTGACATCGGTCTTTCATTTTTGCTTGCTAAGACGCCACATCACATTTGGTGTTCATCCCTGCCGCCCTGAAGTTCAGCGTGGGCTTCAGTTTGATTATTCCTCAGGATACTTGGACAGATTTGGGAGAACTGGATGCTGCCAGATTCCCTCAGCCTGCCTTTCATCAGAACCAATGAAGCAGCGCAGACGCAGGCAGTTCTTCTGAGGACAGAAGCTTTCCCTTTGAGACACGACTGTGAATTTAATTTTGTTAGAACGGTAAGAGGAAGCACATGAAATGTTTTCTGAGTTAATATTAAGTGTCAGGCCTCGAGCTCAGGGTTTTATGTGTGTTATGCCATAATAAGTGTTCATTGTAACACTTGAAGTAGTTCCCCACCTCAGAGGAAAGAAATCGAGCCTCTGAGAGTTACCACAGTTTTCAGAGGCCAGGCCATGGGTTCTGTGGCAGCCTCCCACCCCAACCTAGTTCTGCTTGGAAAACCACCCCAGGATGTGATGCAGGGCAACAGAAGGACATCCTGACTCTTTCTTTGACCCTAGAGCCTCAAACAAAACCAGGAGTGAAAGACAGCAGCCCAAATTTATCTATGCTTCTCTGATATTAGGATCTAAATGTGGGCAAGTGAATAGAAATGCCTGGGAAATTTGCACTGCAATAGTCATACCTCCTGTCTGTGCTCTGAGAAATTAAGTGGGAACCAGCAGCCAGCACTGTGGTGCTGGAGAAGACTCTTGAGAGTCTCTTGGACACTAAGGAGATCAAACCAGTCAAATCTAAAGGAAATCAACCCTGAATATTTTCATTGGAAGGACTGATGCTGAAGCTGAAGCTCCAATACCTTGGCCACCTGATGCAAGGAGCTGACTCACTGGAAAAGATTCTGATACTGGGAAGGATTGACGGCAAAAGGAGGAGGCAGCAGAAAATGAGATGTTTGGATGGCATCACTGACTCAATGAACACGAGTTTGAGCAAACTCTGGGAGATAGTGAAGGACAGGGAAGCCTGGTGGGCTGCAGTCCGTGGGGTCACAGAGTTGGACACGACTAAAGTGACTGAGCATGTACTGTGTGCATAATAACAAAAGGAACAGAAAGCCAGTCAAAGAAACAGTTCCAGTATAGAGTCAGAAGTGACTTCTCCCAGCAACAGCCTGTACACCCCAACTAGAGAGTGGCCCCTGCTCGCTGTGCCTGTGCAACAATGAGGAACCAACACAGCCCAAAATAAAAATAAGTAAAATAAATAAATAAAATTTTAAAAAAGAAGAAATGGAATGTAACCAATGTCTTTGAAACCCCTTTCTCCCTCCACTTCATTCCCATGGGGAACCACTTTCCTGAATTTCAAGTTAATCATTCTCTTGTTTTTCTCCATAGCAGGCAACCTCTCTTGATTTGCAATATTTGTTTTATTATAGAGCCAAATGCACAGATGTTTCCCGAAGCACAATGGATATTTTACAGTTCTCATATAAGATCAGAATTTTAAAGCCATAAAAATAGCCAATTATGCTTGCAGATCAATCCTGCCTTTGAACCCCATTTGTCTCCAGCTCAGTCTCTCTGGCTGGGACATGACACCGCTGCTTCTGACCATTAAGAACTTGCTTTTCGGCATTTCAGCACCCTTTGATAACACAAATTTATAAGAATAATGAGCTCCTTTGGGGGATTCTTTGTTTCTCTAAACTCATTAGACTATTTGTGTCCTATTCATTTTAATGTACTATTGTTTCAAAACCAGAAAACAACAACAAAACTAGACCTCTTCTCCTTTCGAGCACTCACACTGCTTACTGGGACCAACGAAAACAGTGACACTCAAATGTTGTCAGTTTTAATTTCTATTCCCCCAATGAAGATGAAATCTGATTGGTACCATGGCAACGTGTTGCCTCGAGCGTCAAGTAGGTATTACTCGTGCACAATCTTGCTCACAAATTCTCTTTATAAGTGTTAGGAGAGGTGTGATCTTCTCCTAGAACTCACTAAATTAAAAAGAGCTGAAGAAAAATCCAATTAGTATTTCCAGAAGTACCTTCTGGGGTCTGATATTATCAGATTACTGTCTCACTTTATCCCCCCCCCCCCCCCCCGTGCCCTCGATGTATAGGAGAGCGTTAGATATCCTGACAAGCATCAAGTAAGTGGAGAATTGGGGCACCACTGGGGTATGCAGAATTTATGGAGCTCTGGTGCTTTTCTTTGGCCTCTGATATTTCAGTGTGTTGAATTTTTCATCCTTCTTTCCTTCCTGGAAGAAGCAGTGATGTAGCATTTCCAGTTCCCTGGATTAGTAGTATAGTCTTGGTGGTAAGGTTGGTTTGTTGTCGCTGTTCAGTCCCTAAGTCATGTCCAACTCTTTGCGACCCCATGGACTGCAACATGCCAGGCTTCTCTGTCCTCCACTATCTCCTGGAGTTTGCTCCAATTCATGCCATTGAGTTGATGATGCCATCCAACCATCTTATCCTCTGCTGCCTCCTTCATCTACCCTCAATCTTTTCCAGCATCAGGGCCTTTTTCCAATAAGTCAGCTCTTCACATCAGGTGGCCAAAGTATTAGAGTTTCATCTTCAGCAACAGTCCTTCCAATGAATATTCAGGGTTGGTTTCCTTTAGGATTAACTGGTTTGATCTTGCTGCCCAAGAGAGGCTCAAGAGTCTTCTCCAGCACCACAATTAAAAAGCATTAACTCTTCAGCACTCAACCTTCTTTGTGGTTCAACTCTCACATCAAACATGGCTACTAGAAAAACCATAGCTTTGACTATACAGACCTTTGTTGACAAAGTGAAGCCCTCACAGGAACCTACACACTGGAAAACCCTACATTTCAACCCTACACTGGAGAACTTCACACCCAAGTGTGTGAAGTGATGATACTGTGAATGTTTTAAAAGTTTTGGAGGTTTGGAGACTCCTTAGTCTCACAGACTCTTGGACTTTTTCTTCAGCTGAGTGGAAAGCTGCGGAAATGAAGAATCACAATGGAAGTGCTGACAAACCCTTCTGAGGCAGCTCTCAGCAGGCCTGTCCTCCTGCAATCAGAAGCTCATTGTGCGCCTTGGGACTGAATCTCCACGTGCTTTTATGCTAAGGAGCATTTACAGACCAATTGAACGTTGCTCCTTTTTCCTCCTGCTTTGCATCTGGCTCACTGAGATGGGATCTCATCTCTACCGATTGATTGCATACATATGGGCTCCCATGCATGCCTGAGTGGTTCAGTGGAAAAAAGGCCTTTCTTAAATCAGTCAACAGGAAACGATCCCATGTCTTTACTCCTGCTGAGTCATCAAGAAAATATTAGCTTCCGTGACTAAGGAATGCTTTAAAACTCAGTCTAACTTTCTAAAATATTTCTAGACTCAAATGCACGTTTTGTGGCGGCAAAAGTTTGTCATTGAGAATGGGTTTCATGATGAAAGCAATTTATGGTTTTGGGTGCTTCCCTTAATCCACACCCCCAACCCGAATTGGGAAAGAAAACCCTGAGCATGCCACTCTGTCTGTGGCTTCCTAGAAAAAAATTGGGAAAATCCCAAAGTAAGCCACTTTTGAATTTTTTATGAAGTTGACCTCACTTCAACCCTGCTCAGAGAGCACTTGGGGTAGCTATTTTTTAGTTTTTAGAAATAACAATTACAGTATGTTGATATTCAAAGTAAATACCTGCACTGAGTGTGGCATAAAAGTTAGATGAGTGGGCTGCTATTTCCTTTGTAAACAAACAGCAAAAAAACCAAACAAACCCAAAGAGCATTGCTCCCCACCCAGTTCTGCAAAGGTTAAGTCATCAGTCTCTAAGAGTGATGAACAATGGACACTAGAAGGATTTAGGATAAAGTCAGGATGAAGCACTCTGTGCTTTGGAAAATCAGGCCCCACAGAAAGGTAGATGTATATCTCAGGAATAATTTTATTTTTTATTTTAGGTTTTTTTAAATGTAGACAATTTGTTAAAAGTCTTGACTGAATTTGTTACAAAATTGTTTCCACTTTTGGTTTTGGTTTTTTGGCCCCAAGGCATGTGGCATCTTAGCTCTCTGAATAGAAATCGAACCTACGTCCCCTGTATTGGGGAAGGCAATGTTTTAACCACCGAAACACTAGGGAAGTCCCAGGAAGAATTTTAATGAACCCTGATTCTTGCATTTTCCATATATAGAAAAGCACTAAAATCATTAACTTAAGGTACCTGTTCTTTGGGAGCAGCAGCAACCTTTTAGCAGGATGTATGCTGGATTGCACACTTCCCAGGTGAGGCTAGTGGTAAAGAGCTCACCTGCCAATGCAGGCGGAGAAGGTGATGGCACCCCACTCCAGTACTCTTGCCTGGAAAACCCCATGGATGGAGGGGCCTGGTGGGCTGCAGTCCGTGGGGTCGTGAAGTCGGACACGACAGAGCGACTTCACTTTCACTTTTCACTTTCATGAATTGGAGAAGGAAATGGCAACCCACTTCAGTGTTCTTGCCTGGAGAATTCCAGGGATGGGGGAGCCTGGTGGGCTGCCATCTATGGGGTCGCACAGAGTTGGACACGACTGAAGCGACTTAGCAGCAACAACAGCAGCCAAGGCAGGACCCATAAGAGACATGGGTTCAACCCCTGGGCCATGAAGATCCCCTGAAGGAGGCATGGCAACCCACTCCAATTCTTGCCTGGAGAATCTCCATGGAAAGAGGAGCCTGGACGGCTACGGCCCATGGGGTCATAAAGAGTCAGACACGATTGAAGAGACTTAGCAAGCATGCATGCATGCTGGATTGCATGCATTCCCAGTCAGAAATCATATCCAAACTAGTTCCTCCTTTACCCCTTTGGAACAGTTTCCTCAGAGTTGCTGAGAGGCCCTGTCCTTGGTTATTACCATCAATAAGGTCCTTGAATAAAACCGAGACTCACATCTCTTCAGTTCAGTCGCTCAGTCGTGTCTGACTCTTTGCGACCCCATGAATTGCAGCACACCAGGCCTCCCTGTCCATCACCAACTCCCGGAGTTCACTCAGACTCATGTCCATTGAGTCGGTGATGTCATCCAGCCATCTCATCCTCTGTCGTCCCCTTCTCCTCCTGCCCCCAATCCCTCCCAGCATCAGTCTTTTCCAATGAGTCAACTCTTGGCATGAGACGGCCAAAGTACTGGAGTTTCAGCTTTAGCATCATTCCTTCCAAAGAAATCCCAGGGCTGATCTCCTTCAGAATGGACTGGTTGGATCTCCTTGCAGTCCAAGGGACTCTCAAGAGTCTTCTCCAACACCACAGTTCAAAAGCATCAATTCTTTGGCGCTCAGCTTTCTTCACAGTCCAACTCTCACATCCATACATGACCACTGGAAAAACCATAGCCTTGACTAGACGGACCTTTGTTGGCAAAGTAATGTCTCTGCTTTTCCGTGAGTTTATGCCATGAAGGTATGAAGGGCTGAAACATTACTGAAATATTAGGGGAGAGTGGAAGTTGTTGTTGTTCAATCACTCATTTGTGTCTGATTCTTTGTGACCCCATGGACTGCAACATGCCAGGCTTCCCTGTCCTTCACTATCTCCCTGAGTTTGTTCAAACTCATGTCCATTGAGTTGGTAATGCCATCCAACCACCTCATCTTCTGTTGTCCCCTTCTCCTCCTGCCCTCAATCTTTCCCAGCATCAGGGTCTTTTCCAATGAGTTGGCTCTTTGCATCAGGTGGCCAAAGTATTGGAGCTTCAGCTTCAGCATCAGCCCTTCCAATGAATATTCAGGGTTGATTTCCTTTAGGATTGACTGGTTTGACTCTTGAGTCTTCTCCAGCACCGCACTTCAAAAGCTGGAGGTTGGTAAACCAGGAATCCACAAGAAAGACAAAGGAACAGTGGCTGTTTGGGGACCCCTATTCACTGTAGACAACCCTTATTTCTGTTTGCTTCTTTATTGCACCGACCGCCCCACAACTTCCCACCAGGTCTCTGGTCTTGCGGGCCATGTGTGTGCAATTGTTTGATCTGTCACCCCACCCCCACAGCACCCAGTCTGTCACCACAGCCTGGACACGCATGCACGCTCACTCCCACCTCACTGAGGAGGAGAGAGAGAGAAGAGGAATACTGAGTGGAAAAATACCAAGATTTGTGCTTGATTATTGGAGATAATTAAGTAGAACCTAAAAATAGTCAGGCCCTTATTTCATATTATGTTCAAAATGATTCAAATTCAAAACTGTTCACAGCTGTGCTGGGGGCTGCTACCACACAGAGTTGATTTCAAGCACTTGAATCAGTGATCAGCAAATGCAGCTTCTCCCTGTTCTTCTAACTTGGAATGGTACCATGACTCAGAGGTGATTGAATGTGAAATACAGGGATCAATAATATCATTATCCCATGGCATCCATCGTTTATTCTGCCAATACTTTTCAACACAGTGGAGCAGTGTGGCCAACAAGCCTGTCGGGTGTGTGAGCCTCTCCTTACAGAGTTATTGATGATAATAGGTCTTCAAAGGAGCCCCTGGTGGTCCAGGGGTTAAGAAGCCGCCTGCCAATGCAGGGTTTGATCCCTGGTCTGGGAAGATCCCACATGCCATGGAGCAACTAAGCCCGCGTGCCAGTTACTGAAGCCGGTGTGCCTAGAGCCCATGCTCCACAAGAAGAGAAGCCACTGCAACGAGGAGAAGCCACTGCAATGAGGGGAAGCCACTGCAACGAGGAGAAGCCACTGCAATGAGGAGAAGCCACTGCAACGAGGAGAAGCCACTGCAATGAGGAGAAGCCACTGCAATGAGGGGAAGCCACTGCAACGAGGAGAAGCCACTGCAACGAGGAGAAGCCACTGCAATGAGGGGAAGCCACTGCAACGAGGAGAAGCCACTGCAATGAGGAGAAGCCACTGCAACGAGGAGAAGCCACTGCAATGAGGAGAAGCCACTGCAATGAGGGGAAGCCACTGCAACGAGGAGAAGCCACTGCAATGAGGAGAAGCCACTGCACGGACACCAGAGAGTAGCCCCCGCTTGCCACAACTAGAGAAAAGCCCACAAAGCAACAAGGACCCAGTGCAGCTAAAAATAAATTTAAAAAATTAAAAAAACTTGAAAACTCAACTCCATATATGTAGCGATTAAGCAGATTGGCAATTTACTACTTAAATGGTTAATTTATTGCTAACCCCAAGTAATGAACAACGTAAAAACATAGGCTGAAAAGTAATATGGACAGAAAAATCGGTGTATTTTTGTAAAGTATATATGCAGGATATACCCTGCTACTAGAAATATCTTTCAAATAGCAGGAATAAATCTATTATGTGCTGTAAGTAACACCAGCAATCTCATTGCTTTGAGGAGATGTTATCTGCCAGCATGGCTGAACAGACAGGTGCAGACAAACCCCCTGACCTCTCTCTTCTGGTTTTGTTCATGTTACTATCTTTTTTTTATTGAATGTGACAAAATACTCCACACGTTTGTGACCCAGCTCAAAGGTCTCTCTTTTCATGGAAGCTTCCCTGATCCTTCCAATGTGCCCTGACGTCATAGACAGTGCAGCTTTTCTACTTGCTCTGTATCCTTTTCTATAAGAGGTCATTCTGTGTGACCTTATGCCCACTGACAGAACACAGCTTGCTGAGCCATAACAATTTTTTGGTTTTTCTTTTTCTTAGGTTGAATTCTCTGAGAGGAGGACTGTGCCATTCGATTTTGGGTCAAGCACACCTAGCAAAGGGCTTTGTCACCCAGCAGATAATCATTCTTCCTTTGATTCAACAAGTACCCACCGGTGGTTTACAGTGGGCCCCCTGTGTGCACTGGGTCCATGCAGCCAGGAAGGAATGTGTAAAGGGAAGCCAGGTGACAGGTACAGAAGCAGGTGGACTTAGCAGTGGGAAAATACAGCAGCTCTAACTTAATTAATTGCTTCTCTTTTCTCACTGAAATAGGAAGTGAGACCAGCAGTTTGGAGTGATGGTGGTAGACAATTGGAAGTGTGAGAACATGGAAGAAGGTAGGAAGCAATCTGTTTTGGAGCAGGAAGGCGAGTTTCAAGGAGAAATCATGCCTGATGACGGACAGCGCTGAGTGACCACTGAGCTCTGGTTGGACATCTCAGGAAAGATGTGTCACCTCCCTGATTCGGCTACGTGGATATGTTTAACGCAACGCCATTGCCAAGGTCTAAAGTGCGTGCATTTGTCTCTTATGACAGTTTTTCCAGTTTTCACTCACGAATAGCTTTAACTAGCTTGATGAGCGAATCTCTTAGGTGGAGTCAGGCAAAAGGAGCCCAGCTGAGTGGGGGCCCGGCAGGTGGGAGTCCCCAGACCCTTGACACCAGCTTCGTGCTAGGCTTGGCCAAGAAGGGACCCTGGCAGGAGCTTGGAAGGTCGGGGGGGAGGGGGGCAGGTAAGAAGACGTTTTTCTGGCTTCCAGCTCAGATCAGCCTACTCTCATCCTCGGACCTGTCTGGTCTCCAGCCCTTGGCATGCCAGGGGGCACAGCTCCACCGTGGCAGGGGGAGCAGCTGCTGGGACAGGCCCTCAGAAGTAAGAATATTCCTATGAGCCTTGCTCCATCCTTTCCTGGTGTCCTTCCCTGGGCATCTCTGCAGTAGGTAGGCTGGCCTGTCTGGTCACCCAGCACTCGCCAGGCTGGGCCCCTCCACAGAGACTGTGCTCCTCCTTCTCATTCGTCTCACCCCAGTGCTGAGAGCTGCTTCCTTTAATTAAGAATCTCTGACTCGTTTGAGCATCCTCTTTTTGCCCTCTCAGCTTCCTGTGTAGATTCCCTGATTTAAATCCCCGCTTTTTGACATACCTAATGAGAAATGGAGTATTTCCTGCCTTATCAATAAACAAGGATGTCACAGCCATCAGCGATTGCAACCCTCCTTTGTGGCCTGGTGAGCCTTAAGGGAACTCAGGAAAGAGAAGAATACCTGTGATCTGACAGCCATCAGACCGTAGCCACTCCCTTCAGTGAGCCCCTAGAGAGCTCAGATTGAGAAAGCACAAGACACTGGCCCCAGAGAGCTGAGCTGCATATGAAAGGAATGATTTCAGTGAGCCCAGACTCTTGCATCTTCCCTTACATAGAAAAGCACTAAAGTCTTCAACTTGGGGTATCTGGCTTTCTTTAATTCACAAGAATCTTTTGATGTTCAGATTACCTGCCCTTTGTTGCAAAACTTCTATATAACCTGGTTGCTCTCCTCACCTCCCTGGAGCACTCTCCTAGGGTCACTTTTGATGCTGCCTCCTGGGCTTGAAGTCCTAAAAACTACCACCAATTAAACATAACTCTCAACTTTTAGGTTGTGACTAACAAAAAAGCAAAACACACACCAGTTAAGGATCAGAGAGACAACAGCAAACCCCTGAGTGGTGTGGGCATTAAAGTAAGTTCACAAGCTCTTGGCAGGTGTTGTGCAGGAAGAGCCAGCGGGCCGGTGCCCACAGCAAGATATAGGAGAGCTGGGCAGCAGGTGCAGACTTCCCGGCCCGCAGCATCCTCAGACCAGACACTAGGAGAGGGGTCCTGATGCTACAAACTTGGAAATGCACTGTCCTCTCTGGTCTGCTCCACTCTTCCCAAAGTTATGAGCATAGATTTCATAGAAACAAACTTAACACTTGCATTTCCTAAGTCCTAATTGAACTAAATGGCTACAAGAACAAGGACCTTAAAATAAACAGCTTCAGAAACCCAGACTTAACTCTTGTTAAGTGTTCAGCTCAACTTCAGGAGACAACTGTGCCCATGGACTGGAGCTCACCTGTTTGGCATGAACACTGAGTGCATTAAGGGCATTGGGAAGAACACTCTGCAGAGGGGATGGGGAACAGCCTGCCCAGCACTGGGGAAGACAGCTTTTGCTACATTGGTCTTGGGGTGATGAGCAGCCTTCCGGTGGGATGGTGGACCCTCAAGTTGCAAGGTGAATGGAGACAGAATAGGTCAGAGACCCATGTGTCAGGTGGTGGTGGGCTGGACGCCCACGACTTGCCTTCCACATAGAGTCTGTGACACAGTGAGATCTGTTCCCTAATGAACAATTGGCTCAAGTAGGGGCTGCGTGGCCCCCTCTCTGGGGAAGGGGAACCAGATGCACTGTGGGATTCCCCTAGTTTCATATCATCCCACCTAGAAGGTGGAACAGCTCATTCTGGAAAATACCCAGATAAATTAGGCATTTCTAAATATGTTTTGTCACATTCTTTACAACGTCACATTACAAACTTTTAATAAAAAGTAAAGTTTTAGGACAAATTTTCGAGCACTTCACATACCAGCATGCACTCAATAGACATTTTAAAAATGTGTTAGTGAATGAATGAGAATAACAGTGGAAAAGTAGACAGATCTGAAGGGACGAGCACAGTCCCCCTCGAGGCTGGTACTGTCACTGGAGCTTCCCCTCCCCAGAGGAAATCCAGGGGTGGAGCCGGGCACAGAGATGGGGACCCAGCACAAAGGACTTGGGCCTGGGGGCGGATGGGTTCCTTGTCTAACCTGACCTTGGGGAGGCAGCCCGCTGTCCTACCTACTTTATATCGAGGCAGATTCTTTACCCTCAGAGCTACCTGGGAAGCACTGTAAAGTGGAGCAACTGGAAATCCAGGGATTTGGGTCTAGAAAGTCCTCATCAGGATGTGACAAAGGAGGCAGTTGTCACACCCAAGTCGTCTCTCATCCTGGTTGGCTGGGGACAGTGTCTGTTTAAGGGAAACCTCTTAGCTTCTGGGCTTCCCAGGTGGTCCTAGAGGTTAAGAACCCACTTGCTGATGCAGAAGATATAAGAGATATGGTTTGTTCCCTGGCTCAGGAAGATCCTTCAGAGAAGAAAATGGCAAGCCACTCCAGTATTCTTGCCTCGAAAATTCCAGGGTTGCAAAAGACTGACACAACTTCTTGACTAAACAACAATTTACTCTGTTTTTGTTGTTGTTGTTGTTGTTTTTAAGCACAACTTTCTGCCCACTTCCCTGCTTAGAAGATAGCTACCATACGAGTGGCTGAGCAGCTCAGTGGTCTTATCTCTCATCTGTGCTCAACAACTTGGTTGATCCTAGTGATCTTTGGATCCAATTGTCTCTAGACCCTCTTGGGGGAGACACAGAGCATGTTTCCCCTATGTTTCTCTGATTTTCCTAGCAAGGCTTGCCTTGGCCAAAGATGAGGTCCCAATCCCAAAGTCTGTAGTAGACCTGATGCAATAGTGAGCTTAGCAGCTAAGCTGGGAACAGCATTAGGGAAGAGCCACAACTCCAAGAAACACGTGGTTTGATTCCTATATTAAGGATGAACAATCTGATGAAGCCAGCGGATTGCCTTTTCTCTGTTTGTTTTTTTTTTTTCTCTCTAAAACTTTACATCAAACTCAGATGGAAAAGATGAACTCATATCTTATAACCCACCTTCCCTTCCCTCCTCCATCTCTATCATTTTTAGGGTGAAAAGTTTTCTGTGATTTTTCAAATCTTTCAGGAAACTAGTGGAGATGCCTAGTAATCTTGGGCTACTGGACAGTGGCTTGCAAGCCCCCCTCCGCTTGTGCTTGGGGTTTTCTCTTTTAGAGAGTTTTCAGGTGTGCAACTATATACCAAGAGGGGCTCGTGAGTTGTTCTGGAGAAGAGCAACCTGACAGAGGCTCAGCTTCATATTGCCTCTGCATTTGTATCCTCAGGTACAGACCCCCTCTTGATGCCTGTGCCTGACCCTGTAAGGATGCAACAGTACGGCCATGCCGTCAAGGAGTTTGTAGGCCATCTCTTCTAGTTTGTGCCCTTTACATTTGAGAAATGGGGACCCAGAGAGCTTAAGTGACTTGCACCAGATATCACAGCAAGGAAGTGAGACATGCAAAGCCAGAGCCTCCCTGTGCAGCTCATGGTCTTTCATCTCTAAACGTGCTCCTCCACAGACAATTCATATGTCTCGCGTTCTCCAAGCTTATCTCTTCTGTTTCTGTGCTAACACCCGTCTTCTCTTCCAATTTGCTTTCTGGCCTGTGACACTCACACCCCGTGGTTCTCTTTGACTCTCTTCTCAGACTTCGTGCACTGCAGCTATTCTTGTGTAGAGCTAGGGTTGGGCCAAGAACTCATAAGTCCACGGGTCACTGGCTACCAGCACCCTCTCCACTTGTCTTTTCCTGTCATATGTCTCCCACCCCTCCCCGCAGTTACTAGGTTAGTGTGCTCCTTGCAATAAAGAGTTATAAGGACATTGTAGGGATTCCCCAATCAAGTCTCAGATTAGAAGATGGCCTAGTACACAGAGAAAGTCACAGCCAGGCTCTGCTGAGGTTGAAACAAGATGCACACATCACAGAACGTTATCTATTTAATATCTATCAATTACAGGATGGACATATTACCAGGAAACTATTTAGAACATGGCTACGTATCCATCATCCTCCACATATATTCACCTGTCTACCCACTGGCCTGTCTAATCTTCTTGCTTCTGAAAAGATTGGAGCAGCAGGCCCTAAGGAAATGGCAGGGCAGATCTGTTATTAATTGAATCATCTTACTGACAAGGTGATCCAACAAGATAGTAAAACACAAAAATATTAATCTGATGGTAATATTTGTTTCATAAAACTTTGTACTACACAAACAATACATTGTTTAATATTGACATTTTCCCATGTGACCTTGTTTTTAAATATATTAAGGTAATCTCTATCATTTCTTTTTAATCTCTCTCTCCCTTTGTCTCTTAATGTCAAAAGGAAATGGTAGAGATTACCCTCATATTCAAATAAATATAAAAATTTACATATATAATGTACATAATATCTCATATGCATAAAACATTCAAGAGAGAGAAGACTATAAGTCTTTCTTGAAATGTTTGGAAATTATCATACAAACCAGAAAACTTCAGCTGATTCTGTTCTCATATTGACCAAGTGTAAAATCATAAGGATTTTTTTCCTACTCAGAGGGCAGCTTGAGAGCAAAACAGAATTGTCTTTCCGTAAATTACCCACGATAAGTGAAGGCGAGGAAGAAAACAAGCCTCGTTCACAAATGCAGGTGTCAAGCAGCCGACATTAAGCAGGAGCACCATGACCGGCGTCAACAAAGGCTATTGGAACGGTCCTTGGGTTGTGCAAAGGAGCCAGACAGTCCTTCCCCAGGTGCAGGGAGCGAACTGGAGCCCTTACCTTGCAGGGCCTGCAGGCTGTGTGTCTGTACGATAATGCAGAGCTGCAGCACCAGCTGTGGGGCGCTCTCCAAGAAGGTGGCCAGTAGGTGCAGCATGCTCACGTCCGCGTACTCATACACCATCTTCCAGTAGAACCTCCACCGGTCGTTCTCCCCACTCTGCCGACTTCGAATACCTAGGTATATCGTGTGGAAATACCTAGAAAGGAAACAGGAGGATAAGAGACCGGAGTGATGACTGATTCTGTCTGCTCTTCCGCAAACCACAGTATCTGTGCAAGCACACACAGGAAACAACGGCCTTAGTGGCTTATCAATTAGAAGTGAAAGGGAAAGTGAAAGTCACTCAGTTGTGTCCGACTCTTTGTGACCCCATGGACTATATAGCCCATGAAATTCTCCTGGCCAGAATACTGGATGGGGTAGCCTTTCTCTGCTTATCACTTAAGGCCCCAAGTTAACCCTTATTCTTAAAGGTTCACTTTGAGGAGTCATTGCAATTTTCATCCTCATTGAAGGCATCCTGTGAGTGCTAAGTCGCTTTAATCATGTCCATCTCTTTGTGACCCTGTAGACTGTATCCCGCCAGGCTCCTCTGTCCATGGGATTCTCCAGGCAAGAATACTGGAGTGGGTTGCTGTTTCCTCCTCCAGGGGATCTTCCCAACCCAGGGATCAAACCTATGTCTCCTGTGGCATTGGCAAGCAGATTCTTTACCACTAGTGCCAGCTGGGAAGCCTGAAAGCATCTCACTGCCCTGCAGTTTTGAGGAGGGAGATGAAACTGAGGTATAGAAAGGATGTGCTATGTAGAAAATCTACAAATACCCTTTCTGGTCAGTGCCTCTATGTGCTTTACAATATTCAAGAGACATGTCTCCAAGGACAGAATGCGTGTCAAGTTCCAGAGTGTATATGCTTGTAAGTTTTCCTGATACCTTTTTTTTTTAAGTAAGAATTATTTATTTATTTAGTTTTTATTTTTGGCTGAGCTGTGTAGCATGCAGGATCTCAGTTACCCAACCAGGGATCAAACTTGCATCTCCTCCAGTGGAAGCACGGGGTCTTAATCACTGGACCACCATGGGAGTCCTTTCTGATAACCTTTTAAAAAAATATTTACTACTGAAAATTTCAAACAAATACAAAAGAAGAAAGAAAACCAGTGTGTTGAATCCACAATAAAATTACCCCACTGCTTTAAAAATATCCTGAGTAGAATCATCAGTGTGGTAATGGTAAGCATTACATGTTAATTTTCTAATGTGTTTGGGAAAGTGGGAGAATGAGAACAAGCTTGACAATCTTAAAAGCCAACACCACTTCCTGTTGGGTGTGAGAGATGCTGTCTGTGAACAGTCATCACATTTTATTCTGACAAACTTGTATTTGTTCTTTGATAGCATGAAAAAAGAGCTTACCCTAAACATATACTTTATATATATATGTATTTATATTCACATTATATATACAGATTAACATGAATTTGCAAAATATTTCAGAATTTAAAAATTCAGAACATGCAAAAAGTTCCAAAAATGCCCATGGGAACTACATATGTAGAGACACAAAGATGAGGAAAATGCTCTGAGTTCTGATAAGCAATGCATTGGCCTGAAATGGATTTTGCACATTCACATTACGTTTTCTTAGAGTTATCTTCTCTCTTTTCTCCACTATAGAAACTTACAGTTGTGGTTTAAAACTGCTGAGAAGACCTTCCTTTACGACCCCTGCTCCTGACTTGTGCAGACCACCAGCATGGAAGCCACCTCACTGTATGAGCTTGACTGCTTCCAGTTGGCTTCTGTCCTAGCCCCCCAAGGCTGGGGCGTGACCCCACATCACTGAAGCTGTACCAGTGAGCCCTGTTTTCTGTTCATTCTGGGATGTACCAACATATATTACACTGAACTGGGGGGGGAGTCTCAAGTTTTATTTCTTTTTTTAAAAAAATTATTTATTTGGCTGTGCTGGGATTTAGTTGAGGCCTGCAGGATCTTTAGTTGTGGCATGGGAACTCTTGGTTGAGACATGTGGGATCTAGTTCCCTGACCAGGGGTTGAACCTGGGCCCCCTGCATTCTTAGCTGCTGGACCACCAGGGAGGTCCCGCAAATTCTATTCTCTAACAATTAGTTATTTGCATGAGATGGACCAAGGGCCTCCATCATATCACTTTTGCTTCCAGTTGGAAGTGCAGAACAGTTGGTATGTAACAGACATTAGCGTGCAATCTCAGGAGAGTTTTCCACTTTCTCTAAATCAGCAGTGATGGACATCAGGAGTCTTACACTCACAACTTAGTCATGAGGAAAATGTCAGCCTCGGCCTTTTCTCTAGTTTGTACTCTGAAAAATGATGACAATAGAGAGGCTTTGTGATCACAACTGGTTCTTGTCCATCTTCTCTATATGTAAGTGGTTTACCTCATTTGATTATGTTATTTAATGTTTTATCTTAACTGGAGAATAATTATGATAGTGTGATGGTTTTATGTGATACATCAAGATGAATTGGCCATAAGTATACATGTGTCCCCTCCCTCCTGAATCGCCCTCCTACTTCCCTTTCCACCCTATCCCTCCCAGTTGTCACAGAGCACCGGCTTTGGGTGTCTTGCATCATACATCGAACTCTCACTATCTATTTTACATATGGTAATGTATATGTTTCAATGCTATTCTCTCAAATCATCCCACCCTTTCCCTCTCCCACTGAATTCAAAAGTTTGTTCTTTACATCTGTGTCTCCTTTGCTGCCCTGCACATAGGCTCATTGGTACCATCCTTCTAAATTTCATATATATGTGTTAATATTCTGTGGTGTTGGAGAAGACTCTTGAGAGTCCCTTGGACTGCAAGGAGATCCAACCAGTCCATTCTGAAGGAGATCAGCCCTGGGTGTTCTTTGGAGGGAATGATGCTGAAGCTGAAACTCCAGTACTTTGGCCACCTCATGGAAAGAGTTGACTCACTGGAAAAGACTCTAATGCTGGGAGGGATTGGGGGCGGGAGGAAAAGACTCTGATGCTGGGAGGGCTTGGGGGCAGGAGGAGAAGAGGATGACAGAAGATGAGATGGCAGGATGGCATCACTAACTCGATGGACGTGAGTTTGAGTGAACTCCGGGAGTTGGTGATGGACAGGGAGGCCTGGCATGCTGTGATTCATGGGGCTGCAAAGAGTCGGACATGACTGAGCGACTGAACTGAACTGAACTGATTCTTTATTAGCTGCCGGAGGGAAGATTGGAAAACAAGAGGCCCAGTGAATGTGAGCAGAAATGTAGACCATGCTCACATCTGTTCCCACCCGTTCTTCATGCCAAGGGTGAGAAAGAATTGCCACAGGTGAGTGGGGGATGAAAACACACATTTGAAGTTCAGTGTCACGTTCTTCCCCTCTGCCTCTGCCACCTCCTGTGTGCGCTGTGCAGACACCCACCTCAAGAGAGGATCATGCAATTCCACACTGCCCTGCCATGGAACGTATGGCCAGAGGTTTGATTTCAGAAAGACCTGGTTTCATAATAATTTACTCTCGTAGGGTAGGAAATTCTGTACCCATTAACACAGAGCCCCCAACATCTATCTAAAGAGACTCCTGTGGACTGTCTACTAACAGGTAATAACATCTGCTCTAGAGACGAAACACCAACACAGGAAGCAGAGGAAGATGGGCCGTGTTTGTCATTCAGTTCTAACAAATGGGGCCAGATGTTGGGTTGGGCAAAGAAGCTGAACTGACATTCCTTTACGTTTTTAGATCAAGTAAACTGCTTAGGGAATTGAGAAATAAATACAAAAGAATAGGCTCATGAGTTCTTATCCATAGAAATTTAGAATGACACAAGGAAGGACTTGTGTTCTGAGAAAAGTCACGGTGTTCCAGAAACAGGAACAAAACTGTCAAGTTAACTCTTCTGTGCAGGTGTTTGGGCTTGTTTGTCTTTTAAATAGCTACTAGGCCAAGAGCCTTGGAGTTACTCCCTGTGTTAAACACCTTGAGGCTTTACTTGGGCTCCAAAAAGGGAAGATGTTTTAAAACAGAAATATTCTGTAAAGAATTAGAATCCCTTTGGTAAGAACTAATGATGCAATGGGTTTCTCTGGTGGCTCAGTGGTAGAGAATCTGCCTGCCAGTGCAGAAGTTGTGGGTTCAATCCCTGGGTCAGGAAGATCCCCTGGAGAAGGAAGGCAACCCAGTCCAGTGCTCTTGCCTGGGAAATCCTGTGAACAGAGGAGCATGGTGGGCTACAGTTCATGGGGTCGCAAACTGGGCGGCTAAACAACAGTGATGCAGTAGACATGAGGTTTCTCATCTGGAACTGAATCCCAGGAAACTGGAGACAGATCACTTGGAATAATAACTGGGGCAGAAGAAACTGGAGAGGTGCCTAACTGCACCCTTGGTCAGAGACAAACACAATGGTGACATTAGCCTACATCGTCTGCCCTTCCACGAAGTGGCCTCATGGCTGCCTTGGCACCTTCACTCAGCAGATCTGACAGCTGCTTCCACTGTACTCCAGCCAACCTACCAGTGAAGTCTGAGAACTTACGATCCTAGTCAGAGACATGGCATTGCCTTGATCCATGTGACTCCACAAGTTAGCTTTTTAAAAACAAACAAACAAAAAAACACATTTATTTATTTGGCTGCACTGGGTCTTGGTTGTAGCACAAGGAATCTTTAGTTGTGGCATGTGAACTCTCAGTTGCAGCATATGTGATTTAGTTCCCTAACCAAGAATTGAACCCTGGTCCCCTGCATTGGGAGTGCAGAGTCGAAGTCACTGGACCACGTGGGAAATCCCCATAAGTTAGCTTTTTAATGGTTCTTGGCAGCAGTCTACCGAGTAGACAGAGTTGAGAAGTTCGTGATTGTACACTACTAGCCTAGATGAATCTAGATACTTTATATTACTTTACAAACACATGTTTGCACTGGGGGAGAGGAGGATGGCTGACAGCCTGTTCCTGGAAAATGCCCCTTTGCCTACTTGAAGATACAGACTGAGCAGTCTTGTCCTCTTGGTATACAGGCTGTCATAATTTAACTGGGAAGGATTTTCTCCCCTCTGAGTCTCAGAGCCACTTAGCTTCTGAGCCAGACTTCTTTATCTGAAGGTGGAGAGAACCATCCTCCTTCATGGCTGGGTGAGCGCCAGACGAGAAGCTGTGTTCTGTGCACGTGCCGGATTCATGATGTACGGGCATGTCGCTGCTCACCAAGGTTACCTGCATCCTGGGCTCATTTGCAATGCCATCTCTTTGATATTTGTCATTTAAGTGGCTTTATGCCTTTAGTCCTTCTCATTTACTTTAAGCATTTTACTCTGACAGGTGTTCCCATCACACTGAACTTGGCCTTGGCCTGATTGAGGGCATATGAGGAAGGTCAACACTCTGCTGGGAAGCAAAGAAGCTTCTAGACCTCCTGGCAGTCAAAAGGACCCAGTGTTGGGTCCAGGTGGGGACTGGAGGCGGCTCACTAAGGTTCTTCTTAGGATTCTGCTTTGCTATGTTAATGAAAAGACAAATGTTGCCCAAGAGGCATAGATGACCAAGGAAGTTCATGGTAATGAAAAGATATTTATACGGGGAGGATTTAGAGAAAGTCATATTCATAGTAAAAATTTTAGAATAGTTACCAAAGAGCAGCATTTAAGAGGAAAACAAACTTCCAGTCTTTGTCACTGACGATGAAGTTCATGCAGTGAGCATGAGAGGATAGTGGCTTAAACACACGGCTCTCATTCCTGCTAAGAGATGTTTCCTAAAACCCACTCAGAAATTTCAGCGTGTCCATCTGTTCCTCCGAGGTGGACACATTTGGAAGACGTTTGCCATCTTTGTTGTATGACTAATTTTTCTGATAGGGTCATTCTTACTAATTACTGTCTTAGGGAGCATGCTAGTGGAAGATAGACTTTTCCTTACATCATGAAAGGACACCAGGAATTCACCAATTTTATCAACATAATCGCAGTCCTAGCAATATCTTAATTTTGTAATTTCTTCTGTTACTGATGATGTAAGCACACAAACATACCTAGAATTCCCTACCATGCCTTGCACACAGACACCCATGCCTCACCCACACCCCTCACACACTATCTAATCCAATGACACAAAATGTAATCCAATGACTTTCTGAAGATGTAAATAGCATTTGAATTCTCGACTCCTTTTCATCAGTAGTTTCCAGGTGTAATGAGCAACCTGGACCAAAGTTGCAGACTCTCATATTACCAACTTCAGACCTAAACAAAATATGGCAAAAGTGATAAGCTTGGGAGGAAAATTCCAAATGTCCAGTGTATCAAGCATTATATAGCTAGTATGTTAAATTATATATATCAAGCATTATATAGCTAGTTTAACCCACTGTTTAATGTGATGGAGACAGTCTTTACATTACTTGTAAGGAAATGAGAAGTATAGAACATGTTTCAGATGGTTCATATTTATAAGGAACACTTCAGTCCTTAAACAATATTTAATCAAATGTTAATTACTAATATAGCTGAATCGGAAATCATTACTAGCTATGAGGATGCTATGCATATATTTTCTAATGTTGCATTTTCTTTCTCTAGCTTATAGCATATTAAACAGTTTAGCTGTTATCACTGTTATTTTTACTACCTGAAAAATGCAGAGTAAAATCTGTGCATAAGAGTTCTAAAGAAATAACATTAATAAAGAGTGATTCTAGCAACTTGTATTTTCTTCTGCTGTCTGGCTACACACAAAGCTTTACAGTATTCTATACATACATATATATATATATATATATATATATATATGTATCTCATCTCACACGCTAGTAATGTTCAAAAGTCTCCAAGCCAGGCTTCAGCAATACGTGAACCGTGAACTTTCAGATGTTCAAGCTGGTTTTAGAAAAGGCAGAGGAACCAGAGATCAAATGGCCAACATCCTCTGGATCATCGAAAAAGCAAGAGAGTTCCAGAAAAACATCTATTTCTGCTTTATTGACTAAGCCAAAGCCTTTGACTGTGTGGATCACAATAAACTGTGGAAAATTCTGAAAGAGATGGGAATACCAGGCCACCTGACCTGCCTCTTGAGAAACCTATATGCAGGTCAGGAAGCAACAGTTAGAACTGGACATGGAACAACAGACTGGTTCCAAATAGGAAAAGGAGTATGTCAAGGCTGTATATTGTCACCCTGCTTATTTAACTTATATGCAGAGTACATCATGAGAAATGCTGGGCTGGAAGAAGCACAAACTGGAATCTAGATTGCTGGGAGAAATATCAATAACCTCAGATATGCAGATGACACCACCCTTATGGTAGAAAGTGAAGAGGAACTAAAAAGCCTCTTGATGAAAGTGAAAGAGGACAGTGAAAAAGTTGGCTTAAAGCTCAATATTCAGAAAACTAAGATCATGGCATCTGGTCCCATCACTTCATGGGAAATAGATGGGGAAACAGTGGAAAGAGTGTCAGACTTTATTTTTTGGGGCTCCAAAATCACTGCAGATGGTGACTGCAGCCATGAAATTAAAAGACGCTTACTCCTTGGAAGGAAAGTTATGACCAACCTAGATAGCATATTCAAAAGCAGAGACATTACTTTGCCAACAAAGGTTCATCTAGTCAAGGCTATGGTTTTTCCTGTGGTCATGTATGGATGTGAGAGTTGGACTGTGAAGAAAGCTGAGTGCCGAAGAATTGATGCTTTTGAACTGTGGTGTTGGAGAAGACCCTTGGACGGCAAAGAGATCGAACAAGTCCATCCTAAAGGAGATTGGTCCTGGGATTTCTTTGGAAGGACTGATGCTGAGGCTGAAACTTCAATACTTTGGCCACCTCATGAGAAGAGTTGACTCATTGGAAAAGACCCTGATGCTGGGAGGGATTGGGGGCAGGAGGAAAATGGGACGACAGAGGATAAGATGGCTGGATGGCATCACCGACTCGATGGACATGAGTTTGGGTGAACTCCGGGAGTTGGTGACGGACAGGGAGGCCTGGCATGCTGCAATTCACGGGGTTGCAAAGAGTCGGACACGACTGAGTGACTGAACTGAACTGAACTGATATATGTATCTGCAGTCACAGTATATACGTGTCATAACACACCATCTATTTATCTATCTGTCCTCGTCAGTCACTGATAAGGAGCAAAATTGCATGGTTTGTCATCTTAAAATTTCTGTATTGAATATGTTAAACAACAGCTACAACCACAAAACCTTTTTTTAAACACCAGAACATTAAGTTTCTTCTGTCTCCTTTATGCCAATAATAGTATTAATAAAAATGACAGTATTCTGTCCTATATTTCTATGGTGGAAAGTTGCGTAGTGGAAAGTCTTTTAAAATTAGATTCTGTTTCCTATTAGTCATCCCAAGGGGGACAGATACGCATTAGGAGGGAAAGAATGCATTGGATGACCTCACATTTGACCCAAGCCCAAAGAGGCCAGCCTAAGCCACCCTCCCCCAAGGGGAGTGGCTGAACTGTCACCTGCAGAGCCGCCCCCTCACATGGTCTGTGGTCGCGCCTCTGGGCACCACAGTGCCCTGGGGACCACCTCTCACCAGGAGCCACTAAGAGCTCCAGTGCACATGTGCATATTGTGCATCTCGAAGGCTCTTCATGGGAATTTGCAATAAGGAAAGAGATGGAGAATGTCCTCCCAGAAGTCCTCCAGTGGGACAAGAACCTTGACACCTTTCCCTCATTCATCGGAGTTTTATTTCTCTCCCCTAGGCAGCACTGCCTCTCAGACTAACAAGTCTTTGGCTTTCTCTGCATGTATTTGACCCAAGAGCTGTATTTCCATCACCTCTCTCTCTTGCTCAGATAATTAGAATTAATTTGGGTTTCTCAGAGGAGTCTAGTGCTCTAGTGCTATTAAGATACTAAGAGCTTCATATCATGGTACCGAGTATTTTTATACAGTACGAGCTTACACAATGTAAAAATCATACCTGGTTGGCATCTTGTGTTTGGCAAAAAGTCCCTTTTATTGATTTTATTTTTAGTCTTCTCTGAAAATAAAATTTACCTATGAGATATGGTTATTTTTGTTTCATTTAATTTTCATGCACACCTCTCATAAGGATACATATTACATGAACATGTCCTCATGTATTTCCTCAAACCTGGAGTGGGAAGTAATAGAGCCTTGTTCTCCACCAAATAATTGTCTTTGAAATGGGCAGTGTGGCCAGGGCCTCTTGGGCTACCGGTAAGTTCAGGTGAAATATATGGGAAAATTACTGAACTTGAAAGGAAGTTTCCTTACTCCTTTTGCCCTCATAGCAACTGGTACTCAGCCCTCAGAGAACAAAAGGAGCATTTCTCCCCCAGTTACCCTCTTTAGAGTCCCAATATACTAATATTTCATAGTAAAATCAGTATTCTAGTATTTTAATGGTAAGTATGTATTAAAATGGAGAAGAGTGGCTTGGGGCAAATATAGAAGTGACTACTATTTGACATGATATTGACATGGTACAACTTAAATTCATGTCATCAAAAGATTAAGAGACTATTAGCAAAAATTGTTGTTGCTTTTTACTTGCTATGTCATGTCCAACTCTTTGCAAACCTGTGGACTGTAGCCCACCATGCTCCTCTGTCCACGGGATTCTCCAGGCAAGAATACTATAATGGGTTGCCATTTCCTTCTCCAGGGATCTTGCCGACCCAGGAATCAAACCTTGTCTCCTGCATTTCAGGAGGATTCTTTACTGCTGAGCCACCAGAGAAGCCTTACAAACAATAGGAATACATTAAATAAATTATTAACTATGCTTAAAAAAAAAAACAGATTAATACCGTGTTTGTTCTTATTACCCAGGAAGTAACGATTGTGATAGAATCAAAACCTTTATCCTCAGCCCTGTTGAATTGACTGATTTTATGACAAATGAGGAAAGTTGTGTGTGTGCCTAAGTGTAATAATGTTTTATTCTTTTTAGAAGACAAGATACTGCCTTGCAGCTTTGAAATCCCTTCACTGGAACAGAATTATGGCCATTTACAATTTTAAAAGTTGGCTGAAAACTCCATAGACCTGGGGCATCTGACCCATCACATCCATTGGGGGACCAAGTAGGGAGGGAAGAGAGAAGGAGGAGTGGTCCAGGGACACACTGTTACAGCCCCAGTGGGCTGGGGGCCTGCCTGCAAGGTCTCCAATCTGATGCACATTGCAGGGCTAGATTTCACCAGGACAATTGGATTCTTAGAGTTGTTCTGGTCCAAACCTCATGGTGAGCAGCATACCCCTCTCTTTGTTGGGCAGCCTCACGCTCCATGGAGCCATCAGCTGTATCTTATATAGGCAGATGCTGAGAAGAGAACACTGAATGTTCTCATGTTCCAAGCCTACATTGGCTGGTTAAGTCTAGAGTTTATCCCAGTTTCACCCTGAGCACCTGATTTCTGATAGCAGAAATCTCCTCAGGCCAGAGTGTTGTAGTCCGCAACATGAGCTCAGCGGGAGAGCAGGGAGGTTTCCTGTGCTGACAAGCACTTGTTCTGAGCCTGGAATGTTCTCTCCAAGAGGCTCATGGAGACAAATAAAGACAGGAGAAGAGCCTCCTCCATCATCATAGAGATGGTTATTTCCTTATCCTACTTGCTCAGCCATCAGTGCTCTCAACTGTGTTTAATAACCCAGAGAAAATTGTCATATCACAATTAACTGCAAAAATTTAGTGAATAGGATGTGAACAAACAGTGTGCTGAACACGACAGGGGCTGGTCCTCCATCTGGGGAATCAATAGCATGTAGAGCCCCATTTGGGCTTTCCAGGTGGCGCTAGTGGTAAGGAACCCGCCTGCCAACACACAAGACATAAGAGACATTGGTCCGATCCCTGGGTCTGGAAGATCCCCTGGAAAAAGAAATGGCAATCCACTCCAGTATTCTTGCCTGGAGAATCCCACAGACAGAGAAGCTTAGAGAGCTATGGTCCATAGTTTTGGAAAAAGTCCCATTTGGGAAGACCCCAGTCAAAGCTTCCATGACCATCTACCAAGCTAGTAACTACAGAGATGGTGCCCTAGGAAGTGAAAGTGTTAGCCACTCAGTCATGTCTGACTCTTTGCGACCCCATGGACTACATCTATCCATGGAATTCTCTAGGCAAGAATACTGGAGTGGGTTGCCTTGCTCTCCTCCAGGGGATCTTCCCAATCCAGGGATTGAAGCTACGTCTCTTATGTCTCCTACATTGGCATGTGGGTTCTTTACCACTGGTGCCACTTGAGAAACCCATTCTGGGTCCTAACATGGAGCCATCTGCTTGTCAACAGGGCATGAGATAGTTTGATTATTATTTAACTTTGTCACAAGCATGAAAGTGCTTGAAAATGTTGAACAGTGTTTCCCTTGACCCTCCATGGCTGCCATGTGCCCTGGCTCCCAGCCTCTGTCTAACTTTATTCAAGCTGTTGTTGTTTGTTGACCTAATACAGGGATAACAGGATGCAGCCTTACTGGAGCTGCAGTCATTTCTCCTAATTTTTGCCCCAGGACCTGCCATTCTTGGGACCACCCTTGACCATGAGGATCAGAGGGGTCCCTGGATCAGAACTCCCCTCTTGCCTCCCCCAGGCGTGTCCAGCCCATCGCCCATTATGGAGATCATCTAGACAGTGCACCTCAGGCTGTGGTCCCTCCTTTCTTGTCTTCTCTTCCTTGGAACCATCTCCCCAGTAAACCACATGCCCCCTTGCTCTTGTCTCAGACTCTGCTTTCTGGTAAATCCAAGCAGAGATGTTGCCTTTATATTAAGATGCCATCAGGGAACATAGAGCTTTATTTGTCTCCTCAAGGATTATGCAGGAGGAGGAACTAGGTAGGTGAAAGTTGTCCAAATTCAAGATGCAAATTCAAAAACAAAATTTGGGAAAGCAATTAGCATTTTTAAAAACAGATTTTTTTTTTCTTTACATTTTTAAGAGCAGTTCTCTCTAAGGTTCACACGATTTTCTATTTTCATGGTGCCTAACAAAGTTCTTACATTTTTAACTTATTGCTCAATTAAGTTCGTCATACAGGGCATGGCAAACAAGCCTGTTTCTGTAATCGGTTTTTGTTTCCAGCCAGCTCAGGCAAGAGACAAAACGGAAGACATGCTGTTCGTAACGAAAGAAAGCCACTTCCTATTGAATATGGCAGCGGGGTAACCCAGTGGAACATGGCTGACTTTCTTATAACACAGTGAGGGAAATGTCTTGCCTTTCTTGTCAAGAATAAGAATGCAACTTATCCTATTCTCAGAAGGATCACAACATTTGGAGATGAGAAAAGCTAGCAGAGGGTCCTGTTTTAGAAAAATTCCCTCCCTCCCATTTTAATGTTGTTTTCAGACCATGTGAACTTTCAGAGTCTCCCTCTTCATGTCCACCTAGTAATTAAAAAACCCATTATTTTAACATCAGCCCTCTCACCACGTACAAATTGTCTCTCCCACCCCTTCCCTAACTCCCTCTCTTGCTTTCCCTAGTTTCCATCTTTTCTCCATGTCATCATTTTATATGAAGCGCTCTTCCTAGATGTTTTGAACAAAGAGTGAGAAAATATGGTCTGATTATTTCTAAGCAACCTTCATTACACCTTTAAGGACTGCAGTCACTGGTCAAGATATAGCCTTGATTCATAAAATATCATAAAGGAATATTAAATTACATGTAAGCCCACTTGAGGTGAAAGAGGAGCATGAATAAAATACAAAAACTAGTGAAACAAAAAATGTGATTTGATGAACAGAGCATCTTTACTCAAGAGCCCAGTTTGGGTTCCAGAAATCTCCATGTGGACATTTCTAGGAACTATCATTTCTTTTCTATTGAAAGATACACCCTGGTGGGAAGAGACATTAAGGCTCTTTGAAGACTGTATTGTCCGCCCCTCCCCCTGCCCCCTGCCACCCCATCTGCTATTTCTACTGCCTACTGGTGGCAGTTGATTCCACTTTTGGGGAAGAGCTAGGTAAGACGTAACTTCATCTTCGACTTCACACGGAAATATTTTAGACCTGAATATAAAGCCCCTGGTGGCTCAGATGGTAAAGAATCTGTCTGCAATGTGGGAGACCCAGGTTCTATCCCTGGGTCAGGAAGATTCCCTGGAGAAGGAAATGGCAACCCACTTTAGTATTTTTTGCCTGGAGAATTCCATGGACAGAGGAGCCTGTTGGGCTACAGTCCATGGGGTTGCAAAGAGTCAGACACGACTGACTGACTAACACTTACACTTATTTATAAAGCATAATGGTTAAAGGATATATTCATGAAATATCAACATTTCTACCAAAACAGACTTTCAAATTTAGGATTGTTTGCTTTATAGAGTTCGGCTATGAAATAGATATTCTCACGAGTTTACTTTTTTAATAATAGAATGAATGTTCATTGTGAACCTATATACATGTTGCTATGCTAGTCCCTGAGAGATCCAAAAATGACTTATAAATAGTTCTTGACTTCATGGTGTGTATAATCGAGTAACAGATAACTGTAATGTCACCCCTTAAAATTATAAGTCAAATATTTATATAGACTCTGAAATATCTTTCTCCCTCACCCTCAGGTCCCTATTTTTTTCTTCACATAGGCAACCATGAAAACATATTTAATATACATTCCTTTAATTGGCATTTGTTCCTAAAAAAAAAAAACTTTTCACTTAGAAATAATTTTAGACTCATATAGAAGTTGAAAAAAATAGTACATAGTTCCCAAGGGAACTTCTCCCAGAATCCCCCAATGATAACATCTTATAATAGTATTACAATTGTCAATCAAAATAATGACGTTGACCTTGGAGCAATACTGTTAACCAAGCTACACACATTATTTTGAATGTCACCAGTTTTAACAAGCACATTATTTTTGTTTTTTGGGTATATAGCTTTATTACGTTTTATCACACATGTAGATTCATTAAACTGTCACCATAATCAAGCTAAAGTTATGCTAAATAAACTCCTTGTGGTTTCCATTTATAGTTAAACTCAACCCTCACCCTTATCCTGGCCACTATAGGTCTGTTCTCCAACACTGTACTTTTGACATATTGAACATGTTATACAAACAGATTCATACAGTGTTTAATATTTTGAGATTAGGTTTTCTTCACTCAACTTGAGACTCATCTAAGTTGTTGCCTGTGTCAATCATTTCTCTTATTGCTGAGTACTATTCCACTATATGGATGTACCATAGTTTGGGCCAGTTTCTGTCGTGTAGCGGTTATCATGTTCACCTCACACAGCTTGTTTATCATTTTACCCTTTGAAGGACATTTGGGTTGTCTCTATGTTTTGGTGATTATAAATATAACTGTTGTGAATACTTAAACACACAATTTTGTGTGAATGTATGCTTCCTTTCTCTAGAATAAATAGCTACAAGTGTGATTGCTGTGTCGCATGGTGAATGTATATGTGACATTCTAAGAAACGGATATTTGTTCTTATCTTTGTTCTATTAGCATGCATTTGTTTATTAAATGGCATTGTATTAAAAATATTTTACTCTTTTTTTTTTCATCCAGGGCCATGTTTTTCAGATCCAAGTACGCATGTGCATGTGCTCAGTTGCTCAGTTGTGTCCAAACTCTTTGTAACCCCATGGACTGTAGCCCACCAGGCTCCCCGGTCAATGGAATTTTCCAGGCAAGAATACTGGAGTAGGTTGCCATGCCCTTCTCAAGGGGATCTTCCCGACCTAGGAATCAAACTCCCATCCCTTGCATCTGCTCCATTGGCAGGCAGACTCTTTATCACTGCACCACCTGGGAAGCCCCATTTTAGGATCCATAGGTGTTGTTATATGTACATCTAATTCACATATATCCCTTAATTGCTGCATAGTATTGCAAGGAACTCTTTATTTCAAAGAATCCTACAATTAGTCATTTTTTAAAGCAAGTGATTCTTTGGAAGAAGTGTGTCTATCCCACAAAGAGTTTGTTTAATAGATTTAGGTTTCTACCTTTTAGATTTTCTAATATAATGTGTGGCTTTGGTGCTTTTGGATTGGTTTCATGTTCTTACACATCATCAGGTACTAACGGCAGCTGTCTATGTTCAGAAGAGGCCTGGGTACCCACAGCTCAAGGATGTGGAGGTAAAGAGTCAGGAAGTTTAGGATCTTGGTATAAAGCTTCAAGGGAGTATACCTTCATTACTGCTGGATTTAGTCACTTTGGACAGAAAAAGCAACCCTTCAAATGCATTACATTAAGAGGATTTAAATAGCTTTTGATGCACTGTGGACCCTAATATTTGTTTTTATAGAACAGTACATCGTTCCCAAGTTTCTACCCTGAGAGAATTCAGTACTAATGAAAATGATAATTGAGTGCTTCTCATGTGCCAGATACCCTATGGGCATTTTCTTATTTAATCCTTGTTTCTTGCCTCAGAGATAAAGACAATGATTTTCCTCATTTTTCAGGTGAGGAAACTGGATCTTTGTGAGATCGGTAGCTGGAGAGAAGTCATATAACTACGAAGTGGCACGGCTCTACATTAGCATAGTCTGGACATTGCCTGGCTACACAGCCTCATTTATTTTTGTGACAGGTCCTAGGAAAAGAGACATATTATATGCCAATTAAAAAGCCACCAATAAAGTCTGCTCTGGGTCAAAGATAATAATGATGGTGATGATGATAATTATATATGATTTATAACCATACCCAATTCATAAAGCCCTTTTATATATATTCTTTCACTCCATCCTGAAATGAACTCTGAGAATTAGTTATTTTTCCCATTTTCCAGATTCAGCCTGAGGCTTGGTGGGGTTAAATGAAAACCAGGAAGTGTCAGAGCTCACATTTAAACCAAACTTCTGTACTCTATGGCTAGTATCTGTCATTACATCATGTTGCCTCATGGAATGTCTTTTGATAGTTGAAAGTGGGTCAGACATGTCAATACAAAGCCACAGTCTGAATGATAAAAGAAGATGATTTATTTTCATGAGTGGACTGATGAAAGCCTTATCATTTTATAGTTATCTTTTATGGGGAACATTGGGAACCTTTAATGCATCTCAGAGAAAGAGCTAGGGAGAGTGCAAAAAGTCTAAAAAGCAGATTAGGAAATAGAAATTAAATCTTTATAATCCCTAATCATGAAGTTAAGATATGTTAAGTGCAATCATTTTCTTCCATTTAGTGTCCTATTTCATTGCTTAAATTTGGTCCACGAAGAATACGTGGACTCCATGGGCCCATTTTTGTGTGGCTTCCCCAGTGACGCAGACAGTAGAGAAACAGCCTGCAGTGCAGGAGATGCAGGTTTGATCCCTGGATTGAGAAGATCCCTGGGAGAAGGGAATGGCAATCCACCCCAGTATTCTTGCCTGAAAAATCCCATGGATAGAGGAGCCTGGCAGTCAACAGTCCAGGGATTCGCAAAGAGTCGGACACAACCTAGCGACTAAACAACAATAGCAACAGTCATCACACAATACCAGCATTTTGATTGCAAAGCTGTATCCCATTTTCTGAGACTAGAATTATCATGCGAATTTGGCGATTGGCATCTTATTTGTTCTGGCTGAAAGGTCAGGCAGACTACTTTTCCCAGTGTAAAATGTCATAAAAGTCGAGGTTATTGTAGAGAACATTTGTTTTTACTATGATATTTTGCTGAGTTCTATGTCAAATATTGTTCTTAATAACTAAGGAATATTAATAAAGTTTGAGGCAATCATTTAAAAAATATGGTGCTACACTTCTATTGACCGAAGGACACAAACACTATTTGACCGCAAGGTCTCACTCAAGAATGACTTTGGCAAAGTACCCCCTGGAAGCAATTTAAACCTATAAAGATTGTAATTATCACGTGGTTGAGGGGCTTGCTTTAACTCTGGTTTGACTTCTGTGTCATCTCTAGCAATGAATTAAGAATATTGTTAGTTAGAAATTAAAGAGAATACTGCCTTAAACATAGTGCTTGAGCAGTTTGTATACTTTATTTATTTTTGGCTGCACTGAGTCTTTGTTGCCGAGCAGGCTTTTTCTCTAGTTGAGGCAAGCAGGAGCTACTCTCTAATAGTGATGGGAGGGCTTCTCATCGTGGTGGCTTCTCTTTTTGCAGAACATGTGTTCTGCAAAACACTTGCAGAACAAGTCTAGGGCACCTGGACTTCAGTAGTTGCAGCGCATGGGCTCAGTCATTGTATCTTGAGGGCCCTAGAGTGAGGGCTCAGTAGTTGTGGCTCGTGGGCTTTAGTTGCTCCACTGCATGTGGGATCTTCCTGGACTAGGGATCGAACCTGTGTCCCCTGAATTGGCAGGTGGATTTTTAACCACTGCACCACCAGGAAAGTCCCCAGTTTGTATAATTTAATGGCACTGATTTTCCCTCATCATCTTGATTTGGTGAGAATATAATGTGGTCTTCTAAGCAAGAAATGGATTTTAAGCATACATTGAAAATATTTAATTTTTATAAATGGGGAAAAATCTAGCACATTCAATAAAAGGGCCCTAACCCAAAGGCCTGGAGAAGACAATGGCAACCCACTCCAGTGTTCCTGCCTGGAGAATCCCAGGGACGGAGGATCCTGGTGAGCTGCCGTCTATGGGGTCGCACAGAGTTGGACATGACTGTAACGACTTAGCAGCAGCAGCAACCCAAAGGCCAAATTGACCAAACTGTGATGTATATCATGGCTCTTGTGGTTGCTCTGCGCCCCTACATAGGTGCCAGCTGACCTCATTCTGTGGTTTCTGCACAAGGCAGTCAAACCCTTTCATCCAGAAATGATCTGATGTGCTTCCTATATACCCTGCATGCGTGTGTGCTAAGTCGCTCGGTTGACCCCGTGGACTATAGCCTGCCAGACTCCTCTGTCTATGGGATTTCCCAGACAAGAATACTGGAGTGGGTAGCCATTTCCTTCTCCAGGGGATCTTCCCCACCCAGGAATCAAACCCACATCTCCTGCATTGGCAGGCGGAGCCACCAGGGAAGCCCAACATAATTAATATACTTGAATTTAAAATCCAAATAAAGCCCTTCTACTTCTGTGAAAAGAAGCCCACCCACTGTGAGTTTTTGCAGCACTTGTGCAAAAAACAGAGCAATCCTCTTTCCTCTCTTCTTTCCCGAAACAACTGGCCTTCACTGATTAGAGCTGTGTATTGGTTGGGGAACTCTTGGCTGTTTTTTGATGTTAAGTGAGTGACCTAATTTATATTGAACTCCAGTCCCTTTCCTCATCCTGGATACTTAGCTAAGGGCTAGGTAAGAACATCCACTCTTGCAAATTACCAGGGCAACTTCTGAGTCCAAAGGTGAAGTGCTGAGGTTATACAAAAGTCAAGTAACTGATTTTGCTTTTATTTTCCTCACTAAAAGTAGTCATTGTTTGAGCCAACCAGTTAGCTCTGTTGCTTTGCATCGTTAAGGCACTGTTTTTCAAAGCCTGTTTGTCAGATCAATATAGAATAACTTGGATTGCTCAGCCTGATATAACCTATGGCAGTGCACTGGCTGCTGGCTTCTGAAGCCCTCTTGTTCTGCAAAGACTGCACAAGATTGGATGCAAACATGAGAGCAGGCAGAGGGAGAAGCCAGTTTCACTTTGCAGCAAGGAATTGGAGGCAGGGGGTGGATCATAGTAAGTGCTGTTAAGGCTCATCTTTAATTTATTCTTCAACCATTGCTGCCTCCTTTGTGATCATACTTCTTTGCTGAGAGGTATCAATTATGGGTCGTGCAATCAAATAGACATGATTTTCATCTCTACCACTGCCTAACTAGGAAAACTCAGGAGACCACTGCATCTTTCCAAGTAACTTTTCATTATCTCTAAGATAAGAATTAATTACTGACTTTCTAGGATTGTAAAGGGTAAGAGATGAAAATAACTTTAGCCTAGTGTGAGTCCTTTATGCGTCACTGTATTATGTATTGTGTTTGTGTGTGTTCAGTCACTCAGTTGTGTCTGACTCTGCGACTCCCCGGACTGCAGCCTGCCAGGCTCCTCTGTCCATGGGATTTTCCAGGCCAGAATACTGGAGCAGGTTGCCATTTCCCTCTCCAGGGGATCTTCTCAACCCAGGGATTGAACCCTCATCTTCTGTGCCTCCTACGTTGCAGGCAGATTCTTTACCACTGAGCCACCTGGGGAGCCCATTGCATTATATTTTATAGCACTTTCCATGATTCCCTCGAGGTTCACAGATACGTGTGCTATGTAGTTTCCTCCAATACACTGCAAGCTCCTTAAGAGAAGGATCATGACTTACTCATCTCTGTAGGCCACCATCGACATATTACTGCTTCTTCCCCACGAATTAATGTAAATTGGGAAATGATTATTTTCATATTTTTATTCTTACAACAGAACAATCCTTAATAGCTTCACAAATGACTTCAGCGTACTAACCTGCAAGCACCAAAAGAGTGATATATTTGATATGGGAAAAGAATTTAGGTGCTTATATTTCATAATAGGTTAATAGTTAAGCAACAGTGCTTTGTTTGTTTGTTTGTTTTTTTGTGTGGTAAAACTACTTAAAATTCACCAAAGAATTACAGACTGAAAAATGTTCTTCTGAGTATCAGGTAAAAATGTATGAGTCTAGGTTTTACTTTTCTTTTGAAATTTTCTTAGGAAAAAAAAACCCCAAACTTTTCTCAGAAAAAAAATAGGTACTGTAAAAATGCCTTTGATCTGACTTGATTACAAAGTTTTCTCAGTGTTTTGCTCTTTTTTTCTCTCACTCAGAAACATAGAATGTCACAATGGCCTTAACAGTTTCCCATGGAAAAAAGTTAGATGCAGAGAGAGCAAGCTGCCACAAAGATGAAAATGAACAAAAGTCAGATAATTTACAGTTTCTTAGGAGACATTGCTCTTCTGTTTTGACAATATGTACTGTGCTGGAACATTCTTATTCTACAATTTCAATCTTGAAACCAAATTTTATTATCCCTGGCTGTTCCTTCTTACTGTGCAGCTATTTTGCCCCGTATGTTAATTTGTCACAACTGAGAATAGAGAAGGCTTTCCAGGTGGTGCTACTGGTAAAGAACCCACCTGGTGATGCAGGAGATGTAAGAGAAGTGGGTTCAATCCCTAGGTCAAAACCTAGGTTCAATTCCTGGAGGAGGAAATGGTCACCCACTCCAGTATTCTTGCCTGGGAAAGTCCATGGATAGAGGTACCTGGAGGGCCACAGTTCATGGGATTATAAAGAGCTGGATACGACTGACGCGACATAGCACAAACGATGATGGAGAAGCTTATAACAACTCTTCCTGAAAACGGGTAAGCACTGTCTTGTATGGGGCACCAGTGTTGAGCTTAGGTGTCTGGTGGGAGAAGACACGTTCACTCCCAGGAAAACATCCTGTGAGTGTGTCTTGTCTCTCTGACCATTTCAAGTTGGTGACCATCTTGTGCTCATCTTTGTGTCTCAAGAGTCCAGGACCACAATTGACACTTCATAGGTTCTCAATAAATACTTCCAAATGACAAGCATAAGCCCACATTTCTGAGATAGCTCATTTCACAAAAAGTCAGAATTGCATGTGGTCTACAGCCTGGTTTGGGGCCAGGCCATGGAGAGAGATCCTTCAGTTTCTGTTTGAGGTTGGACGACAGAAGCGAGGCACTTCAGTCAACACCAGTTTATGCCATCAGCACTGAAGAAACAACTTAGCACTACATTTTCAGGACATGGCTTCCTGCCTTTTTTTTCTGGGCTCTGACTCCATTTAGATTGTAGCCATCACCCTTGGGCTCCCGTCCTGCTCTGGAGATCAATCCCCCTGGGTTGAGCTTCCTCCCACAGACCTCTTTGCAGCCAATCAACTCTGTACTGAGCTCAGTTGCTTCAGTCATGTCTGACTCTTTGCAACCCCATGGACTGTAGCCCACCAGGCTCATCTGTCCATGGGGATTCTCTAGGCAAGAATACTGGAATGGGTAGCCTTTTCCTTCTCCTTTGGATCTTTCCAACTCAAGGATCAAATCCAGGTCTCCCGCATTGCAGGCAGATTCTTTATCATTTGAGCCACCAGGGACACCCCAATCAACTCTGTACTGCTTATGTTATCCTGACATTATGCTTTTCCTGACCACCTGCTGCCCAGGTTGTCCACTGTGGTCTGTGTCACCCAGAGCAGCATAGAGATCTCTAGACACTGAGTCTCCCAGCACTGCCTTGGGCCCAGCATGGACCAGACCACTGTCTGTTGTGATCACCGGCAGCTGAAAGCCCAGGACTGACTCTCAACGAACTCTGAGCTGAAAACTCCACAGCACAAGCTCCTGTCCATAAAGATATCAGAGTCAATATTAATAGTCAACATGGAAATGCTATATATATGTAATGTCAATCCTGCTTTCTAAGATGTGGTATGAATTATGTTTTCTAAGAAATAATAAGGGGATATTTCATTTTACCAAAACCTTGCTCAAAAAACTTAAAACCCAAGACCCAAAGACACACAATAAATCCAAGGGTAAAAATATTATGACTAACTGTGGGAAGAGGGTTGGGTTTTTGAAATTTATTTAGTCACAATCAGTCTTTCAGAGACATTTTAGACGTGAAACAGACTAATTCCAGGCTACCTTAGATGTAAGTAATTTTTTCGGCCACTCGTCTCCTATGATAGCATGCCAAGTTTGTTGTTTAGTTGTTCAGTTGCGTCTGACTCTTTATGGCCCACCAGGCTCCTCTGTCCATGGGATTTCTCAGACAAGAATACTACAGTGGGTTGCCATTTCCTTCTCCAGGGCATCTTCCTGATCCAGGGATCAAACCTGCATTTCCTGCATTGGCAGGTGGATTCTTTATCACTGAACTACCAGGGAAGTCCTAGCATGCCAAGTAACTCAGATAAATATTTGAAATGAGTGTCTATCAAATCCTTCAGAAGTGAAGAAGCTAAAGATGATCTCAATTTTGAATTTCTCCTGTTTGCAAATTTCCAGAACAGATGTCTCCATATATTCTGATATAAATGAGAGTTTTGTTATTTTAGAGGGTAGTGGAGGAGGTAGGGTGGTGGGGATACTGTGGATGGGGGGAGAGGAATAGTGGGAGAAAAAAATATTTGTTAAAACACAATAAATTGAGTTGTGTTTATTCTCAAGTATAGGAACAGTAGCTGTTTTAAGCTATACAAATCTGCACAACAAGGCCACAGATATTTTTCTAAGGATGACCTTATAGAAAGTTCCTATGGGCAACCTCCTTACTCTGTCCATGAGGAAACAAGATCAATGTGATAAGTGAGAGCAAGAGGTGCCAGAATCAGAGTTCGGGTCTCTTCCTGCAGTTTCCCTGCCCACTGGGTCATTTAGATATTTTCACACTCCTGTGTTGAAAATCCTCTCTCTTCTGGAATCACATCAAGGTTTGTTGGCTAAACACTGCACTTCTGGTAAATCACGATTACTGTCTAGTCTCTATGTGGGACAGGTTCTGTGAGTGAAATTTCAGGAACAATTTGTCTTACGGGACAATGGCCCAGAAAAGAAAGGACACAGAAAGGTAAAATGATATGACCAAGGATAGAAGGCAAGAGATGCTTACAGTTGAAAACTTTACAATGTAATAAGCTAGTGTTCTATTTTATTTTAATTGGAGTATAATTGCTTCATAATGTTGTGTTAGCTTCTGCTGTACAATGACATGAATCAGCTGTATGTAAGCTAGAGTTCTGCATGCATATGTACTCAGTCACTTCAGTCATGCCCGACTCTTTGTGACCCCATGGACTATAGCCTGCCAGGCTCCTCTGTCCTTGGGATTCCCCAGGCAAGAATGCTGGAGTGGGTTTCCATGCCCTCCTCTAGGGGATCTTCCAGACCCAGAGATCGAACCTGCGTCTCCTGCATTGCAGACAGAATCTTTACTGCAGAGCTACCGGGGAAGCTCCAAGCCGGCGCTTTAAACAAACTCAGTTTTAGAGAATACTGATGAGTTAAGCACAGAGCACCATCCACCACTGACTCAGATCTTCCTAAAACAATCATTTCATCTGAGATGCTGGCTATGGATTTAATTGACCAGGTACCTCTCATGCGTCAGGAAGAGAAAGATAAGTCCTTAACAATTACAAGTAAATTTAATCAATCTCCGGCTATTTTTAACAAAGGTTATAGAGTTGTCTCCAGCTTTCCCCTCCCCTTTCTGGCTGCCTTATTTTTAAGCCATAGAAAGTAAATGTTTATTAAAAGCTTCTCAGCCAGCAATTCCTTTCAATTAGCAGTCCCCTTAAGATCTGATATCCTTCTGTTATTCCCAGAAGAACCATTTTAGCTGCAATCTGCACTTAATATTGAATTTGCACCAGAGAAATTCATTAGCTACAAAGTGCATAGGAATTCTTTCTGCTTCCATCCTTTTAGTTCAGTCCAAACCACTGTGCCTCTAAGTCACCTCAAACATGCTAGAGGCTTGAGGTGAGGCATGGGTGGTGGGGAGCAGGACCAAAGGAAAGAACAGAGGAGGAGGACCTGGGCATGGAGTCAGGCAAGTGCAGGTGAGGGCAGATGCATGGCTGGGGCTAGGTGGAGCAGGACCAGGGCAGGGGACAGAGAAAAGGGGGTTGGGGGGAATTCAAGCAGGTTAGCTTGCAACAGGGCAGCTGAGCCTTGTAAACCATTTTTCCAAACCAAAGGCAATGTGATTGTCTTTCAACACCATCTCTAAATGATAAATCTCCTTAGCATTGTTTCTGTTTTAAATAGATTTGTGCTATAATCAACTTTGAACAAGGCAAGTCACGACTTTAAGCCCAAATCTGTGTCATGTTGCAGACACATGTCAGAAACTGTGGGCCAAGGGCTGTGGGATGGACCTAAAGTGGCCAGAGCTTGCGTGTGACTGTCTGCTTCTTCATAACCTAGGATTCGGTGCTGTTGGTCACAAAAGTCAGGACAGGAAAGGTTTAGTGCTTGGGTGAGGAACTTCTTTCCATACATTCTCAAAAAGAAGAGAAAACACCTGAGAATGTACTTTAGACATTGCAAAAGTTTAGGTAGCAATGAGGTAGCATTGCTCTTTTGGAAGGAGTCTGCATAAAATGGTTACTCTGAAATTGGGCAGATCCTTGTGGTTTAAAGCCTCCATCAATTCAAATAATCAGTTTGAACAACTTCTTTACTTTCGAGCTGTTTGTTTTAGTTTCATGCAGCCATGAGCCAAGGTTTAACATTCCAGGATGGCAGGGACTTCATGAGGCTCGTCAACGAGTTTCTTGCTTTTAATTCAATTCACAGTAAACCATGAGGGTCCACCCACTTTTTAGGATTTTCAGAGATGCTATAGTGTACTTGGGCTGAGGTTTTTGGTGCTAGTTATAAAGAACCCGTCTGCCAGTGCAGGAGACATAAGAGTGGTGGATTCTATCCTTGGGTTAGGAAGATCCCCAGCAGAAGGGAATAGCAAACCAATCCAACATTCTTGCCTGGAGAATCCCATGGACAGAGAAGACTGGTAAACCACAGTCCCTAGGGTCACAAAGTTGGCACAGAAGCGACTTAGCAAGTATGCATGATGAGATTTTTACTCAGGGGGAGCACTGAAAATATGGAAAACATGCAAAAAGCTCCAGTGTTTCTTTACATTACTAAAATCATGGATAGCCACTTTCTTCCCAACATATTGCTTAAGCACATCATGGGGATTTTCTGGACTGAAGAGGCATAATGAGGTGGTTTTTAGCATCAACAGTTCTTCCTGCTTAAATGGGTTCTATGACCTTCGGGAAATGACTCAGCCCAAGGCCATGGTCACTAGCAGCAGACTGCCCAGAGGTGTCCCTCAGAGAACAGGTAAATTGTCCTTGGAAAAAGTCTGTTTATTTGGAAACATTGCTCAGAAAATGTTCCTCGCCTGCACTGACTAAGGTTGGACAGGATTTTTCAAAAATCCCATTGGTGCCATTAAACCATAAACTCCCAGCGTTTAGCACCTGGCTCACTCATCTATGTGTCCTTGGAGCCCAGCACAGAGTTGGGTACACGGCAGCTGGTCCATAGATGAATACTAATTGCTAATAAAATTAGTACCTGTCACTTAAAATAGGTCTCCCCATCCCATTCCATTCAGGTATCAAGTGGACACATTGCTCTAACCTGGAATTGCTTTTTTAGTAGAACACTCAGGAAATGAAATTTTTGTCTAAAAGTTTGTTGGTAATGAAAACAATGCTATAAAATCAACTAGTTCAGGAATGGCATTTGCTGGCCTTTCTGCCTTCCCGCTCTTCTCCCATCCCTGCAGTCAACCTAATTTGTCCATGTGGGTCTGCACTGCAGAAGTACCCACCTTCCCTCCTTGACCTGTTAATAGTTAGCATATCCTCCCCCTTTTATGGAAGCAGAACTGAGGTTCAGAATATGAGATATCTCTCCCAATGGTTGGATAAGGGGAGAGAGGATTAGCTGTCAGACTTCAGAGGGCCGTTAATCATGGTCTCTCTCTCTCTCTCTTTCTCCATCTGTCAATTTTTTTTTTCTTGTTGCTGTTCTTGTGGAAAAGAGTAGGAACATAGGAAAAGTCAAACTTTGCAAAAGTACACATTTTCTTGTTTATTTTCTTCTATTATCATGAGCAATATGAGGGCAAATTAACTTGAAGATTCTGAAAAAAAATGGAAGCTTGAATTTATTTTATTTTTAACTGTGCCTTAATTTCACTTCATAGATACCACTGTGGCTGCACACTTGTTGTCATATAAAAATATCTTTGTTTGACATACTGACATGGAGATGTTTGACTATATATGATTTTTTTAAAAATTTAAATTTCTTTATTTTAATTAGAGGCTAATTACTTTATAATATTGTATTGGTTTTGCCATACATCAACATGAATCTGCCATGGGTGTACATGTGTTCCCAATCCTGAACCCCCCTCCCACCTCCCTCCCCATACCATCCCTCTACATGCCAATATCACTGATGAACATAGATGTAAAAATCCTTAACAAAATTCTAGCAATCAGAATCCAACAACACATTAAAAGATCATACACCATGACCAAGTGGGCTTTATTCCAGGTATGCAAGGATTCTTCAATATCCACAAATCAATCAATGTAATACACCACATTAACAAATTGAAAAATAAAAGACATGATTATCTCAATAGATGCAGAGAAAGCCTTTGACAAAATTCAACATCCAGTTATGTTAAAAACTCTCCAGAAAGCAAGAATAGAAGGAACATACCTCAACATAATAAAAGCTATATATGACAAACCCACAGCAAACATTATCCTCAATGGTGAAAAATTGAAAGCATTTCCCCTGAAGTCAGGAGCAAGACAAGGGTGCCCACTTTCACCACTACTATTCAATATAGTTTGGAAGTTTTAACCACAGCAATCAGAGCAGAAAAAGAAATAAAAGGAATCCAAATTGGAAAAGAAGAAGTAAAACTCTCACTGTTTGCAGATGACATGACCCTTTACATAGAAAACCCTAAAGACTCCACGAGAAAATTACTAGAGCTAATCAATGAATATAGTAAAGTTGCAGGATAAAAAATCAACACACAGAAATCCCTTGCATTCCTGTACACTAATAATGAGAAAATAGAAAGAGAAATTAAGGAAACAATCCCATTCACCACTGCAATGAAAAGAATAAAATACTTAGGAATATATCTACCTAAAGAAACTAAAGACCTATATATAGAAAACTATAAAACACTGGTGAAAGAAATCAAAGAGGACACTAATAGATGGAGAAATATATCATGTTCATGGATCAGAAGAATTAATATAGTGAAAATGAGTATACTACCCAAAGCAATCTATAGATTCAATGCAATCCCTATCAAGCTACCAACGGTATTTTTCACAGAGCTAGAACAAATAATTTCACAATTTATATGGAAATACAAAAAACCTCAAATAGCCAAAGCAATCTTGAGAAAGAAGAATGGAACTGGAGGAATCAACCTGCCTGACTTCAGACTCTACTACAAAGCCACAGTCATCAAGACAGTATAGTACTGGCACAAAGACAGAAATGTAGATCAATGAAACAAAATAGAAAGCCCAGAGATAAATCCACGCACCTATGGACACCTTATTTTTGACAAAGGAGGCAAGAATATACAATGGAGAAAAGACAATCTCTTTAACAAGTGGTGCTGGGAAAACTGATCAACCACTTGTAAAAGAATGAAACTGGAACACTTTCTAACACCATACACAAAAATAAACTCAAAATGGATTAAAGATCTAAACATAAGACCAGAAACTATAAAACTCCTAGAGGAGAACATAGGCAAAACACTCTCCGACATACATCACAGCAGGATCCTCTATGACCCACCTCCCAGAATATTGGAAATAAAATAAACAAATGGGGTCTAATTAAAATTAAAAGCTTCTGCACAAAAAAAGAAACTATAAGCAAGATGAAAAGGCAGCCTTCAGAATGGGAGAAAATAATAGCAAATGAAGCAACTGACAAACAACTAATCTCAAAAATATACAAGCAACTCCTGAAGCTCAATTCCAGAAAAATAAATGACCCAATCAAAAAATGGGCCAAAGAACTAAATAGACATTTCTCCAAAGAAGACATACAGATGGCTAACAAACACATGAAAAGATGCTCAACATCACTCATTATCAGGGAAATGCACATCAAAACCACAATGAGGTACCATTTCATGCCAGTCAGAATGGCTGCGATCCAAAAGTCTAGAAGCAATAAATGCTGGAGAGGATGTGGAGAAAAGGGAACCCTCTTACACTGTTGGTGGGAATGCAAACTAGTACAGCCATATGGAAAACAGTGTGGAGATTCCTTAAAAAACTGGAAATAGAACTGCCATACAACCCAGCAATCCCATTGCTGGGCATACACACCGAGGAAACCAGAATTGAAAGAGACACGTGTACCCCAATGTTCATCGCAGCACTGTTTATAATAGCCAGGACATGGAAGCAACCTAGATGTCCATCAGCAGATGAATGGATAAGAAAGCTGTGGTACATATACACAATGGAGTATTATTCAGCCATTAAAAAGAATACATTTGAATCAGTTCTAATGAGGTGGATGAAACTGGAGACTATTATACAGAGTGAAGTAAGCCAGAAAGAAAAACACCAATACAGTATACTAAGACATATATATGGAATTTAGAAAGATGGATAACCCTGTATGTGAGACAGCAAAAGAGACACAGATGTATAGAACAGTCTTTTGGACTCTGTGGGAGAGTGGAGGGGGATGATTTTAGGAGAATGGCATTGAAACATATATAATATCATATAAGAAATGAATTGCCAGTCCAGGTTTGATGCAGGATACAGGATGCTTGGGGCTGGTGCACTGGGATATATATGATTTTTTTTTTTACCATGCTCATAGTATCTAAATAATAATAATATTTTGTACCAGTAACAGTACTTTAAAGGCAGAATGTTGTTGTTTAGTCACTAAGGCATGTCCAAATCTTTTGCAACCCCATGGACTGTAGCTTTCCAGGCTCCTCCATCCATGGCATCTTCCAGGCAAGGATACTGGAGTGGGTTGCCATTTCCTTCTCCAGGGAATCTTTCCAACCCAGGGATTGAGTCAGAGTCTCCTGCTTGGCAGGTGGATATATATATTTAATGCTAAAAATATATTTATATGAAATATATTTATATATTTATATGTATATTCTATGGTCCAAAATTCTACTCCTTAAAGGAAATCACTTCCACTTCAAGATCTTGTCAGAAATACTAAGCAATCTTCCTGAAATCTTTTTGTAATAAACATAGCAAAAGAAACTATGGCCATCAGCAGGGTAGTTTCCCAAGGAGGTGAATGTCAGAACAAATGGTGTTCACCTCCTGTTTTCCAAGGTCAGTGCCCTGGAGATGTGGGCTTGGGACAGGAAGGGCATCCCAGGACATCCTTAGCCCAAGAAGACCTATTACAACTACCAGGTTTTCTGGGGTCAGAACCTGCTTGCCTGGAGCTGGGATGTCATTGAATTACCCCCACAATAAAGGGAATAACATCCCTGACCTAAATTCAGGGTGTCTGGTTGCCAGCTTTTGGCACAAATTTGGCTCTGAAGTCGACTCAACATTTTAAAATCTTAATTGCTATCATAATTGGATTTGCCAAGTTCACCAGTCGGCCAAGGTCTTAAAAAGATTTTAACCAAAGGATGGAATTTCCATCTGCTGTTGGCTGAATCCTCAAACCACTGCCATTCTGCTGCTGCTCCTCCTTCTTCACTGATTGAGGGACTGAGTCCATTTGGAATTCACTTAGAAAGCAGAGGGGCTTCCCTGGTGGCTCAGATGGTAAAGAATCTGCCCACAATGTGATAGACCCTGTTTCACCCTGGTTCGGGAAGATGCCCTGGAGAAAGAAATGACAAACCACTCCAGTATTTTTGCCTGGGAATCTTATGGACAGAGGAGCCTGGCAGGCTATAGTCCATAGGGTCACAAAGAGTCAGACGTGACTGAGTGACTAACATAAAACATAAGTTAATGTCGTTATTGGTGGCTGCCACTGGAAGGATAGAAAGCTATAGACATTCAGGGTTTCCATAACTAGGCCAGAATTGCTCATAACTCAGGAGAAAAATGGAGCAAAACTCCTAATCTCTATGCTAATTAGTCATTCTGTACTGATCAGTTTCCTAGAGGAATGCCATTCTCAATCAGGAGCCCCAGCCCTCAGCAGATCTAAATGGTGACCCTTCCCTACTCAAAGTGTGTGAGGCAGCAGGTGACCCCGGCCTCCCTTAGTTACTCTCTTCTTCTTTTCTATCTTTAAAAAAAATTTTTTTATTGGAGTACAGTTGGTTTACAGTGTTGTTCAGGTGTACAGCAAGGGGAACAGTTATGTATATATGTGTGTGCCACTGTTGCTGCTGCTGCTAAGTCACTTCAGTCGTGTCCGACTCTGTGCGACCCCATAGACGGCAGCCCACCAGGCTCCCCCGTCCCTGGGATTCTCCAGGCAAGAACACTGGAGTGGGTTGCCATTTCCTTCTCCAATGCATGAAAGTGAAAAGTGAAAGTGAAGTCGCTCAGTCGTGTCCGACTCTTAGTGACCCCATGGACTGCAGCCTACCAGGCTCCTCCATCCATGGGATTTTCCAGGCAAAGTACTGGAGTGGGGTGCCATTGCCTTCTCCGATATATGTGTGTGTGTGTGTGTGTGTATAAATATATATATATATATATACACACTCCTTTATATTCTTTTCCCATATAGGCTATTATAAAGTACTGAGTAGAGTTCCCTGTGCTCTACAGTAGGTTCTTGTTGGTTATCTATTTCATATACGCTGCTGCTGATGCTAAGTCAATTCAGTTGTGGCCAACTCTTTGTGACCCTATGGACTGTAACCCCCTAATCTCCTATGTCTGTGGGATTCTCCAAGCAAGAATACTGGAGTGGGTTGCCAGGCCCTCCTCCAGGGGATCTTCCCGACCCAGGGATTGAACCTTCATCTCTTCTGGCTCCTACACTGGCAGGTCGGTTCTTTACCACTAGTGCCACTGGGAAGCTCATATATACACTATTATGCATAAGATGACTGATGAGAACCTACTGTACAGCACAGGGAGCTCTCCGTAATGCTCTGTGGTAATCTAAATGGGAAAGGAATTCAAGGTAGAGGGTATAGTGGATTCACTTCTCTGTACAGCAGAAACTAACACAACATTACAAAGCAACTGTATTCAAAAAAAATTTGTTTATCAAACTAGCACTCCCTTCATTTTAACCATTCCTCTAATAGCGTCCTCAGAATGGGTCAGATACTAAGCTTGTGCAAATCTATGTTATAGTTCTTTGCCAATTACTGTTTATCCTACCCTGAAATATTCCTCCTACTCACGATAGGAATGTTGTAAAAAGCACACAACGTATATAGCAATTTTATTTCAAAGAGTGAATTAGAGAATCTATCAAAGCACTAACAGACTGGGAAATGCATAATAATAACACTTTTTACTTCCATGGATTCCTTCCACCAGGGGAATTATGTATGCTTTCTATAAAGCACAAGATTAAAACAGCAATTAAAATGCTATAAGCCCAGAGAAAGGAAGGAGAAAAATGTAACCAAACAACTATGTCATATAAAGTTCTTTAAGAAAAACTAATCAAATGCTTTGTCTTGTTTAAGGAATCTAAATGCAAACCTATCCTAAGGGGTGAGACTGATAGATTCCTGTCTGACAACCACACAATCTGAGTCTTGGTTTTCTCCTGGTCTTGATTCAGCCTCTAAGATCAGAGGGGCTTAGACTGCATCTGACTTTTGGAGTCTAGGGAGTAGAGCTTTATCAGAAAGATCTGCATTAATTCCAGAAGAATACAAAAATCACATTCATTATAAAAAAAGATACTCATGAATTTCATAAAAAGCATTCTAAGCTAGATTCTAATGGGCGTTAATGACATTGACGACAGACTATTTGTGATACCAATATTCCAACAGAAGAAATAAATGCTGGTATCACTATTAAATTCCAGTGATCAAAACTCAAGTGACTGCAGTTTTGTATTTAAAGACTGCCAACTGTTCAAACTCCACCAAAGGTGGTAAACTGTGACCCTAAGACAGAGATCTCAGTAGTGGCAGATACAATCATAATTTGAGGGTTTCTATCAGCGTGACCCTAAGACAGAGATCTCAGTAGTGGCAGGTACAATCATAATTTGAGGGTTTCTATCAGCGTGTTCAATGTGCAAAGCAATGGTAAGCTGTTGTAATCAATTATGTAAATAAATGAAACAAATATCAAATTTACTGCTTAAAAAGTCTCATGCAATGAACTTAGAAAAATACAAAGATTTTTATTGTAGGTTGACAAGGTATAAATTATTGCTATTGCCTTTAACTAATTTGAGGAAATAGTTCAGTAATCTTTATCAATAGAAATATCCAAAGGCAATCTCCTGTTTTCAGACAGAAATCTCTGATTTTTCTTTTAAAAAAACTTGGTCCAGAGGTCACCAGCAAGCACTTTATTGTATACCCACCTAAAAAACCACAGAAGAGGCTACATTTGTGGCTGAAAATCACAAGAGGCTCAAGGCTAAAAGCTTTTTGGAATAATTATCCTCATTTGACCATGAAATTAAATTGTGCTAGAACAGGCTGTCTCAGAGCAAATCTAAACGAAAATCTACAAATTTAATTCAGTAGATGGTAGACTACTCTGGACCACAAAATGGGGAAAATCCATAACATTATTAACATAATCAACCATAGAAGCTCTTCTTGTGTGAACTTTTTTCTTTTTTCCTAAGCTAAGTCACAGATACATTTTTAGATGTTTTAGACTCACTATAAATTTTCTTTTACCTTCCAGCATGCAAAGAATATAAAGAGAAATTTAAACCTACCCAGCTTCAATTCCTTCAAAATGATGGTGTATCCTCAGTGAGTCCCTTCTCTGTAGTTCGTGGATGTTAAGGGGAAAATAGGATCCAGGCTACAGGTTATTGTCTTTTTGTAAATGAAGGAATTTGCATCCTCTTCTCAGCTGACACTGGCCTCTGCTTGACTTGTGTGTGACCCCGAGACCCTTCAAGTCAACTCTCATTGTTTCCTTCCGGAGCCAGCTCCTCCTCACCTCCCAGCCCATCTCCAGCCACTCCTCTTTCGATCTGGTTAGACTGGGCTTCCTTTAATTCCCCGAATGTCACGTTTTCTAGGGCTTCACTGATGCCTCAGTGGTAAAGCATCTGCCTACCATGCAGGTGACCCAGGTTCAATTCCTGGGTTGGGAAGACCCCCTGGAGGAGCGCAGGGCAACCCACTCCAGTATTCTTGCCTGGAGAATCCATGGACAGAGGATCCTGGTGTGCTACAGTCCACACGGTTGCAAAGAGTCGGACAGGACTGAAGCGACTGAGCAGGTATACATGCACATCCTCTAACTGCTTGAGCCACACTCACCTCTCAGCACCTCCTGATTTTCCTTGGCTAATTCCTTCTCTCTCTTCACTTGCTCCTAGGAGTGCTCCTGGCCCCTCCCTAGCAGCTAGGTGAATTAAGGTCATCTGGTCTGTATTCTCTGGGACCCTGTGTGTATCTACCCGTGTCTAGCTACTTGTCACTTTCCCCTACTACCTTATTTTTTTCAAGGGTTTTTTTTTCTTCTTTTTAATGTGGACCACTTTTAAAGTCTTTACTGAATTTGTTATAATACTGCTTCTGTTTTATGTTCCGGTTTTTTTGGCCTCGAGGCATGTGTGAGATCTTAGCTCCCCGTGCATTCGTGCTGTGTTGCTCAGTCATATTTGAGTCTTTGCGACTCCATGGACTGTAGCCCACCAGGCTTCTCTGTCCATTAGATTTTCCCGGGCAAGAATACTGGAGTGGGTAGTCATTCTTCTCCAGGGGATCATCCAAACCAGGATCGAACCCCAGTATCTTGTGTCTCCTGCATTGGCAGGTGGATTCTTAGCACTATACTACCTGGGAAGCCCTTAGCTCCTGGACCAGGGATCAAGACCACAAGTCCTGCATTGAAAGGTGAAGTCTTAACCACTGGCCTCCAGGGAAGTCTCTCCCCCACTACCTTGTAAGTGTCATTAACAGAGAGTAAAGTTCCACCTTGCAGATGCTGCTGATCCTCTGTCCTGTTCCCTTTGGATCCCATTTCAATTTCAGGCAAGTAGCTCACCACGTGCTTTCGCTCCTCTAAAAGCCAACACTTGCATCCTTTTGCCAAAGGGCTGCCCTCAGGCAGTCAGAATTTGCTTTGCTGGCTCCTGTACAGAAGAGGTGGTGTCTGGGAATTTACATAAATGTGAACTGCCATGAACAATGACTACTTCGTACAGGGTACAAATATCCCAGCTCCCTGGCCTCTGATGGGGAGGATGCTGGGGTAATACAAATCACCTCTAGCACTCTCTGAAGGACTGACCCTAAGCCACATTCCACGGGTCTTGGCTTGAGTTTTCCCTCTTCTTTGCCCCACTTCTCCATTTTCTCTAGTTCTCTTGGATCAGATCAGATCAGGTCAGTCGCTTAATCGTGTCCGACTCTTTGCAACCCCATGAATCGCAGCACGCCAGGCCTCCCTGTCCATCACAAATTCCCGGAGTTCACTGAGACTTACATCCATCGAGTCAGTGATGCCATCCAGCCATCTCATCCTCTGTCGTCCCCTTCTCCTCCTGCCCCCGATCCCTCCCAGCATCAGAGTCTTTTCCAATGAGTCAACTCTTTGCATGAGGTGGCCAAAGTACTGGAGTTTCAGCTTTAGCATCATTCCTTCCAAAGAAATCCCAGGGCTGATCTCCTTCAGAATGGACTGGTTGGATCTCCTTGCAGTCCAAGGGACTCTCAAGAGTCTTCTCCAGCACCACAGTTCAAAAGCATCAATTCTTCGGCACTCAGCCTTCTTCACAGTCCAACTCTCACATCCATACATGACCACTGGAAAAACCATAGCCTTGACTAGACAGACCTTTGTTGGCAAAGTAATATCTCTGCTTTTGAATATGCTATCTAGGTTGGTCATAATTTTCCTTCCAAGGAGTAAGCGTCATTTAATTTCATGGCTGCGATCACCATCTGCAATGATTTTGGAGCCCAGAAAAATAAAGTCTGACACTGTTTCCATTGTTTCCCCATCTATTTCCCAGGAAGTGATGGGACCGGATGCCATGATCTTTGTTTTCTGAATGTTGAGCTTTAAGCCAAATTTTTCACTCTCCACTTTCACTTTCATCAAGAGGCTTTTGAGTTCCTCTTCACTTTCTGCCATAAGGGTGGTGTCATCTGCATATCTGAGGTTATTGATATTTCTCCTGGCAATCTTGATTCCAGCTTGTGCTTTTTCCAGTCCAGTGTTTCTCATGATGTACTCTGCATATAAGTTAAATAAACAGGGTGACAATATACAGCCTTGACGAACTCCTTTTCCTATTTGGAATCAGTCTGTTGTTCCATTTCCAGTTCTAACTGTTGCTTCCTGACCTGCATACAAATTTCTCAAGAGGCAGGTCAGGTGGTCTGGTATTCCCATCTCTTTCAGAATTTTCCACAGTTTATTGTGATCCACACAGTCAAAGGCTTTGGCTTAGTCAATAAAGCAGAAATAGATGCTTTTCTGGAACTCTCTTGCTTTTTCCATGATCCAGCGGATGTTGGCCATTTGATCTCTGGTTCCTCTGCCTTTTCTAAAACCAGCTTGAACATCAGGAAGTTCATGGTTCACATATTGCTGAAGCCTGGCTTGGAGAATTCAGAATAAATTCTTTTTCATGAATCCCTGCTCAGGATTCATGAGACCTTCTGGGGACTTCAGCCTAAGAGCCTAAGGGACTCCCCTTAAATGCTTGTTGAGTGAATTGAGGCATCTTGATGACTGGTGCAGAAAATTACTCCAAATCACAAAGCTTTAATTCTCTTGCCTTATGGATTGAGGAGCACGTGATGTGTCGAAATTTATTCAGTGAGCCAGTGGCAGAGCAGGTCTACAACCCCAGTGTTCCTGCCACTAAATTATTTTCACTCTATTCTGTTATTTCAAAAAGTTCCTCTGAAAAGAACAATCAGAACTTTCATTTCTTTCCATTTTAACCATAATAGCAAGACCACTTATAAGAGCTGAAGTTTATTGAGTTCTTACCATGTGTAAGGCACTATACTAGCTGCTTTATATACATTTCATTTGAAACTCGCAATAACCCATGAAATAGAAGGCATCATTTTCCCCATTTTACAGATGACAAAGCTGAGGTTTGAAAAGGGTAGTAACCTTGCCATAGGTCACACATCTAGTGTATGATAGATCTGGGATTTGAAACTTCAAAATCTGACTCCAGACCCCATTCTACTAAAACCCATTCACACTTTTTCACATTAAAAAAAAAATTGATACAATTGTGCACAATATTACTTTAAATAGCTCCAAAGACATATTTTTAAAGTTTATATTTAGTGTGTTTCTAGGGAACTTGTTTCTAAATTATAGGATTTCTAATTTCTGAGGCAATAACTCTGACCTTTTCTTAAGGGAGGAACAGAAGCTTTTGAAAAATCATAGGTCCTTTGAGAGAGGCACGCACATACACACGTAATATTGAAAACAATCTCCAGGTGAGTTAAAGACCTCCTGAATCCGCAGAGATAACTTAGCATTTTGCTCTATTGTACATTCAGACGTATCACCATTAATTAAAAAAAGAACATCCAGAAAAATAAATGACCCAATCAAAAAATGGGCCAAAGAACTAAATAGACATTTCTCCAAAGAAGACATACAGATGGCTAACAAACACATGAAAAGATGCTCAACATCACTCATTATCAGAGAAATGCAAATCAAAACCACTATGAGGTACCATTTCACGCCAGTCAGAATGGCTGCGATACAAAAGTCTACAAGCAATAAATGCTGGAGAGGGTGTGAAGAAAAGGGAACCCTCTTACACTGTTGGTGGGAATGCAAACTAGTACAGCCACTATAGAGAACAGTGTGGAGATTCCTTAAAAAACTGGAAATAGAACTGCTTTATGATCCAGCAATCCCACTGCTGGGCATACACACTGAGGAAACCAGAAGGGAAAGAGACACGTGTACCCCAATGTTCATCGCAGCACTGTTTATAATAACCAGGACATGGAAGCAGCCTAGATGTCCATCAGCAGATGAATGGATAAGAAAGCTGTGGTACATATACACAATGGAGTATTACTCAGCCATTAAAAAGAATTCATTTGAATCAGTTCTAATGAGGTGGATGAAACTGGAGCCTATTATACAGAGTGAAGTAAGCCAGAAAGAAAAACACCAATACAGTATACTAACGCATATATATGGAATTTAGAAAGATGGTAACAATAACCCTGTATACGAGACAGCAAAAGAGACGTATAGAACAGTCTTATGGACTCTGTGGGAGAGGGAGAGGGTGGGAAGATTTGGGAGAATGGCATTGAAACATGTATACTATCATGTATGAAACTAGTCACCAGTCCAGGTTCGATGCACAATACTGGATGCTTGGGGCTGGTGCACTGGGACGACCCAGAGGGATGGTATGGGGAGGGAGGAGGGAGGAGGGTTCAGGATGGGGAACACATGTATACCTGTGGCGGATTCATTTCGATATTTGGCAAAACCAATACAATATTGTAAATTTTAAAAATAAAATAAAATTTAAAAAAATTTTTTAAATTAAAAAAAAGAACATCTAAATGATTAAAGATATATAATGCTGAGGGATCTAGTATATAAAGGTCATGAGGTAGCCTTTCCCCAATCTTCTCAGTTTTAACTAAGACAACTGAGTCATTCCTATGCTAAGACGCAGTACAGTCAAGATCACAAACAACTTCATCGCTACAAATACACACCATGTTGCTCCTTCATAACAATACCAACTTCCCCCCACCACTTTCACTCCAAACTCCCGTTCTCAACTCCAGGCAACCACTAAATCTCCTCTTCTAACATGCTGTCACACCATCAATGTCATCTAACTGGAACCTAAACCTCAGGCTCTGAGGCTTTGGGACTGGGTTCTCCACACAGTAGCATTTTCTGGAGTTCCATCCAAGTAGCTGCAGGTATCAACAGCTCACTCTTTCTTGCTGAGCAGAACTCATGTGCATGCATTAGTTTTCTATCACTGCTGTAACAAAGTACCACAAATTCAGTGGCTTGAAAGTGAAAAGAAAAGTTTTCTCTTTACGTATTTGTAGCGATGCAGTACTCTTGCCTGGAAAATCCCATGGACGGAGGAGCCTGGTGGGCTGCAGTCCATGGGGTCGCTAAGAGTTGGACACGACTGAGTGACTTCACTTCCACTTTTCACTTTCACTTTTCACTTTCATGCACTGGAGAAGGAAATGGCAACCCACTCCAGTGTTCTTGCCTGGAGAATCCCAGGGATGGGGGAGCCTGGTGGGCTGCCGTCTATGGAGTCGCACAGAGTCTGACACGACTGAAGCAACTTAGCAACAGCAGCAGCAGCAATGGAGTTGTTTGGCATCTTGACTGGGATGTTGTATACACACACCTCTGCAGGTGATAAAATTGTACAAGACTAAATCCACACACAAATAAGTTCAAGTGAAACTGGGAAATACGAGTAAAATTGGTAGATGTCAATATTCTGGTTGTGATCTTATACTATCATTTTGCAAAATGTTATTATGGTGGAAAACATTTTGCAAAATGAAGTGTACTTAGGTTTCTGTGTATTATTGTAACTGCCTGTGAATCTACAATTCTCTCAATAAAATTTTCAAGAAAAACATTGTAGATAATTCTTAGCCTAGTATAGCCATGACTGAATTTAAGTCTTTGTTAAAACTTAGAAGGTAGGGGCAAGGTCAGTTGTTCATTCTTTGTTAGTGAGCAGCACTCATGTGTGCACTAGTTTTCTATTACTCCTGTAACAAAGTACCACAACCTTGGTGGCTTAAACCAACACAAATATGTTATCTCATGGATCTGTAGGTCAGAAGTCCTGCATGGGTGTCAATGGGTGAACATTAAGGTGCTGGCATGGTTGTGTTAGTTTCTGGAGGCTCCAGGAAGAATCCAGTTCCTTGCCTTTTCTAGGTGTTAATTCATGTTTACCACGTAACATACCATAGTCCAGCTTCTAGATATTAGGACATGGACATCTTTGAGAAGTCATTTTTCTGCCCAATGCAATATGCATACACCACAGTTTGTTTATCCATCACCTATTGAATAGTATCTGGACAGAGTCCAGTTTTTGGTTATTTTAAGTAGAGCTCCCGTGAACATTCATGAACAGAGTTTTGTGCAAACATAAGCTTTCACTTCTCCAGAGTAAATGCACACAGACAGAGAAGGAAAGAGAAGAAAATGATAAAACAACTTTGGCCCATGTACTGGTCTGCACCAACCCCCCCAGGCCTAACCCAAGAGAACATAAATTCCTTGAAGCATTTATTCGCCTGTCTAGAATGATGTGTGACACAGAATAGGTTTTCACAGAGCATTATCTGTTGTTGACAAATCTGATTTGACATCCTTATTTTAAGAAGAAGAAATGCAGACCTGGCAGTGAAATGCCTTGTTTAGGACCACACAACTAGATATCCTCAGACAGTAATAAGAACTCTGAGTTCTTATTACAAGCTGCTGCTCTTTCTTTGGTAATGTGATTCTTTATGAACCAATGTTCTTTTTTAAAATCATATGAATTTCTTTTGAATGTCTACATGTGTTCACAAGGGGCTTCCCTGATGGCTCAGCAGTAAAGACCCACCTGCCAATGCAGGAAACTTGGGTTCAGTCCCTGGATCAGGAAGATCCCCTAAAGAAGGAAATGGCAACCCACTCCAGTATTTTTGCCTGGGAAATCCCATGGACAGAGGAGCCTGAGCTACAGTCCATAGGGTCTCAAAGAGTTGGACACAACTTAGTGAGTAAACAACAACAACAACAACATATGTTCATAAAGATGCAAATGTTTTGATCCAAAACAAGAGCTGTTGTGAGTGTGAAAATTGTGGATTTTATCTCAGCAGTCCTATTTTATTTTCCCCATCTTCAGGTCTTCTCTGATCCTGCCTTATCTTAAGGCAATTTCTTCATACCTAAAACTGCTACTTCCCTCTTTGATCTCAATAGGAGTTCAACTATGACCTTTCATGGACATGACTGATTCATTATTGCTCATTAACTCTCTAAATGCTCATTGGAATTGGATTCCAATGATGAAGTTCTGTGTGGTATTTGCATTTCTTTTCAACATAAGGGGAAAAAATGGTAGTGGCAAATCAGGCAGAAGAATGAAGGAACAAAAGGTCTTCATCAATGAAATGACTAACATAATTTTAACAGGTAATTATGACAGAAAGCATTAGCTGCAGCCCAATATCCAATCTACACTTTTAATCATAGAATGCCACTTTTAGCTGGTTACATGGATCGTGGTGGTTTAATTGCTAAGTCATGTCCGACTCTTGCAACCCCCAGGACTGTAGCCTGCCAGGCTCCTCTGTCCACGGGATTCTCTAGGCAAGAATACTGGAGTGGGTTGCCATTGCCTTCTCCAGGGGATCTTCCTGATGCAGGAATTGAACCCGGGTCTCCTGCATTGCAGACAGACTCTTTGCCAAATGAGCTACGAGGGAAGCCTAGGTCACATGGATGGTCAGTCAAAAGCTTCATTTTGCCATATCCTTAGCAACAGCAGCAGTTGAGGTGGCTCTATGACTAACTTGATACAATATCTGGTTCATCCTTCTAAGTGAAAAGAATATGCTCCCACCTTTCTCTCATTCCCCTTGTGCTAGCTGGAATCCTGGTATCCGGTGGAGGATGGAGCCTTCATATTCAGCACTAGACAGAGGATGTGGGACAAGGACGTCAAAGTCACAGGTGTAAGAAGCCTGGATCCCGGATGCTGCCCAACCCAAATAGTAGCCCTGGACCACTTACCTTCCTTTTGTATGAGAGAGAAATAAACCTCTGTCTTATCTATGTCACTATTATTTTGAATTTGTCTGTTATAGCAAGCAAACTGATAGCTTATAAAATACAATCTTCATTTAATGCTCTTCAATCAAAGTCTTAATAAGTTTGTGGAGTATGAAATCATAAAAATGGAATAAAACATTAGCTAAAACCACTTGAACATAAAGTGAATGCATATGATCCATAAATCTACCCCATCAACAAGCTCCCGGGAATAGACAGATAATTAGTATTTAGTCTATTGAGCATTTTAATTATCTTTTTTTGAAAGTTAGCTTAGAATACAAAATTCTAACTAAGAAGTTTGAAATCCAGTGAGCAACAAGCAGACATTCCCTGTAAGTGAACAAGTGCTTGTTCTGATTTCAGTGATCCTGTTTTGCACATACATAGCTTTTACCCCTTATTTCCAACCACCCATTCACACAACTCTTTGCTCTAGCTCAACTGAGTTATTTACAGTTTGATGCACAAGTCACTTAATATACTGTTGCCGATTCTTTGTCCATGCTATTAGCACATAGTAGGTTTAAGGAAGACCACCACTCATGAGCCAAGATGGAGAGAGCGTGTGTATGTTAGGGAGGGGCATGGTTATCTTGGAGTGACGATGGCGTGAAGGAAAACAGGCACTTGACCAACACAGGAACAGTTAGTTTGAAATTTACCACTAAGGTAGCACTCACTATAGGGAACTGATTTGAAAATCATTCAATACAATTCATGATGGTATCAATGATGCACAGAAAACATTTGACAAAATTCAACATCCACTCGTGATTTTTAAAAATCCCTCAGAAAAATAGGAATGGAGAATGTCTTCAGTTTGATAAGGGGTAGCTACCAAAATCTGTCTGTTTCTATTTGTAGATGAGATGATTATCTGCATGGAAAATCTTGAAGAATATACCAAAAAAACCCCCAAAAAAACCCCACTCCTAGAACTAATAATTTGGATTCAGCAAGCACACAAGATAGAAGATAGCATATAAAACTTGACTGTAATTCTGTGTTCTAGAAATACACAGCTGGATAAAACAATATCATTACTTTTCACAATCACTCAAAAGAAACGAAATACTTAGGTGTAAAGCTAGCACAATGCTTAGAATTGTGTGCTGAAAGCCACAAAGTGCTGGTGAGAGAAACAAAGATCTAAATAAATCTAGAAATGTACAAATGCCCTTGGATGGGACTCGGCATAGTAAGTAAAGATGTCAGTTCTTTCAAAATTAACATACAGTTTTAACAAAATGTCTGTAAAAAAAATCCCAGTAAGATTATTTGTAGACATAGACAAGATAACCCTAAAATTCATATGGAAAAGTAAAGGAACTAAAAGAGCTAAAACATTTTTGATAAGAAAATAAAGTAACAGGACTCAGCCTACCCAATTTCAGGACTGTTATGTAGCTATACTAATCAAAACTGGGGCATTGGCAAGGGGTAAACATAGATCAGTGAAACAGAAGAGAGATCCTAGAAAAAGATCCACACAAACATGCCCAGCTAATTTTTGAAAAAAGTTCAAAAGCAATTCAGGGAGGAAAGATAGCCTTTTTAACAAAGGTGTTGGAACAATTGGACACTTTATAGACAAAAACGCCCTGTGTGAGATTTTATACTGTATATACACATTAACACAAAATGGATTCCATTCTTAAATGTAAAATGATATGACTTTTAGAATAAACATAGGAAATATTTAGAGAAACATGGGAACTCTTAAAGATCTCGGGCTAAGCAAAAGGTTCCTAGATTTGACACCAAAAGTGTGGTTTGACACCAAAATCATTATCCATAAAGATTATTATATCATATATTATATCACGATTAAAAACTTTTGTTCCAAAAAAGTCTGTTAAAGTGATGCAAAGGAAAGCTATGATCTGGGAGGAAGTATTTATAAACCAAATATCTGACAAAAATCTAGTATCTAGAATATATTGATATAAAATCTAATATCTAGGACATATTAATATAAAAAACTTTTCATACTCAACACTATGTATATAAAAATAAACAATCCAATTAGAAGGTGGGCAAAAACGTTATACACAGATGGCAAATAAGCACATGAAAAGGTGTTCATTGTCATTAGTCATTAGGGAAATGCAAATTAAAACCACAATGAGATATCACTATCTAATAGGTGTTTACCTATTAGAATAACTAAAGTGAAAAATAGCAACATTGCCAAATGCTGGTGAGGATGGAAAGAAACAAGATCAGTCATTCATTACAGGTGGGAATGTAAAATGGCTTGACCACGCTCAAAATAATTTGGCTGCTGCTGCTGCTGCTAAGTCGCTTCAGTCGTGTCCGACTCTGTGCAACCCCATAGACGGCAGCCCACCAGGCTCCCCTGTCCCTGGGATTCTCCAGGCAAGAATACTGGAGTGGGCTGCCATTTGCTTCTCCAATGCATGAAAGTGAAAAGTGAAAGTGAAGTCACTCAGTCATGTCCGACCCTCAGCGACCCCATAGACTGCAGCCTAACAGGCTCCTCCATCCATGGGATTTTCCAGGCAAGAGTACTAGAGTGGGGTGCCATTGCCTTCTCCGAATAATTTGGCAGTTTTTTATAAAACTAAACATGCAACTTCTGAATGATCCAGCGATTGCCCTTGTAGAGACTTATTTCTGAGAAATTAAAATTTATGTTCATACAAATGTATATAAATGTTTATAGGAACTTTATTCATAACAGTAAAAACTGTCAAACCACCCAAGTGTCTTTCAACAGTGAATGGTAGAAAAACAGTGGGGAATACCCTTGCTACAGAATACAACTCATCAGTGAGAAAGAACAAACAACTGATACATGGAGCAACTTGGATGAATCTCCACGGAACTACACTCAGTGAAGAAAAAGCTAATCCAAGAGGTTACGTATTGTATGATTCCACTTTTAAAACATTCTTGAAAAGAGAACAGATTGATATTGTCAGGGTTTAAATTAAAGTGTTTGATCGCTCACTTGTGTCTGAGTCTTTGTGACCCCATGGACTGTAGCCCGCCAAGGCTCTTCTCTCTATGGGATTCTTCAGGCAAGGATACTGGAGTAAGATGCCATTTCCTTTTCCAGGGGATCTTCCCGATCCATGGATTGAACCTGGGTATCCTGCATTGCAGGCAGATTCTTTACCATCTGAGCCACCAGGGAAGAAGAATGAGTGAAAAGAAGTGACTGTTTATAAAAGGGTCACACGATGCTCCTTGAGGTGGTGAACAGTTCTTGACTGTGTCAATGTTAATATCCTGGTTATGACCTTGAACTCAAGTTTTGCAAGATGTTACCCTTGGGGGAGGCTAGACAAAGGGTGCAAGGATATATCCCCCAAATTATTTCTTACAACTTCATGTCAGTCTACAATTTTTTCAAAATAAATATCATATTAAAGAATAAAACAGAAAAACAACAGTTAGAGGATACTGGGCATTTGCTTTAAAAAAAAGTTTGCTCAGTACTGAACTAAAATATTCTCTGAGAATGAAATTTATTATTATTTGGTACACTAGGAAGATAAAAAATTTATTTATTTTCAATTGAAGGACAATTATCTTACAATGTTGTGTTGGTTTCTGCCATACATCAACATGAATGAGCCATAAGTACACATATGTCCCCTTTCTCCTGAACCTCCCTCCCACCCCATTCCACTCTGCTAGGTTGTCACAGAGTACCAGGTTTGAGCTCCCTATGTTGTACAGCAAATTCCCACTGGTGAGAAAAGACAGAAGAACCAGAGATCAAATTGCCAACATCCATTGGATCACTGAAAAAGCAAGAGTTCCAGAAAGACATCTACTTCTGCTTTATTGACTACACCAAAGCCTTTGACTGTGTGGATCACAACAAACTGTGGAAGATCTTAAAGAGATGGGAATACCAGACCACCCTACCTGCCTCCTGAGAAATCTGTATGCAGGTCAAGAAGCAACAGTTAGAACTGGACATGGAACAACAGACTGGTCCAAATTGGGAAAGGAATATTGCAAGGCTGTATGTTGTCACCCTGCTTATTAACTTCTATGCAGAGTACATCATGCGAAATGCTAGGCTGGGTGAAGCACAAGCTAGAATCAAGACTGCCAGAAGAATTATCAATAACCTCAGATATACAGATGACACCACCCTAATGGCAAAAAGCGAAGAAGAACTAAAAAGCCTATTGATAAAAGTGAAAGAAGAGAGTGAAAAATCTAGCTTAAAACTCAACATTCAAAAAACTAAGGTCATGGCGTCCGGTTTCATCCTTTCATGGCAAATAGATGGGGAACAATGGAAACAGTGACAGACTTTATTTTCTTGGGCTCCAAAATCACTGCAGATGGTGACTGCAGCCAAGAAATTAAAAGATGCTTGCTCTTTGGAAGAAAATCTATGACAAACCTAGACAGCATATTAAAAAGCAGAGACATCACTTTGCCAACAAAGGTCCATCTAATCAAAGCTATGGTTTTTCCAGTAGTCATGTATGGATGCGAGAGTTGGACCATAAAGCTGAGCACCGAAGAATTGATGCTTTTGAATTGTGATGTTGGAGAAGACTCTTGAGAGCCCCTTGGACTGCAAGGAGACCAAACCAGTCAATCCTAAAGGAAATCAGTGCTGAATATTCATTGGAAGGACTGATGCTGAAGCAGAAGCTCCAATACTTTGACCACCTGATGTGAAGAACTGACTCATTGGAAAAGACCCTGATCATGGGCAAGACTGAAGACAGGAGGAGAGGGGGACGACAGAGGATGAGATGGTTGGATGGCATCACCAACTCAGTGGACATGAGTTTGAGCAAGCTTCACGAGTTGGTTATGGACAGGGAAGCCTGAAGTGCCACAGTCCATGGGGTGAGTGACTGAACTGACCTGAACTGATCTCTTTTACATATGGTAGTGTATATGCTTCCATGTTTCTCTCTCAATTTGTCCTCCCTCTCCTTCCCCCACCATGTCTATCAGTCTGTTCTCTATATCTGCATCTCCACTGCTGCCCCGTGAATAGATTCATCAGTACCATTTTTCTAGATTCCATACATATGTATTAATATGTACAATATTTATTTTTCTCTTTCTAACCTACTTCATTCTCTGTAACAGGCACTAGGTTCATCCACCTCAGTGGAAAGCCTCTTTTAAAATGTTCGTAACTATCTAGGAATGATATACTTCTGATCAACAGGGCTTTCAATTCCCACAAGCAAAGCCCCCAGGAATGGCATTCTATGTAAGGCCCTTAGAGAGAACAGGAACAGGAGAAGAGGGCAGAGTGGATGTTCTTCTTCCTCCAGGAGGGTGGGCAAACTGTTATTCTACAAAGAAAGCCTCTAGGGAGGCTGCCATGCCTAGCCTTGTTAGGACCACAGGATTTGGTGAGCACACAGCCCCTTTCAGCATCAATTTCCCAAGATTGCCCCACTCTCTTTAAATAAAAGATTTTCTTATGCTCTGGGTTCCCTGCATGGAATCCTAATGTCTCTTAGGAGGAGTTGAAACATCTTGGTTGTTGAGAGCTAGCACCTAGGTGTTCTTAATATCTATTCATATCAGCACTTCAGGCTTAGCAGGGGTGCCTGAAGTCTCTAATTTGCAAATATGCTTAGATCTCAACTGATTTTCTAAATACGTCCTTGAACTTGGAAGCCCTACACAGGATTGTCCTTTTGCAATCTCCAGTGGTCCGTCTCTGATCACTGGGTATACGGATTGTATTCCAACTTTTGGCATTTCTAATTTGCTTATTTATATTTTTTATTTTTTGAAGATATAAATAGAAATGATTGAATATGATAAATTGAAATTTAAAAATGTTTGGTAATTTACTCTCATATTTTAATTTAAAATGCTTCCTGAGTTGTGGAAGTTTTTTTTCCAAGACATACTTGAAATGCCTTGTTTTGACAATTAGATTTCCAACTTCAGAATATAACTTTTCTATACTCAGTGGTTTACAGGAAACCAAAACAGAGACTCTAACCAACTGGATTTTGTTTGCCTGTTTTCACAGAGTGCAGGTATGGGGTGAACTAGAACCAACTTTTTAAAGAGAATCTTTGAAGCACGAGGAGGAAAAAAGAAACCCTGAAAATGAAAAACAATGTAAACTAAGAAGTATCACAGACCTATGCTGCATTTTTTGACGTTAATAACCTCTAGACCAAATAATTCTATTGACCAAGAGTTTAAGGACGATTTTTGGAGAACACTAGTTTGGTCCCGAGCAGAAATCTATGCCAGGTCACTTCTTGTGTCTTTTCTTATACCACAGACCCTTTAACATTTGGTTCTAAATATTTTAAAATCTCAATCTTTTGAGGAAGGGCCCTCCTATTTGACAAGAAAGTGAAAGTGTTAGTCGCTCAGTTGTAACCGCCACTTTTTTTTTCTTGTCTTTTTTTTTTTAAATATAAATTTATTTATTTTAATTGGAGGTTAATTACTTTACAATATTGTATTGGTTTTGCCATACATCAACATGAATCCACCATGGATATACACGTGTTCCCCATCCTGAACCTGCCTCTCACCTCCCTCCCCGTATCATCCCTCTGGGTCATCCCAGTGCACCAGCCCTGAGCATGCTGTATCATGCATGTGATCACCACTTTTTGACCCCACAGGCTATATCTCACCAGGCTCCTCTGTCCATGGGATTTCCCAGACAAGAATATTAGAGTGGGTTGCCACTTCCTTCTCCAGGGGATCTTCCAGACCCAGGGATTGAACCCAGGTCTCCTGCATTGCAGGCAGATTCTTTATCCACTGAGCCACCTGGAAAGCCCTTATTTGACAAAACATGGGTCTAATCACATTTAAGGATATTCCCCATCATGTACATGAAGGAACAAGCTTGAAGGCTCTGTGATCCTTTCAAAGGAGGAAAGGAGCCCATCCTCCTGAATGTCATCCGCTTTCAGCTCTAGGCACCCTGCCAGAGAGGCGAGCAGATTCTTTCCTGGACAACATGGCTGCTGGCCTGGTGCCTGGGGCCCTGTGCCAGCCCTGCTGCTGGGGGCTTTCCCTGCCCAGGGATGCTCGCTCCTGCCTTCCTGTGAGCTCACCACCCAGAACACCATCCTCACATCCCGTATCTCTGTAAAGCTGAAACACACAGTCTCCCACCCAGTGCTCCAGAGCAGAGCGGCTGCACTTGGCACCATGCCTTTGCAAAGTGCAGTTCTGTGCATTCACAATAGGGACTTGGGAGCAGAGATGCTGCCTGCTGTCCAGTGGTAGCCCTGAAGACTCATTCTTTCTCTGGGTTGGTGTCTCTCTTCCCATTTTCATAACTTCCACATCTTCCTTCACGGGCCGGCTGTACCTCCCCATTCTCTGACCTTCCCAGATATTCTCATTGTGGTGTGACTTCTTTCTCTTCCTCTGTCCTGGTTATTTTCAGAACCAGAACCAATGACCTCACAATTGTCCTCTTGAGGCAGGAGACCATGGGTAATCCTCTTTGTGTTGCCCTGGGGGACTCGGATGAGACCTATGACAATTCTCTCCTCATGCAGGAAGTGAATGTGACTGTTATTTCCAAGCTAGTTTCTGGAGGTCTCTGTGCAGCCTCCTCAGAAGGTAGGCTCATACATGCAACGGATGAAAAATCAATAACACCTGCAGAATTCCTGTGAGCCCCCTACACAAAGCAGCTGGTGGCAGGGCTGCTATTCACAAGTGAGTCTTCTAGAGTACAGATGCTCAATATTGCTGATTATTAAAGAAATGCAAGTTTTAACTTCAGGAATTTCCCCTCCTATTTTAGACTTCAAGAATCCCTCTTCTCTCTCTCCCTACTCATATATGTTCCTTTATGAGAAGATAAGATGAGACGATAAAAGATAAAGTATGTTGCTGAGTGGGCTTCCCTGGTGGCTCAAACACAAGGTAAAGAAACATCTGACAATGCAGGTGGATCCAGGTTTGATCCTTGAGTTGAGAAGATCCCCTGGAGAAGGAAATGGCAACTCACTCCAGTATTGTTGGGAAAATCCCACGGACAGAGGAGCCTGGCAGGCTATAGTCCATGAGGTCACCAAGAGTCAGACACAACTGAGTGAGTAACACACATATGTAAAATAAATAGCCAGTGGAAATTTTTGCTGTATGATGCAGGGAGCACAGAGGAGGTCAGACCAGTGCTCTGTGACAACCTGGAGGGTGTGGGATGGGGTGGTAGGTGGGAGGGAGGTTCAAGAGGGAGGAGGAATGTGTATACCTATGGTTGATTCATGTTGATATATGTCAGAGACTAACACAATATTATAAAGCAATTATCCTCCAATTAAAACCAAATTTCAACTTAAAAGATTTCAAAAATCTTGCGGTTATTTATAAGCTGATTAACGGCAAAGAGTTCACTGCCAAATGTTTGTGTTCAAGTACCAGGACACCCTGAGTCAGCAGAAGCTCACCTACTGGGTTTGCCCGCTAGTACATTTACTAAATCCTGACTACACTCTCAACTCCATATGTGATGACTCAGTACTCAGAGAGTAATTCTCCTTTTTGCCAGATGGAAAGACTGACTCTGACAAACAAAAACACTCCAACTAATTCTTAGGCTTGAAATACACCATTGGATCAGGAACACTGGAACGCTTTTCCACCCTCTCCTGACTCAAACCCTAACAAAATGGTTTTATTTTTATTTCAAAAGTGGCCCTTCCTCTAATCAGGTAGCTTATATTTGAATGAAACACAAATATACTACGAAGCCAAAGAGAAACATTCTTGTTACCTTTAGAAATTTGACGCATCTTTTCCAAAAGACAGTGAGAAAGCTCAGCCTACTCTCTGTTCACCCTATGCTCTCATTACTATTGGCTCTCATTTGAGAGAAGAGCAAATGCATGACTTAATTCTGCAAAAAAGCACAACTGCTTGCATCTAACCCACCCACGTCTAGTCATTTGTGTGTCGGCCTCCAAATGATAAGTCCCTGGGGGAACAGCAACTCAAGCAACTGGCAACATTCCGGAGGGAGCAAGTGTGACTTCGTGCTGAAGGCTTGGTCACAGTAGGTGATGAGGTTGAGAAGAAGGGCTGTCCCCAGTGCCCTGCCCTGGCTCCCTCTGCCAGCATTTGAATAGGTGACCCAATCAGAAACTAAGGGCTCTTCTCAGAGACTGGCAGCTTCCAAACCAGTGACACTTAAACTGGGTGACATGTGACAGCTGGATTGAAACTAGATGTGGTTTACTAACCATATCATTGGCTACTTTATCATTTCTATGTATCAAAGTGCAGCAGAAAACAGGATGACAGGTTCATCTCAAGAGCAGCTGGCTCACTGAAAAAGGGACCAGTAATCAAGACTGAAGAAGCATTACTAGCACAGCTAGTGGAGGTGATGGAATTCTAGCTGAACTATTTCAAATACTAAAAAATGATGCTGTTGAAGTGCCGCACTCAATATGCCAGAAAATTTGGAAAACTCAGCAGTGGCCATAGAACTGGAAAAGATAAGTTTTCATTCCAATCCCAAGAAGGGCAATGACAAAGAATGTTCAAACTCCAGTTGTCATGTACGGATGTGAGAGTTGGATGATAAAAAAGGCTGAGCACCAAAGAAATGATGCTTTTGAACTGTGGTACTGGTGAAGACTCTTGAGACTCCCTTAGACTGCAAGGAGATCAAACAAGAGTCAATCCTAAAGGAAATCAACCCTGAATGTTCATTGGAAGGACTGATGTTGAAGCTGAAGCTCCAGTACTTTGCCACCTGATTCGAAGATCTGACTCACTGGAAAGGACCCTAATGCTGGGAAAGATTGAGGGCAGGAGGAGAAGTGGGTGACAGAGGATGAGATGATTAGATAGCATCACCAACTCAATGGACATGAATTGGAGCCAACTCCGGGAGATAGTGAAGGACAGGGAAGCCTGGCATGCCGCAGTCCATGGGGCCGCAAAGAGTCGGACATAACGTAGCAATTCAACAACAACAACAAATCAAGATTTGTTCGCTGTTAAAATTGATGTTCTCTTGCGTAAGTGTGTCATTCAGTCATGTCTGACTCTTTGGGACCCCATGGAATATAGCCCGCCAGACTCCTCTGCCCGTGGAATTTTCCAGGCAAGAATACTGGAGTGTTGCCATTCCCTTCTCCAGGGGATCTTCCAGACCCAGGGATCAAACCCGGGTCTTCTGCATTGCAGACATATTCTTTACCATCTGAGCCACCAGGGAAGCCCATAATCTTTGGTGTATGAAAGTGAAAGTGAAGTCGCTCAGTTGTGTCCAACTCTTTGCGACCCCATGGACTGCAACCTACCAGACTTCTCTGTCCATGGCATTTTCCAGGCAATAGTACTGGAGTGGGTTACCATTTCCTTCTCCAGGGGATCTTCCCGACCCAGGGATTGAACCCAGGCCTCCCGCATTGTAGACAGATGCTTTACCGTCTGAACCACCAGGGAAGTCATGGTGACTACTAAAACAATGGGAGAGCATATGTAAGAGAAAAGAATATGAATTAATCTTCAAGCTGTTGCTGCAGAAGATGTGTACACAATATGTTCTTGAATAATAGAGAATTTTTTCCCAGTAAATACTGAATGCCCATTTCTTCATGTTCCAATTTTGTGGTTCCTGAGACACTTGTGAAATAGCATAGTGTCTCAAGGGTTTCCCATGGAGAACATTTTGAAATGTTAAGTATCACTGTATAATTAAATTTGTATATATTATCTATGTTTTGACTGTGTGGATCACAAAAAACTGTGGAAAATTCTGAAACAGATGGGAATACCAGACCACCTGATCTGCCTCTTGAGAAATTTGTATGCAGATCAGGAAGCAACAGTTAGAACTGGACATGGAACAACAGACTGGTTCCAAATAGGAAAAGGAGTATGTCAAGGTTGTATATTGTCACCGTGTTTATTTAACTTATATGCAGAGTACATCATGAGAAACGCTGGACTGGAAGAAACACAAGCTGGAATCAAGATTGCCAAGAGAAATATCAATAACCTCAGATATGCAGATGACACCACCCTTATGGCAGAAAGTGAAGAGGAACTAAAAAGCCTCTTGATGAAAGTGAAAGAGGAGAGTGAACAAGGTGGCTTAAAGCTCAACATTCAGGAAACGAAGATCATGGCATCCGGTCCCACCACTTCATGGGAAATAGATGGGGAAACAGTGGAAACACTGTCAGACTTTATTTTTCTGGGCTCCAAAATCACTGCAGATGGTGACTGCAGCCATGAAATTAAAAGACGCTTACTCTTTGGAAGGAAAGTTATGACCAACCTAGATAGCATATTCAAAAGCAGAGACATTACTTTGCCAGCAAAGGTCTTTCTAGTCAAGGCTATGGTTTTTCCAGTGGTCATGTATGGATGTGAGAGTTGGACTGTAAAGAAGGCTGAGCACTGAAGAATTGATGCTTTTGAACTGTGGTGCTGGAGAAGACTCTTGAGAGTCCCTTGGACTGCAAGGAGATCCAACCAGTCCATTCTGAAGACGATCAGCCCTGGGATTTCTTTGGAAGGAATGATGCTAAAGCTGAGACTCCAGTACTTTGGCCACCTGATGAGAAGAGTTGACTTATTGGAAAAGACTCTGATGCTGGGAGGGCTTGGGGGCAGGAGGAGAAGGGGATGACAGAGGATAAGATGGCTGGATGGCATCACTGACTCGATGGACGTGAGTCTGAGTGAACTCCGGGAGTTGGTGATGGACAGGGAGGCCTGGCGTGCTGCGATTCATGGGGTCGCAAAGAGTCAGACACGATTGAGCGACTGATCTGATCTGATCTGATATTTGTATATGGCTTTCCCTTGTAGGATAGACAGTAAAGAATCTGCCTGCAAGTTGGGAGACCCAGGTTTGATCCCTGGGTCAGGAAGATATATGTAAGTGTAGCTGTTAACACGAGAGAAGTGCCAGGACAATTCTTAATTAACTGTATAGATTCAGGTATTGTTAACAGCAGTGGTGAAAACAGTATGTTGTGATGGTTATTTATTAATAAAATTAGAATATTTTGTAATATTTCATAAAATGATGATAATTTTCATACATGACCAATTATAATATTTGAATATAAGCATGATTTCTGAATCTAAGTGTTGCTTTAAAATTTTCATTAATAATCCCAGTTGGTACTTCTTTATTAGAATGATGATTGTACAAACAGAAAGATATTAAAGAAAACTAAAAATTATAATAATTCAAGAAAAACCATTAATTAGATATATTAACTTTAGAATAGAATTCTGTGAAGGTATAGATTATAGAAACATGTTACTGATTTTTATTGAAATAGTGAAAATAATATTTTGGAATAAATATATAATAATGTGAGTTATAGATGCTTTATTGCTTAGTAAGTGCTGCTGATTCACAGCCTAATACTTAGACTTGTGCATTAATAATTAAGCTCAGTCATCATTGTTATTTTGACAACACATAAGAGCAATATAAGCAATATTTGATATTAACACTATAAGCAGTATTTACCAGCATTTGCTACTTTGAAGGTATATTTATCAGGTAGGAGGATAAACACAATAGAACATAGTTCATTGAACAGTTTGTAAAATTGATTTATGACTTTTAAATATGTAGCCATGATACATGGGCTTCCATCTGTCATCTTGTGCCATACCCAGGAATGTTTCAGGAGATGTGCATGTGTAAGAATGTATGTACCCTCACAAAGCAGTCATCACATAGTGTATCAGGGGATCATCACTCTGGTCCATTAGCATCATGGATTTATCAATGATGTAGAGCAGATGTCTGAGAGAAGCACATAATTGAACCACCATCATTTGAAAGATTGTAAGTCCACAGCTCACACTGACCTCCATGGAAGCCAAGTGAGTGTTTGCAAGGGCAGGATCTGGACATCAGTCCTGGGAGACAGTCTTTTCATCCAGCATTGCTAGTAATCCAACTTGACTTTTAATTGCCCTCTCCAAGTGCTGCCAGCCTCTGTTACTCAGAGGAAGCCAATGAAATCTAGTCCTTTGGTATAAATCCTCCATAGTTATACAAAAAATATGTTCCAGGCAATACTGTAGTTTACATAGCTTTGTCTAAAATACAATTCGTTTTTTCTATTGTCTGATTGGATTAATTTCATTCTTTCCCTTCCCAGTTCAGTTACTGAATATTGATGTATCTTTGGAATTTGCAAGAAAAATAAAATTGCCTTTAAAAATTATTGCAAGATTGAATAACAGTCAATGATTTGTTTCTATCTTGACATTTCAAAAACAATTAATGTGTCCAATCTTTACTGAAGTAGTTTAAATCAAATTGGTCTGCAACTACTTATTTGGAAAACAGTTAAGAAAAATGGTTGACCATTTCACAGCAGGACTCTTAGAAATTGTAGGGTTCTAAGGAATCAATAGAAAAGAGAAATTACAGTGGATTTTATCTTTGCATCTCTGTCTACAAATCAATATGAAAAGTTGCACTATGGTTTCCTGATGTTCAAGGCATCTTCTGAAAAATGGTAAAAGATAAGGGTGGTGATGTTTCCACATGAAATCACTCACTGGTTGTTACTCTTAATATTGTCCTGTTTGCTATCTGTGCTGGGACTACTTGAGCACAGAGAATTAGAAAGGTAAGTGACCTTCTTGTGCACTTGTTGGGCCACTGCACAGAACGGTCCTCAATCTACCCTTCTGGGAAGAGAAAAATTCATGCTGAGAAGCTTGATTTTTCCAGGTGAAAGAACCTTTGGTTTCCCACTATTAATCACCAAACCAAGAGTTTTCAAGGATACTAAGCATGGAGGGTATTCCGTTAAATATAACCTAAGATACCCAGGAAAATATTTGCATTTAAATGCCCTGTGATTTATGTGCACTGCCCATTGAGTCATTTTGGATTTTCTAGAAAAGGAAATTGTTTTTGCCCATTTGCCAGAGGCCTTAAAAATCCTACACTTAGCAGCACAGAAAGGGGAGGTTTGGAAGAATTAACATGTAAATGAGCAATCGAAATGTTAATATGAACCACCTTTTCCGTCTAACAGGGTGAGGGAAGACCTGGAGAAGGAGACCTGTTAGCCAAGCTGGCTCACGTGGGCTGGTTCTGGCCAAGGTCTCTAATCAAGAGGTGTTTTTTTGATGAAAAAAGTGAAAGTGTGAAAACTGGAAGTCCCTCAGTCGTGTCCGACTCTTTGCAACCCCATGGACTATACAGTCCATGGAATTTTCCAGGCCAGAATACTGGAGTGGGTAGCCGTTCCCGTTTCCAGGGGATCTTCCCAATCCGGGGATATACAGTCCATGGAATTTTCCAGGCCAGAATACTGGAGTGGGTAGCCTTTCCCGTCTCCAGGGGATCTTCCCAATCCGGGGATCGAACCCAGGTCTCCCGTATTGCAGGCAGATTCTTAACCAGCTGAGCCACAAGTGTTTCATGAGGAATTAGACAAAAGAAAAGCACATGGTTGTACTTAGATTCAACCCTACACATCAGGTGATTTAGACTAGTATAAAGTAGATAAACTTGCATGAGAGCTAAGATGCTAACTGAATCATGTCCCTTTCTAATTCATAGGTTGAAGTCCTAATCCAGGCTAAGCACTGAAGAATTGATGCTTTTGAACTTCGGTGGAGAAGACTCTTGAGAGTCCCTTGAACTGCAAGCAGATCAAATCAGTCAATCCTAAAGGAAATCAACCCTGAATATTCATTGGAAGGACTGATGCTGAAGCTGACTCTCCAGTACTTTGGCCACCTGATGCAAAGATCCAACTCACTGGAAAAGACCCTGATGCTAGGAAAGGTTGAAGGCAAAAGAAGGGGGCGACAGAGGATGAGATGGTTGGATGACATCACTGACTCAATGGACATGAGTCTGAACAAACTCTGGGAAATAATGAAGGACAGGCGAGCCTGGCAAGCTGCAGTCCATGGGGTCACAAAGAATTGGACATGACTTAGTGACTGAACAACAGCTAATCCAAAATGACTAATGTCTTTACAAGAAGAGGAAGCTAGGACAGAGACACCCACAGAGGGGACATCGGTGAGGACACAGGGAGAAGGCAGGGGTCTGCCAGCCAGGGGGAGAGGCCGCCAAAGGAACTGGCCCTGCTGACACCCTGATCTCTGACTTTCAGCTTCCAGAGCTCTGAGAAAATAAATTTCTGTTGTTGAAGCCCCCGGTCAGCAGTGCTTTGTTATCACAGTCCGAACAGACTAATACAGCCCTAAACGTAACGTGAGCCACGGTGACACTGTTACCATTTTATTTTTCACACTGCTGGATTGATGACTCCAATATTCATCATCTTTTTATTTTATCTATATCCATGAACCTGAACTTGAACTTGTTCAGTGCCCTCATTTTAGTTTGCTGAAATTCTTGTGCAGGAACACAGTAGAAGAAAGGACTCTAGGCTAACAAGGTTTATTTATAGATTCCTCATCTTTAGGGGTAAGAATTTGGAATTAGAAAGCATTGCTTGTACCATCTGTTTTGAACTTTACTAGCTGGTGCTCACTTCTGACACATCTAAAAAAAGGCATCAGTCAGTCAGTTCGGTCACTCAGTCATGCTTGGCTCTTGGTGACCCCATGGACTGCAGCACTCGAGTTTCCCTCGCCAACTCCTGGAGCTTGCTCAAACTCATGTCCATTGAGCCGGTGATGCCATCCAACCATCTCATCCTCTGTTGTCCCCTCTTCCTCCTGACTTTAATCTTTCCTAGCATCAGGGTCTTTTCTAATGAGTCAGTTTTTTGCATCAGGTGGCCAAAGTATTGGTGCTTCAGCTTCAACAATAATCCTTCCAATGAATACTCAGGACTGATTTCCTTTAGGATGGACTGGTTTGATCTCCTTGCAGTCCAAGGGACTCTTAAGAGTCTTTTCCAACACCACAATTCAAAAGCAACAATTCTTCAGTGTTCAGCTTTCTTTATGGTATGAAAAGATATAAAAAAGGCATAGTCAGTGCCTTTGTAGTTGGTGAAGGCATGGCAACACACACACACACAGACACAGACACACACACAGACACACACACAGACACAGAGAAATACACACACACGCACACAGAGAAACAGATACACACTCCTCTTTTCCAGATACTTTATTGCCTTCATTATACTCTGTTCTTATTACACTTGCGGAAAAAAAAAATTAAGCAAACAGATGCTGTAATGATTTCTCCTGTTCAGTGAGACTATGTCACCTCATCACACCCAACAGAGACACACTGAAGCATTCCAGGCATTTTTTGTCGAAATACTGCTAACTGGCCTCAAGTGGGTATTATATATCCAAGGAGTCTATGTCCAATAGTTTAGGTACCTCAGGATGTGATTAATTAATAGAGAAAAGTAAGTCACTCTACAGCTAATTAAAATTTAGTCCAAAACATCATTCTTCGAGTTCTTCTTTAAGGGCCAGAGTGGAGTAATTAACTATCTGCCATGACGATAGCTGAACACAGAGGTGTCATCTGCAGCAGGTTTTAAGGGAATGAGAGTGTTGGAGTGGAACGTGGCACTTGTGTTTGCTGATTTAGCATCACTCGGGGGCAGCAGAGACAGAAACCAAGGGAGAGGCAGGTGCCAGAGACAGATTTCATGAAAGATCCTGGGGGCAGAGCTGAGGCTGGCAGATGGATCATTAACAGAAATCTGGTGTGAAGTGCAAAGGCCCCGATCACAGGATGTTCTAAAGCACTGATCCAGGAAGCTGGCTTCCATGTAAACCGAGGGGCTGTCATGAACCCTGTGGCAAATGGTTGAATAGCTCCCCTTTGCCACCACTGTCTGTATTGGGCTACTCCATTACCCAGCGGCTTCACCTGGCAGCATCTTTGAGACATTTTACCCACAAATCTTAAGTTTATTTTCTGTCCAATTAGTTCTTCCATTGGGTTACTAATCTACTCAATCTTTTTTTTTTAGGGTCAAAGTCTTCAATTTTGTACCTGCTCTAATAGTGGTAGCATTTGAACCTGTTCTTGTAGGGAAACGTGTCTGTCGCCTTGGTGCAGCTTGTCTAATGGAGAATGACATCATTTATTGTGGCTTGCTCTGTTAACAGTTTCTTCCCTTAAGGTCTATCCCCACATCTGTGATCAACTCTCTCCCACGTACCCTGCTGCCACTACGCTTACACATAAGACAGCAAACTCTTAGTTTCCATCTCTATCTTGAGAAACTAGATATACAAATGGACAGTGGCCAGAGGACATGTATAAAAATAGAACTTTGGCTCACGACCTGCAGCAACCTGCCCAGGAAACCAACCCCTTGTCTACCATAAACAGCCCAGTTTGCCATCGTCTCTATGTCAAACTTGTAGGAAGTGAGGCCACTGTCTCCAGTGACAATCCAGGAGGCTAGACTATTAACTCCTGTAACAATTATCCCAAAATGGTGAGGACATGATTAATAGCTAACAGCTTCCCCAATGTGTGTCCCTGCTTCCAATTTAGGACAAACCAGCTAAATATGCTCCCCTACTGATTCTGAATCCCCTGCTTCTATGAGCTATAAGCTTCCCCAGGCCAACAGCCTACACTCAGGGTACACGCTCCTGAAAGCATGCCCTATTTTGCACAGTAAATCTCTCCCGCCCCTCCCTGACTTTGGGTCTTTCCCAGAATGTCAGTGATCTTCTTGTTAGCTCAAGCTCAGAAGATTCTTTGGTTTTCTCATTTGTTTTTCCTTCACATATTTCTACAATATTTTCCTGTTCTGTCTTCTCTCTTTATTGTTATTAATACTATTTGGAGTAAAACAAAAACAAGACATGAAAGATATATGTATCCTTAGCCTCGCCTTTCACGATTTCATTTCACTGTAGGGTCCACATTTACTTCATTTAGCGACAGTTGTTACTGTTATTCAGCTTGCCAACACCCTCATTCTTTTGTATGTCTTCTCAGCTGTGTCTGACTCTTTGCGATCTCATGGACTGTAGCCCACCAGCCTCCTCTGTCCATGGGATTTCTCAGACAAGAATACTAGAGCAGGTTTCCATTTCTTCCTCTAGGAGATCTTCCCAACTCAGGGATCAAACCCACATCTCCTCCATCTCCTGCATTGGCAGGTGGATTCTTTGCCACTGAGACACCTGGTAAGGCCTTTATGTTAATTCACAATTGACACTGAGATATTCTATGCTTTATTGAACTAGGAAGGAAGCAGTGGAGAAACAACAGGAACTTCATGACCTGATGCCTTTCTAGGTGGGAGAGGAGAGAAAGGAGAGTTAGAAGTCAACGAAGACTGTGATATTTTGAAGACCAATGATGGGACTATGGTCATGCTTATAAAAGCAGAAGTGGCAGACTGAGCAAAGGGCCTTGTAGTAGAGAATGCCTGCAGTCCACTGGAATGATGCTCTCCACTCCTTTTGAGCACAAAACAGAACCCCTGTTGCAGCCCCGTTGCTCTTAGATGTGTCCAGAGGTTACTGTTCTGGCCAATGTGGTTGAGCAGAAATGCGACTATGGGCCAGGGTCTTTAAGATCAAGGTCTACTTCCTCTTCACTGCCTTCTCCTGGCCAAGATGGCCAAGGGCAGAGTGGCCTGGAAGCCATGTGTTGAAAATGGAATCAATGACCTTGGGAACAGAGCCATCAGCAAAACGGAGCAGCTGTCCTGGTTGATTACCCATTCCAGACTCTAACACTCGGAATACTTTGGGACATCTTGTTAAAGCAGCTTAACCTATTTTTTTAATGCAGGTAAGTTTGAATCATATATTTGAGTACTTGTAATTCTCTGGGCTTTATGTGAGGCCCCCAGAGTATAAACCTGGATAACACGATGCTCACGGTGCACAACACAATCAACACCCTAGCATGTTGGCCATTCACAGCTCACATCTCAGAACCAGAAGGAAGACCAGAAACCAAGAAAATGACTAAAAGCCAGAGAGTAGCCACACATTTCTTTCAAAAATGCATTACTCTATTCAGAGCAAGTTCACCTGAACCTCACTCAGAGATCATTTACTCTTATCTGACATATAGTTCTAACTATTTTGATTCCTGACTGTCTGACACCACTCAGAATGGGGCCCAGAGCCATGAAATCACCACATGAAAGCAAAATGAAACGTTGGGTGCACACCCTCCTAGGTCCTCCAAGAACGGTTTCCAGAATCATGTTGCATGGAACCTGTGCCACAGCCTTTAGCAAAGTTCATCCAAAGTGACCAAGACCAATGTAGGGACTCTGGATATTTCTTCATGTATCTGGAAATTTATTTGGGGGGGGGAACTACTTGTTCTCTGACAGCTGGATGAGCTGTCTGAACCTCCATTTCCTCATCTATAAAATGGGATAGAAATCTATGCCACTGACAAGGTCAATGCCAGGTTCAGGACTTTGTACAGGTAGAAACAATTAGCACAGTCTTGGGACATGGTTGACAGTCAGCAATGGTTGGCATCCCTATAGTTGTTATTATTATCGATTGTTGCAGGGGTGAATATCACCTCCCTAATTAGATCATCTCCTTTTTGAAGGCAGGGACCATATACGAAAATTCTTTTTAGTTGCTCTAGCTCTTGGGCTAGAGTCTTGCTTTTGGTACATAGGTAATAAATATCTGTTGAATGAAGAAATCTGATTGTGTAATACAGTAATTTACATACCACGTATTAAAGTATTGACGATAGCATCATTAAAAGTACCAGTGTCATTTACATTTGTCTTTCCTTTATGTGCTAAATGTCTTCAACATTTTACCTGGAGGCTACCATGGCTGTCATTATACTTATTTACTGAGAAGATAGAAATGCAGTCCTTTGAAAATTATTATCTTGTAAAGTTCTCCTCTGCTAGATCTCAATTAAAGGGCTGAAAGTATGACATCCTTTCCTTTCTCAAGATGAAAATGAATGACTCTAATTTATGGAGAATCTTGTTACTCTGCCTATTCATTTTAATCTCCAGACGGTAAGAGGATAATGTACTCATGATGGTAAAATCAATAGCCTTGTGTACTGTTCTAACAATGAATTCTCGTAATTATATATTATCCATTCGTTGATGTGATGAACATCTCAGATAGGGCAGGGCCAATGGCACTGTTTTTTTCTCATTTCCATATGTTTCTTTACCTCTTCGTTTATTCCTCAGCCTAGATTTTTCTCTCTAAATCAACATCATTCAAAAGAGAAATAAGTGTCAGTTTATACATAGCTACAAACTATTTTGCACACGTTCTCTGAGACCACTCTTTCTCCTGCAGAATTCGTACTCTATGAGAAGTGGGGAAAATCATGCCACGTGAAGCACAGACTTCCTTAAATGAGCCCATCCTCCCAAGTTCAGAAAGTGATAAAAAGGATTGTCTTTTGTCAGTTATTAACTTATTATAGTCGTTATAAAAATAATGAAATTATATTAGAAGAACCAGAAACAATAAATAAAAGTCAAAATCATATGCCCATTACACATATGCCCAACAACCCCTGTTAACATGCTGGTTACAATTTAATCCCTGAAATTAGTAGTTATGCTGTAGTTAGCTTTTTTAGTGGTAAAACATAAGTAAGATTTGCCATTTTAACCACTTTCAATGTGTAATTCAATGGCACTAAATACATCATAGTGTTGAGCTACCATCACCAAGTATCTATTTCCAGAACATCGTCTCAAACAGTAGCTGATTTTATATATGTATGCATGTGCATATGTACACCTATATGTATGTATCTGTCTGTCTATCTATCTATCTATAACAAGAAGTAGGTTCTGCTTACTAAGTCAACTCACTTTGGGAATCACCTGTTTCAGCAGCCAGCATGCATTCCCCTAACCAAGACAGGTTCTGTATACCAGAGAGTCTTTTAAGGTTTCCACTTCAACTGAATAGAGACAGCGTGATCACACCACACCTGTTCTCTAGGTTTGCTGGGATGAGAAAACTACATCATATGCAGATGTGCTCTGTAACCTATACAGTGTCACACAAATGTTACTTATTTCTTTAGTCCCCTTGTGTGCTCAAATTTTCTCTATTTTGCTTATAATACCTGAGAGACCACAGATGCCTGCTGTCTAGGAACCCACAAGCCTTTATTCTCTAGTTGAAATGTCTGCTTACACTGTATTCCTGCCTGAACCTCTGCAACAGTCCCACTGCCCCTCAGCTCCTCTCCCTTTTCCTCCCCTGACCATCCTCAGACTCTGGTTGTACTGACATCTGCAAAACACTCCCCTCTGTCCCCCACCCAAGTTCTCCAAAATCTTTGTTCCAGCAGGGATTGAAATATCGCCTCCTCTTTGACATCTTCCCAGCTAATAGGAGAAGAGGTGGCAAATGCATGTTGATCCAGGGCTAGCACAAATCCAGTCATTTCTCTCTCTCAGTCACCAGTTTCCCAGGTGGCTCAATGGTAAAGAGTTCATCACCTGCCAAGGCAGGAGATGCAAGGGATGCAGGTTTGATCCCCGGGTTGGAAAGACCCCCTGGAGGAAGAAATGGTAACCCACTCACTCCAGTGTTCTTGTCCGGAGAATCCCATGGACAGAGGAGCTTGGCATACTGCAGTCCATGGGGTCACAAAGGACATGACAGAAGGACCAGACAACAATAACAACTGCACACACAACATGGTTAATCCCACAGGAACATGGCATTATGATGCTCAGATCTGTAAACAACAATAACAACCACACATACAACATGGTTAATCCCACAGGAACATGACATTAATGATGCTCAGGTCTGAGGTTAACTTTTATCTGTGCTTTCTGCCTGGTTTGAATAAGTGCACCTCAGAGAAAGAGACCCTGTCTCTCTAAGTGGATGGAATCAACCTGGGGCAGGGAGGGGGCTGGCAGGGAATGGTGGGGGGGAGTCCCAAGTATGAGGACCCCCTGAAACATTGGGGTGTTCTGATGATTGCTCTGACAGAGACTCTCAGTTTCCTGATCCTTTAGCAGTAAGATGTGGGGCGCCATCTAGGAAGTCACAAAACCTTTCCTTTCTGATCCTGCATTTGAGCAAATGGCTTTCCCTCTCTATATACTCCCTTACTTGACTGTGGGCTTCAGCTTTTCCCAAAGGTGTATTGAACTTCGATTTTCCCTTGAAAGGGCTACACACTCCTCCTTTCTCGGTGAGCTGTCATTAATAAATGTCACAGGCGCTTTTTCTGCTTTGTAATCCTGCTCGTGGGGTTAGGAATGGCCGCTCCAACTGTGGACCTTTAAGTCAGGCCCGTCCAGAGTTTGAGATCCACTGGTGGGTGGAGAGGCGCTCCAGGATACAGGCCACTGGAGACAACGCCCTGTCCTTCTGTCCTCCTGCACTCCTGACAACACACCCAACTCCCGGTTCGCTTTGCCTCGAGACAACCCCAGGGCTGCGGCTCCATCTGACCAGCCACCAGACTCGTCTGTTTCCACTTCTCACTCTCAGACTGGAGGTGGTTCTGACTGTCTCTTGGTGTGTTCCCTCTTTTCTTCTCTGAATGACTGATTTCATCCTCAGTCCAACTCTGGCCTTCAGGATCCCACTGCTGCAGCACCAGCAGTGCCGGTGTGCTGGTGCAGATGGTGTGACTGGGTCATTTAAGAGAACTGAACTCCTTCATAGTCGCATGTGTGCTAAATTATTTCAGTCATGTCCAGCTCTTTGTGACCCCGTGGACTGTAGGTCACCAGGCTCCTCTGTCCACGAGATTCCCCAGGCAAGAATACTGGAGTGGGTTGCCATGCCCTTCTTCAGGGATGTTCCCAACCCAGGGATCAAATTCAAGTCCTTTTCATCTCCTGCATTTGCAGGTGGTTTCTACACCACTAGCACCATGGCCTCCAAATTAGCGTCCATTCAACACTAGCTCAGCCCTGAAGCAGGTGCCCATCTCATTCATGTTTTGAAGCAACTGTAGATCTCACTGGCCAGTCCAGTGAGGACACTCAGCAGAGATGACTGTCTGACAGGGGTCTGTCTGTGTGACACTAGGTCTCTAGGTTCTGAGCAGCTTTCTATGTGGCTCCCAGAACTGCCCAGCTTGCCAAGACTGAAGTTGTAGAAGAGAATCGCCTCCCTCCCTGCAACTCTGCTGGTTGGTGCCCGCTGTGTGGTGGGAGAGGGTGGAACCAGCCAACAATAGGAGGCCCAGCAGATGTCCACAGGGAGCGTAGACAGGGCGGCCACTAAAAGGCTCCAAGTCCTAAGTTAAGACAATACAGACGGCGGCAGGATCTGGGAAACAACTGCTGCAGATAGCACCATCTGGCAGCAGCAGAAGAGTTTTTGCTTTGAAAAGAGTTTGAGATTCTTTACATATATCACTAGGTCTTAAAACTGTGTTTTTAGAAGCAAACAAAGCTATACATGTCCTATGTGATGTGATCAGTCACTCAGTCATGTCCCATCTGTGAGAACCCACGGACTTTAGCCTGTCAGGCTCCTCTGTCCATGAGATACTCCAGGCAAGAATACTGGAGTGGGTTGCCATGCCCTCCTCAGGGGATCTTCCTGACCCAGGGATTGAACCGGTGTCTCTTATGCCTCCTGCATTGGCAGGTGGATTCTTTACCACTGCACCATCTGGGAAGCCCATATTTTATATATAGCAGTGTGTATATTGGAGAAGGCAATGGCACCCCACTCCACTACTCTTGCCTGGAAAATCCCATGGACGGAGGAGCCTGGTAGGGTGCAGTCCATGAGGTCGCTAAGAGTCGGACACGACTGAGTGACTTCACTTTCACTTTTCACTTTCATGCATTGGAGAAGGAAATGGCAACCCACTCCAGTATTCTTGCCTGGAGAATCCCAGGGATGGGGGAGCCTGGTGGGCTGCTGTCTATGGGGTCGCACAGAGTTGGACACGACTGAAGCGACTTAGCAGCAGCAGCAGCAGCAGTGTGTATATGTCCCAATACCAGTCTCCCAATTTATCCCTCCCTCTTCCCCTCTCATAACCATCAGTTTCTTTTTTACATCTGTGACTCTATTACTAAGTGAGACAGAGAAAGGCAAATATCATTTGCTATCACTTACATGTGAAATCTTAAAAAAAGGGTACAGATGAACTTCCTTAGCTTCAATCAAGGGCATGAGAAATGGCCCTCATGGACCTTGGGCACAGCTGTGCACACCTGAGTGCGGTTGCTGATGGCAGTCACTCAGCTGAAATGTATATTTCAGTGTGTATGAAAACAGACATGGATTGACACATGTGACATCTGTGTTAAGTAACTAGTGGTCTATGCTAAGTAACTCAACAGAACACCCAGGGATGGTTTGGAAGGTGGAAGGGAGAGAGATGCTCATGACTTGAAATAGCATTTATAGCACAATTTAATGGAAAATGGCGAGGATTAGAGCATCTCTGTAGACTGCTTTGCTGTCTCTGGGTGAGAAGGTGTTATACAAATAGCATTACAGTGATTACTATAAATATGCATCATTTACATTTGCATACAATTCCTGCTTCAAAATCATAATGGTCTATTTTCGTATTTGTTTCTGCCTGTATCCCTGGCAAAGCAGAAAAGACCTGCTTACTGGATCTGACTGATCCCACAGACAAGAGCAGGGGAGGGACTTAGAAGAACAGCATCAGGTTAGGCAGAGGAGAATAGCCTCAGCATCACCTGGTGATGGGCTGTATTTCCTGCAAATGTAAGGATTACAATTCCACCCACCTGACACTTTCTGCTTTCAGTGGCTCAATGACACTCTCTTTCCCTGCTTTGTAACATGTACCACTGAAGGATTTCAAGCAGGAAAATAACATAACTAAGTTTTAGTTTAAAGAGATCATTTCAGGGTTAGGATGGGTGAAAGGCATAAGACTGAAGGCAGGAAGGCCAATGGGGAGAGAAGGTGCTGATGAACTAAAGCAGGAAGGCCAGAGGTGGCTGGAAAGATGGATTTGACCGAAGATGAAGAGGTAGATGCCATAGGACTCAGAGGCTTATTTGAGGTTGAGGGACAGATCATGTGTGGGAAAGAGAAATCTAGAAGGGAGCTCCAACTTTCTGGGTTTCTACTTTGATGTTGTTGCTCAGTCACTCAGTCATGTCCAACTCTTTGCAACCCCATGGACTGCAGCATGCCAGGTTTCCCTGTCCTTCACTATCTTCCTGAGTTTGCTAAAACTCATGTCCATTGAGTCGATGATGCCATCCAACCATCTCATCCTCTGTCCCTCCCTTCTCCTCTTGCCCTCAGTCTTTCCCAGGATGGGAGTCTTTTCCATTAAGTCAGCTCTTTGCATCAGGTGGCCAAAGTATTGGTGCTTCAGCTTCAACATCAGTTCTTCCAATGAATATTCAGGGTTAATATCCTTCAGGATTGATTTGTTTGATCTCCTTGCTGTCCAAGGGACTCTCAATAGTCTTTTCCAACACCACAGTTCAAAAGCATCAGTTTGTTGGTGAGAAAGCAGTTAATCTTGTTAGGCTCTAGCTCCTTAGGCCACAGCAATCCCAAATCCTGTGTGCCTCCACCCAACCCAATCAATAACCCCTTACAGCTTCCTAGACCCCATATCCTTGTCAGCATGGATTTTGAAATTGGACAGAGCTGGCTTCTAACATGACTGTCTTAGCTTGAGCTGTTATAACAAGTACCACAGATTGGGCAGCTGAAACAACAGACACATATTTCTCACTGTTCCGGAGTCTGGGAAATCCAAGATCAAAGGGCCAGTAGATAAGACTCCTGGTAGGACTCTCCTCCTGGCTGTGTGCTCAGATGGTCATGTGTGCTCTTAGACAGCAAGCGAGCTCCAGTCACTCTTTCCTTTTGTAAGGAAATGAATCCCACTGTAACAGCTCAACCCTCATGACCTCACCTAAACCCAACCACCTCCTGACACCATCACACTGGGAGTTAGTGCTTCAACATATGAATCTGGGGGGACATAAACATTCAGTCCATAACAACTCATTAACTTTGGTCTTAGGCAAGTTATTAAACCTCTCAGTGCCTATTTTCCCAAGCATTTTATGGGAAAATAACACCTTCCTCACATATTTGTTGCATGGATTAATTTAGGCAATGTACAGGAAAGGCTTGTTCTGAGAAAGTGCTTAATAAATGTCAGTGCCATTCTACTTAACATGTTTCATTAATGAACCAATTTATTTATCAACATCCTGCCTATTTATTAATGTCCAAAAAATATTTGCATGGACAATCTCCATGAATCCTACACAAAGTTAAGCTCATTAAAAAACTTATCTAAGGCAGTTTTCAGATGATAACCAGGAAATGTTGGCTTGGACCTTGTTCATCAAATTTTCCCAACTTAATGCTCTCATGATCTCTCATTTTATTAAAACTAATAAACTCTCTCTCTTCCAGGACATGGATAAAGATTGATTACAATCTAACAGGAAATCCTTTGTATGAATATATATTTTGTAAGCCAAGTCATCTATTCTTCAGTGGAGAGAACTTAATATTACCAGCCAAATCTCATATTCCGTAAGAGTGACCTGGTAGCCTATTAATGATCAAAGCCTATTTTTAAATTCCTGGCATTTCTCCCCCTCCCTCCCCCCCACCCCATGGAGAGTCAATGTGACATTTACAGAAGGAAATCTGCTTGGCTGTGTGTTTCCAAATGTCCATTTGTCTCAAATCAATGTTATTTTCAAAGAAACCTTCTAGTTTTATTTTAAATGTTTTGCATGAGCTTAGAGAACACATTTAAAAGGTTGCCAAAGGCCACCTTCCATCAGTTTGGAAAATTCTGACAGTTTTGCTTCTATTACTTTTCAGAAAATGAAGAATCTGCTTCGGTGCAAAGGAATTCAGAACACAAGTCTTTACTGCTCTAACCTTGTTGGAGCAATACTTACACCTATGAAAGCAAAACAATTTCCTCAGCATCAAAGAAAGAAGTAAAACCTGTAAAATGTTCCTGACATTATAAAATACATTTTAAGTTAGCTTGAGGCATGGAGCAGTTAGGGCTGGTTAGACCTCCTAGTCCATTTTTAGACCTAGAATGGGGCTTCCCTGGTAGCTCAGCGGTAAAGAATCCTCCTGCAATGCAGGATATGCACGTTCAATTCCTGGGTCAGGAAGATCCTCTGCAGGAGGGAATGGCAACCCACTCCTGTATTTTTGCCTAGGAAATCCCAGGGACAGAGGAGCCTGGCAGGCTACAGTCCATGGTGTCGCAAAAAGTCAGATACAACTGAGCGACTGAGTGTGCAAGCAAGACCTAGAACAATAGACTTTTGGAGACATTTGAGGTCATCTGGACTGACCACTTATCCTCCAAGGAGGGAAAGTTAGTTCTGGAGGAATTCAATGCTTTCCTAAAGTCACATGAAGTAACTGCCAGCATTAGAACCCAAGTTCCTGACTCCTAGTCTCCCATCCTTTCCACAGTGTCTTTTCTTTCCCTACCTTATTTACTTTGGACAAAATATGATTTCTCTGAAGTCTCATCTCCCTGGGTATAATGATAGAAATACTAAACAATTTTGTCATATCTTTCAGAAAACTAAATGTAATACTTCTACGGCAAAGCAGACTCATATTACTTACTTACTAGTTTAGTTGAGGTCACGACAGGAGATGGATAGGTGTAAAATACCATAAGGAATTTTAGGAACAAATCGTAAAAGGAGGTATCCTGATAAGCTGAAGAACATAGATTCTGTGGAAGAGGCAGGCTGAAGAGTGATCAGTTATAGGGGAGACAAGGCGTGTGTGCATGCGTGCTCAGCCACTCAGTCGTGTCCGACTCTTTTCAACCCCATAGACTGCAGCCCTCCAGGCTCCTTTGTCCATGGGATTTTCCAGGTAAGAATACTGGAGTGGGTTGTCATTTCCTCCTCCAACCCAGGGATCAAATCCATACATCCTGAGTCTCCTGCATTGTCAGGTGGATTCTTTACCACTGAGCCACCTGGGAAGCCCTTTAAATGCCAGATCCAAGGTTAAATCCCTTCTCTATATTATCTAGTTTAATGTTCATGATAAAGCAGGTCTTATCATCACCATCTTACAAACCTGGAAACCAAGCATTAGAAGGTTAAAGAATTTTCTCAAGAAGGATCTGAGCCTAGAATCATGGGTCTGAAGCCCCAGGTGAGCTCACCACTTGGCTGCGTCCCCTGCCTGGGTCCCTCTGTGGATGTAGGGGCTTGACTGCACTGACTCCATCTTTCTTGTACTCATGCATTGAGTTTAAGATCTGTGAGCTTAAAGAGTCTCAGGTGTTTTTCCAATGTGGTAATGTCTCTGTGAGCAGACTCTAATGCACTGGCTGAACCAACCCTCTCTCAGAGGCTGACAGCACCTGCCACTGAAAAGGGAACTAGCTTGGCCATTCGCATCAGATGAGCCCCCTACCCCCATTGGCCTACATACACAGTGTATGCCCATAAAATAGTGTTTGGGCTTAGTGTGCAAATCAGAGCCTTATTTGTTCAATGTTTAGGATACTTCTCTCTGTGATCGAGAAAAATATAAGAGGTAAAGACCAGAGGGACTTCCCTGGTGGTCCAGTGGCTAAGACTCTGCACTTGCAATGTAGGGGGCCTGGGTTTGACTCCTGATCAGGGAACTAGGTCCCACATGCTCAACTAAGAGTTTCCTTGCCACCTCTAAAGACCCAAGGCAGCCAAGTTAATAAATAAATAAATATTTGGGACTTCCCTGGTGGTCCAGTGATTAAGACTTCACCTTTCAATGCAGAGGGTTTGATCCATGGTTGGGAAGATAAGATCCCACATGCCTTTTAGCCAAAAAATACTGAAACATAAAACAGGAGCAGTATTGTAATAAATTCAATAGAGACTTTTAAAGTGGTCCACATCAAAAAACAAACCTTAAAAAAAAAAAAAAGACTAGAAAGGTCGGTAGGGACTGTTCAAGCTCATGTAAGTTGCTACTTCCTAAATGGAAAAAGAGTCCCTGCTTAACTTCTTCAATGTCTCCTACGTGTGTAGTCTGTCTTTGTCTAGGTGTTTAATGTTTGACTGTAAATCTTATATATGTGCGCATGCTAAATTGCTTCAGTCATGTCTGACTCTTTGCAACCCCATGGACTGCATCCCATCAGACCCCTCTGTTCATGAGATTTCCCAGGCAAGAATCCTGAAGTGGGTTGTCATTTCCTCCTCCGGGGCATCTTCTGACCCATGGATCAAACCCATGTCTCTTGCGGCTCCTGAATTGCAAGGAGGTAGGTGGATTCTCTACCGCTGAGCCACAAGAGAAGCCCGAATCTTATACATACACAGCTGTTTATTATTATTATCATCATTATTTGACATTACACTTTCTTGCTGTTGTTGTTCAGTCACTAAGTCATGTCTGAATCTTTGTGACCTCATGGCCTGCAGCACACCAGGCTCCTCTGTCCTCCACTATCTCCTGGCATTTGCTCAAATTCACATGCATTGAGTTGGTGATGTTAACCATCTCATTCTCTGTCTCTTCCTTCTCGTTTTGCCTTCAGTCTTTCCCAGAATCACTTTAAATTTCATTTACACTCATCACTTAGCAAGTACCAAGTGCTCTTTCTCTGCATAAACAACACCGTTAATGTTGAGAATTCAAACACAAAAGATCTAGTCTCTGCTTTGTAACATTTACAATAAAATATCCATTTATTAATTGGGTCATTTGGTGAAAATAAAAAGTTTTTAGGATATATGCCAGAAAATGTGGAGCAAATAATCACGATCACTAATATTAATAATGAGTAGCTAATTTGAAAAATGCTACCTCCATTGAACTCATTATTTACCAGGCATTGTTGTAGGCACTTCACCTACTTTCTCTTTCTATTGTTCTTACTAGGAAGATCCCCTGGAGAAGGGATAAGCTACCCATTCCAGTATTCTTGGACTTAACTTGTGGCTCAGCTGGTAAAGAATCTGCCTGCAATGCGGAAGACCTGGGTTCTAATTCCTGGGTAGGGAAGATCCCCTGGAGAAGGGTGGCCTGGAAAATTCCATGGACTGTACACTCCACGGGGTCGCAAAGAGTCAGACACAACAGAGCAACTTGCACTTCACTTCACCTCATAGGCTTTAAGAAGTAAGATAACTCACTTAAGGTTATTTACACAGCTGGTCAAATTAAAAACCAGGTCTGCTAGATTCAAAGCACATACCCTTCACCACCCAGTACCAGAAAATACATATGTAAATCAGAGTTTTCTCTAAAACCTAGTAGAGACATGGAGTTAGCTAACGGAAAGAGTGCATTTGTACTCCAGAGAGTTGCGCAGAATAATTTAAAACCTACTTATTGTGCTTAATTTCACTTAAATTCCACAAACTGAAAGTGCTTGTTCTTGTACAATAGCCCAAAGCTCAACTCGGCTGTCAGGTATGACACTGGCTAGCAGAGAACTGGTATTCCTACTTCAGCAGTATAATTTTTTGGTGGATACAATCTTTCGACATTGAGGATCTGTGACAAGAAGTGGTAAGAGGAGCCCTTGGTCGTCAGGATACTTGTCACCAGCAGGTCAGGCTGTTGACAGGCAGAGTAAGTCACTGGAGCCTGGACTCCATTCCTGGGAGCAAGGGCCATGCTTGGGGACATACTGTAAACAGCGTGTAATTCTCAAAGTCATGGAGACAGGTCAGTACCCGCTCCGCAGCCTCCAGCATCCCCAGAGCCTCCCAGAGCCAGGGACGAGGTCGTCCGGGGTGTTTCTGGTCTGATTCTCTGTTGTTACTAAAGCATGAACATCTCTTTCCATTTTAAATAGGATCTCTTGTTCCATGAGATTCTTTTAGCAAGGCATTGAAAAAGAGCAATTTACAGATTTTTCTCGAAAAGTGAAAAACACTTAAAGTCTGTATTTCATCCTGTACTCTGAGCTGCTTTAGAGCTCATCCATGACAACCATGTGTAATGGAGACACACAGGCCAATTGTGATGGGATTACACACAACGATTGTTTGGTTGGGAGAAGCAGTTCCAGTGTGTTTAAGATCAGTTCGGGTCCATACTCACATGCACCACACATGTTAATAACTTTTTATATTTGGAGAATGAGAGGTGAGGTGGGAGAGCAGAAAAAGCCTATCTCATCACTATTCTTTCTTTCTTTTGGCACAAAAAACACAGACAGGAGGAAGAAAGACTCAAGTGAAAAATGGAACCTGTATCAATTTCACAACTCTGCAGGAAGCACTTTCAGGTGATGCAGAGAAAAAGACTAAACATGAGTGGAAGAGGAAGGACATTATGTACAAGAGAACCTGAGAGGACCTTTAAGAGATGCTCAAGAGTTTGAACAAACTCCAGGAGACACTGAAGGACAGGCAAGCCTGGCGTGCTGCAGTCCATGAGGTCTCAAACAGTCGGACACGACTAAGCGACTAAACAACACCACCAAACACAATGCCATGTGTCCCAAAGACAATGACACCATCCCTCCTGGCTGTGATCTTCTCTGAATAAAAAGTGACTTGCTGCCTGCACTGAAGCTCATCATAAATCCTTGAAATAAGACTCTTGGAATGAGATGCCATTTATGCAGTGAACAGATGAGAACAAACATTCTCGAACTGGGCTGGCTTTTCATTCTGCTTCATGAGCAGTCTGAAAAAACACCCATGAGGTTGACTATTATTCTACCAGTAGTTTAACTACTGCTGAAAAATAAAGCCAGTAAAAAAAATAAAAACACTCTAATGAAAGTTACTATAGAATTGGGTTTCCTTCACATCTGTATGATAAATGGAATAACTCCATCTTTGTAAAGAAGCGTCCCAGTGCATAAAACATGGCAGCAAGTTGCCACTGCTTTGCACTTGGCTTCCCTCATGGATAAGTTTACCGATAACTTTTTTACCACCTTTGAGCTGAGAAAGAAGTAGCATCAGCTCGGTTCAGTCTCTCAGTCGTGTCCGACTCTTTGCGACCCCATGAATCACAGCACGCCAGGCCTCCCTGTCCATCACCAACTCCCGGAGTTCACTCAGACTCACATCCATCAAGTCAGTGATGCCATCCAGCCATCTCATCCTCTGTCGTCCCCTTCTCCTCCTGCCCCCAATCCCTCCCAGCATCAGAGTCTTTTCCAATGAGTTAGCTCTTCGCATGAGGTGGCCAAAGTATTGGAGTTTCAGCTTTAGCATCATTCCTTCCAAAGAAATCCCAGGGCTGATCTCCTTCAGAATGGACTGGTTGGATCTCCTTGCAGTCCAAGGGACTCTCAAGAGTCTTCTCCAACACCACAGTTCAAAAGCATCAATTCTTTGGTGCTCAGCTTTCTTCACAGTCCAATTCTCACATCCATACATGACCACTGGAAAAACCATAGCCTTGATTAGACGGACCTTTGTTGGCAAAGGAATGTCTCTGCTTTTGAATATGCTATCTAGATTGGTCATAACTTTCCTTCCAAGGAGTAAGCGTCTTTTAATTTCATGGCTGCAGTCACCATCTGCAGTGATTTTGGAGCCCCAAAAATAAAGTCTGACACTTTCCACTGTTTCCCATCTATTTCCATAGAAAAGGAAAAGCAAGGCATGGCAAATAAAAATCTCAGATCACCCAGACACTCCATTTTTGCAAATTGTTTCTGCACAAAAAGTTCTTCAGTGAAGCAGTTAAAATCAGGCAGATTCATTTGACTTGTGTTTTTACCACTGCCCCATCCTTTCCCATATCATACTCCATTGGCTTTGGTTTCAGGAAGTCTGGAGACCAGGTTAACCACTTTCCATCCCCTGCTTGCACAGAGTTGAACAAGACAAGGAAGGCTGCAGGTGTGAGCTCCAGGAATGGCCTCTGCCATTTCGCCTGGTCTCTGCTCCTTCTGATTTGATTCCCAGCTATTCTCTGTGGTTGCTTTTGCCCCAGATAATCCACCTGGACACAGACATGGGCTAAGTCCCAGCTCCTCACCTTTCACATCACCCCAGAGACTTCAGGAGGGAGCTCTTCCTCCCAAGGATGTTCCCCTTAGACCAACTGACCAGTAATCAGTACAACACACGGCCCCTCTCTCCCATGGCCCTGGGGTGACCCATGTGGTGCGGGCAGCCCTCGGCAGTTTATGCACAAGAATGAACTGAGAATTCTTAAGAGTTTTCTGATTATTTTCTGCAACACACTTGATTTCCCATCTATGGAAAACTTGTCCACATTGTGCATTCCCTCACGCTGTAGCCCTCCTCCCTGGCCAATGACTCAAGTAGTCAGCAAACACTTAAATGCCTGCATTGCTCCAAGCTTCAGCAGTCAAAATACAACAATAAAACAAAAATAGTCCCTGCCTGTCAGGCTGCATGGTTGAGATCCTTCAGTGTGGAGAAAAACAGGAGAATCAAGGCAAACAGTTTATCCCATTCTACACCTGCTTTTGTGTGACGAGGAAATAGCAGACTTCTCCAACTTGTTGCCAAGAATCTAACCGAAAAGAAGACATCATAGACTAATTTTTTGTTCTCATCCTGTGTTGCAGTTGCTGCTGCTCTGAACAGCTCACTTTCTTAAACCATTGGGACGTACTGATTCTAGTTGGGGAAAAATTCCTGCACAGGCATACAATTTAAATCTGTTGGAAGAGGAATAACATTTTACAAAGTTAAAAAAAATTTTTTTAAATAAATATCTCTGACATAGATATTTATTTAATTTTTAGCAGAGAATTTTATTTTTAAATTAATTTTTACTGGAGTAGAATTACTTTATTGCAAAACAGAAATAGATACAGATGTAGGGATCAGACATATGAGCACCAAAGGGGAAAGGTGGGGTGGGGGTGAATTGGGAGATTGGGATTGACACATATATACTACTGATACTATATATAAAATAGATAATAATGAGAATGAGAACCTACTGAATAACACAGGGAACTCTACTCAGTGCTCTATGGTAACCTAAATGGGAAGGAAATCCAAAAAAGAAAAATAGGTATAGATATAGCTGATCCACTTTGCTGTACAGCAGAAATTGATACAATATTATAAAGCAACTATACTTCAATAAAAATTAATATTTTTTTGGTCATACCACATAGCACGTGGGATCCTAGTTCCTCAACCAGGAATCAAACCTGCACCCTCTGCATTGGAAGCACAAAGTCTTAACCACTGGACCACCAGGGAGTCTCATTTTTACAGTTTTATCCATTCAAACCCAATGTGGGACAAATATAGATTTTCCATCTGAGAGGAAACTGACCTGTCTATAGAAATACAAGCCCCTGGCATTCATGGGATTGCCAGTTAGTATAATATGCTGGGGAAAAATGACTAATAATAAACAGAACAAGTATATGATATAAACATTGGCCAGATATTGCAGCAAGATGGACTTGAGAAATCTGTTGCACTTGTTTTAGAGACTGATAAACTATGCTGGAATATTTTCTTACTAGTGGTTCAGGCCAAACATCTGTGAAGTCCCTAAGGACAAGATAAATGTTCCATTATTGCTGTATCTGAGAAGAGATATAAGGAGTGAAAGTGTTAGAGCAATAACTTCATGCTTATTCGGATCCTCCTGGGCTACTCTGTTAACTTTAAATAGAGGATGATTTAGTGGTTTAGATCTTGACTTTGAAAAAATTTGTGGATTTTTTTTTTTAACTCATCAAGCCTGCAAATCACAAATGAACAGCACTCACTGTCTCCCAAAGCTACATGGGTCCCTAAGACCCCTTCTTTTCTAGCTCCTTAGCCAGTTGTCTCACTCAATGGTATTTATGTCTGTGTGTGCTGTGGCTAAGTCTCTTCAGTCTTGTCTGACTCTTTGGGACCCTATGGACTGTAGCCTGCCAGGCTCCTCTATCCATGGGATTCTCTAGGCCAGAATACTGGAGTGGGCTGTCATGCCCTCTTCCTGGGGATCTTCCCAACCCAGGGATCGAGCCCAGGTCTCTTACATCACCTGCATTGGCAGGCAGGTTCTTTACTACTAGTGCCAAGCAAAGTCAACAGGTTAACATTGGCAAACAAAGACAATATTCTGTATAAACCTTGCAGAAAAACCAGTTCCACTTAAATGCAATTTGAAATTCAACACCCTTTTAGGATCCAGCCACTGAAAGCTGTCTCTGACTCCATTCATCTTGACCTTAAATGACTGAGGGTGATTTTCAGAGGTCTGGATGTTGCCAGAAAAGTTCAGTCATTGGTTGGAGCAGGTAACAGAAAGAGATCTTATCAATGGCTTTAGATGCACTTATTTCTATTCCTATGCTATGCTAACTCACTTCAGTTGTGTCCGACTCTGTGCAACCCCATAGACGGCAGCCCACCAGGCTCCTCCGTCCCTGGGATTCTCCAGGCAAGAACACTGGAACAGGTTGCCATTTCCTTATCCAATGCATAAAAGTGAAAAGTGAAAGTGAAGTCGCTCAGTCGTGTCCGACTCTTAGCGACCCCATGGACCGCAGCCTACCAGGCTCCTCCATCCATGGGATTTTCCAGGCAAGAGTACTGGAGTGGGTGCCATCGCCTTCTCCGTCTATTCCTATAGGTATAGCTTTTGGAGGGCATATCTAGTCCCTGTTGGACCCTTAGCACTGCCACAGTATGTGTAATAAATACCATGAAATCTATGAGTACCTTGTCTCCCAGAAGCAAGAATGAATTATGATGACCACCGAAAGAGGCATGATACCAATTTGCTGTCAAAGTACTTGATAGCAGGGTCTGCATTATTTGAAGGTAAAGGATCATTCATTGAAGTATTCAAAAAATACTGATTGAAAGGCTGGTCAGTATGTCCTGAGTCCTGGCTTCATTTCTATATTAATCAGACATCCTAAAAGTGACATTCACTGTTGATATTACAGTTTTATTCCATTTCAAACAAAGATGATCATAAGTCAGAAAATGCATTAGACATTAGAAAGTGAAAATTGTGAAATGGCAGGTACTAAAAATCTTTTTCATTTAGGGCCATCTGTAGCCAGTTGTCAGAGAAGGCTATGGTACCCCACTCCTGTACTCTGGCCTGGAAAATCCCATGGATGGAGGGGCCTGGTGGGCTGCAGTCCATGGGGTCGCTAAGAGTCGGACACGACGGAGCGACTTCACTTTCACTTTTCACTTTCATGCATTGGAGAAGGAAATGGCAACCCACTCCAGTGTTCTTGCCTGGAGAATCCCAGGGATGGGGGATCCTGGTGGGCTTCCGTCTATGGGGTTGCAGAGTCAGACATGACTGAAGCGACTTAGCAGCAGCAGCAGCAGCAGCAGTAGCCAGTTGTGATGGGTAGGATGGACTAGATGAGCATAGATGTTGGGTTCATACAAGGTGATTCCAGGTCCTCATGGGAATTAGGGTACACACCCAACACTCTTAGAATGGTTTCTTCTGAAGTAATAAATTAGACATCCAAAGATATGGAATTAGGACATCCAAAGCCAGAATGTGGGGAAAAAAAAAAAAAAGAAAGAAACCAAATAAACAGAAGGAGAGTCAAATGACCCATTTTTGTACTCATTCCTCAGGCGCTATGGTTTCTTTTTTTTAACAGTAAATGTGAGTCATTCTGTAGTGTTATTGTTGGAAGAGAGATAATTTTGTTTTTATGTGTGGAAACCAACCTTCTGCATCCCTTCTGAAAAAAAAAAAAATGTGTTCTCTGATTCACATGCAACTACCCTTGTTGTTGTTTAGTCACTAAGGCATGTCCAGCTCTTCAGGACCCCATGGACTGCAGCAGGCCAGGCTTCCCTGTCCTTCACTATCTCCCTGAGTTTGCTCAAACTCATGTCCATTGAATCGGTGGTGCCATCCAACCATCTCATCCTCTCCTTCCCCTTTTTCCTTTTGCCTTCAATCTTTCCTAGCATCAGCGTTTTTTCCAGTGAGTTGGTGCTTTGCATCAGGTGGCCAAAGTACTGGAGCTTTAGCTTCAGCTTCAGCATCAGTCTTTCCAATGAATATTCAGGGCTGATTTCCTTTAGGATTGACTGGTTTGATCTCCTTGCAGTTCAAGGGACTCTCAAGAGTCTTCTCCAGCACCAGTTCAAAAGCCGTCAATTCTTCAATGCTGTCGTTGAGCTGTCTCCAAAGTTCACATGTCTTCAATATCCATAGTAACTTTCTAGTCAAACCATCAGAAGCGGAAGACATTTTCTCTGACAGAATTATGAAATTTTACAATGACCTTGAAAAATGTATATTAACTTAAATGTCATTAAGATTTTGGTGGATGAGAAAAGGCTCATGTAACTTGCTAATGCTGGAAAAAAAGACCTACTTAACTTTCTAATATTTTCCCTGATTCAGAAGGTGTAAGAAACATTAGTAAGTAGTTCCTTGGTGTTGAAGTGTTTAGTTTCCCGTTCATATTCTTATACGTGAGAATACAGCAAGTCAGATGACACTATTTAATAGTGTTCAATTCTATATGCAAACAAAGGTAGTCAGTATGGAATCATAAGAGATGACACATTAATTCTCAGAATAATAAGTGTAGGAAAGTGGGAAGGAGAAATGATGAGGACAGATGTGGCACAAGGCCTTGAATACTGGGAGGAACTTCACTGAGAAGCAAAGGCAAGTGGTAGGCAGATGGGGCACCAGTAAAAGTGTGTCTGGATTAACCAACATTGAGTGTGTGCCTACAACGCAGGAATTTCCAGAGGTAATGAACAGAGGACTTTGCTTTGCTGTTACGCCTCAGTGACTTAACCACACCTTAAAAATCCAACCTTCCTTTCTTTACATCCCCACTGAGACCTGACAGTGAGGAGGAGCAGCAAAGGAGTGTCTTAGCCTCATTGCTCTAGGCCACCTGGGCTGAGACTCCAGCCTGCCTACCTTGGCCATTGAGGTACTTTGTATATTTTTCAAATTTATAGGGACAGGGGAGAGTCTAGGAAAAGCAGACGCAAAAAAAAAAAAAAAAAAAAAAAAGGAATAGGAAGCTTAGCTTATGTGAAGGAATACTAAGTTTGAAAACAGGCTGATACACATATCTACTCATATGAAAACATTTAAATAATTTATATGCAGATGCCTCTATGAAACACATGACAAAATGGGAGATAATTGAAGCAGAGTGATTGAATACTTTGAGAAGTAGAAAGTCTCTCTATAAACACAATGCACTTTTACTATTAAATATTATTTTGATACACAACTAAATATTAATCACTGAATGAGGGATATGGAGGGAAAATCGGCATGTAATGCAATCTGATTTTCAAACTTGCCTGACATGCCTGCTAATTCTGAACTATGATGATCATGGAAACAATCACATGCATGTGGGAATGTCATGTGACAGGAATTAAATTACAGAACAGTGGAAGAATGCTCTTCGGTGGGGTGAATCAGCTATTTGGAAAGCAGATCTAATCTTGCGTGCCTATGAAAAGAGAAGACTAAAAACTTTGGAAACTGGGCTTCATGGGGAGGATGCTAAGCATTCCAGAATAGCTTTCCATAGGCTTCAGTCTAGGAACTGAGAAAAGGTTGTTCCATCGTGGTTGCTCAGAGGAGACCTGTCGAGCTCGTAAGAGAAAGGGGAAAACACTGAATGGAAGAGAAGAATCCAGATCTTTAGTCTGGCAGAAAATGCAAATGGGATGAAGGCTGGCAGGTCAGGGGCATTCCAGCACCCTCTCCTCAAGTGCTTAGTACTGTTTCTACGCTAAGAGAATAAGGGACCTAGAGTCAGAGGGCTTAGGTTTCCACCCAACTATATCATTTCTTGGCCAGCTGGGCTCAGGAAGGTCATTTACTTTCACTGGACTTGGCATCTTCACCAATAAAATGATGCTAGGAAGGCTTTTTCCCTAAGTAAAAAGCTGTGAACCTCAGTGGGCTAATGTTTGTAAAAGGATTTTCAAAATTGGTATCATAAAAACTCAATCATTACAAAATTTCCTTGGGAGATTCCTAGGGCAAAACTGGGGTCAGGCAGTTTGAGGAGCAGCTTAATTGGCAGGGAAAAGGATTTCTCTCCCAAAACTTTCAGAATTCCCCTTTCTGTTCATTGTGGTTATTGTTTAGTGGCTAAGTCATGTCTGACTCTTGCAACCCCATAGACTGCAACCTGTCAGGCTCCTCTGTCCATGGAATTCTTCAGGCAAGAGTACTGGAGTTGGGTTGTACTGGGTTGAAATACTGGGTTTGGAGAAGGAAATGGCAACCCACTCCAGTATTCTTGCCTGGAAAATTCCATGGGCACAGGAGCCTGGTGGGGCTACAGTCCATGGGGTTGCAAAGAGCCGGACACGACTTAGCGACTAAACAACAACAACAACAACAATACTGGGTTGTCATTTCCTTCTCCAGGGGATCTTCCTGACCCAGGGAGGGAACTCATGTCTCCGTCATTGACCAGTGGATACTTTACCACTGAGCTACCAGTGAAGCCCTGCTTTTCACATTAACACAATTTTTGTCTTTGGCTTAGACATATTGGAGAGGAAGAGGAAGAGGAAGAAAAGCAAAACTGGGGACGATTTTCCTTAGACAGATTCCCCACAAATGCCGCTGCCTTTCCGTCCTCCTCCTGGTGTGGATTTTCTATGACTCTTCTCCAGACACTAACAGGTCTTATCTTTCCCTCTGCAGCTCTGCACTCAGCTCACCCCTGGGGATCCGCCCCCGGAAGCCTAATGTGCAGTGAACGAGGAGGAACCTCCATGTCACTCTGGGAGGTGGATTGTGACAGCTCTGATAATTTTCCTATTACTAGTGAGGAAGGTTAGGTTGGGGGCTAAAAGGCTGAGGGATTGATTCAAAGAATGGCTCTGAGTCACTGAGGAAGCTGAAAATGGAATCTGAATCGCCTCAATCTGGACTCAAAATTCAATGAGGTCTTTCTTCTGAAAGCCCAGAAACCACCCAGGATACTCATTACTCAATGCTATTTGGATCAATTTGCTTTGCAATAAATCCCAGCTTGAGGAACAAAGGAACGTTTACATGCCCGACATCAACAATACACTTGGTGGGTAGAGGAATTCCTTTCAATTAGAATTAGATTAGGATGAAAACCTTCTTGTGCGTAAGCCATGCAGTCAAGGACTGATCAGTCCATCTGATTTGTCTGCCCATGCAACTAGCCAGGAATAAATGAAACAAAGACTTTCATTCATTTCTTTCCCCGAATTACGTTCTGGCTGCTGACATGCTGGGGAAACCTCAGCCATGTTCTCTTGTGATGGACTTTCCCCCTGCTCCTCCTTGCCCTGTGTGTTGCACTAAGGGCTTACCTCAGATTGTGTCCACTGGCAGTGGGGCATGGAGCAGCTAGAGTTTCTCCTCCACTCCCACCTTGCTGATCCTCTTTCAAGTCCTCACCCACTTTCTCAGTTTGGGGCTATTTCCCAGACACTGCTAGGTCTCAGGGATACTGCAATGAACCAAGTAGATATACTCCAGGAATAAAAATATGAAAGACAGAGGCTTCTGAATGGGCAAAGCAAAGGGAGAATTGGAGTCTGGGAGGTGTGAGTGCAAGTGTGTACACCTGTGTGTTCAAGTCTCATGTGCATTATCTCGGCTAGAGTGGTGTGGAAAAACGAGAGCTGAGTGGACACCAGAAACAGTGATGGAGGAAGTGTGTGGATAGCTGGGCTAAGAACATTCTGGGGGAGGGAGCAGTAAAGGTAAAATTCCTGTGGTCCAAGCCTGCTGGTGACTAGAGCAGAAGGGATAGATAGACTGAGAGGCTGGAAAACAAGGAGGAGGGGAGCGGGGGAGGGTCAGAGAACTGGGGGCAGGGAGAGTGGGACAATGTGTTGAAGGTCTTATTAATACAAGCCTTGGTATAGACTTTGAATTTCATTTCAGAAATTCAAATTTCAGATGGGAAGCACAGAGAGGTGGTTTTAATTTTCTCTCCCACTGGATTGTTTCGAGCAGAGAAGTGAAATAATCTGCCTAGAATGAGAAAGCTGTCACTGCAGGTGGAGAAGGAGACCCATCTCAGTGCAGAGTCCAGGCAAGAGGTAACAGTGACTCAGGCTGGGGTGCTTTGGAGTTGACATGGTGGGAAGTGACTATTGGCATTTCAGAGACAGAGGTAACTGGAGTTGATGACAGATGTGCATGGAGTGTGGGGGAGAAGGGGGTCAAGGAGGACATGAAACTCATGGTCTGATTCACTGGGGATCTTCAGCCCCTCCTTAAACAGGGAGACCCTTGAGCAGCAGGTGTCTGTGGACAATTCAAGAGTTCTGTTTTCGGTTTGATAAGCTTCATTTGCCTGCTTAGCATTCACATAAAGACACCATCTTGACATGAAGAGAAAGAAAAACAGGCCAGCAAAAGTCCCCCCAAACTGGGGGAACAGTTGGTAAACTAAAGAAAAAGAAAGGGTTGGGATTGATAAGCTGGGAGATATGAGGGCCATTATTTTAAGTTTTTAGTCCACACTGTAGAATTTTGTTGTTCAGTTGATAAATCATGTCCAACTCTTTGTGACCCCATAGACTGCAGCACGCTAGGCTTCCTGTCCTTCATTATCCCCCGAGTTTGCTCCAATTCATGTCCATTGAATCAGTGATGCTGTCTAACCATCTCATCCTCTGTCACCCCCTTCTCCTGCCCTTAATCTTTCCCAACATTGGGGTCTTTTCCATTGAGTCAGCTCTTTGCATCAGGTGGGCAAAGTATTGGAGCTTCAGCTTGAGCTCAGTCCTTCCAATGAATAGTCAGAGTCGGTTTCCTTTAGGATTGACTTTTGTTTACTCAGACAAAACATAAGGATTTATTTGGGGGAAATATAAAATATTCAACAAAGAAAAAAAGCATCAGAATATTTAGTATTTAGTTTCTAGCCATTGCTTATTGTTTTCCTAAATGAACACTTATGCATGTGTGTGAATATAATTATTACTATGTTTATTGAGTGCTTATCATGTGAATAGCAGGCTCTATGCCTGCACTTTTGGGCATCATCTCCTTTAATCCTCACCATGGTGAGTCAGGGAGACCCCATGAATCACCCCCATCCTAGAGTCCTCAGCTTGGCAGAGCTTTGTCTGGAACTCAGGTTTTCTGATTCCAGATCCTGGACTTTGCCTACTGCACCCTCGAGCCTCCCAGAATTGCAATTAAAATGTGTGGATCAAGCAGCAGGAACGCCTCTTCATAGCTGGTGGGATTGCAAAGTTATGCGGCCCCTTTGCAAGACAGTCTGGTAGTTTCTGGCTAAGTATACTCTTACCATACGATCCAGCAGTCAAGCTCCTTGGTATTCACCCAGATAAACACAGAAACTTAAATCCATGCAAAAAACCTGTTCACAGATGTTTATAGCAGCTCTACTCATAATTGCCAAAGCTTGGAAGTAAATGATGAAAAGACTTAGAAGAAACTTAAATGTATATTACTAGTGAAAGAAGCCAGTCTGACAAGTCTTCATACTGTATGATTTTAGCAACATGATCTTCTTGAAAAGGTCCAACTACAGGGATAGTGAAAGTGTTAGTCACTCAGTCGTGTCTAACTCTTTGAAACCCTGTGGATTGTAGCCCACTGGGCTCCTCTGTCCATAGGATTCTCCAGGCAAGAATACTGGAGCGCGTTGCCATTCCCTTCTGCAGAGGATCTTCCCGACCAGGGATCGAACCCAGGTCTCCTGCACTGCAGGTGGATTCTTTACCATCTGAGCCACCACAGAAGCCTCTGTGGCACATTCAAAAAACTAAGACCATGGCACCCAGTCCCATCACTTCACAGCAAAAAGTGGAAACAGTGGCAGATTCCATATTCTAGAAGAGAACGTGTTCTAGAAGAGATCAGAACTAAAAAGATTTTCAGATTTGTAGACATTTAAAATCACAATTTATTATTATTATTTTCATCATTGCTATTGTTGTTGTTACATATAACTAGGATGTTAGAATCATGTTTAGAGTTTAATCTAAGTACTAATCATAGTAATTATATATTAACTATAATAGCTATCATTTACTGTCTACATGTCAGATGTTGAACACTTATAAGCGTTTCATTTGATTAAAATCCAGCTCTGGAACTCTGAAATATCAAGGTAGCCCAGAAGTGGAGGTTTTTAACCTCAAGTTCCTTAAGCCAAATATGAAAAATAATGAAAGTACCTCAGCTGAATGATTAAAACACTGACATTTCATTATTAAGATTTTGGAAAGAAGAGGGTAGGAAGCCAAGGCAAGCCCTGAGACAGTCAGGAGCTCCCTGCCTAGGAAACAAAACACACTCAGGGACTCCCAGGAGTCTCCAGGTGAGTCCCGGAAGGAACGCGTTCTTGGGCGGAAGGGACCACAGTGAAGATGGAGACAGGTTGGCTGTTCAGGGCTCCAGGGAAAAAACTCTCCACTCACAGCTAAAATTTTTGTGCAACTTTGAGAGATGTGAGCACAGTAGCAATGAGAAGACAACAAGGCTGCTGCAGGGCATGGAAAACCTCCATTGAGTACCAATTTCACGGCCTGGATCAAGACCCCAAGGAAGGAGAAGGGGCTTGTACATACACCCCATGAGGGCAGGAACACACACGGGAACATACAAAGTACAGACGTGGAAAATATAAACCCGGATGGAAAATATGAACACAATGTCGTGTGAAGAATGAATGATTGCATGAGGGAATCATTAGGTTTGAAGTTCCAGTAACAAAAACATGAGGGGCTAAGTGCCAAAATCTGCCATATACTCAATGAATGTATGCTGTTAAACCAAAGGCAAATGCAGTAGTTTTGGAATAAATTCTGTTTCTTTAAGTGCAGAAAGTCTTTATCCTTAAGATGAGCTGGATGCTAGGTCCCTGCTGGCCAGTGAATCATTCTGGTCAGAAGGAAAAACCATCTGTTACAAATGAGGGCCTGGTGGTCCTCTGCAGGGTTTTTAGGATGGCTTACTTTCCCACTACACCAGAGAACAGCAGTGAAAGTCAGGGAGCCCTCTGATTGCAAGCGTTTCCTCCCCATGTGTAATTCAGCCACTGTTTTGCTTTTGAGTCATGTGGGTCTTTGGGAATGTTGTGATCCTGAACTGAAATGAGCGTGTTGTGAAATGACAATTTATTTGGAAAAAGATTTCTTTTCAAACACTTGTCTCCTAGAGACTGAAAGATATCCCCTTGCCTGTGTGTGCTGGAATCTGATCAGCCTCCTGGGCTCAATTTCCCCAAGGGTAAAATGAGGGTTTATTTTCCTTTTGGTACCCTTTATAATAGGATGAGACTCAAAAAATTCTGGGCCACCTAAAATTTTACTATTCCATTCCATTTCATTATGTTCTCTCTTCCTTTTTAACCCTTATTATTTTTTTAATTTCCCACACCCCATATACACCCTGAGGGCTTCCCTGATAGCTCAGTTGGTAAAGAATCTGCCTGCAATGCAGGAGACCCTGGTTTGATCCCTGGGTCGGGAAGATACACGGGAGAAGGGATAGACTACCCACTCCAGTATTCTTGGGCTTCCCCTGTGGCTCAGCTGGTAAAAAATCCACCTGCAATACGGGAGACGTGGGTTCAGTCCCTGGGTTGGGAAAATCCCCTGGAGAAGGGAAAAGCTACCCACTCCAGTATTCTCGCCTGGAGAATTCCATGGACTGTACAGTCTATGGGGTTGCAAAGAGTCTGACATGACTAAGTGATTTTCAGATACACCCTTGGCAGACTTCAAGCCCCAAATCAAACAGCCCCCCAAATTCTTGGGCCTTTTTAAAAAAATCTCTCTGCCTTGCTGTCCTCCTTTGATTCTGATCAAATTGCCTCAAGATTCACCCACGTAAGTGATAAAGCCTTTTAGCTCTTGTCTTTCAATAATTTTTCTTTCATGTATCCAAGAACCTGTAGACTGCTCTTGTCGGACAGTCGCTAAGTCGTGTCTGACTCTTTGAAACCCCGTGGACTGTAGGATGCCAGGCTTCCCTGTCCTTCACCATCTCAAACCTGTGCCCACTGAGTCAGTGATGCCATCCATCCATCTCATCCTCTGTCATCCTCCCCTCCTGCCTTTCATCTTTCCAAGCATCAGGCTCTTTTCCAATGAGTCAGCTTTTCACATCAGGTGGTCGAAGTATTGGCGCTTCAGCTGCAGCATCAGTCCTTCCAATGAATATTCAGGGTTGATTTCCTTTAGGACTGACTGGTTTGATCTCTTTGCAATCTATGGGGCTCTCGAAATTGCTTAGTACCTGAATGAATGTTAACCTTGGTGTCCAGTATCTTTCATTTTATGAAGACTTTGTATTTTTAGAGAGCTTTAGGTTCACAGCAGATTCTCATATACCCCTGGCCCCACACATCCATTATCTCTCCCATCATCAGCATTCTGCACCAAACAGTGCAATTTGTTAAAGTGATAAATCTTCGTGGACACATTATGATTACCTAAGGTCCACAGTTTACTCGGGCTTCACTCTTGGTGTTATGCATTATTTGAGCTTGTTGTTGTTCAGTCGCTAAGTCATGTCAGACTGTTTGCAACCCCAGGGACTGCAGCATGCCAGGCTTCCCTGTCCTTCACTATCTCCTCTAGTTTGCTCAGATTCATGTCCATTCAGTTGGTGATGCTAACCATCTCATCCTCTGTTGCCCTCCTCTCCTTTTGTCTTCAATCTTTCCCACAAATGTATAATGACAAGTATCCATTGTACGATACCATACAGGGTATTTTCATTGCCCTAAAAATCCTCTATGATCTGCTTATTCATGCCTCCCTTCACACAAACCCCTGGCAACCACTTATCTTTTTATTGTTTCCATAGTTTTGCCTTTTCTGGAATGTAATGCAGTTGAAATCAAACAGTATGTAGCCTTTTTCATGGCATCTTTCACTCCGTGATTTGCAATTAGGTTTCTTCCATGTCTCTTCATGACTTGAAAGCTCATTTCTTCTTGGCACTAAATAACAATCCACTGTCTGGATGTATTTATTTATCTGTTCACCTGCTGAAGGGCATCTTGATTGCTTCCAAGTTTTGAAAATTATAAATAAAGTCACAATAAACATCCCTGTGCATGTTTTCGTGTGGCCCTAAGCTTCCGGTTGTTTGGGATATATACCGAGAAGCTCCATTGCTGGGTCATATGGTATGTTTTTAATTTTGTAAAATAACCACCAAACTGCCTTCTAAAGTGGCTGCACCATTTTATGTTCCCATCAGCAAAGAATGACAGTTACTCACCAGCCTTTGTTGTTGTTAGTGTTCTGGATTTTGGCCTTTCTACTAAGTGTGTAGTGGCATCTCGTTGTTGTTTTAATTTGCATTTCTCAAATGACACATTCTATAGAACATGTTTAGGCTTACTTGCCATCTGTATGTCTTCTTTAGTGAGTGGACTGTTTAGGTCTTCAGCCCATTTCTTATTGTTGGATTGTCTGCTTTCTTATGTTTGAGATTTAAAAGTTCTTTGTATACTTTGAGTTGTGTCTATGTATATATTTTAAATCCTCATGATCCTTACTGTTGGGATTATTTAATAAATCTGACCTTACTCGCTGACTCATGAGAAATCTCAGAAAGAGAAGGATATGCTTTTTTCAGCTCAAAGTTTGTGTACAAAGACTAGGATCTGGGCACTATACCAGGGGCTAGGAACAGACGCATGACCCTACCTTAGACTTTACAATTTGGAGAGGAGACAGAAACATTTCTAGCTCAGTGAGACGTTCTAAGTACAACGATAAAATGCAAGCAAGATCCACGGGCTCACAGAAGCAAGGCACTTAAATTAGCCTGAGGGTGTCAGAGGGGGCGAGATCTAGGAAGACAGCAGTAGGTCAAGTGTGAATAGGAAGTACTTTGGGGAGATGCTGTGCAAGAGTTTATGCTCTTGGGAGCTGCTCTGAAGTGTCAACTGCCAAGCAACCTATGTGAAAGAGGCCACTTGTGAAAGTAGCAGGATGGAATGGGAACTTGGGTAGAAAAGCTGAACAGGGGATATTAGGAAATGATTACACTACTGCAGACGGGATCATGGCTAGATATATACATTTGGTAAATTTCCAAATGATTGAAGAAATGTAAGAATGGGTGGGTTTCTAAAAGAGAACACACAGCATGAGAAGAGTTAAAGGATGCAGAGACCAAGGAAGGAGGAAGAACACAGTGATGGACATGGGGACCTTGAGAAGGAGCAGAGATGCACAGAAGCCCAGGGCACAGAAATGTGCCCCGATTCTTGAGGGGAGGGGAGGCCATGTAAAGATGCTGCTCGATTTTCAACAGGCAGGAGGCGTTTCTAAATTGTTCGGGCTGTGGGCAGTATGTCTTTTGCATATTAAAAAGAACCATCTGTAGGGCCCAGTGCTTACGCTATTGATCTGTCTCCACCCTTTTCTATCTGAACACAATTTGAGCTACCACCCATGACCAAACAACAAGACACTTCATGTACAAAGTGACACAAATCCATGCCATCTCTACCTACACCGAGCAGGGATGCTAATAGAGCTCTTCTGGTAGGCTAAGACTCTGTTAACACGTATTTCAAATGCCTCTATAACAACAGGACTTCCCTGGTGGCTCAGATGATAAAGAATCTGCCTGGAATCTGGGTTCAGTCTCTGGGTTGGGAAGATCTCCTGGAGAAGGCAATGGCTACCCACTCCAGTATTCTTGCCTGGGAAATCTCATGGACAGAGGAGCCTGGAGGGCTAAGGTCCATGGGGGTTACAAAGCATCGGACACAACTGAGCAACCAACACTATATATAATTCAAGGTGGCACAATGGTAAAGAATCTGCCTACAAATGCAGGAGATGCAGGTTCAGTCGCTGGGTCAGGAAGATACCCTGGAGGAGGAAATGGCAACCCATTCCAGTATTCTTGCCTGGGAAACCCCATGGTCAGAGAAGCCTGGTGGGCTACAGTCCCTGGGGTTTCAAAGAGTTGGACACGACTGAGCACTCACTCAAAGAACAAAGAACATTACCTCAGGGACTAATTATTTTCATATGGGTCAACATGAAAAAAACAAAATCTGGTTAACCATGGAAACTGAAAGTTAATCTTAACATGTGCATAAATGCATTAAAACGCATAAAAACCTAGTAGAATAAAGGGGAAAGGTGCAGATTTTGATTTAAGATTTTACATTTAAGACTGAATTTTAACTCCACCATTTAATTATTTGCTATCTTATGAACCCAGATAAATGATTCATATCCTTGAACCTAATTTATTCATCCTTAAAAAGGAATAGCCTGTTGTCAATATAACTGGACAATATTTGAGGTTTCAGCTTATGTTGTTTTAGTTTTCCTAGTGAGAGACAGCCACTGGTGAGCACTGGGCATGACCTCTGTCCTTCTCCTTTTAATAACAGAACCACCCCTCCCGTTGGGGGTTTCAGCTGGGCTTGTGACGCCAGCTCCTGACCCGTCTCCTGACCCTGGTCTTGCAGCTCCCTGTGGCCGTATTTAGTTCAAGGCAAAGGGAGTGAGAAGAAACACATGTGTGTAACTCCAAATCATTCCCTGAGACAGGCTTGCCCTGAATTCAGCTCCCTGCTCCCTGCTGGCTAGAAGATGCTGTGGCTGAACAAGCAGCCTCGGACCCAGAGACAAGAGCCACGTTTTGAGAATGGTACCACAGAGCTTAGCTGTACATCTGACTGGGTGGCTTACCCACTTTCAGATTGTTTTTTGGGAGAAAAGGAGCGGGGGTAAGAGGCCTGCTCCGGACAAGCAGGTACTCCTTCCATGCTTGCATTAGGAAAGATCTTGAGTCTCGTCTGGGCTGTGCTGGAGTCAGGTGGGATAAACCATTGTAGGGTTCGTATGATGTCTCGGGGCAAAGGGCACTAGAAATCCAGGAGTGGCAAATAAATGTAGGCCCCTGGTGTCTCTTTTCATGACATTCCCTGTACAGTGGAGAGGAGACAGGAAGACAGAAAAGCAGGTAGCCCACGCCTCCTGTTTAGTTTGCACCACCCCCTGCCTGCATCTCAGTGGTTGTGCACTGGTGTCTCCATGCCCCCCACACACCCAGCTCCCATGTCCTGCAGGCAAAGCACAGGGTATGCAGACTGGAGCCCCTGTACTTTACGATCAGGGTGACCAGGTATGATCCCTGCACTGGCCAAGGTATGGGGTTTGAAACCGAGGCAGATGGCTACAATTTTATGCCAAGAGGCTGAAGCCGGCTCACCACGGAGCCAAACTCAGTATGAAAAATCATAGCCCGCAGCTCAATCAGAGGCAATTTAATTAAAGTGAGTTGGTTATCCAGGTCCAAAAAGGCTCGCCAATTTGTAACTTGGCAACCAGCAGCCATGCCTGGTTTTGACGGACTTTTTGTCCTCTGTTACCCAGGAGGAGCTGTGGGTCGGTCTGGCTTTCCTTCCCCTTCCCATCACGGTGGCAGCTTCCTGCCAAGGTTTGCTTTCAGAGCTGGGCTTTTTTTTTTTTTTTTTTTAATTCATGTGGGCAATTTGCAGGTAAAGGAAAAGGGAGGTAGGGAAAGAGTGGGTGTTGAGTGGAAAGGTGATGTTCTTATAAGTGTACCTGCAAATGTATCTATGACATCTAAAAATGAACTTAGGTTTATTGAGTAAGTGTGAGCTTTTTACTCCCCACTATAATTAATAACTGAAATACACACACTGCTTGCCACTAAATGCTGTTCCTCCCCCCTCCCCCCGAGTGCTCTTTTAAGCACTCTTTCTCCATCACAACAACCTATGAAGAGGGTGTTTTCAGCATCCACCATCCATGGGGTTGAACAGTGATCCCTCCCTGCTCCCCAAATTCATGTCCACCAGGAACCTCATAATGTAACCACATTTGGAAATGGGATCTTTGCAGATGCCATTAGAATAAGGTGAAGGTGAGAGCATACTGGGTTAGGGTGACCCTAAATGTGATGACAGGCAACATTATCAGGAGAGGGCACACACAGACACAGAGGAGAGGCCAGGAGAAGATGGAGATAGAGAGCAAAGTGATACACCTACAAACCAAGGAGCCCCAAAGACTGCTGGCCACCGCCAGAAACCAGGAGACAGACAGAGAACATGTGATTCTCTCTCAGGGCCTCTAGAATGGACCAAAACATCCTGCCAACACCTGGATTTCAGACTTCTGGCCTCCTGAACTGTAACAGAATACATCGCTGCTGCTTTAAGCCCCCCAGGTTATATAATTTTTTTATGGCAGCCACAGGAAACTTGACATAGCAACTGAAGCCCTTGTCCAAGGACACATGGGCATCAGTAGATGCTGAGCAGTCCTGACCCAGAGTCCGTGTTCCTGTCACTCTCCTAAGATGCCTCCATAGCTACTGGGGTCTGTGGATGCCCTGGTGATGGTGGTTTAGTTGCTAAGTCGTGTCCAACTCTTGTGACCCCATGCACTGCAAGAAGCCAGGCTCCTTTGTCCATGGATTTCCCAGGCAAGAATACCAGAGTGGGTTGCCACTTCCTTCTCCAGAGGATCTTCCCGACCCAGGGATCAAATCCACATCTCCTGCATTGGCAGGTGGATTCTTTCTGCTGAACCATAAGAGAAGCCCGTGGATGCTCTGCAGGGATCCCTAGGGCCATCATACCTGGTTCTCACTGTGTCTTTAATGCATCTGATTATTGTATTGTTGGTGATAAGTCATTCAATATCCCCATTTGCTGCAATAGTCCTGTGTTCGCTTCACTGGCTGCCAGATTATAATGCCTGTTAAAATAAATATGCTTCAATTACCTTAAAATCACTCAACATCACCAGTGTTCCTGCTGATATAAAACTACTGGAGTGATACAAATTTTAACAAGAGTTTGAATTTGGAAGTAATAAGGTTTTGTGATATGTGTAATGTAGAGTCATTTCAGTAGAAGACATTTAGAAATGTCGGATTCAGACTGAAGACAGTTAAGTTCAGAGGCAGTCTTCACGCTCAGCTTCCAGAGGTCTTTAATTTGCAGTGACCCAAAAATCTGTGCCTCTTCTGTTTTCACCAACTATTTTTGATTAAAATTCATGTTTTGTTTCAGTGAAAAGTACTTTCAAGGTAGCTGCTAATGGACAAGGATGGAAAACAAAGTATTTTTCCAAAAATCTGATGTTTCATGCTCTACATACAATTAGGAATTTTTTTTTCTTTGAGAAGAATATAGAAGCCTATAGGTTGAATACAAGCCTAATAACATTTTTACATCTGAGGAGCTCCAGGCTGTTAAAATTACACCAGTGTGAAATTGAAAGCTGCATCTATGTGGGTAATGAAAGCTTCTCCCTTCCTGGACCATCAGAATTGCATCTTGTTAAACATCTTTTTTGACCACAGTTTCCTAAATTCCATGCAATATTCATTTGGACATCAGGGGACTGATAATGATATTGACTCTGGTACTGGCCCACAAGCTCCTCTGGCTCTGATTCAGTTTTCTGGGTTCCCTATTTAGGGCAATTTTTCTTACCCAGTTTTTGTATTTCATCTCTAAGTCTGCTAAGGTAGTAATCACAACCTGTGAAATACTGTCTTCTGCTTCTGCATTTTTTTTTCCAGTTTGTTTAGACTTTGCAGTAAGTATGAACATGTTGCATCTTTTAGCCCAGTATTAAGACAAGATGGTTCTGTACCCCAGTATTCACTGCAGCACTGTTTACAATAACGAGGACATGGAAGCAACCTAGATGGTCACTGACAGATAAATGGATAAAGAAGTTGTACATAGTTACAATGGAATACTGCTGCTGCTGCTGCTAAGTCACTTCAGTCGTGTCCGACTCTGTGCGACCCCATAGACGGCAGCTCACCAGGCTCCCCCTCAGCCATAAAAAGGAACGCGTCTGAGTCAGTTCTAATGATGTAGATGACCTAGAACCTATTATACAGAGTGCAGTAAGTCAGAAAGACTAAAACAATATTGTATATGAAAGCATATGTATGGAATCCAGGAAGGTGGTACTGATGAACCCATCTGCAGGGCAGCAATGGAGATGCAGACGCAGAGAGCAGACTTGTGGACACCGTGGGGGAAGGAGAGGGTGGAAAGAATTGAGACAGTTGCACTGAAATGAATACATTGTCATATATAAAATAGGGAGCAAGGGGGAATTTGCTGTGGCACCCCACTCCAGCACTCTTGCCTGGAAAATCCCGTGGACGGAGGAGCCTAGTGGGCCGCAGTCCATGGGGTCACTAAGAGTCGGACAAGACTCAACGACTTCACTTTCACTTTTCACTTTCATGCATTGGAGAAGGAAATGGCAACCCACTCCAGTGCTCTTGCCTGGAGAATCCCAGGGACGGGGGAGTCTGGTGGGCTGCCGTCTATGGGGTCGCACAGAGTCAGACACGACTGAAGCGACTTAGCAGCAGCAGCAGCAGCAGGGAGTTCAAACGCAATGCTTTGTGACAACCTAGAGGGGTGGGAGGGAAATTCTAAAGGGAGGGGACATATGTACACCTATGGCTGATGCATGTTGATGTGTGGCAGAAACCAAACCAATATTGTAAAACAATTAATTACCCTCCAATTAAAATTTTAAAAAATAAAAGGAAAGCCAATATATTTCTTTAAAACATAAAAAGAGGATGTTTCAGTGAGGTTAAGGAGACAAGGGGCAAAAGCAAATGCAGGAAAAGCTTGTGACAATGCATCAGATCTCATCTGCAGGTTCCTTCAAATTCCCAGTTCAGTCGTTTGTACACACTGGGGGCATTTCCCCCACAAGTGAGCTCTGTGACTAGGAAATTGGGTCTGACTTACATGGCAAATGTCACGACTCTAGACCATGCAATCACATGTGCCCTGCGCACGAGGCATGTCCACACCTCAGAGAATGCTTTCTTCCCACAGTCGGTGGACTCTCTGAAGAGCTGATCGATCCCAGCACTGTTCCTGACCTGAAGGGGAACCATCCATGGACTGTCCGTCCTGGTGAAAAGAGGGTGGACTGGATTGGCCCCTCCTCCAGGGGATGGGGAGTAGCATTAGAGACTAAGTCAGTAGCAGGACTGGGACCGTTGGGCAGGAAGGAATGCGGATGAATTTTATTCTCTGGGGAGCGCTGGACTGAAATTCCATCTCTGCTTCCTGCTCTTTCTGAGGCAGGTCTGTGAGATGTGTCTGGGTCCCTATAATGAATTCCCCTTTCCAACTGCATGGTTTTAATTTACAATCAATTTCCTGGATCAAAACCTAGAGTGAAAAGTGATCTCTGAACAGAACTTCCCGCAAACCAGTTTGGCCAGCCCTGCATTCGCCTACATCCTCTCCCACAGAAGCACCATCCCTTCTTTCTGCCCATGCCCTACTGGGGGAGGGGGGCAGAAACAATGGAGATGGACACAGTCTGAAAAGGAAGCAGGCTCAGAGGTGGCTGTGAGAGACAGAGGACCACACAGAGTCAGAAGGCATAGGGCAGGGAGCGGGAGTGGGGTATGAAGGTGCACAAAGTGGAGAGAACCAGGCGGGTGAAGGTGAATCAAGCTGTGAATAGCTCACGGATGCCCACAGGCTGATCCTGTGATGGCTAATTTGACTGGGCTGAAAGGGAATGTGATTTCTGGGTGTGAGTGTGAGGGTGTTCTGAGCTGAGCATGTGATTCAATGTATTCGGCGAAGCTGGTTTTCCCTTCCCAGTGTGGGTGGGCACCATCTAATCCACTGAAGGCCTGAATGAAACAAAAAAGATGGAGGAAGGAGAAATTTGGCTTCTCTGGTGGTTCAGATGATAAAGAATCTTCCTGCAATGCAGGGGACCCAGGTATGATCCCTGGGTTGGGAAGATCCACTGGAGAAGGGAATGGAAACCCACTCCAGTATTCTTGCCTGGAGAATTCCATGGACAGAGTAGCCTAGTGGGCTACAATCCATGGGATCACAAAGAGTCAGACCCAACTGAGCAACTAACACACACATGGAGAAATTTGCACTTTTCATTTGCTAGGCTCAGTCACTCAGTCGTTTCCAACTCTTTGTGATCCCATGGACTGTAGCCCACCAGATTCCTCTCTCCTGGATTTTCCAGGCAAGAATACTGGAGTGGGTTGCCTTTCCTCCTCCAGAGGATTGAACCTGTGTCTCTTGCATCTCCTGCATTGGAAGGGCCACGTAGGAAGCCCTTTCATTTTCTACTTGAGTTTTTCCTGCTCTTGGGTGGAGATTTACACCGTGGGCTGCCCGAGACTCAGGGGAGGTCTTTGAACTTGGAAGACCTCTGGACTCAGACTGGAACTATACCACGATCTTTCCTAGGTCTCCAGACTGTGGAACTCCTCAGCCTGCATGATTACATGAGCAAATTCCTAATAATAAATCGATTGCTATGTACGCCCTATTGGTTCTCTTCCTCTGGAAACCCTGACTAATAAAATCCCTTATCTCCTCTTTGGAAACGCCTACAAATGAGACAAGAGGTGTGGAGAACAAAACAGACGTAGAGAAAAAACAGAAGTAGAGAACAAAACAGATGCTTTAAGACCATGGAGAGCCACCATCCTAAGATTTTGATACATCATTGTTACTGTTCGTTTTTTCACTTAGCTCATCAATCATTTTAAAGCATGGGTTTTGCATTTAACAAAATCTATGATGGGTGAAGGCAATGGCACCCCACTCCAGTACTCTTGCCTGGAAAATCCCATGGATGGAGGAGCCTGGTAGGCTGCAGTCCATGGGGTCGCTAAGAGTCGGACACGACTGAGCAACTTCACTTTCACTTTCCACTTTCATGCATTGGAGAAGGAAATGGCAACCCACTCCAGTGTTCTTGCCTGGAGAATCCCATGGATGGAGAAGCCTGGTAGGCTGCAGTCCATGGGGTCACACAGAGTCGGACACGACTGAAGTGACTTAGCAGCAGCAGCAGCAGCAGCATGGGAAAAAGGCAGATTTCTCCATGATTCTCTATATGTTCATAAGGATAAAAACACAGTGTAATTCAGTTGATCTTTTCAAACAAGCTTTGTGCACACTGAATGCATGGGGTGCTGCACAGTCTTCATTTCTCTCCTGTCTTTTTGATGTCTTAAGGACTAAGTGATGGTGGGGTCTAATTCACCTTTACATGCTTTCCAGGAGAGAAGCCCAGTTTCTGGACCTTATACATACAACATGCTCCACATTCCAGACCATGGCTAGAAGCTGGTGTTAATGGGCTCTTCCCAGCTGTGTGCCTTGCTAATGGCCTCTGCCTGGCACTCGGTCAAGTATCGCTGACGCCCAGCAAGTCCTCTGCCCACAGCCAGACTGAGCATCCACTTCCGTATTTAAGAGCTAGCCAGAGGTCTCTCCCTCAGGCCACGAGAGAGCCGGAGAACTTGGATGCACAGCCTGAGAGGAAACGACTTTGAAAGGCGAGGTGTGCTCGGTGATCAGGAATGACAGGCTTGTGAAGGGATTCAATTCTGAACCAACAATGCCTTGTCAGGAAGACATCCAATTGGAACGACAGATCGTCTTTCCATTAGGAATCCATCCATCAGGTTGATCAGGATGTCGATATCAAGTATTTATGGAGCCCCCAGTTACACTGAATGGATCTGAAATGGTAATAAAGGCTCTCGGGGCTGGAATTCTGCAGGTGGATGGATCGGAGTGAACCATTTCACACTCTCTCAGCTCCTCACACACAGAATGGTAGGAACTCTTTCAAATGAGATCAACTGGGCAGAGTTTATAGGGTTGATCCTCCTCCTGCTCTCCAGGTGGGGTGCCCACGTAGACCCTGTAGCCACGTCCCTCTGCTCTTTCTAGGTAACACTGGAAGTCTGCAAAGCAAACCCCTGAGATCACATCCACCTTTCAAGATTGGGGTCCCAAGCCTCATCATTCCTTTGCTGAAAAAGATGAGTTGGCATGATTGATGGATCGTCCCCCCACCCTCCTGCTTTCCTTGGCTGACGATTTGAGCTCTGCCTCCGTCTGAGTGGAAAAGACAGGGTGGACTGGAGGAGAACCCAGCAAATCAAAGGAATTAAAAACCACAGTGTAAGTTAAATCAATGGGTCCTTTGAAGCTAAAAGAGGTAGGAGGGCAAATATTCTCTGAGGACGTCAGTGATGGTTTTATTTTTTTTCCCCCAGACGAAAAGGATTTGCATAAAATGGAAATTTTCATCATCTTGTTCCATTCACTCAGAATGTTTTCTGCTTCCTCAGTTTTCAGATACCAAGCTACCCAGGGGAGAGTAATGAACAGTTTCCATTTCATACTTTGATTTATACCTCATCTTCTGTTGGGAAAAATCCTTGCCTTTAATCCTTGATATTTTAATTTGAGCTTATGCAGTGCTAAACCAGATTATAGAACTAGAGCTATCACCCTGATTAGGTCAATCAGTCTACAATGTAGTCTTGAGGACTGGAAGAAATCTCACTGTCAGTATCATCAGTGGCAAAGCCTTCATTTTAAAAAGGAGAAAACTGAAGTCAAGTGACTTGTCCTATGTCTCCTAAGCAAAATGGCTGATGCTCTGGTGTGATCAGAGCGGGCAGTTGCTGGTGGGAAGAGAAGGGAAGTGAAGTGAAGTCACTCAGTCATGTTCGACTCTTTGCGACCCCATGGACTGTAGCCTACCAGGTTCCTCCATCCATGGGATTTTCCAGGCAAGAATACTGGAGTGGGTTGCCATTTCCTTCTCCAGGAGATCTTCCCAACCCAGGGACTGAACCTAGGTCTCCTGCATTAAAGGCAGACGCTTTACCGTCTGAGCCACCAGGGAAGAGGGCCAAAGAGATGCCAGGGCTCCTTGGGGCTCCACAGGGCAGGGAAGTGACTGCCGCAGGGGCAGCATCACCAGTCCAGGGGACAAGGACATACGGTGGCCAGCAGTTGAAGGTCTTCACAGAAGCATTGCTTCCAGTGTGAGAGGTTGTCTTCTGAGATTGTCCTGCCTACCACTTACAGTTAAAATGTAACAATGGATTTCACTGACAGTGATTTAAAAAGTGTTTTTACTAGGAAAAATACGTGACTTCCCTCCCTAGTTTTTTTTCTAGTTTTGATATTTTTATAGGTTTGATTTTTTTTTCTAATTGCTTTATTTACTGCTCTATCATATCTAAAACTCTAGGAAGTCACTGCCTTCAGCTAGAACGAGTCACTGGAGATTTTTAAATCAGAGAGTAACATGAACAGAGAAGTAATTTGGGAAAATTAATTGTTCTTCAGTGCATAGTATCAACTTTGGTGGGAAGAAAATGGAGTCAGGAAGCCTGTTTAGAAAATTGCAGCACAGTCAGCACAGAGTGAGAAGAATGAACTGGGGTGGGGGTAGGAGGTGTAGGGGCTGAGACAGAATCAGGCAGAGGGGAGGCAAAGAGATAATGATGACTATGGGATTTCAAGCCCAGCTACCCAAATGATAATGGTTTACATGGGGACTGGGAAAACCTGGAGAACTTTGAAGAAAGAAACACCCGATTAATTTGGTGATAGCTGTATTTGGTTTGGGGAAATGGTAGATGCATGACGGAGATCGTACAATTGGAGTTTGGTGACATAAACCCAAGATGCTATAGGAAGACCGAGGGAATCCTGGGGGACCCCCAGCCCTAAATGTGACAATCATAAGAATGGAGAGAAAAGAGACTCGCCAAGGACCAAGGGCTGGAGAAGATAAGATGTCCTTCACAGAAGATAGTGATGAAGATGGAGAGATCAGCCCAAGGGAGCGGAGACCCAGGAAGCAAGAAGTTTTAAAAGGGAAGAACTAGTGTTCAGTTCTTTTCTACTTCCCTCCTTCCCTCTCTCTTTTCTTCTTCTTTTTAATCCATCCAATCATCCATCCATCCATCCAACTATTTATTGAGCACTTAATATATTCCAGACCCTGAACTTGGCTCTAGATAAACCAGAAGCAACAATCTAGTTATATAGAAGGCTGAAACAACCACAGGAAATGATCAGATTTCAAGAAAGGGTGGGGTGCAAGGTTCTTCAGTCCAGAGCCCCCCAGCTCCCTCTTTGCCTCACTGGGGTTTCTTAGCTCACAACCTCTGGTCATGCCCAGAAGCATCAGTCAGAGTTTTGGTGGAAATTCACAAAATGTGGACAGCAATACCAACTGTCAACCCATTTAGAGTGTAGGGCAGGCTTCTATCACAGCCTACGTTACAGGCAGAATAAATTTCAGCAAGGACCATTGGGATCTCTACCCAAGGTAGGTGGATTCAACTCAGGAACCTGGCCACAGACATCTGACAGCACGTGTCCAGTCAGGGGCAGCACCTCTGCAAAGACTTCACTTATTTCTTTAGACAGAAAAAATAAATGCTTTAGAGACAAGATATAGAAATTTCTGACTGAAGTGAAGGGATTCCTTTTTAACTAAGCATCAGTCAAATGGAAGAAAGCACCATGATCAGTGTTGTTTAGAGACAACCTTTTCAAAAATTCCTGGATCCAGAACCACAGTTTAGATACAGAAATAGCAGTGTGTGTATGTGTGTGTGTGTGTATGTGTCTACATATACACATACACACATACATATATACACATATACAGAGCTTCCCTGGTGGCTCAGATGATAAAGTATCTGCCTGCAGTCCAGGAGATCCAGGTCTGATCCCTGGGTTGGGAAGAATGGCAACCCGCCCCAGTATTTTTTCCTGGAGAATTCCATGGAGCCTGGTGGGCTACAGTCATGGGTTCACAGAGAGTCAAACATGACTGAAGCGACTTAGCAGGCACAAGATGCATACATACATTTCAACAAATATTTAATGAAATGCATGAAATGAACAAATAATTACAACTGCAATCAGCTATGAGGAGCATATACACAGTTCTACTATATTAGGAGTAACAGGAGGGGGTCTATATTAAGTTAGATTCAGTCCCCTCATTGTGGAGGCAAGGGTAAAAGCCTTATTAAGTTCTTTTTGTTGTTACATCTTTTAAGTGACTTCTTCAATTAAATTGTAAACAATAACATTACATTGATTTTTTTCCCTTGTAGGGATTCTAACTATTGCTTTAATTATGCTGTTCACATTTCACACATGTGCTCCAGGCTTCTAAGAAATGAGAACACTGGTAATAAGTCAAATAAATAAAACACATCCTCAGATATCTTTACATTAAAAATTGACTGTCCTCAAAAGTTGCCATTTCCTGTAGGTTCATCCTCTTCTGATAAAGAGTAGTTCCTTGTTCTTCTTTCTGACATCTGATATTTTTAGCAAATTATTCTTAAAGACTGTGTTGTAAACTTTGCTTTATTCAAAGATACGGATGCCTATGATCTCTTCTCTCTGACCACCTTAGCCTCCTCTCTCTGACCATCTCAGTCTCCTGTCTCTACCTCAGTTCCCCCATGACGGTAATGGCAGGATGTGGTGTTCCACAAACACAAAGATAAGCTTGAGCTTCACATTCCAGGTCATGGAGAATCGTGGAGGGCCCACAGCTGCACCAGCAGAATCTATGAGCCGTCCCCCTGACCTCCCCACCCCCAGCCCCTCCCCCCTGTGCTCAGGGCCCTCTGCCTGCCTGTGCTGAGTTGCCACCAAACTGTCCCACTGTGACCACGAGTCAGGCAGCCACAACCTGAGGCCTTCCAAGGCTGATGGGTTCAGGCAACTAACGTAGTTCCCACATTTCAAGGAAGAGAGTAGATCAAAAGTGGACAGGGCTGGATTTGGATTCAGGCCAGATGAAGACTCTTCTCCTCATCTGAGAGCAGGACAGTGAGTCTGAGCACAATGTCCCTGCAGATGAAGTCAGCCCATCGAGCTGCAGCCTCAGTGCTGGGCCTGCCTTGGCCCCTCACTGGCTATTTACTGAATGAAATCACTGTCTGGAAATTGCAGATGCTGAATAAGTGAAAATTCTCATGTCTTTGTACACACTGCAGTGGGACCATTCCATCACTAATGCACAATAATGACAATCAGAAATATCAGGAACTGGTTGCAGTCCATCAAAGGGCGGAATTACTCATGATCTAGGGAAGGTCACAGACAAGAAAAGAGTCGAAATGCATGTGATAAAGGTCATGAGAAAGCTACACCCAGGGCACCCTGGCAGAAGCACTGGTGGCATTGGGGTGTCCTAGGAGGGCTTCTCAAATGAGCTGGTGCCCAAGAATATGCACAGATTAGTAAAAGAGGGCCATGTATACAGGGTGCCTTTTAGGAAGCAGCTGGGTAGGAGAGGCAAGGTAGTAGAGGTCCCCACATGTCTTGCTCAGGTTCTTGAGTTTCATCTTGCAGGTGATGGGTAGCCAGGAAAGGATTCTGAGTTCTAGGATGACATAATCAGATTCATATTTTTAAAAGATCACTCCATCAACAGTGAAAGTGTTAGTTACTGTCCTGTCTGATTTTTTGTGACCCTATGTACTGTAGCCTACCAGGCTCCTCTGTCTGTGGAATTCTTCAGGCAAGAATACTTGAGTGGGTGCTTGCATGCATGTGTGCTAAGTCGCTTCAGTCGTGTCTGACTCTGTGTGACACTATGGACTGTAGCCCCCCATGCTCTTCTGTCCATGGGGATTACCCAGACAAGAATACTGGAGTGGGCAGCTATTCCCTTCTCCAGGGGACCTTCCTGACCCAGGGATGAACCCAGGTATCCCGCCTTGAAGGCATATTCTTTAATGTCTGAGCCACCAGGAAGACCAACAGAAGGATTCTTCTATTAAAATGCATTTGGGGGGGAGGGGTGGGAGATTTCACCTGTTAGACGGTGGTTTTGGTGGTCCAGGAAGGAATGATGGGGATGGTGAGGCTGGAGAGGAAGGCAGACAAGGAGGTGTGGAGGAAGTAGGACAGGTCACGCTGGATGATGGACTGGACATCAGGAGTGCTGGGGAAGAGGAGAAATTCCAGGAGGAATTTTTGATACATGAGTTGAGGAGGCATATTTCTCACCCACTCCCATCTCCAACACTGTCACCATTTCTCTTGACATCAATGTAGAAACATTTCATTCTATGAGTAGACAATCGCATCCCAGGTCACAGACTGTGTGAAAGCCCTCCTTCATTGTTCAATTTCACACTCAAGAAAATATCTCCTTCAGTTTAATTTATATGCTCAGTCACTGGGTGTGCATTTTCTCTCTTCCGTGAATTAATGCATAATCCCTGTAGATCTGAAAAAAGATTTATATTCTTGACTTAATTTTGAAGTTTCTTAAAACAGGCTTCTGTCTTGTTTCATGAATCCTTATCAATGATATGTTGGTAATCTTTGTATATAAAGATGATATTGACCTTCCTCATGAGGTGTGGTGCAGTTCTTGGTTATACTTTGAAGGACTTTTAAAAATGCTGCTTCACTGGTTGCTGTGATCCAGCTGCCCATGTGGACCATGGTCACCAGTGGACATAGAGTGGGGAGCTATGGCAGAGGGCTGAGTTGTCTGAACTCTATGAGTTCACATAGGGGACCCTAAGATGTCGGCCATCTCCACTTTTGGAAGCTCTGATCACTAAATGCCTCCTGTATTGATTCACCTCTTACATAGCAAAGCAAACTTCCTTATTTTTAAAAAAAGCAAATAAACGAAAACACTTGAGACAAGTAAACTAAAATGCTCGAGACAAATAAACCAAGACAGTTGAGACTCGGAACAATACATTACATGTGGAGTGTCTCGTTTCACTTCCTGGTTGGTATCTGTATTTAATAGTCTCTGGAAAACAATGACGATTGTCAGCACCACACTGTGCAATATCATTTATTCCAAATGATCAGTCATTGCCCTGGAACAGTTGATGGGCTCATGTTCATGTGGGCTTTTGCTAAGATGTGATGGTTTCCAGTACCATTCGACTTTTGGCATTGGAAGAATATGTCTAGAATGAAAACAGGGGTCTAGGAGCTAGCTCTGGAGGTTACTGCCAGACCCATAATTTGTCTCTGTAGGAAAGGAATGGTCCCACAGACTCTTTCCAGACATGGAGTATTATTCTTATAACCGTGGTGGGGTCCATGACAGCAATGAGCTAATGATGCTGCCCATTTAGGCTGAAGGAAGTGCGACACAGCGAACAGGTAAAGAGCACTGTGTAGCTCATTATGGGGTCTATGCCACTGAAAGTGCAACCTCTCAGCATTACAACTGTGCAGCACAACACGTATGCTTATCTGGAAATAATTGTTTAACTTGTAGAAAGTTCTGACTTGAAACATTGTACCTTCTCAAAATAAAAAACAGTCACATGAGGAAATAAGAGATTCAAGCCTATGAAATCTGGAGCGTGCATGGTCGCAGGCATTCTCCAGGCAAGAATACTGGAGTGAGTGGCCATGCCCTCCTCCAGGGGATCTTCCCAAACCTGGATTCGAACCCTCATCTCTTGCATCTTCTACACCAGCAGGTGGATTGTTTCCCACTGGTGCTACCTGAGAAGTTTCTGTAGGATCATTTACCTTCTCTCTGTGAGTATTACATGGAATTTTCTTCATTTCTTCCCATCTAAATCTTTACTCCTTGACCATGAAAAACCAACCTCTAAAATGGTATTTTTCATTAGAAATTGACCTTTTTCCAAAATCACAAATATGACAAAAGTCAAATGCCTTCCAAAATGATTGATCCAGCTTCTTTTGTGACAATCTTTGTGGTTTACCTTGGCAGCATCTCTTTCTCAGAGGCTAGGATTTTCTCTATCACTGTGGTCGGCTTGTCCCTCCTCACATCCCTGGCTCAGAGTCACTCAGGAAACATACATGAATAACCCCCTCCCAATTGTTTTTGTGTATTGTGGACAAAGAGAATTTCCTGGCCTTCCTATGCTACTTGTATGTGTCATAAGAAGATGTACCACATAAAGTCTTCATCATGAGATGTTCCAGAGACCAATCACTTAATCACACATCTGATGGTTTATCAAACGTAGAAACTTTATTGAGGATTTATCTCTGCCATAAAATAATTGAATAAACTGTTTTGCAAAAGAATGGAAATTAAGCAGTGTTGACTTCTCATGGTCTAACTTTTCACTAAGAATTAATTTTTCAAAAGAAGCTGGAGGACACATTCTTTGTCTAGTACCCCCTAAGAGACAGGTGGGCTTCCCCAGCTCAGCAGTAAAGATTCTGCCTGCAGTACACAAGCCACAGGAGACACAGGTTTGAACCCAGGGTTGGGAAAATCCCCTGGAGAAAGGAATGGTTTACCCACTCCAGTATTCTTGCCTGGAGAATCCCATGGACAGAGAATACTGGCAGGCTACAGTCCATGGGTTCATAAAGAGTCAGATACAACTGATTTGATTTATCACGCATGCATCCCCTAGGAGAAAATCCTGAGCTGCTGCTTCTTCTTTCTGCATTTGCTATTTCTGATTTACTGATATCCTAAGTACATTGATTCACTTATTCCATGAGTCTTCATTGAGCCTTACAGCATGAAAATAGAATAGAAGGAACATTCCCCGACTCTGAATTTGAATCTAATTGTATCACGGGTGCATGTTAAACAAGCTAGGTATGAAACAAACTAAAACATCTCAAAGTGCCATATGCATGTTGCATGACATGAAGATCTTGAAATATGACCCATTAGGCAGGAAAGCATTTCTCCCCTCAATAAAAAAAGAAAGAAATATAAGAAAAGAGACTGGGCTAATAGTTATCTCCTTTACTCAAAATAAGAATGGGGGATGTTTCTGTTTTAGTGAACATAAGAAAACATAGAATCAAATGAACATTCTTTACGTTTCCATTCGTGCTGGCGTACATCAGAACACTTCTGAACAGACTTCTAGACAGCTGCCTTCACAGCTAGTCAGGGCAACAATTAGGAAAACGGGTTACACCTGACACCCTTGGTCCCAGTGAATGCATAACTGATTCCAGTGAATTTCTAATGAAGCCCGAAGGATAGGCTGAACTAGACTTCCAACCAAGTGGCCCTGTGAAAAGTTGACTCGGCGTTTTTTATTTACCTTTGGAAACAAAACAATGTATCACAGGTTCATTCCTGTTATCTTTCATTTGGTCATCTCTGTTACTATTAGAAACTAGGTATAGAAAATACACTTCTATGTTTTTATCCAGTATCCCCAGGGATGAAAAGTTGTACACCTGATATTCCAGGTCAAAATATACTTTCCAGGAATCATCCCCTTTACTTGCTCTAAATTATATTCTTTCTCCACCCTCTGTGCCTTCCCTGGTGGCTCAGATGGTAAAGAATCTGCCTGGAATGCAGGAAACCTGGGTTAGATCTCTGGGTCGGGAAGATCCCCTGGAGGAGGGCATGGCTAGCCACTCCAATATTCTTGCCTGGAGAATTCCATGGACAGAAGAGGCTGGTGGGCTACATTCCGTGGGGACGAAAAGAGCCGGACACAACTGAACAACTAACACTTTCACTTCCGCTGTGCTCTCAGATGGATACTCTTCACTTCTGACACCACTGCATATTCTATTTGTTGCTCAAGAACTGAATTCATTTCCTGGTCAAATCTCCTCCAGCAAACCAAACCAAAGACTCCAGAAAGGCAGGGATGTTGCTGTCACTTAAAATAAGGCCACACAGCTTCAGAGAGGAAAGTTCTCTGTACATAAATGTCAAACGAGTGCTTGTTGGGATGTGGGTTTTCCCAACAGCTGGAAACTCCTCTCAGAGTCATTCCCTTCAGTCCAGGGGTTCTTAATTTTGACTACACATTCAAGTTCCCTAGGGACTTTGAAAGACACCCGTGCCTGGGTCCCATCCAAAGACCATAAGTTAACTGGTCTGGGTCTGGCCTGGACCCGGGGGCTTTTCTGGTCCCCCAGGTGTTTCATCTCCAGCCAAGGTTGAGAAGCATTGCTCCAGCTGCCATCTTCCTCAAACTTCCCCCAAAGAATAACCTGGAAGCTTATTAACTACACAGATTACCAAGACCATCCTAACAACTTCATTTTGTGGGTCTGAGACACAGTTGCCCCACATACAATCTAGCTACCTCCTTCCAGGAATCTTCATCATCAGGGAATCTGAAGAGGAAAGAAGATGACTCATGGCTCCCCTGAAAGTGATGAGATGCACTATTGCCAGCTCTTACTCATCAGTGCCCAGTGAATCAGATATGAGGTATGCTAAGATGCCACTTGGGCAGCAGGCCAGGCGGGGAATGGGGGGGTGGAAGGGGAGGACAGCATGTTAGTAGTACAAAGCCAAGCCACAACTTTTGGAAGCAGGACAACAGCTGGCAGGCATTCATGTCTGCTTTATTGTTACAGACAATGTCACAGCTGACGTCAGCCAACGGATATGCACACTACATGACTGCCACTTCAGCAAACACCCTGGTACCTCTTCTGCGCCAAGCTTCTTGCTCCACATTTTGCTAAGCCTGCAACTGTTTGAACTTTGCCACTTCCCGTGTGGCACTAGTGGTAAAGAACCCACCTGCCAATGCAGGAGACATAAGAGACAGGGGATCGATCCCTGGGTTGGGAAGATACTCTGGAGGAGGAAATGGCAACCCACTCCAGAATTCCTGCCTGAAGAATCCCATGGACAGAAGAGTCTGGCGGGCTACGGTCCACAGGGTGGCAAAGAGTTGGACATGACTGAAGTGACTTAGCGCACACACCTGCATAGATGGAATAAGCCCTCAGTGACGTGGTCTCATCAGTTATCTCAGCCACCTGCACCTCTGGGCCCCCATCCAGCCATGGCTGGATCCCAAAGCTCTCCCCAAAGGTCCAGGTGGGTGAGAGGGCAGAGCTGCTCTACAGACTCTGCAGTGACTTTGGGAATTGCCATCTCTAATGGCTGCTCTATTTGGCCTTGTGAAAAGAGTATTTGTATTTGTGTTTAGAAATGGTCTCATTTTTTTCTTGAAATCTTCATCAATGATGATACATGTTAGTCTCTCTTTTGCTTAGAAGCAGAATAGAATCTTACCCAAATGGAGACATTGATGTTTCCAAGGGATTACAGGTGTGCTGAGATCGCTGGACATATAACAGAGGAGGACAAACCTGATGCCACGTTGAATCCACTCTCAGCTCTAACCCTTGTGCTCTAGTTACCTGTGCTGAGTCATGTGGGCTTTGCACCTTTTTGTAGCCTGAAATCCACAGGACAGCCCATTCTCAAGGATTTGACTTAAACATTACAACACTTTACCATTCATAGAGAGATAACAGAGAAAAACATTTTGTCTTATTGGAGATTTATAGGAACATTGTGACCAGACCTACCTAGATAGCTAACTATCTAAGATATCTATCTAAGATAGCTATCTATCTAAAAAGCAGAGACATCACTTTGCCAGCAAAGGTCCACACAATCAAAGCTATGGTTTTTCTAGTAGTCATGTAGAGATGTGAGAGTTGGATCATAAAGAATTCTTTGGCTAAGTGCCAAAGAATTGATACTTCCTAACTGTGGTGCTGGAGGACTCTTGAGAGCTCTTGGACATCAAGGAGATCAAACCAGTCAATCCTAAAGGAAATCAACCCTGAATATTCTTTGGAAGGACTGATGCTGAAGCTCCAATACTTTGGCCACCTGATGGGAAGAGCTCATTTATTGAAAAAGATCCTGATGCTTAGAAAAATTGAGAGCAAGAAGTGAAGAGGGCGACAGAGAATAAGATGGTTGGATGGCATCATGGATGCAATAGACATGAATTTGAGCAAACTCCAGGAGATAGTGGAGGACAGGGTAGCCTGGCATGCTCTAATCCATGGGATCGCAAAGAGTCAGACATGACTTAGTGACTGAGCAACAAAAAGAAAGAATTCCAGCATAGAGAAGTTTGCGACAAACAGCTATCCCTTTTCAGTATAAAAGAAGCCTGAATTCTAATTCTGGTAAATGGTTCTTTGACACACTAATCCACCATCTTCTCAATGTGATATCTTTTCAAATAAAGTCGCTATTCCTTGTCCTAACAACTTGTCTCTTGATTAATAGTCCATCAAGCAGTACAAACTTGGACTGGATAAGAGACAGGACATTGGAGTCATAGGAAAGCCCAGGACTCTCACCCGCAACCATAAATGCTGGTCACTTCCAGGATGTCTGTGATGACAACACTTTGGAAGTGCTGACTAAGGAGGCTTCCCATTGAGGAAAATGCTGAGCAGTGAATGCAGCATGCACGGGAGACAAGGATTGTATGACCAGTAAACCTTGAAATGTTCCTTGTTGTCTGCAATCCTTTGGACGGCACTGGAGATGAACACCAAGTCTGCAATGGGGCCCTTGGTGAGGACATCCTTCCAGGGTACCGCTCAGTCTAGAAAGTACATTGTGCAGCCCTTTCCTATAAACCTCCTAAGGCAACTCCCCACCCCCATCAGCAGCCACCCCACGCAGGTCCTATAAATCATTTCTCTTCCCCTAAGGCCTCAAGCCAACTGGCATAATGACATATCGAACTTTTCTTCCCTTGTGCCCCTGGCAGATTATATATTCACTAGCTTTTAAGAGGCGAGTCCAAGCTATTGAGTACTCTTCAAATTTGGGGCCAATTCCCTTGCAAGGTTTCATCCTTATTAGAATTTGAATGGCTGTTGGCACTGTGTCGCACACCGTTTGCCTAAATGAGAAAATCCTTGAGCAGTTATCCTGCTTTAATGCAGGTAACATGCAGCAAACCCATACCAAAGCCTCCATTAGGTAAAGAAAGAAATTAGGTCTCCAAAGAGTGATGCTCCTTTTTAATGTCAAGAGGACGTCTGGGACCTCCCTGAGGATCCAGTGGTGAAGACTCTGTGCTTCCAAAGCAGGGTTCAGATTCAATCCATGGTTGGGGAACTAGGATCCCACATGCTGTGCGAGACAGCTGAAAGACTGAGAATAATAATACTATTAATAAAATTAATTAATGGATTTCCCTGGTGGCACAGTGAATAAGAATCCTACCAATACAGGGGACTGGAGTTTGATCCTTGGTCCAGGAAGATTCTATATGCCTCAGAGCAACTAAGCCTGTGAGCCACAGCTACTGAGCCCACATGCTGCGACTCCTGAAGCCCCTATGCCCTGGAGCCCATGCTCTGCAACACGAGGAGCCACCACAATGAGAAGCCCGAGTACCACAACTAAAGAGTGGCCCCTCCTCACTGCAACTAGAGAAAGCCTGAGCTCAGCAACGAAGACCCAGTGCAGAACAAAACAAACAAAAAGAGGATGTCTGATTTAATACCACATTTCCCAAATCACATAAAGAGAGGCCCTATTTGGAGAATGAGATATTGACTGGACAGTCTCTTCCTATAAATGTGCAATTGAGTGGACAACAAAAGGCCATGCAAACTCAATGGGCAACATCAGTGCCTCTCCAGGGCCATCGGAATGTTGGCATTTGGTTTGGTCATGCAGTCATCCTTCATTTCACAAAGTACTGGAAAATTCCAGAATCGGATCTAAAGCTTCACTCCTTCTCTCTCCTGATTACAAAGCTCCCTTCATGGCTCGCTCTCCCGGAGCTCTCCTAGAGAAGGAGTGAAAGGAGAAGATGGAGGGAGGAGATGGCTGCCCGCTGCGCAGCCACTGTGTCCTTCCCTGTGAATTATAACAAATTCTTCGTGTCTCAATTTTCCCAGAAATGCTCTGAGAAAAATGATATATTTTAAATTACCCTGAGTCCAGAGAGGACAGAGATATATAACTGTAACATAGCATTCTCCTTACTGTTCAGGTTAAGCTAAGTTTGCATTATACCAGCATGAGCTCTGTCACACACTGGTTGTGGGCACAGAAGCATGCCAGTGACGTGACAATGTTTCGAATGTGTTGTCTTCTCAATTCAACTGAAGCCGCAAATATTTCTGAGCACCTTTGATTTGCCTGCACTGCCCTAGGCTCTTCAGATAGACACTGAAAAGAAAAAGTATTGATTAATTTTTATTTCTTCCTGATTTTCAACTAGTAATTATAAAGCCAAACTTACTCACTGGATTCACTTTTAGATTCTTGTTTGTTTCATTGTCTGTGTTGGAGCCAACATTTACCCTTAAAAACACAAGCGAGCAACAATAACAGCAAATGAAATCACCAAAGTTCTGCAATGAAATCTTGCAAAGTTCTGCTGAAAGGAAATTTTGCTTAAATCAGTAATACCTCATTACTAGTTACTACAAACTGAAAGCATATTTGAGTTAGACTCATCTGGTCTGCCATTAACAAGGGTTCAGTATTGGTACAGCTTAGAGCAATTGCTTGCAAATACTTAGTCGGTCTTGGTTTGTTACATTCTGTTTAACCTGTTTAGGCATCACTAACACATAAAAACACTACTATTTCTACTGGCAAATGCTCCAGAAATCAAGAAGGTGTCTACCCTGGTTGAGGTTTCACCCTCAGCCATGCTACAAAGAGCTTCCCTCCACTATAACTTTCATAAGAAAGGTTCACCTTTTTTTCCCAATAGTAAAAAAGTGCTACCTCACACTATTGTGTCAACATATTATAGAAAATCTGATTAGAAAGTGATCTGATTTGTTAGATAAAGTGATTTTTAACTCATTCCTAAAATGCTTGAAAAAAATCATGATCACTTCTCTTTCAAAAACCATTGTACTGATATCATTTTTACATTTAACTTTTCTGGCAAATAGATCAAACATACATTTAGGAGTGCCAAAAATACTTAACGGAAGTTCTGAATATTTCACTGTAATTGTAATAATTTTTCTGGCTACCTTTATTGTTACTATCTTTTATTAGGGTGATAAATAGGGTACAGGCTTATCCACTGAGTATCATATAACTGATGCAGTGAGATTGTTGGGAACTGAGGGTTCTGGGATCAACTAGGATGTTGGATTCTTTTTCTATTGGCATATAATGTTGTCTTAGTTTCTGCCGTACATCAAAGCAAATCATCTATATGTATACATATATCCCCTCCCTTGGGGACTTTCCTCTTTCCCCCCTCCCCTGCCACCATCCCATCTCTCTAGGTCATCACAGAGCACCAAGCTGAGGTCCCTGGACTATCCAGCGGCTTCCCACTAGATATCTATTTTACACAAGGAAGAGAAGGCAATGGCACCCCACTCCATTACTCTTGCCTGGAAAATCCCATGAGCAGAGGAGCCTGGTAGGCTGCAGTCCATGGGGTCGCTAAGAGTCAGACACGACTGAGCGACTTCACTTTCCCTTTTCACTTTCATGCATTGGAGAAGGAAATGGCAACCCACTCCAGTGTTCTTGCCTGGAGAATCCCAGGGATGTGGGGGCCTGGTGGGCTGCCATCTATGGGGTCGCACAGAGTCGGACATGACTGAAGCGACTTAGCAGCAGCAGCAGCAGCAGTGTGTATATGTCGATGCTACTCTCTCGACTCTCCCCGCCTTTTCCTTCTCCCCAAGTTCACAAGTTTGTTCTCTACATCTACATCTTTATTCCTGCCCTGCAAATAGTACTGATAAACCTATTGCAGTATGTTTGATTCTAAAGTTCTAAACTTGCCAGCAACATGATGTCAGGCAAGTAACTTAACCTCCTTCAGTCTCAACATCTTCATCAAGAAAGTGGAGAAAATGATAGCACTACTTCAAAAGGATAATGAGAAGGTTGAAAGATAGTGCAGGTAAAATGCTTAGGCCAATACTTGTCAATAGTAAGCCTAGGATAAACATGAGCAGATAATACAAAGCAAACTATTTTATGTATGTGTTAGTTGCTTAGTCGTGTCCAGCTCTTTGCAACCCCATGGACTGTAGCCCACCAGGCTCCTCTGTCCATGGAATTCTCCAGGCAAGAATACTGGAGTGGGTCGCCATTCCCTTCTCCAGGGGATCCTTCCAACCCAGGGATCAAACTCAGGTCTCTGGCATTGCAGGCAGATTCTTAACCAACTGAACCACCAGGGAAGCCCAGTTCAACACTAATTGATCGAATTAGAGGATTTGTCTATTTTCTCCAATGTTAATGGTACAGAGTTATGCTCAGGAAAACTGGCATACTATAGAGGCCATCAATGGAGTTCAAAGCTTTATGAACTGATGCTATTACTTATTAACTCAAATTCTGTGGAGCCCTGGGCATCTGTCCCCTCATCTACACAATGAGGGACATAATTCATAGAAAAGTTTGTGATGAAGATGCAAAAAAGCAATCATATGCAGAAGTCTTTTGGAAATTTCACAACACCTAAGAGAGATAAGTTATTATTAATGAATGCTTTCGATAAAATGAAATGATGAATTGGTGAAGATAATTAATTATTTAGTGCTTCCCGTGAGGCTGACACTGTGCTAAGGACTTCACATGCATCATCACTTGTGCCCCTAAGTGTAATCTAAGATCATATATAAAGGGTATTTCACAGTTTCACAATCTATGAATAGTTGAATTGCTTGTTTGAATTTCTCTTCTTTTACCTTATTATTATTGTTTTAAATCAAGGTCTGATCCATTCCACTGGAGTTTTGGGAAATGCCTCTGACCTTCTGTCAGCATGCTATTACCTCCAGCTCCATAATGGACCATTTTACAATGTACATTAGTATGTAACAAGTGGTACTACAAATGCATTTATTGCTTTAATCTTGTTGCCTACATTGAGATAAGTTTTTAACAGCTTCTTTGTACGTGGATTGAATACTCTCTTTGCTTTATAAAATTACTTTGCATATCCTTTCCAGCCACAGGAAGCTGAGGTGTTTATAGCTGGTTCAAAGGTTAGACTATCAATTTGCTAAATTTAAGGTCAAATTATATGTTTTGTAGACATCAGAATACATAATAACTTTCATCATAAGACAGAGAGAGTTGAGGTATATTTGTTATATTTGTCCTAATGTTCTGGAAGGGCTGTCACCTACATTTACAAGCTTTATTTTGTACAACTATATAAGTGCCATTCACATTGTAATGACTATTTATTATGAGAGATATTAGTATATTTTTCTAACAAAATTTTCTTTATTTTCTTGGGCTCCAAAATCACTGAGGATGGTGACTGCAGCCATGAAATAATAGACGCTTAGTCCTTGGAAGAAAAGCTATGAAAGCCTTAGGCAGCATATTAAAAAGCAGAGACATTACTTTGCCGACAAAGATCCATATAGTCAAAGCTATGATTGCGCAGTAGTCATGGATGGATGTGAGAGCTGGACCATAAAGAAGGCTGAGTGCCAAAGTATTGATGTTTTTGAATCGTGTTGGAGAAGACTTTTGAGAGTCCCTTGGACAGCAAGGAGACCAAACCAGTCAATCCTAAAGAAATAAACCCTGAATATCCATTGGAAGGACTGATGCTGAAGCTGAAGCTCCAATACTTTGGTCACCTGATGGAAAGAGATGACTCACTGGAAAAGACCCTGATGAATGAGGGCCAGAGGAGAAAGGGACAACAGAGGATGAGATGACTGGATGGCATCACTGATTCAGTGAACACGAAATTGGGCAAACTCTGGGAGATAGTGAAGGACAGGGAAGCCTGATGTGCTTCCCTGGGTCACAAAGAGTCAGACATGACTTAGTGACTAAACAACAACTAACAAAATCAGCATTTTATTATAATTTTCTAATTAATGACAAGTGAATTCAAAAATGGAATCCACTTCTTTTACTCAAAGGCACCTTTATGGGTTGTATCTCTATAAATATGTATATTTATAGATCATGTACCTGTATATAATAAAAATAAAATGTCTATAAGTATATTATAAAGTTATATTCATTACTATTCTCGAATCAAACCCTCAATAATGTAATTCTCATTATCAATTTTAAACTGTTTCTTTTACTATTGTTATGGATTTTTGATCAGCTCTTCTGTATTCCATAAAAAAGGTTATTGAAGGTCAAGAAGCTGTGTTTCAGATTTGACATCTAACAAGTTAACCAGGCAGAGGAGATGAGAGTTAACATCACTGTCATGATCAGTCATTACTCTGATAAAATCACCATCAGGATAGCTCCGATATCTCAGCCCATGGAGACCCAATCTAGTTGATACATCTGGGCAGAGAATTTTTACTTTTCATTTTATAGCTGGTATCTCAAAAATCAATGACAACCATGAGAGAGATGAACCAAAACTTTATGAAAAACATGTAAGGAAAACCAAGGCCTGATATTGTCAACTAGGCAAGTGGTTGCTCAGTGGTAAAAAATCCACTCGTCAGTGTAGGAGACACAGGCTCTGTCCCTGGGTCGGGATGATCCCCTGGAGAAGGAATGGCAACGCACTCCACTATTCTTGCCTGGAAAATTCCATGGACAGAAAAGCCTGGTGGGCTGCAGTCCATGGGGTTGCAAAAGAGTTGGACATGACTCAATGACTAAACAACAACAGAGACTTTTGGCTTGGCATTTATTTTTTCTGAAAGTCTCAGGATTCTTAGGACCACCATAAAATTAGGCAGAGTGAAATTTCATACTATACTTTTAGTCAGGGATCTTAGTCATAAAACTTCACTTATAAAAATCTGGCTGAAGCCTCTGTTTCGGTGTTGGACAGATTCCATTTTGAAGTTTAAAATATAAAGCTCATAAGGAGCTTACAGTCTCTATCCATTTTATTGCATTAAAATTATCACAAAGTGAATGATTTTTGTCCATAAAGTAACAGAAATCCAATTTTTGCAAGCTCATTAGTGGTTGCTGTGGCTAGGCCTGAAAGTGAATGTGAAAATGTTAGTTGCTCAGTTATGTCTGACTCTTTGTGACCCCATGGACTGTAGTCCGCTAGGCTTATCTGTCCATGGGATTCTCCAGGCAAGAATACTGGAGTGGGTTGCCATTCCCTTCTCCAGGGGATTTTCCCGACCCAGGGAACAAACCTGTTCTCCTGCATTGCAGGCGGATTCTTTACCATCTGACATACCAGGGAAGCCAGCGGCTCAGCCTATTTCTCACTAAATATTATTAATACACTAGCAATGCATTTCCTGGGCTTCCCAGGTTGTGTTTGTGGTAAAGAATCTGCCTGCCAATGCAGGGAATGCAAGAGACTCTGTCTCAATCCCTGGGTCAGGAAGATCCCCTGCAGTAGGAAATGGAAAAATGGCGATCCACTCCAGTATTTTTGCCTGGAAAATCCCATGGACAGAGGAGCCTGGCAGGCTACAGTCCATAGGGTCGAAAAGAGTCAGACACGACTGAGTAACTGAGCACACACACATTACTTATTACAAAGATGTGTGGATACACCCTATTAAAAGAGTAACAGAACAAAAGCAGCTGTTCTTTTCAGAATTCAGTACTTTCAAGGGCCACGTAAATAGGATGAGAATTGAAGGAGTTCCCTTGTCGCGACCTACTGAATTCATTGTATTCTTTTCAAGTCGTGTGTCCCAAATCACATGGTCATCAGTCATGAAATACAATTTTTAATCATCTGTCACCCGACCACAAAGAACTGGAAGCCAGCTAGCTTGGGAAGGGGTTCATGAGCCGTAACCGTTCCCCATTCATCAGTATCACTGGTTTCTTTCAACATCACTCTTCGAGTTATCACTCTGACACCTGGGAGGTGGTGGAGCCCCACGGCTATGAATCACACTAGGGTTCCCAGTGGGTGTGTCTATCTCTTACAAAGTTGGAAAAGCCTGGCTGTGAGAGGAAGAGTAGGAAAGGGAGATGTGTGTAGGTTAACCTGGGGGTCAGTGCAGAGGGAAGCCGGTGATCTGAAAACTCTCCGAGTCCACAAACCCTGGAGAAAGCCACCATGTTTCTCCAAATGTATGTTTCTCCCATGTTATAGACAGCTGTTTTGAGGTGTGCTGATGGCCCCCTACAGCAGACTGGTGCCCGGGGGCTGCTAAGGCAAAAATGGTGTCAGGTAATTGTGACGGATGGGTCTCAGGCACCGTCAATGTGAATCCTCACTGGGTAGAAGTGATGCCTGCCTGCCTACCTGCCTCAGTTGTAAGGTCCCCTAAGTGGGTCAGCCCTGAGATGCTACACAGAACCCAAGACTTCCTCAAGGAAGGAAGGATTTCCTTGAAGCCTCCAGAGAGAGTGGACTGGCACCTCAGGACCATCAGGGGTTCTGGGGAGCTGACAAAAATAGTCCACAGCCTCTGCAGGGCTGAAAGACAATCAATTCCATGGCTGCTGAGGGCACCAAACTCCAGGACGGCCAGATCACTCAATCTGGATTAAGGAAACAGTTCTTCTCTGAGACATGAGGAAATCCGACCCAGCACTGAGTTCCTCTGCTGATCCTGAACGCAGGTGAGGTGCAAGGTGTCCAGGACATAGGTAGAAAGGCAGCTAGGAGGGACCCCTGAAAAGGGAGCCCTAGGACTTGGGCAAAATGCCAGAGATGCGGCCCCACGGGAAGAGGATTCATGTCAGCAAGGAGCCAGTGGAGGCCTGCGTTCTCAGCCCTGGTGTGTGAGTCGGGAGACTAGCCGATCATGGGGAGTGCTTTCTGGACCTTCAGAGGCACAGTGTCTGTCTCTCAGCTGTCTCATCTCCAGAGCCCCCGAACACCAGCAGGCAGAGGCTCTGTCCACAGCAGTCCTGGTGGCCTGAAGGGACCTCTGGGCAAATGACATGGACACTCCGTCTTCCCCGGGGCTCCTTGGGCTCTGCCTTTTCCAACCCAGAGATTCCGGTTTCTGCAGACCAGCAGTCACTGCTGGAGGGAACCCCAGCAACATGCTCCTGGAGAAGAGGGGGGTCAAGAAGGGGACTGAGGCTGTGGGACCCCAGGAGGTGACAGAGGCTCCCACAGGGGGATTTGGTGAGGGGCAGGGGCCAAAGGTGAGGACACAGAGGGACAGATGCCTGGGGATCTTCCAGCAGTTCTGGGAGCACACAAAGTGAGGAAATGTACTTGTGATCACAGGAGGAACCCAGGGAGGCCGGGATGGGAATCAGTCACAAAGGGGAAAGAAGACAGAAGTTTAAAAAGCATCCATGAGATTAACTACCATAGAATGGTTGGAGTTAAATAGAGAATGAGGGGCATATATAAATCAGGATATCTGTCTCAGGCAGCAGCGTGATGGATGATGGGGAGAGGAGTCGTAAACCAGCCTGGACCATCCAGTCTTGTCATCTCAGGACCCACGCACAGTCTCCCAGGATGGGCAGCTCCAACATCCCTGCATCCCTCTGACCTGCAAAGGGGGAGGAGGGGAAGGACGGAGGGACGAGAGTCTAGGAGCGCCTCCGAGATGGGGTGGGGGCCCTGATGCTGCTCCATGCTGCCCTCCATCTGCCACGTGGGGACTTTCATCCATGAAATTGGGATCTGGCTCCCCCAGCACCACCCCACACCTCCCCTCCAACCCCACCACTCCCGAGACCCAACCCAGCTGTGGAGCAGACTTTCTTCAGTGGAGGCTGGTTATCCTCACTAGCTCTCACCCTCCTCCCTCTGCCCCTACCAGCCCCCATGACTCTAATTGGAAAAATGGCTCCATTAAGATGAATGAAGTAATTACTACATGTTCATTTTTGTACAATATACTTGCACAATACCAGCTTTTATGTTGTTACATAGCTGGTAACTGAAAAATCTCGAATTCCCCACTCCACCTGCCCGCCACCCCTACCATGGTTTGCCTCAATAACCCAAGAGTCTCCCGTTACTTCTGGTTGTCACTCAGTTGTATCCAATTCTTTGTGATCCCATGGACTGTAGCCCTCCAGGCTCCTCTGTCCATGGGATTCTCCAGGCAAGAATACTGGAGTGGGTCGCCGTGCCCTCCTCCAGGGGATCTTCTGGACCCAGGGATCTAACCCTTGTCTATTACGTCTCCTGCATTGGCAGGTGGGTTCTTTACCACTGGTGCCACCTGGGAGGATGACATGGGGATTTCAACAAAGAAGTTAAGGAGCTCTGCAAGAATCATATTTAAAACAAAACAAAAAAACTGGCCATGGAAGCATAGTCTTATCCTAAGGGTCACCGTGTATGTTTACACACAGTTGAATGACTAATTGGTCTTGATTTACTTGGACACTAAGTGTTTTAACAGGTGCTCCTGGAAAGAGGCAGAGCCATAGACAGCAGGGCATGGTCTTCAGTGAAAGGCAGGTTCTGGGCAGTTGAAAATGTAAGGTCTGATGGCAGAGATCTGGCTTCAAATAAACCTAAGTGACGAAGTATAACCTGAGCAAATATTGTCAGCTACAGAAAGTTGGCCACTGTACCAACCACGCCCTGAGCTGCGATCCAGGACAGTAGCAGGACTTGGGGGAGGGGAGGGGCAGTCCCAGCAGATGGAAAAGCCAACAGGGCCTGGGGTGGCCGGAGTCGGTGGTTGAGGGTCTGCACAAAGGCTCAGAGTGCAGAAGGCTCCTGGGAACTCATGAAACAGGACCCAGACTCCCCCTCTCCACAAGGCTTTAAAGGATGGAAAGGTATTTTCCCATAGAGCTATTGAGTGAGGCAGCCTCGATTGCAAATCTTAGGAAAGACCAGAGAAATCCTCCTCTTGTTAGTTCCAAGGGGCTTCTGAAGGGCCAGACGTTCATGAAACAGCGGCTTTCCCTTCCAAGCCTATCACGTCAACTTCAGAGACCAGCAGAAGCATTCTGCTGACACAGAAGGTTGATACTATGGATAAGTCTGTATAAAATGAACCACTGGTAGAGAGAGAGAGAGAGAAAAGATGGGTCCTGTTTTGTGTTGTTTCAGAGACTGAAAAAGTCCCTTTTCAGTATCTTCAAAAATCACAGTTCTCAGATTCATCAAGACTGTACATCACATGTTTTTCTACAAAGCAGAATCATTCTGGATTCTGACGTTCGATTCTTTTTACCGTTGATCCAGAACAAAAGTCACTTGAGAAATATTTGAAGGCCTGTTCTGTCTTAGCATACATGTTATCTTTCAAAAATTATTGTTTCTTCTCACATACACTTCTGTTCTCTTACTTTTATCCAAACCTACATAGCAATGTCTCCTAAACTCAAGTAATCGTAAGAAATCTCCTGAAAGTGTTAGTTGCTCAGTCATGTTCAACTCTTTGTGACACCATGGACTGTAGCCCGCCAGTCTCCTCTGTCCATGAGATTCTCCAGGCAAGAATACTGGAGTGGGCTGCCAATTCCTTCTCCAAGGGATCTTCCCAACCCAGGGATCCAACCTGCATCTCCTGCATTGTAGGCAGATTCTTTACCATCCCAGCCACGAGGGAAGTCCCAAGAATCCCCTGAGTTCTTCTTAAAAGCACAAATCCAGAGGCCCATCTCCCAGATGTTCTTATTCTCTAGTCCACTAGCAGGTCCAGGAGTGAGATTTGTAGACAGTTTCCTGGGTGAATTTAGGCAGAATTGGAGAAGCATTGTGATAGTCGTTGCTGAATTAAACAAAGGATGCTTTCTCTACCTCATCCTTTTGGAAAAGAAACACATATTTTCTTCATCACAAAGCTATGGCCACCGGCAAGGATTTGCTCTTTCTTTACTGTAAGTCTTCGAAACCCAGTAATTATTTCCCGTTATCACTGGGCCTAGAAAATTCTGCTTGGTAAGAAAGATGTTTGACAGCGATTCTTGCTGTGAGCTCAGCCATTCCAGTCTCCTGCTCCTGTGCCCTTGGGAAGAGGAGAATGCAGAAACAGACACAGAGAGCAAAACCTTCCCAGGTTCCCCTCATAAACATGCTCCCATAAAAAGCTGTTTCATGAGGTCCCAGTATAGATACAGATCAAAGCCAGTCAGTGGCAGGTGGATTTGGGCTTTATTAGGTCTAGTGATGTACTCTCTTCACCTCTCTGGACAAGGGACTAGGTAATTCTTTTCAGAGTTGGCACTGTGGTCTTGGTTCATGAATACCTTTCTGAGTAGCAAAACCAAAGAATAAGAAATTCAGTTTTAATTAATCAAACCAAGACAGAGTGCCTGCCATATGGATTTTCAGGCTGTTTCACATTTCTAACTCTCTCTTCTTCTCCTAATAAGAGATTCCAACTAATAAAAACTCGGCATAGATTGTATCACAATCAAAATGGTGGCAGAAGGGAGAGTTTGTAAGGAATTGGAAACATAAATGAAGGAATTGCAAACAAATACAAATATACATTAGCTGTGCCTTGGCAAACATTCCTTAAGAAATTTCAGACATTTGCATCTTTGAAAGAAAATGTGAGAGAGTAGTATGGAAACATACATTACCATATGCAAAACAGGTAGCCAGTGAAAATTTACTATATGATGCAGGGAGCTCAAATCTGATGCTCTGTGACAACCTAGACGGGTGGGATGTGGTGGGAAGCGGGAGCAAGGTTCAAGAGGGAGGGGACATATATCCCTGTGGCTGATTCATGTTGATGTATGGCAGAAACTAACACAATATTGTAAAGCAATTATCCTCCAATTGAAAAAAAAAATTTTTTAAAGATTGTCAGTTAACATAAAGCAAAGCGCTATCTTTTCCAGATGATGCTAATCTCCTTTTTTAGGCGTATATCTAGATGTGCTCATTCTTGGGGGGAAAAAAAAACTGAAATAAACTAAGTTGAACAGGGGTCACAGTTCCATTGAAAGTACAATTAACTCATCAGCTTAGGAGTCAGGGACCTGGTGGAGCAAAGAGAGAGTAGTTCAAGGTTTCGGTCCTATGTCTCTAAACTTGTACATGGAATCATAACTGAGTGTTTATATTTCTGGTTTCCCGTGAAGATCAAGAAAGAGTTTTGTGTATCCTGTCACCTAGCATAAATCTGGTACTCCACATAGGTAAGTCAAATATATAATAACTGACAGTAATTGAATATTTGCTAGGAGCTAGATTCTGTGCAAAGGACTCTAAGTTACATTATTTCATTTAGTCCTCCCAACAACTCTATAAACAGATACTATTATTATTATTTTCATTTTATAGATGGGAAAACTGAGGCTTAGCAAAGCTAAGTAACTTAGTCACACAGTTAATAAGCATTGTCAGTCACTTACTTGTCATCTACCTAGGAAGTGGTAGAACAAGGTTTCAAGCCCCAGGAACTTGACCCTAGTCTCCAAACTCCTGATCATTTCTGTCTCCTCCTTATATATAAGCAACAGCAGGAATTTAATTTCTCCATTTTTAAAAACTTCAAAAAAAAAAGACCCCATTTAAAACTTAGAGGATTGATGAGGACAGGTCTGTTGAACTAGTGGGCTGTCTTGGGAAAGTGTGCACTTCCAACTTGGGGTCTTACTCTTACTGTTGGCTTCTTTTAATCACTGAGGACAGGCTTCCCTGGTGGCAAAGAATCCACCAGCAATGCAGGAGCCACAGTAGATAAGGTTTGATCCTTGAGTCAGGAAGAACCCCTGGAGGAGGGCTTGGCAACCCACTCCAGTATTCTTGCCTGGAGAATCCCATGGACAGAGAAGCCTGGTGGGCTACAGTCTACAGGGTCACAGAGGTGGCCATGACTGAAGCAACTTAGCATGCATGCATGCAATCACTGAGGATTAGTCCTAAAAGATGATGCTGTGAAAGTGTTGCACTCAATGTGCCAACAAATTTGGAAAACTCAGCAGTGACCATAGGACTGGAAAAGGTCAGTTTTCATTCCAATCCCAAAGAAAGGCAATGCCAAAGAATGCTCAAAATACTGCACAATTGCATTCATCTCACACGCTAGTAAAGTAGTGCTCAAAATTCTCCAAGCCAGGCTTTAGCAATATGTTAACCGTGAACTTCCAGATGTTCAAGCTGGTTTTAGCAAAGGCAGAGGAACCAGAGATAAAATTGCCAACATCTGCTGGATCATCAAAAAAGCAAGAAAGTTCCAGAAAAACATCTATTTCTGCTTTCTTGACTATGCCAAAGCCTTTGACTGTGTGGATCACAACAAACAGTGGAAAATTCTGAAGGAGAAGGGAATACCAGACCACTTGACCTGCCTCTTAAGAGACCTGTATGCAGGTCAGGAAGCAACAGTTAGAACTGGACATGGAACAACAGACTGGTTCCAAATAGGAAAAGGAGTACGTCAAGGCTGTATATTGTCACCCTGCTTATTTAACTTCTATGCAGAGTACATCAGGAGAAACGCTGGGCTAGAGGAAGCACAAGCTGGAATCAAGATTTCTGGGAGAAATATCAATAACCTCAGATATGCAGATGACACTACCCTTATGGCAGAAAGTGAAGAAGAACTAAAGAGCCTCTTAATGAAAGTGAAAGAGGAGAGTGAAAAAATTGGCTTAAAACTCAACATTCAGAAAATTAAGATCATGGCATCTGGTCCCATCACTTCATGGCAAACAGATGGGGAAACAGTGGAAACAGTGTCAGACTTTATTTCTGGGGGCTCCAAAATCACTGCAGATGGTGATTGCAGCCATGAAATTAAAAGACACTTACTCCTTGGAAGAAAAGTTATGACCAACCTAGACAGTATATTAAAAAGTAGAGACATTACTTTGTCAACAAAGGTCCATCTAGTCAAGGCTATGGTTTTTCCAGTAGTCATGTATGGATGTGAGAGTTGGGCTATAAAGAAAGCTGAGAGCAGAATTGATGCTGCTGAACTGTGGTGTTGGAGAAGACTCTTGAGAGTCCCTTGGACTGCAAGGAGATCCAACCAGGCCATCCTAAAGGAGATCAGTCCTTGATGTTCATTGGAAGGACTGATGCTGAAGCTGAAACTCCAATACTTTGGCCACCTGATGCGAAGAACTGACTCACTGGAAAAGACCCTGATGCTGGGAAAGATTGAGGGCAGGAGGAGAAGGGGACGACAGAGGATGAGATGGTTGGATGGCGTCACCAAGTCAATAGACATGGGTTTGGGTAGGCCTGGTGTGCTGCGGTTCATGGGGTCACAAAGAGTCGGACATGACTGAGTAATTGAATTGAACTTAACTGAATACATTTTGGCTTCTTTTAATGATTGAGGATTACTTTTGACAAATTGTGGATGATTAAAAAGTCTTAAAGAGTTGTAAGTTGCTTTTTTTTTTAAGGGAAATCAGTAGATACTTTCTTGATAAATTCAATCCCCATCATTAAAAAGTAAAATCATGAATAAATCAAATCAAACTGACTTTGTGGTTAAAGGCTAGAAGTCTAAGACAATAAATGTGACTCTTTCTCATTAAACACTATTCAACGACTTAAAAGGAGGTTAGTTGCAAGTGATGTTCCATGGATTCAATTCCAGTTTAACTTAAGTACATACAGTCCTATGAGTGAATCCAGACCCAAGTGTCTATTTCAATATCTGCATTTCTGAAACAAAATTAATACCATTCCTTTAACAGATTATTTCTACACTTTCAAAAATCTATGCTGGCACCAGGGAAAAGTTGTGATTTTTATCTTCATTGGAAAAGGCAAAAAGCAGATACACACACACACACACACTGCAGAAAGCTCTTAAATTTCCAAGTAGACACAGAAAAATTCAATCTGTTTTTGTGAAAGAGATGGCTTTTATAATTAATTTGAATTTAGAAAGCAAGGGAATGTTTACAGCTAATGGGAAATGAAGCTCCTGGAAATGTTTCACAGGGCCTCCCTTGCAACTCATGATCCATCACAGGATCTTCTCACTGGAGAGCTGGTCTTACTCTTTCTTTCCATGTCTCTGTGCTGACCATGGAATGAATTAACACACTGAATTACCTGGGATCTGAAGAACATACAACATCTCCAGAGACATATGGAAAATAACAGCCTCGAGGTCTATCTGAAATGTGTTTTTGCTTAATAGAATTTTTTTTTAATGTTATTATCTCTAAAGTAAAATTCTTATGTCACATTTTAGCAGTGAAAACAAGATTTTGATAGTCTAGATTTCTGGGGTGGAGGGGAGGGGACTGCTCATCCCCATTCACATGTCTAACAAGGTCTCCAAAGCCACTTCACATTCACAGGCTCATGTTCCGAGAGCTCTGAGAATTTCCAAGTTCAGTTAAACAACTTCAGTGTATATTCCCCCTCAGTGTTTACTTTTTCCATGTGCTTACTATTGCCCTAGTCCATTCCAGCTGCTGTAACAAAAATACTGCAACAGTGTGCATGCATCCGGCGTCTCTTACATCTCCTGCATTGGCAGCCAGGTTCTTTACCACCAGCACCACCTGGAAGCTTATAAAGAGCAATTTATTTCTCACAGTTCTGCAAGCTGTAAGTCAAAGATCAGGGTGACGGCACAGTTGGATAGATTGCAAGCGGACTTCATCTGATGTCCCCACTCAGTCCAAGGGGCTACAAGTTTGCTGAAGTGAAGGGTTTTTGTTTTTTAAGGCACTAATCCCATTCTTGAGGGCTCCACCCTCACTACTTAAGAATCTCCCAAATGTCCCACCTGGTGCTTCCCTGGTGGCTCAGTGGTGAAGAATCCGCCTGCCAATGCAGGAGACCTGGGTTCGATCCCTGGGTAGGGAAGATCCCAGAGAGAAGGGAATGGCTACCCACTCCAGTATTCTTGCCTGGGAAATCCCATGGACAGAGGAGCCTGGCAGGTTATATAGTCCATGGGGTCACGAAAGAGTTGGACATGAGTTAGTGACTAAAGAATGCAATACAAAAGGTCCCACCTACAAATACCAGCACCTTTGGGGGTCAGAATTGTAACACATTTAACAAATGAATTTAACATGTTAAAATTTGAATTTAACATTTTAACATATGAATGAATTTGCAAGGAAACAGACTTTCAGACCATAGCAACTATGTTTCCTTAGTGCCATCACCATCAATATGGAATATTTTTATCTTTCTGTCCTGACACAGGGCTTCTCCCACTAGATAAGAGACCCCAAGTGTCAGGACTTGGGGGTATGATGCTGCAGTGTCTACATCCTTGCATTGAAAACACTGCAGCTAGTGAGTGATTCACATCCTTGCTATAGAGTAGTTACAAGCAAGCCACTGTCCTATAAACCATGAGCCTCTGGGTTGAAACTAAGAATATCAAATTCATCAATGCCAAGGTTTTCTGTACTACACTGGGCATGACACACACACATTCTCTCAGACCCAACCAAATATTCTCTATGGATTAGGAACTGTGTTATATAAATGCCAGTCTTAAGAGGGGAAAAAAAAAAAAAGCACAACTAAGAGGGTTTATCTTTTATCCTAATTACTTCTTTAGTAATCATAGCTCATATAATTGCTTGTTCCCTAGATACTGGCCACTTATGACTACATAATTACTGATTACAAATATAACAGTCTATTATTTCATTACTATTATTATCTTAATCTAGGGAACATAATTTCCTTTAAGAAAAGCAGGATATATCCTGGAGCACATTGGAGGGTGAAAAAAGTCTACACTCTGTATAAAAGAATTCACAGTTGTTTATCTCAGATGGATCACCCCATTTCAATTTTTAAAGGTAAATCTTGTTTTTAGATTCTTACATATATTGTCATTGCTTTGGCTTAATTAAGTACTTGTTAAGGTAATTGGGGGGTCCACATAAATAAAATTAGCAGTTTTGTTATGAGGGTCGAATGTGTGCTTATACTGATCTTTTGCATTATTCAGAGAGGTGAAAGAGTCCATGGCCCACCAGGATGAAAACTGGAACACAGTTGACTTGTGAACAATGTGGGGGTTAGCAGGCACTGACCTTCAGAGCGGTGGGAAATCCAAGTATAAATTACAGTCAACCCCGCACCCCTGTATGTATCCACAGTTCCTCTGGACACACAATCCTGCAGCCAGGGACTCAACAAACTGCAGACCGTGTATTGTAGTATCTACTACTAAGAAAATCTGTGTATAAGTGGACCCTCCCCAGTTCAAACCTGTGTTGTTCAAGGACCAACTGAATAGAGTTTGCAGTTTGTTTTTATCAGACTCTTTGGGATAAACTGGATGTCTAGAACTTTTGAGAGTGATACCCTTTTGATGTAAATATGAAGCATTTCTCAAAAAAAAAAAAAGAATTTAATAATTACTACCCATTTTTTGATGATCAGCTTCATGCTTTGTTTCCATTAACAACCTCATTGGCTTTTTTGAGCTTAAAAAGTTCACAAGAGGGCTTCCCTGGTGGCTAGATGGTAAAGAATCCACCTGCCAAGGCAGGGGACATGGCTTTGACCCCTGATCCAGGAAGATCCCACAAGCCGTGGAGCAACTAAGCCCTTGGGCCACAACCACTGAGCCTGCGAGCTGCAACTACTGAAGTCTATGTGCCTGGAGCCCGAGCTCTGCAACAAGAGAAGCCCCTGCACCCCACAGCTAAAGAAAGCCCTTGCAGCAACAAAGAGCCAGCATAGCTAAAATAAATATAAAATTATAATTATAAAAAAGAAGTTCCTAAGAACTCAAAAGTTACTTGACTGCACGAAAGCTTTGGGTGGGCAAAGACGGCAGAGAGTTAACTGTCAGTCAGCCTCCCTAGGTGGAATCAAACTCTTACTCTCTTTTCTGGGAAACTGCTACCATCCATTAATAAGTTGATAATCTGTTATTTCAGCTACAGACATGATGCATGCAGTTCCGTAACCAGAACTACATATTTTAACCAGGTACTTTTCATCTAACCACAGAAAGTGATGGCAGACCCTTAAGAATCCAGAGTTCCAAAATTTCAGATAATACTTAAATAGTTACAACTGCTTTTCATAAAAAACTCACCCAGGTCCATTCCTAATACTCTAAATATTATCCTGATGGGTGTGCTAGCAAGGAATTTTATTAGCTGCTAAATCACCCTACAATTTTTAAAAGATAATTCAAATTGTGGTTATTTTCTGTTTGTATGCAAACAGAAAACTCAGGATATGAAAAATAGCTTCTTGAAAGGAAGCCGGATGTAAAAGAAGTGAAAGGAAGAACAAAACAGTAGAAAGTAACCTTTCAACAGGAATTATTGCCTCAATGTCGCTAGGTAGAAGTGGGATTTCTAAATTCAAATGTATCAATCCTGAAAACATGACTCTAGGTCATTTACATAGTGACAGATGGGTTTTGCAAATGAGACTGCTTCAAGGTGTAAAAACAGGATTCCCATATTTCTCTGACCCCTTTTCATCAAGCTAAGCTATTTCAAAATAAATAAATTCGCTTTGTGTCACTGCTTACCAATACAATGTCTCAGATCAGCTTATATGCAAAACTATTGCTTATGTCTTCTTTTTACAATTTTAAATTGAATCTCAAATGATACAAGATTAGATGAACTATAACTAATGATTGGCATTCATTGCTGAATATTAACATTTGATAATATTAATATTCAAGTAATAGTGATAATTTTACCTTTGGGCAGTTAAGAAATCCTTCAGTTTTACATTCCTACATTGTTTCTAAAAACGGTTTATCCCTATAAAAGGAAAAATAGAAGTACTCCTGAGAAGATTTCTATTATCTTAACACAACAGACATCCGAATAGAAGACAGAAGAGGTAAGGTTAATGCTGGAGAAATATTGCTTTGGAGACTGTAAAAGTGGGTGATGTTTACCACTCACTGAGATCATCATCACCTTTGTTTAACACATACTCAACAGTATTGTCTAACATGGCTCAGAGATTCAAAAGCAGTATTTCTTTTTTAAAAGCACAAGTGTAATTGTACACAGAAAAGATACACATGAATATAATGTACTAATCATACTATATTAATATCAATTTTTAAATTTTGATAATTAGACCAAGATTATGTAAGGTGTTAGCGGTGGGGAATTCCAGGTGGAGGGTATATACCAGGATGCACTTTACTATCTTTGCAACTCTTGTGTATGTCTAAAATGACTTTTTAAGCAAAAATTTTTAATGTATTTGTAAGTTACTCAAGGATTTCTGACCCCTTTCAAGCTGTTGTATAGCAGCTTGAAACAGTCACAGAATTGGAGGGTCTTCAGATGTAAGAAAATTAAACAGAAGAGTAACAGGTGTGTTCAGCACTAAACAGGGATTCAGTCCCTGGTGTCTGCAAGGACTTGTGACCATCAGGCTGTGTGCAGGAGAAACTGCACTGCAATACTGATTCATGTATAGCCTTGGGCTTGAAAAGATCATAAATCTTTACTATTTATGATCAATAAAAACAAATACATCACATCATTGATGTTTACATCAACAGAAACAAGCAATTTTAATTCAATATAATGTGTTGGAAACCAGGAGAGCAGAGTAATTAATTCTATCTGGAGGAGTTCACAAAAGATTCATGGAGGAGAGGGGAGAATTTTTAAGCTGGTTGGGCCTAAGATTGTCCGCTGAGCACAGGAATCCTTCTTTCCTCTCTGCCCTCATTTCTTTAATGTACACCTCTCCTTCTCCAACAGATCGATACCCCCCAAGTCCTCTTCATCCTGCTATTCATTCTGCTTCTTTCTCCTTCCCTTTCTCCCAAAAGTCCAGGTCCTTATCATCTCCCACTGGCATGGATGCACTGGGTTCCTAATAGGTTTCCCTGCCTCTCAACCTTCACACCAGGTGTCCCTCTGGAAGGGACAGGATCCTCATTCATTCCAAAAATGTGTATCAGGTGTCTACTACCTGTCAGGAAGTGGGCCTTTAGGTAACTTAAAACATTTCAATAAAAATCCCCAGTAAATGAATGGAATGGAAGAAAGACAGAAAGAAGTAAAGGACGCGAAGGAGAAAGAAAGACTAAGGGTCAGAGAAGGAGGTACAGAGCTCACGGAAAAGTTATCAGAGTGACCCACATATAGGACATGGTGGAGGGGTGGGGGCTGGAGATGACGCTGCTGAAGAGTCTAGGACCAGAATGAAATGTGTGGAGAGAAAGAAACAACAATTTTAACCCAACCATTGAATCCCCACAAAGAATAATCTGAAGACTCTACGTGCTTATTTGACAATCAAACCTAAGTACTAGAAGAAAACCATGGGAAGCCAGAGTAGGGATGATGAACAAGATGCGGTCCTTTTCCTTGGAAATGCAAATCGATTCCATTGAGACAAAGTAAGAATGTGGGTCTATTCATAGAAGACCTGCCAATAGGACTCTAAGTCCAAATCCACTTTAAGGTGTGTGTTCAAAGGGTTCATTGATCAACTTGCATTGATATCGTCAAAGGACAACATCCTTCATCAATATTACTCTTTAGTAAGTTCGTTGTGATCATGTCAGGCAGCTTCTCATTATTTGAGAGAAAATCGCATCTCTCTTTTATAGAGAGGAAAGCCTGAAAAGGGAGAAACAATTACACAAAAGTACATGATATTTTTGTACAAATATGCACAGTCATACTTTAAAAATGATTCCGAAATTCCTTTGGCCACATTGACAACTGTAAGGTATCACAGCACACGAAATGCATAGGGAATGAATTTCCTCTTAAAGTAGGCAGTTAGCATCCTTTAGAGCTCTGAAATTTGCATATTCATTTTCCTTACTAAAGACTTCAGTATACCAGCTGCACGTCCATCTAATTCATGCTCACTCACATACAGGTGCAATCACACACCACTGCACCCCATCGAGTCTGCAAGGATAATCTCTGATGGATTAACGATCAACACATACTAATATATGTGTCATCGTTGGTGGCCTTCATAAAGCAACTTTGGAGTCATGAATCTTTCCAACTATCCCATCTAAGATGATTTAGTTCATTTGAACTAGTATTTAATTCAAATAGAAACGTTTATAATCCATGTGTTGGCATCAAGATATAGCTCATTATGCATATAATTATAATACTATTGTGTTCAAACATCCCTGCACAAGAAGAATGACTATAATCAAGGCCTTCTGGGATAACATTGGATAATTCTAGTTTCTCTAGAAGAGGAAGAAACTCTCCTATAAATGCTTCTCGGAAATTTCCTGGTTAAAATATGATCATAGTTAAGTAAGTTACAAGTAATTTTTATTATCAGATGGTATTAATGGAAAGAGCACAAAAGACAGATAAAAAAGGGTGAAGTGCGAGACTTCCTCCAGCGATGCATTACAGCAGACACAATTTGTTGTTTATTACAGTCTGTCCTGTACCACCGCCCTGTGTCCAGGAAGTCAAAGAAAAGCTGTGCGATTACCTAGGCAACAAAAATAGACTCACAGATTTTCCAGTGAAAAATGCAGAGAATAAACACCCTACCTCAAGTTACCTGGGACTTTGACATTTGTAGATCAGCATGGAAACCTGAAACTTACTTCCTCAATTTTTACCAAAAGTCGATTAAAAAGTCAGAGTTTTAAAAAGCAATCATTTTTAGGCTACTAATCTCTTTTTTAAAAACTTTAAACTTCTAGTTTTGTATCCGGATATACCCAATTAACAAGGTTGTGATAGTGTCAGGGGGCAGCGAAGGGACTCGGCCATACATATACAGGTATCTCTTCTCCCCCAGCTCCCCTCCCCTCCAGGCTGCCACATAACATTGAGCAGAGTTCCACAGGCTATACAAGAGGACCTTGTTGGTTATCCATTTTAGATATAGCAGAGTGTACATGACCTTCCCAAAGTCCCTAACTATCCCTCCCCCCTCGGAACTATGAGTTTGTTTTCCAAATCTGTGAGTCTTTTTCTGTTTTGTAAGTTCCTTTACATCATTTCTTTTTAGATTCCACATAAAAGGGATGTCATGTGATATTTCTCCTTCTCTGACTTATTTCACTCAGTGCGACACTCTCTAGGTCCATCCATGTTGCTGCAAATGGCCTGATTTCATGATTTTTAATAGCTGAGTAATATTCCATTGTATGCATGTACTACATCTTTCTAATGATCAGCAGCACAGCTCAAACGCAATTAACAGGTAGAAATCCACGGATGGATAGCAATCTGAAAATGAGAGAGATGACTTGTTTCAGGGGCAAAACACTACCCATCTTGCAAAAACTGGTGAACCTCAGGACTGAAAGAGATTTTTGAGAAGTCTTGCGTATCACTGGCATACAGCAGGCACTCACTTAGTGCAGGGTAAATGAGTTGAAGAATAGGTAGGGTTCCTCAGGCTTCTGTCATTGGACAGGGCTGTACTTAAGCCATCAGGAAAGTGGATCTCTTTTATTTTTAAGTTTCTAAGGTAGACATTCCAAACATTGCTTGATAATGGAATTTGCAGTTAACATGGCCATGAATTTTTCTATTGACAAGCTCCAATATTCTATTCCTGTATAACAGCCTTTGGTCCCATGATTTCTAGCTCAGCCTGCTGTGCTGAACTTGCTTGCTCTCATCTAAGTTTTCAAAGAAAATGAAGAATTTGTTCTCACTATTCTTCACAGTTCCCTGCAACTCAGATAAATCCACTTTCCTCAGCATATTCCACTCACAAGAAGCAAATAAGTGAACATTCTGCATTCTTCATTACTTAGAAGAATTATTGTTGTTGTTTAGTTACTAATTCGTGTCCGACTCTGTGTGATCCCATGGACTGTAGCCCGTCAGTCTCCTCTGTCCATTGGGTTCTCCAGGCAAGAATACTGGAGTGGGTTGCCATGCCCTCCTCCAGGGGATCTGCCTGACCCAGGGATCCAACCCGTATCTCCTGCATTGCAGGTGGATTCTTTACCACTGAGCCACCTGGGAAGCCCTACTTAGAAGAATAGGACTGGATTATCCTGTGGAGGAGGCTAAGACCCTTGGGATCATGATAAGAACCAGTAGCCTGAACCAATAGGACGGCTATTTTCATATTTGTAGACCAAAACTGTTAGAAATGACAAGAGTTCTAAAAAGCTTTTTCTGTTTCCTAGTATTTTTATTATAATGGATTGTAGTTAATTAACAATGTTATGTTATTTTCAGGTTCACATATACATGTATCTATTCTTTTTCAAATTATTTTCCCATTTAGGTTATTAAAGAGTATTGAGAAAAGTTTCCTGTGCTGAATGGTACATCCTTGTCAGTTATCTATTCTAGAGATATCAGTATGTATAGTCTGCATGTTGTATATGAGGAAACAAAGGTCCAAAGAAACACGAGTAATTTTCTAAGGTCACATTGGCAAATGAAAATCCAGCCAGGGCTAGAATACATGTTCTCCAGTGGTTTGCAGGGTTGTCTTCCACCACAGGACACAGATCCTGGCAGGATATTTCACCAGGACGACACGTCAGCATCTGACAGAAGAAACCCTCTGCCTGCTGAAGTTGAGAGATATGTTAGCAACGATGCTTATAGTTGTTTCAGCCTTGGAATTCAGCTAAGAGTTGGGAAAGTGCTTCCTAGGTCTGGAGTATAGCTGGCACCCAGGATGCCTGGGACAGGTGAGTTCTCAGACAACTGGCATAAACTCAGGAGCTGGAACTTTGTCAGCAATGGTAACGGGGAGCTATAGAGGAAGTGGGAGCAGGAGATGGGCAGGGCCACATCTGGTGTTTCAGCAGATGGCTGTACATTGTGAAAGGGCCCAGGAGGTCACAAAACAAACTGTAGCCTCAGATTTCTGATTTCTCTCTGCTTCTGGCCAAGTAGAAGTTTGTGTTAGGAAGGGGGGCTACACAAAAAATGATTATAATAGTAATGAAAACAATAACTTGTTTGTCTGTGATACTCTCACTTTTCTGATGTTCTATAATTTGACTTTGTCCCCATTGCAACCCCAAGAGGCAGGAAGGGGCAGACCTGCCGTATCTGTGGGCTTCCCGGGTGGAACTCATGGTAAAGAACCCTCCAGCCAATGCAGGAGATGTAAGAGACTCAAGTTCAATCCCTGGGTCAGGAAGATCCCCTGGAAGAGGAAACTCCCAGTGCCCCTTACACTCTGTGCATTTGTGTCCACGGGCATAGTCTCTGCAACCTTGGGGAAGCCAGAGGACTCTGTGAACACTGTTGACAGTGGTCCCTCTCCCTGAGAAAGCAAAACCCTCAGAGGGTTTTGTTTTGATCCTTGAGCAGCTCTGTAGGGCGTTGGTCCTTGGCTGCCTACGTGCCTCTGGCCAGTGGGATTTGAGGGGAGGGACTGGAGCTGAACAGGGAAGCTGTGTGGACATCATATCTGTTAAAAATCTGCTTTCAAGGAAAGAACATAATGAGAAATGCAAAGCAAACCAGAACCAACTGGAAGCCCACAGTAGCTATGCTGCAACACCAAATCCTTTGGGAAAGAAGCAGGGTGACATTTCTAACTTCAGAACAGTGACATCTCCTGGGTCAGTGTCAGTGAACACTGCCTACAAGGGATGGCAAAAAGAACATGTCTCTTCTCAGTGGTAGGAATGGGCTGGGACTCACCTGCCTACTGGCGGTGACCCCAGAGCTAACTCAAGGCAAGTTCAAAGCCACAGGAAATCAGGCAGAATCAGCTTTTGGAGGATTGTGTCTGGGAGGAAAGAGATTCAGGGGTGGATACAAGATCCTTTTCCTGCTGATTGTCTGCTTCTTCATGCTCAGGGGATCATGCATCCACTATGCTGGTCATGACCCCTGAGTAGGTGCCTTACTAAACTATGTTATTAGATATATTTTTCTTTTATTGAAGTATTGTTGATTTACTGTGTTGTGTCCATATAGTCAAAGCTATGGCTTTTCCAGTAGTCATGTACCAATGTGAGTGTTGGAACATAAAGAAGGCTGAGCACCAAAGAATTGATGCTTTCAAACTGTGCTGCTGGAGAACACTCTTGAGAGTCCCTTGGAGAGCAAGGAGATCAAACCAGTCAATCCTAAAAGAAATCAACCCTGAATATTCATTGGAAGGACTGATGCTGAAGTTGAAGCTCCAATACTTTGGCCACCTGATCCAAAGAGCCAACTCATTGAAAAAGATCCTGATGCTTGGAAAGATTGAGAACAAGAGAAGAAAGGGGCCACAGAGGATGAGATGGTTGGATGGCATCATGGACTCAATGGACATGAGTTTGAGCAAGCTCCAGGAGATAGTGAAGGACAGGGAAACCTGGTGTGCAGTGATCCATGTGGTCACAAAGAATCGAACACGACTTAGCAACTGCACAAAGTTAATTTACAATCTTGTGTTAGTTACTGCTGTATAGCAAAGTGGTTCATATATACATATATTCATATATATATACACATACATTCTTTTAAAAATACTCTTTTCCATTATGGTTTCTCTTGGGATACTGAATACAGTTCTTTGTGCTGTACAGTAAGACCTTGTTGTTTATCCATTCTCTATATAAACCTTACATTGCTAACCCCAAGCTCCCACTCCATCCCTCCCCCAACCCCTCCTCCTTGGCAACCACCAATCTGTTCTCTATGTCCCTGATTCTGTTTCTGTTTCATAGTTAGGTTCTTTCATGTCATATTTTAGATTCCACATGTAAGTGATAATATATGGTATTTGTCTCTCTCTTTCTGACCTACTTTACTTAGTATTATAGTCTGGAGTTGCATCCATGTTGATGCAAATGGCATTATTTCATTCCTGTTTATGGCTGAATAGTATTCCACTGTATATATGTACCACATCTTCTTTATCAATTTATCTGTTGATGGACATTTAGGTTATCTCCATGTCTTGACCATTGTGAATAGTGCTGCTATGAACATAAGGGTGCATGTATCTTTTTGAATTCTCATTTTCTGCAGATACATGCCCAGGAGTGGGAGTGCCAGATCATTAGGCATTCTTTCAAATGTGAGAGATAGTTAAGGAGAAGTATGTTGAATTACATTTATGAAGGGTAGACCATTGACACTGATGGATTTAACGTTTCTACTTGTGGTTGTTTGAAAATTATTAGGCAGTTACATCTGTCATTTTGTAATTTTGACTGAGCACAAACTTGCCTTGTGGACCCTGAGATGGATGTTGGTGTGCAAATGTAAGAGAGTTAAAGAGTGAGATAACTGACCAAGCCACTACCATCATCCTGACTCATGAGTCCCATGACAACAGCACATCATTATTTACTTGTGAAAGGAAATAATAGAAAGTAGGAGAAAATTTCAATAGATGCCAAAAATATAGTAAGGTGTGCTGTGAACAGGAAACACAGGATTCTCAATGGAAATAAACTCAGATCAAAGTCCACCCTTATGGGAAATTTCAGTATTTACAAAGGTCTAGGGAGAAGACCCTTCTGAATGGCAGTATCCATCAAAATAATAGATTTCTTTCAGAAATAATGGTTTCGTGCACTGTTTCCAGACCTGGAAGACAATCAGAATGAATTAGGAGGCTTTTCTACATGTGCACACACACTCACACTCCAGTTCCTCATCCTAACCACAGCGGAGACTCTGCGTTTAAGTGTGTCTCTTCCAGAGGCAGTGGTCCAGGGACTGAGCACAGGATGCAGAGCCGGGAAAGCCTGATCCAGAGTGAGCCTTTTTGGCCATGAGAGATGTGACCTGTGTAGGTGGAGATGCTAATCTCCGACTCAGGATGCTACATTTAGAAAAAGCATACTTCTGAGCTCCATGAAAACTGACACGACGTTAAGTAATGTAAACCTGAGATCAACATCAGTGGTGGTGCGCTATCTGTCCTTTCGTTCTGACAACATAGGCCTGTGCTTTGTCACAGGACACCTGCATCTCTATGGTTTACCTAATTAGGTGACTTAGAGGATGTGTGCTTATCTCAAGTTTACAAGGGAGTCTCAACACATTTGTGGAGTAAGGAGAGAAAAAAGTCTCCCGTTTATTCAATGTTAAGGATTTCATTCTCTAGCATATGAAGTGACTATTAAGAAATTTAACTTCTTTGCCCTAATTATAGTAACTCATAGAGTGCTTAGTCACTTCAGTCGTGTCCAACTCTTTGCAACCCTATGCACTGGAGCCCACCAGGCTCCTCTGTCCATGCAAGAATATTGGAGTGAGTTGCCTCCAGGAGATCTTCCCAACCTAGGGATCGAACCTGCATTTCCAGCATTGCAGGCTGATTCTTTACCACTGAACCACCGGGGAAGACTTCCAAACTTAAATGTGCACTTTCCCTAAACTTAAGAACCACTCTCATAATTGATACATGCTTATTTTATTATTTGTTTTGAATATTTGTGCATACTGGGTATGTGATTTCTTATTTCAAGGGGGTGACTCAAAGGCAGATCACTTTATATAAATAGAACCTCAAAGAAAGCTCAATCAAGCATAATGCTCTATTTCTGTTCTGACACCACTGATGCTCTTCAATGTCTCTATTTCCATGACAAAGGCTTAGCCATTAAGAAAGCTGAAATGCTGAATATGATGCTTTCTTCATGGATCAAGCATTCAGACATAACCCTGAACATAAAGTGCCTTAAAAAGATTTTTTTCTTTAAAAAACATTTTTTTTGGAGTATAGTTGATTTACAATATTGTGTTGGCTTCAGGTATACAGCAAAGTGAATCAGTTCTACGTATATGCACTCTTTTTTAGATTCTGTTCCCGTATGGGTCATAGGGGCTTGCCTGCCAATGCCAGAGATGTTAGAGATGCAGGTTTGATCCCTGGATCAGGGAGAACCCCTGGAGGAGGGCGTGGCAACCCCCACTCCAGTATTCTTGCCTGGAGAATCCTGTGGACAGAGGAGCCTGGGGGGCACGGTCCATAGGGTCACACAGAGTCAGACACAACTGAAGCGACTTGGCAGGCAGGCATAGGTCATTACAGACCTTCCTGGGCTATACAGTAGGTCCTTATTATTCACCTGTTTTATATGTAGTAGTGGGTATGTGTCAATTCCAATCTCTCTCTTTATTCCTCCTCCCCTCCGCTCATCCCCTACCCCCCAACCCCCCCCGCCCGCCACAAAAGACTTGTTGAATCATTGAATGGCCAAGCATAAATCCTGATTATTTCAGTAGGATTTTTTAATAATAAAACTGGACATTTAAAAAATTAGTCAGCTTTCTTTGATCCAGTAGCTGCATCTCTTACCCGTATTTCCAAGCCTTTGGAAGCTAGAGCTTAGATTCTTCTTATACTATTCATAATCTGCCCAAACTGACTCCATAGCAACCACAATACTGGATACAAAACTGCCTTCTGACAAAGCCAATTTCTATTATAGCTTTGAGTTACAAGCCTAAGCTGCTCATTAAAACATCTTAAAAAGCCTCTTCAACCATCAGGTAAAATTTTGGTTTTAAATCTCTAATCGTTCATGGCAGACCACCTTGGTCTGGGTTTTCCGAGATAGATCACGATCATGTTCAAAATGCTATCTATGGGTGTATTCCAAGCTGAAGGTGGTGTGTTTTATTACTTGTTGTTTTGAATTATATGGGCTTCCCTGGTGGCTCAGATGGTAAAGAATCTGCCTGCCATGCAGGAGATACAGGTTCATTACCTGGTTTGTAAAGATCCCCTGGAGAAGGAAATGGCAACCCACTACAGTATTTTTGCCTGGAGAATCCCATGGACAGAGGAGCCTGGCCAGCTACAGTCCATGGGGTCACAAAAAGTGACTGAACAACTAGCACTTGAATTATACAGTTTGACATTAAGGCATACATGTGTATACAGTTGGGCTTCCCAGGTGGCTCAGATGGTAAAGAATCTGCCTGCAATTCAGGAGACCTGGGTTTGATCCCGAAAGTTTCCTAATGAAATTACTTTCTTCCAAGTCACCACTGAAAGGAACGTGGACTTGGTCACATCTCTCTGATTGTCTTCTCATCTGAGTAGGAACCAAAGGCTCCCAGTAGATCCTGGAGGACAGTCTGAGACACACACACAAGTGGCCTGCCTCTGGTCCCTCTGTGCGAGAGCCTTCTGGCACTGTTGCATCAGCCCCATCACAAACCTCCTGAATGACAAGCAATCCCTGAATTATCTTATGTAGTGTATGATTATCCTGTCAACTGGAGAAGATTTGTGACAGTCACCACTCCATCTGGATGATACACAAAGTGATCAGCCTCAGTCTTCAAATCTTTCCCTTGTACTGTCCAGCACCTCATGATGAGGATGGATGGAGGGTAATAGGAATTAACCTAAAGTCACTGGATGGTCACTGCATATTTTTTTTCTTGAATACAGTGTTCAGTTAGACATTTAATGTGCTGTGCTAAGTCACTTCCGTCGTATCTGACTCTTTGCGACACTGTGGACTGTAGCCTGCCAGGCTTCTCTGTCGCTGGGATTCTCCAGGCAAGAATACTGGAATGGGTTGTCATGCCCTCCTCCAGGTGATCTTCCAGACCCAGGGATCGAACTCAAGTCTCTTATGTCTCCTGCATTGGCAGAGGGTTCTTTACTGTTAGCGCCACTAGGGAAGCCCCTATGTATCATAGTATTCAGAGCAGAGGGAAGCACTGGACACTCAGAGATATACAGGTGGTCTCCACGATTCTGCTCTAATGCAAGCAACACCCTTGTGTTCTTTGGAAGGAGTTCAATGCAGGATACAAAGAAACCTGCTTTATACTTCTCTTAGGTGGATGTAAGAGCCATTTATACTGTTGCCTGTACTGGAAATAGAAACTGACCTATAAAAGTCAGGTGGCTCGATGTCTTAGGATGATGGGTTTATGCAAGAAATCTATAGGCCATTTTTTTCAGACATTTTTCTGATATGAAAAAGTAAAACTGACATTTGATATATATATATACACTGCCCATTTGGAGCAGAGAAGCGACTGTGAGTGGGGCTGGTATGTGATTCAGACTTATTACATTAGTCTGATTTTTGAACAATGGAAATATATTACCTATTTTAAAACAAATGTTTTAAAACCTCTAAAGTTGCCTACTATTATCTTCATTTTAGAGATGAGGAAACCGAGGCAGAGAAAAAGTGAGTCACCACCTAAGACCCTGATCCTATAAGAGAAGGGAACTACTGAAGGATTTTAAGAACTGGGTATATGTATGCTATAAAGATCTGGGTGGGGACAGAGGGAAGAATGAAGTGGATGGGCTGCAAATGGAGACCAGGAGGCCAGCCAGGGAGCAATGATAATGGTTCAGGTGATGGGAAGTGAGGACCTAAACTCAGGAGGACAGAGGGAGAACAGGGCATGTAGGTCAGGCTGACAGAAGGAACATAGCTAACCTTGTTACCTGATGGGCAGGCAATGGGAAGGAAGAGTGATGGGAATTCTTGGGTCTGGACTGTAGTGTGAGTGAATTGTAGTGTCCCAGACAGAGAGAGGGAAAACAAAGCAATGATCTGATGAAGAGCTTAGTCCCATCAGCCAGCTATGCAGGAGTACAAGTCAGGGCTGGAAATAAAGAATGGGGTGGCCTCAGTGATGACCAGGTAAAATGACACAGCACCCTGATCAGCAGGTGGAAGGATGCAGCAAACCTAGGGAGTAAGCTGTTGTCCCATTTTGCAGATGGACCTATGGAGACCCTGAGCTCCTGAGAGACTTTCAGAAGGTCTAGATAAATATCAGATGGAATTCCAGCCTAGGCTATCCTGTCCCCCAGCCCCATTTTCTCCTCCCTCTGCTCACACTGCCTTCCATCAGATGTTGGAACAGATGCTGCATTTGTGTTCCATCAAACGCCTCACAAATAAACTTCAGCATTATTGTTCTTATTTAGTCACTCAGTCATGTCTGACTCTTTCCAACCCCATGAACTGTAGCTCACCAGGCTCCTCTGTCCATGGGATTCTCTAGGTAAGAATACTGGAGTGGGTTGCCATTTCCTCCTTCAGGGGATCTTCCCAACCCAGGGATCAAACTCACGTCTCCTGCATTGGCAGAAGGATTCTTTACCATTGAGCTACCAGGGAAGCCAACATTGAGCATTAGCACCTCAAAAATATTCTTTAATTCTTCAGAAATATAGTTTTATTTTATACAACTACTGAAATCCATCTTCACTATTTCCCGAGCTCTTTTTCCGCTGTATAGTGTATTATACATGTACATATTTTGATCCATTTTTTGCACTTAACTGAAGAACTATAATGTATGAAGTAAATATATTATCCATTTTCAGTTAATATTAATTTCTAGAAGGCATCTTGTGCCAAATGCACCACAGAAGACTTGATGGAAGATTATTAGGTAGCCCTGCCAGAAAGTAGAGTTCACTGCTCAACAAGAAAAGGTTGATAGATTCTGACCTTCTGAGATCTGACAGGAAAGCTATGAGCTGATCCTCACCCTCTGCTGGGGCCAAACACAGCAAAGACAGTAGATAGGATGATTATTTATTGACAAGATGACATTGATTGGGGCATCACCAGAACCATCCTTCATCCCAGCTCCAACTCATCTATTTGACAGACACAGCCAAGTCCACACTTTGAGACATATATACATTTTCCTAGCCATCCATTCATTTTGCTCAAGGTGATGCCCAAAGTCACTTCTGACTGCATCCTACTTGATCCTGAGTGGGACAGATAGACAAGGAGCAAAAGTAAAATGTGTCCCGACTCATTTTATACTTAGTAAAAGGGAGTGGAACTCAGTCATCTGCAGTGACATGGATGGCCCTAGAGTCTTTCATATAGAGTGAAGTAAGTCAGAGAGAAAAACAACCATCATATACTAATGCATATATATAGAATCTAGAAAAATGGTGCTGATGAACCTATTTGCAGGGCAGGAATAGACACACCAATGTAGAGAATAAACTTATGGACACAGTGGGGGAATAAGTGGGGGGGATGAATTGTGAGAGTAGCATTGACATATATATATTCAGTTCAGTTCAGTTGCTCGGCTGGGTCCAACTCTTTGTGCCCAGGGACTGCAGCATACCAGGCTTCCCTGCCCATCACCAATTCCCAGAGCTTGCTCATGTCCACTGAGTCAGTGATGCCATCCAACCGTCTCATCCTCTGTCATACCCTTCTCCTCCTGCCTTCAATCTTTCCCAGAATCAGGGTCCTTAATGAGTCTTCGAATCAAGTGGCCAAAGTATTGGAGCTTCTGCTTCAGCATCTGTCCTTCCAATGAATATTCAGGACTGATTTCCTTTAGGATTGACTGGTTTGATCTCCTTGCAGTCCAAAGGACGCTCACGAATCTTCTCCAACACCACAGTACAAAAGCATCAATTCTTTGGCACTCAACTTTCTTTATGGTCCAACTCTCATATCCACACATGACTACTTGAAAAACCATAGCTTTGACTAGACTGATCTTTGTCAGCAAAGCAATGTCTCTGCCTTTTGATATGCTGTCTAGGTTTGTCATAACTTTTCCTCCAAGGAGCAAGCGTCTTTTAATTTCATGGCTGCAGTCATCATCTGCAGTGATTTTGGAGCCCAAGAAAATAGTCTGTCACTGTTTCCATTGTTTCCCCATCTATTTGCCATGAAGTTATGGGACTGGATGCCATGATTTTAGTTTTTTGAATGTTGAGTTTTAAACCAGCTTTTTCACTCTCCTCTTTCACTGTCATCAAGAGGCTCTTTAGGTTCTTCACTTTCTGCCATAAAGGTGGTGCCATCTGCATATCTGAGGTTATTGATATGTCTCAGCAATCTTTATTCCAGTTTGTGTTACATCCAGCCCAGCAATTAGCATGATATACTCTGCATAGAAGTTAAATAAGCAGGGTGACAATATACAGCCTTGACATACTCCTTTCCCAATTTGGAATCAGTTCATTGTTCCATGTCCAGTTCTAACTGTTGTTTCTTGACCTGCATACAGATTTCTCAGAAGGCAGGTAAGGTGGCTTGGTATTCCCATCTCTTGAAGAATTTTCCACAGTTTGTTGTGATCCACACAGTCAAAGGCTTTAGTATAGTCAATGAATATATACATTACCATATATAAAACAGCCAGTGGGAAGCTGCTGTATAGCACAGGGAGCTCAACTAGTGTTCTTTGATGACCTAGAGAGGTGGGATGTGTGGGTGAGAAGGAGGTTCAAGGGGGAGGGGATTTATGTATACTTATGGTTGATTCAGAAAACGAAGATCATGGCATCTGGTCCCATCACTTCATGGGAAATAGATGGGGAAACAGTGGAACAGTGTCAGACTTTATTTTGGGGGGCTCCAAAATCACTGCAGATGGTGACTGCAGCCATGAAATTAAAAGACGCTTACTCCTTGGAAGAAAAGTTAGGACCAACCTAGATAGCATATTGAAAAGCAGAGACATTACTTTGCCAACAAAGGTCCGTCTAGTCAAGGCTATGGTTTTTCCAGTGGTCATGTATGGATGTGAGAGTTGAACTGTGAAGAAGGCTGAGCGCTGAAGAATTGATGCTTTTGAACTGTGGTGTTGGAGAAGACTCCTGAGAGTCCCTTGGACTGCAAGGAGATCCAACCAGTCCATTCTGAAGGAGATCAGCCCTGGGATTTCTTTGGAAGGAATGATGCTAAAGCTGAAACTCCTGTACTTTGGCCACCTCATGTGAAGAGTTGACTCATTGGAAAAGACTCTGATGCTGGGAGGGATTGAGGGCAGGAGGAGAAGGGGATGACAGAGGATGAGATGGCTGGATGGCATCACTGACTCGATGGACGTGAGTCTGAGTGAACTCCGGGAGTTGGTGATGGACAGGGAGGCCTGGTGTGCTGTGATTCATGGGGTCGCAAAGAGTTGGACACAACTGAGCGACTGAACTGAACTGATGGTTGATTCACACTGTTGTACGGCAGAAACTAACACAACATCCAAACAACAAAGTAGTTACTTTTTCTCAGACATATAGGCACTGATATCCTATTTCCCCACAAATCTATCTCATTCTCCACTACTGTATTTTATAAGCTTTCAGATGAAGAGATGAAGATTTAGGTCATTTTGAAATGCCTCTTCACTGACCCTGATGTGACACCAAAATTAATTGTCAGCATCTAGAATTTAGCAAATGATTGGTAGATTATTTTCAGTTTTTGACTTTCCTTTCTTTTTGAAACATACATCAAGACATCTGCAAGTTTCATACTGCCCAACTCTTATATAAATTCAGACAAAAATACCTTATTTGCTGGTACTGATGATTAATGTTTTATAACATTAAGAAAATTAAAAATACATAATTGTCATGAATACTAATGGTGCATAATATGGATGAAGGTCATTACATGGTCAAGCAAAGGTCTTAATATAGCTGGCATCTTGATGATGAGCCCCGGTCCTCTTTTGTCTTCCTGTACACCGATTCATTAATACACCTCTAACATGTCATTAGTCTCACATTGAAAGGTTCTTATACATTAGCACTCTAATTTCAAATAAAGGCCAGTTAAGCAACGTTGTGTCTTCATCCAGGAAGGAACTATGGGGAAAATAAGCAGAGTGCATTTTCATTGTCTCACCTTCTATGCAACTGGACCATCCCACTGGCCAAGGCTGCCCCACTTCCTCTGTGCCATAATTTCACAGATTTTTGCCTCTGACAAGAAACGAACACCTGGGCTCTGGGTGAATTCAAAGGACTGACCCTGAGCACCAGCCCTGAAGGACACTGGAGGGGCAGCGGTGAGTCAGGAAATCATCTCTGGGGATATGAAAAGGAAAATACTCCACTTCTGGGTGAGAAAAATGGCCTTCATTATCAACCTGATCAAGGAGATCAAACCAGTCAATCCTAAAGGAAATCAACCCTGAATTGGAAGAACTATGCTGAAGCTGAAGCTCCAATTCTTTGCTCTCCTGATGCAATGAGCTGATTCATTGGAAAAGACCTGATGTTAGGAAAGAATGAGGGAAAGAGAAGGGGGTGACAGAGGATGAGATGGTTGGATGGCATCACCGACTCACTGGACATGAATTTGAGCAAACTCCGGGAGATAGTGAAGGACAGAGAAGCCTGGCATGCTGTAGTCCATGGGGTCAAAAAGTCAGGCACGACTTAGTAACTGAACATTTATGACATTGTGCTAACAACTATGGAGAACACCCAGATAAATCTCTGTCCTCAAGGTACTCACATTTCACTCCTTTAGAGATCAATGACCAAAACATGAAGAGAAGTTTTTTGTAGTCTGGATCTTTGAACATATGAGAGATATTTCTCTTCCAGGGGCATTTCCCCTACCTGCCAACCAGGAGGGCAGAAGAGAGTCAGGGAGGGGAGGTGGGGGAAGAAGGCTGGATCCCTGTGCCCAGGAATGCAAGAGGGGTGCTGAGGAGGGGCCACCTGTGGGCCCTGTTAGCCATGGTCGGGGTGAGCCCCTTTGGGGCTGGTCTGGGACTGTGTCCTGGGCAACAGAGAGGACAGGAGTCTCAGGGGGTCTTCCCTGATGGCTCAGACAGTAAAGAATCTGCCTGCAATTCAGGAGATCTGGGCTTGATCCCTGGGCTAGGAAGATTCCCTGGAGAAGGAAATGATAATCCACTCCAGTATTCCTGCCTGGATAATCCCATGGACAGAGGAGCCTGGCAGGTTACAGTCCACAAAGTTACAAAGAATCGGACATGACTGCATGACTAACACCTTCACCTTTCAGGGGTCACAGGAAATGGTGAAGGCACCTTTGAAGTAGTTGTGTGTGTGTGTGATGTGTGTGTGTGTGCAAACCCACATTCACCTGAGAACATTCATGTGAACTTAGTGAGCTGAGGCTTCTCTACCAGCTGGCTTCCTCATTCTATTTTAAACAGTACTTATTTCATATTCACAATTATTTATAATAATGTTAGTTACTTAATGTGGTTTCATGAGGTATGGGATCAAAAGTCATGGCATCCATAGAGATATGTTAAGAATATTTGGAAGTTTGTGTTGAAGTGAAATTCTGTTCGGAACCACACAGGTCACCTATGAAACCAGAAATTTCCCCTTTTGCCATTTTGGTCCCCAATTTTCCCTCTCAGACCCACAGGGTCTCTGCTGTCTCTTCCTGCAGCCCTGACTTAAATATCCTATTTTAAGGGAAGAATCTGAGAGTCATTCACACTTCAATGCAAACGGCTACAGTCAGTTGATCTTTTCTTCCCAGGGTTACCTGAATGTTAACGGAGATCGGAGCCTTAAATTTAAAGAATCAAACTTTAGTTATTCCAGCAGGTATTACCAGGGATGGGTGTGGGTTTGTATTTGGGAAGGGCATTCTCTGAGCAATGAAATTACAACATTAGTATTCTTGCCTGGTTACAGGGAAAGACAGGACTAGAAGTCTATATCATTTCTAGCTCTTTATCATGACATTAAAATGTAAAACATCATACAATATTACATCTTTGTATAATATGTATTTCATAATATTAATACTTTGGGTTACTATATTTTAAAATTGTGTTCACTTATATGTACATACTATTAAGGTATACACACACATACACACATATGTTGTTGTTTAGTCACTAAATCGTGCCCCATTCTTGGACTATAGCCCACCAGGCTCCTCTGGCCATGGGATTATCCAGGCTAGAATACTGGAGGGGGTTGCCATTTCCTCCCCCGGGGATCTTCCCAACCTAGGGATCAAACCTGAGTCTCCTACATTGGAAGGTGGATTCTTTAATCCTGAACTACCTGTGAAGCCTAGGTATATATACTTAGGGTTATAAAATAAGTAAATATTGGGGATGTAATATACAGCATGATGACTATAGTTAAAATTGCTGTGTGGTATATTTGATAGTTGCTAAAAGGGAAAATAGTAAAAGTTCTCATATGGAATAAAACATTTTTTTTATAACTCCATGAGGTGATGAGTGTTAAACTTTTATGGTAATCATTTTGCAGTACATGTGCAAGTCATATCATTATGCTGTACACCTTAAACTTATACAGTGCTGTGTGTTAATTATATCTCAATAAAACTGAAAAAAAGGACTTTTTCATTAAAAAAAATTTTTTTTGGTTCCTGTTTTTCACAATGGGAATGTTCTAAAGCCAGGTGTTTTTTGCTGTCTCTTCACACTAAGGGTACCTGTGATTTTGCTTTTTCTGGGGTTGTTCACCTTCTTCTGAGAACACGGAGGTGCATCCAGCTAGTTGCAGGCTCTCTGGGTGCCTGAAACTCACAGATCATCAGGCAGCATTTATGCTCCATCTTTTCACTCTTCTGTCTCTATTCTCCACCCCCCTGCCCCTGCACCTGTTGAACAAGTTGAAGCTCTCCAGATTGACTCCTCTAGAGAATCAACTTTCTAGTCTACAGAGAGAGTGAGGAAGAAATGCCATCTGTCCATCCAGGTAGAAGAGGGGACTCTCTCAACTGCCTAGGACACCCACGTATTTTCTCAGCCATGTGTGTGAACGCCAGTCTCCTCCTTAGTCCTCCCACTGGGCACTGGCTACATTTTCTGACTGTGAGAATATGAATTTTATAGTGATCCTTTCCAGTCAATATGTATCCCCCAAATTTCCATTTAATTAACCTATTTCCTTCCTCAATAAATAAGCTGCTTTAATTATAACTACTTTCTACTAAAGCATTTTAAGTGACTTTAGGTTATTTGCAGTTGCTAATAACCTAAGGATGAGAACAGTTTCTTGTCTTGATTAAAGTTCAGTGTCCTGATGAATAGGACTTTGACCTTGTGTATCTCCAGTAAAAGCTTTTTGGAGGGTTTTTCCTGGTACCATGAACCCAGAGAGGATGCTGTGAGGTCTGAGTTGAACCAAAGGAAATTGATTAACCATTTCCTACCCAGCACCGTACAAGGCTTGGTGGAATCTAATAACTGATGTCACTGACATAAAGACATTTTTCTTGGGAATCTTTAACTTTTTAAAATAGAGTTTTGGAATCCCTTGGAAGTCCAATGGTTAGGACTCTGTGCTTTCACTGCCAAGAGCATGGGTTCAATCCTTGGTTGGGAAACTAAGATTCCACAAGCCACACAGCATGACCAAAGACAAATTAAAATAGAAGAGGTTCTCCCCAATATTTAGAAATATCAACTTTTGCTAGGTTTTAAGGTGGCAATACATAATGACAGCAATTAATATTATACCTGGAAAGCATCACAAGAATGATGTAAATCTTTCTCATTGTTGTTGCTGTTTAGCCACTAAGTAGTTTCTGACTCTTTTGTGACCTCATGGACTGGAGCCCATCAGGGATTCCCCAGGCAAGAATACTGGAGTGAGTTACCATTTCCTTCTCCAGGGGTTCTGCCCAACTCAAGGATTGAACCCACATCTCCTACATTGCCAGGCGGATTCTTTACCACTGAGCCACAAGGAAGCCCAAACCATTTTTATAAAACTTTCTCAAATTTTTATTTTTATAGACATTCAAAAACAATGACTCATATTGCCACATTTAAAATATATTATTAAAATCTCTTAAGAATGATATTAAGAATGTCTCTTGAAACATCTGAATTAGTAAACAGAATCAGAAAATAGATTCTCCGGGTCAAAAGTGTATGAAGGTCAGGGTGGAAATGCTATGGTCTTCTCTGTGTATACACGGGGAGGGATTCAATCTTCTTTCCTATCATTAAGAGCCCTAAACGTAATCAGTGGACCACATACTCTCTAATCTGTGCCTGGAGCTATGAGAAATGTCGATAGAAACTGTGTTGGAAGATCAAGGCAATGAGTTTATCAATGTATTTGCCCTTCCTGGGAATACACTCTCATCAAAAGTACACTCTAAGCCAATATACTTCGTCATTTTCCAGTATCTTTGAATTGTCTGTACATCTAATATCTTCATGGATTAACAAGGCTGCCTTTCCTTGTTTCAGATAGATTTACATAGACTCAAGACAGCACTGTACCTATCAGTGGCAGAGAAAATATTTGATCCACCTGCACCAAGGACTTAATCTCTGCTTCCATGATTAGAAGGGTGACAGAACTGGGTACTTAAAGTTTGTTAAGATTTGACATCAAAACAAGCTTTTCAAAGAAAGGAAAATTGGTATTAATCTGAACTTATTGTCTTTGTCCTGGGACTCATGGAATACTCTCAGGGCTCCCTGTAGGCAGTAAAATGTGAAAAAACAAGTGATTCACCTGACCCACATCCCATGTGTTTTATTTTTATCTTGAAAGTAGATACACATCTATGAAGACTGTTCTTCTCCTAGCAATAGGGGTGCTAAATTCCTCCTGGTCTTCATCCTGGAAGGTGAGTGTTGGTATATAGGTTTTTTGAAGGCCCAAAGGTCATAGAATAGTCTTTGAATATTTTCTCCCACTAGGAGTCCAAAGCTTTAAGAAATAACTGGCTCTCTGTCCCTTATATCTTCTCTTGAGAGAAAGACTAGAAGGTGAAAGCACTGAAAATGTCAGATTTGTAATGCTGGTTCCAGTAAAAGGTTTTACGTACTTGGACCAAGAATTGTATGTAAGTGGTGGCACTAGTGTTAATGAATCTGCCTGCCAACGCAGGAGATACAGAAGATGCAGGTTTGATCCCAGGGTCAGGAAGAGCCTCTGGAGGAGGAAATGGCGACCCCCTCCAGTATGCTTGCCCAGGAAACCCCAGGGACAGAGGACCCTGGTGGGCTACAGTCCATGAGGTTGCAGAGAGTCGGACATGACTGAGCACAGCACTATGGAACAGAACAGGTAAACAAGAACCCAACCCATTTAAAAGTCAGGAGATCCTTGAAAGGCCAATATGATGCCAAATGATGTGGAAATTAAGGTGATAAAGGTCAAATCTAGTGTGAACTTGGAGTTGTGATCATTCTAAATCAAGGAAACTCACTCAATTCAACTCAGCACCAGCCTAGACTCTCTCAAGGAAGCACCAGAAAAACACTGCTCAAAAGGCATCCCCAGGAATAGGATGCCCCAGTTCTTCCCCTTGTACATCTTAGAGCCTTGGGATCATACTTATAAAGAACAGGTACCACACTGTAGGACTTCCTCTATGGCTCAGTGTGTAAAGAATCTGCCTGCAATGCAGGAGACGCAGGAGACGGGGGTTTAATCTCTGGGTCAGGAAGATCCCCTGGAGAAGGGCATGGCAACCCACTCCAGTATTCTTGCCTGGAGAATCCCCATGGACAGACAAGCCTAGTGGGCTACAGTCCATGGGGTTGTAGAGAGTCAGACATAACTGAGCATGGCACGGCAAAAAAACAAACCAAAACAGAACCTTTAAGTCATGCTCTCCAGCTGCAGTATTCAATCCTCACTCTTCACAGGGGAGTAACTGGGGCTTATAACCATGACTTCACTTACCCGGGGTCAAGTCTAGTTAAGAGAGGAGCTGAGACTGGATGCTAGTGTCTAGTCCACTACCTCATGTGGTCTGTCCAGTTCTCTGAGAAATATCACTTCTCATTTGCATCTGATTGCTGAACAGATTGAACTCTCAGCAATAAATCAGTTGACTTTCCCCTTCACTTTTTAATCAATGGCCTGGATGTTTCTAATTTCACAAGTCATCAGCATTAATAACTTTTTTCATGTTTTCTTTGGATGACTACCATTGCCAGATTTGGTATATGATTTAACTCACATGGAAGTTGGAAAAGATCAATTAAAAAGTGCTCTACACTTTATATGTATTAAGAACTTAAGAATCTAAATGACTGACCATTTATCATTACTTGAAGACAAAACAGAATTTTCACAGCCTGTGTAATATTTCTTTTTTTAAAAATATTTCTAACTTTCAAAATACACTTTAAGGAAATAACCATTCATGGAAAGAATTATATACATGAATTCCACTGACTCATTAACCACAGTAATGAAAAATTGAAAACCATTCAAATGTTCAATAATTACATTATTATTGTTGTTTGTATTTTTATTTAAAGACCCAATTCTGTTTTAATTGTTTTGGCCATGTCACATGGCATGTGGGATCTTAGCTCCCCTGTGTGTATTAATCACTCAGGTGTATCTGACTCTTTGCGATCCTGTGGGCTGTAGCCCACCAGGCTCCTCTGTCCATGGGATTTCCCAGGCAGGAATACTGGAGTGGGTGTCCATGTCCTTCTCCAGGGGATCTTCCCAGTGCAGGGATCAAACCCATACCCCTTGTATTGGAAGCATGGTGTCTTAACCACGGGACTGCGTGGGATGTCCCCAGTAATTACATTGATGCATCTTATATAGATCTATTCAATAACACATTTTTGAAGAGTTTTTCAAAAGAGTAAAAGCTAGTATGTTAAATAGAAAAAAAATCAGGAAAACTTTAATGCTAAATTTAATACACAGCCTATGTAATATTTTCTTCATTTTTTCCTCAATACAGGGTCTATATAAAACCTGCCATTTTTCTATGAAGGGAAGATAAATGGTACATAATGAACATATTACCAGATTTTGAATCAGGCCTTAAAACTCTGGAGATCCCTCTAAAATTATACTGTATCTGTCATCTAGCTTTAAGCAGAGTTTAAACTATCAAACTTACTACTCATTAACCTCTGGAAAATCTGACATCTAAGGTCCTCTTTCATAAATATAGTTCATGTTGAAAGCACCTTATTCTGTTAATATTCCCTTAACTAGGCAATTTTCTAGCTAAGGTTAATTCAAAACTACTTTTTTTTCCTTGTTGCTAGAGTGGAAATTATTTTCATTTAAGTAGATTTTTTTGTTGTAAGAAGACACGGGTTAGAAGATGGGCAAGGTGGCATCCAATCAGGAAGTGTGTGTGTGTGTGTGTGTGTGTGTGTGCGCGCGCTCAGTCACTCAGTCTTGTCCGACTCTGTGACCCCATGGACTGTAGCCCACCAGGCTCCTCTATCCATGGGATTTCCTAGGCAAGACTATTGGAGTGGGCAGCCATTTCTTTCTCCAGGGGATCTTCCTGACCCAGGAATTGAACCCACATCTCCTGGATTGCAGGCAGATTCTTTACCATCTGAGCCACCTGGGAAACACTATCAGGAGGCTTACAAACCTTCATATTTTGACCCAGCAATTATGCTTCTGGGAATTTAAAGAAAGAGATACACACACACAAAAAATTACTCACAAGATTCTTCATTCTATTTTGACAGTAACATTAGTGACAATGTGAGAGTTATATAAATATTCACTCATAAATATTAATATGGCATTAAAATCATGGTTTTGAGAACTATTTAATGATATAAGAAAACACTCATCATGAAATGGTAAATAAAAATAAGATACAAAAACATTTACAGTTCGATTCCAATTCTAGGGTCTTCCCTGGTGGCTCCGACAGTAAAGAAACTGCCTGCAATGCAGGAGACCTGGGTTCCATCCCTGGGTTGGGGAGATCCCTTGGAGGAGAATATGGCAGCCCTCTCCACTATTTATGCCTGGAGAATCCCATGACAAAGGAGTCTGGTGGGCTCCAGTCCATGGGGTCGCAAAGCCAAGACATGACTGAGTGACTAACACTTTTACTTTTTCCAGTTCTACGGATGGATCAAACTGTCTCTGCAGTTCAACAAAAATACACAGAAATACTGAGAGTGAGTGGAGGGCATAGAGTGATTTAAATTTTCCTTTTTTATACCTGTCTAAATTTTTATAAGAAACATGTATTAGTTTTGTACTTATGAGAAACTATCAATATGGTTTTTAAGTGCACTCTAAATGATAACTAGCTATCTTTGCCATAGGGCTAGATGTCTGTGCTCGAAAAGACAGTAAAATGCCTGCATTTCTGTGAGGCTTACTCCCTGATTGCTGTGTGGTGCAGCCATGCACATGAAAAAGAGGGTCCGGGGTGTGCAGCGTAATTGGCAGTGGGTCTTTTGCTTCAGAGGAAGCAGATGTAGAAATTCGCCTCACATTCTCCCATTTTCCCCTCAATCTCAGCTTCTTTTTCAGTCCAATCTATTATCGGTCCAGATAATTTTTCAAGCCAGACATTGTCTTCTCAATATACTTGTAAATTTTACTTTGCAAACCAGAAATGTAGGTGTCAATTCTAGATACACAAAGATATCAAATATGAATATGCTGCTGGCTGAGGTGGGTCTTCATAGGCAATCTGATTGGATTTCGGTGTGTACTTCTAGAGCTTGAGAGACAATAAAAAAGGAAAAGACAGTCTCGCACAGACAAAAAGCACTGCATTACTATTATTAAACTTTCTTTAAATACTGAATGCAAGTCTAGTAATTACTAATCAAACACTGTTATTTTCAAGCAGTTATACCTTGGCCAAGCACTTGTTCCTTAGAGAGCTGAAATGGAATGGAGAGGGAAATATTAACTATCTCACTCACTGACACAAACTCAGACAAGTGCATTTATTCATTCTCTCTTCATCCGTCTGCTCCTTTGTTCTTTCAAACGATGCCCTTTGGCACCTATTGTGCACCAAACACCGAGGAGAGCGGGGAGGTGTCTCTGAAAAAGACACCATCGTCTTGCCATGGACCTCACAGTTTATGGGAGGATGGAACCGCACAGGCGCCTGTGACATGTGATACACTTACATGAGAGGTACTTACGATGAACTGTGCAAGTCCAGAAGAAAAAACATTTAGTTGTCTGGTAGCTAAGGTTTCCTGGCTAAAGAGGAGTTTGCTGAGCAGGAAAAAGGAAAGAGGGACAGAGCACAGAGCGGGTATGGACAGAGGGCTCAGCCTCAGTGCTGTGAAGACACAGGGTCTGCTGATGAAAATAGAGATGGTCGGGTAGGCATGGGCTGGGGGCCCTGGTAGGGGTGGGGGGATTTCAGTTGAGGAATGGGAGAATTAGGGAGGATCCCACATGCCTTGCTAAATATGACTGATATCTTCACAAAGTGCACCCCATAACTGCTGGATGCTACAGTTCTATTTTATCTATGTAGTCTGGAATAGCTAAATCTAACCCTCTATTAACAACTTCCTCCCTCCCACTTCCTCCTTCAGCAACTCATACAGTATACGAAAACATACCAGCATCACTCTGCAATAAATCTGCTGTGTTTAACTTATAAGCACAGATTTGCATGTAAACTGAACCAAAACAAGAAGGGAAGGAAGTGGCAGAAAAACGTGGCTTGCAGTTCCACTTACCCAAAGTGCTTGAAAAGCGTAGCTTGCAGTTCCAGTTACCCACAGTTGCAAAATGTGCTTTATGATAAAACTACTGTTCTGATTAATTTTAAGACTCAGGTATATCAATCAATGATAATTAGCAAGTAACCCATGAGTGTTTCGATCATCTTAGAGCTGTACAGCATAACTGAGGTCATATTGAAAAGACGGAGGCTTTATGGGGGCAATCCAGGAATATAAAGCCAGAAGGGGAATGGTCAGTGCTAGGGCTAAATCTCCAAGTTCATGGGGCAGGGTCTGACTGGTACACCATGATGTACAGTTGGAAGGCAAGCATTTCCTTGACAGATAGCAGATCAATGTGGTTTCCCCTTGTGTGGGATTATTGCCAATAAATAGCCACCGTGGGTTTTGATAAGCAAGCCTCCTTGGACCCAGCACCGCATGCTGTTATACAAGGTGCTTATGAATTGCCCCATCAGACAGCCCTGCTTCTGCAGCAGGTTGCATAGAACCAGGCTCAAATGTAACAGCCAACTCTTTCCTAGTTCCAGGGTGCTGGCTTCTGCCCCACAGTGGCCTCAGCTAAGCTATAAATACTCCAAAAGGCAGAGCCTGTGGCAGCTTCTGAAATGCTCTTTTCAGCTGGTGACCAAGAGGAGAATGATCATCCTGTTAACTATCAAAACCGATCCCCACGTCGCCGAGAGAAACCCTGAGCAACATTACGTAATGTCTAAATTTAAACTCTGTCTCCATTCCAAAGGCTCCCCATCGCCCCCTCCAGACCCACTTCTTTTCTTCCTTTCTCCCTTCTCACTCTTTGTGTGTATGAAGCTGGTCAAATGCATCATCTCTGTGACCCTGTCCTGGCCTCTGGCCTCCCTGCCTTTCCCCCTGCTTCACATGCTCAGGGCAGCTCTTTATGACAGGACTACAATTTCCTTCCTCACTGGCCCTTAATCTAAGGAGTTCAATTGAAAATGAGAACTAGCTGACTGAAGTAAGCAAAGGAGACAAATTAGTGAGACAATTCAGTGGACAATTAAGAATATTCAGATGGGTCAGCATGACATCACAGAAACTTGGATGGTGTAGACACAGCTAGCAAACACAAGGAAAATGGCTGTCTGAGGAGGCCTTATAAATAGCTGTGAAAAGAAGAGAAGTGAAAAGCAGAGGAGAAAAGGAAAGATATAAGCATCTGAATGCAGAGTTCCAAAGAATAGCAAGAAGAGATAAGAAAGCCTTCCTCAGCAATCAATGCAAAGAAATAGAGGAAAACAACAGAATGGGAAAGACTAGAGATCTCTTCAACAAAATTAGAGATACCAAGGGAACATTTCATGTAAAGATGGGTTCAATAAAGGACAGAAATGGTATGGACCTAACAGACGTAGAAGATATTAAGAAGGGGTAGCAAGAATACACAGGAGACCTGTACAAAAAAGATCTTCACGACCCAGATAATTATGATGGTGTGATCATTCACCTAAAGCCAGACATCCTGGAATGTGAAGTCAAGTGGGGCTTAGGAAGCATCACTATGAACAAAGCTAGTGGAGGTGATGGAATTCCAGTTGAGCTATTTCAAATCCTGGAAGATGATGCTGTGAAAGTGTTGTACTCAATATGCCAGCAAATTTGGAAAACTCAGCAGTGGCCACAGGACTGGAAAAGGTCAGTTTTCATTCCAATCCCAAAGAAAGGCAATGCCAAAGAATGCTCAAACTACCACACAACTGCACTCATCTCACACGCTAGTAAAGTAATGTTTAAATTCTCCAAGCCAGGCTTCAGCAATATGTGAACCATGAACTTCCAGATGTTCAAGCTGGTTTTAGAAAAGGCAGAGGAACCAGAGATCAGATTGCCTACATCTGCTGGATCACCAAAAAAGCAAGAGGGTTCCAGAAAAACATCTATTTCTGCTTTCTTGCCTATGCCAAAGCCTTTGACTGTGTGGATCACAATAAACTGTGGAAAATTCTTCAAGAGATGGGGATACCAGACCACCTGACCTGCCTCTTGAGAAACCTATATGTAGGTCAGGAAGCAACAGTTACAACTGGACATGGAACAACAAACTGGTTCCAAATAGGAAAAGGAGTATGTCAAGGCTGCATATTGTCACCCTACTTATTTAACTTATATGCAGAGTACATCATGAGAAACACTGTGCTGGAAGAAGCACAAGCTAGAATCAAGATTGCCGGGAGAAATATCAATAACCTCAGATATGCAGATGACACCACCCTTATGGCAGAAAGTGAAGAGGAACTAAAAAGCCTCTTGTTGAAAGTGAAAGTGGAGAGTGAAAAAGTTGGTTTAAAGTTCAACATTCAGAAAACAAAGATCATGGCATCTGATCCCATCACTTCACGGCAAATAGATGGGGAAACAGTGGAAACAGTGTCAGTGTCTGGGGGCTCCAAAATCACTGCAGATGGTGATTGCAGTCATGAAATTAAAAGACGTTTACTCCTTGGAAGGAAAGTTATGACCAACCTAGATAGCATATTGAAAACAGAGACATTACTTTGCCAACAAAGGTCCATCTAGTCAAGGCTATGGTTTTTCCAATGGTCATGTATGGATCTGAGAGTTGGACTGTGAAGGAAGCTCAGTGCCGAAGAATTGATGCTTTTGAACTGTGGCGTTGGAGAAGACTCTTGAGAGTCCCTTGGACTGCAAGGAGATCCAACCAGGCCATTCTGAAGGAGATCAATCCTGGGTGTTCTTTGGAAGGACTGATGCTGAAGCTGAAACTCCAATACTTTGTCTACCTCATGCGAAGAGCTGACTCATTGGAAAAGACTCTGATGCTGGGAGGGCTTGGGGGCAGGAGGAGAAGGGGACGACAGAGAATGAGATGGCTGGATGGCATCACCGACTCGATGGACACGAGGCTGAGTGAACTCTGGGAGTTGGTGATGGACAGGGAGCCCTGGCATGCTGCAATTCATTGGGTGGCAAAGAGTCGGACACGACTGAGCAACTGAACTGAACATAACTGAGATCCAAGACAAGGGACACAGCCTATTATTCAACTAATTTAATTATGAACTTTTTCTCAGCAAAAACTAAATAGGGCTCTGTCTTAGGGGGGACAAAAGTTAAATAGATTCCTGACCAGTTTCTTTTGACTGCCATCTAGTTAAGCCACAGGAGTATTCATCTTATTTGTACTTGTGTCACCAACATTACCTGCATTCTCAAGAATTTAAGTGTTAATAATAGGAAAGAAAAATCTCTGAGCAGGAAAGCCCATTCACTGCTAAGGACTCTTTTCTAGGTCAAAGCCAAGGCTATGTATCAGCTTTGAGAACTAACTCACCAACTTTAATGCAGCTGCACATAATTTTAATTTTCCTGGTTTGGGTTTTGATTGCGAAAAGAAATAAAGAAAAAATTTTCATTATTTCAAAGACACTATAAATTATAATCTTCTGAAAGTGAAAGTAGCTTAGTCGTGCCCAACTCTTTGCAACATCATGGACTATACAGTCTGTGGAATTCTCCAGGCCAGAATGCTGGAGTGGGAAGCCTTTCCCTTCTCCAGGGGATCTTCCCAACTCAGAGACTGAACCAGGTCTCCCGCATTGCAGGTGGATTCTTTATCAGCTGAACCACCAGGGAAGCCCAAGAATACTGGAATGTGTAGCCTATCCCTTCTCCAGCGGGTATTCCTGACCCAGGAATCAAACTGGAGTCCTTTGCATTGCAGACAGATTCTTTACCAACTGAGCTATGAGGGAAGCCCGTATATATATAATCCTCTAGATAATTAAATTGGATAGAATTCAGCATGGTTTGTTGGGGCAGGGTTAGGGGTGGTTCAAGACAGAATTTAAGACTTTCACTTTGTCATATATTTTACATTCTTTGACCTGGTGGTTTAACTGTGACTTAAATGAGAAAGTGTCACATTACATTCCAGGACTAGACACGAGACATTCTTCTTACCAAGGAGACAGAGATCCTCAGTCCCTGGTCAAGCTAAGCTCTGGTCATTCTTAAGAAAAAGAAGCTATGTACCTCTGTGCAATGTTTTCTTCTCAAACCCAAACCTTTTAAAATACATACATCAGAGCTCTTGTACTTAAGAAACCACGTGTTTGTGCACTAGTGCTCGTAACTACTGTTACGTGGACCAGTGCGCCTGGAATGTCCCTCCTCCCTTTTCAGTAGGTTAGAGAAACCAGGAACGAGAACCCAAGGCCACCAGAAGTCCCAACCCTTGTCCCTTCCCCCTACAGCCCTGTCCTGCAGAGTCAATCACAGCTAGGACTCCACAAAGGTCAAAAGTCTTGGTTCACAGATACAGTGGCTTTAATTTTCCTGGTTTATGTCATTCATCTGGTTATAGTCCCCTCTTTGGGCACAGCTTCATATTTATGCCACAGCTTCATAATTATGGAATTATAGAATAAACAAGATAGGAGCAAAGTACCAAAGCCTGAAGAATTTGTAGTTTTACTTCTTGCCCACCACTGGTCATGTGTTGACCTGCCATCGCATGTTCCAGAGATTCTTCCAAAGTCTAGATGTCAATGCTCTAGGAAAGACTATGGTTCTAGCCAAGTACACTGGTTGAGAAGAATGAGGAAGGGATAAGCAGTCTCCTGCCTCCCGCCTCTTCAGAACAGAAGTTTCACAACAATAGGCAAAGCCCCTCCATCCTGCATCACCACATCCAGGACTTGCCAAAGTCATACCTCCTGCTTTTGATATTCTGGAATTAATTCAGTTTGTCATTGAAGAGTCTAGAGACTCCGTAAAGCATGAAAATTAAATCTGAATCATGAGCTTCAGCATAAAACAGGATGTTCCTCATAATTAAAAGAAAAAAAGAGGGTATTAGATCTCTTCCCTCCAGGTCTTTAAAAATCGAGGAGAAATGCCTCCCTTTCAGTGTTCTCTGCTCATGCTTGAAGCTGGTCTAGCCAACTTCTCCAAACTCCTACTTACGGGATTTTAAGCAATCGGATGGGGTGCTTTGTTTGGTTATTTTATGATCAGAATTTTTTTTTTTCAAATAAAGCTTGTCTCTTCTAATGAAAACAGATGTTAATTGAAGCTGTAAGATATAAAATGAAACAGATGTAAATTGATTTTCTTATATATCTGTTCCACATTCACTGGGACATACGCTGAAAAATAGATGTTTGGATTTAAAGATGCCTAGAATCCACTTTAATGATACTCATGAATATATTTAATGCTGGCACCTATCAAATTGTCTTGCCCTTGACTTCGGGAAAGTGCTTGGGGTTATTTTCCAAGATAGCATTTGGTTGTGTGGAATATAGCGGCTTCTCCTTCTATGCGATGATTCTCTCTAAACGTGCGACAACTTCTAACCCAGAGGCACATGCGAAGTGTTGGCCTTCTTCCCCTGGTCAGCATCTCACTACCCATTTCCTATCTTTTCCTCAACTCTCTCCTTTAGAAACTAATAAGCAAAGACCATCACTGAGGATATTTGAGGTTCTCAACCCAAAAAAAAGAGAAAAATTATTTTAAGCCTGCTTTACATTATCTTTTTAAATTTTATTTTATTATTGGAGTATAATTGCTTTACGAGGTTGTGTTAGTTTCTGCTAATAAAGTGAATCAGCTGAACCACTGGGGAACTTTGCTAAGTTACAGAGGTGTTTTAGGAGGGCTCCCAGGGGAAGTCTGGCTTTTCCTCGGGAATTTCAGTCCTTTTTTCAAAGCAAGTGAGGAATGCAAATTCCAGACTCCTGCTGCTGCTAAGTTGCTTCAGTTGTGTCCAACTCTGTGCGACCCCATAGACAGCAGCCCACCAGGCTCCCCTGTCCCTGGGATTCTCCAGGCAAGAACACTGGAGTGGGTTGCCATTTCCTTCTCCAATGCATGAAAGTGAAAAGTGAAAGTGAAGTTGCTCAGTCATGTCCAATTTAGTGACCCCATGGACTGCAGCCTATCAGGCTCCTCCATCCATGGGGTTTTCCAGGCAAGAGTACTGGAGTGGGGTGCCATTGCCTTCTCCATTCCAGACTCCTAGACCACTCAAAATCAAATCACTTTGCAGAACATAAGAGGTACATCAAAAACACTGTCACCTTAGATCACATTTCATGCTTGTGGTGGCTCAGGTTACAATGTCCTTCCATTGTTCACATTCCCAAAACATCAGCTTTATTTCACAGCTTACCCAGACAATAAAAATAAACCTAAGATAATATTTATACATTACCAACTAAGCCTAAAACTCCGTCCCCCCAAAATCTAAATTAGTGACAACGCCTTTGTTTCACAAATAGACCTGCTTCCAATAATGAAACTATAAAAACTCCACCAGACCACTGGAGTGGACCCATCAGCCAAATTGAAGGCATCCTGATCTACAGCTGACAAGGTTTATGGGATGAAAATATATAAATAGATGGCCCTGTTCTTAAGGACTTCACAAGGCAAATGTACCTTCACAGGCATACATGTAATTAAAAGTGTTTGTTTTAAAATCCAGACTAAATATGTTCCAGGTTCTTAAACAGCAAACACAACATCTTAAGTCAAAGTGCCTATCTATCACAACTAACTGAACGGTTGCTAAAATATCATGATCATTTTAAAGAGCTGCAGATGCTACCTCACATTTTATATAATCCATCAGCCAACAAAACAGTTACTGAACACTGTCTTGCTGCTGTTATTTTTTAGTCCCTAAGTCGTGTCCAAATCCTTTGTCATCCCCTCGACTGTAGCCCCTCCAGGCTCCTCTGTCCATGGGATTTCCCAGAAAAGAATACTGGAGTGGTTTGCCACTTCCTACTCCAGGGAATCTTCCTGACCCGGGGATAGAACCCGAGTCTTCTGCACTGCAGGCAGATTCTTTACCACTGAGCCACCTGGGGAGTCTAAATGCTCTATACAAGCCCCAGATTATGCCAAATATTGCTGGGTGAAGGGGCCCGGTTCTCAGATAGATCGCAAACACAAGAGCCAATAATTCTTTTAGGGAAATTACATTGTTAAAATGTTATGGTAATTTTAGTACCGGCGACTTTAAATAAATCTGTTCAGAAAAATGAGGAATCAGTATATTCCGCCTGCAGTATGAAGAGCAGCTTCATGGACAAAACGGGGTGTCTTTGAGCCTTAAAGGGAAGAAGGAAGTGAGAGGGCTGGGGGTAGAGAGCATGAGGGGTCGATTTCAAAAACAGTCACAGGAATGGGTGAAATATTCTTATTACTATTAGTTAATATTTATTGTTTAGCCACACCAGTCTAAGCTGCAGCATGTGAATTCTTGGCTGCAGCATGTGTTCAGTTGCTCAGTCGTGTCCAACTCTGAGGTTGAGAACAGAGTGGGTCGCCATTCCCTCCTGCAGGGGATCTTCTCGACCCAGGGATGGAACCCAGGTCTCCCACATTGCAGGCAGGTTCTTTACCATCTGAACCACCAAGGAAGACCCGATTATATATTAAACAAGCAAAATCAGCCGCTACTTCTTAATACAAATAATACCATTACGTGTGCCCTCTACACTAGACATTATTCTTTCATTCTAAGATCGAGTCTTCACTTTTCTACAGTTTCCTGTGAAGTGTCTGTGCCTGTTACCATCCAGTTTTGGATTATTATTTATTCAGATTTTTTAAAAAATTTTGTTTCTAATTACATCATAATCCATTAAAGTACTTGAGAAAACATGTTATTTTTCTGATTTCTCTTTAACTTAATTGAACACCTTCATTGGAGTAGGTGCTCAAAATATAATTTGATTGGATAACAATGGACGATGGACATCATCACCTTAAAGGTAAAATTTAAGATGCCTTGACAGAGATTAAGAAGCGTGGAAGGAATTCCAGAAGTTCTCTTGTTTATCTTCTTCTTCCCCTTTCTCTCTCTACCTACTCACCATCCAATGTCACCAAATTTCTTTAGACGTTAGATAAATCTGACCTTTTTCTAGCAGATTCTCTGGATATCTTTGCAGGAATTGACATGAGAATCTAGTGTTAAAGATCTCTAAATAAAATGTTCTCATGGTAAGTTCAGCTCCAGGATTTAAACACCGTAGTTCTCAGAAATGTCTAGCTTCATCTTTTCTTCTGTGTTTAAGGCCACTTATAACTGTAACACACAGGAGAAGCCCAGGAGTATTGTTTAAAACTATTTTAGGAGCTCGAATTGTTTAAACTTTAGCTGAAAGGATTTAATAGGCTTTCTCGTTTCTTCATATAACTACCATTGTAAAGCCTTCATCTCTAATTAAAGAAACACAATTAATTTGTTAAAACACACTGGATTTACCCACTAAAAGGAAAAACTGCAATCCGTTTAATATCAGGGAACAAAAATCATGAAGACCTATGGAAGTGAATTATTCCAGTTATTATTAAGTAGCAAACTTTCTGATAACATGCCCAGCATAGGCTTTTAGACTGTTCTTAGAAGCATGACTTTTATATTAAACATACTACCCCACATACTACCCACTTGCTCAAAATGCTTAAACACATAACACTTTGCTCCTATGAGAAAGAAAATTAAAACTTATGGACTTTATTTTAAAGGCACAGGTTTACAGAAAGCCTTAGACCAGTAGTTAACCAGAGGAAATCCTTGATGGGTAAGTCATTTATCTCCAATCTGTAAGGGATGGGCCAATGAATATTTAGAAATTTTAGATTGTTCTGTCTGAAGGAAGGAAGGAACATCTTCCAATCCCAAACAAATTATCTACCGACTCCAGGCACATCCAATAATTATGCGCCAACTCTAAAATAAGTATGTAATCATACTGTGATTTGTTTGCAGTAAAAGCAAACTCTTGAGCATGTTGAGAGAAAAATCTAGACCAAAAAAAAAAGATGTATATCCAATCTCTTCTTTGAGGAGGCTTCCCATCTCTTAAGACAGGTGGGAATGAGCAGACAACAGGCAGTAAGTGCATGAGTAGCCCTGCCCAGCAGGCCTGGCATCAGAGAGGTATCCAAGAAGAGTGTGCCCAGATCCCTTGTCTGGCTCAACCAGCACATTTCCTTCACCTTGACTCTAAGCTTGCAAAAGAGTCCCCCAAAAATCTAAAGCTGATGCTGTGAGCATAGTGGGATCCATGGCAAACCTCAGCTGTGGCTTCACTCCCGTTCTTTGACAACTCAATTGCCCTTGGCTTCCCTTCACCAGCTCGTTTACACATGGCGGCCACAGAAAGTCATGCTGTCATTAGACAGTGCTGCTTGTTCTCAACTGAAGCAGAACAGTTAACATTACAGGTAGAGAAAGACTGAAGCTGTTGGTTCAGATAAGGTTTTTGGAAGATTTGCAAATTTCATTATTCCTACTCATTATTCACAAAATACTGAACAAATATTTATTGCTAGCTACTATGTAACAACTTTTATCAAATACAGAAACATTATAATGTAAGAGAGAGCATGAGATTTAGATTAGTGTTTTTCAAATTGTGCATCATAATTGATTTGCATAATCAATTAAGTACTTCATTATCATCATAAAAAAGGATATATTCTATTCCACGTATATTTATAATGGGGCTTCCCTGGTTTTAGAAAAGGCAGAGGAACCAGAGATCAAATTGCCAACATCCGCTGGATCATTAAAAAAGCAAGAGAGTTCCAGAAAAACATCTATTTCTGTTTTATTGACTATGCCAAAGCCTTTGACTGTGTGGTTCACAATAAACTGTGGAAAATTCTGAAAGAGATGGGAATCCCAGAGCACCTGACCTACCACTTGAGAAACTTATATGCAGGTCAGGAAGCAACAGTTAGAACTGGACATAGAACAACAGACTGGTTCCAAATAGGAAAAGGAGTACGTCAAGGCTGTATATTGTCACCCTGCTTATTTAACTTATATTCAGAATACATCATGAGTACATGAGTACATCATCAGTATGCTGGGCTGGAAGAAGCACAAGCTGGAATCAAGATTGCCAGGAGAAATATCAATAACCTCAGATATGCAGATGATACCACCCTTATGGCAGAAAGTGAAGAGGAACTAAAAAGCCTCTTGATGAAAGTGAAAGTGGAGAGTGAAAAAGTTGGCTTAAAGCTCAACATTCAGAAAATGAAGATCATGGCATCTGATCCCATCACTTCATGGCAAATAGATGGGGAAACGGTGGAAACAGTGTCAGACTTTATTTTTGGGGGCTCCAAAATCACTGCAGATGGTGACTGCAGCCATGAAATTAAAAGACACTTACTCCTTGGAAGGAAGGTTATGACCAACCTAGATAGCATATTCAAAAGCAGAGACATTACTTTGCCAACAAAGGTTCGTCTAGTCAAGGCTATGGTTTTTCCAGTGGTCATGTATGGATGTGAGGGTTGGACTGTGAAGAAAGCTGAGCACCGAAGAATTGAGCACTTTTGAACTATGGTGTTGGAGAACTCTTGAGAGTCCCTTGGACTGCAAAGAGATCCAACCAGTCCATTCTGGAGATCAGCCCTGGGATTTCTTTGGAGGGAATGATGCTAAAGCTGAAACTCCAGTACTTTGGCCACCTGATGCGAAGAGTTGACTCATTGGAAAAGACTCTGATGCTGGGAGGGATTGGGGGCAGGAGGAGAAGGGGATAACAGAGAATGAGATGGCTGGATGGCATCACTGACTCGATGGACATGAGTCTGAGTGAACTTCAGGAGTTAGTGATGGATAGGAAGGCCTGGAATCCTGCGATTCATGGGGTCACAAAGAGTTGGACACAACTGAGTGACTGAACTGAACTGAACTGAACTGGTGGCTCAGACAGTAAAGAATGCATCTGCAATGCAGGAGACTCGGATTTGATACCTGGGTTGGGAAGATCCCCTGGAGAAGGGAATGGCAACCCACTTCAGTATTCTTGCCTGGGAAATCCTATGGACAGAGAAACCTGGAGGGCTACAGTTCATGGGGTCCCAAAGAGTTGGACACAACTGAGCAACTAACAACACACACACACAATATATCCTAGTCCATGCACATGTGTGTATACGGTTTGCATCACACAAAGTAAATGTGACCATCATTTCATGAAATTTTCATTTCTAATTTACATGAATACATATATAGATACATGTAGATACACATGCATATATATAGAGAGATATATTAGACACATATCTGTATTTATCATGGCTATCTGTACTGAGTCACAATCTAAAATGTATTTTTTACTATGCACATTGTAAAAATTGAAAGAAAGAAAGACCATTCAAGATCCCTGCCACTAGGGTCCAAATAGCAGTTTCTCCACCTACTAGCTCCGTGCCTTCCAAGTTCTGTGTAGCTGGTACTCTCCATCTGCTAACTAGGGCTTGGCTTGTGAGAATTCCGATAAACCACCTGCAGTGCTCAATGCGGTACATATATATATGCTCTTTTAACAAAGGGAGTGAGATGATTTCACAAAGCTTCTTCATTTGGTACAAGAGCTTGCTGAGACAGGGTTACAGATGTAATTACCCAACTTACAAATGAAGAAAGTAAGGCTCAAAGACTGTAATCCCCTCCAAGTCAGGCCTTGGCCGATGAAGAGCAGTGAGAAAGCAGAATGCAGGTCTGTGATGTTCCATTACACCCCACTGCCTCTTTGCCAAGAAGACTACTCTACTGGAGGTTTGATAGCTGAATGAATGACCGAACAAGTGTAGATAACATTAGTTCAACTGTCTTTGTCTTCCTTTTAGTCTGTCCTTTCACAGGCTTTACCTGAAAGGAGTTATTTGCATGTGAATGTATTGACCTTTTAAAATCTTACTTTACTTTCAGAGTGCAAACTGGCTATTGTCATCTATCTAAACGTACACAAATAGCTTTGCATAATTTCAGAAATATCTTTGAATAAATATAACTAATTTTAAAAGAAGGCAAAGAAATGTCCCATTCCAAATAGCCATCCATCAAGCTTGCCTGGAAAACCCATGGACGGAGGAGCCTGGAAGGCTGCAGTCCATGGGGTCACTGAGGGTCGGACACGACTGAGTGACTTTACTTTCACTTTTCACTTTCATGCCTTGAAGTAGGAAATGGCAACCCACTCCAATGTTCTTGCCTGAAGAATCCCAGGGACAGGGGAGCCTGGTGGGCTGCCGTCTATGGGGTCGCACAGAGTCGGACATGACTGAAGTGACTTAGCAGCAAGCAGTGTTCACCGACTTTCTCTGCTAGAATTTGGGTAAACTGATCTGGACAGTTCAGTTCATCTGGGCAGCTCTTATTTGGGCAAAATTTTTATTGTATAATTGATACTGATATGTTTTAACAGTGTGGGGAAAGTATTTTTTCCCTAATCAGTTGTTTTCAAAAGTCTTTCACTTTTCAAATTTAGTAATTGAATAAACCTATTTTCTAAATTGATTTTAAGAGAAAAAAAAATCTATCTGGCAGGAAAATTTTTCTAAAACATCTAAAAAGTTGAATTTCTGAGTCTCAGGTCTCTACGGCTATTGTGGACTTTCTCACTTTCCAAGCAATCCATAACTGAACAGGCTCCAACAATTTTAACGTGGCTGCCTCTCTCAGAATGTCAAAATATCTCTTATAAATCTTCATCTCCATTATTTGTGCTTAAATATTCAGACAAAATTAAGAGCAACATAATTCCCTCTATCCATCTCTTCTTGTTAATTGATGACAGTTGCTGGGTGAGCAAACACCATCCATTATGTATCAAAATATCTCATTCAAGACTTTGACAACTTGGGCAAGTTAAGTACATTCTCAGTTTCCCTATGCCCTGGGGTGTTCACTTATTATACAGTCATCTTCAGCATCAGCTGCTACAAGAATCAGTCACTCTGCTTAGTCACAGACCCAGGTACCTCAGCGCATGGTCTCTATTCATGAACTGTTCTTTCACCCTCATCCATTACGTTAGCTGCTGAACCACATCACCACGGATAACACATTTAGGTCCTATAGAAGGGAATTTGGTGAATTGAATGGGAGCTGCATGTATGGGTCATGAACAGGTTCCTGCCTTGTGCCCGGAAGCCTGTTTATCCACTTGCTTCTGTGCAGGTGAAACACGTGCCCCCAGGTCTCCACGTGGGAGTTTAGTAAGTTGTACCTTCACCCTAGCACTTAACCCTTTACCCTTTAAAAAAACTTGGACATCCCTGGTGGCACAGTGGGCAAGAATCTGTCTGCCAATGCAGGGGACACCAGTTCGATCCCTGGTCTGGGAAGATTCCACATGCCAAGGAGCAACTAAGCCCATGCTGCCCAAAGACTGAAGCCTGAGTGCCTAGAGCCTGTGCTTCTCAACTAGAGAAGCCACTGCAATGAGAAACTCGCACAGCAAGAGAGTTCACTGCACCCCCAGTTGACTGCAACTAGAGAAAAATCCATGCAGAGCAGTGAAAACCCAGTACAACCAAAACTAAGTAAAAATAATTCTTTTAAAGGATCTCTTGCCTACCCCATCCTCTCCTTCTCCGTAAATCTGTGGCTATTTTCTGATAACCATTCTTGTTATTATGACTATGTATTTGAAGAAATGGAAGGAACAAGGCAGACAAGCTCTTTTTTTTTCCTGTTCAGGCTACATGAACCTCTCTCTTCCATCCCTCCCAAATGTGCTCCACCCCCCAAACGTGTCCAAACATGAGTACCTTCCAAGGTCCGGGCTGGTCACAGAGTCGCTTCTCATCCATAGGCTGAACCTCACCCAGGCAGGACCAAGCCTGACCGATGATCAGATATTTCCGGCCATCCTCACCCATCTTCGATGGCTCTAGTTCAAGTTGCACACCTGAGCACCCCAGTTTGGGGAATTGGACACCTGCCTTTCTCCTGAGCCTCCATCTCTTCCCTCTTCCTTTTACTACACTTCTGTTCTGATAACATACTGCATATGCCCGCCCTCCCATCTTACCCTTGAATCTGCCCACTCAAGGGCTCCTCTTGTGGCAGGCGCTGTCTACTACCACTAAGCTCCTTGAAGTGAATGGCCTGAACCCCCAGTTTCTGACAGCTGGTTCTAGCACAGAGGTTAATAACATGTCCCTAGAGTCAGGTACTCCTGGATCAGAAGTTTCACTTTGCTTATTGATGAAATGACCTTGGACAAGCCTTCAACTTATCTCTTTATAAAATGAGCAAGTGACAGCTTATATCATAGGGGTGATGAGAATGAAAGATCATTTATGCAAAGCACAGTTACCAGCACTTGTTAAAGGCATGTTCTTAGCCCCTGCCACCATGCTTTGCCCGTCCGTGAGGATGCCCAGCTGCTTGGACAGTCACACTGCCAACTCATGACATGGTAGAGTCATACACTTAGTTCCCGTGCTTTAGCTCCTGGATGAACCCACTCTGCTGTGTTCTGCCAAGGCAGAAACAGGATCACTTTCTCTCTAGAATGACTTTCCTGAAGCCACACAGAAGCCAAGCATTAACAGCACTCAGCCTGCAACTAATATCAGGAAGACGCTGGGAAATTTTTACAAACATCCTTTTGAAAAGCATACTAATCAAGCATATAAGATATTTAACTCAACCACATTCACGGGAAGCAGAAATGAGATATCTGATGCAGCTGAAGTGGTCCAGGCTTCAAGGCAAGAAGACTCTCATCTTGAAAGACGAAAGGAGCTGTATCTTGAAAGAAAAGATAAGATGAAAAAGGAAGGATTTCCCATTATACAAGTAATTAGAAGATGTGTGCTCCACTTTGTAGCAAGGTGATTATACAAATGTTACTACTATGTTCAAAGAACTTAGAGAAAGCTTGTTAGAACATGCTCAGAAGAAGAAGGATGTTGGGGAAATGATTTTAAACAGGAAAAATAAATGCCCTTCAGTTTTTGTTTGTTTTCTTTTATTTCACTTTTGAGGATCTCAAAAGCAGTGCTTCTGGAGTTTAATATGCATACACATCACCTGGGGATCTTGTTAAACTGTGAACTCTGAGTCTAATCCTTTAGGTTTACGGCCCAAGAGTCTACGTTTCTCTAACAAGCAGGTAAGGACTGAACTTTGAGGATCAAGGTCCAGGGTACTGACGGGGCAACAAAAGGAAACTACACATCAGCCCACTACATCCAGATTGTCAAGGGTTCAACTTTAACTTGGGCAAACTCCGAGACATGGTGAGGGACAGAGAGGCCTGGCATGCTGCAGTCCATGGGGTGGCATAATCAGACACAACTTAGCAACTAAACAACCTCACCTGCCCCTGCCAAGCAGCCTGTGTGTTCTGCACACGCTCACACACACACACACACACACACACACAGCACAAGTTACATAAATTCTCACAGATAATGGGAGTCTGGTCATCTGGGCCTTCATGCCTCAGGGGATTAAAGTCTAGAAACAACACCCAAGGCAAGACCACAGGCAATATACACAGACAGGGCCAACTGCGGCCCAGTACAACGGGCTCATGTGAGGCAACTAGAGAGAAACTGGGGCACCTCCAGCCTAGGTGTCCACTCCCACTCACTCCACTCCAGGTAACAAGGCCTCTGTGTGAGGCTGTGTCCCTCCTGGCACAGGGCCCCCGTGTCAGTGCGCTGGTTGGTCACCTGCACCACTGACTCCCATCCAGCAGGGCGCTGCCACCAGCGAGCATGCAGTGTGTGCAGGACCGGAGTGACCCCCTTCGCATTGTCTTCACATCACTGACCCCAGCCTCCCATACTTCCAGGGGGCTTCCTCAAACACCCACAATGCAGTTGTCCCCCAGGTTCATGAGATGGGGGAGCCCCGGGCTATTTCAGTTCCCTGTAGTTGCAGCATTAGGGCTCATAGCTGTGGCTCATGGGCTCAGTTGCTGCATGACACGTGGGGTCTTCCCAGAGTAGGAACAGAACCTGCGTTCCCTGCACTGGCATATGGACTCCCAACTACCAGATCATCAGGGAAGTCCAGTAAAACCAGTCTTACTCACATGACCAGTGATCAGGCACCTTGTCCTCAATCTAAGGAACATTTTGCAGTCAAGTAGCAGGTGAAGATCCCCATGAAAATGAAAGTCAATGTGTTAGTCTCTCAGTCGTGTCTGAACTTTTGTGACCCCATGGAGTGTATAGCCTGCCAGGCTCTCAGTCCATGGAATTTTCCAGGCAAGAATACTGGAGTGCATTCCCTTCTTCAGGTGATCTTCCCAACCCAGGGATCTAACCTGGATCTCCTGCATTACAGGCAGATTCTTTACCATCTGAGCCACCAGGGAAGCCCCAAGCTCCGCATAGTCAAGGCCGCATCATTGTAGTCAGTGAAGAGAAGGGTTCATAAAGTGACACCGTCCTTTAACTCCGCCTCACATCGAGTGGACATGCAGCCGGAGGGAGCAGCCATTATGCCTTCTGGCACCAGACTTGCCAGAGGGTTTGAGAGAATTATTTTATAGGAATTTACCCAGAGGGGAGAAGTCCCTTGAGGCCATCACTTCTTTATCCTGGAAAATTCTTTTCTTGACTCACAATATGGGCTCTCAGAATATAATATGAGTAACCAGCCTTGTAACTAGGAAGAAAAAAATATATTTTTTTTTCCTTTAAAAGAGATCTTTGAGTTACATTTCCATTTTCAAAACAGATATTCATTTTTTCTTAAGATTTTGCTGAGAAATATTTTTTCTTGCTGCAAGGTCATTATTTCCCTATTTTGATTCAATAATCTTGTGAGGTGACTGGAATATAGGATGCTTGTAGAAGCTTCCAGTATGCCTGGGGTTGGTTCCTTGTCCATCATGACATGTGAAATGATCCTATAAACAAAAGTTTGGAGTACATTGCCCTCAAATCCCAATTCTTAAACCACCCTTGTGGCTAAGCACCTGTGTTTCAGCATCCTGAACAATCATGTCACTGTGTGAATCCTGCGTGGGGCCATTTTGATCTGTGGTGCTATTCCTTTTATGGAAAGATTTTTTTTTTTTTAACCATAAAACTTCTCCCCAAAGAGAAATCGGTAATCTCTTTTTTGCACAGTTCAAACATAAAGAACAAAAATATCAGGGATCGCTGTATGTTTGGTTTGTCAGTAGAGAAAACCTCCCGGACCGTATTACTAGCTTTTTTCTTTTCTTTCCAATTTGATAAGATTTCAGTGAGCTGAAAGTATATACAGTCATCAAGATCAGACTCAAAAGTCAGTTGCTCTGATTTGCTTACAGTGAGCAAGTTACCTTCTTAAAATGAAGCTAGTTAATCACCTCTGCCAAAGCTTGCCTCAAAGGGAGACTTGACCAAATCTTTTCCCAAAGAAGTGGGAATGAATATTCTTGGCTGAAGCACAGTCAAGGCTGGCTTCATAGCCTCTCTGTCTCCGGGTTCCACTTACAGAGAATGCTTAGGCTTCCATGTGCAAAACTGTAAGGAGGAACACTCCAGAGGAACACTAACTCTGCTTTAAGGCTCAGACACCCAAGCTGAAGTGATGGGCATCCATAGGTTTTAACACTTCTTTTCAGGGTATGCTTCTTGCCTCATTACAGAATGGTTGAAAAGAAATCCTGAGTCTGTCAACCAGTTTCTTGCATTCTTCTGTGTTCCCAGCACACTCCATGCAACCTGCCACTGGGGAATTCATGATGCATTGTTATGATTGGTTTTCTAGCCTGTTTATCCAACTGGATCAAATTTCTTTGAGCCTGAGAAACTGCATCCTATTCATCTCTGAATCTTCTTTTACATTTTTTAAAGGATTCCCGTTAAGGTTTTTTGAAAATAAGAAGCTGTTATTTGGGTATATACATTTCAAGGAAAATAAGAAGCTGTTACTTGGGTAAGGACCATCTTATTTTGAAAATAAGAAGCTGTTACTTGGGTATATACATTTCAAGCTGTTACTTGGGTATATACATTTCAAGGACATACATATCATCAACATCAAAGTATGCCTGAATTCTGTAATTGCAGGTTAATTTGATGAAGCACTTAATTGATATATGTTATTTCACTAAATAAATACGTGTCTAAAAAGTAACATTTTATGATATTCCAATGAGGAGACCCAAAAGCAAATTTAGCTTTAATTTACAGTATGTTTCAGCAGTCAAATAGTTTGAACTGAAAATCTAATGGAATCTTTTTACAGAACTCCTCTTGATTTTGATTGATTGGTTTATTTATTTATTAATATATGCCTGTGTTCTCTGCTCCATCCTCCACCTCTACCATCTAGTTCCCAAAACACAATTTTACTTTTGAAATGTATCAGTTGACTGCACTCCAGCCAGTTTAAGACATGAAAGATTTATTACAAGGTGTTAGACAACGTGAAGAATGTCTGCAGTCATCAAGGAAGGGTCAGGATGCCCCACAGTCAGGAGCATCAGCTGGAAGACAACTGTCCACATCTGAGACATCACTCCCAGCATCTTTGTGTCGCCACCACCCACCGCTCAGCAGTTAGGACCACAAGACCAGGCGCCACAAGCTCTATAGTTTCCCAGAAAAACAAAACACTTCCTGGCACACAGCCATTGCCTTCCCTTGCTCACATCATCATTTCAAGTTACCACAGATGCAACTTTTTGGGCAGAATCAGGTTCTCTAGCTGCATGAGAGGATTGAAAATATTCCCTTCCTTGGTCCCTGCCCATCTCCTCACTTTCTTTTAAGCTTTCTAGTTTCTTTCACATAAGACTCACTAGAAGGGAGCTAGAGCATGCATTTTATACTGTTGTTTAGTCCCTAAGTTGTGTCTGGCTCTTTGTGACCTTATGGACTGCCAGGCTCCTCTTGTCCATGGGATTTTTCCAGGCAAGAATACTGGAGTGGATTGCCATGACCTCCTCCAGGGCATCTTCCTGACCCAAGGATAGAACCTGTGTCTCCTGCACTGCAAGCGGGTTCTTTACCACTGAGCCACCAGGGAAGGCCCTGGGTATTTGATGAGCCAAATTGAAATATCAGCTACATACACAAAAGAATGGAAAAGCATCTCACTTTTCTATGTGAGGACTACAGAAGGGTCTGCTTCACACGTGTACAACCTGGGCTGTTTTCAAGGCCCCACATTTGCTTTCAAGAGACCAGAGGCAGATCCTTGATATCAAGCAGATGCAAACAGAGCTTGAAAACAAAAGTGAACTTCCTCCAACCGGAAGTAAAATTGTTCAACTTTTCTATGCTAAAACATTTTTCCCCCTATATACTATCTACACATGTTCTTTGCCCATTTTTAAAGTGGTTATTGGCCACTTTTTGGTAATGATTGATGAGAATTTTTATGTTAGGAGAAAGATCCCTTGTCTAATGAATTATTGAGCACAATATTTCAAACATGGATAGATGAATTATTATCGAAGAAAATGGCGGGGATCTTGTATAACATGTGGAAACCTCGATCTGACTTTCCAGTTAAAAATAAGGATATTTAAAATGGTTCAGATGGTGTCTATGAATCAGAGGAGAAAAACAGTAAAATGGCAGTCAAATTTCCAAGTTACACAGATGCTGAAAACTCTCCTGGGTCTCAGCAGTTACTCTGATGCTGTGGGAAAATCGTAATACAAATACAACTAGCTGTAAAAATGCTGTGAAGATGAAAGTTAAACCGTACTCATACAATATCACTACCACTATTACTACTACTGTTGTTAACAGTCATGGGCTTCATACCTTACCGCAGTCCTGGTGTTCACAAAAAAACTGAAAGGAACTTGGGCAATCGGACCAATCAAAACCCCTGGTGACCTACCTTTGGGAGGGATACAGTCAGCTTTGTGGGACCCGGCGTCTGGGGAGAAGGAACTGAGATGTAGACTCTGCTCCCTTCCCAGAAAGAGTGGGGGAAATGGGACAGGCAGTGATAGCAGCAGATGAATGATTTAGGAGCACAGGGGAAGGGACATCTAGAGAGAGGACAGTGACCAGGAAGGGAGGGGTGGGCCCTGCATTCTAAAGCAGGCAGGGCTCAATCAGAGGGACCGTCTGAAGTTAAGATTATAGCACTGGGGAGAGGGGGAGGGGAGGAAGGTGGGGCACAATTAAAACATGAGATTGCTGGTTTTACAAATGGCATCAAAGTCAAGAAAGCAGACTTGGAGGGATCGCTCCAAATGAGTGGACTTTATGGTGACTCTTATGCATACTCAGTCGCTTCAGTCACGTCCACCTCTTTTCTACTCCTGTGGACTGTAGCTGCCAGGCTCCTCTGTCCATGGGATTTTCCAGGCAAGAATACTGGAGTGGGTTGCCATGTCCTCCTCCAGGGGATCTTCCTGACCCAGGGGTCGAAACTCTGTCTCCTGCATTGTACGCAGATTCTTTATCCACTGAGCCACCTGGGAACCGTTATGGTGATGTGCAAACAGGTAAAAATGATGAGACACTATGATGACTACTGTCATGTATGTTTGTCCAGTCAGAACTGCTTAGCGTCTAAGAAAATGGTGCAAATTGTATCTCCTGTGCTCATGCCCTACTCCACAAGCCAAAACAAGAATAGGACCACCTGCAGTAATAAATCTTGGCTGTCACTAGGGAGCCCCAGGGGGCCTTCCTGGTGGGACTCACACTGCAGGAGAGCATTGTGCAAAGACAGGTCTGAGGCTGCTTCTGGGAACTGGCAGCATAGCCAGTATGTCCTTGTATGTCCAAAGTATGTCCTTGTGAAGGGCCAGGCCCATCCTGGGTCCAGGAGAGAAGGCACAGGTTATCTCTGAGAGTAACTGCTCCCGGGAAATTCTCAAAGGGAGCACACTTACATAATGCCATGTCTTTTCAGGCTGGGGTTCTGAAGACCTGGTGCAGATGCTCTGGGGTCTGACTCAGTCCTGACCCAGCAAAAGTCCAGCCCTTCCATCCACTGGGCTGATGCCAACTGTAAAATTCAATGGGGAGGTCTCCAGGCACACAACAAGGGGATGTCCTGGAATCATAGGCTTTTTCAATCCACGGGTAAATTCACAAGTAAAACAACAGACCATAGAGAAATTAGCAATGTACCCAAGTATTTTATTGGAATGGTGACTTGTAAATTTGCATTTTATTCATCTTCAGTGGCTCAGTGGTACAAGAATCTGCCTGCGATGCAGGAGACACTCAGGAGACCCAGGTTCAATCCCTGAGTCAGGAAGATCCCTTGGAGAAGGAAATGACAACCCACTGCAGTATTCTTGTCTGGGAAATCCCATAGACAGAGGAGCTTGGTGGGCTACAGTCCATGGAGTTGCAAAGAGTTGGACATGACTGAGCAACTAAACCACACACATACACACACACTCTCTCACACACACACACATACCATAGGGAAGAAAGGGCACTTTGCTGCCAGTCATAGTAAGTAGACCAGAGTTGGTGTCAACTGTGGTTTTTTTTCCTATTGTTAATGTATCTCCTTCTTGATCATAATTTGGTAAATTTTAGAGCTTTTGTGTCTTCACTAGATAAAACTTTGTTCTTCCTTTCAAGCACATGAAAAAGTGATTCTTCAGCATTTCTTTGCTAACCTCCCCCATTTTGCAATGAAGTGCCCACAAACTGCCCATTCACAAATCCTCCCATTGCAATCAACAGACATACATTTATCTTCATGACAGAGAAACAAACATCTCGATTCCTTTCAAAGCTGGGGTCTTAGTCAGAGAGAATGATGGATTCTACTTAATGAAATTAGTAAAGTTTTACTGGCCTTCTCAGCCAGATAGCCTTACTAGAAGTGTTGTCTCACACCATGTAAAAATTTCAGCTTCACAAATATTTGCATACACCTTAAAACCAAAAAAGTTGGAAATTTGGAGATACATGTGGGGGCTTGGATTGAAATGAATATGTATGCAGAAAGTAAAGATATTTGACATGGATACTCAAATCATTTCTACATAGAACAAAGGAAACAAAATTACCTGATTATATAATTTAGGCTAAAAAGGGTTAACACACTCATCTTTTTTTGTTCCTTTAGTCCAACAGATGAGAACAAAATTTTTAATTCATTGTTTTCAAGAATTGCAAGCATAATTCAGTTCAATCTTCGCTAATACTATCACAATCCAAACAAAGATTTGGAAAAGGCCTTTATTGCTATTCACCTGCGTATGATTTCCATTCAAGCCCATTGGAAGCAAAGCCCAAGCTGAGTTGGCACGAGTCAGTCAGGCGCCACTACCCAGGGCAATGATTCAAGTCTCCAAAACTCCAAAGTATTTCAGAGGTGTGTGGGGCGGACAGGGGCTGTGTGTGTAGGGGGGAGGGGGCGCGTGGGGGTGCTGTGTGTGTGCATGTGTGTGTGAGGCTGTGCATGTGTGCTGTGCATTTTTTCTGAAGAATAGACATTATTTATCCCATGATTACATTTTTAAAGGAAAAATTACCAACAAACTTCATAAATCCATGAAGATCACTAATCTCAAATTTACATTTAAAAAGACTGATTTTGTTCCAATAGTTTTTTACACCCATGCGAAACCAGAGTTAGTACCAGAACTCAATGTCTAGGTAGCCAGCATAATAATTTCATAAAACTACTCAAATACGTCACTGGAACAACTAATATTGTATAGTAATTTATATTTTTATTATTTTACCCATTTCTGATTTAAGAATAATTATATGATTTATACTTTATAAAGCCTAGATCTCAACCAGCAAAATCACTCCAAAATTTTAAATTTAGAACTTGTAACTTGAATAAGTTCATGGTATTTTAACTCTTTCGAGAAAAGCATCTTACGCCCTGGTTCACTAATTCCGTACTCTCAAAGAAGGCTAAAGGAAATCAACCCTGAATATTCATTGGAAGGACTGATGCTGAAGCTCCAATACTTTGGCCACCTGTTGCAAAGAGTTGACTTACTGGAAAAAACCCTGATGCTGGGAAGGATTGAGGGCAGGAGGAGAAGGGGGTGGCAGAGGATGAGATGGTTGAGTGGTATCACTGACTCAGTGGAGATGAGTTTGAGCAAACTCTGGATGAGAGTGAAGAACAGGAAGCCTGGCGTGCTGCAGTCCATGCGGTCGCAAAGAGCCAGACATGACTTAGCAACCGAACAACAACAACAAACAAGGGGCATTTGGCACGCTCAAATGTTATTAAGTGTGGGAATGTAAAATGGCACTTTAGACAGACACTTTAGAAGGCAGTTTGCTAGTTTCTTATAAAACTAAACGTATTCTTCCTATGTGCTTAGTCACTCAGTCATGTCCAATTCTTTGTGACCCCATGGGCTGTAACCCACCAGACTTCTCTGTCCATGGGATTCTTTAGGCAAGAATACTGGAGTGGGTTGCCATGCCCTCCTCCAGGGGATCTTCTCAATCCAGGGATCAAACCCAGGTCTTCCACATTGCAGGCAGATTCTTTACCACCTGAGCCACTGAAGAAGCCTATTCTTCCTATAAGACAAAGCAATTGTGCCCCTTGGTATTTACCCAAATGTGTTGAAAACTATTGTATCTACACAAAACCTGAACACAAATATTTATGGTAGCTTCATTCATAATTGTCAAAACTTGGAAGCAACCAAGATGTCCTTCAGTAGGTAAATGGGTGAATAAACTGTGGTGCACCCATACACTGGAATACTATTCAGCACTAAGAAGAAGTGAATTATCAAGCCACAAATACATACAGAGAAACCCTAAATGCACATCACTAACTGTAAGAAGCCAATCTGAAGAGGCAGCATATCCTATGATTCCAACAACATGACATTCTGGGAAAGGCAAAACTATGGAGATGGTAAAAAGATCAGTGGTTGCTAGGGTTGGGGGGAAGCAAGGAGAAATAGGTGGAACATGGGGTTTTTAGAGCAGTAAATTGTCGGGGGCGTGTGTAATTTCCTCAGTTCTGTCTCATCACAACAAAAATCTGAAGCGATGGACCAGTGTTACAGCTCTTGGACAGACCAGTATCACAGCTCTGTGTTATAGCTCAGTTTTATTTAGAAAATAAAGGAAAATACATCCTTGAGGCTTGAGGGCATGAGGGCAGAAGACCCAAAAGACTCGAAGAGAAGAGAGAGAGACCCTGGCCCTTTGGCTCCTCTTTTTCTGTTTTTTCCTATTCTGCCTACCTAACAAAACTATTCTGTATCATATTGCCATAATTCATACAAGCCATTATACAGTTGTCAGAACTGATAAAATTTACAACACAAAGAGTAAATTCTAAACTATGGATTTCAATTAAGAATAATGAGAAATGGAGTATTTCCTGCTGTATCAGTAAGCAAAAGATGTCACAGTCATCAGGGATGATGGTGAGCTGGTGAGCCCTGAGGGAGCTCAGGATGTGAAAACACAGAATACTGGCCTCAGATAGCTAAGGTGCATATCAAAGGAATGATTTCAGTGAGTCCAAGTTCTTGCATCCTCCTGTACAAAGAAAAGTGCTAAATTCTTCAACTTCAGATATCTAGATTCATTTTATGAACAGTAATCTTTTGTTCCTTCTACATGCCCTCTGTTGCAAAACTCCTATATATCTTAACTCTCCCCTTGCATGATCGGAGCAGTTTCCTCAGAGTTACTCAAGATGCTGCCTCCTGGGCTTGAAGTCCTAAAAACTCCTGCAAAGTAAAACAGAACTTCCATATTGTGCTTTTTTTTTTTTTTCAGTCGGCTAATCTATCAATGTTGGTCCATCAAATTGTATCAGTGTACCACACTAACAGAAGATGTTGGTCTTAGAGGAACCTGGAAGTGAAGGGAGAGTATATGTCAATTCCAATTTTTTCTGTAAACCTGAAACTGCTTGGAAAAAAAGACTATGAATTAAAAACTAAAAATTGAGAAATTTTTAAATGGTGATAAATGAGGATTTATTGAAATAAAAGAAGTCCACTAGGTCTCAAAAGAACCATCCTCTGAGGAATCTTTACTGAGCTAAGTATCCAGGTGGAATATCCACCATATCCTAATGGCTTGATGGCCTGGCCCATTCAGGGAAGATTCCATCACCTATGGCAGTCTGTCTCAGGTATGGCACACCTACCCACAAATAGAATAGAAGTTCATTTCCTAGAGTAAGAAAGGGAAATCCCACTGAAAGCTAACATAACATGCAGAGCCGAGAGAGTCAAGGAATGGGAGAAATTAATTTACATTTACAATCAAACTTCTTTTAGGCTCAACCAGAAGCCCAAGAACAACTACCAGCCACTCACCGCTACTTGGAGGTTGTTGTTCTTCAGTCGCCCAGTGGTGTCTGACTCTTTGTGACCCCATGGACTGCCACATGCCAGTCTTCCCTGTCCTTCACCATCTCCTGGAGTTTGCTCAAATTCATGACTATGGCGTCAGTGATGCCATCCAACCATCTCATCCTCATCCTTCTCCTCCTGCCTTCAGTCTTTCCCAACATCAGAGCCTTTTCCAATGAGTTGGCTTTTCATCAGGTGGCCAAAGTATTAGAGCTTCAGCTTCAGCATTAGTCCTTCGATTGAATATTTAGGACTGATTTCCTTTAGGATTGACTGGTTTGATCTCCTTGCTGTCCAAGGGATTTTCAACAGTCTTCTCCAACACCACAGTTGGAAAGCACCAAATATTTGGTGCTCAGCCTTCCTTATGGTCCTACTCTCGCATCCATACTGGAAAAATCATAGCTTTGACTAGACAGTACTTTGTTGGCAAAGTAATGTCTCTGCTTTTTAATGTGCTGTTTAGGTTTGTCATAGCTTTTCTTCCAAGGAGCAAGTGTCTTTTAATTTCATGGCTGCAGTCACAGTCTGCAGTGATTGTTTCTCATCTGTTTGCCAAGAATTGATGGGACTGGATGCCATGATCTTAGTTTTTTGATCATGGCTAATCTTAGTTGGAGGTTAGTCAGCATGTTATCGAGTCCAAGCTTACTCTGATTGCTGCACCACAGGCCAATGAATATGAGAGATGAGGTTTTGAGGCAAGGAAGAGACTTTAATCAGGGAACTAGCTGACTGAAAAGATGACAGGCTAGTGCCTCAAAATAACCATCTTATCAGGGTCAGAATGCCAGGTTCTTTTATGGATCAGAGTTGGAGGGGTGAGGAAACAAAGTAAAAAGACAATTCAGTCCTTGCAAATGTCCCCTAGAATGTGTAAGTTTCACTTCCTTCCCATCCTTCACATGTGAGTGGCTTAGGTTATCTCCCTGAAGCAGGCCATTATGTATGTTTATAATAACAAAAAAGGGTTAAATTCACCAAAGTAGATCCAGTGTAAATTTAAAATTAACTCTTCCTGGTTACAAGCTGGCTCCATTACCAGGAATCCCTAATTAACTTCTGTGGGGAAATTGCCCAGCTAGGGGGTGGGGTGTTGATTGTAAAAGCAAACCCTTCTCCTGACATGCACATATGTTAATGCCCTATTGTAGAAGTTCAGGGTAGTTATTACTGAGTTGTCACTGGCCCATTAATTATCCAGGATACTGTATTTAGCTTTACTCTGGTAAATCTTTTTTAATTGCCTAGCATACATTACAGAGCATCTTTATTTAACTCTGTTTATGTTTATGCCTTTTCCGATAGCTCATTAAGTACTATCGGAATCTTTAGTGAGACTCGTCAGGCCCTTCTGTGCATTCATTTCACTCACTCATTCCATTGCATCTTAAAGTTCTGGATATTTTTCAAGTCCACCCCTTGCTCACATTTTCTTTTCCCTGCCTCTGAAGGGTGCAGGCAACTTCCTTCTCCACTATTTTCAGACTGCGATTCAATATTTCCCACTACTGAAAGGTACCTGTTTGAAAATATGTATTAATATCTAAATGTGTCCCTGGAGCCTCTGTTCACCAATAGAATAGAGTCCAGATTCCTTAGGAATACACCCAAGGCTCTAGCTAGTTCAGCCCCAACCTCACAACTCATCCACTAACTATCTTTCCTTCCTGCTTTCCATTTCAGCTCTTTACAAACAGGGCATGAAATGTCTTTGTCTGTTCTTTGTTTTCTGCTTGAAACACTCTCCCAGGTTCTGAGAAATGGAACACTTCCTGCCATGTCAGTAAACAAGGATGTCACAGCCATCAGCAAATGCAGCCCTCCAATGTAAGCCAGTGAGCCCTGTGGGAACTCAGGAAGGAGAAGAACACCTGCCATCTAGCAGCCATCAGACTGCAGCCATTCCCCATGGGGGAAGCTCAGGATGTGAAAACAGGATACTGCCCACAAATAACTGAAGTGCATATCCAAGGAATTATTTCAGTGAGCCCAGACCCTTGCATCTTCCCATACGTAGGCAAGCATTAAATTCCTTAATTTGACATGTCTGCTTTTAATTAACAAAAATCTCTTGATGTTCAGATTACCTGCCCTTTGTTAACAAAGCTTCTATATATCCTGGCTCCTCCCCTCGCTTCCTCAGAGTAGTTTTCTCAAGGTTACTTGAGATGCTGCCTCCTGGGCTTAAGTCCTAAAAATTCCCACCGAAGAAGTTGCATGTATTGTTTTTCAGTCAACAGTTCCATTCAAATGTTACCCCTTCATGGAATCTCCTGGACACGTCCCCCATCTCCCCACCACACAGTTCTCCCCATCAATCCTGTTCCTGCCATTGTTGATGCTGTGTGACTCTCTGAAGTGTAAACAGGTATAAATGAGACAGACTCTTGCCAGACAGTGAACTCCTTGAGATCAGGGAGTATGTTCCATTCATCTTTGGGTGCCTGGAGCCTACCCGGGGTGAATGGTTAAGAAATATTTATTGAATGATTGAATGAAGGAGTTTCACTCCAGACTATCTCAGTTTAATCACATCATGTCTGTTCTTTCCAGCATATCTTCACCTACATAACTGCATGACTAGGAGTATCAGTTCAGTTCCATTGCCCAGTCATGTCCAACTCTTTGCAACCCCATGGATTGCAGCATACCAGGATTCCCTGGTCTTCACCATCTCCCGGAGTTTGTACAAACTCATGTTCATCAAGTCGGTGATGCCATCACCATCTCATTCTCTGTCGTCCCCTTCTCCTGCCTTCAATCTTTCCCAGCATTAGGGTCATATTATATGGTCATTAATATGCTGTCTAGGTTGGTCATAGCTTTTCTTCCGAGGAGCAAGTGTCTTTTAATTTCATGGCTGCAGTCACCATCTGCAGTGATTTTGGAGCCCAAGAAACTAAAGTGAAAAGCAAAGGAGAAAAGGAAAGATATTCCCATCTGAATGCAGAGTTCCAAGAAGAGCAAGGAGAGACAAGAAAGGCTTCCTAAGTGATCAATGCAAAGAAATAGAGGAAAACAATAGAATGGGAAATACTAGAGATCTCTTCAAGAACATTAGAGACACCAAAGGAACATTTCATGCATAGATGGGTACAATAAAGGACAGAAAGAGTATGGACCTAACAGAAGCAGAAGATATTAAGAAGAGGTGGCAAGCATAAATAGAAGAACTATACAAAAAAGATCTTAATGACCCAGATAACCACAGTGGTGTGATCACTCACCTAGAGCAAGACATTCTGGAGTGTGAAGTCAAGTGGGCCTTAGGAAGCATCACTACGAACAAAGCTAGTGGAAGTGATGGAATTCCAGCTGAGCCATTTCAAATCCTAAAATGATGCTGTGAAACTGCTGCACTCAATATGCAAGCAAATTTGGAAAACTCAGCAGTGGCCACAGGACTGGAAAAGGTCAGTTTATTACAATCTCAAAAGAAGACAATGCCAAAGAATGTTAAAACTACCACATAATTGCACTCATCTCACATGCTAGCAAAGTATTGCTCAAAATTCTCCAAGCCATGCTTCAACAATATATGAACTGTGAACTTCCAGATGTTGAAGTTGGATTTTTGGGGCTAGTGCACTGGGACGACCCACAGGGATGGTATGGGGAGGGAGGAGGGAGGAGGGTTCAGGATGGGGAACACATGTATACCTGTGGCGGATTCATTTTGATGTTTGGCAAGACTAATGCAGTTTTGTAAAGTTTAAAAATAAAATTAAATTAAAAAAAGAAAAAAAAGAAGAGGCAGAGGAACTAGAGATCAAATTGCCAACATCCGTTTGATCATAGAAAAGGCAAGAGAATTCTAGAAAAACATCTACTTCTGCTTCATTGACTACATTAAAGCCTTTGACTGTGTGAATCATAACAAACTGTGGAAAATTCTCAAAGAGACGGGAATACCAGACCACTTTACCTGTCTCCTGAGAAATCCGTGTGCAGGTCAAGAAGCAGCAGTTAAAACTGGACATGGAACAATGGACTGGTTCCAAATTGGGAAAGGAGTACGTCAAGGCTGTATATTGTCACCCTACTTATTTAACTTATATGCAGAGTACATCATGCAAAATGCTGGGCTGAATGAAGCACAAGCTGGAATCAAGATTGCCAGGAGAAATATCATTAACTCCAGATATGCAGATGACACCACCCTTATGACAGAAAGCGAAGAGGAACTAAAGAGTCTCTTGATGAAAGTGAAAGAGGAGAGTGAAAACCTGGCTTAAAACTCAACATTCAAAATCTAAGATCATGGCATCTGGTCCCATCACTTCATGGCAAATAGATGGGGAAACAATGGAAACAGTGACAGACTAATCATGGGGAAAATAAATATAGCATAGATATGCATCTATACACATATATATAGATGTAGGAAAAACCCTGAGGCTGGGAAAGTCTGAGGGCAAGAGGAGAAGGGGGAAGCAGAGGATGATATGGTTAGATGGCATCACTGACACAATGGACATGAGTTTTAGCAAATTCTGGGAGATATGAGAGGAGCCTGGCAGTTGCAGTCCAGGGGTTGCAAAGAGTCGGACATGAGTTAGCAACTGAACAACAATAGATACGCATGCTTCTTAGAACATACTACTGGGGATTAAAGAAGAAAAAAGTCAGAACCCACTTCATGTCATGAATATTAGAAATATACTTGAAAATTAGTCTCTGTGGAAAAACTATGCTTTCCAAAGATGCCATTGAACTAAAAAGAAACATGACATTATGTAATTTTTCATGGAATGTCACCAAATAATACAAATAATAGCAAGCAGATTGCAGTTGGCAAGCCCTTCCAAAGCAAGTCATATCCACTTGGGTGGGGGGCATATTTTGAGAATTTTTTTGATACTTTGAAGTGAATATTTGGAATTGCTTTTTCAAAGACTAGCTGTGTCTGATTCTGAAAATTTTGAATTGTGTGCATTTGAGAGTGAATTTTTGAGCACTTGCATATGCCAGAGTTGGTCCTCTGAGACAGGTCTTAGGAGCTGATTTTGAAATTATGTCACACAGATGTAAATCCTGCTGGTCTCAGAGAGAGATGTGACTGACAGCAGGGCTTGCCTTGCGCAGTTGTAGTTGAATTCATAATTTATGAACATATGTGGGGTAGAATGCTGGCATATGCAAAGCATGACTGCATGCACAATGAGGATAAAAATACAGGTTAATTACATACTATTCACATGGGACTGGAGCCTGCTTAGTATTCTTTAGTGTCACTCATTTCCCAATGGAAACAACATGTATCTTACCAGTAGGTAGCAAATGAAAGTGACCTGTCTTGGATAAAACAGATCCTCAGTATCTGTGTTTGAAGTTTGGTGTGAAATACCAATTCTAGGAGTAGTTAATCAGAACCCCAGCCCATGTTAATAAAACATGCATATTGCTCCCCATGTGGATATTTAGTAAGGTGTATAAAGCATTGAGATGCTCCATTTAGATACCAGATTTCATAGAATTATAGAGCTGGGAGGGATTTTGGAAATGACCTGATGTAGTCCTCAACCCACTGCTTTGTAGCTGAGGAGTTCTCAGTCAAGTCAAGACTCAAATCTGACCTCAGAGGAAAATCCCACCATTGACCTGACTAATTCCCACTGATGTCACAGTACAGTTGAGTTCACTGCAGTTTTCAGCACAGTTGCCAGTCTGAAAGGTCAGGAAATGCTTCTCCAAGTAATTCTCTTGGATTGATCTTGTAAGACACAGTGGGACAAGCATTCAGAAGCTGAAGTTGAGAACGTGAGCACAGCTACTTGCTGCTAGGGAACTGTGTGACCTCGGGGAAATCCCCTGCTTCTCTGAACCTTAGTGGGTTCATATTCACATGGCAATGATCATAATTCCTACCTTGAGAGGCTGGTGAGAAGACTCGGTGGTAAATAGGCATAGATGTGCTTGGCAAGGTGTTGAGTTGGCCAAAGAGTTTGTTCGAGTTTTCCCATACGATGTCATGAAAAACCCAAATGAATTTTCTGGGCAATCCAACTACAACAGCACTTACAAAGATTTAGTCCTTATTGTCATCATCAAATACTATTTATTAAAATATCAAAGAAGAACAGCAGGTTGCTGGGCTTTAAACAAGGCAGGAAGCATGGAAAACCATGGGGCTGAACCCACATTAGGGGCTTTATCTCCTAAAGAGCCAGTTTTTACCAGCAGGCAATCTTATCTGCAAAACCCATTAAGTCAACCTGCCTCAGTGGCGAAATAGTCACTGTCCTTTCCCTGGCTGTTGTTGCTATTCAGTCACTAAGTCATGTCTGACTCTTAGTGACCCCATGGATTGCAGCCTGCCAGGCTCCTCTATCCTCCCCTATCTCCTGGAGTTTGCTCAAACTCATGTCCATTGAGTTGGTGATGCCATCTAACCACTTCATCCTCTTCTCCCCCTTCTCCTCCTGCCCTCAATCTTTCCCAGCATCACAGTCTTTTCCAATGACTCAGATCTTTGCATCAGGTAGTAACTTCTGTAAATTCTAATAATTTCCCTGGTAACTTCTAGCAAATTCTTATCTTCATATTTTGGATTTATTATCTTCTCTCTCTGCAAGAATGAGCTCTAGAATCATCTACAGCAGCTCTGTCCAATAGAAATACAATGTAGGTCATGTCTGTAATTTTCTTGTAGTCACATTTAAAAAATTTTAAAAAGCAACAGGTGAAGTTAATTTTAGCAATATATTTTATTTACCCCAATATATCCAAAATGTCATCAGTTCAACATATAATCCGTATGAAGGTTATTAATGAGACAGTTATCATCCTTTTTTTTCACATTAAGTGCTCAAAACTCCCTGGATATTTGACACTGACAGTATACCACTATTGGGAATAACTACTATTTGACGGTCATGTGTAGGTAATAGTAGGTAATGGCTACTATATTGGAAAGACATGCAGGTCTAGAGCCTGGCCGGGTGACCATGCCTACTGATAAAGCAGACTGAGAAAAATTAACTTAGTAACTCTCACAGAAACACTTAAGAACACTGAACCAAACAATCCTGGCATAGAGATGGGGAGGGAACCCTGGCAACAGAAATGACAGCCTAGCAACACCAGCTGTTGTTCGAAAGGGAAATCAGAAAACCATTACTTGGAAAAGACTTTCTGGGAAGGTCATCGTTTGCTATTTTGTTTAAAGGGAAATAAGGAAACTGATCACACATCTACACAAATGTACATTTCATAAGGTGCCATTCTCATTGCTTATCCCACAACACAGGCACTGACATATTTTGTTATATTGTTGATGCTATAGTGCTCACTTAGGAAGACAAAGAGTAAGGCAGGAAATCGGGCTGACCATCATCACATTTCTTCCCAGGGTGTAGCCTGCCTGTAGGCCTCATGGGTCATAGTAAGCTTGGTCCTCAGAAGCCTTTCCACATCATTTTCTGAATATAATATACCCTGATAACTCCTGGCTAGGACCTGGTCTTGCCTGGCTGGGTTCCCGATTCATCTCCTTTATCCCTCCATTGGTTCCTCTTTCCTGTGTGGATGCAGAGCCTCCATCAGACTAAAAGCTGCAGAGAGATGCCCGAACCTGACTTCCCAATCCAGCATCTCTGATACCCACTTATGGGATGTCCTTCAGTTTTATACTTTGAAGCCCAGCTGTCATGGTTAGCTTGTGTGATGACCTTGACCTCAGAGTCTCACCTCCCTTTACTATTATCAAGTATGTTTCTGGTCCTTAGATTCCCAGGTTCTTAATATGTTCCCTGTTCTGAAGATCTGCCCAGGTCTTGGCCCTCTGTGAGCTCACTTTTGGCTGACTTCTGACCTGTGTGATAATCCAGGACTCAGGTCAAAGTCGCTCAGACTGCAGGCCCTGCTGGTGCTCTCAGTCTCAAGTTGATCCCATAAACTTAAACATATCAGAGCTTGAGTTTTTGCCTTCTTGGCTCCTAGAACAAACTCATTTAAAGGAAGCTTGGCCTGGCTGGTGAAGCTTTGCTGTGATATTGTATATATTGGGTCAGTGAAATTTTCCCACTCCTACAATCCAAGGATTAAAAATTCATCCTCTTATTATGGAGTGAAATTCTCCATCTTCATTCATTTATCTTGTAGCTATATTTTCCTTCTTGCAACTAATCAATGCATATTTTACTGAAAACATCCCCCTACTTCTATTAGCAGATCAGAGAAAGGGATGAATAAATTTCCAGAGAATTTGAACGTACTTCCTTAATAAAAACGTCAAGTTTCCTCCCTCTTACTCATTTTATTCCAATCTTATTTTATTTATTCAGTTTTTATTGAAATAGTTGATTTACAATGCTGTGTTAGTTTTGGTATACAGCAAAACAATTCAGTTATATGTATAAATACATTTATGGTTTATTACAGGATATTTAATACAGTTCCCTGTGCTATACAGGAGGATCTTGTTATTTTTTTTGAAGTCTTTATTGAATTTGTTACAATATTGCTTCTGTTTTATGTTTCCATTTTTGACTGCAGGGCATGTGGGATCTTAGGTCCCTGTCCAGGGATTGAACCCACACCCCCTGCCTTGGAAGATGAAGTATTAACCACCAGAATGCCAGGGAAGTCCCTGTTTATCTTTTTTATATATAGTAGTTTGCATCTTCTAATGCCAAATCCCTAATCTATGCCTCTATGCTTTCCCCTTTGGTAATTCTAAGTTTGTTTTCTATGTCTGTGAGTCTGTTTCTATTTTGTAAATAAGTTTATTCATTTCATATTTTAGATTCAACATATAAATGATATAGATAGGTATTAGCCTGTGTGTGCTCAGCAGCTCAGTATTATCTGACTCTTTGGGACCCCATGGACTATAGCCTACCGCCTCTGTCCATGAAATTTTTCAGACTAGAATACTAGAGTGGGTTGCCATTTCCTTCTCCAAAGATCTTCCCAATCCAAGGATCGAATCTGTGTCTCCTGCACCTCCTGCATTGGCAGGCAGATTCTTTACCACTGTGCCACCTGGGAAGCCCAGATATTAGTATATCCTTAAGTAATTGTAATGATTTACTTTTCAGATGTAGGAACACAACTAACATTTAGGCTTTCATTGGGATGGTGTTATATCACTTAGAACTCAAAATTTTCAAACCCAATGATCACCAATCAAATCAGGAAAATCCCATAGGATATCTGTGACTGTCATTCTTAATAGTAGAATATCCCCTGGAAATCTGAAACCCTGTGGGATATCCTTCCTAATTTATGTGATAATAACAGACCCAAGTACTAAAACTCACTTTGGAGAGTCTTTGAGAATTGACCTACATTTTAAAAAGTGATTGTTATTAATTTTACTTTAGTAAAACAGTAAAGTAATGAGCTGAAGACTCTATCAAGAGGAAACAAGCATTTACAAATCCTTTCCCTTGCTTTCATAAAGGACCATTTCTTCCTTATTACTGTTACAATGATGCAGTGATTATACCATGAACTAGTGATGGAAGTGATGAGAGACTGTTTTGTTACTGTTACTGCCACAATGGCTGCCTTTGTGTTGAGTATTGACTCTCTGCTACTGAAAAAAGACCAGGAAAGTAGAGAATTCAGTTCAAAACTGATATCTTTATTCATAATCATTATCTAGGCAGCAGAAAGAAAAATCAGACTGCTATTTACACAGATGAAATCTCTGAGGCTAGGGGTTCAGAAAGGTGACTTTATCCTTCTTACATAATATACTTGATGGGAAGTCAAATCAAAGTCATCTCAAGGCTTTTTAGACTCTTATTCACTGTAGATCCTACTTTTTCTATACACGCCTGATTTTGATTGACTAATCCTCACCCACCCACACACTGCCCACTGCTGTTTGTGTAGAAAGATTCCCCTGACACGAAAACAGGGCATGTACATATATTAAGCAAAAGAAGCAGAACTTATTCAGTCTACTTATGAATCATAAAAAGGAGACAACAGTTTGACATACTTCAGACAATTTTTAAATAGATACTTAAGAAAAAAATTTTTTAGTGTAAAAATCTGAAAGGTTGTTGTGAGGTTGAAAATTGCACAGTGTCACGACAGATCTGTAGCATCCTAAAGATCCAGGTGATCGCCAGCTGGGAAGGGTTAAAGGGTAGATCTCTGCTTTGAGCAGAATGTAATACAGGCCTGTTTTTCATCAGCTGCGGGCCTGGATACAGTCTCTTTGTATAAAGTTTAATTCAATTTCCAGCATATTAAATCACTGACAGTGTAACCCGGGACAAGCTTTTAATTTAAAAGCAAATCTAGTTCTGACAACAGCCTTCTCGTTGATATAATGGATAGTTCTTTTTAAGCCTCTGAAGCACTGTTCTTATTTGCTAATCGTAGCCCTCCAGCTGTGTGGACCTCACCACATGAAGCACAGAAGGAATTCTGGCTTCCCAAGTCTATATGGCACATCTCTTAGAATTGGTGATATGGAACACTTTGAACGTCAGCTTCAAATACTTAGATAATGGGCTTTAATGAAAATGGTTTAATTTCATTGGAAAAATTGGAAATGCCACAAAATAAGTTGCATTATACAATTAAGCTTAAGATTCTCTATGTGCTAAGTAATACCAGTGCCTGGGTTTCGGATGTGAATACCGTCAACTGTGGAAAGCACCTTGCAGATCCCCTTTGACCCACTTATACAACACCACAGTGATGACCTGAGAACACATGTTCTGGTGCATATACTCTGAGGCCGGATAAGCAGAAAAGAGTTTATAAGAGGGTATATATTCAGTCATGTCTGACTCTTTGCAACCCCATGGACTGTAGCACACTAGGCTCCTCTGTCCATGGGATTTTTCTGGCAAGAACACTGGAGTGGGTTGTCATTTCCTCCTCCAGGGGATCTTCCCGACCCTGGGATCGAACCTGCTTCTCTTGCGTCTCCTACATTGGCAGGTGGATTCTTTACCACTAGCATCATCTGGGAAGCCCATAATAAGAGCAGGATCTATATTTCGAAAGAACATAAAGGTTAATTTTCAAAGATTTTTGTTTAATATCTGCAGAAAGTAGACTTCCACATATGGACCTGGAGACTTCCAAACACTGTTTTTGAGGCTCAGTATATGTTTAATGGAACTTTGCTGAAAATGGGAGCTATATTGTACTTTCTTGTGCTGCAGGAGTGGGGAGTCAAGGGGGACAGCAAAAAATATAGATTCTCAATAGGCTTCCCATACTTTTTTCTACATTTGCTTCTTTTTTGTCCTCCTCTACTTTTCAAGGATGGGGTTTAAAAAAAATTAATGCACATTTAAGTTACTTAAAGTGACAGAGTTTTAAACATGAAAAGAACCTTAGATATTATTTTTATTGTAATATAATTGTTTTACAATGCTGTGTTAATTTCTGCTGTACAGCAAAGCAAATCAGCAATATGTGTATGTATATGCCCTCCCTGATGAGCCTCCCTCCCACCTCCCCCCACCCATATTATTTTTGACCAATCATATCATACAGGCAGAAAACTAAGACCCAGAAGGAGGAAACCAAATGAAGATGTAAACCAGTGGGGCCATCAGCAGGTGCTGTCACATGTAACCCAGGACAGGAGGTGACCACCTGGGGTCTGAGCTACCGAGTGGCCCCATCATCTCTTCCGACTGCCCATTTAGTCTGATTCCCCAAAGGCAGCTTGCCCTTCTAAATAAGATCCATCACTGATATTCTAACTATGCTCCCTCCCTTCATCTTCATCTTAGAAAAGACCTAATGGTGTCTTCAGACCACCTCTTGCCTCTAGGGGATTCCCAGACTGATTCTTTTCCATTTTAACCCAACTTTTCTTCCCCTTGCGATCAGTAATCATGTGAGTTCTGTACATATATTGGACATGGAAGCAACATTTCATGGTTATAAGAATTATGGTGATGATGGTGGTGGAGGCTGTAATAGTAGAAGCTACAGTCTTTCTTGGAGTAGACAAACAGGGGCACTGAAAATACCAACCATCATTCTGTATAAAGCATATACTCAGAAGGTCAAGTGTAGGTAAGAATTAAGTGAAAAATATCCATCCCAAACCGCCCCCAGTCTGACTTTTCTATCAGAAAGAACAGGACAGTAAAGATGGGCTTCTAGCTGCATCTTTATCAGAGGATAGCCAGCATTTTGTCAATGGTAATCTACAAAAGAGCTGGGCAATTTGTTACACTACACCTTTTCTGATTCACTATAGCCTTAGAAACCCAGAAGCAAGAAGGCAGGAAGTGCAGCTACACTCTTACAGAGAAGAAATAACAACCCCTCTGCTTCATTCAGTTCAGTTCAGTTCAGTTCAGTCACTCAGTCATGTCTGACTCTTTGTGACCCCATGAATTGCAGCATGCCAGGCCCCCTGTCCATCACCAACTCCCAGAGTCCACCCAAACCCATGTCCATCGAGTCGGTGATGCCATCCAGCCATCTCATCTTCTGTCGTCCCCTTCTCCTTCTGCCCCCAACCCCTCCCAGCATCAGAGTCTTTTCCAATGAGTCAACTCTTGGCATGAGGTGGCCAAAGTACTGGAGTTTCAACTTTAGCATCACTCCTTCCAAAGAACACCCAGGACTGGTCTCCTTTAGGATTGACTGGTTTGATCTCCTTGCAGTCTAAGTGACTCTCAAGAGTCTTCTCCAATACCACAGTTCAAAAGCATCAATTCTTTGGTGTTCAGCTTTCTTCACAGTCCAACTCTCACATCCATACATGACTACTGGAAAAACCATAGCCTTGACTAGACGGACCTTTGTTGGCAATGTCTCTGCTTTTCAATATGCTATCTAGGTAGGTCATAACTTTCCTTCCAAGGAGTAAGCGTCTTTATTCACAGATGAGCAAATATTTGCTGGACATGTATTCCTATATAAGTTAAGTCCCACAGTGACTAGAGTAACTGTATGATTTTCCTTCCTGACCGGCCATGCTAACTGGAAGGGAGTCACATGGTATGGTGGTCAGAATTACACATGACATTCAAGAGGATGTTTCCTGTTGAGAATTATTGAATGCTTTTTCCCTTGAAATTTATCAACATATTTCACCTGTTTTACAAGATTATACCTATAAGCACTTTCTCATGACTAGTACCACAATGCACCTTATATTTGATGGTGCATTAGAGTAATAAATCCAATTCTAATTCCTAATCTTGCTTCCGTCAGCTTAGACTGTGTTCAAATTCTAAAACAAGTCAAAGAAATGTGCTCATCAGGTTAGCCCGTGATTCCGTAGAAAGGGAAATCATTCTATTCATCTGTTACTCAGTGACTGGTGCTATTTAAACTCATAGGTACACTGTTCCATTCAAACTGATAAAATATAGAAAATATTTAATAGAAGTCATGTGTTTGGGTATTCGAACATTAAGGAATTTTTTGGTAAGTGACTGAAGAAAGACCTTCAAAGTTACTCACCCAAGAATTGTGGACACTTCATTTGTATAGATATTACTTTCAACTGTTCTGTGAAAATAGACTGAAATTTGTATAGATATTACAATTTTTTGGTAAGTGACTGAAGAAAGACCTTCAAAGTTACTCACCCAAGAATTGGGGACACTTCATTTGTATAGATATTACTTTCAACTGTTCTGTGAAAATAGACTGAAATTTCATGGGGTATAATAAGTATAACATTTTTTTACCCTTGTAAGTATATAGCTCAAGTGAATGGAAAAATTACAACTTTTGCATTTATTACAAAGATATTTATATCTGTGTAGTCTTTTATTTTTTTGTATCTCTCCCACCTCAGTATTGAATTCTAGCCCAGGATCTGTGCAGAGCTACATGACCTAAAGAGGGAAACATCCAAAATTCTATCTCAATTTCTACACTGAAATTGCAAAATGAAAGTAAAATGAAAGTATTACCTCAAAGATGAACCTGAGGATTACATAAGAAAGAAAACATGGAAACTCCCTGAAAATTGAAGTGTTCTACAAATATAATGAACAATGTTCTATGGATTTCAATAAGGTGAAGCCCACCGTATCTTAAGGAAAAATCTCTTCAAAATGTAACACACAACAAACTTTTACCAAGAACTTACTTTAGTATAAGTACAGTTAATTTTAGCCAAGCTGTTTTTCTGAAAAAACAACTCTTGCATGAAAATTACAACTCTTGCTCCAATTACATCCACACTGAATCCTTTAAAATCAATGAAGTTTTATGAATGAAAGGGATATGATCCAGTTACAGAGGAATTGATGACATATCCTCTGAACATTTCAACTGTTTGCCCCTCCTTGAATAAAACAAGGTTCGAACACTTTTCAACAGTCCTCACCCTTATAATCCTTCAATGGTTTCTCAATGCCTTCAGAATAAAAACTAAATTTATTTCATTGTCTAGCCCATCTTCACCTCCAGCTACTATCTCACAATTACTCTCTGTTCAAAACACACTTAACCTGCCGTGTTATTTCTTGCCTCTCTGCCCTTTCACAGAATTATACCCAAGACTCCACAGCCAACACCCCACTTTACTCAGATAGTAGATCTTCCCACCAAAACCTCTGCTCGAGCATCTGCACCAGAGTCTTACTTGAACCACTAAGGTGGATCGAGCTTCCTGTTTCTATCACAGTGCTTATTTTCCTGTATTGAAATTGTCTGTTTACTATTCCATCTTCCTCAGTCAGACAGTAGATTTTTTGAAAGAAGATGTGTATTTTATTCATTTTGGGGAAATAAGTAACTAGCATAGTGCCTTGCATACAGCAAGTACTCAACACAGATTAAGAGATAAATTAATATGCAGTAGACAGAACACAGACATAAGGGAAATGACCATTCCATTAACTCAGGAAAGGGCACCAATCTTGCATGACCTACATCAGAATTCAGGACTAACTCAGAATCAATAAAGTACTTTTTCAGTAGTTGAAGCTGTACCCAATACGCTACTTTCTTACCCATTCCTTATCTCTAGAACTTTTCATCATTGACAAAGCACTTTGTGCTTGTTCACATTCATTATGCCTTTTAATGCCACTACAAGATCATGTTTCTCAGCTGGGTTTTAGTGCAACATCCTCAGCATGTCCAAGTGGTATGGGAAGAGAAACACTGGGTAGACGCTCTGCGCTCCAGCCTCTATTCTGCCATTGAACCACTGTGTGTTATTAGGGAAACACCCCAACTTGTCTAAACTTAGCTCTCTCTTGAACTTTGCCAACCTTGTGTGTGTGTGTGTGTGTGTGTGTGCGCATGAGTGCTCAGTCACCAAGTTGTGTTCAACTCTTTGCAACCCCACGGACTGTAGCCCGCCAGGCTCCTCTGTCCCTGGGATTTTCCAGGCAAGAATACTGGAGTATGTGGCCATTTCCTTCTTCGGGGGATCTTTTCGACCCAGGGATCGAACAACCTGCGTCTCCTGCATTGGCAAGCAGATTCTTTACCACTAAGCCACTTGGGAAGCCCTTGCCAACCTTAGTGAAGGTAGACTGTCATTTTCAAACACTGTTGTCCTTATTATCCAAATTGGCATTTGGAGGTAGCTAACTGAACCAGTAACAGAGTTTAGGGTAAGACAAGGCTGGTTTTGACTCCAAGACACATCACATAATAGCTGTGTCATCTTGTGCCAGTTAGTTAATCTCTCTGAGCCAGTTTTCTCCAATATATATAGAGGTACCAGTGGTTGATTTTATTTTTCTGGGCTCCAAAATCACTGCAGATGGTGACTGTAGCAATGAAATTAAAAGACGCTTACTCCTTGGAAGGAAAGTTATGACCAACCTAGACAGCATATTAAAAAGCAGAGACAGTACTTTTCCAACAAAGGTCCATCTAGTCAAGGCTATGGTTTTTCCAGTGGTCATATATGGATGTGAGACCTAAAGAAAGCTGAGTGCAGAAGAATTGATGCTTTTGAACTGTGGTGTTGGAGAAGACTCTTGAGAGTCCCTTGGACTGCAGGGAGATCCAACCAGTCCCTCCTAAAGGAGATCATTCCTGAGTGTTCATTGGAAGGACTGATGTTGAAGCTGAAACTCCAATACTTTGTCTACCTGATGCGAAGAGCTGACTCATTGGAAAAGACCCTGATGCTAGGAAAGATTGAGGGCAGGAGGAGAAGGGGACGACAGAATATGAGATGGTTGGATGGCATCATCAACTCGATGGACATGGGTTTGGGTGGACTCCGGGAGTTGGTGATGGACAGGGAGGCCTGGTGTGCTGCAGTTCATGGGGTCGCAAAGAGTTGGACACGATTGAGCGACTGAACTGAACTGAACTGAATGATTAGACAAGATGAGTACAAAAATTTTTGTAGGTTTTAAAAGAAAAAAGTACCATTAATAAAACTCTTGTTAATATGATTCTTGTTTGGCCAGAACAAAGTTTCGCAAAGAGCTCTGTACACCACATGATTACAAGGATGTAATAGATGTGCCTTTAAAAAGTTATTGACAATTTCACAACAGCTTAGTAAGTAAAGGCTCAGATAAGTTCTACTGTGAAGAGATCTGCTTAACTCTGTTTAACCCATGCACTTGAACATGGAACACATGCTAACACCTGGTGGGGGATCAAGCATGAGAAACCCAAGAAAGCTGTTCTTCGGGTGACTCTCGTGACAAGATATTCAGAAACAAAACCCAAAATGGTAAAAATATTCTCCATTCTACCATCCACTGAGTTATCATTTGGAACATGCCTATTTGCTAGAAGACAATGAAATATGTACATAGCTACACGTGTATACGTGTAGGAGAAATTCAGGTCAAATTTTAAGAGTAGGTCATAAACTCTAAAGGAGGAAGACTTCTCGATATAACTGACCACAGGTCTCATGAGGACTAAAAGGTGTTCCGATTGGGCATTTCTGATTCCCACAGGTTGAGCTGCATGCTTGGTAACTTCTGGGAGCATATGACATGAACACAAAAGAAGAGTACTTCCTCATTCATTCACCAGCACAGTCCTTTAAAGGTCTTTAAAGTCCTTTCTTCACATGGTAGCAAAAATTCACTTCATTATTTCAATGGTTCATTCCCAGTATCAACTCCTGTGACTTTAAAAGCTGCCATTAATTTCCCATTAGCAAACTTTAATTAAAATGAATATGTATCATTGCTTTAAGCAGTTGCATTTGTAATAAATGTATGAGTACATGCAAATCTTGTCCAAAATGTTTCAAATAGCTATTTCAGAACAAGCACTTTGATGGTTTTTCAAAGGATTTTGTCTACAGAGAGCTTTTAGAATTTGGCCCTTACCTAAAATAACTTGAATTCCGTGCAAATACAATGGACAGTTACCAACCTACCTAAAATCTATTTTATTGATCTTAGAAAGTAGCATGTTTAAAATAGGAGTAATGACCTCTTAGCTTTGAACTATTCACACCTTTGTGTTTCTGCAACTTTTGTGTAAAATGCACTGAAAAGAAAAGCCAGAAAGAGCATAGAGATGCTCCTAATTTAAAGAATCATGGCAATTAAAGATAATTGTCTAATATAACAACCTGAGATGAACCACATTTCAGCAGTTTATTATCAAAGATGCACCCATACCCTCAAGTTCTATGCAAATATTCTACACCCAGAAAAGTTGAAATAATTCAGAATGCATCTGAGTGTTAAATTCCATCAACTCTCTGACCCCATTTTAATTTCCTACATTAAGCTAAAGTTTGTGGTGTTTTGTTTTGTTTGCTTTGTTTTTAATATTATCAGGAGAAAATGAGGTTGAGTCTGAGATGATGCTTCCACCAAGTTACCCCACCATCCTCCAAATATCTTAACCAGAATCCAAGAACAGAAAAGATTAGACAACTCACATATGAATTATTAAATGATTATTCTGAATAAGTAGACAAACATGTAAAAACATTTCCAGTATTACTTCCTCCCAAATGACCACGTGTTAGCAGAATAAACTTCTGAGCCTTTATAGAAAACATTGTAGAAATGCTTAGCAAAAATGAACCCTATGTCCCCAGTTTCTCCAAGGGTTGGGGTGGTTAATGCATTTGTCTTACAGCCTGTGATTTTCCTTCTGAAGTGAACCTTACTGGTTCTGCCCCATTCCCCATAGCTTTGCTGTATGGCCAGTTGACCCAGTAGCTATGGTCTCACTGAGATGTGTCTGGGAGGCCCTTTTCTTTTCCTAATTATTTCTCACTTTCTGCATTTTATGTTCTGAGATATTCAACAGCATTTTTCAATTGGGAAAATGTTTGGTCTGGAAGGTCCAGTAAAAACAAGTAGAATTTGATACTCAATTTTTCATAAAGTATCAATTGGTAAGAAACATGGATAGTTCTTCAGTTAATGGAACTGAGAAGTGTTTCCCTTCTTTACATAAATCTAGAAATTTTAAAGGTAAAAGGGAGTGATTTTTCAAATCCTGCATGAAATTTGCAGAAGTTAACAAATGGAATGTTAAGCTTCATTTACCACATTATCAGATTAAAACTGCTAATCATATGAATCCCAGCCACTAAACAATTTCAGTAATTAAATCAAGCATTTGAGTTCTTCATCAGACTTGAAGGCACCAAGCTGTCTTTGCAGTAGTCAACCATGGGAAATAACAGTTATCACATTTAAGTGACTTTTTAAAAAGTCCTTTAAATCCAAAGTATGGAGGTTTCCAAAATCAATTTGTCTGACTGCAAAGCATATAGCACTTTTCCAGGTAGTATCTGCTTGGAAAAAAAAAAAAAAAAAGTTTCTCAGTTTGAAAGGTCACTACCTATGCAATGCTTACCCTGCTTTACAAAGCAATGGTCCTGGAAAAGGTTGAAAAATTATCACACGTGCTCTTCTCAATGAAAACACCGCACAGTTCACCATAAAGAAAGAGAGATTTTCAGTTCTGTTCCACAAATTCTCTGAGTTGTTTCCACACAGGATAACTTAGCATAGTTAATGACTTGTAGTTTTTTTTTTTAATCACAAAAATAACTACAAATGAAATCGTAAAGGACACTAGCATAGCAGAATGTAGCCCCATACCAGTGCACTTGTGAGGAAGTTTCCTCATTTTACTTCTACTTACTAAGCTGTTTAATTAAAAAAGGGGGGGGGACCCAAAAGCAAAACTCTAGGATGTTAGCATTTAAATTGTTCAACATCAAGAATTTTTGTAGCTGTAAAATATCACTTCAAAAAGCCATCAAAAACACACAAATTTCAGAGAAACGTGTTCCTGAGCAGATTGCTTCATTATATTCCTAAATCCAGGCAGTGACATCTCCAATGATGATTCCCTCTGCCCAAAGAGTTGGCATATCAGACAACAAGCAGAAAAGCATGTCAGTGAAGATGCCAAGTGTGATCAAAGTTTACAAGGTGCATCACCCTTTCCCAAGGGTTCTTAGTTCTCCAAGAAATCAGATATGGGGATGTTGCAAGATAATCAGGAAGTGCACCATTGGAGTAAGTCTCAGTCCAATCCCAGGGACAGGGAAGCCTGGTGGGCTGCTGTCTATGGGGTCGCACAGAGTCGGACACGACTGAAGCAACTTAGGAGCAGCAGCAGCAGTCCAATAAAGTGTACTTGCTTTTATGTGGAGATGGTTATAAATACAGATATAGATATAGACAGTCTCCAAAAGAGACAAGTGTGTCCCTACTACGCTCTCTACTTGAAATACTTCTCTAGCGGTTATCATTAAAATGTGGCTACTTTTGAAAAGCAACAACTCCCTTCTAACTAGAACCAGCAGATTCTTCTCAGGGAACAAAAGAAGCCATCCAAATTGCAACATACATTTCAAACCCAACATAATTAAAGAGGATTTTTTTTTTCTTCTTTTAGAAGATGTAGTCGGAATCCTCTCCTCCTCGCTGAAACAGTATGAAACAGTATCTCTAAAAATGTGTTAGGGATGATGAGGGAAGGGTGGTAGTGTATAAAGAGAGAAGCTAGTGAAGCAGAGGGAAGACGGAAGGGATGGAGTGCTCAAAGCCACTTAGTTGCCCTTCCCTTGCTTCTCACTTCTCTCCACCCTAGGTTCTGATTGCAAATTTTAAAATGCAAAACCCAGTTTTAAAAACAAACAAACAAACAAAAAACCCCAACGAGATTGTGACTTGGGTTACCACCAAGGCAACCCTAAACAGGTCTCGTCAAAAGCAAAGCGGTGGGCATGTAGTAGCGGCAGCCAGTCCCCGTCCCCCCACCCCTGGTACGGTACCTCCAGAACTGCCCAAGCTGCAAGATGTGGGTGAGTGACTGCAGGAGCCAGATGCAGAAGGAACAGGACGCAGACCTGGGTTTGCCGCCGGCCCGGGCGGCCCCGCTGCTGTTGCTGCCGCTGTTGGTGGCGGCGACGTGGCCCTTGCCGGCGCTGGACGCCTGCCTCTGCGGCGTGGAGGGGCGAGCCTCGCCTTCCGCGGCCGCGGCCCCGCCACCCACCGCGGTCTTGCCCTCGGCCCCGGGCTGCGCGCAGCCGGCGGCGGCCGCGGCGCTGTCCTCGGTGCTGAAATCGTGCACGAACCAGCGGAAGCTGAACACCTGCACCGAGAGCGAGCCCAGCACCACGAAGAAGAGCGTGAGCCCGAACCACCAGCGCTGGCCGCGCAAGTAGTAGTCCACGGCGAGCCAGATGTCAGTGCCCACGTCCGCGAAGTACACGGCCACGGCCGCCAGGATCCAGAGGCAGTCCCACAGCGAGTAGCGCCGCTGCTCCGGGCCCAGGCGCAGGCACAGCGCCGCCGAGCCCGGCCCGGAGCCGCCGCCCGGGCCGCCCGAGCCCCCGGAGCCGCCGCCCGAGCCGCCGCTCCCGGCGCAGCAGCAGCAGCAGCAGCAGCGCGAGCCGTCCGGGCAGCAGGCGCCCCCGGCCGCCTCCTCGTCCTCGGCCCCCGACCCCGACGGCAGGCCGGGCGCCAGTCCCTGCACCGAGCCCGAGTGGTCCGAGTTCTGCAGCGGGGTGAACGCCACGTCGCTGCCCTTCTTCATCTTCAGCCTCCCGTCTGACTTAGCGGCCATGATGCCTCCAGCGCGGAGGAGCGCCCTCCTTTATGTGGCACCTTTCCGCGCTGTCTCCTCCTCCCGCCACCTCCTCGCCGCGCCCCGGCTTCCCTCCCGGCGTGCGGCTCCCCTCCTCCTGCCCCTGCGCCGGCTCGCCCGCCGGGCTGGGCGCTGGGCCGGGCTAGCGGCGCGCCCTGAGCCGGCAGGAGCGCCGCCTGGCTGCCTGCGCGGAGCCAAGCTGCTCGCGGCGCCCGGCGCGCGCCCCGGCCCGCCGCCCGCGCCCCTCGCCGTCCCGGCCCCGCGGCTGCCGCCCGAGCCGCCGCCGCCGCCAGCAGCAGGAGCAGCAGCGGCCGCCGCGGCGCTCCTCGGACCTGCACATTCCTCTCCTCCCCTCGCGCGCGCTCCCTCCTCCCGCTTCCTCGCCTCCACCAGCTGACTCCGAGCGAGAGGATGACCTCATCCTTCTCTTCCAGCTGCCGCCGCTCCCGCCCCGGCTGCTCGGGAGGGGCGAGGGAGGAGGAGGGCCCCGGAGGAGGGGCCGCGGCCGGGAAGCGCTGCGGGATTGGGATGGGGTTGGCGAGTCCCCGGGGCCCGGAGGATTGATGGAGAGAGACGGTCGAGGGTCCCGGCTCACGGGATTGCGGAGAACGCCGGGTGGATTTGACCGACCCCGGGGAGGGGCGGGAGGGCGCGGAGAGAGGAGGGGTCCCCGCGTGCAGCCCGCGCGGAGGTCGGCGGAGAGTGGGGACGGCGGGTGTGGCACGGCGCGGGGCTCTTTGTGTTCAGTTCTGAGCTACGGAGATCTGGAGAAGGGCTAGGTGTGCAGCCGGGGCCGACGAGGGTTGGGAGAATGGGCTCGATTCGGACACCAGGGCCCTGAAAGCCGACAGCGGCAGTGGGTGTGCCCGGCCCCGGAGAGCCGGCGAAGGCGCGGAGGACCGGCGGGTCCGCGGGGAACCCCGAGCCCGCGCTCTCGGGAAAGGAGCGCGCGGCCAGATGGCTCCGGCTTCTCCGGAGAGACCAGGCGCCCAGGATCGGGAAGAGGAGGGGGCGGCTCGGATGCCTTCCGCCGCTCAGGCCCGCGCCGCCCGGCCGATACCCCCGCGCTCCCTCCTCGGCCGGGAAGCGACCAAGCCTGGTGGAGAGGCGGACCGGCGGGCCAAGCTGCAGCCCCCGGCCGTGTCCTCCTGTAGGTGGGAACCGCCGCACCCCTGGCGGCTGCTCGGGGCTCTGAGGGCTGAGGGGCGGGGCGGCAGCCGTGGGTAACGGGGCCCGGCCCGCGGGAGAGGAGTGGCGGAGCCCGGAGCTGACGCCACCTCCCCGGTCCAGAGGAGAATTACCTGCTCTTAAAGCGACAGGAGTTTCAGGCTTGTGTAGTCCCGCCACTCCAGAAATGACTGGAATAAATTAAATCTGTGATCACCAAGTTATTATAGTAACAGATATAGAGAATAGGCAAATTGAAAAGACTCTTTGAAATGCAGTCGATATAGGGTTCCGCTCCCCTTTTTTGTTAAGAAAACTTAGTCTGATTTGTTTCACTTAACTTTTGCAAATGTAAGAGAAGGGGACTGTAATTCTTAAATTATACTGTGACTCACATGTTTTAAGCCCAGAGGGAAGTGAGGCAACACGTGTTACCCCGCCACGAAGAGCACCAGCGTGGTCTTCTAAATCTGGAGGCAAAACCTCACACCCTCGCGCTAACTTGCAGACACCAGGCTCAGTCTGAACTAGTATGTGCGCCATTCTTAATTGGTAGCCTTATGAAAATGTGCACACATTTCTCTGCAAGTAGAAATAGCCGCCCCAGGCATCTCCTACTACAGTTATCTGCTGTTTGAGCACCAACCTGATCAAAGTGGGATTTGCCCACTCTCGCCCTTTGTTCTTATAGACTGGTGCCTGCCCTGGGCCCCCTTATGGTGAACTCTGCCTGACAGTCTGGCAGGAGGGTGTTGGGCCCAAGAGCCCATAAATATTACCTGCTGCTGCTAAGTCACTTCAGTCGTGTCCGACTCTGTGTGACCCCATAGACAGCAGCCCACCAGGCTCCCCCATCCCTGGGATTCTTCAGGCAAGAACACTGGAGTGGGTTGCCATTTCCTTCTCCAATGCAGGAGAGTAAAAAGTAAAAGTGAAGTAGCTCAGTCATGTACGACCCTTAGCGACCCCGTGGACTGCAGCCTACCAGGCTCCTCCATCCATGGGATTTTCCAGGCAAGAGTACTGGAGTGGGGTGCCATTGCCTTCTCCGAAAAATCATCTAGCATGTACAAATCCAGTATTTCTATCACAGTTCAGTTCAGTTTAGTCGATCTGTAGTGTCCAACTCTTTGCGACTCCATGAATCTCAGCACGCCAGGCTCCCCTGTCCATCACCAACTCCCAGAGTTCACTCAGACTCACGTCCATCGAGTCAGTGATGCCATCCAACCATCTCATCCTCTGTCGTCCCCTTCTCCTCCTGCCCCCAATCCCTCCCAGGAAAGTCTTTTCCAGTGAGTCAACTCTTCACATGAGGTGGCCAAAGTACTGGAGTTTCAGCTTTAGCATCATTCCTTCCAAAGAAATCCCAGGGCTGATCTCCTTCAGAATGGCCTGGTTGGATCTCCTTGCAGTCCAAGGGACTCTCAAGAGTCTTCTCCAACACCACAGTTCAAAAGCATCAATTCTTCAGCATTCAGCTTTCTTCACAGTCCAACTCTCACATCCATACATGACCACAGGAAAAACCATAGCCTTGACTAGACGAACCTTTGTTGGCAAAGTAATGTCTCTGCTTTTCAATATGTTATCTAGGTTGGTCATAACTTTTCTTCCAAAGAATATGCATCTTTTAATTTCATGGCTGCAGTCACCATCTGCAGTGATTTTGGAGCCCCAAAAAATAAAGTCTGACATTGTTTCCACCATTTCCCCATCTATTTACCATGAAGTGATGGGACCAGATGCCATGATCTTCGTTTTCTGAATGTTGAGCTTTAAGCCAACTTTTTCACTCTCCACTTTCACTTTCATCAAGAGGCTTTTTAGTTCCTCTTCACTTTCTGCCATAAGGGTGGTGTCATCTGCATATCTGAGGTTATTGATATTTCTCCTGGCAATCTTGATTCCAGCTTGAGCTTCTTCCAGCCCAGCGTTTCTCATGATGTACTCTGCATATAAGTTAAATATGCAGGGTGACAATATACAGCCTTGACATACTCCTTCTCCTATTTGGAACCAGTCTGTTGTTCCATGTCCAGTTCTAACTGTTGCTTCCTGACCTGCATATAGGCTTCTCAAGAGGCAGGTCAGGTGGTCTGGTATTCCCATCTCTTTCAGAATTTTCCACAGTTTATTGTGATCCACACAGTCAAAAGCTTTGGCATAGTCAATAAAGCAGAAATGGATGTTTTTCTGGAACTCTCTTGCTTTTTCGATGATCCAGCAAATGTTGGCAATTTGATCTCTGGTTCCTCTGCCTTTTCTAAAACCAGCTTGAATATCTGGAAGTTCACGGTTCACGAAATGCTGAAGCCTGGCTTGGAGAATTTTGAGCATTACTTTACTAGAGTTGTGTAAGTCCTTTATTGTGTAAGTCCCTTAAGTCCGCACAGAGCGCTGGCGGCTGCGACGAAGCACAGAACGCAGCGGAGAGGAGCTACCCCACGTCCGAGGTCAGGGGCAGAAGCCGGGAGGACACCATGCCCAAGGGGCGGCGGCCAAGAGGAGTTACCCCACTTCCCAGGTCAGGGGCAGCGGCCGAGAGTGCCAGGCTGCGACGGCGCAGGAATGGCCAAGAGGAGCTACCCCATGTCCGAACGCAGGGGCAGCAGCCGGGAGGAGCAACCCCAGGTCCAAGGAGAGGTGGCTGCGCGGGAGCAGGAGGGCCTAGAGGAGCTATTCCACATCAAGGTCAGGAGGGGCGGTGATGAGGAGATACCCCTCGTCCAAGGTAAGGAGCAGCGGCTGCGCTTTGCTGGAGCAGCCTTGAAGAGATTTCTATCACAAGGCGTGGCTAAATGGGGAATGAGGGTCAATGCAGGACCACGGAGTGAGTTAGATGGCCAAGCAAAGGGTATGTTTTAAATCTAATTTTAAAACTGGGCCCTCTCGGAGACTTTCTGGTCGTCCAGTAGCTAAGACCCCATGCTCCCAATTCAGGGTTCAGGGAACCAGATCCCACCCGCCTCAACTAAGAGTTTGCATGCTGCAACTAAAAAAATTAAAAAATAAAAGACCCCACACCACAAAGAAGAACCTGCCTGTGGCAACTAAGATCTAGTGCAGCCAAATAAGTAAATATTTTTTTAAAAATTAGACCCTCTTGAAGTAGGACCATCCCTTTTATTTATTTATTTTTTGAAAACACCCCAGTTCTTTTTCCTCAAGGTCCAAATCTTAAGAGTGCATCTCCAGGGCACTACAGCTGATCCTTGTGCCAAAGCACTAGGGAGAGCAATGATCTCTTAGGTAACTGAGTCCTGAGGGATAAGGTATATTCTAGGTCAAGTGCAAGGCCTTACATTGCACCAGGTATGAAAAGACAGCTGGTATTTGGAGGTCTGGACCTGCCTCAAGCTTCCTCTAGAGAAGGGATGTTTCTTATTCAGTTGTACTCTCTGCCTCTAGCACAGCGCCTGCACAGACGATTCACTCAATAAACATTAGCTGAATGAATGCATGGATTTATAGGAAAAAAAAAAAAAAACTTTCCACAACAGAAAGAATGCTGCATTCTGTACTAATGTTCCCATGGAAACAGGAATTAGGAGACTTATCCTGTTAGGTTCTAAAAAAGAAATAACTAGTAATATTTTCCTTATTAGTACATTTATTCAAAACCATTTAGATTTTTTTTTAAGCTTCTGTCTGAACCATCTCTGGAAAGTGGTGGAAGTCAATGGGAAGAGTACATGAGTTGGAGGTCAGAGTAGGAGGTTCTTCCCCTTATTGGCCTCACAATCTGGGCAAATCACTCAATACACAGGATTAATATGAGGACTGGATGAAATAATGCATATTACTGCGCTTTGCGTACAATAGTGTTCTTAAGAATCTCTTACCTCCTATTACTCACATCTCAGGATGAGGGTTCTAAAATCACCTGCTGTACTGTCATCACTGGATCTGCCGAGGCACATGGATATGTAGGTCAGAAGCTCAGAATTTAAACTCAGAGGTGTCCTGAGTCATATTATTTAACTCCCCACTCCATCCTGGCCCTGGGGTTCATCATTTGTAAACTAAGGCTGATCACAATCTCTAGCATCCAGTGTTGTTGCCAGGAGTAAATAAAATGATGCAGGCAAATTCTTTGACACCATGTCAAGCACTCGCAATCCACAAAGTTCAGTTAATATGTTTCACATTTCTTCCACCCCTTCATGTTTTCTGGTTTAACTCCAAAACTTTACATTGAGCTAGTCAACTCTCCCTCAAATAAGCTTTCTTCAGAGCACAGCTATTGGACCCCATGCATCAGAATCAGATGATTTTTAATACAGATTCCTGGCCTGTCAGTGCTGATCCCCTCTCCTTCAGTGATCTTGTCTTCCATCCTATCCAAGAGGCCCTCCCTTGTTGTTCTAACCCTAACCTAAACCACGCCATCACTCAACAGCTTCATAATCTCAATTTCAAGCATTCTTCTGACTGATTTCTTGTAAATGGTCAGCTCAGACCCTTCAGTGCCCATGGACTCAATTCTGCCAGGTTTTTGTGTCCCTTAACCCCTTCATACTCTCACCTTTCTCCTTGCCCAGCTTAAATCCCATGGTCAAGCCCCATCAGCAGTTTCTGGAACACATCCCCATTTCTGTTGTCACTCAACATCAACGTGGCTTCAGCCCTGCTCTGACTTCACGTCTGAGCCTGTGCAGCTGGCTGTGTCTAGAGAAAGGGAGGCCATGCTGACCAGCTCCCACAGATGTGAGCCCATGAACCTGAAGGAAGCCTCGGGCTTCTCAGCAATCACATGGGGTCCTCCCAGTCCATTGGTGTCCTACCTGACTTTTTTTTGGCTGCACTGGGTCTTTGTTGTGACACAAGGACTTTTCTAACAGTGGCATGTGGGCTTAGTTGCTCCCCAGCATATGGGATCTTAGTTCCCCAACCAGGTATCAAACCCCCATCCCCTGTGTTGGAAGACAGATTCTTAACCACAGGGCCACCAGGGAAGTCCCTCTCTTACACTTTCAAATTATTGTTTCTTTTCTTCTTTTCCCTTCTCAAACTTTTAACACCTCCTGCATCCTTACTCTCAGCTAATGACTGCTTCCCACATCACTGAGAACAATGAGTTGACCAGAACAGAATAGAGCCCCCGAAGCTCCCACCACCCCCCCGACCACTGGCCAGCATCTGTACCCATACGCCCTTGCCTCCCCAAGGGGATCCCTTTACTTGTTCACCAGCTCCCATCCCCTCCTTGCTCAAGAGCACTATTCAACACTAATTTCCATAATCATCAGTTTTCCCTCTCTTCTAGATTACCCCCATCCCATTCAAACACACTCTTATTTCACTAGTTAAGAATCAAAGCCAGCCAAAAATACTAAAACAGAACAAAAACATTTCCTTTGATTCCAGTTCCCTTTCTAGCTACCACTGCATGTCTCTGAAACCTTTTACAACAAACTTCTTGAGTTGCCCAACCTGGCTTTCTTCAATTCCTGTTCACCTGTCCTCTTGAATGCACTCAAATAAACCAACAGCCACCCACTGAAACTGCTCTCACCAAGTCGGAGGCCGCCTTTTCCCACTTCACTAAGCATCTCAGCTGGCATCTTACCTGAACACTTCAGCAGCATTTGCCCTAGTTGATCACTCTGTGCTCATTGAAATGTGTCTTTCTCTTGGCTTTCACTACACCATACACTCTTCCTTTCTTTCTGCTCTCTCCAAGCAGTCTCAGCTAATTCTGGGTCCTTTGCTAACTCTTTATCTTTTCCTCTGTCTTTATATAGTTTCATTTCTCAAATCTTCCTCTATGTACTCTTGTTCCCTCAATCACTTCATGAAATCTTACATTTTAAAATGCCACCCATATGCCAATGACTCTCATGTTTATTTCTCCAAGATTGAGATTCTTTTCCCATATAGGTCATTACAGAGTATTAAGAAGAGTCCCCTGTGATGAAGCATTTAAAATAAAAGACATGATTAATTTTCCATTTTAGTGTGACCATTTGGGCTTCCTTGTGGCTCAGCTGGTAAAGAATCTGCCTGCAATGTGGAAGATCTGGGTTCAATCCCTGGGTTGGGAAGATCCCCTGGAGAATCTGGCCTGGAGAATTCCATGGACTGTACAGTCTATGGGGTTGCAAAGAGACAGAGCAACTTTCACTTTCACTTTCATTCTGGTAACAGAACAGAGAGGTAAGGAATTTTGTACAAGACTCTTGGTGCCTTGTGATGGTCCACCAGCATACCACATATACTCTGTGCCAAGAGCCAAATGCTGTGTCTGACATATTAGCAAGAATTTGATAAATACTCTGGGACACTTCATTCACTTCACTTCTGGGACAAGTTTCTCAGACAAGCTGTCTGCACCTGTTCAGACATTAGAACTACAACAGTGGCTTTCAAAAGGCTAGAGCTGCAAAAGCAGAGAGACTTCTGAAATGCTAAAAAAATCAACAAAAATGGACTTTTATACAAAATTTGGAGCAACACTAAGGAATTTAAATATTAGAAGTCAGTTGAGGAAGGACCAGATAAATGCTGAGGGATACAATTACCAAGAATGGTGAGAGGAATTTAGAGGGTTGAATTGCCTAAATATTTTCATTTTCAAATTGGCGTAGCAACCTGGGCTGAGTAAAAGAAATAGAATGGGATGCAATTTAGTGTTTGGAATGAAGTATCTCCAAAGCTTAGGACACAGGCTTAGATATGATGCAGAAAGAAAGAGAGGGGTCCTGGGCTTCTTTCTATATTTTACAATAGCCTTTGACGGGGAAATGTGTTTTGTTTCTGAAGTATGTTAGTGAGTCATTTAGGTCTTAAAACATCTTCCCGTAAGAACAAAATGGTGATTAAGTCCCCAAGCCAAGGAATAAAAACCTGTTTGACCCTGACATAGTTGGAATGTACATTTGCAACAAAAAAAGCAGAAAACACATCATTTCCTTACTAGCACTGAAATGAAATTTAAAAAACAGACAAACAAAAAAACAAAAACCAACACAACACTATTGAATAATAAAAAATTTTATTTGTATTACACGCTGGTGCTCAGGGGAAAGCAGGCGAATGTAAAAGTATAGGAGCCCCTTCAGAAGGAGCTCAACTCCCCCCGCCCCTCCCCTGCTTGCTTAGTCCCGCTGAGCTCTTTGCAACCCTTTAGACTGTAGTCCACTAGGCTCCTCTGTCCTTGGGATTTTCCAGGCAAGGATACTGGAGTGAGTTGCCTTTTGTCCTCCAGGGGATCTTCCTGACCCAGGGATCAAACCTGTGTTTCCCATGTCTCCTACGTTGCAGGCATATTCTTTACCCACTGAGCCATCAGGGAAGCCCTACACTTAGTGACTTGCTGTCAAATAATAGAGAACAGGAAGAGAAGGAGAGTATTTTGTAGCAGAAAAACCTAGAAACATCCTGTGGCTGGGTGATCTAAGTCAACATCAGCAGAAACGTCATGGCCGGGAGGGAGGAGGGAGGAAGGTTCAGGATGGGGAACACATTTGTACCTGTGGCAGATTCATTTTGATATATGGCAAAACCAATACAATATTGTAAAGTTAAATAAAATAAAATTAAAAAAAAAAAAAACCGTCATGGCCATAGCAGATACTCCTGATAAGATGGGAGGAGGAATTCTCTGTGGTCTTCTTCCCACCAAACCTCTGAGGTTTCCTTTCAGGAAAACATTACACAAATCCCAGCTGAAAGGCATTCTACAAAATACCTGACCAATTCTCCCCCAAACTGTCAAGGTCATCAAAAACAAGGAAAGTGAGAAACTGCCACGGCCAAGAGTCGCCTAAGGAGACTCGATAACTGAATGTGATGTAGAAAACTATTATCTATATGATGGGTAAGCAACAGGGTCCTACTGTATAGCACAAGGAAATATTTTCTATATCCTGGGATAAACCATAATGGAAAAGAATGTGAGAAAGAATATATGTATAACTGAGTGAGTTTGCTAGACAGCAGAAATTAACACAACATTGTAAACCAACTATACTTCAATTCAAAAAGAAATGTTTCCCATAAAAAGAAATGAATGTGATATGGAATCCTGAGTGGGATCCTGGAATAGACATTAGGAATAAGTGAAGTCGCTCAGTCATGTCCGACTCTTAGTGACCCCATGGACTGCAGCCCACCAGGATCCTCCGTCCATGGGATTTTCCAGGCAAGAGTACTGGAGTGGGGTGCCGTTGCCTTCTCCGTTAAAAGCGGCTAGGCATATTATATTTACTTGGAGCTGGTATACTTGGTGACAGCCTTAGGAATACACAAGTGTAATTGGAATAAAATCCAGACTTTGCTTAATAGTAATACATTAGTCTTGGTTTCTTAGTTGTGATGAACTCACTAATGTAAGATGTTAATAAGAAGGAAAACAGAGTGAGAGGTACATGCAGGAACTCTCAGTGCCATCTCTAACTTTTCTGTAAATCTGAAACTATTCTAAAGTTAAGTTTATTGAAAAATTGAAAAAAAAATCAGTACTTTGGGAAGATTAAGAAAATCAATAAATTTAAAAGCAAAACTGTTCAATAAAACAAGGGGAAAACGGGGGTATAAAAATACCCCTATCAGGTGTGAAAGAGGGGCATCACTTCAACTTCAATGTTTACAGACATTAAAAGGATAATAATACATGCAACTACATATGGCCCAGCAATTGTCATCCGGGTATTTGTCCCAGAGAAGTGAAAATTTATCTTCACACAAAAAGGAATCTTCATGGAAGCTTTATTCATAATAGCCCGAAACTGGAAACAATCCAGACATCTTTCAATAGGTAGATGGCTAACCAAACTGGGGCATTTCTACATAGTGGAATGCCTGTCAGCAATTAAAAGACATAAACCAGTAACGTGGGGAACAAGTTGGGTGAATCTCCAGAGAACTACTGCTGAGTGGGGAAGAAAAAAAAAAGTCCCAAGAGAATGCGTGCTATGGGATTTTTCTTTACACAACATTTTTCAAATGATCACATTTAAAAATGGAGGTGAGAAGAGTAGTTGCCAGGGGTTAAGGATAGCGGTGATGGCTAGAAAAAGACCCTTTGGTGATGAAACTGTTCTGTATCTTGACCATGGTGGTGGCTACATGAACCCACCCAGGTGATAAATGTCACAGAGCTGAGCACATACATGTGGATGGTGAGGGGTGATATGAACAACTTTATGCCAATAAATTTAACAACTTAGAACAACAAATGAGAGCCTTATAAACATACTGAGGGAGACCCTCCCACGTTCAAGAACATTAGAAGCTGAAGGCAAGGGTTCTTTATTCTAATTTTATTTCAAAACTTGGAGTCTTCCTTCTCCTTGATGCAGATACATCACTGATGTTTTTAGAGTTAGGGCTTCAGGGATGTAGAGGGTAATAGGGTTCATGTAAGACAAGGGAGAGGAAATAAGAAAGAAGGGAGGCAAACTTTTGGTAAGAGATCAGCTGGAATTTGGAAAGGGAGGAGGAGGAGGAGAAGTAGAAAGAATTAAAATGTCCTAATAAACAGATCAACTTACAAACTTCACAAAAGGTCAGCCCACTGTGGCACAACCAGTCCAGGAACAGCTTGGTACAGAGGGTGAGACAGACACAATGGAACCTCAGCAAAGGCTGCACCCTGCCGCTCCAGGACAGATGCACCTTTGCAAGCTGCCAGTTGGCAGTGCATTCTTCCAGTTGCGTGCAGGTCCCTGGAGGGCAGAGCAGAGGAGACCCTGGTGGGGAACACAGCTAAGCGCAGGTGTCCAGGGGACTGACTCCACGGCTCAGGTGTGCTGGCAGGGAACAGACTGAGGCCAGCCTGGTGAGAAGGCTGGGGCTGAAGGTGCAGTGGCAGGCACCACACCTCTCATGTGAACACGATCCTCCGTGAGCCATGCCTTTTGAGAAACTCCCCTACGCTGTAGAGGCTGGGATAGCATACCCTCAAAATTAGTATCCACTTGGGACCTTGGAATATGACCTTATTTGGAAATAGGGTCTTTGTAGATGTCTTTAAGTGGAGAAGGCAATGGCACCCCACTCCAGTACTCTTGCCTGGAAAATCCCTTGGACAGAGGAGCCTGATGGGCTGCAGTCCATGGGGTCGCTAAGATTTGGACATGACTGAGTGACTTCACATTCACTTTTCACTTCCATGCATTGGAGAAGGAAATGGCAACCCACTCCAGTGTTCTTGCCTGGAGAATCCCAGGGATGGGGGAGCCTGGTGGGCTGCTGTCTATGGGGTCTCACAGAGTCAGACACGACTGAAGTGACTTAGCAGCAGCAGCAGGTGTCTTTAAGACTGGGATTAAATCACCCTGGATTAAGGCAGGTGCTCAATCCAATGAGAATATCCCTATCAAGGAAGGAAAAGAGGCATAGGGGAGAGGGTCACATAAGAGCAAAGGCAGAGGAGAGTGACATGGCCACAAGCCAACGATTGCAGGAGCCACTAGAAAATGGAAGAGGCAAGAAAATCTGCCTCCCCAAAATCTTCTGAGGGGGCACAGCCCTACCAACACTGGGATTTCAGACTTCTGTCCTCAGAACGATAAGAGAATTAATTTTCTATTATTTTAAGCCAATCAGTTTGTGGTAAATTGTTACCGCAGCCTTCAGGAAGCAATAAACACAGTTACCAGAACATCTCAGGGAGGAGGTCATAAGGATGCTATCATCTGACTACCTCATTTGGACTCATTGTGGATTTGTTTCCATTTTACCATTTAGGTACACTTCTGTGTATTCTTGCCACCTCTTCTTAATATCTTCCGCTTCTGTTAAGTCCATACCATTTCTGTCCTTTATTGAGCCCATCTTTGCATGAAATTTCCCTTGGTATCTCTAATTTTCTTGAAGAGATCTCTAGTCTTTCCCATTCTATTGTTTTCCTCTATTTCTTTGCACTGATCAGCAAGGAAGGCTTTCTTATCTCTCCTTGCTATTCTTAGGAACTCTGCATTCAAATGGTTATATCTTTCCTTTTCTCCTTTGCTTTTGGCTTCTCTTCTTTTCACAGCTATTTGTAAGGCCTCCTCAGACAGCCATTTTGCTTTTTTGCATTTCTTTTTCTTGGGGATGATCTTGCTCCCTGTCTCCTGTACAATGTTGCAAACCTCTGTCCATAGTTAATCAGGCACTCTGTCTATCAGATCTACTTCCTTAAATATATTTCTCACTTCCACTGTATAATCGTTAGGGATTTGACTTAGGTCATACCTGAATGATCTAGTGGTTTTCCCTACTTTCTTCAGTTTAAGTCTGAATTTGGCAATAAGGAGTTCATGATCTGAGCCACAGTCCACTCCCAGTCTTGTTTTTGCTGACTGTATAGCGCGTCTCCATCTTTGGCTGCAAAGAATATAATCAATCTGATTTCAGTGTTGACCATCTGGTGATGTCCATGTATAGAGTCTTCTCTTGTGTTGTTGGAAGAGGGTGTTTGCTATGACCAGTGCATTCTCTTGGCAAAACTCTATTAGCCTTTGCCCTGCTTCATTCTGTACTCCAAGGCCAAATTTGCCTGTTACTCCAAGTGTTTCTTGACTTCCTACTTTTGCATTCCAGTCCCCTATAATGAAAAGGACATCTTTTTTGGTTGTTAGTTCTAGAAGGTCTAGAAGCAGAAGATATTAAGAAGAGGTTGCAAGAATACACAGAAGAACAGTACAAAAAGGATCTTCATGACCCAGATAATCACAATGGTGTGATCACTCACCTAGAGCCAGACATCCTGGAATGCGAAGTCAAGTGGGCCTTAGGAAGCATCACAACGAACAAAGCTAGTAGAAGTGATGTAATTCCAGTTGAGCTATTTCAAATCTTAAAAGATGATGCTGTGAAAGTGCTGCACTCAATATGTCAGCAAATTTGGAAAACTCAGCAGTGGCCACAGGACTAGAAAAGGTCAGTTTTCATTCCAGTCCCTAAGAAAGGCAATGCCAAAAAATGCTCAAACTACTGCACAATTGCACTCACCTCACATGCTAGCAAAGTAATACTCAAAATTCTCCAAGCCAGGCTTCAACAGTACACGAACTGTGAACTTCCAGATGTTCAAGCTGGTTTTAGAAAAGGCAGAGGAAACAGATAAAATTGCCAACATCTGCTGGATTATTGAAAAAGCAAGAGAGTTCCAGAAAAACATCTATTTCTGTTTTATTAATTATGCCAAAACCTTTGACTGTGAATCACAACAAACTGTGGAAAATTCTTAAAGAGATGGGAATACCAGACCACCTGACCTGCCTCTTGAGAAATCTGTTTGCAGGTCAGGAAGCAACAGATAGAACTGGACATGGAACAACAGACTGGTTCCAAATAGGAAAAGGAGTACATCAACGCTATATATTGTCACCCTACTTATTTAACTTATATGCAGAGTACATCATGAGAAATGCTGGGCTGCAGGAAGCACAGGCTGGAATCAAGCTTGCAGGGAGAAATATCAGTAACCTTGATATGAAGATAACACCACCCTCATGGCAGAAAGTGAAGAAGAATTAAAGAGCCTTTTGATGAAAGTGAAAGAGGAGAGTGAAAAAGTTGCCTTAAAGCTCAACATTCAGAAAACGAAGATCATGGCATCTGATCCCATCACTTCATGGCAAATAGATGGAGAAATAGTGGAAACAGTGGCAGACTTTATTTTCTTGGACTCCAAAATCACTGCAGATGGTGACTGCAGTCATGAAAGAAAAAGACACTTACTCCTTAGAAGAAAAATTGTGACCAACCTAGACAGCATGTTAAAAAGCAGAGACATTACTTTGCCAACAAAGGTCCCTCTAGTCAAGTCTATGGTTTTTCCAGCGGTCATGTATTGATGTGTGAGTTCGACTATAAAGAAAGCTGAGTGCTGAAGAATTGATGCTTTTGAACTGTGGTGTTGGAGAATACTCTTGAGAGCCTCTTGGACTGCAAGGAGATCCAACCAATCCATCCTAAAGAGATCAGTGCTGAATGTTCATTGGAAGGACTGATGTTGAAGCTGAAACTCCAATACTTTGGCCACATGATGTGAAGAACTGACTCTCTGGAAAATACATTGATGCTGTGAAAGATTGAAGGCAGGAGGAGAAGTGGATGGCAGAGGATGAGATGGCTAGATGGCATCACTGACTCAGTGGACATGAGTTTGGGTGAACTCTGGGAGTTCGTAATGGACAGACAGGCCTGGCATGCTGCAGTCCATGGGGTCATAAAGAGTTGGACATGACTGAGTGACTGAACTGAACTACCATTTAGGTGATGCATCAGAAACTGGAATTCACTTTTAGCTTCTTCTATTTACTGCCCCCACAGCATTGTTTCTTTGGTATACTTTTGACCAAACATTTTTTGGCGTGTTTGCAAAAGAAAGGAAAAGCCAAGTTGGAAAAAAGAAGGGAGAAAAACATGAAAGATCAAAAGAAAACTATTAATTTAATAAAAGGAGGGATGCCATTGGGTGTGTGTTTGCAGGTGTGCATATGCGGGTGTGCATAAGCCATTGTATGTTGCATTTTTACCACTGTACCCAAATCATAGGTCATACAAACAAATTGGAAATAAATTGATTTTCTTGTTACATAGCTTTATAGATGAAAGATATACTTTCAGAGTCGGATATTATATTATTGTTATATATATTATGTTAATACTATAATAATATAGTATCCTTATTTTATGTAATAATAAGCTTTCCAATCTGTTTTCCAGGTCTTTTAACATTAGAAAAATGTTTTTATATGTAGTAATTCCTACTTATATTTTATCAAATGGTAAGAAATCACATTCTTACTGGAAGTAATTTTTTTTTTTTTTTTTACATTTCACATGTTTCAATGCCATTCTCCCAAATCTTCCCACCCTCTCCCTCTCCCACAGAGTCCATAAGCCTGTTCTATACATCAGTGTTTCTTTTGCTGTCTCGTATACAGGGTTATCGTTACCATCTTTCTAAATTCCATATATATGCCTTAGTATACTGTATTGGTGTTTTTCCTTCTGGCTTACTTCACTCTGTATAATAGGCTCCAGTTTCATTCACCTCATTAGAACTGATTCAAATGTATTCTTTTTAATGGCTGAGTAATACTCCATTGTGTATATGTACCACAGCTTTCTTATCCATTCATCTGCTGATGGACATCTAGGTTGCTTCCATGTCCTGGCTATTATAAACAGTGCTGCGATGAACATTGGGGTACACGTGTCTCTTTCCCTTCTGGTTTCCTCAGTGTGTATGCCCAGCAGTGGGATTGCTGGATCATAAGGCAGTTCTATTTCCAGTTTTTAAAGGAATCTCCACACTGTTCTCCATAGTGGCTGTACTAGTTTGCATTCCCACCAACAGTGTAAGAGGGTTCCCTTTTCTCCACACCCTCTCCAGCATTTATTATTTGTAGACTTTTGGATCGCAGCCATTCTGACTGGTGTGAAATGGTATCTCATAGTGGTTTTGATTTGCATTTCTCTGATAATGAGTGATGTTGAGCATCCTTTCATGTGTTTGTTAGCCATCTATATGTCTTCTTTGGAGAAATGTCTATTTAGATCTTTGGCCCATTTTTTGATTGGGTCATTTATTTTTCTGGAGTTGAGCTGTAGGAGTTGCTTGTATATTTTTGAGATTAGTTGTTTGTCGGTTGCTTCATTTGCTATTATTTTCTCCCATTCTGAAGGCTGTCTTTTCACCTTGCTAATAGTTTCCTTTGATGTGCAGAAGCTTTTAAGTTTAATTAGGTCCCATTTGTTTATTTTTGCTTTTATTTCCAATATTCTGGGAGGTAGGTCATAGAGGATCCTGCTGTGATGTATGTCAGAGGGTGTTTTGCCTATGTTCTCCTCTAGGAGTTTTATAGTTTCTGGTCTTACGTTGAGATCTTTAATCCATTTTGAGTTTATTTTTGTATATGGTGTTAGAAAGTGTTCTAGTTTCATTCTTTTACAAGTGGTTAACCAGATTTCCCAGCACCACTTGTTAAAGAGATTGTCTTTAATCCATTGTATATTCTTGCCTCCTTTGTCAAAGATAAGGTGTCCATATGTGCGTGGATTTATCTCTGGGCTTTCTATTTTGTTCCATTGATCTATATTTCTGTCTTTGTGCCAGTACCATACTATCTTGATAACTGTGGCTTTGTAGTAGTAGTAATTTTTTACAAAAAAATAACATATAATAGAGTTTGATGATCAACTAAAGAGAAGAATTATAGTACTTCTTTAGTACATTTATAGACTTTGTTCATATGATTTTATGAATATAGGACTGGCGTGCTGCAGTCCATGGGTTCACAAAGAGTTGGACATGACTGAGTAACTAAACTGATATGATTTTAACATGTTTTCCCTCTTCTCTCTCTCTCTCTGCCTTTCTGTTTTTTTCTTTTTGAACCTTCACATAATCCAGTGACGTGATTGCAATGCTGTTTACCTGATTCAGTGGGAGTAATGCTTTGTTTGGAAGTTTTGTCTTCTAATTGTCCCAGATACCAGGTAAAATTATTGCTTAACTCCAACAGTATTTTATTTTGCAGAGAAGTTCTTAAAACACAAAAGTAAGAAGAAATTAATAGCACTATTTTAAAATAAATGAGTGTGTTTAATAAAAGCACAAAAGTACAATTTTAATAAAGAAGCAACATCATTGTTTTTTAATGAGGATATTGGCTTTGAAATAAGCCAGTAGGTTGACTTTATCTCTGATTTATGATTAAGCAGAACTACAGATCAATTGATTCCATGTTCAACAAAATCATCGCCTTAAAATTCTTTTTTATGGTGTTTGAGGTCTGTCACTGTTCTGCATTGTTCTGAAAATACGGAAGCTTAAGTTTCCTAATCAAGAGATGGGGTAGTAAGACTGAAATGTCTGTATCAGGAGCCAGGAAAACTGAGTGCTAAGTGCAGTGTATTTCAGGATCCTCCTGTCTGTGCTTGTGGCATTTGAGGCTCCTGGTTAATAGAGAAAAATGGATATGTGTTCCTGGGTTCCATCCCTGGTTGGAAAGATGCCCTGGAGAAGGGAATGGCAGACCACTCCAATATTCTTGCCTGGACAAGTCCATGGACAGAGGAGCTACAGTCTGTGGGGTCTCAAAGAGTCAGACATAACTGAGTGGCTGACACCTTTACTTTCACTTTCTAGCTCACAGACCATAGAAAAATACTGTGATGTGATTCTTCTAGCCAGCATTACCAGGACAAGATTTAGATGGTCTTCAACCTCACTCAGATACAGAATCTGACTGCAGTGGAGGAGACCTGGGTTCGATCCCTGGGTCAGGAAGATCCCCTGGAGAAGGAAATGGCAAACCACTCCAGTATCCTTGCCTGGAAAATCCCATGGACAGAGGAGCCTGGTGGAGCTGCAGTCCATGGGATCACAAAGAGTCGGACATAACTGAACAACTAACACTTTCAACTTCACTCAATCCAGTGTTTTGGCCCTAGCTTATATACCAAAAAGACATTCTCCAACAGTATTTCCAAATCCTTTCCTCGGTTTCCTCTTTCTTTGTGCTTTCTGCAGGGGCCCCTCCCGTCACATCTCAGAACCAGCCACTAGGGCACTCTCAGGAGGATCACAAGTGTAACTTGAACTGCCATGTCTGCTTTGGGTGCCTCATCCCCGTTTCCTGGGTTCTCATCACTACACGCCCAGAGCTTGGTTAGGCTGGCAGGGGATCTGGGCTCATTCCGCACTTCAGGACCGAGAGACGTTCCACAAGACATCTCACCCCTTGAGCCCCATGATGGTGAGTCATGTCTGACTCTTTACAACCCCATGGACTGTAGCCCATTAGGCTCCTCTGTCCACGACATTTTTCAGGCAAGAATACTGCCTCAGTACCCAAACATGTACAAGTGAAGGCACAGTGACTTACGACAAAGGGGATATAAGTTATCAACAGTTGGTCCTATTTCATAAAGAAGGAAATTCAGGAAATTGAAAGGCTAATATGCCCAGAAATAAAGAGCAGAGGGAATATGTAGTAACCAAAGCATTTGTCAGCTCCACATCACAAAACTAAGCTCTCTGTACTAGTCCCTGTGCCGCCTGGTAGCCAGTTAACTCAAACATGCCCTCTAGCCTGTGGGTCTTTGCTTATATGACCATTATGAAGGTTCGGTCTGTGTTCTGTGGACCCCATGCTTCCTACTCACAGCACCTATTCCAGGGGATTAGGTGCAGTAGATCTGCCTTCCAGGGTCTATTATTTCTAGAGACAGGCCTCTTTCTTATTGACAATGAGAAGATCACAAGGACCAAGAATGGTGTGTACTGTTAAAATCAATTACTTCATTAATTCAACAAACTTTGGTCAAACATCGTCTAAGTGTCTGAAAGAGCGATCCGTGTATTGATCAGCAGAACGTGAGCACTGTGGTGCCAAACATGAGCTTGGACTTTGGGGTCTGCTTGGCCGTGACTTCATGCTGAACTGGACTTCTTGGTGCTTCCACTTGGGAATGTTGCTTCTCTGAACAACATTTTTGAACATCAGTTCCCTCACCTGAAAAGAAATTGGAGCTATTATATCTTCTTTAGGTGATGGCTGTGAAACTGCTGTAAAAATTAGCCACAGGATCAACAGTTTTGGACAATAACTTGATTTATGTATTTATGCTGCTGCTGCTGCTAAGTTGCTTCAGTCATGTCCGACTCTGTGCGACCCCATAGATGGCAGCCCACCAGGCTCCCCCGTCCCTGGGATTCTCCAGGCAAGAACACTGGAGTGGGTTGCCATTGCCTTCTCCAACGCATAAAAGTGAAAATTGAAAGTGAAGTTGCTCAGTCGTGTCCGACCCTCAGTGACCCCATGGACTGCAGCCTTCCAGGCTCCTCCATCCATGGTATTTTCCAGGCAAAAGTACTGGAGTGGGGTGCCATTGCCTTCTCCTAATTGTCTATAATTGTCTATTTATATTGTCTATAAATACAATAAACCTGGCACTGATTAGAGGGAGATGAAGGTAGAGAAGATGTGAATGATTCTTTCAAAAAGCCCAGTGTGGCAAATAGATACATATATTAGTGGTTCTGTATGAAAAGTATCTTAGCAATATGGACACAATAGAATAAGGATTCAAGGTTCCGTATAATTAACCCTCTGGAATCAGGATGACTTTGTAGAGGACATGGTATTTGATGAGGAGCCCCAGCAGTCTAGCAGGGATTCATCAGGCAAGCAGAGTGAGGAATGCATTCAGCACAGATCAAAAAGAATATGGGAAGAGAGAGGCATGAAACAGTTGGGCATGTTTGCTGAACTAAATGTTTCATAGTTATTTCACAAGAGAGGCATATAGGGACAGAAGAATCTTCAAAACCATGAGTCCAAATGGCATATACTCAGGATGGCTGGTGAAAAGTGGGTCTACTGAAACCTTGTTGTTGTTTAGTCAACAGAAATTCTCCTGTCCATGAGATTCTCCAGGTAAGAATACTGGAATGGTTTGCCATTCCCTTCTCCAGGGGACCTCCCGGACCCAGGAATCGAACTCATGTCTCCTGCATTGCTGGCAGATTGTTTACCATCTGAGCCATCAGGGCAGCCCCATTAAAAACTGGGAGTAATTGAAAAATCCATTGGCCTTGCATTTCAGCTTAACTTCTTCATAAATTAGATGTAGACTTAAATTCTTTTTAATATTTCTAATAAAGAGATATGATTAAACATAACGGTTAAAATGGGCAATGCTGGAGTAATTCTCTTTTCTCTCACACTGCATTTTCCAAACAAACAAACAAATAAAACCAAACACTCAAATAAACAAAACCACCCAGACACACTCGGCCAGGACTATAATAGATAGTTAATGTTTCTGCAGCTTGCAAAATGCTTGGGTGTATGTTATAGATAAATCGTGGAAATATAATAAACCACTAGTCAGGAAAAATGAAGAGGTGATCATCTTTTACATAAACAGTCTCAGGAGAATTTGAATTCAGCTGAATTAAACTGAATCATGACAGTTTTTAAAAGGTGATAATAAGCAGACATTGGTTAGTAAAACATCCACCAAAATATATAGATATTATCTGGACAATGGGAAAATGCTAAGCAATCACATAGCTATATTGGAAATGTACAGAGATTAATGTGAATAATTAAATAGCATATAAAGCTTGCCAAATAATCTCTCTGCCCAATACAGTTTTTATTTTCTAAATTTAAAAGATTAGATCGCATTCTCTGATTCATACTTAACAAGAACAAAGAGAATTGTAGTCTCCCATGAAATAACTCTCAGAAAGCAGATTCCAGTGAGAAATTTGGTCCAGGTATGCTTGATGAAGGCTGTGTGGACTGTCCAACCATTACAACCTCCCAAGAACTTGAAAGCCCTGGGGTTAATTACTGAACAAATGTCACAACTCGTATTCAACTCAAGTACGTTTCTGAAGAGGCAAGTTATAAACCACACCACGTGCTTCACTCACAGATGGTCTGGTTCTGGTTGAGCCCTGCTGTCATGGAGTCCAAGGGCATGAAGGTCAGTTTGACTTTGTTCTTCAAAAGGTAGGATTAGGTTTTCCGCTTTTCAGAACTTGAGGAAGTCAACTGATTTCTCTGAATGAAGCTAAGGGAGCATCTACAGCTTTTTTACAGGTGACAAATCCAACATGAAGTCATGGCCAAGTGAACCTCAAAGCCCAGGCTCACTTAAGGCATCACTGTGCTCACTTCCTGCAGATCAATACACAGATCACCATTTCAGACATTTAGATGGTGTTCAACCAAAGTTTGTCGGATTAATGAAATAATCAATTTTGACAATTCACACCACTTTTTGTCCTTGTGATATGATCCTGGTCAGTAAGAGAGATGCCTGTCTTTTGAGTGTAGGTAAAGGAGCAGGCTGGGCTTCCCAGGTGGCTCAGTGATAAAGAATCTGCCTGCCAATGCAGGGGACCTGGGTTGGAACTTGGAAGTTACTCTCCTTTCTGAAAAGTTATGATCCCCAAGGACAATCTCTGAAATTAAAGAGCAAACTTGCCACCCTTACAACTTGGTCATATTTGAGTGGGTTTTAAGGTGAAAACACATTTTGCACGTTATTGACCGATAATGAATATGGACACACTGATCAATCAGGCAGATGTGGTAGAGGAATGAATCCACACAGTCGCTGATGGAAAGTATTCTTTATTAGTAATGGAAAACAGATAGACTAAGCAGGGCCTATTTACACATGAAAATCAAATCCAGTATCGAAGAGAATTAATATGACACACAGTTAATGAAAGACATTAATTAAACAGAGCACATAACAGGTCACAACAAAGAGGTTTAGTATAATGAACACTGATATTAAGTAACCAGATTATACTCCAGCGACTGGAGTTAAAATCCATTCCCAGCCCTACTGTAGTAGCACAAAGGGAAATTATACGAAGAGTTATTATCATGTCATGATTTGTCTACACAGATCCTCTCAGTTGTTGTTCTGTCGCTAAGTTGTGTCTGACTCTTTGTGACCCCATGGACTGCAGCTCGCTTCCCTGTCCTTCACTATCTTCCTGAGCTTGCTCAAATTCATGTCCATTGAGTCGGTGATGCCATCCAACCATCTCATACTATGTCCCCCCTTCTCCTCCTGCCCTCAATCTTTCCCAGCATCAGGGTCTTTTCCAATAAGTCAGCTCTTCGCATCAGGTGGCCAGAGTACTGGAGCTTCAGCTTCAGCATCAGTTCTTCCAATGAATATTCAGGATTGATTTCCTTTAGGATTGACTGGTTGGATCTCCTTGCAGTAAAGGGACTCTCCAGAGTCTTCTCAGTCCTCTTAGAAAGCACTTGAATTATTAGGACACAGAGAAAGATCAATTTCCAGGAATACCCTGTGGTTTTCTGTTGGGGAGAAAGCTTACAGCCTATGGGAGATTGTCAGTCAGTAATCAGTCCTGAGTCTGATTTTTAAGAACTAAAGTTTTCATCTTAAATTTGGAATTAGTGTTATCACAGCATATAGACTTTATATTAGGCAAATGATGGTTGTGAAAACAGGATGGGTCGGGACAAACATTTGGTCTCTAGGGAAAAATCAAGAGCGCTTAGGCAAGAGCTGGGTCTACATCTGATATTTGAAAGTTCAGGTTTATTTTTCTAGTTAATTTCTCCAACCTCTACACTTTTATTTCTGATCGCAGCAAGAGGCAGATGCCAAATCTTCTGAGAGAGGCTGTTCACAGGGTATTTCTAGCCTATCTGAAAATAGGAAGTGCTAGAAATTTCATAGGAAAGTCAGTTCTTGTTAGCTTTCTGATTCAATTTTTACAGACCAAACTCACTTGGATAATTAAAGACTGGGAAAAACAATAAAATCATAATAATTACCAAAGGTAGTGACAATTTGAGTGGAGTGTAATGGAAGACCGCTGGACTTTGCATCAGGAACCAGGAATTATTTAAGATGAGGAGGTTGGACTATGTCAGCAATTCATATATTGTACTTAACTGTGTAAGAATTTCTTCAAAATAAGCATATTGAGGATTGTTGTTACTGTCAGTCCCTAAGTTGTGTCCAGCTCTGTGACCTAATGAACTGCAGCATGCCAGACTTCCTTGTCCTTCACCGTCTCTCAGAGCTTGCTCAAACTCATGTCCATTGAGTCAGTGATGCTATCCAACCATCTTGTCCTCTGTCGCCCCCCTTCTCCTTTTGCCTTCAATCTTTCCCAGCATCAGAGTCTTTTCCAGTGATCCAGTTCTTCACATCAGGTGGCCAAAGTATTGGAGCTTCAGCTTTAACATCAGTCCTTCCAATGAATATTCAGAGTTGATTTCCTTTAGGATTGACTGGCTTGATCTCCTTGCTGTCCAAGGGACTCCCAAGAGTCTTCTCAAGCACCACAGTTTGAAAATAATAAAGGTAAAAATAGAGCTGCTCTTTTCGAAGAGAGGGCAGCTGTCACATCGTACATGTTCAGTAAATATTATCAATATTTGTTAACTGATTCTCAAAGTCCTTCAAGAGGCAGATGATGAACTCTACAGAGCATTTGGCTAAGTTACTTTTGAAGTTTTGAATAAAGAGAGTCAAGGCCTCTCTGACATAGAAATTCCAAAGAAAAAGTGAGAGGATCCTGAGAAGACCACTACCAACAGGAAGTAGCCTTGTGGCTCTTTCTTAGATATCTGGAAGGCTGCATTCGTTAGTGTGCTTTGGCTGCAGAAACAGAAAGCATGATGCAAACTGGTTTGAGCAAAACTGGTGATCTATTGATTCAAGTAAATAAATGATAGTCCATCTGGTTCAGGAGAGGCTCCACCAGGGATTTCCAGGTTGTTCAGCTGTGGCTTCCTCCGTGTGTGGTTATCACCTCTAGGCTCACTTATTTCCCTCCTGGAGGCATCCTAGCTGTAGAAGTTCAGATCTCAAATCCACAGCACGCTACCCAGAGAAAGAAACAGTTTATCTTCTGGTCACCTGCAAAGAAGAGAGAGGCAACTTTTGTTCCAGAGGCAACCTCAGTAGGTATCTCAATTTATTGGCTCAAAAAGCAGCATGTGTTCACTCATAACAAATTCCAGAAGGATGGGTCCCATTTACCAAGCTAAGTCAAGGCTCACTTTTCAGTGGGGGCACTCGGGCAATCCTGTGCCAGGCACACAGCTGGGAATTTATGAAAAGGGAAGGAGGGAAGGCTTTCCAATTAATGTCCATTTCAACTATGATGGTAATTAATTTAATGCATTGCTATGATTCTCCAGTAGCCCTAGTAAGGAATTCTTTAAGAAAAAGAGCATGTCCACATATAGTCATTATCTCTCATATCATCTCACATAAAGCCACAAAGACAATCAGCTATCAGATGGAAGGACAGGTCTTAGTTCAAAGGGCAGAGTCTGAGCTAACTGGAGCATATCAAAAATATCAGTGCACAGTGACAGCAGGCTCACAGCTCAAGTCATTTGTTCTTTTTTTTCTTGAAGGAAACTTTTATTTTACTTTTATAATAATAAATGTACTTACTTTAATACATAAATTCTCAAGCAAAATATATTAGAAAATAAGTAGTAAGACACTTACCTCTGGATTTGTGAATTCAGTGCCATACGTGTGACATATTATTTTTTTAATTAATTTTTATTGGAATATAGTTGCTTTATAATTCTGTGTTAGTTTCTACTGTATTTATTAACACATGGTTCTAACAAAGTACTTAACATCACTGTGAATGGATTACATATTAAAGAGTCTTCTACTGCTAAGTTGCTGCTAAGTCACTTCAGTTGTGTCCAACTCTGTGCAACACCGTAGACGGCAGCCCACCAGGCTCCCCCATCCCTCGGATTCTCCAGGCAAGAACACTGGAGTGGGTTGCCATTTCCTTCTCCAATGCATGAAAGTGAAAAGTGAAAGTGAAGTTGCTCAGTCGTGTCCGACTCTTAGCAACCCCATGGACTGCAGCCCACCAGGCTCTTTTGCCCATGGGATTTTCCAGGCAAGAGTACTGGAGTGGGGTGCTATTGCTTTCTCTGATTAAAGAGTCTAAAACTCCACAAAGAAATTAATATATTGTTTTGACATTCTTCATAAATAATTATGGTCCCCTTATAATTTCCCTAGGGCTTCCCTGATAGCTCAGTTGGTAAAGAATCTGCCTGCAATGCCGAAGACCTAGTTCAATTCCTGGGTTGGGAAGTTCCACTGGAGGTGTAGGCTACCCACTCCAGTATTTTGGGCCTTCTCTTGTGGCTCAGCTGATAAAGAATCTGTCTGCAATGTGGGAGACCTGGGTTCAATCCCTGGGTTGGGAAGATCCCCTGGAGAAGTGAAAGGTTACCCACTCCGGTATTCTGGCCTGGAGAATTCCATGGATTGTATAATCCATGGGGTCTGGAAGAGTTGGACACGACTGAGTGACTTTCACTCTCACTATAATTTCCCATAAAAAAATATGGGAAATCAAATTAGCATTTATTTGAACAAAGAGAAGTGCATAGAGAATAAATGTTGGGAAAAAAAAAAAAAAAGCAGGTTCACTGGTAAAACTTTGTAACAAAGAGTCAATTGCTATCACCGGTGGCCAACCAGTTGTGTGCAGGAAGGGAGAAAACACATTTGCCTTAGTAACATAAGGCTAACATAAGTCTGAGAGGCACTTAGCAAATACCAGTTTCTCTGACCACATGATGGGATGATATGACTCATTGGGAAAGACCCAGATTCTGGGAAAGACTGAGGGCAGGAGAAGAAGGGGGCAAGAGAGGATGAGACAATTGGATGACATCATTGACTCAACAGACATAAGTTTGAGCAAACCCTGGTAGAGAGTGGAAGACAGGGAAGCCTGGTGTGCTGCAGTCCATGGTGTTGCAAAGAGTCAGATACAAATTAGTGTCTAAACAACAAAACTGTAAGGACTCACCACCCTCTCTCCCATCCTTCATCTAAAACTCAGCTGCCTGGCTTACACTCTGCACCTGAACTAATTGCTGTTTCGAATTTCCATCCTGAAGTTGGACAAAATAATTGATTGCCATCAAAGACTTTCCCCAAACTACATGCATGCAGTGATACCCAATTAAAATCTACTTTTTGCTTCCAGTTTTATTTAGGTGCCATGAGAAAATAGAAGGGAAAGATTTGGGATTTTGTGAACAACTTTTTTTTTCACAGATATTGTTTGTTTGGTATGAACTTCTACTGCAGGAATAAATAGCTGGCTCTTTTAAGATACCACTAGGACCATAAGAATCTGAGCAGCACCCAGAAGCTAGAAAAAGAAAGGGAATGGATTTTTCCCTAAAACCTCCAAAAGGAATGTAGCCCTGTCAACACCTTGATTTTGGATTTCTGACCTCCAGAACTGTAAGAATATATTTTTCATTGTTTTAAGCCAGAAAAAAAAGATACCACTTGGGCTCATTATGTAGGTGAATAGTAAGTACTGACTAAAGGATGTGGAAGTAACTGTTAAAATCCAGAGACAATCGACAGATCAATGGATAAAGAAGCTGTGGTATGTATAGAAGCTGTAGTACATATATACAATGGAATATTACTCAGTCATAACAAGGAATGCACTTGAGTCAGTTTGAATGAGGTGGATGAACCTAGAGCCTATTATACAGTGAAGTAAGTCAGAAAGAGAGAGACAAATATTGTATGCTAACATATATATATGGAATCTAGAGAGATGGTACTGATGCAAATGGTATCCTATTTACAGGCAGCAATGGAGAAACACATATAGAGAATGGACTTGTGGACACAGTGGGGGAAGGAGAGGGTGGGACAATTTGAGAGAGCAGCATTGAAACATATACATTAGCATATGCAAATAGATAGCCAATGGGAATTTGCTGTATGACACAGGGAGCTCAAAGCTGGTGCTCTGTGACAACCTACAAGGGTGGGATGGGGTGGGAGGTGGGAGGGAGTTTCAAGAGGGAAGGACATGTATATACCTATGGCTGTATGGCAGAAACCAACACAACACTGTACAGCAATTATCCTCCAATTAAAAATACATATTTTTTTTTAATGCAGGGACCATAAATACTTTCCTTTGAAGATGTGGTTCAGTAACAGTGAAGCAGGGAGGCTAGGCTTGAGCTGCTTGGCAGCTGAGGGCCAGCCGCAGATGAAGGAGCATCCTGCCAAGGAGAGGGAAGGTGGCTCTCACCCGGAGAAGGCTGGGGTCCCTGGAGGAGCCTCACATGCCCGTGACTGCTGGGGACACCTTGATGCTAACTAACTGGTATCTGGGGAGTGTCCAGGTGGAGCCCCACAACAGTCTCATTCCACGTCTCGGGAGGGAGATTTCATGAGCAGTGTTTCTCTGCTCTGACCTAGGTGCAATTCAAAAGCCTTTCTAAGGCTTGTTAAATGATTTCAACCATTTTAAGTGACTAAAATCCTGTGTATTTCAATGATGCAGATTTCTGAGGTGCATCCTGCCAACACATGAGACCCTGTTTTTTCATCTTTCTCCTTGACTTACCAGTGAGAGAATTAAAATAATTTGATCTCTCTGAGCCTCAGTTCCCTCACTTGTACGGTAAAAATATTAATATGCTCTCTGGAATGTTTTTTAGTTTTTCAATGTAGTATGTACAACCTGTCTGATACCATATCTGGTGGAAAGGTGTTTGGAAAACCCTGGTTCTTTTCCATTTCCTCCTGCATTTCATCCAAACACAGATTCTTTTTTGATTTTGAACTGGCTGTCCCAGGATGTGTGTATTGAGACATAAAGCTGAAGACATAAAGAGAGCAAAGAGCCCAGCTGAGAGATTTACTGTTTGATTTTTTTTTTTTTTTTTTGGCGGATGAATTATTTGGATATTTCAGGACAAGAGAAAATCCTTACTTTATGTTTCCTACAAATGGGATGGTCCTTGAGCTATAAGCTTACTTCCTGGTTCATAAATCTCTTGTACAACAGTCAGGAAGGGCGATCAGTAAGGATTTGAGGGGCACACTGAAGCAAGGAGAACAGCTGAGCAGCAACCTATCAGGTTTGAACACACAGAGGGCACAGCAGGAAACACCTCCTTGTTTCATCACACTTCACTTTATTGAGGGCAAGAAGGAAGATAAGATGGTTGGATGGCTTCACTGACTCAATGGACATGAGTTTGAGCAAACTCCCGGAGGGAAGGCTGGCGTGCTGCAGCCCATGGAGTGGCAAAGAATCAGACACAACTTTACTTTGCTTTGGTTTTACAGATTGAGGGTTTGCGGTAACCCTGTGCTGAGCAAGTCTACCAGCCTGGAAGGGACAAGTAGCCGTGTCCGTGATACCTAATTTCCTCCTCCTCTACCCAAAAACCTAGAAAGATGAAACAAACAAGAAAAAATCCTACTGGACAAATGGTGTCTCTGAACTAAGTCAGAGAGGGGAGCAGCAGTTGGAGACAAGCACTGGAGTGGAGCTCTCAAGACGGCAGAGACGGACATCTGTCATTTTGTTATGTGTCCCGGTGTCAGGAGGGAGCAGAGCGTCAGAGTCTAGTTGGAAGAAAGAGAAGATTGAAGCAAACCTATGGAGAGAAGCAGAGAAACCAGGAGGTAAGATAGAGCTGGTCCCTAAAGACAACTTGGTATCTGTTTTTCACTCATCTGTTTATTTATCCAATTATTCCACATATTTACCATGAGCTACCATGGACTGACGGTTGAGGGGGAAGGAGATAACAAATGAACATAAAGGTACATGCAAGTTAAGTGCTCTGAGGAAAGATAACTCAGGGTAAGGGGGATAAGAATGAGGAATGTGTGTCACTTTCCATCAGATTTTCAAGGAGGGCTTCTCTGACAGGTAACACTCAGCTAAGGATGGAGAAGCAGCAGGTGAGCTAAGATCTGGAGTGGAGTATTCCTTCATTGGTGTTGGATGTGAAAAGCTCTTAGCACATTGACATCATGATGAGGAGGCCAGGGGGCCAACGAGGCAGGAAAGAGGGGAAGAAGGAGTCAATGAGAGGACTGGGGTTGGAGACTGGAGAGGTGTTGGGGTCCTTTAATGGACCGGAACCTGGTGGTCCGGAGTCGACCGATAAGAAGGTAAAGGAGAGAGAGAGAGGCTAATATTCCTTGGTTTACGCAGAAAGCCAATAAAGCCCCTGCACTGGGCTTGCTCTGTTCACGAAGGCCTCAGGCACCCTTTCGATGGGGTGAAGGCGCAGAGCACCTTCTCGAGAGGGTCTTAGAAGCCCGGGGAAGGAAAGTGAACTCAGAGAGCCTTTGCGCTTCAGGGGATCAACCTGAAAAAGAGAGAGAGGGGGAGAGAGAGAAAGAAAGCAAGAGAAAGAAAGACATGGGGACCAAAGCTCTGATGGAGCAAAGGTGTTTTAATCAACATGGTGTGGGCATATATACTGTAGTTATTCTCAGCAAAGATAAAGATTAAAATTACAGACTTACCAAAACATAGGTGATCCATATTAAAGAGATAGAGAGTTGTAACAATCACTTTTACAGTATGGTTCACAAGAAGGAAGAGGGTAATTGTCATCATATTGAAAAACTAATGAAGTAAATGCCTGGATCCCTCAGCCCCGGGAGAGGCTTGCCTCTCCTTTTAATTCCTGAATATTCAGGAATTAATAAGAAACAGAGGATTTCTGACAGATCCAAAACAGCACACATGAAGCCTCCTGTTAAATGCTTCCTGACAGAGAGGGAGGTGATGGGCCATGCTGCTGGTGAAGCCTTCCTATAGTTTCACAGTTTTTTGTTTGTTTGTTTGTTTCCCCTGGGCTCTTGTAAGATCTATTTGCCTCCTTCAAAAAAAACAGAAGACTTTCCTGCTTTATTTGAGTAGGTTTGGATGGATGTTAGGTCTGAAACAAAAGAAACTTTTATGGAAGCATATTTCTCCTATCGTGTTTCAGTTTCTAAAGTCTGTGATTAGGTCTCCGTCAGTTAGTGAGCCCACGCCCTGGAACATGGTCTTTGTAAGCACTTCTCGGTTGCTCTTGTTGATATCTGTTTAGATGAAACAGGAAGGCTAGATGAGGCTGGCATTGGGTATTTCTCATTCCCCAGGTTGGTTAGGCACTGATGAAACTCCAATAACTTAGGCTGTGGTTCAATAGTTTCTCCCGAGGGCAGATCTTATTAAGAAGAACAGAGGACTCCATCACGTTTTATTTAGATTTGTTCCTTTTCTCTTCCCTTTGCTAGGAGCACAAGGAGATTCTTCTCTGATCTTTACTGTAATAACCTGGTTTATGGCTTCTTGAGATGAAACTCACAAGAGTGTGGGGTCTGTTAGGACTAAGCCACCAGCTCAGAGCACTTTGTCAGTTTCAGCTGAGGTTTCCTGCCCTGGAGCTAGGTACCTGGGAGTCTCTGCCCTGAGCTCTTGCTCCCAAGTCATGACTCTGTCTGTCTCTCCAATTCTTGGGGCAGTACTGTGTCCTGTGACCTCGGTTCTCTGCTGGATCTGAGAAAAGTACTTGATTTCCGGTTTGTTTAGCTTTTTTTTTTTTTGGCTTTTGTGTGGATGGGAGAGAGTTGACATGGACAGTAAACAGATTGAATTAGTTAAAAAAAAGAAAAGAAAAGAAAACACTAAAAACTAAACAAATCAAAAAAAAAACCCCAGACTTGAAGGCTTCAAGGGTAAGTTGTAGCAAACATTTAAAGAAGAGTTAATGCTAACACTTCTCATATTCTTCCAAAATATAGGGAGAGGGAGAATAATTCCTAACTTATCCTTTGAAGCCAGTATTACCTTGATAACAAAACCAGACATTTATTCTCAAGTTTCTATTTACTTTAAAATTGTGTATCCCAATCTGTCCCACCCCATTTTAGAGTAGAATTGCCCTTTGAAGATTGTACATGTGAAATCTTGTATTCTTTTTCTTAGCACAATGTTGTTTGGTAGGATAAATGACTAAAATCTACGTAACATTTCTTTTGCTGATAATTGATATTCTCTTTTTCCTGTGTATGTAAGGAAAAGAATGTCTGATAATCAAAAGGTAAAAAAGTAAAAATGTTAAGAGCTAAGATGATATTTCTAAGTCATCTCATGGACCCATCCTCTGACATTTAGCAATGCTCAAGTGCGTTGACGTGTCTCACCTACATGTGTTTGCTGCTCTCTTCAAGAGAGCTTCAAGATTCTTTCCTAAAAGAAAGTGGGAATATCAGAGAAAACTGAAGGAAGCTGAAAATTGAGTTTAGAACAATAATTAAAAATTAAATCCCTGTGTCAGTATTGTATAAAGAGTATTTTATAGGGTGATATTTTGAGTAATCAGATGTATGTTAAAATTTCAGCTGGTAAAGAATCTGCCTGCATTGCAGGAGACCTGGATTTGATCCCTGAGTTGGGAAGATCCCCTGGAGAAGGGAACAGCTACCCATTCCAGTATTCTGGCCTGGAGAATTCCATGGACTGTAGAGTCCATGGGGTCGCAAAGAGTCGGACACGACTGGGCGACTTTCACAAAAACAAGCAAGTTAAAATTTGGGGACTTTATGGGAAGGAGGATAAACTAAATAATAAATAAGCAAAACAAGTTTGCATTCAAACAGAAATTTCTGAGGATATCAATTTCTAAAGATTAAAGATTTTAAAGATTCAAAGAGAAAGCAGATCAATTTATTCTTTAAATGGGCATTATTGTTTCTTTTTCTCCTTAGACTCTCTAATAATTGCTGCCTTTGGGCAAGGATGTTATTTCTTTTGTCAAAAATACAATACATTTAAAAGATACCTTTGACTTCCTAGTAGTTCTAAAAAGACAGACTTTAGTATTTGTCACCCCAATCTTCTTCTTTTTTCTTTCTTTCACTCGGCTTCTCTCCCTTCTTCTTAACTTTGCTCTCCTCTTTCCTCTCAAACAGGTCACAGCCTGCCAGCTATTATCACCTTTGGAGACAATCCCTGGCAAAAATGTTCAAAACCTCAGTGACCTAATGAGAATTGTCAGGGTCTTCTCAGGCCACTGTTATTCCCCATTATGCCATCTGATTAGCGAGGCCATATTCAGGCACATGCTGGGCTCCTAGAAAAATAAGTTTGTGCAATGTGGTATAATTAAGAGAGAACAGAATCAGGAGACAGAGAACCTATGTTTGAATCCTGTCTCTGTGACTTACCTGTTATGTGACTGATAAAATCACAGTCCCACTGAGCTTCATCTTTCTCACCTAAAAACTAGATACTAATGACATCCAACTCAGTGGGGGCTTTGAAGACTAAATAGGAGAATATACAGCTATTGTATGAGAGCACTTTGTGCACAGATATAACAACATGTCTATCATGGTAACATCAGGCTCTTAATTCAAGAGGGTACTACCTTCCCAAATAGCTATTCATCATCCCCAGTTTGAAAGCAGAGAGCAAGAAATAATAAAATAATATTCTTGATAATAATGGTAACTCCTGCTTATTAAGAACTTACTTGTCACCACATGTTATGCCATATGCTTTACATATATTATTTTAATTTGTTGTTGTTCAGCCACTCAGTCATGTCATGACTCTTTGCAACCCCATGGACTGCAGCACACCAGGCCCCTCTGTCCTTCACTATCTTCCAGAGTTTGCTCAAACTCATGTCCATTGCGTTGATGATGCCATTCAACCATCTCGCCCTACTTTTCTGATTTAGGTAGAGCTGTAAGAAGGTCAATGAGCTTGGTCAAAAGATAACTAGTTTTGTGATCCTCATCTTTTGGAGTTTCAGCTACTTGACTGATAAAATTATAAGACTGTTGTAATTCATTTATAAGACCCACTAAGCTTTCTACTAATACAAGTACCAATACGCAAAGAACAATGTTGTGAATTCCTCTCACTTGTACAGAATCAGCCTATTCTACATTAACATTTAAGCACAGTTCTGTCATTTAATAAACATGAACAGTTGTTTTCTTGGCCTAAGTGATCCTGACAGTCTAGTTGATTTGTGTTCATAAAACATAAGAATTATACTTTCTTACCACCATTCCAAGGAGAAATGCTGACATGTAATTCATTGCTTTGACTTATGACAAAACACATGAAGAAAACAGTAGACTCAAGCATATTTAAGTGCATTTATAAATGTTCACTGAAATTTGATTGAAATGCATGGCTTTCTGCATGCTAATATTCCAGCAAAGACTATTTGTATATACATATAGAAATTGGTTCCCAAGGTTAGTGAGCCTCTAATTTTTTAAAATTATGGGCGAAAGGGACACCTAAATATTCTACATATTTTTTTCCATGACCTTTCAAATCCTTATGATCACAACCAGGAAGGGGAAGATGAACTATTAAAAACTGATCAAAGAAATTCATCAGTCAAGTCTCTATTGCTGGCAAAGTCCTAGCCAGTTAAAATACCCTGAAAACTGGATTTTGTATATTTTGTAGACTATTATGAACTATGTACAGGCTTCCCAGGTGGCTCAGTGGTAAAGAATCTGCCTGCCAATGCAGGAGATGCAAGTTCAATCCCAGGTCAGGAAGATCCCCTGGAGAAGGAAATGACAATGCACTCTAGCATTTTTGCCTGGAAAATTCCATGGACAAAGGAGCCTGGCCGACTACAGTCCATGGGGTCCCAAAAGAGTTGGACACATCTTAGCGACGAAACAACAAAAATAAGCTATCTACAAAATTGTATACATGAAAAGAAAATTTTCAAAGCTTTATTTGTATTTATTTGTATAATTTGTATGTGGTAGTGATTTGATGTAGATACTACTATAACTCATTGTATGGATCATTTAACTGAAGGAGAGGGAAGATGAATAGCTTCTAAAGGACTTGGGCTCACAAGGGACAGAGCGCAATGATGACCTTGGGTCATAAATCTCCAATGTCCCACTTGTGACCCTGCCACCAGTGCCTCCCACCAGGAGGAGGAGAAGGACAAGGATTGACTTTGGTGGGATTTGTGTATTTCAGTTAAGTTTATGAATGCTTTAGGATGGTTTCCACTGAATGTTGTTTATAGGGAAATTCCAGCAGGTCCTCATTTGCTCCAAGGACATCCTTGATAGATGAGAAAAGGTTGAAGCTGTATGTGAGCTCTCAGCATGGAGCATGTAAGCTGACTAGCTAAAAGGGAGAGGACATCAAGAGACAAAGTCTTCCAGCAACACAGAAGGATGCTGGAAGGTAGGAGTGGCGGTCTTTAATGTCAGTGAACATAGGCCAGAGGCATAAAAGCCTAGAGCCTGGAAGATTATTCAAGACATTGTATTCAGGTGGCCAGTCACCACAAAGAAGAAGAGTAGGCAGAGGGAAATAGATGTTACAAGTCATCTACAGAAAGCCAGAGGCCAGCCAGAGATGCAACTGAACTTGCACTTCCTTGCATCTCCTTCCTTCACCAATTAACGTCTGCAGCAGTCATCACTCTCTGCTCCGGGGGCAAGAGGTCCAAAGAGCAGAACCCAGCACTTCTGTCAAGATGCAGCAGCGTTCCTGGTGGGCTGGAGGGGTGTCGAGCTCTGGTCTAAGTGCCGATGGACTTCGGAGTCCAAAGCCATGGTGGGGTTGGCTTACCTCACTCTTCACGTGCACCCTTCTGGGCGTCTTAACCACTGCTACCCAGGAGCCAATACCCATTAGTAGAAGTCTGCTGTGTACTAAGTCATGTCCAACTTTTTGTGACCCCATGACTATAGCCCACCAGACTCCTCTGTCCATGGGATTCTCCAGCCAAGAATACTGGAGTGGATTGCTATTCCCTTCTCCAGGGGATCTTCCTGACCCCGGGATGAAACCTAGGTCTCCCACATTGCAGACAGATTCTTTTCCATCTGAGACACTAATAAGCCTCTAGATGGGAGCCAAAAAGAAATGAAACTTTGGAATGCAGTGAGCGAACTGACTCTCCTGAGCACTAGCTTGCAAATTCTGTGCTGCTGCAGGAGTGAGGTTAACATGTAACTGTGGATTCAATAAGTAGCGAATGCAATCAGTGAGCAGAAATAGGGAACAAAAGACCTGAGCATATGCAGTTCAACCATCCTAAGCCAGGAAAAGTGGACAGAGAGCCCCCTGGGCAGGGGGCTACCAGAGATGGCCTGACTTTTTCTTTCTATTCTTTTTCTTCTTTGTGATAAAGGCAGAATCAAAAATAGTAACACGCTCAGCAAACAGCGTCTACAGCTGCTAAGTAAGAAAGAACAGGCTTCATTCAAATGCACTGCAGAAGGGACAGCTGGTCACACTGGTCTTTTCAGCCATCCGTCCTCCATCCTCCGCACACATTTAGCAACAGTCAGTGGCAGTCTCTTTGAATATAAAAGACACTGATAGTTATCTGGGGTAACTCCAATTCAGTTACATTTTCCTTAAGGAGAATTTACCAAGTCCTTTCCGATTATGCCCAGTTCAATTCTCTCTAGCTGTCCCAGATTCTTTGTTTTAATATGGAGTGTCTCAGCCTTTAAAATAGCAAGAGAAGGTTATTAAAATATGGAGAAGTTAGAACATTAAAAATTGAGATCTTGGCTGGTTCAGGTTCATGACTGAACCGAAGAGATGGATGAAGGATGCTTTCTGGATTTGTTCAGAGTTCATATTCTCTTCTTTAAATGTGAGAAATGTGCTTCCCAAGTCATCAACTGAGAATTCTTCACTCTGAAGAGGGATAAGGTCCCTACCCAGTTATCATTTGACAAAAAGACTCAGCAGACAGGTATTTAGAGTCACTAAAGCTGTGTGACACTACACTGCAACACTAGAGACTTCGGAGGACACTGAGTGATGTGGTTCATAGCACAGGGCAGAATGGACAGAGTGTGCACATGCACACACACACACAAACTCAAACCTGAAAATGTGCTGAGGGCACAGAAAAATGGAGAGTTTACATCAAGGAGAAGGAAACAAGAAGTGACTTGGAGATAGATCTTTAAAAGTTAGCAAATTTTTAAAAATTGAAGTATATTTGTTTTATAAAATCATGAAAAGACTCTGGTGCTGGGAAAGATTGAAGGCAAAAGGAGAAGGAGGTGGCCAAGGATGTGATGGTTAGATAGCATCACCAACTCAATAGACTTGAATTTGAGCAAAGTCCAGGAGATACTGAAGGACAGGGAAGCTTGGCATGCTGCAGTCCATGGGGTCACAAAGAGTCGGACACCCACTTAACGACTGAAGAACAACAAAAGTAGAAAAGCATAAAGTAGGGTAAGGGCTTGGGATTTGGTCATGTTGCTAAAGCTCCTCCCTCTTTTTTACTTTGGAAATGTAAGATAATTTCTCAGGATTCATTTACTAAAATGATAAGCAATAAATTTATAATTAAAATCTTTCTTCTGCTGCTGAGTCACTTCAGTCGTGTCCGATTCTGTGCGACTCCATAGACGGCAGCCCACCAGGATGCCCCGTCCCTGGGATTCTCCAGGCAAGAACACTGGAGTGGGTTGCCATTTCCTTCTCCAATGCATGAAAGTGAAAAGTGAAAGTGAAGTCGCTCAGTCATGTCTGACCCTCAGCGACCCCATGGACTGCAGTCTTCCAGGCTCCTCCATCCATGGGATTTTCCAGGCAAGAGTACTGGAGTGGGGTACCATTGGTATTACAAATACATACCACAAGAAAATGAAGCCTGGTCCTAAAGACAGTCCTGTGATGGTAATTAAGGTAAGATGTTCTGCTCTCTGCATTGTCAGAATGGGAAGCTCATGTTTCTTGCATGGGTGTGAGACCCCAGTCCCATCTCCCCCCCATCCTCGGTCTCCATGACCTCCCTCTGACCCCTTCATTTACCCTGTTTTCTTTCCTGAACTTCCTCTCGAGGAGTTGGTCCACTGAGGTTTTGACATTTAACAATATCTTTAGAAGGGTAAAGAGCCCTTCACTAGCCTTTGTCTCTCTGTCTTCCTTTTTCATAAATCTATTTTGGAAGACAGTCTGCAAAGGTGGTTGTCAAAGTCAACATTTCTCATTAGAGGAGAAAATCTTGAAGGATTTGTAACTGACTAGCACTATAAGGTGGGCTTCTCTGGTGGCTCAGACAGTAAAGGATTAGCCCACAGTATAGGATTCCATCCCTGGGTCGGGAAGATCCTCTAGAGAAGAGCATGGCAACCCACTCCAGTATTCTTGCCTGGAAAATCCCAGGGACAGAGGAGCCTGGTGGGATAGTCCATAGGGTCACAGAGTCAGACCTAACTGAAGTGACTTAGCACCCATGGATGCCCCAAAGTTCAAATCTTTTATAGTAGAGTTCCAGACCCCTGGCTATTGGGGTTGAGTGGGGTGGTGAAAAGATGGGGTTTCCCATTAGCTCATATGCCATACCACCTCGGTCTACAATTGAGTCCAGCTCTATAAGGATCCAGACACTGCTGACTCCTAGTCATCTTGTCAGGAGATTATCTAGGACTGGGGTGAATCAATGGACTGGTGTTAGGCACATTTTCCAATTCAGTTCTGACTCTCACTGGCCCTGTGACCCCAGGATGGTAATTTTGTCTCTTTCAGCCTACATTTCCTAACTGATAAAATGAAGATAACAACCATAATTTTTAAGGTAATGATGGCAGTGCAAATGCACACTGTTAGTTACACATTCTAACATGAGTGGAAGCTCCAATTCCTGCCCTCTCCCACCACAGTCCTTCTCCTCAATTCTGCCCCATTGTAGAACAAGACCTGTGAGGTCACAGTTTAGGATAAATAATTTAAAAGTCCTGTTTCTACTTGATGTGTTGTTTAATAGCATAGGCCTTTTGTGTGTGTGTGCGTGTGTAGTCGCTTCAGCAGTGTCCAACTCTTTGTAACCCTATGGACCGCAGCCTGTTCATAGGATTTTCTGGGTAAGAATACTGGAATGGGTTGCCATACCCTCCTCTTGGGGATCTTCCTGAGCCAGGAATCGAACCAACTTCTCTTGTATCTAGTGCATTGGCAGACGGCTTATTTACCACTAAAACCACCTGGGAAACCCTAGACCTTTTGTATCCCTATTTAAAAAATTAGTAATGCTCTTCCTCGGTTGTAAAGGGGCTTAGCATGCCTGTCAATAGGAAAGGAGAAATCTCCTTTACTATGACCCCTGCCCGTCTTAGAATAAGAAGGCGCAAAGATGAGGAAAAGGAGCCTGAGGAGTGGGCTGCTTAGGTCTGTTCTTAAACAAGATTGTAAGCAGGTGTCCTCTCATGATGTACCAGAGAGATTCTGAAGCATGTCTGGGTCATTATGGACTACTGGAGTCTCGGTGTGTCTCATGGAATCAGGCCATGAAATCGCCCTCCCTGGTCCACTCAGGGTCAGGAGGACAAGCATCTAGGTCAGAACTCGAGGCTAAGCCTGTAGCTTAATAATGCAAGAAACATTCCTGCCTTTAGTGTCTTACTGCTCTGCAACCAGAGAAGCCACTGCCAGTGAGAAGCCTACCCGCCTCAACTAGAGAGTAGCCCCCGCTCACGGCAACTAGAGAAAAGCCCTCCCAGCAATGAAGACCTAGTACAGCCCCAAATAAATAAATACAAATAAAATAACACACCCAAATGAAAGTTAAACAATTTTTGCAAGAGGTAACATGTTTTAAACTTTTACTGAATATGTAATGATTGTAATGTAGTAGCAATGGCAAAGTAAATGTTTTATTTCAGAGTTCTATAACATGCCTTCATATACACTTTCCATATAGTCTGTGAATATATGTATATTTATAATATATGAGATTCTGTAAGCATAGAGATAATGTTTTTCTCTCATTAAAATATGTTTTGGTTCTTGAAGCTTTAGAGAACAAATTATTTAAGAGGAGATAAATTCTGAGAAATCAATGTCAGTTAATAGTTTGCAGCTATGATTCAGTAAGTCCATAAAGTGTGGACATTTTATGTATTAATTCAGTTGAGCGTCTTTTGAACCTGAACTTTGCTCCACGTGCTGTATTTGGTGCTAAGGATACAGAGATAGTAGATTGAACCATAAGCGCTCTTTCTATAAGTTTAAAACAGTTAATAGCAATTTAAACAGCAATTTAACATGATTTAACTTAATAAGTAAAACATAATCCTTGCTCTCATGGGGGAAAATCTGTAAGGAAAACAGCCTCATAAACAGATACGTGCACATGCAGAGTGAATAATTAGAGTGGGTTTTTAATGTCGTGTCCGACTCTTTGTGACCCTACAGACTGCAGCCTGCCAGGCTCCTCTGTCTGTGGGATTCTCCAGGCAAGAATATCGGTATGCATCTTTTAAAGTAGGAGCGAATCCGTGGTCCTGCAACAGGTGAGTGAGGTCACAATGGATTAAGACATTGGATAGGAGATGAAGGGATGGAGACAGGAAATGTAATATGTCATTTTTTTAAAGTTACCTGTGAAGCTGAGCATATCAGTTGTATCTGGGCATGGGAGTGATTCAGGATGTGTTTATTTATTTTTCTTTTAAGGTGAGAGAGGACATTTATGTGTTGAGTGGGATGGGGACCAGGAGGAAGATGGTGGAGAGTGACCATGGAGAGGTGTGATGGGAGAGTTTGTGGCACTGAGAGTTCAGTTGCATCGTGTGGGCTCTGTGTGCCATGGAAGTTGAGGCACATGACCAAAGGTTTCTTGAACTGAAATGAAAACAGTGCTAGATTTTTCTATCTAATTTGAATAGCACCTTGTTCTTCTCTGGGGAAAATAACTCATGAGAGTCAGTTCTGGTGAAAAGTCTTGAAATTTTATTTCTAAATGCTTTAGGTAAATAATGTTATGAAGAAAGAAAGAGGAAAGAAGAGGAAGCCAATATTTTAAAAGATTTTAAACAGAATGTAGTAACAGAGGAGTTTGTAAATGCAGGGGAGAGCTCAAGCTTATATGCGGAGAGTATGAACCTTGCATAAGAAGGATTCATGGGTGAAGACCTGGACGAGAAAGAAGCATTAAAGATGAAAAATATCATAAAAACGAGAGAGGTTCTTTGAAGCTCAGAGCATAATATTCTAGAAAAGGCAGTATGAAAACTATTAGTCCCCGATGACAGAAGGAATGTTGCTATTAATTACTGGTTGGAATACAGAAGTATGCTCTTTGTCTGATGGAAAGCTGGTCCATGGGATGTGTGAATGGAGACAGAGCGATGGTTCGAGCATGCTGGGCTCTGCTGAGAAGGCAAAATGTAGAAGGAGGTGCATAGCCAGGGTGAGTGATAGGATCAAATTAATAGGAGAGAGAGGGGGAGACAGAATCACAGAGACAGAGGGAGATTTGAATGGTTCAAGAATACAAATCAAATAACAGAAAATTCTCAATGGGTCTTTACATCATCTGTGATTAGTTTCCAAATATTTCCGGCCGATTCAACACCTGTTTCAAAGCTTGTCCCCCAAGGCTCACCCCCCCTTAAAGGACAAAGCTGGCACTTTGTCTCCACTGTGCAAAGAGCCACCAGCCAGGCTCTGCTTGTGGAGCTCAGGGACCCAGCATGGGTGCTTTGCAAGCTCCGTCTTCAATCTGACCCTTTCTTCAGACTCCTGTCTGTTAAGACATCTCCACAGATCTCAGCTTTAAAACTACCCTGTAATTTAGGTGGCTTTTTTAAAGTGATCCTTGTTTCTGAAAATTCTATTTATTAGATGAGCCCTATTATATTTAAGAAGAGATGGCAAGAATACACAGAAGAACTGTACAAAAAAGATCTTCACGACCCAGATAATCACAATGGTGTGATCACTGACCTAGAGCCAGACATCCTGGAATGTGAAGTCAAGTGGGCCTTAGAAAGCATCACTATGAACAAAGCTAGTGGAGGTGATGGAATTCCAGTTGAGCTATTCCAAATCCTGAAAGATGATGCTGTGAAAGTGCTGCACTCAATATGTCAGCAAATTTGGAAAACTCAGCAGTGGCCACAGGACTGGAAAAGGTCAGTTTTCATTCCAATCCCAAAGAAAGGCAATGCCAAAGAATGCTCAAACTACCACACAATTGCACTCATCTCACACGCTAGTAAAGTAATGCTCAAAATTCTCCAAGCCAGGCTTCAGCAATATGTGAACTGTGAACTTCCAGATGTTCAAGCTGGTTTTAGAAAAGGCAGAGGAACCAGAGATCAAATGGCTAACATCCGCTGGATCATCGAAAAAGCAAGAGAGTTCCAGAAAAGCATCTATTTCTGCTTTTTGACTATGCCAAAGCCTTTGTGTGGATCACAATAAACTGTGGAAAATTCTGAAAGAGATGGGAATACCAGACCACCTGATCTGCCTCTTGAGAAAATTTGTATGCAGGTCAGGAAGCAACAGTTAGAACTTGACATGGAACAACAGACTGGTTCCAAATAGGAAAAGGAGTTCTTCAAGGCTGTATATTGTCACCCTGCTTATTTAACTTATATACAGAGTACATCATGAGAAACGCTGGACTGGAAGAAACACAAACTGGAATCAAGATTGCCCAGAGAAATATCAATAACCTCAGATATGCAGATGACACCACCCTTATGGCAGAAAGTGAAGAGGAACTAAAAAGCCTCTTGATGAAAGTGAAAGTGGAGAGTGAAAAAGTTGGCTTAAAGCTCAACATTCAGAAAACAAAGATTATGGCATCTGGTCCCATCACTTTATGGGAAATAGATGGGGAAACAGTGGAAACAGTGTCAGACTTTATTTTTCTGGGCTCCAAAATCACTACAGATGGTGACTGCAGCCATGAAATTAAAAGACGCTTACTCCTTGGAAGGAAAGTTATGACCAACCTAGATAGCATATTGAAAAGCAGAGACATTACTTTGCCAACAAAGGTTCGTCTAGTCAAGGCTATGGTTTTTCCTGTGGTCATGTATGGATGTGAGAGTTGGACTATGAAGAAGGCTGAGCACCGAAGAATTGATGCTTTTGAACTGTGGTGTTGGAGAAGACTCTTGAGAGTCCCTTGGACTGCAAGGAGATCCAACCAGTCCATTCTGAAGGAGATCAGCCCTGGGATTTCTTTGGAAGGAATGATGCTAAAGCTGAAACTCCAGTACTTTGGCCACCTCATGCAAAGAGTTGACTCATTGGAAAAGACTCTGATGCTGGGAGGGATTGGGAGCAAGAGGAGAAGGGGACGACAGAGGATGAGATGGCTGGATGGCATCACTGACTGGATGGAGGTGAGTCTGAGTGAACTCTGGGAGTTTGTGATGGACAGGGAGGCCTGGCGTGCTGTGATTCGTGGGGTCGCAAAAAGTCGGACACGACTGAGCGACTGATCTGATCTGATCTTTTTCTATTTACTAGGTAAAGACCCTATTTACTAGGGACTTACCAAGTGAGCCCCCTAAACCCAGTTTTCATTTTAACTTTTTATCTTAGAACATAGTTGATTAACAATATAGTGATAGTTTTCTGTGTATGACAAAGACATTCAGTTATATGTATACTTGTATTTTTTCTTTTTCAAATTGTTTCCTCGTTTAAGTTGTTACATAATATTGAACAGAGCTTCCTGTGCTATACAGTAGGCCCTTGTTGGTTATCCATTTTAAATATAGCAGTGTGATGTATATATATCATATATCTATAATATTTATGTGTATATATATACAGTTCAGTCCAGCCGCTCAGTCGTGTCTGACTTTTTATACCCCATGAACCACAGCACACCAGGCCTCCCTGTCCATCACCAACTCCCGGAGTCCACCCAAACACATGTCTATTAAGTCGGTGATGCCATCCAACCATCTCATCCTCTGTCGTCCCCTTCTCCTCCTGCCCTCAATCCTTCCCAGCATCAGGGTCATTTCCAATGAGTCAGCTCTTCACATCAGGTGGCCAAAGTGTTGGAGTTTCAGCTTCAATATCAGTCCTTCCAATGAACACCCAGGATTGATCTCCTTTAGGATGGGCTTGTTGGATCTCCTTGCAGTCCAAGGAACTCTCAAGAGTCTTCTCCAATACCACAGTTCAAAAGCATCAATTCTTCTGCCCTCAGCTTTCTTTATAGTCCAATTCTCACATCCATACATGACCACTGGAAAAACCATAGCCTTGACAAGACAGACCTTTGTTGGCAAAGTAATGTCTGCTTTTTAACATGCTGTCTAGGTTGGTCATAACTTTCCTTCCAAGGAGTAAGCATCTCGTAATTTCATGGCTGCAGTCACCATCTGCAGTGATTTTGGAGCCCAGAAAAATAAAGTCTGCCATTGTTTCCACTGTTTCCCCATCTGTTTGCCATGAAGTGATGGGACCAGATGCCATGATCTTACTTTTCTGAATGTTGAGCTTTAAACCAACTTTTTCACTCTCTTCTTTCACTTTCATCAAGAGGCTCTTTAGTTCTTCCACACCTTCTGCCATAAGGGTGGTATCATCTGCATATCTGAGGTTATTGATATTTCTCCTGGCAATCTTGATTTCAGCCTGTGCTTCCTCTAGCCCAGCATTTCTCATGATGTACTATGCATATAAGTTAAATAAGCAGGATGACAATATACAGCCTTGATGTTCTCCTTTTCCTATTGGGAACCAGTCTGTTGTTCCATGTCAAGTTCTAACTGTTGCTTCCTGACCTGCATACAGATTTCTCAGGAGGCAGGTCAGTTAATCTGGTATTCCCATCTCTTTAAGAATTTTCCACACTTTAGTGTGATCCACACAGTCAAAAGCTTTGGCATAGTCAATAAAGCAGAAATAGATGTTTTTCTGGAACTCCCTTGCTTTTTCGATGATCCAGCAGATGTTAGTAATTTAATCTCTGGTTCCTCTACGTTTTCTAAAACCAGCTTGAACATCTGGAAGTTCACGGTTCACGTATTGTAGAAGCCTGGCTTGGAGAATTTTGAGCACTACTTGACTAGGGTGTGAGATGAGTGCAATCATGCGGTAGTTTGAGCATTCTTTGGCATTGCCCTTCTTTGGGATTGGAATGAAAACTGATCTTTTCCAGTCCTGTGGCCACTGCTGAGTTTTCCAAATTTGCTGATGTATTGAGTGCAGCACTTTCACAGCATCATCTTTTAGGATTTGAAATAGCTCAACTGGAATTCCATCACCTCCACCAGCTTTATTTGTAGTGATGCTTCCTAGGCCCACTTGACTTCATATTCCAGGATGTCTGGCTCTAGGTCAGTGATCACACCGTCATTATCTGGGTCATGAAGATCTTTTTTGTACAGTTCTTCTGTGTGTTTTTGCTACCTCTTAATATCTTCTGCTTCTGTTAGGTCCCTACCATTTCTGTCCTTTATTGAGCCCATCTTTGCATGAAATGTTCCCTTGGTATCTCTAATTTTGTTGAAGAGATCTCTAGTCTTTCCCATTCTATTGTTTTCCTCTATTTGTTTGTATTCATCACTGAGGAAGGCTTTCTTATCTCTCCTTGTGTTCACATATATATATATATACACACACACACACATATATATATGATGTACACACATATATATGTGATATATATATATGTGATGTACATATATATGCATACATTGATATATATATATGCATACATTGATATATATATATGCATACATTGATATATATATATGCATACATTGATATATATATATGCATACATTGATATATATATATATATACACACACATCACACACACATATCTATATGAAAAAAAGTGAAATAAGTGAAAATATAGTTGCTCAGTCATATCCAACTCTTTGCGACCCCATGGACTGAAGCCCCCCAGGCTCCTCTGTCCATGGGGTTTTCCAGGCATGAACATTGGAGTGGGTTGCCATCCCCTTCTCCAGGGGATTGTCCCAACCCAGGGATTGAATCCTGGTCTCCCGCAATGCAGGATGACACACGTGAAATTCCCAGCTCAGGAAAACCTCTAAATAAATAATGAACAGTTATTAATACTATTTTTTCTATGGCTTATATTTTCTCAATTTTTCTGGAATGTCAATGTTCCCAAAAGATTATCCTGTCACATGAGAAAATGGCTTAGGACATGCAATATATCAGAGTTAGTGTAATGTCTACACCCGAGTTGCCTGCTGAAGAACATACCGTGGGCGGTTTGATGCTTCTAGCTTCGTACTTCCCTATCATAACATTCTACTAAAACAATCAATAGACAAATCAGAAGACCTTAATGATTTAGCATATTATTAGCATAACGCAGTGTCTGCTTGGAATGAGACTTTGAACTGCTCTTGGAAATTTGAAGCAAGCGATTTTTTTAAAGGCCACTCGGCTCTTTTGGCAACTCTCCACTGACAGCATGTTACTTTTGCTTTCTTTGTCAAGCTCAGAAAAACAGGAAGCACAAAATCAATTTAGACTGGAGGTGGGGGTGGGAGAGACGGCAGAGCTGCAAGCTGTTTCTAGCAGCAGAGTCTGACCCACGTTATATGGCAGGAGATCTCTCTGACCTTGGACTGGATTTCCCACTGGGCTGTCCTTTTGAGAGTTACTGGACACACGGAGAAATTCCTCTGTCCACGTGTGTTTCTGGTTATTGCCCCCCACCACCTGGTTCTTTTTCAATGCCTACTGGGTGTACAGGACAGTGGAGTTAAGTGAGGAATGGAAAGACTAGACAAGGTTCAGCTATGCGATTAATTAGCTAAATGACTTTAATAAAGTAACTTCACATCCTCTGACCTCTGTTCTCTGTTTCTTCGTCTACATGAGCACTAAACAAGAATGAAGAGTTTCATGCTCAAAATCCAAACAAAGAATGTATCCTAGGAAAATGGAGGTGACCCAGAGAGGCTGGTTTGGGCTGTGGCCAATGGGTTATCTTGTGCCCAATCAAAAGACATTAGAACTCCAATAAAAAAGAGTCATGTTCCAAGATAGAACACGTGTTGGCCATCAATTCAAGCCCTCTGGACCAAGTGATGTGTAAGGTCTTTTCCAGATTTATGATTTGGGCCCCCTGGCACCAGAATGTAGCACCAAAGGATACTGAAGGATGTAAAACATAGCAACTTGCCAAATACCATTTAGCTATGAGTTGTAAGAAAAGCTTAAGCGTGTAAAAAAAAAAAAAAGCTTGCTTAGTTATACTAATCCTAAAACAAAAACTAAACTAATTTCAATTTAATTAATATTAAATCTAGGATTAAGGCAAGTTACTCCAGGAATTTTTAAATATTAAAAAAATAGAGTGCTTTGAAAAAAAATGTCTATTAGATGATATTAATTCCAGAGTCATTTATCATCTTCTGAGCAGCTAGAGATATACCAGACAGAGCTCCCCTTAATGGCCACTCAATCCATCTGTCTCCATTAAAAGAAAGAGGAAGTGTTTTATTTATAGAAGACTAAAAGTATCCATGGCTGCTTTCTTCTGTGCTTTAAAATGGTGAAGAAATAGAAGTTGCTTCCCAAACTCTTCAGCACAAGGCAGACTTTATTGATCGGTCCTAAGTTAAGGCTTCCCAGGTGGCGCAGTTGGTAAAGAATCCGATTGCAATGCAGAGACACAAGAGACAAGGGTTCGATCCCTGGGTTGGGAAGATCCCCTGGAGGAGGAAATGGCAACTCACTCCAGTATTCTTACCTGGGAAATCCCATGGACAGAGGAGTCTGGCAGGCTACAATCCATGGGGTCACAAAGAATAGGACAGGCCTGAGCACAAGCATGCAGGTAAGTCAAAGATATCAAAGCCTAGAAGGCAGTGACCCAGATCACCACCTGATGGGACCAGCCTCTCAGGGAAAGTCACATGTACTTAAGTTTGAAGGACTCCTTGACTCTGTGACACAGGGTGTCCAACATACAGCAACTTCCTTAGAATACCAGGGCTGAATTAGGATTAAAAAAAAAAAAAGCTTTTTTGAAATATTTATAGATTGGTAGGAAATTGCCAAGATATCTCAGAGAACATCTCTGTACCTTCACCCACTCCCATCCTCCACCACTGTTACCTCTCGGGTGAAGTATGGTATCAGAACCAGGAAGCTGACGTTGATGTGAAGCGTGGGGATGGTCTTGCCCTGTTACTGCATGTGTAGATTCATGTCATCATCACCACAATCAAGATCACCACAAGTTTCTCCCTTGCCGTAACATTTGTGGTCTCACTCATCTCCCTCTGCCCCAGCATTCCTAAGCCCTGGCATTAATTTGTTCTCCATCTCTATGGTTTTGCCCCTGTGAGGATGCTATACAAATGGAATCATATGGGAAATTGCACAGTGGCTTTTTCATACTGGATTTTCCTCACTTGCCATGATGTCTTTTAACTCTCTCCAAGTTGTTCCATTCCTTTTTATTCGTGTGCATTCCTTCATATTGCAGGTTGGTTTCCATGGAACAGGTTCATTTAACTCTTCACCTAGTATAGGACATTTTTGTTATTTCCTGTTTGGAGCTATTTCAGATAAAGCTGCTGTGAACAAGCATATATGGGATTTTGAATGGACACAGTTTTAATTTCTCGTCAATAAATGCCCAGAAGGGAAGTTGCTGAGTCATATGGTAAGTGCATGTCTAGTGTTTTTTAGCGAACTGTCAAACTGATTTCCAACATGACCAGACCATTTTACATTCTCACCAGAAATGTATGAGAAACCCAGTTTCTCTGCATCCTCATCAGCATTTGGCACTGTCACTGTGTTTTAATTTTAGTTATTCTAACAGGCATGCAATGCTGTCTTGTTGTAGTCTTAATGGCTGGTGATGTTAAACACTTTTTGTGTCCTTACTTGCTTTCTAGATATCATCATCAATAAAATATCTCATCATATTATTTGCATTTTCTATTCTGATTTGTTTGTTTTTTACTGAGTGGTTTGAGAGCTCTGTATAGAGTCTCAATATTAGTCGTTTAACAGACACAGAGTTTGCAAATATCTTTCCAGTCTGTAGCTTATCTTTGCATCATCTTAATAGGGTCTTTTGCAAAGCAAGATTTTTAGACTCTGATTTACATTTTTCTTTTATGGATCAGTTTTTCTTGTGTAAGAACTGAGTGCAATGCTAGGTGATGAAATTTTTGCTTATGTGGTCTAATTGCTACAATGCCATTGTTTGAAAAATCTTTCCTACCTTCTCTGAATCACTTTTGCATTCTTACTAAGAATCAGTTGGGTGCCTTTGTGTGGGGCTATTTCCTTGTCTTCTAATCTCTTTCATTGATCTATGTGTTTATCCTCCACCAGAAGCATTCAGTTTTGATTACTATAACTGCATAATAAGTCTTAAAATTGGGTAGATTTATTCCTCTCACTTTACCCCCCTCTTTTTTTAATTTAACTACTCTGTTTCCTTTTTCTCTCCATATATTATTTTGAAATAACATTTTATATGTCTGCAAAAAAATCTTGCTCTGAATTTGATAGGAATTGCACTAAACCTCTATATAGATTTAGGAAGAATTGATTTCTTTATTATGTCGAGTTTGAATTGATATTCCTCTCCAATTATTTGTAACTTCTTTGATTTTTTTTCATCAGCTTTTTGTAGTTTTCAACAAGCAAGTCTTATATATATTTTGTTAGATTTACAGTTAAATATGTTCCCATTGTTTTGAGAGGTATTGTAAATGGTATCATATTTTTAATTTCAGTGTCCAGATGTTCGTGGCTACTATATAGAATACAATTGTCTTTCATCTCTTGTATCCTATGACCTTGCTGAATTCAATTATTAGTTCTCAAAGTTTCTTTCCTTTTTTTTCTTTTTCTTTATTTCAGATTCCTTAGAATTTTCTACATATAAAATCATGTCATCTATGAATGTTGATATTGTTTAGTCACTAAGTCATATGTGACTCTTTCAACCCCTGGACTATAGCCCACCAGGCTCCTCTCTCCATGGGATTTCCCAGGTGAGAATTCTGGAGTGGATTGCCATTTCCTTCTCCAGGGAATCTTCCCAACCTAGGGATTGAACCCATGTCTCTGAGATTTTAATCATGAATTAGCATTGAACTTTGACAAATGATTTTCCTGCATTAATTGATAGTATTACATAATGTTTTGTGTTAATACTGGTGGACTCCCTTACTGATTTCCAAATATTGAATGAGCCTTGAATTCCTGGAATAAATCTCATTTGACCAAGATATAAAATTATTTCTATATATTTCGAGTTATATTTAGTAAGTTTTATTAGTCTTTTTTTTTGTCTATGTTCATGAGTGCTATTGGCCTGTAGTTCTTTTGTTTTGTTTTGTACTGTCTTTGGTCTTGGCGTCAGGATAACATTAGCTTCATAAAATGAATTGGCAAGTGTTTCCTCTTTTATTTTCTAGGAGATAATGTGTAGCATTGGAGCTAATTTTCCTTTAAGTGTTTCATAGAATTCTCTAGTGAAAACATCTGGTCTGGAGGTTTTGGGGGGAAGGTTTTTAATTACAAATATAATTTCCTTAATAGTGGCAGAGGTATTTAAATTATCTAGTTCATGTTGGGTAAGCTGTAGTATTCACGCTTTTGGAGGAACTGGTTCATTTCATCTAAGTTATCGAATTTGTTTATGTATGGATGTGTATAATATTTTCTTATTGCATCTTTGAGGCAGGATCTCTAGTGATATTGCAGTTCATTTCTGGCATTATTAATTTGTGTCTTTTGTCTTGTTTGTTTTTCTATCACTCCTAGTTGATAACTGTATTGACTTTTTAAAGAAACAGTTTTTGTTTCATTGATTTTCTCTATTTTATTTTTCTATTTTTGACATCATTGATTTGTGCTTTTTATTGTTTCTTTCCTTCTGCTTGCTTGGGATGATTTTGATCTTTTACTTCTAGATTCTTTAGGTAAAAGCTTAGATGATTGATTTAGGACTTTTCCTCATTTCTAATGTAAGGTATATAATGCTGTAAGTTTCCTGCTCAGTTTTTACCTGTGTTCCACCTATTTTAATATTCTGTGTTTTTATTTTCATTCACTTAAATGTAATTTTAGTTTTTTCCCTCAGACTTCCTAACTGACCCATGGCTTAGGTAGAAGTGTGCTGTTTCCAGGGTTTTTAGTTCTATTTAGTGGCAGGACTATAGAAAAGTATTTCTATTCCATCTATGTGGAAGCAGTAAGTGAAAAAATAGTGAAAGTGTTAGTCACTCAGTTGTATCTGTGTGACCCCATGGATGGTAGCCCACCAGGCTCCACTGTCCATGGGATTTCCCAGGCAAGAATACTGGAGTGAGTTGCCATTTTCTTCTCCAGGGAATCTTCCTGACCCAGGGATGAACTCAGGTCTCCTGCACTGCAGGCAGATTCTTTACCATCTGAGCCACCAAGGAAGATCCATCTGGAAGCAGACATTCCCTCAGTACAGGTGTAATTAGCCAAAATTTTTCACATTTTTTTTTTTACTGATTTTTCTTCTATCTTTAGGCATATTTTCCATGAGATTTCTGACCAGATTATCTAAAGCTTCCCGGGTGGCACTAGTGTAAAGAGCTCTGCCTGCCAATGCAGGAGACAATAGATTCTCGTTCCATCCCTGGGTCGGGAAGATCTCATGCAGGAGGAAATGGCAACCCACTTCAGTATTCTTGCCTGGAGAATTCCATGGACAGGGGAGCCTGGCAGGCTACAGTCCCTGGGGTCACAGAGAGTTGGACATGACTGAACGCACTGGTCATAGCAAACACCCTCTTCCAAGGACACAAGAGAAGACTCTACACATGGACATCACCAGACGGCCCACACCAAAATCAGATTGATTATATTGTTTTCAGCCAAAGATGGAGAAGCTCTATACAGTCAGCAAAAACAAGACCAGGAGCTGACTGTGGCTCAGATCATGAACTCCTTATTGCCAAATACAGACTGAAATTGAAGAAAGTGGAGAAAACCACTAGACCATTCAAGTATGACCTAAATCATATCCCTTATGACTATACAGTGGAAGTGAGAAATAGATTTAAGGGACTAGATCTGATAGAGTGCCTGATGAACTATGGATGGAGGTATGTGACATTATACAGGAGACAGTAATCAAGACCATTCCCAAGAAAAAGAAATGCAAAAAAGCAAAATGGCTGTCTCAGGAGGCCTTACAAATAGCTGTGAAAAGAAGGGAAGAGAAAAGCAAAGGAGAAAAGGAAAGATATACCCATTTGAATGCAGGGTTCCAAAGAATAGCAAGGAGAGATAAGAAAGCCTTCCTCAGTGATCAATGCAAAGAAACAGAGGAAAACAATAGAATGGGAAAGACTAGAGATCTCTTCAAGAAAACTAGAAATACCAAGGGAATATTTCATGCAAAGATGGGCTCGATAAAGGACAGAAATGGTATGGCCTAACAGAAGCAGAAGATATTAAGAAGAGGTGGCAAGAACACACAGAAGAACTGTACAAAAAAGATCTTCATGACCCAGATAATCATGATGGATGGTGTGATCACTTACCTAGAGCCAGACATCCTGGAATGCGAAGTCAAGTGGGCCTTGGGAAACATCACTACGAACAAAGCTGGTGGAGGTGATGGAGTTCCAGTGGAGCTATTTCAAATCCTAAAAGATGATGCTGTGAAAGTGCTGCACTCAATATGTCAGCAAATTTGGAAAACTCAGCAGTGGCCACAGGACTGGAAAAGGTCAGTTTTCATTCCAATCCCAAAGAAAGGCAATGCCAAAGAATGCTCAAACTACCGCACAATTGCATTCATCTCACATGCTAGTAAAGTAATGCTCAAAATTCTCCAAGCCAGGCTTTAGCAATACATGAACTGTGAACTTCCAGATGTTCAAGCTGGTTTTAGAAAAGGCAGAGGAACCAGAGATCAAATTGCCAACATCTGCTGGATCATCAAAAAAGCAAGACAGTTCCAGAAAAACATCTATTTCTGCTTTATTGACTATGCCAAAGCCTTTGACTGTGTGGATCACAATAAACTGTGGAAAATTCTGAAAGAGATGGGAACACCAGAACACTTGACCTGCCTTTTGAGAAACCTGTATGCAGGTTCAGGAAGCAACAGTTAGAACTGGACATGGAACAACAGACTGGTTCCAAATAGGAGAAGGAGTACATCAAGACTGTATATTGTCACCCTGCTTATTTAACTTATATACAGAAGACATCATGAGAAATGCTGGGCTAGATGAAGCACAAGCTAGAATCAAGATTGCTGGGAGAAATATCAATAACCTCAGATATGCAGATGACACTACCCTTATGGCAGAAAGTGAAGAAGAACTAAAGAGCCTCTTGATGAAAGTGAAAGTGGAGAGTGAAAAAGTTGCCTTAAAGCTCAGCATTCAGAAAACGAAGATCATGGCATCTGGTCCCTTCACTTCATGGTAAATAGGTGGGGAAACAGTGGAAACAATGGCTGACTTTATTTTTCTGGGTTCCAAAATCACTCCAAATGGTGATTGCAACAATGAAATTAAAAGACGTTTACTCCTTGGAAGGAAAGTTATGACCAACCTAGACAGCATGTTAAAAAACAGAGACATTACTTTGCCAACAAACTTCCCTCTAGTCAAGGCTATAGTTTTTCCAGTGGTCATGTATGGATGTGAGAGTTGGACTATAAAGAAAGCTGAGTGCAGAAGAATTGATGCTTTTGAACTGTGGTGTTAGAGAAGACTCTTGAGAGTCCCTTGGACTGCAAGGAGATCCAACCAGTCCATTCTAAAGGAGATCAATCCTGGGTGTTCATTGGAAGGACTGATGTTGAAGCTGAAACTCCAATACTTTGGCCACCTGATGTGAAGAGCTGACTCATTGGAAAAAACCCTGATGCTGGGAAAGATTGAGGGCAGGAGGAGAAGGGGACGACAGAGGATGAGATGGTCGGATGGCTTCACCAACTTGATGGACATGGGTTTGGGTAGACTCCAGGAGTTGGTAATGGACAGGGAGGCCTGGCATGCTGTGGTTCATGGGGTCCCAAAGAGTCGGACACAACTGAGTGACTGAACTGAACTGAAATGACTTTGGATGCACAAATCCATAATAAATTTAAGATAAAATTACTTTCATTTTAAAAACAGATAACCACCCCCTAAAAAAAATTCAGGAGAAGGAAATATATTTTACTTTGTTTCAGTCAAGCATTTTTCTAGGCAACAAAACTCACAACAAGTGTTCTTTCCAATGCTTATATTGCTTCTACTTTAAATCAGAAAGACAGGCCTTTGGGAGAAATGAGCTGTTTTAGAAAATTTATGTTTCTTTTGGTGTGAAACTTACACCAGATAGTAGCTTAAAGACCCAAAAGAAATTGCTGTAATAAATAAAAATGTTTATTCTGACTGGATAATGTAGTCTAAATATAGCTCCATTTTTGAGTAGCCTAAAGAAAATGTAAAAAGATTTTCCTGAAAAGGGCAGTTCTCACGTATCAACAGCTAACATATGACCAGATTGAGACTGACTGGGGTCGTATCTGTGGCAGTGGTATAGGTCCCACCCGATTTCCACTATTGGTGTTTTAGTGGCAAGATATCTACATTTCTGCTTTCCTGTGTTTCTAATTGAAAAGGAGATTGAAATCCAAATGAACATTTTGACAAAACAGTATCTATAGAATAATGAATATTCATTTGTGGTTAAGCGATTGAGCATCAGGTTTCTCAGCTTGATTCTCTGTGGTGACCTAGAGGGTTGGGATGGGAGGGGATGGGTGGGTGGAAGGGACGCTCAAGAGAGAGGGGATATATGTATACATATAGCTGATTCACTATACTGTACAGCAGAAACTAATACAATATTGTAAAGCAACTACTCCAGTTTTAAAAAATATTAAACTGAGAAGTCTACTATTTGACTTTTCTACTTAACTTCTCCCTCCTAGACACTGCTCTGCACAGCTTGCTGGTTCTAGATTGCACACAATACTTGTAAAAGCTTTAGATCTAGACACTCACTATTTTTCACTTTTAATTATTCATGCTTCATTTACATAATTACTGCTCTCACTGGTTTAGATGTGTGAATTAATCAGGTACTTCTAATACCAAACTAGTTACTTAAATCATAACAAGATACAATGGCATACAATAAAATGTAACTTTCTCTTCAAAAATTTGTTGGTAAAGTCAATAAAAGGCCCTTTTTGTTCTGGTACATCATGAAATACTTCAGACCAAATTTGCAATATCTATGCTTTTTAAGTATTATTTTTTAAACTATCAAGGCTTATTCAAGGTTTCTAATAGCACATTGGCTATAACTTAATTTGCTATAAGCAGATGACAATGATTCACTTCCTTTCAAAAAAGTAATAAAATTAAGGCTAGATAATTAAAAATTAGATAACAAAGCACATACCAACAAACATGAGCAGATCACCTCAACATCCTGTGGAAATAATGCAGAATAAGTATCAATATATTTTTTTGTTGTTTTCTTGCAAATAAATCATAGGCCGTGTAAGAGGTAAAGCATTTTGCTGTTTGCAACTGGATCACCCTGGGATCTCTTGAGAACAGTATGAAATGGATCTAATAAATCCCCAGGCTTCAGCTTCCAATTGCATTTCCTAATTAAACAAGATGAGATGCAGGGATGTTGTGTCGTGTGGATGTTGTTGGGTCTTGTGATGAGTTTTACATGCATGGACCATCTGAGTAAACCTCCCATTCCCTCTCAGGGACCATAGCTCCGAGAATCTAAGTTTTATTGTTGTTGGAATATATGTATTGTTATCTTTTTCCAAATTCTTCCAATAAGCAAGCTCCAGAATTGGACATAAAATTAAGTTCTGCTGACTCCAGCTCTGCCTGTTTCGCTGAGTCTATGTTTGCTGTAAACTGGAGACAGTTACGATGCTGTCTGGGGACAACAGCAGCAAAGGGTGCTCGGCTGTGCCACTTCTCTCAAAAACTGTTTTAGAAAATTATTAGCACATTGGTATTGCACTAATAAGAATAATTTTATTAAGATACTAATTTTACTAAGAGTAATTCATCTTAATAAAAGGAAAAACAAATCACTTGTGATTTTTCATGTAGCCAGTGAGTATTCTGTTTTGCTTCCTAGCAGGTCTGAGCCAGAAAGAGAAGTTCCCTTGCAGCCATGGGTGCTTTTCCCGCAAAGCCTCTTTCAAATGCCAGCCAAGGCCTTGTGGGTTTCCACACCAGTGTTTGCAAAAGAACAGAGACACTTGCTTCCACTCAGAACATGCCTACCTGACGGAATTTCCACCGTGGTTAGCGAGGATGGAGTCCTCACTGCACTCTGAGAGAAACAGGACAAAATTTTCATTCTAGGGAAAGCATCTGACTGAGTTAAGCTGAGTTATAAGCCCCCACCTCCTCTCTTTGTGAAATAAACTTGAGAGCCTGTAAGCCTTTCCAAGAGGGGCACCCTTGACCAGCTCTCCCCAAGAAGAGAGTCCCTATGATGGAAGAAACTGTAAATGCAGGGACCTCCTCAGAAATGAAGAGGGACCTTCAGAATCAAGAAAATCACAGCTCAATACATTCGTTGTTTTGACTTTTGGAGTTTAACGGCAGGTGACATGCCAACTGAAATGAAGACGCAAACACCCTTAGCATGAAGTTCTTCCAATTGAAAGGTCAGTGTAAGCTGTACACTGATTCAGAGGAAGCAAAACAAATTATTGGTGGGAGAAAAAGGAAGAGAACAAAAATGTATTGAATGTCACTGTACATAATTTTATGGAGACGGCAATGGCAACCCACTCCAGTACTCTTGCCTGGAAAATCCCATGGATGGAGGAGCCTGGTGGGCTACAGTCCATGGGGTCGCTAGGAGTCGGACATGACTGAGCGACTTCACTTTCACTTTTCACTTTCATGCATTGGAGAAGGAAATGGGAACCCACTCCAGTGTTCTTGCCTGGAGAATCCCAGAGACGGTGGAACCTGGTGGGCTGCCGTCTCTGGGGTCACACAGAGTTGGACATGACTGAAGCAACTTAGCAGCAGCAGCAGTACATAATTTTACCATTTAATCCTCCTAACACCCCTGTGAGGTCGATGTTGTTTTCTCCATTCTGCCATTGAGCATAAACAGACTCAGAGAGGTTAAGTAATTTTCTCAAATTCACAAATCTGATAAGTTGCAGATAAAATAGAGAAACAGCTCTACAGGTTTGTCATTGTCAAACATCTGTTACTATGCTAGACACTGTACTTACACAACCCTAAGCTGTGTTGTTCCTTATTTGGCAGGTGAGTAAGTTAAGCCTTGGGCTTTCCAGGTGGCTCAGTGGTAAAGAATCCACCTGCCAATGCACGAGACGTGTTGGGAAAATACCCTGGAGAAGGAAATGGCACCCCACTCCAGTATTCTTGCCTGGAGAATTCCATAGACAGAGGAGCCTGGTGGACTATAGTCCATGGGGTTACAAAAGAGCTGGATGTGACTTAGTGACTAAACAACAAAGTTAAGCCCCAGACGGGTTAAGTGACTTGCCCTGTGTCCCATGACGACCAAGTCAGGACTCCCAGAGATGCTTGGCCTGACCGTAGTGTTTACTGTAATCCCATCAGGCCCCACTGCTTTCTGTCTGCATGGTTTCTAGGCACACTGATTGCCACTACATCTCTGTGCCTTCCAGCAGCAAATACGCATAATCAAGACATCCAGTGCAGAGACTGTGAGCTCTGGAAACCAACTCAGTCTCTTCAGAAAGAGTTTGAGAAGTTTGCTAGTAAAACACAAGATGGAGAAACAGGAGTCTGGGTCTGTGTGTGCTGTTCTGAAAAGACGGTGGAGATATAGATTCGGAGCAGCTTAGCCTGAACTCTGATCTAGCCTCATTTCAATGGGCCTGATTTTGTCACTTACAAAGTTATGAAAATTGACTTAACAGTAAAACTAAGACTTTCTGAATTTTAAAGGCTATTTATAATAACTAGTGGAGCAAAATCACTGTTGTACCCATTTATAACTGATTTCACTCTGAAATATAAAATGTGTAGAAACCCTAGTTTTCCTTAATAAACTTACCACTCTTAAAAATAAAAAGTAGCACTGTATGCGAGACAGCAAAAGAGACACAGATGTACAGAACAGTCTTTTGGACTCTGTTGGGGGGGGGGATGATTTGGGAGAATGGCATTAAAACATGTATAATATCATATAAGAAACGAATCGCCAGTCCAGGTTCGATGCAGGATACAGGAAGCTTAGGGCTGGTGCACTGGGATGACCCAGAGGGATGGTATGGGGAGGGAGGTGGGAGGGGGGTTCAGGATGGGAAACACATGTACACCCGTGGAGGATGCATGTTGATGTATGGCAAAACCAATACAATACTGTAAAGTAAAAAATAAATAAATAAAATTTAAAAAAAATAAAAAGAAGCAAAGAAACTGAGGTCTCTCCTAAACTTTAGATCACCTTGAAAAAAAATTTTAAGTAGATCGTTACACATGAAATCAGATGAAAAACAGAAATGGCTAATGAAAAGGAAAGCTGGGATTATTGACTTGAGTTCTGAATGCATCAGGTGGGAAGCTCAAAGATACTTTGTCAAATGGAGACATTTTTTACTGTGATGATTTAACACTTCATTTAAAGAACTTCAAAATAAAGTGTGGGTCCATGAGTAACTTCTATCCCAGGGGGCTTGTCTGTGGTTGCCCAAAGGCTGCTGCCAAGCAAGCCAAGGGGTCTTTCCATACTAATTGAAAACAAATGGAGAACAGCCAATATAAAATAAAAAGTTTTAAAATAATGAAAAAGAAAAGATTACAAGACAAAAAAAAAATTAATTGGAAAAAAAATGTAGCGAATTGGTTAACCAGTACAATAAAGTGTTCCTTAGCAGGATTTTTTTCTGAAGAATAAAAAGAAGATGATACACAGGTGGTTGGACTACACAGACCAGTAAGAGATTAAACAATGTGTAGAGAAGGTAGTAAGATGGCAATTGGTGGGAAGGGGTCCTAGGAGCAGCAGTTTGCAGTGAGAGATGATAAATAACAACCAGGAAACTAGGAAAGGAATTTTCAGAAATATTTGAGAAATGACTGGATTTTTTGATAGTAATGCCATACGAGAGCCATAAAGTATTTTATTTGGATATTAAAAGAAAGGTGTGATCCAAGATTATAAAACAAGATAACCAATCTTCACAGAGAAAGAATGGCCCAAGATTCAAATACTGGTCCTGCCTGTTGATTTAGCCAATAGACTCAAGAATGTTATTCCAATGGCAAGATAGTCATGACTATGGAGATAAACGCATCAAACTATCTTAGTCTGATACCCTTGAATATTTAAATCACTTATTGCTTTTCCATTGATCTGACTCCACATTCACCCAGCAAACTTCTGATTGTATCTGGCTTCCCACATACATCTTACCAAGAGACCTGGCCCTTCAACATTTATGAGAGTTCATCGCTCACTGTGAATTAATGAATCGATCTTCTGATTTTATCCATCAACCTCATGCATGTGTTTATCTTAAAGATGAAACCCCTCCCCATTTGCTGTTGGAATCAGTTTTCAAAACTAACAAGACTAAGAACTAGTTTCTGTACTGTGAAAACGCTATTAAGGAAGTGTCGTCTTATGGAAACCAGTCTGAGTGGGGTCTTTGTAAAGTGAGCCTCCTCTATCTCTTTTGAGTATTTTCTTTGTTCATTCACCCTACACACAAGGATCTGTGTTTAAAACATTTGTTATAAAAATAAATATAAACATGGTCCCTTATTCTGAGTTTATGGCATACTTAGGAAGAAGAAACAAGGCTTCCCAGGTGGTTCAGTGGTACAGAATCCACCTGTCAATGCAGGAGATGCAGGTTCAATCCCTAGGTTGGGAATATCCCCTGGAGAAGGAAATGGCAACCCTCTCCCCTATTCTTGTCTGGAGAATTCCATGGACAAAGCAGCCTGTGGGGCTACAGTCCATGATATTGCGAAGAGTTGGACATGACTTGGCTACTAAACAATAACAAACAGGAAGAATAAATATCTTTAGAAACACTTTTGTTCATTCAAAATATTTATTGACTGAATAGTACTATGTGCTAAAAGATACAGAAAATAACTATGCTGCTAAGTCGCTTCGGTCGTGTCCGACTCTGTGCGACCCCATAGACGGCAGCCCACCAGGCTCCCCCGTCCCTGGGATTCTCCAGGAAAGAACACTGGAGTGGGTTGCCATTTCCTTCTCCAATGCATGAAAGTGAAAAGTGAATGTGAAGTCGCTCAGTCGTGTCCGACGCTTAGCGACCCCATGGACTACAGCCTACCAGGCTCCTCCATCCATGGGATTTTCCAGGCAAGAGTACTGGAGTGGGGTGCCATTGCCTTCTCTGGAAAATAACTATGAGAATATGTAAAATTATTTTTAAAATAAAATAAAATAAGTACATTTAAGAGTCAAAACAAACAAACAAAAAAAAAAACCAAAAAAAACTGTCATCTCCAGTTAGAGAAATCAGGAAAAGCTACATGCAAAAAGAAAGCATTAAGCATCTCACGGTATTTCTTGAGCAGGTTGCCAAACATCCTGACTCCCTAATAAATGTGAAAAAAATACATTTCCTCACTATTTTAAGGATCAGTATCTCAAAGAGAAGATCCATTTCCTCCTTTTTAATAGCAAGTTTATATGAAACAAAATACATGATATTTTAACCTGGAAAACATATTTCCTGCCTACTTGCTCTATCCTGTTTTTATAAATTAATTCTTTGGCAGTCAAACCAGTCCATCTTAAAGGAAATCAGCCCTGAGTATTCTTTGGAAGGACTGATGCTGAAGCTGAAGCTCCAATATTTTGGCCACCTGATGTGAAAAGCTGACTCATTGGAAAAGACCCTGAAGATGAGAAATACTAAAGGCAAAAGGAGAAGGGGGCAACAGAGGATGAGATGGTTAGATGGCATCACTGACTTGATGCACGTGAGCTTGAGCAAACTCCTGGAGACGGTAAACGGCAGGGAAGCCTGACGTGCTGCAGTCTATGGGTTCGTGGAGTTGGACACAACTTAGCAACTGAACAACAATTCTTTGGTGTTTAATTCATATTTCTCAGTAGAACAAGGAGAAAACAGCCACAAGGCTGGTCCCATTTCCTGAATTCCTGTGGTTTTTATATTCTTTTCCCCTCAAATGTTTGTGACCAGATTAGCTAGAAGTTTAGATCAAGGGCCAAAAGAGACCCTTTCTTTTGCCAGTAAAACCATATTTTCCAAGATTTTTTTGTTTCTCTTTATAAAACTATAGAGAGTGATGATGCAGAGCTGCTCAGATCATTATAAATTCCTCTAGACTCAAACAAGAAGATAAAGTCCTCACATTCATGAAAGGAAAACCAATGACTTTCTATTCTTTTCTGAGAAGCATTATGAAGCCCTATGACCACATCCACATAGCTCACCCATTGAATGTGCACTTTGAGCACTTCTGAACAGAGCTGGGGAGTGGGACGTCCAAGACAAAGCACTTAAATATTTTTAAACTAAGAACCACCTTGAAGCCAGTCTGAATTCCGTCTCAAGTGTAGGCTAGTCTGCAACCTGTGAAAGACCAACAGAGGTCACATCACATGAGAAACTAGAAAGTCTCCTAGAAGAGAAGGGAAAACTCACTTCGAAGGAAGAGCAAGTTGAGGTGCTCGAAGCTGAGGGTCCTTGAGGGGGAAAGGTGCCTTTAAGGCTTGTGTCATCTGCCTGGTGCTCAGTGTGTCTCTGGGGTGCCCGCCAAGGGCTCTGACCACATCCTGGGAAAGAAGAGTGCCATCAGAGAATGAAGAGGAGCTTTTCCATAGTCACCCTGGTGTTGGCATAGCGGTCACTGCGGCAACCCAAGGACGAGGTCTAGCACCTTCTGGGTGCCTGTGATCAAAAGATAAAGGCCTGGGGGAAGAAGCAGCAGTCGCCCGCCGGGAGGGGGCTCAAGGCCAGAGAACTTCCTGTTCTCTGCAGGAGCTGCGACACTGGACCCCAGCCTCTGGTGATCACTGAGGGTGTCAGCACCTCTCTGGGCTTTAACCCAGCTGAAGTGAGCCAAGCTCTCTATAAAGAAGGGAATGGTGAACAAGCCATTTTCTTTGCTGGTAAACAATGCACGCTTATTTTTAGATCTCAGGAGAGACCACTTCCTGGGGGTTCCCAGGCCCATTTGAGGAGTGCTCAGAGATGTGAGAGCTGAAAAGGGTGCAGGTGATGGACCAGATCATCTGATCTAGCACAGGCCTGGCCCTTGCTGCCTCTTCTGCCACATTGGACCTATGTCCATTCCTGGAAGGGGGACTGTGCCCAGCTGTCCTGTCTGGAAAGCTGTCCTCTGCCAGCTGGATGGCCTGTCCCCCCATCACTCAAGTCTCAGCTCTTGACATGTCAGTCTTCCCTCCAGCCCAGCCATGTGAACACTGCCCCCAGGGGTAGTTTTCATCGCTTGCATACATAGCATTTTGCAACGGCTCAGTGGGTAAAGAATCCGCCTGCCAATGCAGAGGACATGGGTTCTATCCCTGGGTCAGGATAATCCCCAGGAGGAAGGCATGGCAACCCACTCCAGTATGCTTGCATGGAGAATCCCATGGACTGAGGAGCCTGGTGGGTCATAGTCCAAAGGATCGCAAAGATTTGGACATAGCTAAGCGAGTATGGATGCATGCCCTATCTGTTTACTATCATTGTTTACCCTTGTATTCTATCATCTGTCTCTCGATTCCAGTGAACTGAAGCTGGGAAGATGGTACCCTGCTGTCTTTTTTCCCTTTTCTATCTCTAGTGCCTGAAACAGTGTCGGGCAAAAGGCAAGCTCCCAATTATTTGACTGGATGACTTCCTCCATCAGATCAGTGTGTGGAAATCCCATGGAATCAGATGTGGGAGCGTGAACTTATTATATCCATATCTTATTATAACGTGAGCATCTAGGATAATCCTGAGACTCAAAGTGAATAGGATTTATTAAGGCCAAGGCAGCATTACTGCAGATCAGGGGAGCCTGAATCCAGGTGGGAGAACTAGAACCCAGAGGTTCATTTGCATCCACATTTCAGCTGTTTCTTGGGCTTCAGTGGGACCAGGCGACAGTGGTGTTTGGGTGGCCCGCCAACCCAGTTGTAGGGGCCCAGGAGCAGCCGGGCATGTTACTGTGGCCAGGCCATATCTTTAATCCACTTGAGATGCACTAAGTAAGCACCTCTCCCAGCCTGCCAGTGTCTGTCCTGCTAACATCTCTTTGTGCAGTGGTTGCCATAGCACCGACCTGCCTGGTTGACGTCTAAATATAGTGATAAAAGATTTCATCTGCTCTCAACTACTAAAAGACAAATTTGAGGAGCAAAGAAAAATAAATGTTCTTGTGTCTTTTCTTTTTTTTTTTTTTTGAGGAAGAAGGATACATTTTAATCTATTATTTTTCTGATGTAAGGGAAAGAGTGAATGATAGTTTTCATTTATATTTAAGAGGTTATCTGCTGCATGATCATATTGATGTAGTATTAAAGGCTTTCTTTTTTTAGATCATGAGCTTTTTTGGAGGTTGGGGGGAAACGTAAACAATTCTGTTTTAGAATGGCTATTTTAGTAATTCTCAAGTAGGTATGACATACATGGAAATGACCTGGGAGCTCAAAGAATTTTAGACTGAAGGGAGAAAATACATATTAAGGGGGTGATGAGGGAGATTTGTCATCTGAAGTCATAACCTGGAGAAAGAGGCCGCTGTGTTGATTCATGGCACGGAAGAGCTCTCTGTGTATCACAGGAAAATTCAGGCGGGAGCAGCCAACATGACAATCCTTTACAATGACTGTATCTATCAAAAGGCCCTTAAATATCTTATAAGGCATGTTCCTTCCCTTCTCCAGAATACTGAGCAGCAACTTGAACTCTGAGAGAACTCACAAAATGTAAAGCAAAAGTAGTGGAAAGAAAGAAAGTGAAGTCGCTCAGTCGTGTCCAACTTTGCGACCCCGTGGACTGTAGCCCACCAGGCTCCTCCATCCATCCATGGGATTCTCCAGACAAGAATACTGGAGTGGGTTGCCATTTCATTCTCCAAGGGATCTTCCCTACCCAGGGATTGAACCCAGGCCTCCCGCATTGCAGGCAGACGCTTTAACCTCTGAGCCGCCAGGGAAGCCGGCCCTGGTACATTTTTGTTCATGCAGAGCAGATTAATGTATTTTAAAACCAGTCCCTTGGAACAGCGTGCCAACCAAGTTACCCCTTTGCCTGGAGAGTCCTTTCCCAAGATGCAGTTTCCACAAGAGCCCAGGCTTCAGTTCAGAACCCTGGGGTGCCTGGCTGTAGTAGTGGGGTCTGCCTATCCATCCTATACCCCCAGACTCGCCCCGTGCCTGGCACAGGGAAGGACCTCTGTTATCATCTGGACAGTGGTCCTTCTGAGGCTACATCCTGACAGTAATGTGGGTTTTGAACAAGACTCAGCATTGTCTGTGCTCTGCCACTAGCAAACTTGCCTGCAGGGGAGCGTTTACTCAGGCGGCAAGCCCTGGGCATCCCAACTTCAAAGTCTTAGAACCACAAGGTCAGAGGTAGGAAATGGGTTGGGAACAGTCCCCTCTCACAGGGCAGGGGTGAGAGAAGTCCTGAGGAAGATCTGCTTGGGTCAAGACCACCCTCCAGGTGTATCCCATCAAAGTGGTGCTTCAGTGGGGTGGGAGCTGAGGGCACAGTGCTCACAGGAGCCACATTTTTCATTCACTCCAGACTCCACTGGGTTGGCTCCATCTCTCTCCACAAACCAAAGAATCAGCACCCTTGCTGCACACACATTTCTTTCCACCATCAAAACCAGAAATCTGAAAAATTAATATTTTCCACTAGAATATTAATCATATAGTAGATTTCAAGGTCGAGGAGTTTTTTTTTTTTTAACTTTTGAAAAGATAAATAAAGAAATAGGATAAGGTTTAATCCAAAGACTGAAATGGCTAATTCCCAGTCTAGCTGTCTCCCAAAATGTCCATATCTTATAACATAAGCATTCAGTTCAGTTCAGTTCAGTCACTCAGCCGTGTCCAACTCTTTTTGACCCCATGGACCCCAGCACTCCAGGCCTCCCTGTCCATCATCAACTCCCGGAGTCTAATCAAACTCATGTCCATTGAGTCGGTGATGCCATCCAACCATCTCATCTTCTGTTGTCCCTTTACCTCCTGCCTTCAATCTTTCCCAGCATCAGGGTCTTTTCAAATGAGTCCATTCTTCACATCACATGGCCAAAGTATTGGAGCTTCAGCTTCAGCATCAGTCCTTCCAATGAATATTCAGGACTGATTTCCTTTACAATGGACTGGTGGGATCTCCTTGCAGTTCAAGGGACTCTCAAGAGTCTTCCCCAACACCACAGTTCAAAAGCATCAATTCTTCAGTGCTCAGCTTTCTATATAGTCCAACTTTCACAGCCATACATGACCACTGGAAAAACCATGGCCTTAACTAGACAGACATTTGTTGGCAAAGTAATGTCTCTGCTTTTTAATAAGCTGTCTAGGTTGGTATTAACTTTTCTTCCAAGGAGTAAGTGTCTTTTAATTTCATGGCTGCAATCACCATCTGCAGTGATTTTGGAGCCCCCCAAAATAAAGTCTGTCACTGTTTCCACTATTTCCCCATCTATTTGCCATGAAGGGATGGGACCACATGCCATGATCTTAGTTTTCTGAATGTAGAGCTTTAAGCCAACGTTTTCACTCTCCTCTTTCACTTTCATCAAGAGGCTCTTTAGTTCTTCTTTGTTTTCTGCCATGAGGGTGGTGTCATCTGCATGTCTGAGGTTATTGGCATTTCTCCCAGCAGTCTTGATTCCAGCTTGTGCCTCTTCCAGCCCAGCGTTTCTCATGATCTACTCTGCATAGAAGTTAAATAAGTAGGGTGACAATATACAGCCTTGACAGTCTGAGAATATACAGACTGGTTCCCAATTTGGAACCAGTCTGTTGTTCCATGTCTAGTTCTAACTATTGCTTCCTGACCTGCATACAGATTTCTCAAGAGACAGGTCAGGTGGTCTGGTATTCCCATCTCTTTAAGTATTTTCCACAGTTTGCTGTGCTCCACACAGTCAAAGGCTTTGGCATAGTCAATAAAACAGAAATAGATGTTTTTCTGAAACTCTCTTGCTTTTTCGATGATCCAACAGATGTTGGCAACTTGATCTCTGGTTACTCTGCCTTTTCTAAATCCAGCTTGAACATCTGGAAGTTCATGGTTCACATATTGCTGAAGCCTGGCTTAGAGGATTTTGAGAATTACTTTACCAGCGTGTGAGATGAGTGCAATTGTGCAGTAGTTTGAGCATTTTTTGGCATGCCTTCCTTTGGGATTGGAATGAAAACTGACCTTTTCCAGTCCTGTGGCCACTGCTGAGTTTTCCAAATTTGCTGACATATTGAGTGCAGCACTTTCACAGCATCATCTTTTAGGATTTGAAATAGCTCAACTGGAACTCCATCACCTCTACTAGCTTTGTTCGTAGTGATGCTTCCTAAGGCCCACTTGACTTCACATTCCAGGATGTCTTGCTCTAGGTGAGTGATCACACCATTGTGATTATCTAGGTGGTGGAGATCTTTTTTGTACAGTTTTTCTGTGTATTCTTGCTACCTTTTCTTATTTTTTTTTTTTTTTGCTACCTTTTCTTAATATCATCTGCTTCTGTTAGGTCCCTGCTATTTCTGTCCTTTATTGAGCCCATCTTTGCATGAAATGTTCCCTTGGTGTCTCTAATTTTCTTCAAGAAATCTCTAGTCTTTCCCATTCTATTGTTTTCCTCTATTTCTTTGCACTGATCACCGAGGAAGGCTTTCTTATCTCTCCTTGTTATTTTTTGGAACTCTGCATTCAATTGGGTATATCCTTTTCTCCTTTGCTTTTTGCTTCTCTTCTTTTCACAGCTATTTGTAAGGCCTCCTCAGACAGCCATTTTGTGTTTTTGCATTTCTTTTCCATGGGGAAGTCTTGATCCCTGTCTCCTGTACAATGTCATGAACCTTTGTCCATAGTTCATCAGGCACTCTGTCTATCAGATCTAATCCCTTGAGTCTATTTCTCACTTCCACTGTATAATCATAAGGTATTTGATTTAGGTCATACCTGAATGGTCTAGTGATTTTCCCTACTTTCTTCATTTTAAGTCTGAATTTTGCAATAAGGAGTTCATGATCTGAGCCACAGTCAGCTTCCAGTCTTGTTTTTCCTGAATGTATAGAGCTTCTCCATCTTTGGCTGCAAAGAATATAATCAATCTGATTTCAGTGTTGACCATCTAGTGATGTCCAATTTGCCTGTTACTCCAGATGTTTCTTGACTTCCTACTTTTGCATTTCAGTCCCCTATAATGAAAAGGACACCTTTTTTGGGTGTTAGTTCTAGAAGGTCTTGTAGGTCTTCATAGAACTGTTCAACTTCAGCTTCTTCAGCATTACTGTTTCAGGCATAGACTTGGATTACTGTGATATTGAATGGTTTGCCTTGAAAACAAGCAGAGATCATTCTGTCATTTTTGAGATTGCATCCAAGTACTGCATTAAGTTGACCATGATGGTTACTCCATTTCTTAAGGGATTCTTGGCCACAGTAGTAGATATAATGGTCATCTGAGTTAAATTCACCCATTCCAGTCCATTTTAGTTTGCTGATTCCTAAAATGTTGGCATTCACTCTTGCCATCTCCTGTCTGACCACTACCAATTTGTCTTGATTCATGGACCTAACATTCCAGGATCCTATGCAATATTGCTCTTTACAGCATCGGACCTTGCTTCCATCACCAGTCACATCCACAGCTGGGTATGGTTTTTGCTTTGGCTCCATCCCTTCATTCTTTCTGGAGTTATTTTTCCACTGATCTCCAGTAGCATATTGCGCACCCACCAACCTGGGGAGTTCATCTTTCAGTGTCCTATCTTTTTGCCTCTTCATACTGTTCATGGGGTTCTCAAGAAAAGAATACTGAAGTGGTTTGCCATTTCCTTCTCCGGTGGACCACAATTTGTCAGAACTCTCCACCATGACCCGTCCATCTTGTGTTGACCTGTCCATGCTGTGTCCCTACAAGGCATGGTTCACAGTTTCCTTGAGTTAGACAAGGCTGTGGTCTATGTGATCGGATGGTTAGTTTTCTGTGATCGTGGTTTTCAGTCTGTCTGCCCTTTGATGGAGAAGGAAAAGAGCCTTATGGAAGCTTCCTGATGGGAGAGACTGACTGAGGGGGAAACTGGGTCTTGTTCTGATGGCAGGCCATGCTCAGTAAATCTTTAATCCAATTTTTTATTGATGGGTGGAGTTGTGTTCCCTCTGTGCTATTTACCTGGGGCCAAACTATGGTGGAGGTAATGAACATAATGGTGACCTCCTTCAAAAGATCCCATGCATGTACTGCTACACTCAGTGCCCCCAACCCTGCAGCAGGCCATAACATAAGCATAAGTCTCAGCAGAGTCATACCACTTTCAGCCAGAGGAAAGGTGTGTCGGAGAAGAAGAATCAAACATTGAACTTGGTTAAGACTGAAAATGAACTTTGGGGGATGTCTCAAAAATCACCCACGTTAACTCTATTTTTCCCTGTGATTTATGATTTACTGCATCATGAATGAAATCCACTGTTGCTCTTTGATTTTCCTATGAATTTTCTTAGAAGTCCTTCTCCCAAATCTCTCCTTGTTGTCTGTTTTGTACCTGCAATTATTTTCTTATCCAGCGTTCTTACAAGATAACTTCAGCCCTGGCCTGTCCAATATTCTCTAGTTTCACAGTTTTGAGGCCTTAGGTAGTTTTCAACTTGTCTGTTTTACCTTCACCTTCAACTCATGTGAACATAAAGTCTAACTTCTAACCCTTGCCCATTAAGCCTCTCTCTTCGCAATATTCTCATTTTTATCAAATGTCCTATCTTACCACACTGTCATTTTTAAAAATGGAATTGAAATAAACTATAATTGATTTAAAACATTGTTATATTCTGGTGTACTGCAAAGTTATTCAGCTTTATATATATTCTTTATATGTATATTCTTTTTTGTATTCTCTTTTTTTTTGTATACAATGTTATTTTTTTATTTATTTATTTTTTAATCCATAGACGCTTTTATTCTCTTACACACTTTTTTTGGCAGAATATTGAATATAATTCCCTGTGCTATACAGTAAGACCTTGCTGTCTATCTTTTCATATATGGTAGTTTGTATCTGCTAATCCTCAACTCCTAATTTATCCCCTACCCCTGCTTTCCGCTTTGGTAACCATAGTTCGTTTTCTGTGTTTGTGAGTCTATTCGTTTCATGAGTTCATTTGTGTCGTATTTTAGATGCCACATATAAGTGACATCATGTGATATTTGTCTCTCTCTGTCTGACTCAGAGTCACTTAGTATGATCATCTCTAGGTCCATTCTTATTGCTGCAAATGGCATTATTTCATTCTCCTTATAGCTGAGTCCATAGAGTCATTTTTAATTTACACATAAAAATTCTTTTTTTCCTTCCAAATTTGTCTTTGCTTGGTCCCTTTCTCTCTAGTATACTGTCAGCTCTCAGGCCTGGAATGTTGTCATGAGTCCCAAAAGGGAGCCTGCCTCTCAGCTTCAATCCAGTGAAAGGATTTAAGCAAGAGGTTAGTGTGGATTGTTGTATCTTCTGTCACAGATGAGTATGAAACAACCAGCCCCACCTTAACACAGTTCAGTCTATTACCTAGTGCATGTGAAAGAAACAGAGGAACCGTAATTGAATTCAGCCCCCAGGTGCCTCAGGCAGACAGGCACTGTGGTGACCCTCTTCAATTACAGGGAGCAGAGGCTGGAAGACTTCATCCACTGTTGCACTGCTTCTCCCCTCCCCACTGGACGCTTTACCATCTCAAACAATCTGATCAACTTACATAGATGATCAGGGTTAGCAAGTTTAGAGTCCAATCCCTATTCCTAAATAAATCTTTCTTTGGAGAGAACCTGTTAAAAAAGAGTGATTTTTTTTTAAACACGTTTAGGCTCTTTAACAAGAGGAAGCAACTTATGGCTCTGTCGGTTGATAGAAAAAAAACCTCAAACACATTAAAAGTATATTATCTCTCCATATGCTCTTGAAAGATGCAGCTTAGCTAAAACTCTATGACATGGTTCATCAGCATTTTGAAGACTTCTTCTCTCAATCTTTTTAAACACAGAGATCAGCTGTGAGGATTTCCTTCCTTCCTTCAGTTGACAAGCAGATACTAAGCACATATTTGATGTGTAAGGATCTCCTCTGATCATCTTTGGGACAAAAGTCCTGGGGATGGACGACATCACTGAGATGTGTCCTTTGCTTTATTTACCTGGCCTATCTGTGGCTCCTGAATTTGATTTTCCTTGTTACTGTGTTTGAATATAAAACTGAATGTGAAATTTAATTTCTATGGACCCTACAGCTGGTGGTTGGCTCACAAGGGGGAAGAATCTATCGGTTTCTAAATGAGCTTTCAGTTCATGGCCAATCCATTTGAATGCTGATGTTTTCCACTCTCCTTTGGACCTTGCCGATCTTAAGGGTAAAACAGACCTAGTATTTGTGTGCTTAATAGCTGGCTTCCTATGGAACAAATTTAATATTTTGACAGCACATTATTTCAATGATAAAATATAATTACTGTTTACTCATATATTTGAGGCAAGATGAAGTCTTACAAGAAAATATAATTTTTCTTAAGTTTTTTATGTTTATAAGTTCTATAATTTTTTTAAGTTTTTCACAAACTTAAAAATTAAAATCCCATATCTGTTAGTCTCACAAATACATCATCTTTAGTCCTAATGGAGCATTATTCCACCTGAAAACTAGGAGGAACGTAGGCACAAATAGCAAATACACCTTTTAAATGTTTTTTTCAAGTTACTAGCCCAAAGCCATAATATTTAGTTAATCATGGAACCATCACTGCACTTAATGAATTTTATTTTTATTTTCACCAGATAGTAATTCCTATGCATTGTTTTTTTGGTATTGAGTGATTTCACTAGAGTTCAGATAATAGTTCACTATAAGAATAGTGACTAACAATGAAGTTCTTGGAGACAGTGGGCTAGGGTTGGTGTTTTGTTTATTTAATTTTAATTTGTTTTGGGTTTTTATATATATATATATTTTGACAGTGCTGCATGGAATGTGGGATCGTAGTTCCCCAACCAGGGATTGAACACCCACCTCCTGCATTGGCAATGCAGAGTCTCAACCACTGGAACACCAGGAAGTCCCTAGGGTGTTGTTTAAATTTAGAGTTAGAGTCCGGCTTGGGTAAGGCTTAGTTTTAGTGAATGAGCTCAAACTTTGGCTTTTTTACTTTCTAGATGTGTTTTACCATCAAGAGCAAGATATTAATTGTACACAAGTTTCTACATCACACAAAGGGAATATTAATAGTGCTCGAGTTATGTAATTAATTTACAGGTTAAATGCTTCATACATATAAAATCCTTAGAAGAGTACCTGACACAAAGGAAGAACTTCGTTCAATTTGTTTTGTTTTTGTCAAATGTAAATCCTATGACAATGTTAGGCCTAGTCAGTGTTGCTTTAAGATAAATGCTTGTTGTGAAGTCTTTGTAATGACTGAGAAGAGAAGGTGAGGAGCCCTCTTACCCGGGAGGGTCACTTCAGCGTGTGGAGAGTCCCGTTCAGAAGCAGGGGATTACGATTTAAACCCATCAATAGCATCTTAAAGCCCAGGGGCTCAGACAGCCGGGAAGGCAGGATCTTCCAGGCTCTCTCACTTCCAAGGACACAGATTTCAAACTAAAACCTGTCTTCAAGTTCCAGGCATGTGTTTCATCAGGAACCACCCACAAGATGGGTGTGATTGATGGAACAGGGGTTTGGAAAGAAGTCCACGGGTACCACAGCCACTGAGAGCCTAATGATGTGGCTAAAGGTTAGAAGCTGAGGGCCAGCATCCATACACTGGTTATCCTCTCCATCAGCCAGAGAGCCCAGAGAAATCCAAAGATAAACAAACACACACCGAAAAGAAAAGGAAGGAGGGAAAAGAGGGAGGGAGGGCAGAAAGAGGGAGGAAGGAAAGGCCATAGGAATGTTTCTGTCCTCACTTTCCTGGCTCAGGGGGTCAGTGGTTAGGTGAGTGGCCAGGTCCTCTCACTGCTGTTTGAATCAACCTCCTAAGGTTTGTCATGGCTTACCTCTATTATCAACGTCTGTGGTTCTCAGGCTGTGGCCAGGGTCCCTGGAATACACCAAGGAACTTCCAGGGAAGGAGACAACTTCTTGACAGACAAAAGACAGGAAAAGGGGAAGAAAGCCATATTTGTGTGTCCTATACAATTTCAGCCAATAAATTAGTAACAGTTGGTCAGTCTCCTAATCATGCACCCTTAGCTGTGCTGGTTCCCTAATTCTTATTTACTTATGACTGTGCTGGGTCTTCACTGCTGTGCAGGCTTTTCTCTAGCTGTGGTGAGTGGAGGCTACTTCTTGTTGCAGTGAGCGGGCTTCTCATTGCAGTGGCTTCTCTTGTTATGGAGTACAGGCTTTAGGTGAGCAGGCTTTAGTAGTTGTGGTACTTGGGCTCAGTAGTTGCAGCTCCCTGGCTCTAGAGCACAGGCTCAGTAGTTGTGGTACATGGGCTCAGTTGCTCTGTGGCATGTGGGATCTTCCCAGATCAGGGATTGAAATACACTGGCAGGCAGATCCTTTGCCACTGAGCTGCCAGGGAAGCCCTGTTCCCAAGTTCTAATCAGCCACAGCACCCACAAAGGACTTGTGCTCAGGAGTACAAACTATCCTTCTCAGGGGCAGCGTGTTATATTTAAGAGAGATGTTCCTTTTTGCATTTAGAGGCACCAGTGGTCCCAGGACAAGGCGGCTGCTTAACTCAAGGAGAGACATCCTTTGGGGATTTTGACAAGCTTCTAAGAAGCCCAAGGTCATTTTCCAATTTCCTCCCAGGAATCAGGGAGGAAGACACTTACTTTTGAAGGTTTGGTCTCATTTAAGCAGTGGAATTCTATTTTGATTACTGGAGCAGTGAACTATTTCCTAAAGAAAATGGCAACAACTTTGAAGCACTCATTCACCTCCAGAAGGTGAAGGCAGTGTCAGTTGGTGTAGCTTATGCAGTCAAAACAGATCCTCATGGAGACTGTAATTGTCAGCCTTGTTTCTCAAATGTGGAAAATGAGGCACCAAACTGCACTGATTCTGCACAGGTCTGGAACATGTCTGTCTGTGTCTGAGACACTGGGCACAGACATGGCCACATGCAGTGATAATGCAACCAACACAACTGGCCCTGGGTGATGATGGATGCTGTCCTGAGGGTTTTACAGAGTTCATCTTCACATAAGCTCTAGGAGCTTGGTGCTACTTTCATCTGTGTTTTATAAATTTAAAGAGAAACATGGCACAGAGTAGTTTCATGTGGTGGGGCTTGGGTTTGAATTGAGACTAGAGACAAAACTGGTCTTGAGTTAGTGAGCAGACAGGGAGGGAGAGAGGAGAGAAATATGAGGAGAAGGCAGACAAGTGGGAGGGCGAAGGAAGGATGATGCATTCAGCCAAACAGAATAAGCATCTGTGTGTGCTAAGTCATTTCAGTCATGTTTGACTCTTTGCAACTCCATAGACAGTAGCCCACCAGGCTCCTCTGTCCACGGGATTCTCCCCACAAGAATACTGAAGTGGGTTGCCATTCCCTTCTCCAGGGAATTTTGCCAACCCAGGAATGGAACTCACATCCCTTAGGTGTCCTGCATTCACAAGCAGGTTCTTTACCACTAATACCACCTGGGAAACCCTGTGGAGAGATGCTAAGAGCATGGTCTTTTTAAGGCCAGATACCTGGTCACCTTTCCATGTTACAGCCACCAAGGGAAAAAAAAGAGTAGGTACCGAAAAAAAAGTAATCAATAGCAGAAAAATTATCTGATTCCTTGAGAAATAAGTTGCCCCAAATAATATACTTAAATGTTCATTCCAAAGATGACCACAATTCAGAAGAAAGGAAATACAAGTAGAAGTCAGGAAATCTGAAAAAGTATCACCCTCTTTCCCTCTTGTTGGTTGACAAGACAGTTAAGAATTTTCTCCACTTCTGAGAATCCAGAAATCAAGTCTCATTCCATGGAGAGATCCTGTCCACCATGGCTCAAGGGGAAAATAACATTTTATCTGAGCTTAACCTGGGTTTGCAACACCAATTTTTTTCTAATAACTTTCCCCTGCCCCACCTTTTCCTCTTAAGAACAAACTTCATACCCAAGGGAGGGAAGAATTTTAAGTCTCCTTGGAGATCTGAAAACATAATAGGAAGTTTTGCTGAATTAATAATTCTGGCTTTCTTCCACATGAATTCTACAGACCTAACAGAAATTTCAGAGGAGATATTCCATGACTGAAAAAGCGGGATAGTTTTAAGTGAGCAATCAAGAAGATGGATACTAAAGCAAGTAGATCTGGCTTAAAAACACTTCCTCTATAAATATAAATGTATAAAATATAGACAATTTTAGAAAAATATTTTATACATACCAGAAGTTTCTTTCAGTCTTTGATACACAAACCAAGGATTATGGAACCTCTTGTATTTTGTTTAATTTTTGGCTTTATACAGTCATTGTCAATTCTACTATTTCCTATTTACAATCCACATGACATGTGATACTCTTCTGGTTAAGAGGACAGAAAATATACTGTCTCTTATCTTAATGCAATTGTTTTTGCGTTTGCCATTAATTAATTGACTGGCACAGATGTCAAGTTTAATATCATTACCAGCACCTCGCTGCTCACACCTTAAAAACTAATTCACCAGTGGGCCAAGTCCACTGAGCCAATAAACCAGTGGGATCCCTTGGTGAGGTAAAGCCTACCAGAATGACAGTGCCCTGGTGATGATATTAGGACCTAATAAAAAAATGCAAATTTAAAACCTAAACCCACACAGCCTTTCTTCAAACAGTGACACCCCCACTAAGCTGGGATCAGAATTTGAAAAGGGTGAGGGGGAAAGATACAAGTAAGTCATTGATACAGAGATGCCACATGGCTCTCCAGTCATATAAGATTTATGTAGCTCCTGGCATGTGTTAATTGCTCACTTGTGTCTGGCTCTTTGCAACCCCACAGACTGTAGCCCTCCAGGCTTCTCTGTCCATGGGCTTCTTCAGGCAAGAATATTGGAGTGGGTAGCCATTCCCTTCTCCAGGGGACCTTCCCAACCCAGGGATCGACCCAGGTCTCCTGCATTGATGGGCAGATTCTTTACTGTCTGAGCCACCAGGGAAGCCCTGGTAGGGATGATGCTAATCTTCTCCACCTTGACTTTCTTTATCCTGGCCTCCCTTGCCCCCCACCCCCACTTGCTGGGATAGTCTCTCCTTTCCCAGTCTTCTTAACTGGTTAGGACTTACTTATACTTTTAAATTTTAGCCCAGTTTTTATTTCCTTCTGACAGTGTTCCCTGTTCACCCCTGACTGTACCTCTAAGTCCTACTGCTTCCTCTTAGGGTTTCTGTAATTCCCTGCTGCCTCTGCACACTTTTGTCAGAGCTCCTTTTACTGTATCCCAAGTATGTCTTAGTACCTAATACAGTTCACTCACCAGAGTTATAAATCTCAGTGTATGGCCCATGAATGAGAGCACCACAATCACTTATTAGTGTAATATACCATTTCAGAAGAATAAAGAACAAAACCACATGGTCAGTGCAATCATCAAAAGAAAGGCACATGACAAAATCCAGCACTCTTCCTGGATTAAAGCAAAACAAATCTCAAAAGCTCAACAAACTCCCTCAACCTGATAAAAGACATCCATGACAAACCCCCAGCAGGCAGCATAACTAATGGTGAGACTAACGTTCTTGCTTCCCCTAAAAGCAAGAACAGAACAAGGATGTCTAATCTCACTAGTTCTAGTCAGTACTGTGTTGGGGGTTTAGCTGGGGCAATTTGGTAAGGAAAAAAACGTTATCCATATTGGAAAAGAATAAGTAAAAACCTTTTTTTCCCACATATGACATGAATTTATATAGAAAACGATAACAATTCAAATTTCAAGAACACTTAAAAGACTAATGTCAGGGAAAATGGAGAGTAGATAGCTCAAAGGCCCCCTCTTTTCACAAAAATATCAGAAAAATATCCAGAATAGGTAAATCCATAAAAATGGAAGACTGACTGGTGGTTGTTAAAGGTGCTGTGGACAGAGGACTTTATTTGTGGTGAACAAAAATATATTGGAACTAGAAGGGGTAGTGACGGCATAACAAAGTGAATGTCCTAAATATCATTGAATTGTACACTTTACAATGATTAATCTTATGTTTACTTCATCTCAGTAAAAGACTATTAGAACTAATAAGTAAGTTCAGCAAAGATTCAATATCAATGTAAAATCAATTGTATTTGTGTACCCTTGTAGTGAACAATGCAAAATGAAATTAAGAAGACAATTCATGTTACAACAGCATCAAAAATTATGAAACACTTAGGAATAAATATGACAAAATAAGTCTGAAACTTAAACTTTGAAAATAGAAAACATTGCTGAAAAAATTAAAAAGATCTAAATAAATGAAAGGACAACCATGTTCACTAATCAGAACACCTAAATTTGTTAAGATGGCAATACTTCCAAACTGACCTAAAACTTTAACACAATCTCTAGTGAAATCCCAGTTTCCAAAAACTACAAGCAAATATCAAATACAAATATAAAAACAGAGTCACAAGTTCTCATATGGGAGGCCAAAAATAGAGGTGACTTTGCTTCTATCAAAATGCCTATTAAATTCTAACCAAAAACTGCCTCCATCTCAGAAGGCTAACCACTTGTCCCTTTAAGCAGTTTAAACTTATCAAAACACTTTATTAAAAAAAATCAGGTTATTAAAAAAATATTGTCTTGGTACCCCATGTCAGAGAACTGAAAATATCACAACTCTAATTCACAGATGTGGACATAATGCTCTGGGAATTTATGTCCTACACATGGCCAGTAAACACTGGTCTCAAATCCAGGCCTCAGATCCCCACAACTGTGCTCCCCCTACAGTAGCTGTGGAAACGGAAACCATGGGGTTCAGGACCAAAGAGGACCAGTTTCAATTTCAGCATCATCCATTCCCAGATCCATTGTCACCATCCATCTGTACCCTGAAACCAAGGCCCTCTAGAGGAGATGGTGAAGAACTCCTGAAAGATAAAGATCTAGTCTTCAAGGTATGAACCTAGGGCTGCGGTAAAACACCCACTGTTTCAATTAGATGACTTCTGTTCTTATTAAGAACAGAGCTGGAAAAGGCAGTGTAGTCACTGCTAAATGGCTAAGATGTGAATTGCCTTTATGAGAAACAAATGGTGAGCCTGGAAGCACTGGTCTGCCCCTGGCAAGAACCCCGGGGCTTTATTGTTATTCTGTGCCTGGTCCTCTGCTCCTCATAACACCAGGTGTTCCCAGATGGACACATTCTATTTTGGAGACAATGAAATGCTGGAGCCGAAGTAGCCCTAAGCACACACTCCATTCTAGAATGTCACCGGAGCGACAGACCATTAGGATATGGTCCCCAGACAGGCTGCAAGTCAATACTGGGCCAGACCACTGGGGGCTTTCCGACGTCTATGGTTGATCAGTCCTGTCTCTGTGGACACATGGATGTCAACCCTCAGTAAGTACACTTGTTTCATTTTCACTGTATCTCTACTGCACCACGAGGTACACCGCCACCTGGGAACCAAGACCTCCTTGCAAACACCTCATACAGCTTCTCCCACGCCGGGCTGTACAGGGGTGGACACATGCTCCAAAACCCACCCAGATCATCTCCTTTTTAATGTTACGGGAGGGTCAAGTCAGCAAATATATATTCAAAGTAAAGACTGCTGAAAATTGTGTTTTTGTTGGAGATGGCAAGAGGACGTGATATTGATGGCATCATATTGATGACATCTGGAAGACAAGCACCCCTTATGTAAACTAGGGGAAGAGAAAAAATTTGAAAAAAAGAAACCTACTTTTGTGAGTGTGAGGGATGCTCATGTATTTAAATGCAGCATGCACAAATGTACATTACTTTATGCCTGGAATTACGAGGCTGATACTGAATACTCCTGACATTCCATCTAATTGAAGCCTGTGTGACCCTGAGTGTATTCATCACAAAGGGCTTTCCAGACAATTAGCTAATAGCTCCTGTGGGGCAGACCCAGAACCCAAAGGGTGTGATTATCATTAAGCTCTTCAGACCTGAACATGCTGTGTAGAGAGACCCCACTCTGTGTTTGTCACAAGAAAAGGACTGACATCTTTAACAGCTCAAGTGAACAGAAATGCCAAATTGACATGCCAGCTGTGAAAACCTTCAGGGTTGAATTATTATTATTACTGCAGCAGCTCTTTTTGTAACATGGCTTTGAATCATCCTCCAGCTTTAGCAGAGGGTCCCGTGCCAGCAGTTAATTACAAAGTTCAGCCCCAAGACTACTCCCGCTACTGAGATCGCCAGCCGGTGAACGCAGTCTTGAAAATCACTTTCAAATTTGCCAACTGGCCTGACATGAGCATCCTTCTCTAGAGGATGAAGGTGAAATTGGCAGGTGGGCTTGCAGATGAATGTCTGCTATTTATATCATCATGCTACCTGTTTCAACGCTTAACAACTGATAAAGAGGTTTTCTTCCTAGTCTCACAAAGAAAAACAACAAGATACTCTTAGATACAGGCTTGTCAACCTTCCAAGGTGAGTTTTCATCCTTGCTCTTTTTTTTTCTTTACCGCCAAGACAAATGGATCAGGATCTAATCTGCTTACAATGGTGATACTTGCACAGCGATTTTGATAGGATCCGGGGATTAGCTGCAGCATCTCAGACCCTTAAACTATTCATTTCATTTTTAGCACGTCAACCAAAGTGGCAGATATTTTCATCAAAGGCATTTCCAGAAGCTCAGTTTATTGCCTCTTTGGGATTATATGTCTGCAACATATAACAGCCAATTTGGAATTATGGTAATAATCTCTCGCTTGCTCACAAAAGTGAGAATGGATTGAACTGAGACAGGCAATCACCTGCTCTCCAACTAGAAATAATTTTACAATTCATAGATCTTCTAATAAAAATACACAAAAGGCATGTTTTCCCATCACATATAAAATCTTGAACGCTGAGACTTAGCCACTAAACTGTCTTTTAAAAGGAAGAACATTGTGTGATAGCACAGGTCATTAGCACAATTCTAGAAGAGCACATCTAATCAGGCTACCTGTTTTATGGCTGAAAACAACCTGCCAAATTCCTGCCCATGTGGAACCGGAGGCTGGGCCCAGGCAACACTTCCTGCTCTCCAGGAACATATAAGTAAAGGCAAAACACACACCCAAGAGAACAAGTGATTTCATCCTTTATTTGATGGCAGTGATGGGTTTCTCCATGTGGGCCATCCCACCTCTATGCGCTACTGCCTCACACTTGGCTCTCTGAGAGGTTTTTGGAGCCCAAAGACTGACCACAGCCAACGACAAAGACCATCCCAGGGAGCAGGTATCTTCAAGAACATCACTAACCTCCACACTGATTCCCCTGCTTTCTATTTTTTAAAGCACAAAAGAGAAAAACAAATAGTGTATGTTAACACATAGATGTGGAATCTAGAAAAATGGTATCAATAAGCCTAATTTGCAGAGAGGAATAGAGACACAGGCATAGAGAATGAACATGTGGACACAGTGGGGGAAGAGAAAGAAGAGACAAATTGAGAAAGTAGCATCAACATATATACACTATCACACGTGAAATGGATAGCTAGTGGGAAGCTGTTGTATTGCACAGGGAGTTCAGCTTGGTGCTCTGTGATGACCTAGAGGTCTGGGAAGGTGGGGGGAGGTCCAAGAGAAGGGGGCATATGTATACATGTGGCTGATTCACTTCACTGTACAGCAAAAACTAATTATACTAATTATACTGCAGTAGTAAATTCTTTGGAGAAGGCAATGGCACCCCACTCCAGTACTCTTGCCTGGAAAATCCCACGGATGGCAGAGCCTGGTAGGCTGCAGTCCGTGGGGTCGCTAAGAGTCGGACACAACTGAGCGACTTCACTTTCACTTTTCACTTTCATGCATTGGAGAAGGAAATGGCAACCCACTCCAGTGTTCTTGCCTGGAGAATCCCAGGGACATGGGAGCCTGGTTGGCTTCAGTCTATGGGGTCGCACAGAGTCGGACACAACTGACATGACTTAGCAGCAGCAGCAGCAGTAAATTATTTAAAAAAGGAAAAACACAAAAAGATACATACACAGCCTTCGAAATGCACTGCACTCATTTCAGGAATTGTAAGGATAAAGAAAACTCTTGTTTCCAAGCAGAGTTGGCCATTCTCCAGAAGGTACCTGAAAAGGAAATAACAGTATTGAGAGGCTACCTTTGTTTCTGGTCCTGCTCTAGAATGATCCAGAACAGCACTCTCTGACGTAAATGGAATAGACATGACCCATGTGTACAGTTTTATATTTTCCAGAGTTAGTTGTTCAGTCATGTCCAACTCTTTGTGACCACACAAACAGTAGCCCGCCAGGCTCCTCTGTCCATGGGATTTCCCAGGCAAGAATACTGGAGTGGGGTATCACTCCCTGCTCATAGGCAGGGACTGAGTAAGTAAGACAGATATGTTTATCCCTACATCGCAGGTAAAGAAGGTCAGGTTCAGTGTAGTTGGTTGACCTGCCCATGCTCACACATGTGCTCAGTAGCAAAGTGGGAAAGGAGACCTCCTGGACCCTGGGCTGCACTAGCCCATCTCATCCCTAGGAGGCAGGCATATCCAGATTTTGGAAACCCTTTGTGCCAGGCATCTTTAGTTCCTGAAATGACAGCTCAAGGATCCAAGCTTGGTGACTGTTGGCCTTTAGCATGCTGCTGTGCACAAGACAAACATAGTATTTTATTGCAAACATTTGATTCATGCTTTGCAGTAGAATATGATACATACACAGTCACCAAACATGGAGAAGCAAGAAATTATGGCTATTTCCATTTCCAACCGTACTAAGTATTTACTTCTGTTATTTCAAAAGCAGATCAGTCTAAGAGCCTGACAAGGTAATTTGAGGGAACATTACAAATGATGCCTTTGAAACTACTGTTGTGGCTTTGGGTTTTTCTCCTGTTGTTTCCAAAAACCTAGTATTTTCTGTGGGGGAATAAAATGTTGTTTTTCTTTGGGAAATTGCTGGTATTAACGGAGTGAGTCTGTTGGTTAGCAAAGATTTAAAAAAAGAAAAGACCACATCATGACACACAGGAATCATTTCGTTAGAATATGTTGCCTCTAAAATCCAAGTGAAGTGAAGTCGCTCAACTGTGTCCAACTCTTTGCGACCCCACAGACTGTAGCCTACCATACTCCTCTGTCCATGGGATTTTCCAGGCAAGAGTACTGGAGTGGGTTGTCATTTCCTTCTCCAGAGGATCTTCCTGACCCAGGGATCTAACCCAGGTCTTCCGCACTGTAGGCAGATGCTTTACCATCTAAGCCATCAGGGATTCCCACCAAACATTGTATTCCTTTATATATGGTGTGAAATACAGGGTGAAGCAAAGCAATAGATCTCCCATTTTAGAAGAGGTATCTTGGAACCTCCCTGGTGGTCCAGTGGCTAATATTTTGTCCCCCCAATGTGGGGAGCCTGGGTTTAATCCCTGGTCTGGGAACTAGACCCCTCATGCCACAATTAATGATCTTATAAGTAGCAATGAAGATCGGAGATCCCAAGTCCCACAACTAAGACCTTGTGAGCCAAATAAATACAAAATAAATATTAAAAAAGAAGAAATATCACAACATGTCAGAGATTCTCGGGAGTCTGGAATCTTCCCTGGTATGACAGGTCCCTGGATCATCTACCCCTCAGCATATATAATCTTACTAAGGCAGCTAGGATGAGCCCTACCTCCTTCCTCCAGGGTCCAGTTATTTTAATTTCATTGATTTAATGAACCCCTACAATGTTCTATTGGTTATCAATATGACTTAGTTTCCTCGAGACCAATATTGTCCAACAGAAATCTAATGTGAACTGTAAATGCAAGCCACCTTTGCCATTTTAAATTTTCTGGTACCCCCATTAAAGAGTAAAATTAAATAGAGAAAGTTCCTTGAATAGTGTGTTTTATTTAGCCCAATGCATTCAACATATTATCATTTCAACATGCAATCAGCACAAAATGTTAACGTATTTGACATTTTTTATACCAAGTCTTGAAAATCTGGTAGGTTTTATTCTCATGAAGAATATCTATATCAGCTATATGACCAGTGGTCAGCCTCCACGTGTGGCTGGTGGCTACCAAAACCAGCCAGCACAGCTTCAGGCTGTGTTGTGATAAAGAGCAGAGGGTTTGATGAAGACCTTCCCCTCATCTCTGCTACTGGAGACAAACTGTTTCTGGTTATCTATGCTGATATCCTGTTTGGCAGTAAATAGGTGTCAGGGGCTGTATCTATTTCTGCAATAAAGACACAACACCTGGAACCACAGCTGTGAGTGTATCATCACCTGATAAGTTTGGCGACAATGTAGACTTTTTCCCCCGCCTCCATCTGGCTTTGTATTGTCTGAAAAGACAAATTAAATGGAGATACCAAACTCCCTAACTATCCTTTCCTTCCATTCTTCCCCGCCTCCACCGCCTGGCAACCATAAATTCTTTCTCTAAGTCTGTGAGTCTGTTTCTGTTTTGTAAATAAGTTCATTTGCATCATTTCTTTATAAATTCTGTATATAAAGGATGTCTAACCAGCAAGGACCTACTGTGTAGCACTGCTCAATGTTATGTGGCAGCCTGGATGGGAGGGGAGTTTGGGGGAGAGTGGATACATGTATATGTATGGCTGAGTCCCTTTGCTGTTCACCTGAAACCATCACATTCTGAATCAACTACACCTTAATACAAAATAAAAAGTTTAAAAAAAAATGGAGACACAGTAGGAATAACTACTCCTGCATTTCTAAGTTTGTCAACACCACAAAAACTCTGTAGTTTCCTTAGGACGTGGTAGTGCTTTGGCAGTTTACTATTTTGTAAACGAAGTTGTTGCTAAGAACATCTATTCACACTATATAGTTGGGGCTGGGGAGAAACCACAGGATGGGTCTGCCCTCCTACTGAACTCTCTCTGAGACAGCTGCAAAGAGTTGAACACGACTGAGTATGCACACAATATATGTTATTACCAAATAATATTATATAAATTATAACTATATAGATAATTAACAGTCTAAGTGAAAGTTAAAGTTGCTCAGTCATGTCTGACTCTTTTTGACCCCATGGGCTATACAGTCCATGGAATATTCCAGGCCAGAATACTGGAGTAGGTAGCCTTTCCCTTCTCCAGGGGATCTTCCCAACCCAGGGACCGAACCCAGGTCTCCAGAACTGCAGGTGGATTCTTTACCAGCTGAGCCACAAGGGAAGCCCAATTAACAGTCTACAATGTAAATTATATAAAATACATTTATATATTTACTAGATAAATAAAAATTGGTTCCAAGCTTTTGCCATTGCAAATAACACTTAATGAATATCTGTATTTATTTCATATCTACACTTTACACATATGAAAGTGTAGGTATAAAATAAATACCTAAGGTGTCTTGACTTAAAATTTGGATGCAAATTCACAAAGAGCACTTCCCACCTGAATTGTCTTATTCTATAGATCAGAGCTCCTCAATGGGGATTTCACAGCATAATACATGGTGGTTTACAATGTGTCATCAATAACAGTGTGGGGCTTCCCTGGTGGCTCAGTGGTAAAGAATCTGCAGGAGACACCGGTTCAATCCCTGTTCTGGGAAGATCCCACATGTCACGGAGTAACTAAGCCTGTGTGCCACAACTATTGAGCCGGTGCTCTACAGCCCAGGAACTGCAACTACCGAGACCAAAAGCTGCAACTATTGAAGCTCTTACACTTTGGAGCCTGTGCTCTGCAACAAGAGAAGCCACGGCAATAAGAAGCCTGCACACCACAACTAGAGAGCAGCCCCTGCTTGCTGCAACTAGAAAAAAGCCCGCACAGCCATGAAGGGCCAGTGCAGCCAAAAACAAAATGCTAGACAGAAGGTACTGACCATGTTGATATGGAAGAGAGAGGGAGGATACAGAGGAGGATACAGGGCAGACACTGAGAGCTTGAGATGGAGTGAGAATCTGATGGACCAAGTTCCAGAGGAGGAGGGGGAGGAGGACAAGTCTAGGGATGATGCTTCACTGAATCTTTCCATATAGAGCAGGTCAGAATGTGTGCAGCAGCACATGGGAATGGAGGCACATCACAGCTCACACCTGCCCAGCACCAGCTGAAAGACATTGGCCCCATGCTACCTGGACAACCGGGGGCTCACAATTCAGCATCCTTTGGCCATCTTCGGTACAACAGTTGACGTCAGTAAAGAGGCCCTGAAGGAACAGAAAGGTTAGATTTGGTCAGAAATGTCATATACATTCTTTTCATTTGCGATGTAAGAAGAATAGCAGAGCTATGAAACAGGTGAAATTTAAGGCAGACAGATGATGTGGGATGTTTAATAACAATTATTGGATTAGCCGAATCTGATTCGTCAGGCTCCAGAAACACTGTGGAAAACCTGATCATAATTCTTATGTGGTAACTGTAAAATGACAGGGAGAATCTATCTCTTAATCTTGGGCTTATTCTGCTGTGATCATATCGACACAATTTTTAATTCTGAAAGAAAATGTAAGTAGTATATTAGATTCTCATCATTCCTCTTTTTAATCTAATTTTTTCAATTTTCTAATTAAAATTGGATGTTTCTGTTGTAGTGTTTTAGGCTATTTTTTTCAGATGATCTAACTGTCTATCCGCCTTGCACATGAGTAGCTGGACACATGGATGAATGAAGTAAAAAGAGCAGGTAAAAGAGGTAAGCACGAGGTTCAACCCTTTATTGTCAAGCACTGCACAATTCCAGGAGAGGAAGTGCCAAAGACCAGGTGACACAGGTAGAAGTGGTACCTTGTCCAGTTTCCCTCTACCACCTGGATCTGCTATCCAGGATGGAGCTTGCTAGTCAAAGAACCCATGGAAAGAGAAGATGTGGAATGAAGACAGGATGTTTGCACCACAGTCGATTCCTCTGCATCACTTCAGTTTTTCCAAGTGAGCCTGGAAAAGAGAGAGAATAAATAGAGTAGTCTAAAAAGTGTTGTGCCCTCAGATCTATTTTTCTCTTTTTCAAAATCAATAAAGAACAACTGATTTATCAGTCTTAATGATGTTTCACTTAGAAAAATCTAGCATACCTGACTTTTGTTCACATTTTTGCCTACAACACAATTCAGATGGAAATTCATCATGAGCTCCATATTTGACACAATAATTAGACACCAATGGACACAATCAGTCATTGTTTTGAGTGAATTCTTATCATATTTTCCATTATAGCAATATGAAGCCATATTTTATACACATCATGTTTACCATCTTGGTTGTTTTTTTTTTAATATTTTCCCTAGGCTGGGACTGATTTCTCTAGTACAATTAAATGATCATATAAAATTTTCAAATCTGAATAGTCTTAAAATGGTTAACCTACCTTAAATAAATCAAGTAAATATTGAAATTTTCCCTCACAGTAATCCAAGAATATAGGCCAAAGATAAAAACAATTAAGTCTGTACTCTGATACTAAATTCACATTAAGTATGAAACTCTGCAATTTACTGAAATTAATCATTAAAGCAGAATAAATTACTAACCTATGACAAGGTCATCATTTCAATCAAACAGTATTTTGAGAGTTAGAAGGAGTGTGTCATAATTTTCAAATCAGTTCAGTTGCTCAGTCGTATCCAACTCTTTGCGACCCCTTGGACTGCAGCATGCCAGGCTTCATTGTCCATCACCAACTCCCAGAGCTTGCTCAAACTCATGTCCATCGAGTCAGTGATGCCATCCAACCATCTCTCCTCTATCATCCCCTTCTCTTCCTGTCTTCAGTCTTTCGAAGCATCAGGGTCTTTTCCAATGAGTCAGTTCTTCATATCAGGTGGCCAAAGTATTGGAACTTCAGCTTCAGCATCAGTCCTTCCGATGAATATTTGGCATTGATTTCCTTTAGGATTGACTTGTTTGATCTTGCAGTCCAAGGGACTCTCAAGAGTCTTCTCCAACACCACAGTTCAAAATCATCAATTCTTCGGGGCTCTGCTTTCTTTATAGTCCAACTCTCACATTCATACATGACTACTGGAAAAACCATAGCTTTGACTAGATGAAACTTTGTCAGCAAAGTAATGTCTCTGCTTTTTAATACGTTGTCTAGGTTTGTCATAGCTTTTCTTCCAAGGAGCAAGCATCTTTTAATGTCATGGCTGCAGCCACCATCTGCAGTGATTTTGGAGCCCCCAAAAAATAAAGTCTGTCACCGTTTCCACTGTTTCCCCATCTATTTGCCATAAAATGATGGGACCAGATGCCATGATCTTTGCTTTTTGAATGCTGAGTTTTAAGCCAACTTTTTCACTCTCCTCTTTCACTTTAATCAAGAGGCTCTTTAGTTCTTCTTTTCTTTCTGCCATAAAGGTGGTGTCATCTGTCTATCTGAGGTTATTGATATTTCTCCTGACAATCTTGATTACAGTTTGTGCTTCATCCAGCCTGGAATTTTGCATGATGTACTCTGCATAGAAGTTAAATAAGCAGGGTGAATATACAGCCTTGACATACTCCTTTCCCAATTTGGAATCAGTCTGTGATTCCATGTGTGATTCTAACTGTTGCTTCTTGACCTGCCTACAGATTTCTCAGGACTTATTTTCAAAAGGGGTAGCTATTAATAAAGTCAAAAAAATAGGTTTATTCCATTGTTATTGACATAAAAGTTATTATATTCAAATTTATATCATACTATCTAATTATAGATATTAAACTGATGTTTAACCAACACTGTCTGCATTCCTATGGTAACAGTAACACTTTATATTTTAACCAATATTAAGTGAGTCCATATATAGTCCTCTTAATGACTGACTGAATTTTGTACCATATAGAGCAGAAGTAGGAAATAACCATCTGGTCAGACAATTAAAGGTCTCCTGTATTCCTACATTTAGAGGAATGTTGTGCTTTTCAAGGAACTTTTTGGGTTTTCCTGGTGACTCAGCTGGTAAAGAACATGCCTGCCGATGAAGGAGATGCCAGAGATCCAGGTTCAATCCTTGGGTCAGGAAGATCCTCCAGAGGAGGGCATAACAACCCACTCCAGTATTCTTGCCTGGAGAGTCCCATGTACAGAAGAGCCTGGTGGGCTACAGTCCATGGGGTCACAAAGAGTCAGACAAGACAGTGTGTGCACGTGCATGCACGCACACACACACACACACACACACACACACATGCAATGAACTCCTGGTTTTACTTTTGTCAGCAGATCTATTTGTTTTAACTCCTTTTCCCATTGTGAATAGTGTCTACATATTCTCAAATGTGTATTTAACTGTTCAAAGAGAAGTTGCTGTGTCTTCACAGGTATTTGACGTAGCTTGTAATTTTTCAAGATCTGATGTTTTCATAAAGCAACAAACCCTTTACAAGGTTGACTATAGTGTCAGTCCCAACATCGATATCCAGGAAGCATCAACAAAGAAATGAAAAAGAAAGAAAAACATTACCAAATTTTAAAACATCATTCACAGAATATTTTCAAAGAATTACTCTTGTGGACATATTAAAAAGTTATTTCAGTCACTTTTGTTAGACAAATGGTACACTAAGAGGCTGCGATATGAGGATGTACACTGACAATACTGAAAACTGTCTTCTGCATTTTCTACTAAGTTCTCCTTTCTCAAAACAGGCCTCTGTGCTGGAGTAACTGAGTTTTATTTTACAGGGATGATCATTTTCCTGAAATAAACAGTGCCCTGCTCCAGATGTAGACTCACCTCTGTATGGAGACTGGCCAAGGAAAGCACAGCTGTCACAAAAGAACTTAGTGGAATAAACTGCATGAGAAACAACCTTGAGGTCTTTGCTGATGCACACACCAAGAAAGAAGCCTTATGAACAGATGTGTGTTGTTTTCTGGATCTGGAATTAATATTGGGAAATATTTTAAGATTATTTTTCCTTCCAATATGATCATGAGTCAGTCATGTCTGCTTCCCTCCAGATTTGCACACAGATGTGAGAATCTTTAATGAGAAGATTTATAGACTGAGTTACTCTATTGAAGGATCTCTTATGACGTCATATACTGTCCATTCTGAGATGGTCACTTTCCAGGACTCCAATTAGCATATTCATTTTCTTAATCAGGTTTCTGTTTAAACCAAACAGCACTTCCTGAGTCTGGCTAATTATAGTTTTACTTACCTGCTCCAGTGGAGAAGGAAATGACAACCCACCTCAGTATTCTTGCCTGGAGAATTTCATGAACAGAGGAGTCTGGCAAGCTACAGTCCATGGGTTGCAGAATCAGACATGACTGGGTGATTATCACTTTACCTGTTGTAGAACTTTATTCATGAAAAGAGGAAACTTCACCATGAAAAATGTTCAGTCTTTCTTCCAGATGAGTAGTAAGCATGGGTGATGAGGGAGATATTCGCTGTCACCTCCAATTAATATGGTCTTGAAAGGGGTTCCACCGGCCCATCAGGATGTGTTAGCATTTTTCATGCAGGATAGTAATGATTGGTTTAGCAGATCAGATTTCTGCAGATCTGATCCTTTAGCAGATTTTCCAGAAGACAATATATAGATAATTAACACATCATCCTTAAGCAGCCTGTCAAGATATTTGAACAAGTATTGCATAAACTCTGTGTAGAATTGAATGCCTTGAATCACCTCAGTGTGTAATTTCACTAAAGTCCTGAATCGGAAACACATGTATCAGCCTGCTGTCTGTAGGATTATTGATCAACATTCTCCCAAGTGGACACTCAGAAGCAGATTCTCTGTGGGCCACAAAGACTCCATTGTGTCTATACTGCAGAAACTGATATGTATACTGATGGTCTCACCTGACTTGCTGCAGATTATGTGGTCAAAATCTCTTTCATTTGTTCCAAACTGTGTCTGGTATTTTCACAGTATCTTTGCTAAAGACACTTTTGCTGTGTAACTAGTTGACCATGAGGCAACTTTGCCCATAAAAGATAAAATAACAGAAAATTAAAGGAGGACATGAAAAAAGATAGGGAAACGTGAGGAATGAAAATTAAATAAAACTGAAGACTTTGTTGTGAACAATGTATTTGAATATGTGTGGAATTCACTGCAGAACTGCAGAAATAATTGGTCTTAGCTGATGGGTTGTACCCAAGCCCTTGTCTTCCAGTTCTTTCATTCATATCATTTGTTTTTTGGTTGCTGATTCATCTCCTTGCTCCACATCACAATGTGAAGGGAGGTCACCGGTGACTCATGACTTCTGCACTGGGACCAGACACAAGAAATAAACCTCCACACTGCTAAGACTGAAATTTTTGGTCTATTTGAAATTGCAACTAGAATTACTATAAGTAATGTACTTAGTTCAACACTTGTTTTTACTTCATTTTGAAGTGCTGGTTTTCATTTGGGTTTATTTGGATCTTCTGGTTTAATAGCCATTGTAGCAGAGGAAGATACTTCACAAAATTACATAGAAATCCAAAGGAAGACCATGCATCATTGTTTATACTAGTATGATCTTGCTACTGATTTTTCAGTGCGTTTTATTCACTGCAAAGGTTTTTTGTTGTTGTTGCAATTCAGCTTATAATTATGTCAATCAGTTGTTCTTGACAACTAATAGAGAAGGTGTTCAGTTTATAGTTTAACAAATGGAATGAATATTCATTAAAGTACTCAATTGGAGTTTTTATAGAGATTAGAAAAGTCTGTTTCCAAGTTTCTGAAGTTTATATTCACAAATATTTTTATAGGCAGCACATATGTTGTTTCTAGCAACTAATATCATAATGGAGGGAATATTTCCAGTTAGCTGCTTTTGAAATTATCTTTCTGTGGCATGAGTTTCTTTTGAAAATTAGTAAAAATAAATTAGTAAAAATACCTTTTTTAAAAGTCACTTTAATCTTTAGAGGGTGACTGCATTTATTTTTTAAAAACCAATTGTGCTTGATAGGATAAAACTTATTGTAGAAAATGTCTGCAAATTTGGAATGCCTTTTTAAAAAAACTTTTTATTTTGTTTTGGGATATAGCTGATTAACCCAAAGTTGTGATAGCTTCAAGTGAATAGCAAAGGGACTCCGCCATACATATAAATGTATCCGTTTTCCCTCAAACTCTCCTCTCATCCAGGCCGCCACATAACATTGATGGAATGCCATTTTTTAGTAAAAGAAAAAAGCTAACATTTTAAAACTCAATAATTCTTTTAAGTGTTTTGCCATGAAATAATAAATGAATCATGTGTTTCAAATATTTAATGATCACTACCTATTTCATTACAAAATATTATAAGTATCCTGCTGCTGCTGCTGCTGCTGCTAAGTCGCTTCAGTCGTATCCAACTCTGTGCGACCCCATAGACGGCAGCCCACCAGGCTCCTCTGTCCATTGGATTCTCCAGGCAAGAACACTGGAGTGGGTTGCCATTTCCTTCTCCAATGCATGAAAGTGAAAAGTCAAAGTGAAGTCACTCAGTCGTGTCCGACTCTTATCGACCCCATGGACTGCAGCCCACCAGGCTCCTCCATCCATGGGATTTTCCAGGCAAGAGTACTGGAGTGGGGTGCCATTACCTTCTCCAATAAGTATCCTACTATATGTTAAAGTTTAACTGTACAGATATAGATGTTGTCCTGTAGAGCTTTGTACATTCCTTTCAGCTTCTTTGCTATAATAACCTGCTGATGAAAAATTTAGTGAATACTATTACAAGAGGCTTTATCTCTGTAACCTTAACCTAAGGTTCTCTATCATCACAGAGCCATCGCTTCATTAGTGATTATACTCACACATCTTTTCCACAAAATGTAATTTTTATTAAAAAGATCATTCACTTCTTAGATCTTCTCTGGTATCTCTTTCCTTTCTTCTTTTTGCACGTGTGCTCAGTTGTGTGCAACTCTTTTTGACCCCATGCACTGTAGCCCTCCAGTCTCCTCAGTCCATGGCATTTTCCAAGCAAGAATACTGGAGTGGGTTGCCACTTCTTCCTCCAGGGGATCTTCCCAACCCAGGGACTGAACTCATGCCTCTTGCCTTTGGGGGCATATTCTTAACCACTAGAGCCACCTGGGATGCCTTTTCTTTCCTTTAGTGATCCACGAAAAAGTGATTTTTCTTGCATTTCATAGCTGTTTCATTGAGTATCACAACCATAACACATTAGAAGCATGTGTTTACTTCCAACTAACTATAGAGTTAGCACTTGTTCAAAACTGCATAATTTATTCTAAGTACTTTTTCATCTTTAAAGCAATATATCTATGTGTATCCCAGTTATATGAGCATTTGCTCACAAAGGAATACACTTGAGATTGTTTTCAAGTTGTTACCCATTTGTGACTTTTTAAGTCACAAAATTGTGTCCAACTCTTTATCCCCCGCTTGCCTGCAGCACATCAGCCTCCTATGTCCTCCACTATCTCCCAGTTTGCTCAAATTCATGTCCATTAAGCCAGCGATGTTACCTAATCATCTCTTCCTCTGCTGCCCTGTTCTCCTTTTGCCTTCAGTCTTTCCCAGGACCAGGGTCTTTTCCAATGAGTTGTCTATTTGCATCAGGTGGCCAAAGTTTTGGAGCTTCAGCTTCAGCATCAGTCCTTTGAATGAATATTCAGGGTTGATTTCCTTTAGATTTGATCTCTTCTTGACTTAAGCTAAATTTATTGCTACAACAGGAAGAATAAGTATGTCTCTAACAGTATGTGGCATTTTTTTCCTTCTGCTCTTACTAAAAAAAGAAAATCTCAAACTTTTAAACATTTAGCATAAAGTTGGTGAAGTTTTATAAAATATGGATTGTGGATTAAATAATTTATACTTGGTAGAAATAGGTAGACATTTGTTTTTCATAATCTATTTGTTCAGTTTTTAAATGCCTTGCACATCTGTGTGCCATGGCTTCATTCTACTTTGTGCTCATAACTAAAGGTACCACATAGACTTTAAGAAAAATTTTATTGTTAAAGATAGTAAGTGTAAATCCATTTTCTCAATAGCCTTCTTGATCATTTAGTTTTGGGTTTTTTTTTCATGACTTCTTGTCAAATTTCCATTTATTTTTATCTGTAATATGGCCCCAAACACCATTTCTTTTCTTACTTTTTTTTACACTAAAAACAAATAGAAAAAATAGAGATTCTAATATTTCCTTCCCAAGTAGTCTATTGGATCAAGTTACAACCCTTTGGTTGTGTTCTTCTTCTTTAGAGACTACTCATGTTGCTGGTAAATGCAACAGCAGAAACTTATAAACTCCTTTCAATTTGACAACAATGAGAATTGGCTCTATATCATGGCCTGCTCACACACACACACATACACACACATGCTACAAATGAAGAAAAGTTTTGTAAAATATTACTATGAGTGATGCACTGCAACAAGCTTACTCTTTTGTTTTATGACAGTGGCTTCATAAAATGTAAGCAGATCTATTTTCCCAATGAAGAAAGGAAGCCTCCGAGGTTCTTGGTGCCTACAGAAGTGGTGGAAATAGTACACCTTGGGGGTCTCTAATTGTACAATGAGCTGCCCTTTCACCCTTATCTTTCTGGAAGAGGCACAACCCAGACAGGCTAGGAGGTCGGAAGCTATTACACAGGACTCGGACACAAGGAGCTCCCTCTTGTCTATTTTCCTGAATTCCAAAACTGTCTAAGATAGCTGTTCTACAAGAACCCAGTCTGGGGAGCAGCAGTTGAAAAATCTATGTCTCCTGAAGACCTCAGAAAGGCTTCTGATCAAAGGACACAAGAAAGGGGACTGGGGACTCCTGGAGGTGATATGAGCAGCCAGTTGGCACCTCCACTTCAGGTTTGGAATTGCAATGCTCCACTCCTTGGAGGATCTGCTACGATATCCTGCCCCTGAATATTCCTGGGCCATCTCCAGGCCGGAATGTTTTTGTACCTTCCCCCACTTTCAGAAATCTTAGCAATCAAGCTGAGTTTGCAAGTCCACTGGCTTCTTCTGGTCTTCAAGCTGGAACCACAGTTCATAAATAAGCTTCAGGAATCATCTTCAGGCAACTTTCAAAGCTCATGTCTCTCCCACAGGTTTTGGTTTCTGTCAAATGCAGCCTTTCTCCTTTTGTCATCCACTGCTACATCAATATCTTATATTACCCTGATCTGTTAGCAGTTCTGCAAAACTGTATATGTATAATTAGCATTTTGTTATAATTAATAGAGTTATTCTGAGGCTGTATCTCCTAGGACATGGCAGAGAGGAAGAGATGTTTCTACAGTGAACTATTTGTACAGTTTTTTGAATCAACATGTGGGTAATCTAACAGTTCCTACTCCCAGTGGGACCCTGCAGTGGTAATGACCAACAGTACTCATTTGTTCTTTATTCTCAGAACAATCCCTGCTTTTCCTAGAACTATTCAGCTCACCCAAAATTTCCAATATTATGCCACCTCTCCTTATAAAGAAAGAAGAATGCAGACCAATACTTTATAAGCCAATATATATTTGATAGAAAAAATCAAATACTCAGATGCAAAAGTACTCACTCAAAGCTTATTAAAATAAATGTCCTCTGATGTGTCCCTTAATTGTAGTAAAAGTAACTCTTATATGCTTTATTTTTTTTTTCTAATTTTATTTTATTTTTAAACTTTACATAATTGTATTAGTTTTGCCTATATGCTTTATTTTTAATTTTTCTCTCCTTGAATATCATTATCCATCCACATCTTTTCATAGATACAGACTCAATTTTCTTATAATTAATAATAACTTTTTCTTGTTGATGCGCAAGTATTTACATCTTGGCCACTAGTAGCAACTTTTCAGTGGCTCTTTGTCCTTTCAACGTTACCCTAGACAATTTCTTAAAGTGTCTTTGTTTACTTGCAACGAGAAAATATTCCTGGATCCTCTTGTTTCCTCCCTGTTTCTCAAAATAGAATGGGCTACTTGAAAAGCAATCCACATTCCTTTATCTGGAAAATAATTCTAAAGGAAGGTGGTGGTGTTGTTTACTCAATAAGTCAACTCTTTGCAACCCCATGGACTGCAGCACGCCAGGCTTCCCTGTCCTTCACCATCTCCCAGAGTTTGCTCAAACTTATGTCCATTGGGTCGGTGATGCCATCCAACCATCTCATCCTATTCTGCATGCTTTTCTGTCTTCAATCTTTCCCAGCATCAGGGTCTTTTCCAATAAGTTGGCTCTTCATATCAGGTGGCCAAAGCAGATGGTGTCACCTGAGTTATGCTGTCTGGAGATGAATTAAGTCACTTACCTGAGGAAGACAGGTAAAAAAAAAAAGTTTTTTCAGGAAATAAAAGAATATTAACCCCCAAGTTCACATGACATTTCCAAATTAACTGTAAAATTACTAAATCATATCTTTTAAAGATTTTGTTCTAATATAAAATTTGCAGCTTTGTGCATCACTTTTTATTAACCTCTTACCTATGAAAATAAAGTTTTATCTACGTGAAGATCTATTACATGGACTAGAGAAATTACCTTAATTTCATTGTCATAAGAAGTATCATAAAAGAGAGAAGTGCACAGCATTACTCAAAAGCTTTGATCTGTTATTTATATGTCACTTTGTTGGTTGTTGTTTTAGTTGCTAAATTGCATCTGATTCTTTAGTGACCCCATGGACTCCTGCCAAGCTCCTCTGTCCATGAAATTCTCCAAGCAAGAACTCTGAAGTGGGTTGCCATTTCCTCCTCCAAGGGATCTTTGCAATCCAAGGACTGAACCCATGTCTCTTGCATTGGCAGGCAGATTCTTTGCCACTAAGCCACCAGGGAAGCCTGTGTATGTCACATGCATCTATTTAACAAGTGAATACAAATAAATACACAATATGAAACAATACTGTGTAGAGCTTAATTCCTCTTTTCAAACATAGGCCAGATACTAGGCAAGAAACTTTAATCATAGAACCATGCCCTCAACACACATCTCTAAATGACAAAAAAAGAAAAAGAAATTGAATGGAATAGCATTCTGAGCAAGAACCTTTCCATAGAAGGGTTCAAAGCATATTTGGTTGTTGGCGTTTTCTAAAATAGGATGATATCTGAGCAGTTTCGCTTCCTCTTGACACTGCTGCACGTAGCATCACAAAGCCCAGTGTCTGGAAGATGATTTAGAGCAGCTAGACTGAATTATCAAGGAGTCTGCCAGGATTCTCTGGCATTTGGGATTTGGCAGGATGCTGCAAAATAAATTTTCTTAGACAATTCTGGGTTTCACTACATACCCGAGTGCTCCTCTGACTGCACACTTCCCTCCACATCTCTTGATGATGTGACTTTTTCATCTGCCCGGGTTAGAACAGCAAATCAAACAAACCTGGGACGAGATCTAATGTCATGATTCCTTACTCTGTTTCAGTCAACTCTCGTATTTTCTTTGAAAAATGAATATGATTAAAATTAATATTTAAAAGTAAACTTACCAAAATATGAGTCTTTTCTTAAACAACTTTATTTTTTAAATAGCAGTTTTAGGATCTTGGAAAAACTTAGAGGAAGGTTTTAAAGAGATTTCTCATATAACCCTTATCCCTACCCAGGCAGACCTTCTCCATCATTAACAACTCAGCAGATGGTGTATTTGCTGTAACTGATGAACCTACATTGACACGTCATGATCACCCAAAGTTCATCATTCACACAGGGTTCACTCAGTGCTGGTTCCTGTGGGAATTCAGCTCCTGAGTGACTGCCCTGCTGAGCTGCAGTTCTCTGTTTCTGCCTCTTGGTCTTGTAACTGAGCAGGACCCCATAGGGCCCTCCCGGGACAGGCCTTCCCTTGTATCCTCTGCTTTAGCTCCCCTCTGAAGGACCCAGATAGACAGAAGAGCCTGGCGGGCTACAGCCCCTAGGGTCGCAGAGTGTCAGACATGACTGAGCAACTAGGCACACACAAAGTACCTCAGTTCAGTTCAGTTGCTCAGTCGTCTCCTACTCTTTGTGATCCCATGGACTGCAGCACGTCAGGCTTCCCTGTCCATCACCAACTCCCAGAGCTTGCTCAGACTCATTGAGTTGGTGATGCCATCCAACCATCTCATTCTCTGTCGTCCCCTTCTTCTCCTGCCTTCAATCTTTCCCAGCATCAGGGTCTTTTCCAATAAGTCAGTTCTTTGCATCCTGTGGCCAAAGTATTGGAGCTTCAGCTTCACAGCCTCAGTCCTTCCAATAAACATCCAGGACTGATCTCCTTTAGGATTGACTATTTTGATCTCCTTGCAGTCTAAGTGACTCTCAAGAGTCTTCTCCAACACCACAGTTCAAAAGCATCAATTCTTTGGTGCTCAGCTTTGTTTATAGTCCAACACTCACATCCATACATGACTACTAGAAAAACCATAGCTTTAACTAGAAGGACCTTTGTCAGCAAAGTAATGTCTCTGAGTTTTAATATGCTGTCTAGGTTGCTCATAGCTTTTCTTTCAGGTATCAAAGTACCTAGGTAACAATATTTGATGCAAATTTCCCGAGTAAATATATGAGAGCAGGTAGAGGTGTGTCTTTCCTTTATAACAATGTGGCCAATTTTCCCATTGAAACACAAGAAGGAGGGTGTGTTTATGTCCTCAAAACAGTGTGATGCAAAATGTGTAAAGCATACCTTTAACATCCTAAGAGAAAGAAGTCACATAAGTTACATAAAGAACCAAAACAAATGAATAACAAACCTTTCTAAAAATGCGAGAGTTTTAGTCTGATGAACCCATCAACACTGTTGGTCTACATAACCTGTAATTGTCACATTTCAATTGGCTGTTTTGATCACATCACCAAGTGTGCACTTTAGTATTGCTGATTGGAAGGTACCGGGGTGCAGACTGGAAGCTGTGACCAGATACACACTGGCATATTTCCCCATTTGATATTTAATTTCTTAGTCAACCAAAGGCATTTATATGACTGCAGTACAGTTATCATCACCTTTTTTTTTTAACCTAGATCCTCTTTATTCCAAAAGAGAAAAGGTGCATGAAGCCGCATCCACTGATGCTTTCTGCATTTGCACTTCAGTCGTGTCCAGCTGTTAGGGACCCTGTGGACTTACGGCCTGATGTTCTCTGTTGATTGCTTACTCTAAATTTATTCCATGTCTCTGGATGTATCAGAGACTGCTGCTTGTTGCTGCTATAATTCTCCTCATAGTCCCTGATTTTGGTTGTGACAGCAACAAGCCCAGCTAAATATTTGCATTCCCTGATCTCCTCTGCAATTTGGGGACTGTAGGGCACAGTTCTGGCTAAAGAGACGCAAGCTAGGAAGGGAGGGAGGGGTCACTATGAGGTAAGATTTGAACGGGAGCAGACTAGCTGACGTAAGCCACTTTTTCTCTTTTCCTGTTGCCTTCTTCCTGCTTGAAACAGGTGGTCCAGCATCAGCCTTTTTCTTCAGCCCATGAAGCTGTAGCTCTTAGCCTACAGGTGATGCAGCCAAGAACCCCAAGAGCTTGACACCTTTTTCCAAGGACCCCTCAGGGCCACCACATCTCCCTTGTGTCACCCAACTCAGACCTGATACTTTGTGAGCTGAAAAGGACTGCTTTTCCAGTTAAGTCATAATCAGTTCTGTAATCAACCCTGGATACATTGCTACCTTTAGAAAATTAAAAGCTAAAAGCATGACTTTAAAGCCTTTTCATGTTTTTGATAGGATGATATTTATGTTACATTTAAAGTCGCTCAGTCATTTCCAACTCTTTGGGACCCTATGGACTATACAGTCAATGGAATTCTCCAGCCAGAATACTGGAGGGGGTAGCCTTTCCTTTCTCCAGGGGATCTTATGTAACAATAAGATGGTTACATCCCAAATATATGCTTCCTCACATATTTGCCAGAATCCAGATAAAAGAAACACAGCTTATAAAAATGAAAACATGTAATAAGCCAGACTTTATGTAGCTCTACTAAAAATGCTATGCAGTTTGCCAGAGTCAAATGATGGCCAATGTCCATCACAGTCCCCATTCAATGGAAATCCTAATGGGGAAAATTATTCTTTACATTAGATGGTAAACAATTAGGCATTTGATTTCCAAAATATGGCTGGCCAGAAAAAAAGAAATATCTCTCCTTTTGATAGAAAATAACATTATCTGCCAAAATTCTGAAGATGAATGCCAAGGACTAGATGAGTCAAAAGTTTGCTGGCAAAAATAAATGCACAAGTTTTGAAATTAATCACATTTTTTGAAACATGCTTGTGATATACTCTTACTGTTTGCTATCCTGGAGCATGACTATGTTACTGAAGCCAAGAGTACCCTGCAATAGAAAGCCAGTTTCCAAAAGCAGAGAGGCATGATCTTTTCAACACTTCGGCTTGGATTCAGGTGATAAGTTTTGCTCATAGCACCCTCCTCCCATCCCAGGGATAACCAATGGATGAAAACAGACTTTCTGGTTACTGTTTAACTGACAAGAAATCACATTCAGGAAAACTGACCAAAGTTCTCTGCTGTGATGAGCAATGTAAAATCTGAGCTTGGGTTACAAGAGAAGCATCATCTGCTGATCTCTCCCCACAGACTACTTTCCTCTTCTCTGTTCCTGGAACTTTGCATCAGTACAGTGAGGCCTTAGAGTTCTTCCAACTATTGAATCCCTCCTTTGTCCAAACACCTTCTTACATTAATAACTAACATGCAAACCAGAACTGAAGCAGAGGAAGTCTGCCCAGGAGGTGGTTATGGGAGAAGGCAGAGAAGGTCACATGTAACAACTACAAAAGAAACTCCCAGCTAGTTATTTACTTGGCTTTTACGTGTGAGGTGATCAAAAGGTAATTCTCTGGGGCAATGAGAATCTGATTTCCCTAAATTCCCTGAATTTCCCTGAATTTCTCACCCGCAGACGCATAATGAAGTAGCAGGTGAAGATTCATTCACAGGACAAACTTCTTGAGTGCTGAGCAGGTTGGGGATACAATGTACGCTTTTCTCTCACAGTGTGTTCTTACCACTGCTGTGTGTTTTTTACATAATTTGTCATTCTTAATAGCTTTGCTATATTTTAACTTAATATTCTAATGAACTATATACTTCAAGGGTTTCTATGCAGTTTAGAATATCCCATCGGAGAAAACGAAATTTGGAAAACAAACTCGATTTCTCAGTCTTCTATTTTTTTCCCCTGAACATTATTTAATTTGCTGTTGAGATTTGGAGTCTAGATAAATTGAAATTTTTGCTAAATTCTATTAAGTAAGTTCAAAAGATATTTTGATTATGTTTATAATATTCAAGCAGGATAAGGCCATGTGTATCTAGAAGTTACACAAAACGAATGGCATGTGTTGAGATCATAATCCAGTCCACAATTGGACGCCAGTGTCAGAGCTCTAAGCCACTTTTAAAATGAAATAAAAACAAATATCTGGAAAAAACTTTTTTGGGGGGCTTCCTTCCTTCATATCTCAAAATTTTAAATGCAAGCAAGTCTCAAGTGCAACATTCTAGAAAGTATAACAAACAGCTTGAAAAGTGTAGCCAATTTCTCTCTTCCTATGTAGAGTTTCTCCCTTCCTGCTTTGAATAAAGTGAATTCAAAGAATGTTATTCTTTCTTCAGTGAACACAGATACTTTCTGATAAAGAAGAACTTTGAGATTCCCATGTTTGGGGATCCATCACTAACTAAGATTAACTCCCAAATCTCCTAATTTATACAATCCCTGAAATTGGTGCCAATTTAAGAAATCCATCCCCCCAGTTTGCTTTGAGAAACAGAGCTTTATTGTAATAAGCTGAAATAACGCTACATGAAACTGTACTCCATTTTTGGTTTTCTCAAAAGTGAAGGGGTTAAGATTACTTAATGAAAGTTAATAATAATAATCATTAGATACAGATTAAATTATACAGCAATGACTATAGCTCTATTTCAATATGTTGTTTTTATTTCATTATTTTAGAGAGAGAAAAACTAAATTCTGCTTTAAAAATTATCATGTGTCATTATCAATACTTGAGAACAAAATGTAATTAATCTAAAATAATGAAAGAAGTTACAAAAACAACTCCTTAGTAAATGTCTTCAAATATATTTAACATATCATCAAGTGCTGTGATCAGCCTGAAAGTGAAAGTCGATCAGTCATGTCCGACTCTTTACGACCCCAAGTCCGTAGAATTCTTCAGACCAGAATACTGGAATGGATAGCCTTTCCCTTCTCCAGGGGATCTTTCCAATCCAGGGATCGAACCCAGGTGTCCCACATTGCAGGCAGATTCTTTACCAGCTAAGCCACAAGGGAAGCCCAAGAATACTGGAGTGGGTAGCCTATCCCTTCTCCAGCGCATATTCCCAACCCAGGAACCGAACCAGGGGTTTCCTGCATTGCAGGCAGATTCTTTACCAACTGAAATATCAGGGAAGTCCATGGTCAGCGTGCTGCTGCTGCTACGTTGCTTTAGTCGTGTCCGACTCTGTGCGACCCCATAGACGGCAGCCCACCAGGCTTCCCATCCCTGGAATTCTCCAGGCAAGAACATTGGAGTGTGTTGCCATTTCTGTCTCCAATGCAGGAAAGTGAAAAGTGAAAGTGAAGTTGCTCAGTCGTGTCCGACTCTAGCGACCCCATGGACTAAGCTCCTCCATCCATGGGATTTTCTAGGCAAAAGTACTGGAGTGGGGTGCCATTGCCTTCTCCAATGGTCAGCCTAGAGGCAACTATTTTACATTTCAAAACACTGTAGCTTTTTACAAACTCTGGAGTTCTACATCACCTGCTCCAGGCTGCCACAGAGCACCGCTCCAACTGTGAAAACATCCACCTGAAATTAAGCAAATTAGAGATACTGATGGAAAGATGTAACGCTGTAGGGTACCAATTGATTAAAACACGTCTTTTATTCATTTTTTTGGCAGCTTGAGAATATTTTTGTGTGCGTTTAACCTGTATTGATTTCCTTAACTTCTTAAAAACACAACATCAGCACAGTTCAAATAATCCTACTATATTGGAGGCCTTTAAGAAACTTTTAGAGGTGATGAAACTAAAGCATGCCGCTTCTGAGTGAATTGCCTGCAGTTGCAGATGTGATTGGTGGCAAGACAGGGTTGGAACTCAGGGACCCTGAGTTTCCTGTAGGGACTACCACCCCCTCTACTAGGAGAAGGTCTTAGGAATTATATACACTGCCACTGTCAATGATATACAGTGTTTTCAGAAGCTTCCATGCACTGTTTAAGGTTCCACTAAGCATATCATTGCTTGTCAGCAGCTGGGACATACATAACCAAATAGGATGACACATGATCCCTTGTAGAGGAAGACAGGCAGTGTACAAGAGGACCGGAAGTCCCATCAATTACTGTGGCCTCTAAATACTCAGCATGCAGCCTGCATGAGCTCACAGGGCCACACAGAACGATTTACAATTGATTTCAAGTCTCAGTAGATAACAACAAGCATGCAAAGGGGACGAAGAAACTAAAACTTGGGTAACCATGTAATTTTATTCTGAGCTGGATATGTGAGGGGCAAGAAAAGTGATGCTTTCCTAGGAGGTATTTTTCTTCAGAAGCAACGGAACTGGAAAATAGTAGAAGATGAATTAGTAATCAAGTATTTTGCAGAGGATGAAGAGAAAATGTGTGAGACCCACTTAAACTTAGCTGCCAAATTACTAGCAATATTCTATCTCATTCTAATAAAGAAGCTGATATGTTTACATTTTCCCCCATTCCTGAGGCAAGCAGAATAATAATTTGTCTCAATTCAATTTCCTGGTTACATTAACTTAAAGATCAATACACGAGGGAAGATTTACTTGTCAAGTTTGATCTGCAAAAGGCAGATTTTACATTCTTATGTTTTCATTACTAGTTCATACTTTATACCTATCAGGCTATACACTGTCCAGGATTAAATAAGATGGAAAATTTTAAGCACTGCCGTCTGTACCAAATCTGTCTCCTTTTCTACCAGTTTCAGAGTTAGGTGGATCCACCCACAACCCTTAAACCTCCTCAATACTGAGGATTCCCACTCCCCTCCACTTACCACCTTCGTAGACAAACTCTGGGCTTAGTCATCATCAGAGTCTTCAAACCTCTGAAATCTTAATTGTAAGAGTTCACTGTCTCTCTGAGGACTAACTGCTCATTTCTTCCCAAGGCATCTGCTCATTGACACCAGTAATCTTGGTCTCCACCCGCTCCCCCATTAACTAGTAACCAGTTTTGCTGGTCTCGCTTCATCTCCTAACTAACCTAGTTCATAATGCAGTTACTTGAGTAATTCTATCCCAACACCTGCTGTCATTTTCCCTTCTCATTTTTCTTCTGCAGCACTTGTTTTATCAGTTCTCTATAAAACTAAAACGTAATTCCTTTTTTAAAAATTACCTGTTCATGCCCTTTGGCCATTTACCTGTGGGGATGGGAGTAGTCTTCTTATCTGGATGCTAAGATCTCATTTGTCATATGAATCACAAAATTTACTCTTCATATTAATATTTTATTTGTACAATTTGCAAGTATGTTCTCTCAGGGTTTATATTTTAATTCAAATATACTATATTTAATTTTATAGAAATTTTGGATTTTAATATGGTTACATTTTAAAATCTTTGTGCTAGAGCAAACTTCTTTATCATAAAATGAAAGTATTCACTTATATTTTCTTTTAATACTTTGAAAGTTTGGTTTTTCACATTCTGGATTTTATTTGGGGGTATGTTGCTAGGTAGGTAAAGACTAGATTTTATCTTGTTCAGTATTTATAATCAATCGCCCCAATCTTTAAAAGTTCACCCACAACCACAGATTGGTTATGCCACCCTGTCATATTCTCAGGTTTATTTCTGAGTCCTTTGTTTTGCCTTGTTCTAATTAAGCTTGTGTCTATATTACATGATTTTAATTACTAAACTTTGTAATGCACCTCCGAAGGCTGTTACCAGATATTTTCCAGCATTGGCTATTCTTGGTCTTCTGTCATTTTGCACAAATTCTGGAGTTAGCTGATCAAATTTTCATGAAAAGAAAGAAGTAAGAAAGGGAAGAAGGAATGAAAAAGAGAAAGAGGAAAAGAGATTCATAGACTAGTTGTTACTCAGACTGACACCACTGAAGTGTTCTCATCTGTGAACAATACTGTTCTCCATATATTTCAGCACAACTTTCCATTTTTCAATAGCTTTGCTTTCTTCTCCATGTCTTTTGTTGGATTTATCCCCATAATCTTATGACATTTTCTTTTGGCTTATTGTATTTTCTAACTAGTGGTGCTGGCATATAGGAACGTAGTTGATCTTTATGTACTAATCTTAAATGCAATACCATTTCTAAACCTTCTTACTTGTACTTATATAATTTTCTTGGACTTTCTATGTAGAAAGTCATGCTGTCTGTGAATAAAGACAGTTTTTACTCTATTCTGATACTCATTCTTTTAATTTTTCTGTTCTTTTATTTATTGTCTACTATAGATTTTTAGTAGATACCCTTATCAAAGTGAGAAAGTTCTCTTATGTTCTACATTTTTCTTTTTTTAGCATCAATAGATGCTTAATTTTATTGAATCTGTCATAGTATTGAGATGGTTTTGTAAAGATGGAGAAGGCTGAGTAGCTGTGTATGACATGGATTTTCTAACAACTTATAAACCTCAATTGCCATTGATGTAAACTAAATGAGACAAAATTGTTCTAAATTCTAATAATGTCAATACTGGCTGTTAGTCCTGCTACACAATGACCTACTCATATAGGAAAACAGCTTCTATAGATTTCCAAACACCCAACGGGAAACTGCATTAAATATCACCTTGAACTTGGAGCTCCTCAGCCCCTTCTTCCAGGCTAGCAGATAACTTATGTGGAAGGAGTCAGGAGCCACTAACAGATTGTCCTAAAATGTGTGTTCTCCCTTTGTCAATACCCCTCAAAAGATGTCATGAAATCCATTCCTTTTTCCTACAGCTTCTCAGCAGAGGGATTTGAAAACTGGGCCGGAGGTAAACAGTCAGCTGGAGTGTGGCCGAGAGGTATTGGACCTCACATCAGCATGTTTTGGTCCTGCAGGTATAAGGAGAGGGCCTTTCATTAAGTCCTGTAATATCTCAACAGGTTTCTTAACACTAAGCCACCCAAGGCTCCTGGGGCAGAGACAACTTCTTTGTCACATATTATTGGCACCATTACTAAACTCAGATGGTAAATGTTTAATTCAGGATTTTATATTCATGTTTATATAAATTTACATGTCTTATACATACACACATGCATATATATATAGAGAGAGATAAATATGTATGGTGTATATATTTAAATTATTTAGAGTTTTATATACGTATGTTTTATGGGCTTCCCAGGTGATGCTAGAGGTAAGAACCCACATGCCAATGCAGGAGACGTAAGAGATGCAGGTTTGATCTCTGGGTTAGGAAGATTCCCCCGGAGGAGGGCACGGCAACCCACTCCAGTATTCTCTCCCATGGACAGAGTAGCCTGGCAGACTACAGTCCATAGAGTCACAATCAGTCAGATACAACTGCAGTGATTTAGCACAGACAAGCATACATATGTTTTATATAAATTAATATAGTCTCTCCCATTTACTTTCTTGCCAGAGGCATGCTGTTTTATTAACAGAGCTAGCTTTTGGGTTTTTTGATGCTATTTATTACTTCTGAGGTTTAAAATTTTTATTTTCAGCTTTTTCCTGTACTATTTCCTTCCTTTCCTTCACCTTTCTTCAAGGTTACAATGTTGATCTGGGTTTTGATTTTTGTTGTTGTTGTTGTTTTCATCTTGTTGAACTGAATGATGAGGTTATTCATATTAAATCGTTTTCCTTTTTGAATATATACACTTAGGACAATTTATTTCCTTCAAAGGAAATTTTGCTGCCCCTATAAAGATTTGACATATGTAGTGTTTTTTTTATTGTTCAGTTCTTGATACTTCATAATTTACATCATGGGGATCTATGTCTTATTTATGCATGCTCCTAAATATCCATACATTAGGTTTATTCTTTTTGCTCTTGTAGGCTAATTTTACTGCATTTTGGTAAGAATGTGTGATCAGCATTCTGCCGCATTCTCACAATTTCTTCAGCTCTGTGTTCCAGAAACATTGTCTAAGATTCAGTAAGCATATTTTCATGTCTTGGAATTTTGTTTACTCTTATCTCAAGTTCTGCCTGGTTTCAAGATACTTCCCAATTTCTTCATTGAGGCATTTATTCTTTCTTTTATACTCACTTCAAACACAATTTTTCTGCAACGTTGGAGTGTTAATTTCTGGAAGAGGCGATTCTAGCGTTTAGGAGACATGCTTCCTCCTGTCAAGCCCCACTTCCTGTCTATGGTGTCGAAGGGGGTTCATCTTCCCCTGGGCCCTGTGTGTTCCCTGTGGGATCCAACAGGCTGGACTCTGGGAAATCCTGTCCCAGAGCTGTGAACACCGTTCCCTCCAGGAACTTAGCACTGCAATTCTCTCCAGAAGGCTGTTTTCAGATTAGCTCTTCGGCTCAGGGTGCTTATACCAGAAAGATAGAGAAAGAGAGACAGACAGAGGGAGGAAACAGATCCCATAGGTACCCATGCTGATATGCTTTTTTATTTATCTGCCACCACGAGACACAAGCAAAGACAAGACTTTCCTTTTTCTTTTCTGGTGCCCCCTCCTGGGCCAACAGGCAGGATGTGCTGAGAGAGGGGCCCCCTCCACTCCAGGTGGTGCCATGGGCAGTCCCCTGCCCCAGTGCACACCACGGCTCTGCGCCCAGAGGCCCCTGCCAAGAGGCTACATGTGTACCTGAGGAAAGGACGCATCCGCTCATTGGCCTCTTGCATTACTGAAAGATCTATCGGTTCCTCTGGTTTCTTTCCCTCAGCTCGAGTTTCTCCCTTCTGAGCAGGCACCCTGCCCTGGCTGTCATCTTATCCTTCTTCCCCGCTCCTCCCTGTTGAGGTACAAACACTCACCTGCTTGGTCTTCTCTGCGTCATCCTCAGCCGGTCCCCCTCCTCTAATTCCTCTTCCCCTGCAGACAGGACTCCACGCTGCCTGAGGAAGAATTACTCAATTCCAACACTCATCTTCCTGCTGCAGGGACTTACCATCCAGGAGAAAATACAAGCTCCTTAACAAGGCAGAGGGGCCTCCCTGGTGGCTCAGTCGGTAAAGAATCCACCTGCAATGTAGGAGACCTGGGTTTGATCCCTGGGTTGAGAAGATCCCCGGAGGAGGAAATGGCAACCCACTGCAGTATTCCTGCCTGGAGAATCCCATGGACAGAGGAGCCTGGTGGGCTGCAGTCCATGGGTCGCAAAGAGTCGGACATGACTGAACGACTGAGCAAGCACAGCTCAACAAGACAGAAGAGGCTCCTTTCACCAGCCCTCCAGCTTTACTGTCTTGGGCATCACTGTCTTTTTCTTTAAAACCCCAGGAATTCCACAGTATTTCAAGTTTCTTGAAAATGTAGTGTTACTTCCTGCCTCTCTGAGTTTGCATATGCTTTCCCTTTTTTATCTGAACCAGTAAGGGGGTTGTTAAATTCATCAACCAGTCCTGTATGCCAAAGATTAAGTTCATAGGGTCATTACTAAAATTTAAACATGAAACGGGAGCCAGAAACTTATGTCCAAGAAGCCAGGGGGTTTTGACTTAAGAACAACAGTTGAGATCCAATAAATGGTCTCCCCTATTCAAGAAGATTAAATTTTTACTTTTAAAATATATTACAGATTTTAGGCATGTTTTTGTCTTATTTATTCTGCTCAAACAAGATAAATGATCATTCCTACTAGAAATAGTTAGAAAACTATCAGTATATAGATTATCAGGCTTATCTTTGTAGCTAATAATACTGGGATAATTTTATGGGTAGAAATATTCTTGAAGTTTTGGATAAATAACTCTTATGAGCTATTTTTAGGCTTCTGCTGTTTTAATTGGAATGGATATCACAAACAGTTTTTAATTTATATAATGGGTTTTAAGGCCAAAGAGAATTTAATGAATCAGACCCAGATTTCTTCTGAGTTCTGTTGTCACACTATTTTATAGGAGTTATAATTCTTCTCAAACTCTAGCAGTAGTGTTCGATTTTTCTTCTTTTAAAATGCCTAAATTTCCACATCTGAGAGGCAACCCACAATGTGGACACAGACCAAAATGGCCCCGCTTCTCATCGCCACAGGCTGCATGCTCTCCTTTAGCTGTATCCATTTCCAGCCGATAAATCCTCATCAAGAAGAAATGTCTTCTAAATTCGTTATCACTCTTGGATCTAAACATTTGGCTTCTCTCCCTTTGCAGGTCAGAATCTGGCCTTGGATCTTATGCTGGTCTCCAAGGATGACTTCAGAATCCTAGGACTTCAAACCACAGGACACTGAGCTAGCACCTCAGCTAAGGTTTATTTGAACAGAAATAACAGAAATAGGAGACTATACAGATTTTATCATTTTCTTCTGAAAGTTCAGTTTCCAGGTGATGCATTCTCATTAGTAACAGGAGGCAACCCCATAATTCCAGCCTGGCCATGAACTAAGGAGCATGACTCCCTAACATTCTTGGTGCCACCAAGCATCAGGGGAAATGGTGGGTATCACCTGGCACCCAGCTGCACACCATGGAGTCACGCCCATTTGGACAGCACCATAGAAGTCACATGGGCTTTTCAACTCATCTCCTTGCTTGACAGAAGCAGTCCTGCCAAATGACATAGCAAAGAGTACTATACCATATTGTAAATTAAAAAAAAAAATCAAGTTTCATGACTTCCTAAGACAATGCATCTGTTAATAACACAACGAGTCTTCCGCACATCCCTCATGGAAGTCAGTTCAGAACTTGCTCCCAGGCCTCCTCCATCCACAGCCCTCCTTCTCCAGGCAGCTTCCTAATAACTGCTCAGCTGCTTCTTTTCTGGATGAAGCAACAATCCAGCTTGTGTGCCACCCACTGAGAGGAACTGGGGGCCCAGGGTGCAGCCATGTCCTGCCAGGGGACAGAGCTGCGTCCTCAGAAGGAGGAGACTTGTTCTTAACCTGCCTCCCTGCCGGGGCCTCATTCAGCCTGCCCTGCTCCCCAAAGCTATACATTCATCAAGTCATCCCCCTCAGCCATATCTTCAAGATCTCTGCATTCGTGTCAGCAAACTTTAAGTTTTTAAGGACAACTCACCTCAGTTTGGGACTTACCCAGGTTGAAGGCAAATTTTATTTTTTTTAATTTAATTAAAAAAAATTAGTACAGAACAGAAATAACAAGTCTTCATATTTTAAAAAATACATCCCTGAATGTTGTTTAAAATGAAGAACAATCATACTTCTGCACGTGAAGCAATAGCCCAGACAGTACTTGTTGTTATTGCTTTTCTCCAAGTTTATTCTGTTGTAATTGGCATATGACATTGTCTTAAACTGTGCAACATAATGCTTCACTATTTGTGCACATTGGGAAATGATCACAATAGCTTTAGTTAACATCTACTACCTCACATGGTGGTTCTTTCTTGTGGGGACAACTCTCAAGAGCTACTCCTTAACACCCAGCTTTCAAACATGAAACACAGTGTTATCGACGTAGTCCTCATGCTGTACACTGTATCCCCAGGACTCACTTGTTTCATCAACGAAAGTTTGAGCCTTTTGACCCCCTACCCCATTTCCCCAGCCCCCACGCCCACCCCTGGCAGCTGCCCATCTGTTGTTTCTATAAGTTTGGCTTTTTTAGATTCCACGTATAAGTGGGATCATATAGTATTTGTCTTTCTCTGTCTGACTCATTTCACTTGACGGGATACATGTCCGTCCATGTTGTCCCAAGGATATATAACCAAATTTGAAATACCTGAGTAACAATAAAATATAGCATTGTTGTAAAAATAACTCTAAAAATGTTAAATGAAAATTAGGAAAATTTTTGTAACTTATATCACAAAAATTTGATATCTTTTAAACATATAAAGTATCTAAAAATAGAGGAGAAAAAGCCCAACAGTGTTACAGAAAAATGTGCTGAAACACAACTGCTTAAAAAACGGAAATGGCTCCCTATGAAAAGCTGTTCAGGCTTTTAACAAATCCCAGATGGCTCAGTGCTAAAGAACCCACCTGCTAATGCAGGAGACAGGGGCTCGATCCCTGGTCGGGAAAGATCCCCTGGAAAAGAAAATGGCAACCGACTCCTGCATTCTTGCTTGGAGAATTTCATGGACAAAGGAGCCTGGTGGGCTATGACTTAGCGACTGAACAACACATGAAAGATAATAAAAAATATATATCCCAACTACATGGAGATATTTTGTTAAGAAATTACTGTTTTTAAATTATAATATTGATGAGCAAAGGAGCTTTTCTTCCCCCAAAGACTGACACATGGAGAAAGCAGGAGCCGTGCATTTTATTTCTGTTTACCTCAGAAGCTTCTTAATAAATATCTGATTAACAAGTATCAGAGGCAATGATTGGGTGCTGATGCTGTAGACACAATGTGTATTTGTTACACTCCAAAGTTGCCGCAGCCGTCAGGACTAGAAAAAGGCAGTGGACTGAGGCGTGCCAGTGGGGAAAAGAACCTGTTATTTTCTGTGCCTTGAGGTGATTCTATTGCTCAGGAACAGTACATTCAGTCATCTTCCCGTCTGGGGACAATTTTGAGGGACAAAAAGCACTAGTAATTCTTTACTGAAAAAAACAGCAGCAAGCCTATTTTCTGCGGCAGGTGTTTTTCTGGCCGTCACCTGGTACTTCAAGAGAAAGCTTCTTGAATCATGCGACCATGTACCTAATTCCAGGCACTGCATCCTCTCCTTCTTAGATTAGTAAAGATCACAAAGTGATTTTTTAATCAACGCAGTCAAAACAAAGGTTTAAAACAAAACAAGTGTTAAATCGTCTTTGAGCGCTGCCTGTGAGACGCGGTGGCAGGCTGAGGGACTCAGCCTGATGGGGAGGGGAGGAGCTAAGACCACCAGCTGACATGAAAAATGTCTCCAAGATATTTATTTTTAAATGTCTTCTTGCAGGTCTGTTCATAAGCTTTTCACATCGAATGATATAATGAAAAGGCTCAGTTCCAAATATTATGACATTTTACGCAGTCATTATTTAAAATACTTCTAAAATGCCAAAAGGAGCATAACGTTAATGAGAAAAAAAGGAACTTTGCATAATCTTGACAGAGCTAGAATAAAAAAAGATAATCCCTGGCAGGCGGGCAGGTGAAATCTGGAGATGAAATCACCTATTGAAGAGATGTGGTACTCAGAAAGATGCACACCCATACTAGGAAAATAATGTTCTTATTTTCTATGAGTTGTGAAGTGAATAAAATCCATAAAAAGAAGAAAAGTTTTGGTATTAATAGCAAATTTCATTTTTCTAGTTTTGGCAGAAGACTAGGTACAAACATTCTTAATAAGCTATTAAATATGTCGTTAGTTGAAACTATTAACAGAACATTAAATAGCACCAAGCCATGGCACTTCCCAGGTGGTGTTAGTGGTAAAGAATCTGTCTGCCAATGCAGGAGACTTAAGAGACATGGGTTCGATCCCTGGGTTGGGAAGATCCCCTGGAGAAGGAAATGCCAAGCCACTCCTGTATTCTTTCCTGGAAAATTCCATGGACAGAGGAGCCTGGCGGGTTACAGTCCATGGGGTCACAAAAGAGTCAGACACCACTTAGTGACTCAACAACAACAAACCTGCATGATGGAGGGGTGGGGACAGGCTGAGAACACAGCATCTGGAACTCAGAGATCACCTAAGGGATGTGATCCTCCCAATCACTTTGCAAACTCCATCAGTGGTGCCCTTCCTGTGACCCATCCCCAACTGTAGTGGTTGCTATTGTTGCTGATGTTGTTGTTGTTATAGACAGATTGTGGAAACTTGTCATAGAGATGCATTTAACTATTTTATCCAATTAAAGACTTCTCATAATTAAAACTCAGAGAATGCCAATTTGTCAGACATTAAGTGGTTCACAAGATATAAGTTTCTCACCATCTGGACTTTGAATCCTATGTTGCAGCAAAGAAACTGAGGTGGGACTGAACTGGTCTCAGAGATAGTCCACAGCTTCAAACTCCAGCTGGACGCACACCAAGCACACTGCCACCACACGTCACCTTTGTCCCCTTTACAGAAACGTACTGATGCACTCGTGGGTTTCAAGAAATTGCAGAGTTGGTTAGCAGAGATGATGTCACGCCTTCCAGGAAGGCTCACAGATATTTGTAAGTGGTTCAATTGCCTTTGCTGCCTCTGGAGCACAGACTCCCAGTGTTTCTGAACGACCATTATTCACCCAGCCAGTGGTTCAGGGTGAGCATGCCCACCAAGAAGACAGAGGGTCTCCAGGACAGCAGTGATGGGTCCATTAATTCCAGATGTCTGCTAGGGATCTGGCCATGTGGCTATGACCAGACAGTTTTAGTAACAATCACTCCAGGAAGGCATCCTCTCTCGAATGGGTCATCAGTGATGTAAGTTTCAGGTCACCCATGAAATATACTCTAAAACTCTCCCTAATGCCTGTGATTTCAAGACCAGAAGTTCTAGCCATGTTGCTGAAGTTTCCAGAACTCCTTTTAAGGTTGTTGTTATTGTCTAGTTGCTCAGTCACGTCGGACTCTTTGAGACCCCATGGACTGTAGCCCATCAGGTTCCGCTGTCCCTGGAATGCTCCAGGTAAGAAGACTGGAGTGGGCTGCCATTTCCTCCTCCAGGGGATCTTCCTGACCTGGGGATCAAACCTGTGTCTCCTGCATTGGCAGACGGATTCTTTACCACTGAACCACCTGGGAAGACACTTCTAGGGTCGTACTGCAACATGTTTTTATACTTTGACCAACAATCCATGTATTGAATAATTAACAGACTACTGTGAATCATATCATTGTGACCAATTAAATGTTTATATGTACATATATATACAGTTGGATTGTCTCCCTTTCAGTTCGTTATTTTTAAAATCAAAGTTTGGCATCCCTGGGATACAGGGAGCTTCATCTTACTCCATCTTGCCCATGGTGACCCCACTGAAATTGTAACATAACGTAAAAGTGATTGTAAGTCTTTAGAAAATTTGTTCTTAGATTTCCCATCACCATAAACCTGTTTAACTTAGGCTACCTGGGATACGTCTCTACTCTTTGATGTTACAAAAGTGTTTGCAATCAAGAGCAAAGCTAAAACAAAAACAATTGTGAACAGTTTGCACTCTAAAGGGAAACAGTTATTGAAGCCTCTAGTTGTCAGCCAAGGCATCATTAGTTATGCCCAGGGAGACATGCACCTGTTCACACGGCAAGATCAAGAATTGTAATGAACCACACTACCGTTACTATCAGAAGCATGATTTTCATAATTTAGGAGCAATTTTACATCTGTTATATTTCATCTTGCATACGTTCAGAGAGGTGAACAGTATTATCTATATCTTATAGAGGAAAATAGCAGTCTGGGAAAGACAAAATGGTTTGTCCAACCCACTTGGCCAACAAGTTGAAAGCTGACATCAGAATGTCATTCTTGGGACTTCTCTGGTGATCCAGCGGTTAAGATTCTATGCTCCCAATGCAGGGGGCTGTGGTTTCATCCCAGGTCAGGAAACTAGATCCTACAGGCCACTACTAAAAATTCATATGTCACAATGAAGGTCTCAAGTGCCACAGCGAGGACTCGTCACAGCAAAAAAAAAAAAAAAAAAAGTCATTCTTCTTATCACCATCCTTGCAAGGTTTAGGAAGAATAATAACAACCTATGAAAGAATGAGGTGGTTTGTGCCCAGCTTCCCTCTGCCCAGCCAATCTGCTCTAGGCACCGAGAAGGCTGGACCAGCGCACATTGAGAGGGTTTCTGGAGCTCGCAAAGTAGAGAATCCTAACCAGACAGCTGATCACTTTTCTGTGATCGGACATTATATGCTTTGTTATTAACAAAATCTTTATTAAAGATTCCATTATTCAAAAACCTCAAGAGTTTTGGAAATTGAAGGAGACAATATAAAAGTGACTGAGTGACTTTTTTGACCTAGACTGTAAATAGAAAAAGTGACTTTGCAAACCCATTCAGGGCTGTAAATGGAGTAATGCCGACTGGAAAGATTTTTGAAGCGTGAAGGCTCTGTCTTCCTTCCTGTGAATGCGGTTCTTATTTCAAGGCAAACATACCTTCCCAGGAACCACACATTCTTCCTCTGGGTTAACAGCATCCCCTCCACAGATCCATTAAAGTCTGTGCTTCTCACAGCCTTGGATTCATCTCTTAACCTACGTCTCAATAGCAAAATGGATCTTTCAGGAAAAACTTTATACAGGAGGTTTCCCTGGTGGTTTAGTCAGTAAAGAGTCCGCCTGCAATGTGGGAGACCTGGGTTCGATCCCTGGGTTGGGAAGATCCCCTGGAGAAGGGAAAGGCTACCCACTCCAGTATTCTTGCCTGGAGAATTCCATGGGGTTGCAAAGAGTTGGACATGACTGAGAAACTTTCATTTCATTTCATTTTGGTTCAGGAAGACAAGGAGTTTTGCAAATCAGCCTATTCATTGGGGAGGACATCGTGCACCTAAGGAACACCCCCTGGCTTCCAGTTCTTTCTGGTAAAAGGGATGCTAACAGCAATATCTGCATAGGTATATATTCCCCTTGTTCACCAAGGAACCTAGGTACATGCCTTGCACACAAACATAGAAAAATACCCAGAAGGCATTTTAAAAATACATTTTGTTGTAGTTAATGATTTGGATCACTGTCAAAAAAAAACTTTTTATTAAACTCGGCTTCACAAAGTCTTGGTTTTCACTTACTTGGTAATTTTCACTGCATGCATACACAATGGAGATACATTTGCAACCAAACTTCCCTCCTACTCACTAACTTTAAGATGTTCTTTGAAAAAAACAGATTTACAACCCTTATTAATATTTTAGTTAAATCCATCAGAATGTTGGCCTCTCGTGATTGCTTCATTGAAAGTGAAAGTGTTAGTTGCTCAGTCGTGTCTGATTCTTTGCAATTCAGTGGACTTTAGCCCGCCAGGCTCCTCTGCACATGGAATTCGCTGGGTAAGAATACTGAAGTGGGTAGCCACGCCGTTCTCCAGATCTTTCAGACTCAGGGATCAAACCTAGGTTTCCTGCATTGCAGGCAGATTCTTTACCACCTGAGCCTACTTCGTTTTATTCTTCTTCCCTACCTCTCAGAACACACCAAACTTTTATTTCATAATTGAGCATTCAGAAATTTTATCCAATTTATCCCCTTTTCCAATCCTTACTGTCTTAGGGATGTATTCTATTGACTTACTCCCCAATAGAGTGAACTGTTGATCATGACACTAAAAGCTGTGATATGCTTAGTGCTGCCAGTTTTCTACAGAAATGAATGTTCTAATTCCCATCAAGTCTTTATTGATAAAGTCAGCAAAAAAAGACTAGTGACAATATATGCAGTCAATTCTCTCTAACTAGGATGTTTTCCATGAAACATCAAATTTCTAATGCCACACCATGCTGTTCTGATTATTGTATAGTATTTAAAAATGGGTAAAACATCACAGTCCACTCAGGAAGCAAAACTTCAAATTTAAAGACTAATGATCTTTCCAGAATACTAATGTTCTGGCAAGATCATGTATAAACAAGGATGAATCCTGACCAACAAAAGGACGGAATTCTACTTCCAAGTGGCCAATGAGTTATCTACCCAAGTACAAATGAGAAGTAAATATACTCCCAAAAAGCCAAAAGTAAAATAAATGATTCCAGTCTGCGGAACTGTCTCCCTGAAGGATGGCTCAGGAGTCGGAACTGAAATAGACACTTCTGATCAGGAAGCTGTGAGACCGGAAATGTAATCACGCTTTCTGCCCATTTTGTTTCATGAAACTCACAGGCGTCACATATGACAATGAGATAGCCACAGGCATTTAGGAGGGTTTCAGCACCCTGAGCGGGGGACTCATGCTGTCCCCACCCAGTTACTCTCTAGAGTCTTATTGGTCAGCAGTGGAGGCAGAGGGTGTGCAGGAACAGTTGGACAATGGTAGCTTCTCTCTCTGGTATACCACCCTGGGCTCAGGCCACCCTCATGGCACTGCCCCCTCTGTAGCCATGGACACTCACCTGATAAGAGGAGAGCTTTCTCCATCCATGATGGAGGAGACACAGGTTCTACATGCAGAGACACTTCTGTCATGGGCCTTCTGTTGCAGCGAAGACTGGTGGTCAATAGAGCAGGTGTGGCCTGGCAGAGGTTTTAGTATAATGGCCCTAAGGAATCTGTCACTCTGTGCATGCCTGTAGCTGTGCAAAGATTGAGCCCCATTCTTCTCTTTTAATAAAATCTTAGGCACAGTTTAAAGATATCCACCATTTAAAGATAAAGATATCCCAGTTGGAAAAGGGGCAGCTGTCTGGTGTGATTAGTTCTAAGGGCTAGTAGCCTAGGATACAATCCTTCATCAGATATTTGTGGGGTCCTCCTGTATACCAGACACCCCAAGCCCCCAGGATTGTGGGGTCAACAGAACAAAATGCTGCTCTAGAGTCTGTGGGGGAGAGAGCCAGTAAACAAATAGACCACCAATACGTACGCTCTTGGAGGGTGTGGGTTCAACAAAGGACATATGGTGAGAAATGAGACAACAAGTGGGTGGGGGGATGGAAGGAGCTGGACGCCTGCAAGTGGCCACCAGAGCCACGTGTGCAGGTGATACCAGAGCCTAGATCTGATGAGAGAGAATAGGCCCCCTGGGAAGGTCCACAGGTCTAAGCGGATAACACCTGGATCCTGGAGCACCCATGCTGCATTGCTGACCATCTGCTCTATAAATAGCTCCTCAAATGTGCTGCAGTTAAAACATACACACATGCACAACGCTGAGAAATTTTAGCTTTAAAATCCACGTTAGACACACCCAGTGCCTGCACCCAAGGCACAGCAAATCCTTTTTTACAGAAGTTCTCTGTCTTTCTGTTGGATTTCCACAGTCTATTATATAAAGTGTATCTTTTAGTGACCAAGGAATTCACCTTCCAAAGAAGAATACTCTGACCTGGAATGACTGGTGAGACGGGAGAGGTTACAGCTTTTTCCTCTTGAACCACTAACCCCAGTGTTCTCTTCCCGTCCTGAGCTTCTGCAGTCTTCAAGTCTTTTAACTCCTCCCATCCATCTCTGCCTGATAGGGGTATAAAGTGAGTCGCTCAGTCGTATCCGACTCCTTGAGACCCCATGGACTATATAGTCCATGGAATTCTCCAGGCCAGAATACTGGAGTAGGTAGCCTTTCCCTTCTCCAGGGGATCTTCCCAACCCAGGTATAAATATTGCTGAATATTTGTCAACATCAAGGGCATTGAGGTTTAATGATTTATTATCCCTCTAATTTTTAAGAGGGATTACAAACTTGAAAACAATTTGAAGGTGAGAAATACTACATAAAAAAGTTAAATAGACTTCAAATTAACTTTTCAAATTCAAATACAGTCTTTTAAGCATTTAATTTGCGTTTTAATTTCTGACTGTGGAAGATCATTCAAAAGTCAGTTGTTTACACAACATTCGTGACCTTGGTGCCAGTAAAAAGCTAGCTACTGACAACCACACAGAAAACGGTTGCGTCTACAACTCCTTAAAGCTAATGGGGATAGCATTTGTAAACATGAATCTGTGTCATTGGTAAAATATTCTGGATAAAGTTATTCCTACATTCAATACTTCTGGTTGCTTTTTGTGGAGGATGTATTTTAAGAAGCAGCAAAGACTGGGCATTAGAGAGATGAAAGGTGGAATCAAATTTTGTTTTTTTACTCCCAGGCACAGTATGGGAAATAGATGTGACACAGAGGAAGAAGCATGCTCTGAAGAAATGGTAATATACATTTTTCCTTCCTTTTCCCCATCTGAGGATACTTAAATCCCCCAAGGTCAGGCTCATAAACTTGAAAACCTCTAAAGTCTCAATTCCTGGAGCATGGTAAGTACTTGGTAAATATTTAGAAAATTGATGGAAGGGAGGGAGTGAGGCAGATACTACATTAATATAGCATGTGTTCCAAACTGTGTATTGAGAATGTTAGGATCAGTAAGTAACAGATGAATAGAGGGTTCCAGATGAATGGAGAGGAAAACAGGCATCAGATGGGGATCAGAACAGGAACCTCACACCTGGTGAGACTGAATAGGAAACATGCCTGTCCCTGGGGCCGGCAGGGGATATAATCCTGGGACTCACCCTGGAGCTCACTCACTCTCTCTGGCTCAGTGCCCAGGTCTTTCCTGTAGGTATCAGTCCATGTCTCTCAGATTACGTCCTAAATGAAACAAATCAGGCCATTTAGGGCCTGGTGAATAATAATTTGAATGCCAATAGGCGACTGAGTCCGCCCCAGTTTATAAAGAACAAGTGACCACTTCCACATCTGTTATTTGGGTCTATGAATAGCAAAAAGGCCAGGCTGATGGAGCCTAGATCACCAGCGGCTAACAATCCTGCCTCTCTAGAAAAGGTTGCTCATCTCCACGCCCTGTGATCAGAGCTCTTTCAGCCTGGGTGTCGCCTCCTGAGAGCTTGTCCATCAGGGCACCGGGGTGGTGTCCTAACCCCCTGCAGCACCCTGAGCCCCTGCGGCAGAACTGGGCCTCCCTTGGCTATCTAGGTCTAGCCTGGGAGCAAGCTCAGAGAGTGCTTTGTGGTGTTGATGCATGAATGAATGCCTAGGTGCATACATGAAGCCACACCACAGCAGCATCATCTGGCTGGGTGGCCGGTGAGTGTCCTTTGCTGACATCTTCCTTTTGGGCCCTGAACCCGAGCATTTGGATGCTGAGAGGTCCTCATGGGTGCCCTGCAGAGAATGACCACCTCTCCAGGAACCTGCGAGAGCCCGGCAGGCTGCAAAGAACTGACATCCTGGCAGGCAGTGCCCCTCTTCATGGATGGTGATCCTTTGGAATTTCCAGACCATCCAGGAGGGTCTGCACTGGAGGCCAACCTGCATGGGACCAGAGACCCTGCCTGGCCTGGTTCCAGCTGCTCTGAGTCTGTGGAGTGTTTCAGGACTAGCTGGAAGGGATTCCCATTAACATGCAGTCAAGATTCTGGAAGAAGCGGGTGGCTTACTGTCTGACACAAGTTGGAACTTTTTCATCTCTTTGAACTGCCAGGCTTCAAATAATTTAGAGCAAAAGCTATTTTAGGTACTTTGGCTAAATTCACAGGGCTGCCTCTTTCCTTAAGGACCCATGAAATGTTACATATATTCCTGCTTAGTTTCGGCACCCCTGCTCTTTCCTGAACTCTGTAACATTAGGAAGCCTGTTCACAACTGTTCTGGGTTCAGGAAATTTTGCCGTGTTCAAAGTCAAAAGGAACCCAACCGACCCTACACTGTCTACCTTAACTCGTTCCCACTGCCTGCAGAGTGAAAAAGACAACACAGGGAAATCGGAACTCCCCAAGCCACACAATTTCCAAGCATCAGGAAACACAAATGTAAATGTGGATATACTGTCAAAGGCAAGATTTATAAAAAGGATAAGTGATGGGCCAGCCTTAATCTCACCAACATGCAGCCATGGAATTCTTAATTCAACAGTTGCCAACACAAGGACCAGCACCAGCCAGACAGCAGAAGAATTTCTCTGGATGCTTCTTGTACAAACAAGTGAACCGAAAACAGTTTGGCGCATGTAGCCTATGAGGCCCCAATAGTCTGCATTTTCAATAACATCCTCAGCTTGTTCTGATGTACATGGCATTTGGGAATAATACCTTACACAAGTACTGTTCAAAAATATGGCTTTTTCAAAGCTGTGGTTTTTCCAGGAGTCTTGTACGGATGTGAGAGTTGGACCATAAAAAAAGCTGAGCACTTAAGAACTGATGCTTTTGAACTATGGTGCCAGAGAAGACTCTTGAGAGTCCCTTGGACTGCAAGGAGATCAAACCAGTCAATCCTAAAAGAAATCAGTCCTGAATATTCATTGGAAGGACTGATGCTGAAGCTGAAGCTCCAATACTTTGGTCACCTGATGTGAAGAGTCCATTCATTGGGAAAAACCCTGATGCTGGGAAAGATTGAGGGCAGAAGGAGAAGGGGCTGGCAGAGGATGAGATGGTTAGATGGCGTCACCAACTCAATGGACATGAGTTTGAGCAAGCTCTGGGAAATGGTGAAGGACAGGGAAGCCTGGTGTGCTGCAGTCCATGAGGTCATAAAGAGTTGGACATGACTTAGCAACAGAACAACAGCAACAACCCTGAACAGAGCAACATGGAAGAAAACTCTTACTCAGGCTTCCCTACAGACGCTGATGTATTTAGAGGCTGAAGAATGTGATTCAAAACAAGTCTAAAGGTCTCTTCAGAAGCAGGCCCTGACCACCTGCATTTAGAAACTACAAAGAGAAACTAGAAGATAATCTTCATGTATTAAATCAAAACAAAAAATTCCCTGCACTTGGAAACTAGAACTTCCAGGTTTCAAGAGGTGGCTTTGGGCAAAGAATTTTATTTCTTAGCATTTCCTTTCCTTTGCATTGGAGTTGAAATAAAAGCAAAGAGAATGTGCCTTAAATATACATAAAACCTAAACCACAAACTCAAGTGCTAATTGAGAGACTGAATAAACAGACAGAGGGCATAGTGACAATGACACAAGAAGTGACAACCTCTGCAGCCACCAGCCCTAGAAGCCAAACCACAAGACAGTCTCAATGGCCCCAGGTGGCCAGAACTTGATCAATAACTGCCAGCTCCCTGACTTTTGTCCTTTCTTACAACTTAGAATCCACCAGAAAAAGCCAAATATACACCCCCAGCACTACCAGGGAATGAAGTTCCCACTCAAACCCTCTGCAGCTTCGGCAGACAGCAGCTCTCCGCTCTGAAATCTACACTCTCGTCCACTCTCAAGCTTTTCATCGCTCTTCAGGTTGTTGAGTCTCTATACAGGACATGTGAGAGTGGAGGACCTCTTGCTGCAGCAAGCTCTGAGCAGACAGCCTTTGCTTTTCTCATTAGGATGGTCTATGTTTATGTACACATAATCATCGAAGAAGCATAAAAGTAAAGAACATCATTCCTCCTACTGTTCGAGGGCTTCTTTCAGGACAAGGATGTCTATACCAGCCTGTACTCACTACAGGCTGAAGTTAAAGACATGGGGCAGGGGCAGGGGGAAGAAGCAGGGTGGGAGGTGGGAGGAGGTGGGAGCCAAATGGATGACCAGGCAGACAAAAAAGCAAGGGAGGGTGAAGGCTGTCTGAGAAAAGAGCTTGAATTTGTTAGAACAGTTGGGTTGCAGAAAAGACAGACTGATGCTGATGACTTCAGCGGTCCAGGGAGTGTAAATGAAGGACCAGCTCTGAACCAAACAGGAACCTGTGGGCTCCTGGCCACAAAAATCTTTGTCCCCTATTTCTGGGTCACAGGAAATATGCTTCATTCAGACTCCAAGACCTTCCCTGAGTTCCACAGGGCAGGTTCAAACAGTTGCTACTCAGGGGAGGAGGGAATGCAAAGACTAGAGAGGAGTAGCCAAGAAACCATAGTGCAGCCTTGAGGCAGGTCCAGGTCCCCCTCAAGGGACACACATCCCAGTATCTTTGAACGTTTTGCAGATACTGAAACTCCTGTCAGGTGGTATTCTTTCCTTTGTTGCCGTTCTGTCACTAAGTCATGTCTTTGCAACCCCTTGGCCTCAGTATGCCAGGCTTCCCTGGCCTTCACTGCCTCCCAAACTTTGCTACTTCATCCAAAACTCTGTCTCCCAGAATTACTTCAGCGTCACTCTGTGTGCATTGTGTGTGCTCAGTCACTCAGTCAGGCCCAACTCTGCGATGCCATGGACTGTAGCCCACCAGGCTCCTCTGTCCACAGGATTCTCCAGGCAAGCATACTGGAGTGGGTTGCCATTCTCTTCTCCAAGGAATCTTCCTGACCCAGAGATTGAACCCAGGTGTCCCGCATTTCAGGCAGATTCCTTGCCCTCTGAGCCATGAGCTTCCCTCGTGGCTCAGACAGTTGAAAGGGACTTGAGTTTCAATGGCTAGTGAGTTGTGCTGAGGAAACAAGTAAAACCTGTCTTCTAAACTCTCCAAAATCTCAGTAGAATTTTCAGACAAATCAGTTTTACAGTGAACTCAGTAATTTTTGCAGAGATCTTCCTTAGAGGATAATTCACAAAATTCTGGTGATAGGATGCAAGCAGTAGGTTGACAGACACTGAATTAAACTCCTTATTGCAAAATTCAGACTTAAATTGAAGAAAGTAGAGAAAACCACCAGACCATTCAGATATGACCTAAATCGAATCCCTTGCAATTATAGAGTGGAAGTGACAAATAGATTCAAGGGATTAGAGCTGATAGACAGAGTGCCTGAAGAGCTATGTACAGAGGTTCATGACATTGTACAGGAGGCAGTGATCAAGACCATCCCCAAGAAAAAGAAATGCAAAAAGGCAAAATGGCCATTTGAGGAGGCCCTACAAATAGCTGAGAAAAGAAGAAAAGCAAAAGGCAAAGGAGATAGATAAGGAAATACACACCCATCTGAATGCAGAGTTCCAAAGAATAGCAAGGAGAGATAAGAAAGTCTTCCTCAGTGATCAATGCAAAGAAATAGAGGAAAACAATAAAATGGGAAAGACTAGAGATCTCTTCAAGAAAATTAGAGATAGCAAGGGAACATTTCATGCAAAGATTGTCACAATAAAGGACAGAAACAGTATGGACCTAACAGAAGCAGAAGATATTAAAAAAGGGTGGCAAGAATACACAGAATAACTATACCAAAAAAGAGATGTTAATGACCCAGATAACCATGATGGTGTGATCACATACCTAGAGCCAGACATTCTGGAGTCTGAAGCCAAGTGGGCCTTAGGAATCATCACTACGAACAAAGCTAGTAGAGGTGATGGAATTCCAGCTGAGCTATTTCAAGTCTAAAAGATGAGGCTGTGAAAGTGCTGCACTCAATATGCCAACAAATTTGGAAAAATCAGCAGTGGCCACAGGACTGGAAATGGTCAGTTTTCATTCCAATCCCAAAGGAAGGCATGCCAAAGAATGCTCAAACTACAGCACAATTGCACTCATCTCGCACGCTAGTAAAGTAATGCTCAAAATTCCCAAGGCAGGCTTCAACAATATGTGAACTGAGAACTTGCAGATGTTCCAGTTGGGTTTAGAAGAGGCAGAGGAACCAGAGATCAAATTGCCAACATCCTTGGATCATTGAAAAAGCAAGAGAGTTCCAGAAAAACATCTACTTCTTTAATGATTATGCCAAAGCCTTTGTCTGTGTGGATCACAACAAACTGTGGAAAATTCTTTAAGAGTTGGGAATACCAGACCACCCTTACCTGCCTCCTGAGAAATCTGTATGCAGGTCAAGAAGCAATAGTTAGAACCGGACATGGAACCACAGACTGGTTCCAAATTGGGAAAAGAGTATGTCAAGGCTGTATATTGTCACCATGCTTATTTAACTTCTAAGCAGAGTACATCATGTAAACTGCTGGGCTGGATGAAGCACAAGCTGGAATCAAGATTGCTGGGAGAAATATCAATAACCTCAGATATGCAGATGACACCACCCTTATGGCAGAATGTGAGGAGGAACTGAGAGCCTATTGATGAAAGTGGTAGATGAGAGCAAAAAAGCTGGCTTAAAACTCAACATTCAAAAAACTAAGATTATGGCATCCAGTCCCATTATTTCATGGCAAATAGATGGGGAAATAATGGAAACAGTGACAATTTATTTTCTTGGGCTCCAAAATCACTGCAGATGGTGAATGCAGCCATGAAATTAAAAGGCGCTTACTCCTTGGAAGTAAAGCTATGACCATCCTAGACAGCATATTAAAAAACAGAGACATTACTTTGCCGACAAAGGTCTGTCTAGTCAAAGCTATGGTTTTTCATGTAGTTATGTATGGATGTGAGAGTTGGACCATAAAGAACCCTGAGGGCAGAAGAACTGATGCTTTTAAACTGTGGTGCAGAAGACTCTTGAGAGTCCCTTGGACTGCAAGAAGATCAAGCCAGTCAATCCTAAAGGAAATCAGTCCGGAATATTCATTGATGCTGAAGCTGAAGCTCCAATACTTTGGCCACCTAATGGGAAGAATGGACTCATTGGAAAAGACCCTGATGCTGGGAAAAATTGAAGGCAGGAGGAGAACGGGACGACAGAGGATGAGATGGTTGGATGGTATCACCGAATGGATGGACATGGGTTTGAGCAAGCCTCTGGAGTTGGTGATGGAAAAGCAAGCCTGGCATGCTGCAGTCCATGGGGTCCCAAAAAGTCAGACATGACTGTGTGACTGAACTGACTGACTGAATTAAATACCACAGCGTGTGCAAGGAACCAGTAGGCTGTGAGCTGACTGGCTTTTCTGAGTTTTATATAGGTTGTTTAATCTCCTCAGGTGTCAGTTTTCTCATCTGTCAAACGAGGCATGAGACTAAATGTTAAATATGTTTATTTCACCTCTAATGGGTAGCCAGAAAATCCCCCTCTTGTTTTATTTATGTAACCCTGAGTTCTCAGAGAAAATGAGCCAAGCAAGCCCTGACAATGGTGCTAGAGTTCAGTTCATGATTGTCTTTCAATGATGTGTTGTATGTGAGATTTAATACGATCTAGTGTGGCACAGTAAAACATAATAATATTATCTTCATTTGTATCATTTCTTTCGTCACAAATCCAATCTCCGAGGTGTGAAGTCACTCCAAAATGTTGACAGACCCTGGAGAAATAAATCACTTCTGTCTTGACTCCTACGCTTTTGCATTGGCAATAAAATCAATTTTAGCTCTGACAACAATATGACTGCTATCACTTGCTTTGAATGATTCTTGGTTTTTAAAATGTGGCACATTTATAAGAGTAATAATCTTTTATTTACTCTTTATGTGATTCCATAGTTACCACTGTATTAAGAGCAATAAAAATATGTTGGATAATATTAAGCATAGCTTCATATGATACCAAACACCTAGATGTGATATAGAACCAGATGTGCGTATAAGATGCGCAGTTCATGACTACTACCACCTGGAACTACATAGCACTTGAACTGTAACTTGTACAACCCAGGGACTGAATTTTTCTACTTTTGGTTGTGCCCTGTGGCATGTGGGACCTTACTTCCCCAACCAGGGATTGAACCTGCACCCTGTGCATTGGAAGCATAGAGTTTTAACCACTGGACCACCAGGGAAGTCGCTGAATTTTTAGTTTTAGTCAATTCTCATTAATTTGCATGTACTAATCACATGTAGCAATTGCTATTGTATTGGACTGTACAGATCTAGATTTTTAAAAATAAAAGTTACTTCATTACTTGCAGAGTTCTAAATACTTGACATATAATCTAGAAATAAAATTCTTTCTACCTTTTTGCATGTATGGCATTATATCTAAAGATTTCCTTAATTTATATTCGCTTCTATTGCAATAACATTTATCATCATGGAGCTTCTAATCACTACAAGACATCTTTTCAGGTAATTTATATATATTGTGTGAAATCCTCAAACAACTTTGCAAAATAGGTGTCAAAATCCCGCCCCCCCAAAAATTGCTATTTTACATAAGAATAAGCAGAGGCTCCCAGAACTAGTCAGTGAAAAAGTTATCATTCAAAATGAGTTCTGAAAAACTTCAATCATTCCCTTTAAAAAATAAAAAGAGTTCTTGCAAAAACTAAAAATTTAAGGTCTCTCCCTAGAGCTCAGAGGTTATAGAATGGTAATGACTCTATGAAGTACGTGCATTTCAAGTGGCTATGCAGTAAGAACACACACGGAAGGGCAGAGACATATTATACATTGTATTCATATAAACAAGAATGCAACTCCTCATAAAGTTTCAAAAAAATAGCTATTTCCTAGAATCAGAATTATGGTAAGGGAAAATCTACTCAGTCAGCCGAGGTGCTTCTCTACATTTCTAAAAAAGAATGTACGAGATTTCAGGAGTCAGTGATGAACTAACACCTGCTGAACTCAGAGCACACCCGGTTGTCCGGCTTCATTTAAGACCACATCCTTCCTCCCTGATCTTACCATCAATAGGAACTCCTTGAAGGTGGGGGTACTTCATATTTTTGTCTACATACCCAGACTTGGTGTGGTGCCTGACACCTAGTAGGCATGCAAAGTTCATGCTTGAAGAAATAGATGAAAAAATGAGTGAATACAATGCAGTGTACGTGTTTTCCAGACTCAGGGGAGATGTAGTCACACAGATGTCCACCTTGGCGCTGGGCTCTCACCCAACTCTGCTGTGGCCCTGAGGACAGAGCACTGTTCTCACGGGGGAGCCCGCTGAGTCCTTGCAGGCATGGACTGTGTCACCTTATCCCTGAATCTCCTTGTCTACTCTGCTTCCTACAGTGGTTCATGGTCAGCAGCTGTTTGTACAATGACTGGATGAATGTATCAACATTTTCTACAGATAAATAGCAATGAGAAATCAGTTAGTTTTAAGATATATTTGACATTCTATTCATAATGACCCTATAAAGTAGTTGTGAGTGTGTACTGCTAAGTCGCTTCCGTCGTGTCTAACTCTTTGGAATGCTATGGAGCCCACCAGGCTCCTCTGTCCAGGAGATTCTCTGGGCAAGAATACTGGAGTGGGTTGCCATGACTTTCTCCAGGGGATTTTTCTGACCCAGGGATTGAATCCATGTCTCCTGCAGCTCCTGCATTTTAGGCAAATTCTTTACTGCTGAGCCACCAGGGGAAGCCCATAAAGTAGATATGTCTTATGTAACCATTTTTATCATAAAATTCTAAAACTGAGAATCTGAGAGTTTAAATGATACACTTATGAATGGTCAATGAATCTAGAGCCACCCTTGCAGCTTAACTCTCTCTCTCTGGCTGTGCTGGGTCTTAGTTGCAGCATGTGGGATCTAGTTCCTTGACCAGGGCTCAAACCTGGGCCCTCTGCATTGGGAACATGGAGTCTTAACCACTGGATCACCAGGGAAGTCCCACAACTTAATTCTCTGAATTTATATCTACACCATATTAAAAGAGTGCTTGGGAGTTCACAGTTCATACATGCACCTTCATTTGATTTTAAATGAATTGGGAGGAACAGGTATGATTCCCACTTTGCGTGTAAGGAAATGACCTCACAGAGGTCAGGTGCACTATCCATGTTTGCAGAACTAGTGGGGAACAGAGCAAGTGTTTGAGAAACGGAATCAAAAACCTATTTTCTAAGTCCTAATTCAGTGCCCTTTTCATTTCAGCAAGCTTACTTCAGAAGAGAAAAATATTACGTGTGACATATTCAGAGAGAACTAAGAGTGTGGATAACGAGCAGCTTCCGGGGGAGAGGAGAATTTCCTCTCTAGTTTTGAAGGAGGGGTGATGCATCCAGATGGATGGAGGGGGGCAGGCTGGTGACAAAGGGCACATCGCGGTGCACAGGCACAGCACCCCTGCCACGGGGGCACAGCGCCTCTCCATGGCCATCTTCCTCTTCAGACTTCTCATCGATCCTCGAGAAATCATCCATTACCTGTGTCAACAGACAAAGGCGATCACTTTGACTCTTCGCATAAAATACACTTGTATCATGATTTTATTCATAGGATCTCCAATTTTTCTTTTTAAAAGGCACTTGTCAGGCAATTTGGGTACAAAAATATGCACATCGGAATTATACCAGCAGAGAAATGCAAGCCTGAGTGAGCCACCTAATTACTCAAAGCACGAGAAGCAGGGGAAAAGAGAAGGCCCTCCGTAGGGACATGGACTCTCTTAACTCTCTTAATAAAGATAAAGAAGATATTACTGAAGTAGAACTGACTAGTAGGTCTAGTTAACATTTGTGAAAGGGAGAGAAGAGAGGGCAAAAACAGTCCATAGGGTCGCCAAGGGTCAGACATGACTGAAGCAACTTAGCACACACGCACATATATACATATAAAGATTTAAGCTATTTGTTAACTAGATGTAAAGTGTACAGATTCTAAATGCATGACACATTCAATGCACACCGTCCTTGCGAGTAATTAAATGTCAACCATACCCAAGACCCCCTCTTGCCATGACCTGTCCAGTCTTTAACCCTCACCTTTCACTATCCTTTAGATGCTTTTGATCAGTTTTGCCAGGTCTGGGCTACAAGCAGAAGCATACAACAGGTTCTCTTTCTGCTTGCTTCATTTCACTCAGCCTTTGAGAAATTAATCCGTATTGTTTTGATTAACAGCATTTCTTTCATTTTTATTGCCAGATCCTTCCAAAGTGTTTATCTATATTATTTTGGGCATAATTTCTAGGTTTGTAGTATTACAAGTAACGCTGCTCAGAACGGTCTTGTACATGTCTATTCCTGTGCGTGTGAGTACAATTCTGTGGAGGAGCTACTCAGTTTCCAAAATGCAGATGCTGACACACTCTGTGGGCTCAGAGCATGAGAGGCCAAGGCACTCCAGAGCCTGATCAATACTTGGTCTTGCCATTCTGCTTAAATTTAAGCCATGTGATCATGCACAGACACCTCATTGTGGTTTTCATTGTTTTCATGGTTACTAATAAAGTTGGACATATTTTTCACATTTATTTGGCCCGTGGGATAACCTCTTTCACAAAGGACACGTTCAAGTGTCACGCTCATGTTTTAAACTGGGTTCTCTTTTTCTAGTTGATTTGCAGGCCTTCTATTAATATCAATAGCCTGGAAACAAGTCCTTAGCCTATACCCATTTTACATCTTCTCACACTTTGTGATTTGTCTTAATGGTGTCTTGAGGAACAAAAGTCTTTAATATTAAAATGGTGTGGTTTACCCTTTTCCCCCTTTACGTGTAGTGCTTCTCTGTTTTGTCTTAAAATCTTAGTCTGTTTTTGCACACCCATGTTCATAGCAGCATTATCTACAGTGGCCAAACATGGAAGCAACTGAAGTTGCATTAAGCCATCGATGGGTGAATGAATAAAATGTATGTATATACAACAGAATACTAATCAGTCTTTTTAAAAAAAAGGAAATTTTCACACCTGCTACGATACAGATAAGGCTTGAAGACATTGGGTTAAGTGAAAGTGTTAGTCACTCAGTCGTGTCCAGCTCTTGTTGACTCCCTGAACTGTTGTTGACTCCCAATTTGCTCTTAGAATTTATTTATTTATTTATTTATTTTTAAATTTTAGTCAGCTCCTTCTCTTGCCACAGCCGCGGCGCCGCCAGTGACACGTCGAGACGCGGGGGCAGAGGCGCTGCGTGGAGCGGAAGTGCCTGACTTTCCGCCCGCTGCGCACGGGGCACGCTGGGACTTGTGCTCTTAGAATTTATTAAAAGACTATTTTTTCCTTAATGCCACACATAAGGATATATATATATTTGTCTGACTTTTTCCCATCTCTTTGCTCCATTTGTCTTGTACCAATTAATGCTATTTTAATTGCTTTAACTTAAAATAAATTTTGATATATGGCAGTTTGAGCCCTCTAGCTCTGTTTTCCTCAAGATTAATAATCTTCAAGATTATTTGGGGTGTACTTACTTTGAATTTCTACATGAACTTCAGAATAAGATTTCCAGTGTACATTAAATTAATACTTTTGGAATTTTGATTGACATTGCATTGAAATTGCATATCAATTAGGAGAGAAATGAGAATTCCAGAACATTGAGTTTTCCAATCCAGGAACATAGTGTATCTCTATTAATTTATGTCTTTTTCATTTTTCCAATAGTTTTCTGTACTTTTCCATATTGAGGCCTCACTGTGGCCCCACAGCTCCTGTGTGAAATGGCCTATGGGTGGAATGAGCCTGGTGGCAGGGTGGAGGTGTCTGTGCACGGCCTGAGGACCTGGATTGCCCCCACAAGGACGTGTAAGCACCAGGGCTGTGGGCACCCAGGCTGCCAGCCAAGGTCAGCAGGGATCCAGTGCCCATTGCCTCCAGCAATGACCTCTGGGATGCACACTTGTATTGCCTCTGCCTCTCTGCTTCTCTCTTCCACCTTCCTTCAGTAATGCTTCCTGAGGTCACTTCCTCCATTAACAACCTGCTGGATCTGCCTGCCTGGGCTCTGCATTGGGAGAAATGCATGAAGGTGTCTCCTTTCAGGTGGGGGTTTATGGGGGTCTGTCTTCACTGGTGGGCTGCACCCCAGCCCCAGGAGCATCCTAAATCTCCATACAGCATCTCAGACTCTCCGATCTCACTTGCTGATCTAAATTTCCATTTACGAACGACAGAACAAAAAGCTCTGCTGAATATCAGGTTTTCTTCCAACTTCCTTCGTCTCTAGGATCTGGGACTCTCAAGCCCTAACTGCCTCTGCAACTCTCCAGTGCCTTCAAAACCAGCTTAAAAAGACAAACATTTTTAGCTGTCAGCAGGATGATCATTTTGTTACGAGCTAGACTGCCCTGCTGTTGTTGTTCAGTTGCTAAGTCGCCCAACTTTTGTAACCTCGTGGATTGCAGCAGGCCAGGCTTCCTTGTCTTTCACTATCTCCAGGAGTTTGCTCAAATTCATGTCCACTGAGTTGGTGATGCTATCTAACATGTCATCATCTGCTGCCCCCTTCTCTTTTTGCCTTCAATCTTTCCCAGCATCAGGGTCTTTTCCAATGAATCGCCTCTTTGCATCAGGTGGTCAAATTACTGGAGTTTCAGCTTCAGCATCAGTCCTTCCAATGAATATTCATGATTGATTTCTTTTAGGATTGACTGGTTTGATATCCTTGCAGTCCAAGGGACACTCAAGAGTCTTCTCCAACACCACAATTCAAACCTGGACATAGAATCCTGATTGGCTTTTTGAGGGTAGGGGAGGATTGTTTCTTGTTTTTAACAGAAGAGGAAACTGGGATTTACTCATGGTGGCCTTGTTCCTGGCTAAATCCCATCTCGACTCAACTCCAGAAGGACAAGATGCACGCCAAGAAACCACCACACCTACTGTACTTCATGAAAGTGAAAGTGTTATTTGCTCAGTTGTGTCCAACTCTTTGGGACCCAATGACTATAGCCCACCAGGCTCCTCTGTCCATGGGGATTCTCCATGCAAGAATACTGGAGTGAGTAGCCATACCCTTTTCCAGGAGATCTTCCTGATCCAGAGACTGAACCTGGGTCTCCTGCATTACAGGCAGATTCTTTACCATCTGAGTATCTAGTATACTATGATAACTAGTATCAAATGACCATCTCAGGCACTTTCTATTTGTGTGTCTTTTTAGTTAGAGAAATTAGAGGGAAAATTGTGGGCACACATTTATAAGGATCTTTTTATTACCTGTCCACACCGAAATTTGACTTTGTTACTTTTGAATTGATGAAGGCTTTGATTCCCTGAATCTCGGCTGATGCTGATGAGGTTGATGAATGTGTTGACTCTGTCTCTGCACCTGGCCCCCTGCCAGTGTGCACGGAGGTCTCATAAAACACCACTGAAATGTCAGAAATCTGGTGTTATCTTTCTTATATTTATTTTCTCTTTGAATGTAGTTAGATGACCTGGAAAGGACTCCGAATGTTCTTGAATCTAGTTGATGTGAGTTCTTCCATAGTACTTGGTCCTGGCCCTTTTCCTTATGCACACCCCTACTCAAACACACTCTTGGCCATTTCATGTTTATCCCATTCATACAGACTCTCAGTGATTCCCAGAACTACTGTTTCAAAATAGTTATGGTTAGCAATTATGCACTTTCATCAACCACTGCACTTTCACAGTTATTATGAGAAACCGTATTTAAAAAAAAACTCTCCCCTCTCTTAATTAGATAAAAGTGGCAAATTTTCCCCAGAAGTTTGGCTGTTCTAATCACAGCTGGTCACTCACGCTCCTTCTTCATAGAGATTATCATTCCAGTAATAGAGATTTTTAATAGCCTTCTTGAGAGGGAAGAAAATACAAAGATTCTAGAGAGATGCAAATTTAAATACAATTTTTTAAAAAGAGCTCAGTGAGGTACCAGCAAATTTCAATCCATTATATTTGACCTTAGGATTAAAGTAATTTCTGAGACACTGGTAGAAGTCACTAATTAGGAAAGAGATTGCTCTTGCTAATACTACTAATATGAATAATATCTTGGATACAATGAGTACTTCTTATTCTAAGCTCCTAGAACTCTTTCTAAACCATCCTCTCTTGCCACTGAACAGTTGCATTTATAGAAATTCACATTAACATTTTCCAAAGGACTCAGACAAGAAAATGCAACAAGTAAGAAAACAAGGTAAGTGAGAAGCAGGGCCTGGTCCAATCATGCCTGACCTTTAAAAAGACAAATGTGGTGTTCTGGGAAATGGTGTAAGCAGAGAAGATAAATCAGTTTCTTTGTGCCGTCTTACATATTCTAAATGCCCCACAGTGAAACCCAGCTGAGCCTAAGCAGAAAATTAGAACCCTGATGAATTTAGGAAAACCACAGAAATCTTAAAAACTACCTATTAAGACAACCTGGCCTTGCCACCTGTGTAGCTGCACAAACTGAAGGAAGCCAAAATTTATGGTAGAATTCTTCATTATGACAAGTGTGTAGATGGGCATGAACAGAAGTCTTTATAGAGCAAATAATGTTTCTGTTTATCAGAATGTTTTCATTTCAGACAAAGGGGGCGCTTGTTCACAACTAAAAAAAAAAGAAAAAAGATACTATATATAAAAGAGATACCTAATAAAGACCTCTTGTATAGCACAAGGAACTCTATTAATAATCTATATGGGAAAAGATTCTACAAAAGAGTGGATATGTGTATATGTATAACTGATTCACTTTGCTGTACACCTGAAAGTAATACATTGTAAATCAACTATGCCTCAATAAAAAATTTTTAAATAAAGACATTTCAATAAATAAAATGCACATAACAAAAATGAATTAATAAAGATTTTAAAAGTACATATCAAAAATTATTTAGAATACAGACACATATTTACAGCAAGAATAATGCTTCAGTTCAGTTCAGTTCAGTTCAGTCACTCAGTCGTGTCCGACTCTTTACGACCCCATGAATCGCAGCGCGCCAGGCTTCCCTGTCCATCACAAACTCCGGGAGTTCACCCAGACTCAAGTCCATCAAGTCAGTGATGCCATCCAGCCATCTCATCCTCTGTCGTCCCCTTCTCCTCCTGCCCCCGATCCCTCCCAGCATCAGAGTCTTTTCCAATGAGTCAACTCTTTGCATGAGGTGGCCAAAGTACTGGAGTTTCAGCTTTAGCATCATTCCTTCCAAAGAAATCCCAGGGCTGATCTTCAGAATGGACTGGTTGGATCTCCTTCCAGTCCAAGGGACTCTCAAGAGTCTTCTCCAACACCACTCTTTAAAAGCATCAATTCTTCGGTGCTCAGCCTTCTTCACAGTCCAACTCTCACATCCATACATGACCACAGGAAAAACCACAGCCTTGACTAGACGAACCTTTGTTGGCAAAGTAATATCTCTGCTTTTGAATATGCTATCTAGGTTGGTCATAACTTTCCTTCCAAGGAGTAAGTGTCTTGTAATTTCATGGCTGCAGTCACCATCTGCAGTGATTTTGGAGCCCCCCAAAATAAAATCTGACACTGTTTTCACTGTTTCCCCATTAGCTGTCCTTCAATCATTGCACATGCCCTTGAGCACATCCTGTACCTTGATTGCTACCCACACACACCTCAAATACTTCTCAACACTGTATTTCCAGAAGCTGCTATAAATTAAATTTAATACACATACACCAAAAAGAGAAGATAAAACTTAACTTCTCATCTACCATCAAAGAAAGAGAAATATTTAATACATATACTAGAAATTTCTAAGTGATTATCACAGATGAACACTAGTTTATTCTCAAATTATATCAAGAAGAGTCACCTAGTTTAAACTGGAAGTTAAAAACATAGAAGAAACAGTTGCTGAAATCTATAAAGGTAACTACTCTACTGGTTTGTTTTTGTTGTTTATTCTCTAAGTCGTGGCTGTCTCTCACGACCCCATGGACTGCAGCCCGTCGGGCTCCTCTGGCCATTCCAGACAGGAATACTGAAGTGAGTTGCCATTTCTTTCTCCAGGGTATCTTCCCAGCCCAAGGATTGAATGCGTCTCTTGAGTTGGCAGGCGGATTCTTTACCACTGAGCCACCTGGGAAGCTATTAGATAACATAATTCATCAAGGATTTGCTTCTGCAACAAAAGTACATAGATTTCTTTTTAAACATGCTAAATGCATCACAGTAGATTCTAAAAACTCCAGATTTTTTTCATGATCCTTAAAGCAGTAGAAAATTCTTCCTTATCTAACAATGCAAAGGGAACATTTAAAGTTACCACATTGCTTAGACACACCTTAAAATACCCTGGGCTAAAACAGCCTGTGAAGAGTACAGGGATTCCTTTGTTCAGTGTCTGTCCTTGGGCAAGAAAGCAGGGCACAGTATTGTTGGTTTAAAGGCAGAGCTGTATGTTCTAGCTAAAAGACACACCTTATCTTACAAACATTTTGAGGCTGGCAAATTATCTTTCTAAGATCGTTTTTTAATGTGGACCATTTTTAAAGTCATTACTGAGTTTGTTACAATATTGCTTCTTTTGTTTATGTTCTGGTTTTTTGGCCATGAGGCATGAGGGATCTTAGTTCTCCGACCAGGGAATGAACCCACACTCCCTGCATTGGAACCCAAAGCCTTAACTACAGGACCACCAGGGATGTCCCTGGCAAATTATCTTTAAAAGAGGGACACCCCACACACAAGGATGGACTCCTGAGGGATCCTGGTGATAAGTCCAAACTGTGAGTTAAAAGAGAACTTACAATTAGTTCAACTACTTGAAAAATAACAAGGATGAAAGAAAGTGAAAGTCCCTCAGTCTATGCGACTCTTTGTGACCCCATGGACTCTACAGGCAAGAATACAGGAGTGGGTAGGCTTTCCCTTCTCCAGGAAATCTTTGCTAACCAGGGATCGAACCCAGGTCTCCCACGCTGAAGGTAGATTCTTTACCAGCTGAGCCACCAGGGAAGCCCAACAATACTGGAGTGGGTAGCCTATCCCTTCTCCAGGGGATCTTCCCGACCCAGGAATCAAACCAGGGTCTCCTGCATTTCAGCCCATTCTTTACCAACTGAGCTATCAGGGAAGCCCTATAGGTCTCTAGATAACACTATATGGAATGGAAGAGATCATTTTACCTGAACGTATTCAAAGGCAAGTATTACTCATCGGGCTTCCCTGGTGGCTCAAATGATAAAGAATCTGCCCCGCAATGTGGGAGACCCAGGTTCAATCATTGGGTCAGGAAGATCCTGTGGAGAAGGACATGGCTACCCACTCAAGTATTCTTGCTTGGAGAATCCCATGGACAGAGGAGCCTGATGGGCTACAGTCCACGCTGTCACAAAGAGTCAGACATGACTGAGCAACTAACACTTCGCTTTTTCTTTCAAACACAGGAGTGACAGAATCTGACTGACATTGCAGGGGGGAGGTGCTGGCTGCAGGGCTGAGAGGAGTCTGTCTTCTCCCCGAGGTTCCTCTCCATCTGTCCCTCCATCCTGAGCTCAGCTAAGTGCTGGTAGGGGAGCAGGAGGGGGAGACAAATCTAAGTGGAGGATGGAGGGGTAGACTCAGTGCTCAGTGCCCTCCGGTCACACCCTCTCACTCCTCCAGTGGATGCCCTCATGATGACCACTCCCCAAGTTGTCTGGAATGGTCCCAACTGACATCTTCTGTCCAGCTATAACCATTAATGGAGTCCTTCTGCTCTTGCAAGCATGTCCCGGTTGGGATGGCCAATGTCATAGAGATCACTCTATTATAGGTATCATCACCCCATTGCACAGACAGAGTAACTGAGGCTCAGAAAGCCTGTATAATTTGCCTCTCTTCACAAAGCCAGTGGTTGATACCAGCATATGAAGACAGACTCTGCTTCTCTGAGCTTCAGTTGTCTCATCAAGGAAAGAATCTGACTCACTCTGAAGCCCACATTCTCTCCTTTAACATAGGTGTTGGGGTAAAGGCTAAAACATTAAAGAAACCTTGCTTATTTTTTTAAGCAATGGCGACCCACTCCAGTACTCTTGCCTGGAAAATCCCATGGATGGAGGAGCCTGGTAGGCTGCAGTCCATAGGGTTGCGAAGAGTCGGACACGACTGAGCGACTTCACTTTCACTCTTCACTTTCATGCATTGGAGAAGGAACTGGCAACCCACTCCAGTGTTCTTGCCTGGAGAATCCCAGGGACGGGGGAGCCTGGTGGGCTGCTATCTATGGGGTCGCACAGAGTCGGACACGACTGAAGGGACTTCGCAGCAGCAGCAGCAGCAGGCAGCACCAGTGGTAAAGAATCTTCCTGACAATGCAGGTGGTGTAAGAGATGTCAATTTGATTTCTGGGTCAAGATGAACCCCTGGAGAAGGGCATGGCAACTCATCCTAGCATTCTTGCCTGGAGAATCCCATGGACAGAGAAGCCTGGTGGGTTCCAGCCCATGGGGTTGCAAAGAGTCAGACACAACTGAAGTGACTTAGTTTGCGGCACATTCACAGCTGCTCCCACCTAAAACTTGCTATAAGTTGTCAGTAAGCTTTTCAGAAAGACAATTATTTTCTCCCTATTTAAAATCTAATAGACATAAATATTTGGAAGCAGACACATTACTAGGACGGTACTTTCTTATATTCTTTCACTGTTTTTTCTTGATTTGAAGAAAACCACTGAGCACATCTTGTGTGCATTTGTCAAAACCTAGCATCAAACATTTATTCACCCCCAGAGGTGGCCCCAGACTTCACCTCCTGTTACCATCCCTCTCTCAGGCAGAAAGCCTCGAGTCAGAATATGAAGAGCCCACTGATAGCTGAGATGGCATTTATTATCAGCTCTGGGCATTCCAGGCCACTGACTACAGAGCCTGCAGGGTGACCAACCAAGGGCCAGAAGCAGCTCCCAGGCCCCTTCCTCACTCATGTCTGGGAGAACAGGGTTCTGACTCCAACAGCCAACAAGTTCAGCCCCAAACACCGATGACTTAGAGACCAATCATCTCAGAATCCTTTTCTTTTGAAAACATTCCAATAATCTTTTGAAAAGAAGAGGTGAAGTCACAATATTAATTGGCTCAGAGTGTAAGTGCAACTGCAAGGAAAAACACTCCTTTTGTGCTACCAAATTAAAAATATATATAAATCTCCAGTGGGTTCCTAGGACTTTATGCAGCCTGGCAATCTGACATATTAATAGCTTAATTTTTAAAAAAAACAATTCCTCCACATTCCTGTTTATGTTCTTCCCTAAGCCGGCTTCAAGATGTTTTGACAAACGGATAATCTTAAAATATTGAAGGTCATTTCCTCGTTCCTCCTCCTTCCAAACTCAAACCAGAGAAGCATCAATTCAGTACTTTAGATCGGCCATGGCTTCTGTGATGTCACAGGAAGAGTAAATGAGCCTCTCGATGACACAAACTGACTTTCCAAAGAGGAAATGGTTCCATGCTCACTAGGACGTTTGGATCCTCACTTAACACCTCAACATTGAGATGTCATTATTTTTCAACTTTCTTGTTTTAATGATTTTCTCTCAGATGAGCAAATAATCTGTAAAAAGGGGTGCCTGGACTGACTTGTCAGAACCGTAGAAAAATTAGAAGACTGAAGGAGATTAGTTCCAGGTGTGGTGTATTATATTATATTATTTTGTAGCAGAAAATGTCTTAAGAAAGGGTTACTGTGTTTCAGCTAAGAAATTACCCCTCTAAGCAGGAGATGCTAATGGTAAAGTTTCATTAGCTAGTTTGGTAAAAGGATGAGTGGAGAGATGAAAAGGGAGGCCTACAGAGCCTTTATTGCTGCTCAAGTTAAATGAATCCAAAATCAATAGTTCACTTAAAGCACAATGGAGTTTCTTTTGTATCTTGGATTTTTAAAAAAGGCAACCCATACAACTGCCTTCCACATCTTTCTGCAGGTAACAAATTGTGCAGATATTTCAGCTAGGAGGCAACTGGGAGAAATACAAAATAGGTGCCTAATAAAGTTTAAATAAATTTCATTTTAAAATAATGTAACCTTTTAAAACACTGTAGGTTGAGAAATAATGAATAAAACAAGCCAATAAGATTTCTTCTCTTTCTTATTGGTACTATGGATTTTAAAATTCTTCTATACATCATTTTTAAAAAGCAGAATGGGTTCTTGACAAATATTAGTGACTGGGTGAATAGTTTAGAGAGGTCTTAGAGTGACAAAGGGTGAAAACCAGGATTCTAAATTTCTTAGGGTCCCTCTGTCTTTTCCAGTGCAGTCTTCTGGACACCCATGAACACCACCTCCACCCTCACATGACTACAGGACAACTATAACCATTAGGATCCAGAGCTGTATGTATTGAATGAGATTTTATATGAAAACATGCTTTTGCAAACTGTCAACATCAATACAAATATAAAGAATTGGTATTATAAAACATTTCTCCATTCATTAACCTGGTCTTTTCCTAAATCTTTCTCACCATATCTAAATTAACCAAGTATTTCAGGCGCATAGCCCACGCGTCATTCTAACACTCAGAGGGCCCACTGGGAGATGCAGCAACACCATAGGAAGCCCGTGGGGAGCGTAGATGCTCCTCGTACATGTGGAGGAAACAGGCTGATCAGGGGAGGATGTGATGGGTTCCAAGTACCAGTGAGTCCCGGAGCCAAGTCTTCTGAGAGAAACAGAAGAGAAGACACTCGTGGTGGTGGGGAGTGGAGGGGAGTTGTTAGACTGAAGATGCTAACAAGAGCAGTGAAAACTGAACAACTGTGGGGACCAGGAGCCCTGTGAGTATGGCGCTCATCACCCCTGGCACACGCTAGGTGCCTAATACCTGTTGGCATATGTGTTTGCCTCTCCATGTGGAATAGTTGGATGGATCATGAGTGGGTATCAACGATGAGATGGTGAGCTGCCTAACAGGATTCCTGGGGCTCTGGGAAGGAAAGAAGACAGGGCCAAAGATAAAGCTGGGTTTCTCTGTGTAGGGTGGACCACAGAAGTGGGGGAGAGGCTCAACCCACATGTTCAACAGATAAGTCCAGGTGGAGCCAGTGATAAACACACACACACACACACACACACACACACACACACACACACAAATCGGAGGAGACACTGAAGAACTAGGTTGGTATCATGTGACGGAGGTCAGAGCTGGAGAGATTTAATGGTAGTGATGGTAATAGTGGGTGTTTACTGCATGATTACGACGTACCAGGAACTAAGTACCCTCAGCACATTATGCTGAAGACCAAGTGCATTAGCTCATGTGCTTATAAAATCCTCTGACACAGGCACTATTTTTATCCCTGTTTTATGGAGGAGGCAGTGTTGGCCAAGGAGGCTAAGAAGCTTGTCCAAAGAGATGCAGATATAGACACATTACTGGGCCCAGACTCACCCAGAGTGCCTGCCTCCAGAAAACTCTGCCCCTCAAATAACGGGTCGGCAGTGTTGGGCACAGCAGAGGGGTCAGGACACTGAGAAAATGCGTGTGTGTGCGCATACAAACACACATGCACACATGTAATTTGAAATAGAGGTCATCGATATCTACTGAGAGAGCTTTTTTACTACCATAGTGGTGGCAATGCCAGGAGACATAAGAGACTCGGGTTTGATCCCTGGGTCAGGAAGATCTCCTGGAGGAGGAAATGGCAACCCACTCCAGTATTCTTACCTGGAAAATCCCATGGACAGAGGAGCCTGGTGGACTAGAGTCCATGGGGTCAAAAAGAGTTGGACTGAAGCAACTTAGCAGGCATGCAGTGACAATAATAAGGCAGTAATCAGAGACACAAGAAATGGATAGAGAGAAAATTAAGGCAACATGTGGGCTCCCTTTTAGTCAAAAATAAAAGCAAAAGCTCAGTAAGTGAATTTAAATGCTCCTAGGTCCACATTTGCTGACATGTGTTAGCACAGTATAGCCAAGAAGAAAGTCACGATTAAATGGCTAGCAAGAGTTCACAGAAAGATGAACTGATAACATGCACACCTCTATTTAGGGAAATCTTCCCCTCTGAGCAGCCCAAGTGTCAGTCCAAGTGTCAGTCCCAAAGCCCTAATGCTCTAAGTTAGGTGGAGGCAAACTATGGCCTCTGGGCTAAACCTGCCAGCACCTGTGTTCATACAGTCCAGTAGCTAAAAACACTTGTTACTGTTCCAAATGGTCAAAAAATATACATATGTATATATATAAAAACACAATGCTATTTTCTTTAAATGTATGCATTCTTTTTTATATTCTTTTCCACTATGGTTTATCCCAGGATATTAAATACAGTTCCCTCTGCTCTACAGTGGGACTTTGTTGTGTATCCATCCTATATGTAATAGTTTACATCTGCTAAACCCAGTCCATCCCTCCCCCAACCCGCCTTGGCAAACACAAGTCTGATATCTATGTCTGTGAGTCTGTCAGAATACTATTTCTTGACAAATGAAAGTGATATGAAATTCCAATTTCAGTGTCCATAAATTAATTAAAGACAATTTTTTCCACTGAGGGTGAGAGGATGGTTTCGGATGATTCAGGCACATTACATTTATTGAGCACTTTATTTCTATTCTTACTACATCAGCTCCACCTCAGATCATCAGGCATTAGATCCTGGAGGTTGGGGAACCCTGGTATATCAGATCTCTCCATGCTATTCTTGCAACTTCCTGTGAACCTATAATTATTTAAAAATAAAAGGGTGGTTTTTTTGGTTGTTGTTTTGTTAAAAAGAAAAAAGCAGCATCTTTTGAACCAGCATTTTGTTATGATTGGCAAGGCCAACCAGAGGTCTCATCTCCAAAGAGATGAGCAATTTCTGGCTGTGTTGTGAGCTCTCATCTAGGCATCCAACTAATTCAGCCTTTTAAAGCATATGCTGAGCCCCATCTTAACTGGCTGTTGGGTGTCCAGGGCCGAGGTGGTCCTTCCTCACCTTGGTGTGGCCTTGGTGTAACATCTCTTGGTACTTTTTCCTGGATTACTTGAATTACTCACTATTCTCTGTGTTTCTTCTTTCCTTGCCACACATGTAGAAAAAAAATACACTTTTGTACTTATAAAGATATACATAATTAAAATAAGAAACAAAGTACTTATATATTCAAAATGTCCATAAATGCGTAGTATTTAATTTTAATACATTTGCGTCTATAGAAGATAGAAACAATTCACAAAATGTAGGAGAGATGGAATTTGCTCATCATTTAAATTAAACTGCTAATAATTCATTTTTTATAATTTCCTTCTTTCACATCCCAGGTAATAAAAACTATGTGATGCTGAACGATATCAAAATTATCCAAAATCATGGTGGATACGCTCTGCAACCAAATATTCTACTCTGTGGGTCGTTTTTTTCTATTGCATTTTGCAGACTGTTTACATCTTTATAGAAGTGAATTTATTAAAATTTCAAGTGGCATAGGGCTTTATAGGAATCTCATTTATTAACACTCCTTTATTTATTAAAATCAATAAATAATTAAACATATACTATTATATATACCCTTCTTTGTATTACAACTACATTTTGTACATTTTATATTCACTTTTCTCTTTTTAATACAATTACTAATTCATGGCTTTTCACAATCTCCACTTGTTTCAATTAACTATTATGATTAACATCACTGTTATGAAGATGGTTCCTCCAGCTTAGACAGTGTAAACCACTTTAAATTTTCCCTTCTGTCCTTCAGCACCGCCCTTGACAACAGAAGGATATTTCAGACCAATTCTGGTTTTTCCCACTGATACGGAAGCAGTTTCCTACCCAGGCATCCTGGTTCTTTTTCATCGTCTGCAATATCAGGTACGAAACATGGGCACTAGGGGCCTGAGAATGGGTGGGAGACAGTGTTACCACTGTCGGGACAATTAGAGGTGACAGATTAAAAAAAAAAAACTTCATCTTTTTAACGTCATGAGTTCATGCTAATTTTTCCAGTTTAAGACATTAAGTTGCTTTTTATACTTTTCCTAATGTATGAGATTTCATCAACCACTGAAGCCACCTATGCTGACAGTTGGATGCTCACAACCAACACAAGAGGCAAATATTCATACTTCTTTCTACAGACTGAGGGCTTCCCTGATAGCTCAAAGGTAAAGAATCTGCTGGACAGTACAAGAGATGAGGCTTTGATCCCTGGGTTGGAAGGGACGATTCCCTGGAGGAGGGCATGGGAACCCACTCCAGTATTCGTGTCTGGGAAATCCCATGGACAGAGGAGCCTGGCGGGCTACAGTCCATTGTTTCACAAAGAGACGCAACTGAACAACTACAGGTCAGAAGGCAGAGTTTTAAAAAGTATAAAATTAGCCATTGTTGTTAGAAAAGCGGAAAGTAGAATCAAACCCATAAATATGATAATTTCTTTATGAAAATTTAAGCCTATTAAAATTGGTGTAAATGTGTTTACATAAATTATTCATGTGGTTTAGCAAGACCTTGTTTTTTTTTTAACAAGCACCTAGAGGATTACCCTTGGCATTCCCCAAAGCTACCACTGTATCTCCTTCCACTGGTTTTGTGTAGAACATAGTGGACCCTTTTGTTTATATGTGATGGTCTTAAACGGCAACCCACTCCAGTATTGATGCCTGGAAAATCCCATGGACTGAGGAGCCTGGTGGGCTACAATCCATGGGGTCACAAAGAGTCGGACACGACTGAGCAACTTCTGTGTGTGTGTTTCCATAACTCTAAAAATTTTGTTCCACTTTATTTTTTAAGTCTATTATTATATTCTCTTGTTTCTCTTTCCAAAACACCTTGGTTTACTTTTTGTTCTGATCCTCTACTCCTGCCTTGCGTGTTGCATGCTCAGTCACTTCAGTCGTGTCTGACTCTTTGCAACCCTATGGACCACAGCCCACCAGGCTCCTCTGTTCACAGGATTCTCCAGGCAAGAATACTGGAGTGGATTGCCATTCCCTCGATCTTCCTGACCCCAGGATCAAATCTGCGTCTCTTGTGTCTCCTGTATTGGCAGATGGGTTCTTTTCCACTGAGCTACCTGGGAAGCACTACTTACTTTCTCTATTTTTCTCTTTTTCCCTCCACCCCCGGGGAGATCACTTCTGGCATGTCCGACATCCTAATTCAATCTTGGTCATACTATTTCTCACTCCCAGATTTAAACATGAGTTTTCATTATGCTGTTGACTTGTTGTATCCAAGCCACCTCCAGCTTCATCCCTCAGCTCACTGTTGTCTCAGGACCTCTCCTTACAGGTCTTCTTCGTGGAGTCCTGGGGACAGGAAGGGGACAGCCCCTTCCTGTGAGGATGCCACTGTCCTGAATGTGTCTGGGCCCCGCAGTGGTGTGGCCCACCTGGCCCATCCTTGCATCCCTGCCCTGCGCCATCTCTGTAATACACTTCAGTATCACTGCTCCCTCTTCCCCATCTCTGGTGCTTCACTCACAAAGATACCACTTCACAAATGTACTTTGTCATCTCCTATTTCCTCCCACTTTGGGGTCACTGGTTTCTGAGATTTGCAGTATCTGCCTTGTTCTGAGGTCTTGGCAGTAAAGGTCCTTCTGCTTGAAGAAAAAGCAAAGCAAATGGTAATCCACCAACAGTTGGAGGTGATTACAGGGGTGAGAGCAGGAGGCCGGCTTTTCCAGCAGGCACAGACCCTGAGGAGCTCAGACGAACAGGCGAGGATGTTACCCACACATCTCACCACTTTTCGTTTTCTTTCTTCCTTCTGTTCTTTCTTTTTTTTTTCCTTCACATTTTGGCTGCACCAATCAGCATGTGGGATCTTCCCCAACCAGGGATCGAATTGGTGCCTCCTGCATTGGAATCATGGAGTCTTACCTACTGGAGCACCAGGGAAGTCCATCACCACCTTTCCTGAGGCAGGCGCCCTCCTTACATAAAACTGAGCCCCAGGTTTTGCCTCAGCACTGCTTAGATGTCCTTCTGCAGCTCTTAGGTTTTCCATGTTGAGATTTTTCACCATTACTGCATCTTCATGTGTTCACTGGGATCGATGCTATTCTGAACAAAAAGTTTCAATCTAAATAAATTTGAACTGTGGTGTTGGAGAAGACTCTTGAGAGTCCTTTGGACTGCCAGGAGATCCAACCAGTCCATCCTAAAGGAAATCAGTCCTGAATATTCATAGGAAGGACTGATGTTGAAGCTGAAACTCCAATACTTTGGCCACCTAATGCAAAGAGCTGACTCATTTGAAAAGACCCTGATGCTGGGAAAGATCAAAGGTGCGAGGAGAAGGGGATAACAGAGGATGAGCTGGTTGGATGGCATCACTGACTCAATGGACATGAGTTTGAATAAACTCCGGGGGTTGGTGTTGGACAGGGAGGCCTGGCGTGCTGTGGTTCATGGGGTCGCAAAGAGTCGGACACGACTGAGTGACTGAATTGAACTGAACGAAAATAAATCTGATGGATTTTTTTTCCCCCCCACAAAATAGCATTTCTTAGGGCTGGTAGAAGTTAGAGGACAGGAAATCTGTCAGGACAGGCCATCATTAGCATAAGGCTTATTTCAGTCACAGTTTTATCTTTTCGAAGATACTGTTTATTGAATCCATTTCACAGTTGAGGAAATTGAGCTAGAGCAGCTAGTCCAAGGCTGTATAGCAAGCATGCAAATTCAGAACACGGGCCTCCAGCGCATTTGGTTCAGAACTGTCAATCAAGTTTATTCTTAACCAAGGCAGCTGAAGACGACCTTGGTGTGAGAACATGCGCTAAACTGTAGCTGTTAACAGCCCATCTTTGCAGTGTTACAAAGGATTGAGAGGTTTGTTTGTAGATTTTTGGTTTCTTCTTATTTTACAGACAAACTGTGGTTATGAGCATTTAAGTTAGTCAAGCTTCAAAATAGGAAAAACAAGCTCTATAAGGAAATGTCACATATCCCAATTATGAAAAGGCTTGCACTATTCTTCTGTGAAAATAAAATGAAATAGGCCACATATTAATTATGGCTTTCTCTGTAAGTGGGATTTTGGAATGCTACAACCCAAGTCTAATAAATTAAAATGAAGAGAATATATTATTTTTAAAGAAAAAGGTTTTATTTTGTATCTGTGTGAACATCAGTAGAATTAACTGATGGAATAATTAAGTGTTTTTTAGAGTTATCTAACAACAAAAAAAGAATAATCTTTGTTCATTTTGAAGGCAAACAATTCAATATCACAGTAATCCAAGTCTATGCCCCAACCACTAATGCTGAAGAAGCTGAGTTGAACAGTTCTATGATGACCTACAAGATCTTTTAGAACTAACACCAAAAAAAATGTCTTTTTCATCATAGGGAACTGGAATGCAAAAGTAGGAAGTCAAGAGATACCTGGAGTAGCAGGTAAGTTTGACCTTGGAGTACAAAATGAAGCAGGGCAAAGGCTAACAAGAGTTTCGCCAAAAGAATGCACTGGTCATAATAAACACCCTCTTCCAGCAACACAAGAGAAGACTCTACACATGGACATCACAGATGGTCAATACTGAAATCAGATTTTTTATATTCTTTGCAGCTGAAGATGGAGAAGCTCTATTCAGTCAGCAAAAACAAGACCAGGAGCTGACTGTAGCTCAGATCATGAACTCCTTATTGACAAATTCAGACTTATATTGAAGAAAGTAAAGAAAACCACTAGACCATTCAGGTATGACTTAAATCAAATCCCTTACAGTTATACAGTGGAAGTGACAGATTTAAGGGATTAGATCTGATAGAGTGCCTCAAGAAGGACAGAGGTTTGTGACATTGTACAAGAGGCAGTGATCAAAGCCATCCCCAAAAAGAAGAAATGCAAAAAGGCAAAATGGTTGTCTGAGGAGGCCTTACAAATAGCTGAGAAAAGAAAAGAAGCTAAAGGCAAAGGAGAAAAAGAAAGATAAACCCATCTGAATGCAGAGTTCCAAAGAATAGCAAACAGAGATAAGAAAGTCTTCCTAAATGATCAATACAAAGAAAAAGAGGAAAAAACATAGAATGGGAAAGACTAGAGATCTCTTCAAGAAAATAAGAGATACCAAGGAAAGATTTCATGCCAAGATGGGCTTGATAAAGGATAGAAATAGGACCTAACAGAAGCAGAAAATATTAAGAGGAGGTGGAAAGAATTCACAGAAGAACTCTACAAAAAAGATCTTAATGACCCAGATAACCACGATGGTGTGGTCACTCACCTAGAGCCAAACATGTTGGAATGCAAAGTCAAGTGAGTCTTAGGAAACATCACTACAAACAAAGCTAGTGGAGGTGACGGAATTCCAGTTGAGCTATTTCAAATCCTAAAAGATGATGCTGTTAAAGTGCTGCAATCAATATGCCAGCAAATTTGGAAAACTGAGCAGTGGCCACAGGACTGGAAATGGTCAATTTTCATTCCAATCCCAAAGAAAGGCAATGCCAAAGAATGTTCAAACTAACACACAATTGTACTCGTCTCACACACTAGCAAAGTAATGCTCAAAATTCCCAAGCCAGTATGTGAACTGAGAACTTACAGATGTTCAAGCTGGATTTAGAAGAGGCAGAGGAGCCAGAAATCAAATTGCAAACATCTGTTGGATCATCAAAAAAGCAAGAGAGTTTCAGAAAAACATCTACTTCTGCTTTATTGATTATGCCAAAACCTTTGACTGTGTAGATCACAACACACTGTGGAAAATTCTTCAGGAGATGGGAATACCAGACCACCTTACCTGCCTCCTGAGAAATCTTTATGCTGGTCAAGAAGCAATAGTTAAACTGGACATGGAACCACAGACTGGTTCCAAATTGGAAAAGGAGTATGTCAAGGCTGTATATTGTCGCCCTGCTATTTAATTTATATGCAGAGTACATCATTTGAAATGCCTGTCTGGATGAAGCACAAGTTCCTAATGGGGTAAGTTCAGTTCAGTTCAGTTCTGTCTCTCAGTTGTGTCCGACTTTTTGCGACCCCATAGACTGCAACACACCAGGCCTCCCTGTCCATCACCAACTCCCAGAGTTTACTCAAACTCATGTCCATTGAGTCAGTGATGTCATCCAACCATCTGATAAACACACAGGATAGATGCAATGACAGGCTCAACTCTCTACTGAGGCTGCCATCCTAAAGGGGATGTCCAGGAAGGGGGTCCCAGAGGAAGTGATGTTCAGGCCAAGATCTTAACGAGAAAGAGATATTGAGCTGGAGGATATGCATGGAGAAAGCCCTGCCAGCAGAGGCAACAGCTACCATAATCTTTGAATGAGATTGGTTGGTTCAAGTGTAGAGCAGAAAGAAGACCCTGGGCTGTTTGACTTGGAGAAGCCAGGATGGAAGGACAGAGAAGCAGAGGGGTAGTGTCTATCCAGGATGGGATGGTCAGCAGAAGGTAACAGGATCTGGTTTATATTTTTAAAAGATAATATAGATGATCTTACTTGTAAAGCAGAAATAGAGACACAGACGTAAAGAACAAATGTATGGACACCAAGCGGGATGTGGGGGGATGGGATGAATTGGGAGATTGGGATTGAAACATCTATACTATTGTTAGTATGTATAAAATAGATAACTAATGAGAACCTACTGTGTAGCTCAGGGAACTCCATTCAGAGCTCTATGGTGATCTAAATGGAATGAAAGCAGTGCTCAGTCATATCCGACTGTTTGTGACCCCATGGACTGTAGCCCACCAAGCTCCTCTGTCCACGGAATTCTTCAGGCAAGAATACTGGAGTGGGTTGCCCTTTCCTACTCCAGGGGATCTTCCTGACCAGGGATTGGACCAGCAGCTCCTGTGCCCCCTCATTGTCAGGCAGATTGGTTTTTATCTTTCAGACTCTACCTTTCCTTACAAGCCAAACCCCCCAAAGAGTCACATTTACACCCGTTAAAGACAGAATTGAAAGCCAGCAGTCATCACAGAGCTAGGAGACAAGACACGATAGCAGCCAGACAGTGTTATGGTCAAACTGGGATACACGAGTAAGCTGTAGGTTTATATTCACGTTATATTAAAATTTCGGAAGAAATAGCACCACTAGAAGCAAAGGCAAAGGCAAAATGTTCATGTCTAGACATAAGTTCATTCTACTTTCATAATCAGCTATAACTGCACACAATATGCACTATCTCCCTGAAAAATGTTAACATTAGCAAACAGAACTTCAAGGCAGGCATCTGTTTTTTAAGTTTAAAATATTAGACCTGGTCCTCTTCTCTCTCTCTCTCTCACATACACACAGACACACATGTTTTTGTTGTTGTAAAAGTGCTCCAAGAATTGAAGGACTGGAAGTAGTTTACAATGCTATTGAATCCCCCTCTCTGGGCCACAAATGAACCATCTTGGACTATGAAGAAAATTCTAGACTTCCTTGGTAATCTACCTCAATATTCACACCTCATGTTAGGAATATTGTTATCAAACTACATTGTCTGGAGTATAAAAAAATCAATAATGGACATGCTCATAGGCTAGACTATTAAAATTGAACTTTTTCCTCGAGTTGGGGAAAATAGTAAGTCATGGTTACCAGGTTATTACTTTATTTCACATAATAGAAATTTAAAAAGAGAGTTTCAAATTAATTTATTTTTGACAGCTTTATTGAGAGGTAATTGATACACAAAAACTGTACATAGTTAATGTATACAATTCAGTGAGTGACACACACATATACCCATGAAACTATCACCAAAATCAAGGCAATAAACCTATCACCTCCAAAAGTATCTTTGCTCCCCTTTGAAGAAGAGAGGTTCTTTCAATTTCTTTTATTGAAGTATAGTTGATTTACAATGTTGTTTTGGTTTCTTGGGTACAGCAAAATGAGTCAGTTATATACGTATAAATAAATATATTTTATATATATTGTAGATACAAATTTTTTTTCCACTATGGTGTATTACAAGACAATGACTATAGTTCCTTGTTTTATACAGTAGGACCTTGTCGTGTATCCATGTTACATACAGTTGTTTGTATCTGCTAATTTCAAACTCGTAATTTATCCCTCCCCCATGTCATTTCCCCTTTGGTAACTATAAATTATTTTTTTATGTTTATGAGTCTGTTTTTGTTTTTGTAAATAAGTTCATTTGTATCATTTTTTAGATTCCACATATAAGTGATATCATAGGATATTTGTCTTTGTCTGGCTTACTGCACTTAGTATGATCATCTCTAGGTTCATCCAAGTTACTGAAAATGGTATTAGTTCTTTCTTTTATATAACTGAGTAGTATTCCATTGTATGTATGTACCACATCTTGAAGAAAAGAGTTTTAATGCTTGGTTTTAACTGGAGAATTAGACAAGTTTTCTAAGCCTTAGGGTCATTCAACAAACATGTTATTAAATATTTTTAAAATAGCTCTTCCACAAACCACCCTTCCTGACTTTTAGAAGAACAATTCCATCACACAGAACAGAATTCTATGGTAGTGCCCAGAGGAGAGGAGAGCTGTGTGTGTCAGTTAAATTGCTCAAACTAAAAAAAATGCTAGACTGTATTCCAAGGTTATTTTTTAAGGCAGAATTTCCAGTTTTCCAAGAGGTCATGGGCATTATCAATGACCAATGGCCAACCCTCTCTAAAGAGAGAAACAAAATAGCTGAAGCACTTTGAGCAACATCAAATGTCAGCTTAACAAAGTCAAAATTTTACCAAATGAGACAGTGTTCAGGAACCAGCACACCTGAGAGAGAGAGAAGACACCCAGAGGGGCCCTTGCTTCATGGGGCAAATTGGGAAATGAAACTCCATGTCCTGTGCCTCCTACCGAGATGCAGAGGCCCACTGCAGGTTCTGTTTGCTACAGAACCTGCTGGGTGAACGCTGAGAACATACACCAGGTTTCGTAGGTTATAATGATCACCAGTCATACACCTTGCTCTTGATAGGCAGGAAAAAACGTGTCCACCTCATGCTCCCTGAAGCAACTCCAGGGGCAGAGCTGTGATTCTGAGTGAAATTGAGTTTTGTTACTTAAGTTCTGTTTTGTTTTCACTCTTGAGTTCCTTTGTGGGCTCATTCCTTCCAAGCCAATACCCCTTGAAGGCTCTCCTGTATTCTAAGAGCATCTTGGTGACTTTCATAAGTCCATTCATTTTCAGGATTACAGTAAGAATTTGGGGTTTTTCACTGAGAACTAACCCAGTCTCACATCAAAAGTTAAATCAAGATCCTAGATGTTTCTTTGGTGTAGGAACAACAGTGAAGAGGACAAGGACTGTGTTTTGCTGAGAGAAGGGAATTCGCTGCCAAACACTCACGTGTTATTTTAAATCCTTCAGCAACTTCAAGGTACAAATTCTCTCCATTTTGCAGAAGAAAAAAATGGAGCTTCAGAGAAGTTGTGTCATTTTCCCAAAGCCCCAGGCCCCTCAGTTTCATAGCAGGGGTTTAATTCAAAGTGACTGGATGTCACAGTGCGAGGCCTTTCCACTCCAGGGCACACAGACACAGTAGGAAGATTCCAACCCAAGAGGTGAACCATCCAAGGAGGAATATAATAAAACTGTCACAGCCATCTCAATTCAGGTTTCATGCCTAAAATCAAATGCTTCTCCCTTCCCAACCCTTCACATCTACACAGTCACCCCTGTGTTGACAGCAGCTGTGCCATGAAGTATGTGTGCATGACTGCATGGTGACAACCAGCTCCCCATGTTCCATGGTATTCTCCAGGAGATTAAGAAATAGCTAACTCGTTTGCAAGAGCAAATGCTTAAACACTGTTAAAGCCGATTCAGTTAAAATGCCTTTGTATCTGCCAAGTGGAGAAGGTTTCCATTTTGCTCGAAGTAGAAACTGGCTGTCCACCTCTCCTGTGCTCCGAAAGTGCAGGGCTGGTTTATTTCTGTTTGCATTCAGGGCAAAGGTTAACCATTGTTCTAAACGCTGACACTACCCTGAGGCACAGTTAAATAGCTAAGCCCAGAACAGATGAACCAAGGAAGCAGAAAGTCTGTTGGCCAGAGCACCAGCTTTTGGGGGAGCTGACAGCAGAGAAGTCTACAAGGTAAAGGGCCTGGGGATGCTCTTGGTGGATCCAGACCAGGGTGTCTGGGAGGGCTGTTCACGAAATTCAGTCCCTCCCACAGAGAGACAAACCTGAGAGGTACAGGTTGCTGGCAGTGAACTCCACATCTGAGTCTGGTTAAAGGAGAATGAAGAATATTCCACAGGAACCATGAGATATTTGTTTGATGCCCACTGTTCATAGACTTGGGGCACCGCTAGAGACAGTTTAGAAGTAATTAGAGTTCAGGGCCTGAGGCTCCACTTTAATGCTTGAAATGTGACTCATTTTCCTGGCCTTTGAGCTATCAAATTGGACTGGGTTTCCCTCAACACCTCCTCACCATTACCCACAAAATGATTCTCATGGAAAATGCAAGCTAAAACTAAATTTTGACTTGTGGCACAGAAGTGTTGATACCAATAAAATCTGTTGACCAGATGGATTAGTAAGAACGAGTTACCACAGGCATTTAAGAAACTGAAATAACTATAGCCTGACTGTTTGGAGGATTACTGAGAATATCATCCCTACGCCTATGACCTTCTAATTCAAGATAAACTTAAATAGATAGATGGATGATGATTGATTGTTGATGTTGTTCAGTCGCTCAGTCAAGTCCGACTCTTGGCAACCCCATGGACTGCAGCACACCAGGCTTCCCTGTCCTTCACCATCTCCCAGAACTTGCTCACACTCAAGGCCATCCAACCACCTTGTCTTCTGTCGTCCCCTTCTCCTCCCGCCTTCAACCTTTCCCAGCATCAGGGTCTTTTCTAATGAGTCAGCTCTTTGCATCAGGTGGCCAAAGTATTGGAGCTTCAGATAGAAACGTGTGGGCATGCCCAGTCACTCAGCCGTGTCCAACATTTTGCAACCCTATGGACTGTAGTCCACCAGGCTCCTCTCTCCATGGAATTCTCCAGGCAAGAATACTGGAGTGGGTTGTCATTTCCCCTTCCAGGGGATTTAAATAGGTAGATAGATATAAAAAATAAAGGGACAGAGGGAAGGAGGGAGGGAAGGAGAGATAAAGAATTGGACTTATGTAAAATATTCTACAATCTACTCTTATGCTTAAAGCATAAAATTAACATGTATTTATGAAACAAAGGAAAACAAATGGAAGTAAAGACTTAAATAACCTTGTAGGTGTTTACTGAGAAGCCAGGCCTGAGATGTTTTGAACATTAATCTGTGTGTTATCATATGACTGGAGCCAATATGTGCATTTCATAAGGAAATAAGAATCTGGTAAATTCCCAAGTTTCTTGTGGTTGATGAGGTCTGTAAGTTTCTTGGTCTTTCTCTCACATAATTGTGCTCACTCTGTAATTTACAGACCAGTTTTAGAGAATAGGATAAAAAGGATAAAAACTGTTTCTGAAACTGACTCTGCAAGTAATGTTTTCATATAAAATGCTTTGATTCAATTATAACTGAGCTCCTTCCCCAAGGCTCCAGGTCAGATCTTTGGTGAGAAATAGCAGAAGCAGAACCTCACTGGATACCATGATGAAAGGAAGAAGATTGTCAGTGGGTATCCCTTTTGGACTTTCCCGGTGGCTCTATGGGGTTGCACAGAGTTGGACATGACTGAAGCAACTTAGCAGCAGCAGCAGCAGCAGCAGACTGTAAAGAATCCACCTGCAATGCAGGAGACCTGGGTTTGATCCTTGGGTCAGAAAGATTCCCTGGAAGAGGGCATGGCAACCCACTCCAGTATTCTTGCCTGGAGAATCCCAGGGACAGAGGAGCCTGGTGGGCTAAGTCCATGGCATTGCAAAGAGACAGACATGACTGAACCACTAAGCACATACAATCCTGGGCTCCTTCATAGGCAGCAAGATCAAGCCATAAACTGGAATCAATGAAAACGGAAACCTCAGTGTTCCCCACCCCAAACTTTTGAATCTGTGGATTCTACCAATAAAAATAAATCTAAAGTTTGAACAGTGTGTTTACACTCACTATCACTCTCAAATGTACCCGCATCACAGATATTTGAGGACTTGAATCTGGCAAGAGCTGAGGACTGAGGAAGCAACAGTACGTGTGAGATAGGCCACCCCGTCTCCGAAGGAACGCACAACTCAGGGAGCTGTGGAGAGAAACAACGTGTTGACTTAAGCACATCTAGGGTTTAAGGAATGTCATGTTTTATTATTAAAATTACAGATAGTGTTAATGAGACTATGCTGAAGGTGGGTTTGGAAATGATGCTGGCAGCGGGGTGCAGGGAGCGCTATAATAAGGACAAGGCTGGCTTAGGTGGAAGAAGCAGGAGTTATAAGAAAAGCTCCACATCACACAAAGCAAAATGCACTGACCCTCACAGGACAGGCCGTTACAGTCAGGGACTTCTCTCACTCTTGGTCTGGCCTCACTGTGGCTCTTTTAAAATAAGCAAAGAGGGGACTTCCCTGGTAGTCCAGCGGTTAAGAATCTGCCTTGTGATACCGGGGACACAGGTTCCATGCCTGGTTGGGGAACTAAGACCCGACATGTCACAACCAGAGAAAGAGCACTTGCTGCAACAAAGACTGGCATAGCCAAAAATAATTTTTAAACACATAAATAAGCAAGGAGGAGGGCATCTCATGGTAGCAAGGGACCTAGAGACCATTCTGCAGGGTTTATTCTACTCTTCCTTCAGCCTCCACACAAAATCACACTTTGGAGCATTCAAGGACGAGCACTGTACATCCCCCAGTTTGCGTGTTGTAACCCTACCCCTCCAGTGTGAGGTCACTGAGGAGACAGTGGGAGGTCACAGGGTCATGAGTGTAGAGGACCATGAGCAGGATTAGTACTCTTATAGACGACAACCCACAGAGCTTTCTCGTCCTCTTTGGGATCACAAGGATACAGTGGGAAGCTGGCAGCCAGCAACCTGGAAGAGGACTCTGCAAATTCTGGTCACACTTGTGCCCTTGTCTCTTCCTTGTCTCAGGCTTCCTACCTTCAGAACCATGAGATGTTAACTGCTGTGGTTCATAAGCCGCCCAGTCTGAGTCTGGGGAACTTTGCTATAACAGTCCACGTGGACAGACCACCATCTGGGTTTGTCCTTTCACATGTGCGTTTTTATCCTTTTTCCATGCTTCCGCACAAATATGAACCCCTTACCACTGGGTTGTTGTTGTTCAGTCACTCAGTCATGTCTGACTCTTTGGGACCCCATGGACTGCAACATGTCAGGCTTTCCTGTCCTTCACCATTTCCCAAAGTTTGCTCAAACTCATGTCCATTGAGTCTATGATGACATCCAACCATCTCATCCTCCGTTGTCGCCTTCTCCTGCCCTCAATCTTTCCCAGCGTCAGGATCTTTTCCAATGAGTCAGCTCTTTGCATCAGGTGGCCAAAGTACTGGTGCTTCAGCTGCAGCATCAGTCCTAATGAATATTCAGGGTTGATATCCTTTAGGATTGACTGGTTTGGTCTTCTTGTTGTCCAAGGAACTCTCAAGAGTCTTCTCCAGCACCACAGTACGAAAGAATCAATGCTTTGGCACTCAGCCTTCTTTATAGTTCATTGCTCACATCCATACATGACTACTGGAAAAAAAGTATAGCTTTGACTATATGGACCTACTTTTTAATACACTGACCACTGCAAGTGGATAACAGGCCCTGCTTTAAAGCTGGGTCGGGAGCACCTTCCAGATCCTTCTCTGAGACTGGCAGTGCTGACACGCAGTGTGAATCTTCCACATCACATTGGACGGGTCCCTCTCCTCTCTCCCGGAGCAACATTAAGCAGTAACCAGCTCAGTGTCTGCACAGGGATTTCCACAGCAACAGTGCAGGCATTACACGTGTCATTTGTTGCAATAATGCAAAATTTATCTTTCTGAGAAAGGAACACAGGGATCTTGGTGGGATTTACTTGGGAACAATAGTTAACAGGCAATTTATTTCCAATTGTTTTCCAACAGGGAAAAAAATAATTCAATATATGGTTAGCTTTAAGAGGCTTCATAACTTTGAAGGGGGTTTGAGTTTTCTCAGAAACAACACTTGGACAATCAAATTTAATAATAATATTGTGCTCAGCTGCTCAGTCATGTCTGACTCTTTGAGACTTCATGGACTGTAGACCACCAGGCTCCTCTGTCCATGGGATTTCCCAGGCAAGAATACTTGGAATGGGTTGCCATTTCCTCCTCCAGGGAATCTTCCCAACCCAGCCATTGAACTAGTGTCTCCTACATTGGCAGATTCTTAACCACTGAGATACCTGGAAAGCCCTAATAATATGAATAAATAATGGCAAAAGGCAAAAGATAGAATGGTGGAACTTTTAGAAATCTATTTAAAAAGTGATCAGTGGCTTTAAGGGCACTTAAAACCCTTAGTAGATTAGTAGATCAGTAGATTTAAGGGCAAAACTGTCCTCAAATAAGCAAATAGGATTCAGTAACACAAATGTTCAGAAAACACTCCTCTTGGTGGATTCATTTTGATATTTGGCAAAACTAATACAATTATGTAAAGTTTAAAAATAAAATAAAATTTTAAAAAAAAAGAAAAATTTTTTTCTTTTTAACATTTTTAACAGGAGGATAAGTACTCTACAATATTGTGATGGTTTCTGCCATACAGCAACATGAATCAGAATAGACATATATATGTCCTTTCCCTCCTGAACCCCCACTCCTACCTCCCTCCCCAACTCATCCCTTCAGGTTGTCATAGATAGAGCACTGGCTTTGCGTGCCATGCATCACACATCAAACTCCCACTGGCTATCTATTTTACATATGGTAATGTACACGTTTCAATGCTACTCTCTCAAATTATCCCACCCTCTTCTTCTCCCACTGAGCCCTAGTCACTTCAGTTCCCATCTCCTCTCACTGACTGCTTTATGGAAAACAGCATCCCCCAGCATGCAAGCAATTTTAAAATATGGCTGAATATTTTTTATATATATATTTTATTTTATTTTTAACTTTACAATATTGTATTGGTTTTGCCATATATCAACATGAATCTACCACAGGTATACACGTGTTCCCCATCCTGAACCCTGCTCCCTCCTCCCTCCCCATACCATCCCTCTGGGTCATCCCAGTGCACTAGCCCCAAGCATCCAGTATCGTGCGTTGAACTTGGACTGGCAATTCATTATCCCAGGATAATTACAAGTTCATGCTGGTGCCAAATATAAATTATGTTTATTTCTTTCTGAAAACCGTGGCAGGGATTTCCATGGCATTCACTAGAGCATATGGCCAGACATGTGCATTCTTTTGAGAGGTCACTCATATACGTGTGCTTCAAATTCGCGTGCACACTCTGCTAAGGATGGCAATAGTGGCCACTGGTCTCAGTTTTCACTAGCTGATTTCATTTTCAGATGAGCTCTTACATCAAGCTCTCAGCAGTGTGGACTTATTAAAATGCAAGCGTTTGCCAACTTGAAACACTGTCAAGCGCGGTTCATTGTTCCCTTTCACACTTCAAGAAGGGGGAAATGCTCTCACTCTCACCACATATCACGAGTGACTGTCTTATTCCCACCTGAAGTAATCGAGCTGAAGCTGCTACTTAATTCCAACATCCACCTAACCACCGCAAATGTCACTGCAAATGTCAGGCATGCAGTTCTCAGCATCAAAGCAGGTTGCACAATTTGCTCTAGGAGAGAGGGCTGTTTTTCCCCCAGCATAGCCAACAAACAAAATAGATTTTTATTTCTTTTACAGCACAATGGCTGTGAAAGAAACAGTCATCTTTTATACAGCATGTCTTTCTGGCATAAGGTTGAAATAAACACAGAGAGTATGCTTGAATTTAAGGTCTTTATGAACAACACAGTCAGCAACTACTTACAGACTGCATGAATCTGTCTTTGACATCATTCAAATGCAGCCCCAGACTTCATCTCTTTCCCCGAACCCCTGTTGCTGGAACTATCTCAGCGGGTTATGTTGATGTCCTGTGAGAATTAGTCCTCTTTGGAAGAATCTATATAACTCCCACTGATTGTGATCAAAGTTTTGCATTGCAGAATGAAGAATGAGAATGTATGCATAAGAAGAGGTGTTGTTTATTTATGATCGCATAAGGTATTAGCAAGCCATGTGTGTGTGTGTCTGTGTGTGTGTGTGCACACACTCTAAGTTGCATCAGTCGTGTTCAACTCTTTGCAACCATATAGACCATAGCCTTCCAGGATCCTCTGTCTATGGGATTTTCCAGGCAAGAATACCGAAGTGGGTTTGCCATGCCCTCCTCCAGGGGATCTTCCCCACCCAGGGATCAAACCCACATCTCTTATGTCTCCTGCATTGTCAGGCGGGTTCTTTACCACTAGTGCCACCTGGGAAACCTATTAACCAGTCGTACTTAGGTCAAAACTTCAGAAAGTTCTCCAAGTTAACAACAACAAATTAGACCTTATATAGACCCATGTTCTTTCCTAGGAAAGGCCATGAAGGAAGCAAATGTTATTGCCCAGAGTTCAGAAACAAAGACAGGAAGATATGGGTAAGATCTTAAGTAAAGAAGGTTGAAGGGCCAAGTGAAATCCCTTGGATAAATTAAAAACTATCCAAACATTTGCTGGAACTCGAGCCTTTGGCTTCCTGGAGAGCTCATCTTCATTAGCATTATAAAATGAAATGTATTAATTATTTATGTGATGGGACAGATAATACTGGCACAGAAAGGACTGGAAGCTTTGGTGGACTCTGTGAAGTTGATCTAGATGAACGCAGTGTGGCCAACGTGGGCTCCAAGCAACATAGGATGGAGTTTCAGAGAGATGAGTAAATGTATGTCAGAGTGTGTGCACCAGACCCTCCCAAGTCCCATGGGGTACACCCATGCAGGAGAAAGAGTTTTAAGAAAGAAATGGTAAAAGAGTGAATCCCAGTAAGATACAGAATAGAAAAGAGAGACCTGCTCATATCTCATAGATTTATTAAGAAGAGTTATTAAAGCTGGAAACAGGATCTATAATGGCCAACCAGGCATCTTAATCCATGACATAACCAAGTGATCTCAGAAGATTAGGTTTCTGACCCTCCCTCAAGTTATGGATTTCAGTATTAAATTGAAACCAGCCAAAAGTTAGGCTGATGTCAAATCTGGGCAGAATGTGGAGGACGCAGCTGAGGGATCCTGGGAAAGACCTAGAAGCAAGACCATCTCCGACCATTCACACCAAGCATCCTAAGACCACCTTGTGGACAGCTGTGGAGTGGGAGGTGGTCAGTCTAGTTAGTGGGACAGCATAATCTCCATGCAGTAGGCCTCAGTTTACTGAGGAATCACCAAGTGGCCAAATTTTGGCTATTCCTGATTCTGGGAGAAGAGAGTTTTATTATATCTCAGTGAATTTCATATTCTATAACCTCCTCTTCATTTGGTTGATGAAGAAGTTTCAGGGCTGTGATGGTTAATTTTTTTTTAACTGAGGTATAATTAACATATAACATGTTTCAGGTGTACAACATAATGATTTCATATTTGCATATATTGCAAAATGATCAACATAATAAGTCTAGTATTTATCACCATACATAATTACAGATTTTCTTCTTGTTTTGAAAATATTTAAAAATTTTTTTCATTTTGTATTGGGGTAGAGCTGATTAACAATGTTGGGATAATTTCGAGTGGACAGCAAAGGGACTGAGTCATACCTACACATGTATCCATTCTCTCCCAAACTCCCCTCCCATCTGGCTGCCACATAACACTGAGCAGAGAGAACAATATTTTTTTTTTTTAGATAAAATGGATTTCCTTTATTCTAACTCATAACAAGGCCCTTACAAAGTTGCACCATGATGATTATTTTATTGCATTTTTATATTTTTAAACTTTTTATTTTGTATTGGGGTATAGCCAGTTAACAATGTTGTGAGAACTTCAGGTGAAGAGTGAAGGGACTCTGTATCCATCCTCCTCCATACCCCTGTCTCATTCAAGCTGCCACAAAACATTAAGCAGAGTTCCCTGTGCTATACAGTAGGTCCTTGTTGGTTATCCATTTTTAAAAGAGCAGTGTGTACATGTCCATCCCAAGCTCCCTAACTATCCCTTCCCCTCATCCTTCCACCTGTGCTGAAAATGTGTAAAATTTATTCCCTTAGCAACTTTGAAATACACAATATATTATCACGAACGGTCACCACAGCGCATACTACATCTCCATGACTTAAAGCACATTCAGTACATTATGGTTTATACTCCTGCAGTGGAAGGAGTGAATGGATGCTCTAGGTTGTGGCACATTTTAACAAGGGACATCTCTAACCAGTAACTACCATGATTACCTCCAAATAAAAGGAGGAAAATATTATTCCCGTTTTAGAAGCATTTTCTCTTTGAAGGATGAGTGATACCCCCTGCCCTGTTCTTGGAGACCTGTTGGAATACTTCAGTCTCTAACCTTACGGGCAATGTGAAACAGTGAGAGGCTGATAGAGTTTGCAGACCTAGACTCACTGTGGGGTGAGTTGATTGCTCTCTCCAAGCTACCTGTTATTTTTTAGCCTGCATCCTATCTGGTGGAGAAAATTTAAATGTCACGTGTAGAATATGTCACACAAACCTGGCCCTTTTCAGGTAGTCAATAAGTATTCATTTTGAGACTCTATCATGCAAACAAGAATGAGACATCTCTGCCATTGAGAACCTGCTTCTTTGGTTCAGTTTTCTCTCACAAACCTAACTTTGTGGCAAAGCAGACTTCAAAGACAAAGGTAACATAAAGATGCATCCCAGTTTTTTGGAGGGGTCCATATAACCAGCATTCGGTAGCCTTAAAACAGTGTGAGAGGGAGAACTCTCCATCTCCCCTTGAGAAACTAAATACTCTTCGTCACCAATAACTGGCAACACTTTTTTAAAACAAGGAATATTTTTAGTATAAATACAGGGAAGGAAATGGAAGGAGACCATATGAGCCCATCCTTATCTGTCTATGATGGCTCATATTCTAACTACATCCTCGAAACTATTAGCCAATCAAGTGTCAGCCTGATTATATAAGCCATGAGCTCTTAGAGCACATATGTTCACATATCACAAGATGTAGAAATTTAGGAATTGTGTTCATGAAACAAACAACGGGGGTGACAAATGAGAACCGTGTTTGAAATTTTAAACCTAAAAGCCAGAGCCATGCTGCTTGCCAAAAAAGCAGTTCCATTTCCAGTTCCACATATCAGCCAAGAAAATCTTGTAAAGAGAGATGGGTTTTAGTAGTTTTTAACCAGCCACACCTGACATAAATGTCTATGATTTCACATCAAGAAGATGTCCATCTTTAAACTCTCCAGTTGAAGCAATGTTAAGAAAAATAAAACAAAATACATTCACTACTTTCTTCAATCTTAATATTAAACACAACCATTTATACAAGAACAGAGTGGTCTCCACTCGGAATACTTTGTGTTTGCCTTTTAGCACTTGTGTATCCTGGAGCTTTCGAGAAACACTTTTTGAGGGAACGTAGGATCCATCTTACACAAAGTCGCAGGTGCCCGATGTAACGGCTGGTCTTCTAACAGTCTAGAAATCACTGACAGTATTCATCTGCTTTCTGTGGCACCTGCAGACATGAAAAAAAATCTAGGGAAATGAAAACCATTTCCAGTACATGAGCACGCACCTGGTATCATCGCCAGCGACGTCAAAACTAATGTACTAACACTGCACTGAGGGTCCGACCAGGTTGCTTGTGGTTTCCAGTTGTATAAACGCAGTGACTTTTAAAACAAGTTCGGTTTACTTGACAGAGATTCACAGGTAAAGCCATCCAGCATCAGATGACTCAACTCATGAGCATGAAAGGTGTCACTGGGTTTTTTTTTCTTTCCTTGGTTTTCCTTTTTTTCTTTTAAGACTGCATTTTTTTCAGAGCATTTTAAGGTTCACAGAAATTGAAGGGTAGAACATAGGTTTCCCATACTCCTGCTGCACCACACACATGCAGAACCTCCCCCACGATCACATACAACCTCCCCATGTGACACACAGAACCTCCCCCACAATCACATACAGCCTCTCCATGTGACACACAGAACCTCCCCCACGATCACATACAACCTCCCCATGTGACGCACAGAACCTCCCGCACAATCACGTACAGGCTCTCCATGTGACACATGCCACAGATTCAGATGATCAGCATCGAAACCACCATCTACTAAAGGAGTATTTCATACCCCTCTAGGTTTTAAAGTCACTGGGGATGGTCGCTCACTGTGCGGTTACACTGTGTAGACACATGTGCGTGTTAAGTTGCTTCACTTGTGTCTAACTCTTTGCAAGCCCATGGACTGTAGCCTGCCAGGCTCCTCTGTCCATGGGATTCTCCAGGCAAGAACACTGGAGTGGGTTGCCATGCCTTCCTCCATGGTATCTTCCTTACCCAGGGATTGAACCTGCATCTCTTATGTCTACCTGCATTGGCAGGTGAGTTCTTTGCCACTAGAGTCACCTGGGAAACCCATGTAGACACAGAGGTTCATTCTTTTTTTTTTTACTTTTAGGAATTATTTTTTAATTAAATGCTTTTAATTGTCAATACATAAAATATAAGTATAGTTTCTTTTCTAGACTCCTCTGACCTATGGCCTCCATCCCACATGTGTAGTCATTATCTTATAATTTCTCTTTCAAAGGATTGTTGTTGTTGCTGTTTAGTCGCTAAGTCATGTCTGACTCTTTGCAACCCAGTGGACGGTAGCCCACTATGTTCCTCTGTCCATGGGATTTTCCGGGCAAGAATACTGGAGTAGGTTGCTATTTCCTTCTCCAGGGGATCTTCCAAACCCAGGGTTGGAACTTGCATCTCCTGCATTGGCAGGCAGGGTCTTTACGACTAAGCCACCAGAGAATTCTTCAAAGGATTACTTTTAACTTAAGAATATGTACATGTGTGCATATATGTCTGTGCATGCATAGTCACTCAGTCATGTCCCACTCTTTGCAATGCTTTAGACTGTAGCCAGCTGGGCTCCTTTGTTTTTAGGATTTTTCAGGCAAGAATACTGGAGTTGGTTGCTATTTCCTACTCCAGGAATATATGTGTGTGTGTATATATATATGCAGGCTTCCCTGGTGGCTCAGACGGTAAAGAATCGCTTGCAATACAGGAGACCTGGGTTCAATCCCTGGCTTGGGAAGATCCCCTGAGCAGGGCATGGCAACCCACTCCAGTATTCCTGCCTGGAGAATTCCATGGAGAGAAGAGCCTGGCAGGCTACAGTCCATGGTGTCACAAAGAGTCAGACATGACTGAGCAACCTTCAGTATATATATATAGTGAAAGTTTCACTATATATATATATATTCACACACATTCTTTTTCTTAAATAAATGGCAAAATGCATGTTTTTTACACTTTTTTCACCATATGATATATTCTGGAAATCACTTCACAATGTTGTATGGAAACATACCTTTGTCCTTAATAAAATAAGCAAATCTCTTTAAAAACGTATTCAACAACATTCTTTCCTGAATAGCATTTGGGGATGAGACTGTGTAATTCCATTATTTGTCACACATTTTTTCTGAGACCTTAGTTTTCTTAGGCAAGTCCTCATAGTCATATAATATCCATCAGCTGTTACTAGAGCCAGAAATAATATTCACAGTCTTTAGGAGACCCCTCATAAACCCCAGCATTGCTGGGTAGTATTCATCATCTTGGGCTTCCCAGGTGGCATTAGTGGTAAAGAACACACCTGCCTAATAGGAAACGCAGTTTCAATCCTTGGGTCAGGAAGATGCCCTGGAGTAGAAAAAGGCAACCTGCTTCAGTATTCTGACCTGGGGAATCCCATGGACAGAGAGGCCTGGTGGGCTAGGGTCCATGGGGCCACAAAGAGTCAGGCAACAACTGAACCGACTGAGCACACACAACACACACACATCACTTCTCCTGTGTCCACCCATATCTCATCATCTTAACAATAGTTTCAAAATTTTGTCCACATGTCTCTCTGATCCTCTTCACAAGACAGATAGAAGCGTAATAGGTAAAGTCTAATCCATGTATTAAATAGACCTTCAAGGTCTATGAAAATTAATTTAAAAACTGAACTCTGATTATACTAAAAATTAGTCAAAAAATAAAAAATAAATCAAAGTTTTCAGTGAGATTTTTTAAAAATAATGTTTTGTAGTTCAGGCTGTCTGGAATGTTACAGGAAATGTAGGGTCTGCTCAGCATAAGGATAACTGTGGCTGAGTCTGATGTTGATAACTTTATGTTTTGGAAGCACAGAGAAGCACAGAGAAAACTGAGCTGTGAATCTAAAGAGAAGCGGAGTTCTTTTATCCCCCAAGGTTAGGAAGCTCCCTGCTCTTGTAGGAAGACACTTCCAGCCACCCTGATCCCTGCAGAAAGGTCCACGCATCAGCAGCTGTAAGAGATTTTGCTTTAGCCAGTCCCAGGAGAGAGCTGTGAAGCCTTGCAGAGAGCACCTAAAGCACATTTTATCTATACCGCTTAATGTGGCACTAACTCATGACATTTTTGGCTTCTTACCTGCTTCATGTGTAAATGTCCTTTCTCTTCAGTGGAATGTTTCTTACTTATAGTTCTGTTCCTTTCAGAGGTTCTGTTCTGTTCCTTAGCACAGTATCAAAAATATCATGTATATAATACAAGATTGTGTATATATAATTGTCTATGTTATGTACATGGTGTGTATGTGTGTGCTTAGTCGATCAGCCATGTCTGACTCTTTGTGACCCTGTGGACTATAGCCCACCAGGCTCCTCTGTCCATGGGATTTCCCAGGCAAAATACTGGAATGGGTTGCCATTTTCTCCTCCAGGAGATCTTCTCAACCCAGGGATCAAACCGTGTCTCTTAGGTCTCCTGCATTGACAAGTGGGTTCTTTACCACTAGCCACCTGGGAAGCTCCATACACAGTGTATGTATGTATATATAGCAACTCTATAAGTACTTGCTGAACCATTTACATATATAATATCCTTTGAAGACCCTGTCTTTAGAAAGAAGAAACAATTTGGTCTTCCTAAAATGCTTTTTGAGAAACTGTGTGAAATGTTTTATTTGGGTTTTGTCCTATATTTCCTAAGTTTGAAAGGGATTTTTCTCCTCTCCCAACTCCAAATTGGTATGTGAAGGTATTTCTCATTTTGTTTATTTTTTCTCATTTAAAAGCCTATATTCTAAAATGTCTAATACTTCCCATGGGACATTATGATTAAATGGTCTGCTTATAAGTTTAAAAGTAAATTGTCTTATACTTAAAGGTTGGTTTCATCTAAATTAAGTCATAGTAGAAATGGAGATCCAACCAGTCCATTCTAAAGGAGATCAGTCCTGGGTATTCTTTGGAAGGAATGATGCTAAAGCTGAAACTCCAATACTTTGGCCACCTCATGTGAAGAGTTGACTCATTGGAAAAGACTCTGATGCTGGGAGGGATTGGGGGCAGGAGGAGAAGGGGATGACAGAGGATGAGATGGCTGGATGGCATCACTGACTCGATGGATGTGAGTCTGGGTGAATTCCGGGAGTTGGTGATGGACAGAGAGGACTGGCGTGCTGCAATTCATGGGGTCACAAAGAGACAGACGTGACTGAGTGACTGAACTGAAATGAACTGAACTGAAAAATGCCCCAGCTCCTGTTTAATATTGTCAGAGAAGAAGCATGCATGTGTGTATGCTCAATCGTGTCTGACTTTGCAACTCCATGGACTGTAGCCCACCAGGCTCCACTGTCCAGGGGATTCTCCAGGACCCACTGGAGTGGATTGCCATTTCTTCCTCCAGGGGATCTTCCCGACCCAGGGATAGAACCCACATCTCCTGCATTGGTGGGAGGATTCTTTACCACTAAGTAACCCGGGAAGCCCAAAATATGTTGTTGTTTAGTTGCTCAATCGTGTCTGACTCTTTTGTGACCCCATGGACCGTAGCCTGCCAGGCTCCTCTGTCCATGGGATTTCTCAGGCAAGAATATTGGAGAGGGTTGCCATTTCCTTTTCAAAAAAAAAAAGAAAGGATAAGAACCTAATCAAAATTTTAGTAAGTGTTATACATGTTAATGCTTAAGAAATGCATAAGTACTACAATAAATATTTCATTTTATATTGTGAAGACATGAGATTTACTTGTGTGGAAAGAACTGCAGCTTGTGATTTACAGTCAAGTGGTGGAAGGAGGGTTATCAGAAATGGGAAGGAAATTTTTAACACCAGACACAGACAGATGTGACTTAAAACACTAGTGAACTGATACAGTGGTAGATGTTCAAGATGCATGTGTATGAGTGCGTGTGTTTGTGTGTGACCCGGGCCAGCTGGGTGGACTTTTCTGTGTTCATCTAGTGTTTTCTCTGAATGTCTGGTGCATAATAAGCACATGGAAAATTCCAGTTATGCTCAAATTGTTCCCTAATATATCAATCATGTTGGAACAAATTCACATTTTCAAAACAAGTGTTGTAGCCAAACTAATTATACTTTATTCCCATCTTAACATTTGTCATTACATCTATTTCTTCTCCCAATTTTGAGTCTTAATGCTGCAAAAGAAGTGCCCTCCTCCTACATGGAACTTATTCTTCCAACTGTGTTTTCATGGTAGTTAAGCCAGTGGGTCCCTGTCTTTCAAGGGGTCTGACTTCAACACTTACGCCTGCTCTCTTCAGCAACTGGATGGGAAAAAATTGTCTCTCCTATCCTCTCAGTTTCTCCTTCTGCTCAAAAATGGACAATTTTTCTTTTTCTGTCGAAGTCCCACTCTTTTTTTTTTTTAATTTTATTTTATTTTTTAACTTTACAATATTGTATTGGTTTTGCCATATATCAAAATGAATCCACCACAGGTATACATGTGTTTCCCATCCTGAACCCTCCTCTCTCCTCCCTCCCCATACCATCCCTCTGGGTCGTCCCAGTGCACCAGCCCCAAGCATCCAGTATCATGCATCGAACCTGGACTGGCAACTCGTTTCATATATGATATTATACTCTTTACCCCGCTGTGTTCTGTGTCTAATCTCCAGTTTCTCCTTTCAACTCGTAAACATAAGATGAAGGCTCCGTGTCTAGAGCCACCATTTCTCTTCACACCCTGACAGACTCTTTAATTCCCCATCAGCTCTCTTGGCAACAGACTCAGTGTTGGCAGATCCATCCACTGTCTTTCCACGTTCATCCCCCATTTCTGTAAAGCCTCTGATTGCTGATGGCTGTTTCATTTTCCCGGGGCTCCCACTGCATAGCACCACCGACTGGGAGGCTGAAAACTGCAGAAACACATTCACGTGCCGTCGTGGAGGCTGGAAGCCTGAATCCAGGTGTTGGCAGGGGCGTGCTCCCTCTGACACTCTGGATAGAGTCCTCTTGCCTCTTTCCAGCTCTGGTCACAGCCACTACTCTCTGTGTCCTTGGCTCACAGCCTCCCCCCAGTTTCTGTCACCACAGGCATCTCCCCATGTGTCTCTCGTCTGCTCATCAGGATACCAGGCATACTGGATCAAGCACCTGTTCTACAGGTTCTAACAAGTGTGACCTCTTGTTAATTTTCATCTTTATGACATCTGTAAAGGCTCTATTTCTCAATGAGGTCACATTCACAGATACCAAGGGTCAAGTTGTCAACATCTTTGAGGGGATTTTCCCATAACAGTCACCTATTCTTTCTTGAAACTCTCTCATTCATTTGCTTTCCAAATGCAATAAAAATACTTTTAAATTTCTGTGTGCTTACTCAGCCCTCCCCTATGCATTTTACATCAATTTATATATTCCACATAATATTCATAACTCACTTAGTTGCAATTATTTTTGCCCATTTTACAGCATAAAGTATTAAATAACTGCTCACAAATACACAGCTAGTCACGCAGCTTGAATCTGAATCTAAGAGATCTGATCTCAGGACCCACATCTATCATAATTCTTTGACCAGCAACTCAGGATCACAAGTCCTGGAGACATACACTGCTGATCCTAGAAAACATGGCTGCAATAAAGTGATAAGAGAAAATCTCAAACTGCAGAGTTAGGACAGAGATTTAAAGCAACAAAGGTAAGTTAGCATTTCAAAAGGTTTTGCCAAGAGGAGGAGGGGAAAGGTCTGTCACTGAAGAGTAGGACAAGGGAACAGGAAAGGCAAGAAAGAAGATAAGGACAGCTGATGAGACACGCCAGAAAGAAAAACACCAATACAGTATACTAACGCATATATATGGAAGTTAGAAAGATGGTAATGATAACTCTGTGTGTGAGACAGCAAAAAAGACACAGATATATAGAACAGTCTTTTGGACTCTGTGGGAGAGGGAAGGGTGGGATGATTTGGGAGAATGGCATTGAAACATGTATAATATCATATAATAAATGAATCACCAGTCCAGGTTCAAGGCAGGATACAGGATGCTTGGGGCTGGTGCACTGGGATGACCCAGAGGGATGGTACGGGGAGGGAGGTGCGAGGGGGATTCAGGATGGGGAACACATGTACACCCGTGGCGGATTCATGTTGATGTATGGCAAAACCAATACAATATTGTGAAGTAATTAGCCTCCAATTAAAATAAATAAATTTAAATTAAAAAAAAAAGACAGAGGAGAACGTGATGAGGACTGCAAATGGAGGTGCTGGTTTTGAAAAGATATCATTTTACCAGGTCACAGAGAAAGGCTACAGAAAGGTTTTGTCCTCTTGTGTCTCAACTGTACCAAACATATGTCTGTCTAAGAGCAGACCTCAGCAAACACCTTGTTTCTTTTCTCCCCAGAAGGGTTTCTGACTTCTTAAGGAGAGGGCCACATCATTCTTTTCTGGCATTCCTCCGATATGTAAAAATTGATTACTACCTGCAGCCAATAATCTTTTTGCTGAATAAGTAGCCATTCTGAGAAAATGTATTCCCTATGAAAAGTGATTAACTCCTTTCTGTAATTTATTCTGTACTGGATTTTGTTTTCTGAACTTAAATCTGTACTTAAGCAGAGCGACACTGCCGGATTTTCTCGTGAGAATTCACATGTGAAAATTCGGTGGTTGGTACTTTCACTGCCAAGGACATGGATTCATGGTTATTAGAGGCAAGGGAGTGGGAGAAATGTAGTGATGTTAGTGTGTTAGTCAAAGGGCACAAAATGGCAGAAAATAAATAAGCCATGGGTATGTAATGTACAGCACAGGAAATACAGTCAGGGGTACTGTATTAACTTTGTAAGGTGATAGATGGTAACTAGACTTATTTTGGTGACCATTCCGCAAGGTATACAAAAATTTAATCACTACATTGTACATCTAAATATAATTTTGTATGCCAGTTAAACTTCAATTTAAGTTTAAAAATAAAATGTACTTTTATCATAAAAAAAGAAAATTTGGCAGTTGAAATGTGGATATCATTCAAAAAGTCTTCAAGTTTTGTGACTGACAAAGAAGATCAAGTTAAATGGTCCCTAGGATCCGCCACCCCCTGGAGGGTCAGGTGTGTCAGCCCAGGTGCCACTTAGCACTGCAATTCCTGCATATGCCTGACAGAGTCAGTGTGAAATATCACCAGACTCCAGGTTTCAAGTCCACCAAAAGATAAGTCAACAAACAAATACATAAATACAAGGAGGAGAAGAAGATAAAGAAGGATGCAGGGGAAGAAGAGAGAAGATAAAAATACAAAGAAAAAAGTCATACAAACTTGTCCTGAAATCAAAATGACACACTGGCATCCATTTAGCTGATGGCTGATAATTTGTAGGTCCACATAGACATCCAACCTGTAAACACTGAAAAGGCCCAAGATAAACATTCCTGCTCTACTGCACACTCACGGTCTCGTGCCAGCCCAGCCAGCTGAGTCTTGGCTCCCTCTGCTGCTTCCTCCCACTCCAGCCCCCACTCGTGTTTCTGCACAGACCCCCATGCCAGCAGAGCCACCTACCAGCCATCTGCCAGGCTGCCTTCCTGCCCTCATTCATCTGAAAAAGTATCTTCAATCCCACTCCATCAGGAAGACTACCCCAATTTGTGGGCAGGATTTTAAGAATCGGTCTCAGGAATATAAAGACAAGAATGTTTTATACTTTATATGAAGAGCTTTAATTTCAAACTCTCACAATCTGTACAATAGCATTATAAGGTATTATTGTACCTATTTTTACAAAGGAGGAAATTAAAACTTAGAAACATTATTTGTCCACATTGCCTAGATAGTAGAGATCAAAGTTGGAACTCAAATACAGGCCTTCTAATTTTTGCTGGTTTAAATTGTTTTGAGGCTTTCTAGGTAGCTCAGTGGGAAAGAATCTGCCTGCCAAGGCAGGAGATGCAAGTTCGATCCCTTGGTCGGGAAGATACCCTGGAGAAGGAAATGGCAACCCACTCCAGTATTCTTGCCTGGAAGATCCCATGGACAAGAGAGCCTGGAGGGCTATAGTCCATGGGGTCGTAAGAGGTGGACACAACTTAGCGACTAAGCAACAACAAATTGTTTTTTAAAAGGCAAAAATGTATTATGCACTCTATTCTAGGAACATAAGGGATATTCAAATGATTGTGCAAGTGCCCCATGAGCTCATAATAAATATTAAACCTATTCATCTACAAAATTAATTGTGCTGACACAGTAGTAAACCAGAGCAGGAAACAGCTTTCTAGGAGTGAATGACTGAGCCACTAACTTTTTCCAAACAACAGAGAATACTATTTAGTGTTTCAATTTGCAAAAATGCAATAAAAAGCTCTGCTAAATCTCTGAACAGGTTTATAAGTAAATAATAAGCATTTAAGATACATGGGATTCCTTTATGATGCCCTCAAGGTAAGAATGATCACAAGAGAAATTTAACAATGAATGCCCCAAGAGAAGCTAGCAAATATTAAACAAATTTCAGCCAAGTCCTTTTCATTAAACTTTCATGCTTTCAACAGATATTCATGAGGGTCTTGTCTGTGTCTGATAGCAAGCAGGATGTAGCAACTAAATGAGGTCCAGTCCCTATGGCCTATGAACACCTCTCTGCCTGCTCCCTTTCAACTTTCTGCCCTCACGGACAATTTGCTCTGACTATGTCTTCGTCATTTTTCTGAAGATGTCTCATTTTTTCCCGCCTGGCTCTCCAACATTTCAGGTGTTCCTATAGGACTGACTCTGTAGTCTAGAGAGGGTAGCTGTCCAGACTGCTGCAAAGCCTGATGTTAGTTATTTTGCAAGCCTTTTTAAAAAACATTTTATTTTATAGGAGTATAGGCTATTAACAATGTTGTGATAATTTCAGGTGAACAGCAGAGAGACTCAGCCATACATATTCATGTATCCATTCTTCCCCAAACTCCCCTCCCACCCAGACTGCCACATAACACTAATCAGAGTTCCATGTGCTGTACAGCAGGACCTTGTTGGTTATCCATTTTAAGTATAGCAGAGTATACATGTCCATCCCAAACTCCCTAACTGTCCCTTCCCCCAGCAGCCATAAATTTGTTCTTTAAGTCTGTGAGTCTCTTTCTGTTTTGTAAGTTCATTTGTATCATGTCTTTTCAGATTCCACATATAAGGGATGTCATACGATATTTCTCCTTCTCTGTCTGAATTACTTTACACAGTACGACAATCTCCAAATCCATCCCTGCTGATTTTGCAAGCCTTTTTTCGAAAGAAGAATCTTTCTCTACTCTCTATACCATCCTTACAATCTAGTTCCCCTTCAAGATGTCTGATTGGGTCAGAACATTACAGTCGAGGAAATTTCTCACTCTCCTGACAATAATGACATAGTGTTTCAACACCACGTGGCTTGTAGCTTTTGAATTTCACAGATTTGGTCACATGACATACTATAAGCACAGAGTCACATTTACATTGGGCCAATTCTTACTGATCTTCAGCAGATTATAGAAATCACAGCTGTAAATAGAAGATTTCAGAGAGGAACAGAAGTTTCAATAAAATAGAACAAAATATGATCAAGGTTAAAAGGGAAGAGCATGACTTCTGGAATGACATCCTGAAGCCCTCCATAAATTCATTCCTCCATAAATCAAGAGCAAAAATGATTGGAAATAAAAATTTCAAGAACTGTGGAAACTAACAAAAGGATTGCAACAATCTTATTGATTCCAAGATTCAACAATCTTGAATAAAGAGCACTTATTCAATTAAAACTCTAAACCTCAGTAAGAACAGAAGGTTTGTCCACTGTAATTTTTTAAAACTTTTTAAGGGAGAATAATTATTTTCAATGTTGTGTTGATTTCTACCTTGGGGATAGTTTAGTTGCTAAGTTGTGTCTGACTCTTATGACCACATGGACTGTAGCCCACCAGGCTCCTCTGTCCATGGGATTTCCTAGGCAAGAATACTGGAGTGGATATCCATTCACTTCTCCAGGAGATCTTCCTGACCCAGGGATCGAACCCATATCTCCTGCATTGCAGGAGGATTTTTTACTGCTGAGCCACTTGGGAAACATGTAAATCAGCCATAATTATACATAGATCGATCACCTTCCTCTTGAGCCTCCTTCCCCTGCCCCCATTCCACTCCTCGAGGTCATCACAAGCACCAGGCTGGGCTCCCTGTGTTACACAGCACCTTCCCACTAGCTATCTGTTTTACACGTAGTGGTGTATCTACGTCAATGCTACTTTCTCCAGTCGTCCTACTCTCTCCTTCCCCCACTGGGTCCACAAGTTTGTTCTCTATGTCTGTGTCTCCATTCCTTCCCTGCAAATAGTTCCACCAGTACCATTTTTCTAGATTCCATATATATGCATTAATACCCAATATGTTTCTCTCTCTGACTTACTCCACTCTGTACAACAGGCTCTAAGTTCATCACCTCACTAGAACTGACTCAGATTTGTTCTTTTTTGTGGATGAGTAATACTCCATTGTATATACATACCTCATCTTTTTTATCCATTCATCTACCAATGAAGCCTCTGTAAGTTGACCTACTTCTTCCTCGCAAGTTCCACAATATACTTAAAAACTAGCAACCCTGCAACTACAGAAGCTACGAAAACAAACAGGAAGGCAGTGCACATCCAGACACAACACTGTCAAACTACTGAAAACCAAAAATAATGATAGAACATTGAAAGCAGCGAAAGAAAACAGCTCATCACATACAAGAGGTCCTCAGTAAACTTGGCAGCTGACCTTCCATCAGAAATCATCAGAAAGCAGTAAAATGACATTTCAAAAGCCAAAAGAAAAATTGTCAACCAAGGATTCTATATGCAAATTGAGACATTCTCAAATAAAGAAAAGCTGAGAGAATTCATCACCAGCAAAACAGCCTTACAATAGAAACTAAAGGGACTCCTTTAGCGGGAACTGAAAAGACATTAGATTCAAACTTATTCCACTGAGAAACTTTAAAGACAACCCACAAAATGGGAGAAAACATTGATAAGTCATACCTAGAATATGTAAGGAACTCTTAAATTTGTTTGTAAAAAGATAAATCATCCAATTAAAAAAGGAGCGAAGAATTTGAATAGATATTTCCCCACTGAAGATATACAAATGTCCAACCAGCACATGAAAAGATGCTTAACGTCATTAGTCATTAAAGAGCTGCATATCAAAACCACAGTGAGACATCACTCCATACCTGCTAGGATGACGAGGATCTAAAGGCAGACAATAACACATTTCTGTGAGAAGGCAGAGAGATAGGAGCCCTCAGACATAGTTGGTAAAAATGTTAAAAAAATGCTTTACCACCTGGAAAACAGTTGGCAGTTCCTCAAAATGTTAAACACAGAGTTAGACATGGTAATTCTACTCCTAGAAATCTACCCAAGAGAAATGGTAACACACAAAGGCATGGATGTTCGTAGCAGCATTAATCATAATAATTATTCTTATTCATAGCTGAAAACAGAAACAACCCAAATGCCCAAAATTGAAGAATGGCTAAACAAAATGTGGTCTATCCATACAATTAAATATTAATCATAAAATATGATACCTGTTACAATATAGATCAACTTGAAAATATTATGCCATATTTTTAAATGCCTTACACAGAAGACTTCATTTTTTTTTTTTTAACTGGAAGCTAATTACTTTACAATATTGTGGTGGTTTTTGCCATACATTGACATGAATCAGCCACGGGTATACCTGTGTTCCCCATCCTGACCCTCCCTCCCACCTCCCTCCCCATCCCATCCCTCAGGGTCATTCCAGTGCACCAGCCCTGAGCACCCTGTCTCATGCATCTAACCTGGACTGGCGATCTATTTCACACATGATAATATACATTTTTTTTTTAACTTTACAATATTGTATTGGTTTTGCCAAATATCAAAATGAATCCGCCACAGGTATATATATGTTCCCCATCCTGAACCCTCCTCCCTCATCCCTCTCCATACCATCCCTCTGGGTCGTCCCAGTGCACCAGCCCCAAGAATCCAGTATTGAACCTGGACTGGCGACTCGTTTCATACATGATATTATACATGTTTCAATGCCATTCTCCCAAATCTTCCACCCTCTCCCTCTCCCACAGAGTCCATAAGACTGTTCTATACATCAGTGTCTCTTTCGCTGTCCGTATACAGGGTTATTGTTACCATCTTTCTAAATTCCATATATATGTGATAGTATACTGTATTGGTGTTTTTCTTTCTGGCTTACTTCACTCTGTATAATAGGCTCCAGTTTCATCCATCTCATTAGAACTGATTCAAATGTATTCTTTTTAATGGCTGAGTAATACTCCATTGTGTATATGTACCACAGCTTTCTTATCCATTCATCTGCCAATGGACATCTAGGTTGCTTCCAGGTCCTGGCTATTATAAACAGTGCTGCGATGAACACCGGGGTACATGTGTCTCTTTCCCTTCTGGTTTCCTCAGTGTGTATGCCCAGCAGTGGGATTGCTGGATCATAAGGCAGTTCTATTTCCAGTTTTTTAAGGAATCTCCACACTGTTCTCCATAGTGGCTGTACTAGTCTGCATTCCCACCAACAGTGTAAGAGGGTTCCCTTTTCTCCACACCCTCTCCAGCATTTATTGTTTGTAGACTTTTGGATCGCAGCCATTCTGACTGGCGTGAAATGGTACCTCATAGTGGTTTTGATTTGTATTTCTCTAATAATGAGTGATGTTGAGCATCTATTCATGTGTTTGTTAGCCATCTGTATGTCTTCTTTGGAGAAATGTCTATTCAGTTCTTTGGCCCATTTTTTGATTGGGTCATTTATTTTTCTGGAGTTGAGCTGTAGGAGTTGCTTGTATATATTTGAGATTAGTTGTTTGTCAGTTGCTTCATTTGCTATTATTTTCTCCCATTCTGAAGGCTGTCTTTTCACCTTGCTAATAGTTTCCTTTGTTGTGCAGAAGCTTTTAAGTTTAATTAGGTCCCATTTCTTTATTTTTGCTTTTATTTCCAGTATTCTGGGGGGTGGTCATAGAGGATCCTGCTGTGATGTATGTCAGAGAGTGTTTTGCCTATGTTCTCCTCTAGGAGTTTTATAGTTTCTGGTCTAATGTTTAGATCTTTAATCCATTTTGAGTTTATTTTTGTGTATGATGTTGGAAAGTGTTCTAGTTTCATTCTTTTACAAGTGGTTGACCAGTTTTCCTAGCACCACTTGTTAAAGAGATTGTCTTTAATCCATTGTATATTCTTGCCTCATTTGTCAAAGATAAGGTGTCCATAGGTGCGTGGATTTATCTCTGGGCTTTCTATTTTGTTCCATTGATCTATATTTCTGTCTTTGTGCCAGTACCATACTGTCTTGATAACTGTGGCTTTGTAGTAGAGCCTGAAGTCAGGCAGGTTGATTCCTCCAGTTCCATTCTTCTTTCTCAAGATTGCTTTGGCTATTTGAGGTTTTTTGTATTTCCATACAAATTGTGAGATTATTTGTTCAGGCTCTGTGAAGAATACCATTGGTAGCTTGATAGGGATTGCATTGAATATATAGATTGCTTTGGGTAGTATACTCATTTTCACTATATTGATTCTTCCAATCCATGAACATGGTATATTTCTCCATCTATTAGTGTCCTCTTTGATTTCTTTCACCAGTGTTTTATAGTTTTCTATATATAGGTCTTTAGTTTCTTTAGGTAAATATATTCCTAAGTATTTTATTCTTTCCGTTGTAATGGTGAATGGAATTGTTTCCTTAATTTCTCTTTCTGTTTTCTCATTATTAGTGTATAGGAATACAAGGGATTTCTGTGTGTTGATTTTATATCCTGCAACTTTACTATAATAATTGATTAGTTCTAGTAATTTTCTGGTGGAGTCTTTAGGGTTTTCTATGTAGAGGATCATGTCATCTGCAAATAGTGAGTTTTACTTCTTCTTTTCCAATTTGGATTCCTTTTATTTCTTTTTCTGCTCTGATTGCTGTGGCCAAAACTTCCAAAACTATGTTGAATAGTAATGGTAAAAGTGGGCACCCTTGTCTTGTTCCTGACTTTTGAGGAAATGCTTTCAATTTCTCACCATTGAGGATAATGTTTGCTGTGGGTTTGTCATATATAGCTTCTATTATGTTGAGGTATGTTCCTTCTATTCCTGCTTTCTGGAGAGTCTTGATCATAAATGGATGTTGGATTTTGTCAAAGGCTTTCTCTGCATCTATTGAGATAATCATATGGTTTTTATTTTTCAATTTGTTAATGTGGTGTATTACATTGATTGATTTGTGGATATTGAAGAATCCTTGCATCCCTGGGATAAAGCCCATTTGGTCATGGTGTATTATCTTTTTAATGTGTTGTTGGATTCTGATTGCTAGAATTTTGTTAAGGATTTTTGCATCTATGTTCATCAGTGATATTGGCCTGTAGTTTTCTTTTTTTGTGGCATCTTTGTCAGGTTTTGGTATTAGGGTGATGGTGGCCTCATAGAATGAGTTCGGAAGTTTACCTTCCTCTGCAATTTTCTGGAAGAGTTTGAGTAGGATAGGTGTTAGCTCTTCTCTAAATTTTTAGTAGAATTCAGCTGTGAAGCCGTCTGGACCTGGGCTTTTGTTTGCTGGAAGATTTTTGATTACAGTTTCAATTTCCGTGCTTGTGATGGGTCTGTTAAGATTTTCTATTTCTTCCTGGTTCAGTTTTGGAAAGTTGTACTTTTCTAAGAATTTGCCCATTTCTTCCACGTTGTCCATTTTATTGGCATATAATTGCTGATAGTAGTCTCTTATGATCCTTTGTATTTCTGTGTTGTCTGTTGTGATCTCTCCATTTTCATTTCTAATTTTATTGATTTGATTTTTCTCCCTTTGTTTCTTGATGAGTCTGGCTAATGGTTTATCAATTTTATTTATCCTTTCAAAGAACCAGGTTTTGGCTTTGTTGATTTTTGCTATGGTCTCTTTTGTTTCTTTTGCATTTATTTCTGCCCTAATTTTTAAGATTTCTTTCCTTCTACTAACCCTGGGGTTCTTCATTTCTTCCTTTTCTAGTTGCTTTAGGTGTAGAGTTAGGTTATTTATTTGACTTTTTTCTTGTTTCTTGAGGTATGCCTGTATTGCTATGAACTTTCCCCTAGGACTGCTTTTACAGTGTCCCACAGGTTTTGGGTTGTTGTGTTTTCATTTTCATTCGTTTCTATGCAAATTTTGATTTCTTTTTTGATTTCTTCTGTGATTTGTTGGTTATTCGGCAGCATGTTGTTCAGCCTCCATATGTTGGAATTTTTTATAGTTTTTCTTCTGTAATTGAGATCTAATCTTACTGCATTGTGGTCAGAAAAGATGCTTGGAATGATTTCTATTTTTTTGAATTTACCAAGGCTAGCTTTATGGCCCAGGATGTGATCTATCCTGGAGAAGGTTCCATGTGCGCTTGAGAAAAAGGTGAAATTCATTGTTTTGGGATGAAATGTCCTATAGATATCAATTAGGTCTAACTGGTCTATTGTATCGTTTAAAGTTTGTGTTTCCTTGTTAATTTTCTGTTTACTTGATCTATCCATAGGTGTGAGTGGGGTATTAAAGTCTCCACTATTATTGTGTTATTGTTAATTTCCCCTTTCATGCTTGTTAGCATTTGTCTTACATATTGCGGTGCTCCCGTGTTGGGTGCATATATATTTATAATTGTTATATCTTCTTCTTGGATTGATCCTTTGATCATTATGTAGTGACCGTCTTTGTCTCTTTTCACAGCCTTTGTTTTAAAGTCTATTTTGTCTGATATGAGTATTGCTACTCCTGCTTTCTTTTGGTCCCTGTTTGCATGGAAAGTCTTTTTCCAGCCCTTCACTTTCAGTCTGTATGTGTCCCCTGTTTTGAGGTGGGTCTCTTGTAGACAACATGTAGGGGTCTTGTTTTCGTATCCATTCAGCCAATCTTTGTCTTTTGGTTGGGGCATTCAACCCATTTACATTTAAGGTAATTACTGATAAGTATGATCCCATTGCCATTTACTTTATTGTTTTGGGTTCGAATTTATACACCGTTTTTGTGTTTCCTGTCTAGAGAATATCCTTTAGTATTTGTTGGAGAGCTGGTTTGGTGGTACTGAATTCTCTCAGGTTTTGCTTTTCTGTAAAGCTTTTGATTTCTCCTTCATATTTGAATGAGATCCTTGCTGGGTACAATAATCTGGGCTGTAGGTTATTTTCTTTCATCACTTTAAGTATGTCTTGCCATTCCCTCCTGGCTTGAAGAGTTTCTATTGAAAGATCAGCTGTTATCCTTATGGGAATCCCCTTGTGTGTTATTTGTTGTTTTTCCCTTGCTGCTTTTAATATTTGTTCTTTGTGTTTGATCTTTGTTAATTTGATTAATATGTGTCTTGGGGTGTTTTGCCTTGGGTTTATCCTGTTTGGGACTCTCTGGGTTTCTTGAACTTGGGTGATTATTTCCTTCCCCATTTTAGGGAAGTTTTCAACTATTATCTCCTCAAGTATTTTCTCATGGTCTTTCTTTTTGTCTTCTTCTTCTGGGACTCCTATGATTCGAATGTTGTAGTGTTTAATATTGTCCTGGAGGTCTCTGAGATTGTCCTCATTTCTTTTAATTCGTTTTTCTTTTTTCCTCTCTGATTCATTTATTTCTACCATTCTATCTTCTAATTCACTAATCCTATCTTCTGCCTCTGTTATTCTACTATTTGTTGCCTCCAGAGTGTTTTTAATTTCATTTATTGCATTATTCATTATATATTGACCCTTTTTTATTTCTTCTAGGTCCTTGTTAAACCTTTCTTGCATCTTCTCAATCCTTGTCTCCAGGCTATTTATCTGTGATTCCATTTTGATTTCAAGATTTTGGATCAATTTCACTAACATTATTTGGAATTCTTTATCAGGTAGATTCCCTATCTCTTCCTCTTTTGTTTGGTTTGGTGGGCATTTATCCTGTTCCTTTATCTGCTGGGTATTCCTCTGTCTCTTCATCTTGTTTAAATTGCTGAGTTTGGGGTGTCCTTTCTGTATTCTAGCAGTTTGTGGAGTTCTCTTTATTGTGGTGTTTCCTCACTGTGTGTGGGTTTGTACAGGTGGCTTGTCAAGGTTTCTTGGTTAGGGAAGCTTGTGTTGGTGTTCTGGTGGGTGGAGCTGTATTTCTTCTCTCTGGAGAGCAATGAAATGTCCAGTAATGAGTTATGAGATGTCTATGGTTTTGGGGTGACTTTGGGCAGCCTGTATCTTGGAGCTCAGGGCTGTGTTCCTGTGTTGCTGGAGAATTTGTTTGGTATGTCTTGCCCTGGAACTTGTTGGCCCTTGTGTGGTGCTTGGTTTCAGTGTAGGTATGGAGGCATTTGATGAGCTCCTGTCAATTAATGTTCCCTGGAGTCAGGAGTTCCCTGGAGTCAGGGTTTGGACTTAAGCCTCCTGCTTCCAGTTATCAGTCTTATTTTTACAGTAGTTTCAAAACTTCTCCTTCTATACAGCACCATTGATAAAACATCTACGTTAAAGATGAAAAGTTTCTCCACCTTGAGGGTCACCCAGAGAGGTTCACAGCGTTACACGGAGAAGAGAAGAGGGAGGAGGGAGTTAGAGGTGACCCGAATTATATGAGGTGGAATCAGCAGAGGAGACAGTGGGCTAGCCAGTAATCACTTCCTTATGTGCACTCCACAACTGACCACTCAGAGATGTTCATGGAGTTATACAGAGAAGAGAAGGAGGAAGGAGACAGAGGTGGCCAGGAGGACAAAAGGGGGGAATGAAAAGGAGGGAGACAGATCCAGCCAGTAATCAGTTCCCTAAGTGTTCTCCACCATCTGGAACACACAGAAATTCACAGAGTTGGGTAGAGTAGAGAGGGGTTAGGGAGGAGACACAGGCGACCTGGTGGAGAAAAAGGAGAGTCCAAAGGGAGAAGAGCAGTCAAGCCAGTAATCTCGCTCCCTAGTGAAAAATGGGTACTGAAGATTGGGTTCTTAAAGGTACAAAACTGGTAACAAATACATAAAAGTAAAAATTAAAAATCTAGAGTAGAGTTTGGAATTTCAAAAATACAATGTTAAAGAAAAGAAGAAGGAAAAGAAAGAGAGAAAAAAAAACAAACAAACAAAGTCGCAAAAATTATAAAGAAAATATAGGTATAAAATTGATAACAAATACCAAAAAGCAAAAGTTAAAAATCTAGAGTAGAGTTTGGAATTTCAAAAATACAATGTTAAAAAAAAGAAGAAGAAAAAGAAAGAGAGAAAAAAGAAAAAACAAACAAAAACAAAGTCACAAAAATTATAAAGAAAATATAGGTACAAAATTGATAAGAAATACCAAAAAACAAAAATAAAAAATCTAGAGTAGAGTTTGGAATTTCAGTTATACAATGTTATACAAAAGAAGAAGAGAAAGAAAGAGAGAAAAAAAAAAAGTCACAAAAATTATTTTTTTTAAAAAAGGTACAAAATTGATAACAAATACCAAAAAGCTAAAATTAAAAATCTAGAGTAGAGTAGGAATTTCAAAAATACAATGTTAAAGAAAAGAAGAAAAAAAAAAGGTCAAAAAATTATAAAAAATATATATATATGAAGTTTACTTTAAAAAAATAGGGTCTTTTTTTTTTTGCAAAGTAATAGTAGGTTATAAAAGTGAAAATTAAAGGAATAATAGACTTAAAATTTTTTTTTAAATTTAAAAAAAAGAAGAAAGAAAGAATGATCGTAAAAATAGTAAAAATATATCTAGGAGTTTCTCTGGTTTTGTTGTGGGTATTGTGGGTTCAGTTCATTTTCGGCTAGTTCCTTGGTCCTACTTATACTTCTCAAGATCTATAGGCCCCTTCCTATGTAGACGGTACTAACCACAGGATTTTAATCTATTGCCTGTAGCTTCCAAGGCGGTTCCCTCTGTTATAGCTTCTGTTTGCTGGTTTCTTCAGTGTCTGGTTTCCACCCTGACACAAAGGGGACGGTGGAGGACACTTTTTTTTTTTTTTTTTTTAGGCTCACTTGTTCAGTCACGCTGTGGGGAGGGAGGGACGCTGCAAACAAGTAACACTGGCGTGTGCTCTCAGTGCCTCAGCCACACTGGGTCTGCCCCCACTCACGGCACGCGTAGCCTCCCTGCCCACACTACTCAGGCTCTAGGTTGCTCTGCCGGGAACCATCCGTGGCCGGCCCTGGGCTGCTTGCACCTCTCAGGTCCAAGCCACTCAGGTTCAGGCACTCGGGTAGTCCTCAGAGGCGCAGACTCGGTTGGGCCTGCGTTTTGTGCCCTTCCCAGGTCCGAGCAGCTCAGGTGATGAGGTGTTTGGCGAGCGCAATTGCTGCGACTTATCACCTCTCCGCCGATCAGTTATCTAGGTGTACAGCCGGCACACCTTCTCAGGCGGATGTTGACCGTCCAGACCCCCAAGAAGTCTTAGTTAGCAAAGAAGCCTGCTTACAGTTTTATAGATAATGTCTCTCTGGGGCTGCGATTGTCCCCTTCCAGCTCTGGCTGCCTGTCACCAGAGGGGGATGGTCTGCAGCCGGCTATCTCTGTTCAGTCCTTTGTTCCATGCGTGGGCCTGGCGGTGTCCTAGGTTAGGGCTGGCTTTTCACGTGGTAGATATCCCACATTCTGGTTTGCTAGCCCAAATTATTTCGCTCAGATAGCGCTCGGGGTATTCAGGCCAGATCCTTACTCTAAGCAATGCAGCCCGCGCCACACCTCCCTGCCCAGCCCCCGCTTGCTAGTGGCGTGTGCAGGCGTCTGTGCTGCTTCTTCGCTGGGGGAGTTACCATAGGGCTCGTAATCTGCGGGTTTTAATTGTTTATTTATTTTTCCTCCCTGTTATGTTGCCCTCTGTGCTTCCAAGGCTCGGCACAGATTAGGCAGTGAGAAGGTTTCCTGGTGTTTGGAAACTTCTCTCTTTTTAAGACTCCCTTCCCAGGACGGAACTCCGTCCCTCCCTCTTTTGTCTATTTTTTTGTCTTTTATATTTTTTCCTACCTCCTTTCGAAGACTTGGGTTGCTTTTCTGGGTGCCTGATGTCCTCTGCTGGCATTCAGAAGTTGTTTTGTGGAATTTACTTGGCGTTTAAATGTTCTTTTAATGAATTTGTGGGAGAGAAAGTGTTCTCCCCGTCCTACTCCTCCACCATCTTAGCTCCTCCCCAATATACATGTTTCAATGCTATTCTCTCAAATCATCTCACCCTTGTCTTCTCCCACAGAGTACAAAAATCTGTTCTGTATATCTATGTGTCTTTTGCTGCCTCTTATATAGGGTCATCATTACCATCTTTCTAAATTCCATATATATGCGTTAATACACTGTATTGGTGTTTTTCTTTCTGACTTACTTCGCTCTGTATAGTAGGCTGCCGTTTCATCCACCTCATTAGAACTGATTCAAATGTATTCTTTTTAATGGCTAAGTAATACTTCATTGTGTATATGTACCACAGCTTTCTTATCCATTCCTCTGCCGATGGACATCTAGGTTGCTTCCATGTCCTGGCTATTGTAAACAGTGCTGTGATGAACATTGGGGTACACGTGTCTCTTTCGATTCTGGTTTCCTTGGTGTGTATGCCCAGCAGTGGGATTGCTGGATCATAAGGCAGTTCTATTTCCAGTTTTTTAAGGAATCTCCGTAGTGGCTGTACTAGTTTGCATTTCCACCAACAGTGTAAGAGGGTTCCTTTTTCTCTGCACCCTGTCCAGCATTTATTGTTTGTAGACTTTTTGATAGCAGCCATTCTGACTGGCGTGAGATGGTACCTCACATTTGATTTTGCATTTGCATTTCTCTGATAATGAGTGATGTTGAGCATCTTTTCGTGTGTTTGTTAGCCATCTGTATGAGAAGACTTCATGTTGTATGATTGCATTTCTATGAATTCTCTAGAACAGGAAAATCTGTGGAGGTATAAAGTCAATTGCTTTCGATTTCAGAGGCCAGAGAATAGTGATCTGGTGAGTGACTGCGGTTGCTTATGGGTTTTCTCTTGGGGTTATGAAACTGTTCTCAAATCAGAGTGTGGGGATGGTTGTACATCTCTGAGAATACACTGAACACCACAAATTGTATACTTACAACAAATGAATTGTACAGACTGTGAATTCATCTTCAAAAAGCTCTTTTAACAAAAAGGCAAAAAGTGAAGATAATTTACATAGATCCACAGTCTCTACAATAGCTTGCAACAAGATGCTAAGAAATTTTAATTAAAAGATATTAAACACTACATGGCAGACATAGATATCTGTGATTTGGGGTGTGTAATAATGATTTGATAACAACTGAAATTTACTGATTACTATGTCCTGCTGGGCACTGAGCTATAAATTAGACAGTTTTAAAAGTCCTTTGTCAGCATGGATCAAGAGAATCCCATTTCTCAGAATTTCTCATAAGGATGTATGATAGCTTTGGTTGGAAAAAAGAAGAAACAAAGGTAAAAATGTGTTTGTTACAGCATTTCTTATAATAGTAAAAGCTTAGAAGCTATTTAAATGTCTAACAATAGTGAAATGCTTCATCTATCTATGGTAAATGCAGTGGTAAATTCTACATACATAATATTTAATCAATAAAAATTGTAATTCAGAAAGCTAGCCTCTTGTTTAAATAAGGGGCTACAAAATTACTAGTGTGTTACACTATTAATAGCAAACATTTATTCAGTATTTCTGGTATTGCATTAAACACTTTCCATAGATTAATTCATTTAATCCTCATGGTAATCTTTTGAGGTAATGGATATTCACACACATAGCAGTTAAGTAACTTGTAGACATCACCATGTTAGTAAGAGGAATATCAACATTTGAATCTTGGCCATAGAACACCTCAGACCATGTCCTAGCTATGTGGGTGGACCACCTTTCCGGCACAGTATCATCTCCATGGATACAGACAAGGACTGGAAAAGATATTCCAAGAGGAAATACCTAACTTGATGGCAGGATAAGGAATAAATTTTTTCACTCTAATTTTTAAACTTTCTAAGGTTCATATCTTAGATTAAACCAGTCAATACTAAAAAAAAATCAGTTCTGAATATTCATTGGAAGGACTGATGCTGAAGCTGAACCTCCAATACTTTGGCCACCTGATGCAAAGAACTAACCCATTAGAAAAGACCCTGATGCTGGGAAAGATTGAAGGCAGAAGAAGGGGATGAAAAAGGATGAGATGGTTGGTTGGCATCATCGACTCGATGGACATGAGTTTGAGCTGGTTATGGACAGGGAAGCCTGGTATGCTGCAGTCCGTGGGGTCGCAAAGAGTCAGACACGACTGAGTGACTGAACTGAAGTGAAGGTTCATATGGGCTTCCCTGGTGGCTCAGACAGTAAAGAATCTGCCTGAAATGCAGGAGACCCAGGTTGAATCCCTGGGTTGGGAAGATCCCCTGGAGAAGGGAATGGCTACCCACTCCAATATTCTTGCCTGGAGAATTCCATGCATAAAGGAGCCTGGCAGGCTATATTTTTTGGCTTTATACAAATAAAAATTGGGTAAAAACAAAAATCTTGTATTCCTGTCATTATTCTTGCTTCACAGCTCCCTCAAGATAAAAGATTTCATGTTTACCAAGTAAATAAAATGCAAATGCAATACCAAAACAAACAAAAATCTTCTCTATTCCATCTTAGAGAACGCATATTGTAATGTGTCTTAGTAAGAAAGTTATACCAATTTTACCTTGACTTTATCTGCACTGTTGGGGTTAAACAGCTGGTATTTCCCAGATCCCAAAATAATAAGGCCTGAGCATCTTGTTTCTCCAAAAACATAAAGGGATACTGTTGCCTTGGCACCGGCATTCTCAAGATCCCTAGTGACAACAGTCACCTTCAAATCTCCTTCTGCAAAGGAAAAAGGAAATCATATGAAATTATGGAGGAAGGCCATACTGATGTTAGGAAATGAGGAATTCTACATAATAGTTCTGAAATGAATCATTTGTGAAATCAAGTGTTAAATCATTGCTGATCATGGACTCCCTTTTAGAAGGTAGCCCATGGAAAAGTTTTGGCACAATTATAGCATTTTAATGAGCTTCCTCGGTGGCTTCCTAGGTGGCTCAGCAGTAAAGAATCTACCTGCCAATGTGGGAGATGCAAGAGATGTAGCTTCAATCCCTGGGTAGTGAAGATTCCCTGGAGCAGGAAATGGCAACCCACTCCAGTATTCTTGCCTGGAGAATGCCATGGACAGAGGAGCCTGGCAGGCTACAGTCCATGGGGTTGCAAAGAGTCAGACACGACAGCAAGCATGCACAGCACAGCACAGCATTTTAATGACAAGGCAAATATGCAGTGTGCTTTTCAAGCCTAGAGACATTTTGAAGGGATTTAATACTAGGTGCTTGGCTGGAAGACTGAGGAGTGCCTAAATAGTTAGGCATCACTATCAAATCTTTGGGTGGGGATGGATGACAGACATACTCACAACTCAGTGCGAAGCCTTTTCTGCACTAGGAGTCACCCTTTCAAGCCAGAACTAGTGACAGAGTTTGGAGACCCTAGCAGAATCATAGTGAGAATGCAGAAGATGAAAAACAAAGTCAAAAGAGCTAAAATGTTTTCAAGAAAGAATCCTGGAGTCCCCTAAGGGTTGGAATGTTATTTGTAGGACCTAGTAAAGGAAGCTGGGCTTGGGAGAGGGGGATGACAAGAAGGTGCATTTGCAATAGTGGGTGAGTGAGCTCCCCGCCCTCATGCTGGGAGCACAGGAGAGCTGAGGGAGCAGAGCATGACAGAGAACATCTTTTTAAAAGATCTACAGCTTGTTCTGGGATTGCTTAGTTGGAAAGACAAACCAAAATGGTTTATGGGATCATTTTGTGCACTGTTGACAACTGCACCATCAACCCTGCAGCAGTGAAGCTCTCTGATGCCGAGCCCACACCAGGCGGTCAAGCGTAACAGAGGATGAAGTCCTGTCGGCTGGGAGTCTGTAACTCATCAACAACCATCCCATCATCTCAGGGGCAATTTAAAGATGTTTTTGCTGCTATTTCCAAAAGCTCCATAAACACACCCTGCCTTGTGGGTATTTTTCACATTTTCAAGATGGAATTAAGAGCCATCACCACTCTGGACACCTGAGTTATTAGCAACGTCTTTGTTGTTATCTTTGATGACAAAGATAGAGTTTAAGCTTTGGTGCCAAAATGCCAAGGAGTGCAGAAGTGAGAGAGGAGCCCTCGGGCCCATTTCTCCTGTGGCAAGTAGGCTCTGAGGAGCTGCACTTCATGCGGAAAACAGAAAACATGTACATTTCAAACTGTAATTCCATTGAGGATCCTATCACGATATTAATTCTTTCTAATTTTTTTAATGTGGGCTATTTTTAAAGTCTTTATTAAACTTGTCACTATATTGCTTCTGTTTTATGTTTTGCTTTTTTGGCCCCGAGGCATTGGGATCCTAGCTTTCTGATCAGGGATCGAACCCACACCTTGTGCATTGGAAGGCAGAGTCTTAAGCACTGGACCACCAGGAAGTCTTGATATCAATTGTTATAGAAAGGTTTCCACCTGAGCTTTGATGAATAGTTCAAGAAGTTAAAGAACCCCTTCCTTGAATTTGTATCTTAACCACCTCATTCTTATCTCCTTCCCTGCCTCCTGGACCTGCCCTGTGTCTTAGCATCCTGCTTTCACAGGATAAGGTCAGGGATGGGTATGCACATTGGCTGGCACATCTTGTTTACTAAAATAGAGATAAAGAACAAGGAGCCACAGATTTATATAATTCTCTTGTGCTCTCCCCTTTTGGAATTAGCCTGTCACCAGGATGGGAGCTTTAAAGGGATAGTTACTAATGAAATGTCTAATACGGTGATTTTCATTGGTTTCAAAGTTTTCCTGGGCTTGATTTTCTTTTCTACCACTGGACAAAAGTATTTTCCAATATTTCCATAGTATACTTCTAAACTATGATTGTTTAACTTCTCTAACAATGTCTCAGCAGCTAAAATACAAAATTGGAAATTTCATAGAAAATAACTTAGAGGAACACTTTAAGTCTATATTGAAAAGTTCCACTGTCCTGAGAAACAGTTTATTTTTATCAGATCTAAAAAAATGTTTATAGTTTTTGTGTTGCTTATATGTGTCACAGTTACAAGTTTTTTTTCTGTAATTTGTGTAACTTTTTTCACCAAAAAAAAATAAAAATAATCAAAATAACATGAGTTCAGATATTCTATCTATACAAGTTTCTCTTTTCTTTTTTTTCCCTTATTGCTGCTATTTATTCAACCAAGGAATCACACCAATAAAATACTATCATCCATTAACCCCTTTAGAAATCATTTCTGTTAACTCAGAGGAAGAAAGAGACTTTCATGTAATTGAAATCTAAATATTTATCTTATATTTACTAGTGTTATGAGAGGCTTTAAAAAATGCAATTGCCAATAAACTGCCTCAGACTGTCCCATTTTATTTTCTCCCCTTAGCTTTCAACCTTAAATTTCAGTTCAGTTCAATTCAGTCACTCAGTCGTGTCCGACTCTTTGTGACCCCATGAACTGCAGCATGCCAGGCCTCCCTGTCCATCACCAACTCCTGGAGTTCACCCAAACCCACGTCTTTGGGAGGGTACAAAATCCTACTACAGAAAAAAAGAAAATTTTCTTGGAGTCTACATCCTAGGAGGCTTATTTTTCTTTCATGTTAAAAATGTTTAGCAACAGGAGAAGTCACCATGATGAGAAGCCCACGTACCCACAACTGGAGAGTAGCTCCCCGCAAGTAGAGAAACCCCTTGTGCAGCAACGAAGCCTCAGCATAACCAAAAATAAACAATTAAATAAAATCTTAAAAATAAAATTTTAAGTGGTCTAGATATACTCTAGGATCTCTCAGTCACCCACAATAAACTTAGATTTGTTGTCAATAAGAATGTAAAGTTTAACAGGATCTTTTACTTTAACAATGAGAAGTAGATGCTCTGTTGTTTGACATTTTTATGCAGCTAAAGGCAATAAGTAGAGATATGACTGAACTAGAAGAACTTGAACCTCAGGATAGGAAGCTATGTCAACAATTGGAATTAAGTAATACTTGCTACTTTCAATTTACCTTGATTCATGGACCTAGCATTTCAGGTTCCTATTCAGTATTGTTCTTTACAACATTGGGCTTTACTCCATCACTAGTCACATCCACAGCTGGGCACTGTTTTTGCTTTGGCTCCGTCTCTTCATTCTTTCTGGAGTTACTTCTCCACTCTTCTTCAGTAGTATATTGGGCACCTACTAACCTGGGGAGTTCATCTTTCAGTGTCCTATCTTTTTGCCTTTTCTTGGGGTTCTCAAGGCAAGAATACTGAAGTGGTTTGCCATTCCCTTCTCCAGTGGACCACATTTTGTCAGAACTCTCCACCATGACTCATCCGTCTTTGGTGGCCCTACATGGCATGGCTCATAGTTTCATTGAGTTAGACAAGGCTGAAACAACAGACTGGTTCCAAATTGGGAAAGGAGTACATCAAGGCTGTATATTGTCATCGTGCTTATTTAACTTATATGCAGAGTACATCATGTGAAATACCAGGCTGGATGAAGCACAAGCTGGAATCAAGATTACAGGGAGAAATATCAGTAACCTCAGATATGCACATGACACCACCCTTATGGCAGAAAGAGAAGAGGAATTGAAGAGCCTCTCAATGACATGAAAGAGGAGATTGAAAAAGCTGGCTTAAAATTCAACATTCAAGAGACTAAGGCATCATGGCATCTGGTCCCATCACTTCATGGCAAATAGATGGGGAAACAATGGAAACAGTGACAGACTTTATTTTGGGGGGCCTCCAAAATCACTGCTGATGGTGACTGCAGCCATGAAATAAAAAGATGTTTGCTCCTTGGAAGACAAGCTATGACCAACCTAGACAGCATATTAAAAAGCAGAGACATTACTTTGCCAACAAAAGTCCACCTAATCAAAGCTATGGTTTTTCTAGTAGTCATGTATGGACGAGCGTTGGACCATAAAGAAAACTGAGCACTGAAGAATTGATGCTTTTGAATTGTGGTGTTGGAGAAAACTCTTGAGAGTCCCTTGAACTTCAAAGAGATCAAATGAGTCAATCTTAAAGGAAATCAGCCATGAATATTCATTGGAAGGACTGATGTTGAAGCTGAACCTCCAATACTTCAGCCACCTGATGCGAAGAGCTGACTCATTTGAAAAGACTCTGATGCTCGGAAAATTGAAGGCAGGAGGAGAAGGGGATGACAGAGGATGAGATGGCTGGATGGCATCATTGACTTGATGGACATGAGTTTGAGCAAGCTCTGGGAGTTGGTGATGGACAGGAAAGCCTGGTATGCTGCAGTCCATAGGGTCACACAGAGCAGGACATGACTGAGCAACTGAACTGAACTGAATACTTGCTAACCAGCTACGGATATTGTCTCCATATTATGTACAAGCCTTGTGATGGATGCTCAAAAGGCCCTAAGAGACTATGTGAATCAAATTAATAAGTTATACTCAACAGAATTTATTTTGTTGTTGTTCAGTCACATCTGACTCTTATTGACCCCATGGACTGCAGTACATCAGGCTTCCTTGTCCTTCAGCATCTCTTGGAATTTGTTCAAACTCATATCCATTGAGTCAATGATGCCATCCAACCATCTCATCCTCTATAGATCTCACCTAATACCAGAGTACTCGTGATTCACCAGCAAACCACAAGTCAAGTGTTCTTCCTTTGGAAAGATCATAGACCAGGGTTTGCTAATTATGGTCCAGCCTGCCACCTGTTTTTGTAATTAACATGCCCCTGGAACACAGCACCTCATTTCTCTATGGATTGTCCATTGGGTACTCTTGTATTGCAATGGTAGAGTTGTTGCCACGGAGACCACACAGTTTACAAAACCCAAGATGCACATTATTTGGCCTTTTATCATAGAAGTTTGCTGGCCCCTGCCCAAGTGACCAATACAACCCAAAAATGTCCTCTCCAACTGCATTAGGATGTATGCTGGTTCAGATTGAACAGGCCAGTTATAAACAAGGCATGCAGAGCTATTACACCCCACTGATTTCCCAGCTCGAGTAATAGTTTCAATTATGCCCTGATCCAAAATCCCAGGTGACTTACCATAGGCAGCCTGGACAAACCAGACTGTGCTGCTGCATCAGGCTGCATTACTTAGAGAAGTCCTCGCTGATGACTCCTGACACTTGCTCTTTTGCTGTGTGACTGTGTACTGCTCTATAAAAAGGTGAAGTCTATCTCCCCCTCCCCTTGGGTCTGGGTTGTTGTTTATTCGCTAAGTTGTGTCCGACTCTTTGGACCCCATGGACTGTAGCCTGCTAGAGTCTGTCCATGGGAATCCTCTGTCCATGGGATTCCCCAGCCAAGAATACTGGAGTGGGTTGCCATTCCCTTCTCCAGGGGATCTTCCCTACCCAGGGATGGAAACTGCATCTCCTGCATGGGCAGGCAGGTTCTTTACTACTGAGCCACCAGGGAAGACTTGAGGCTGGGTTGCCCTTGGTCAATATAGTGCAGCAAGAGTGACATTCTAGGACTTCCGAGTCTAAGACAGCCTGGGTCTATTAGAACACTCCTTCGGGGCCCCCAGGAGGTACACAGTAAGGTCACAGGTAGGTATGTAACCCCAGGTAAACACGCAGTCCCAGGAGTTGGCAGCATGGGTGAGTCACCGGGGAAATCAGCTTGTTGCCCCCTCAGACACACGCCCTGCAGAACTTTTGGACTACAATCTCAGGAGAGGTTCAGAAGTTCATCTGGCTGAGCCATATGAACCTACTGAAAGGTAAAAAGTAACAGTAAATCTCTGTTTTGAGCCACTAAGCTTCGGGGTGGTTTCTTGCACACAGAAACCTGGAAGAGCTATTGAGAGCATTTCACAGACAGCAGCTCTCGATTATCTGCTTCTACTTATAAACACTATTTGTGGGTTTTTTTTTTTTTTTTTCCAGGAGGTCTAATTGTTAGCATGGAGGCAGGGGTTTAACTGGGGCATCTCTTTCATTTTCCAGGTTAAGGGGAAAAAAAGTAGATTGCAGGCCTGCTGTTAACTTTTCCTTTCCAAATTTTCTTACTATTTGGAGATGTATTTTCAGGAAGGCATGAGTGAGTTATTTTGATGAACAAAGTGCCTGGAGCTGGTGGAGTTCAAGGCCCCTCCTTAGATCTGAGCCTTTCATCTTTTTACCTTCTTCTGTGCATTCTGTTACAGGGGTTCATGCACTTGACTTTGCGGCTCAGAAAATTGCCCCTGTGGTGGAATATAGAAACATTTTTGTCTAGACACGTTAGCAGTTACTTGGCAACTATTCACTGAATGAATACTCAGAGAAAGGTGGGGAGGATGCATGTAAATTAAGCTCTTAGCAAGTACTTGTTTGTTCACATATTGAGAGAAAAACTCTTCAAGCTGCCTGCCGTGGAGTCACACAAAGCACAGTAGAAACTGTGGGACCTGCACGCTAGGCCTGATGACACACACACAGCAGCACATGCCTCTGACTGGTCCCCGAGAACCACAGGAAATGCGGTGAGCAGAACAAAACCCAGTGCGCTTGCGCGGATGCACCTCCACCAGGCCTGGTTACGGTCCGCGGAAGGCGGGTCAGTCTACGAAGACAAGTGCTACCACGCAAGAGACGTGTGCAGAGCTACCTGGTGGAGGGCGAGTGTCAAGTAGGAGGGATACAGGGAACTGCGGGCCCTAAAGTTGACCAAATCTACCCTCTCCCAAAGCCCCCACAGGAGGGTCCCCCAGACTCGAGTTGGTGAATCCAAGAATTCCTTCCACCCACAATCCCTTGGCTCCTTCAGAGAAGCAAGAATAAACCAGATTCTCTCCATCTTTGCTTCCACAGCGGTGTTTTAACCTTACTGTCATAGATCGGCAGTCTGTCAGATGCTTAACTCAACTCTGTTCATGACACTGACACCCAAGCCTGCGGCAGCTGCACAAAGCACTCCAGAAGTCCAGGGCCCCTCTCACAGGACCGCTGCTCTTTGCTCCACCCCGCAGCTGTCCATAGGGCACTTTCCACCTCCAGGCTCGGGCACGATGTCCCTCCTTCACCTTTTCTCCTCCCCCACCTGGTGAACATCTTTGACTCCGGGCTCAGCACAGAGGTCGCCCCCTCTAATGGGCATTTCCAGACGCCCTTGCCTGTCACGAGAATGAACCTTCTCCCTCTGCCTCTCCTGGACTCGGGGCACACTTCAGCCCTTAGACTAAATAAAGCCACCTCTCTGGGCCTCCCGACCCCTGAAGGGCACAGTTCTATCTTAAATGACCCTGTGTACCCAAAGTTTAGTACAACACACGGCACAGGTCAGCCTCTCAGGAAAAAAAAAAAAAAGAGTGAAAGATTCATACAACATTTGGGGATCCATTAAGAAGTATTTTGAAAAGTAAAGAACTCATAGATGAGGAAGGACATTCAAGGTATTATTAAGAATGCTTCAGCACAATATAATAATATTTCTCAATTAACAAAGAACAAGTCTTTCTGATGATATGTCATTAGTGTCATTTTTTTGTACAAAGGACAAGGACATTGTTATTTACCTCATAATTGGTCTTGTTGTTAGCACAAAGATAATAGAAACAATTCTGACCTTGTATGACCCAAATTTTGAAGGGTGTGTAAATATAGTTCAATGAGATTGGCAGAGATACTGTAAACAAGACAAATTATTACTTTATTCTAATTTTGATTAATTTTATCTCCAAATAATTCTATGCATACAAGCTAACAAGTCCTTCAAAATACAACCTCATAAGAGGATCATGAGGATTTTTTTGAAATTTTTAAGTACTTTACAAATATTTTTATTCTTTCAAGAGACAAATATCATTAATCCTATTATACACGTAGAGCAATAGAGAAATTCCGTGCTGACTAGCACAGGAGTTCAGATAAATTTGATTCTGAATTAGAAACAGTGATGCTTCCTAGAATAAAATGGTTTCAAACAATGCTTTGTTTTCTCCACTTTAAGTCCGGAAAACAACCATAGAACACCATCAGCAAGGAATCTATTATGGATTTCATCCTGATATTGGTTTGGTGTGTACCTTTTGTCATTTGTCTGCTTCTGCTCGCTGTGTATTGCTGTGGTGAAGGGCACCCTGGTTCACACAGCCCTGGAGGCAGGGGACCGCTGTGCAGCCCACTTCAGCTCGAGCCCCACTGCTGGTCCAGCGGGGCTGCTGCCAGATGCTCTAGACCCATGCTGCATCTCATCACCAGGGAAAGAAGAGTTTGAAAATGAGCATCTAGGACTTGCCTGGTGGTCCAGTGGTTAATAGTCCACCTGCCAATGCAAGGGACATAGTTTTGATTCCTGGTCTGGGAAGATTCCACATGCCATGGGGCAACAAAGCTCAGGGGCCACAACTACTGAGCTGATGCTCTAGAGCCCAAGCTCTGCAAGAAAGGAGTAGCCCCTGCTCACTGCAACTAGAGAAAGCCCACATACAGAAACAAACACCCAGCACAGCCACAAATAAATAAAGGCCATTAAAAAAAAAGAATGATTAAAAAAAAAAAGAGCATCTACTGGGTATATAAGATGCAGCAGGGTCTATGTAGGTGCTTTATGGATATGATTTGACGTAATCCTCACGAGACCCCATCGTTTCTATTATCATCTCCATTTTATAAGAACCAGGCACAGAGAAATACACTAATTTCCCCAAGCCATGCAGCAGGTAAGTGGTGTCATCAAGGTGTAGAATCTGCACGATTAACCAAGATGCTCAGCAGCTCCTCTGTATGCCAGAACCTGTTACAGGTCCCTGTTCAGGCAGGACAACTGTTCTCTGGTGCAGCTGAGCATGAGTCCCCTGCTCCTCTCTGAGTGTATTCAGCTCCACCTCACACCTGGGTCGCTGGCAGGTAAGATGGCATCACAGGTAAATGCATGCTCCTGTCAGGTGCCCAGGTTTCTTGTGACCAACCTCTGCCCGGATTCCAGCTTCTCATCAGTGGCATTTCTGCCTCATCAGAACAGGCTCTTCTGTCCATGGGATTTCCCAGGCAAGAATACTGGAGTGGGTTGCCATGCCCTTCTCTAGGGGATCTTCCCAATACAGGGATCAAACCTGCTCTCCTGTGATGGCAGGTGGGTTCTTTATAACTGAGCCACCTGGGAACCATAACACCACTATATTCCAAATAAATTGCAAAGACAAAAATGAATACACAAAAAGCTCAAAGCCCCAAACTTTTTAGTACATTATTTCATTCCCAAGAAAGTTAAGAAAAAAAATCCCCTAATGCCAGATAATAGTAACAATAAAAGGAGTCATCAGCAGAAACTGAGTGATGAGCAGTCACGCTCAAGACAGCTGAGTTGTTGTGGGGGTGCCAACACCCCCAAGTGTTGCGAACACCCCCAACACTGGGCCAAGTGTTGGGCTCCCAAGGGGTGGGAGCCGGGCTTGAGACTTTTGGAAATGAGGGCAAAGGTGCTGCACCCTCAGTGAAATGTTGGCCAGCAAATAACTGTCAGCAAAGGAAGCTCAGCAGAAACATGATTTATGTCCATGAAAGTTCTAGGTGGAAAGAGATTACTATAGATAATAACAGCAAAAATAATAATCTTATCTGACAGTTAAAAACATCCTTTCACTTAGGTCTGAAATAAGGTTGAAAGCTAAAGATCCAAAAATATGGCCTAATAAGTTAGAAAAATAATACAACAAAATAAATCCAAAGATACAGATGATATATACACACATAAACACACACATTCTTAGTGTCTAGGGGATGTCAGAAAAAGTTTCATTAAATAAGAACAGTACAGACTATGGAGTCGAATCATTTGGATTCAAATCCTAAATTTGCTACTTGCCATCTGTGTGACTTTAAGCTAAGCTAAGCTGAGTCACTTCAGTCGTGTCCGACTCTGTGTGACCCCAGAGACGGCAGCCCACCAGGCTCCCCCATCCCTGGGATTCTCCAGACAAGAACACTGGAGTGGGTTGCCATTACCTTCTCCAATGCATGAAAGTGAAAAGTGAAAGTGAAGTCGCTCAGTCGTGTCTGACCCTCAGCAACCCCATGGACTGCAGCCCACCAGGCTCCTCCGTCCATGGGATTTTCCAGGCAAGAGTACTGGAGTGGGTGCCATTGCCTTCTCCATGTGTGACTTTAGGCAAGTTAAAAGCAAAAAAAAAAAACCACTTCTCTGTTCTTTAGCTTCATCACCTGTAAAATGGAACAGTGATACCATGGATCCCATGCGTTATTGTAAGGATTACATAAATGTAGATTGAATCACAAAGCCCCAGCACAGCACATCCTACACGTGTTCACTACTAATGCTACCTTTACTGCTTCTCCACATTGTACCAGAGACCTAGACAGCATGTTAGGGCAAGAAAAGGTGATGACTATTCACACGTGATATGACTGTTTCTTCAGAACATTCAATAGTATCTTGAGAAGACTTATTAGAAATGGAATTATTAATAATTTAAATATATTTATGAGCTTCCCTTCCAAGGAGTAAGAGACTTTTAACTTCATGGCTGCAATCACTATCTGCAGTGATTCTGGAGCCCTAAAAAATAAAGTCTGACACTGTTTCCACTGTTTCCCCATCTATTTGCCATAAAGTGATGGGACCAGATGCCATGATCTTCGTTTTCTAAATGTTGAGCTTTAAGCCAACTTTTTCACTCTCCTCTTTCACTTTCATCACTTTTTAGTTCCTCTTCACTTTCTGCCATAAGGGTCGTGTCATCTGCATATTTGAGGTTATTGATATTTCTCCCGGCAATCTTGACGCTTACTCCTTGGAAGGAAAGTTATGACCAACCTAGATAACATATTAAAAAGCAGAGACATTACTTTGCCAACAAAGGTCCGTCTAGTCAAGGCTATGGTTTTTCCAGTGGTCATGTATGGATATGAGAGTTGGACTGTGAAGAAAGCTGAGCACCGAAGAATTGATGCTTTTGAACTGTGGTGTTGGAGAAGACTCTTGAGAGTCCCTCGGACTGCAAGGAGATCCAACCAGTCCATCCTAAAGGAGATCAATCCTGGGTGTTCATTGGAAGGACTGATGCTGAAGCTGAAACTCCAATACTTTGGCCACCTCATTGGAAAAGACCCTGATGCTAGGAGGGATTGGGGGCAGGAGGAGAAGGGGATGACAGAGGATGAGATGGCTGGATGGCATCACTGACTCAATGGACATGAGTTTGAGTGAACTCTGGGAGTTTGTGATGGACAGGGAGGCCTGGCATGCTGCAATTCATGGGGTCACAAAGAGTCAGACGTGACTGGGCGACTGAATGAACTGAACTGATGAGCTTCCCTGGTGGTTTAGTTGGTAAAGACACTGCCTGCAATGCAGGAGACACAGGTTTGATCCCTGGGTTGGGAAGATTCCCTGGAAGAGGGAATGGCAACCCACTCCAGTATTCTTGCCTGGAGAATCCCCTGGATAGAGGAGCCTAGCAGGCTACAGTTCATGGGTTCACAAAGAGTCAGACACAATTTAGTGACTAGACCATCACCACCAAATGTATTTATTATTGCAGAATAGATATAAATTTATTGGCATTAACAAGAGGGTTTAGTATAGTGGTTAGCTATAAGAGGTACCCAGAAGGCATTGACAAGTTAGAAAAGTCAATCCAGCAAAGTACATTAAAGATATTATCTCATGACCTGCTGCTGCTGCTAAGTCGCTTCAGTCGTGTCCGACTCTGTGCGACCCCAGAGACGGCAGCCCACCAGGCTCCCCATCCCTGGGATTCTCCAGGCAAGAACAGCGGAGTGGGTTGCCATTTCCTTCTCCAATGCAGGAAAGTGAAAAGTGAAAGTGAAGTCGTTCAGTCATATCCGACTCTTAGCGACCCCATGGACTGCAGCCTACCAGGCTCCTCTGTCCATGGGATTTTCCAGGCAAGAGTACTGGAGTGGGTTGCCATTGCCTTCTCTGATCTCATGACCTAGTCCAATCTAACTCAGAAACGCAATTTTGCCATGGCAATGATTTCACCTATAGAATTATAAATATTTGCATTTATAAGCTGTCTAGGCTTGGGAGACATGTCTTTAGGTAATTGTGGGAGTTTACTAAATGTGGCACAGAGTTAGTGATGGTACATCATCATATTTATTATTAATCACCCCAAAACGAGCTTAACTCAGCTGATCCCTCGTTTTACTTTCCTGCTACTATCACACTGAAATAGCTTCTTGGTCTACTTTCTTCCTACTGCAGCAGCATAAAAAGGCATGAATTACATAAATGTGCCTCATATGCTTTCAAAATCCAAGACTCATTGTTGAGTTTGCTCCTCAACACTTAACCACAACGTAGCCCTGCCTCGTCAGATTAGGCTACTTAACTTCTCAAGGTCTTTTCATACCATAAATTAGCTTATTCATATAACTCTAAGTCTATTAATGAATTTCTAAGAATTATATTGAAATGGAGCAGAGACCCCACTTTTGGTAACCCAAGGCATATTAAAGATCAAATTCTTTAATATTCTTCAGAATTTAAAAATGAAATAAAATAAAAGAAGATCGTTCACAAATAATTAAGGTGTCTCACAAACTAAGGTCTGTTATTAATCCACATTTGTGTTATAAAAAAACAAAGACATTTTAATGAGGCCAGAAGAATAAACGGAAACCACTGAAATAATAACCAAAAAAAAATCTTACAATAGTTTATTTTAATCAAAATTACACTGATAAACTCTATCTACCAAACTCCTAGGTAACCACCATTACTATATAATGTAACTTCACTATATTTGGTATCACTTATATTGATACTTTGGACACCTGATGGGAGGAGTCAGCGCATTGGAAAAGATACTGATGTTGGGAAAGACTGAGGGCAAGAGGAAAAGCAGGCAGCAGAGGATGAGATGGTTAGATTGCATCACCAATTCAATGGACATGAGTTTGAGCTCACTCCAGGAGATGGTGGAGGACAGAGGAGTCTGGCATGCTGCAGTCCACGGGGTCGCAAAGAGTCAGACATGATTTAGCAACTGAACAATAAAAACAATATTGGTTACATGGCTAATATTATTAACAAAAGAATTCCAACATTTTCATCCTTAATTGAGGTCTTCAGCTTTAAAACTATTAGCTTTTATTATTCTTATATGCCTTGCCAAGTTCTGGAATTAATGGATAATTTTTCACTTAGAATGTCATTCCAAGCTTTATTGCTTAAAGGTTTATTGTAAGACACAAACCTTTTAAGACTCCTTAAAATTACTAAAAGATTTCAGTACATTAGTAAAATTCTGTTTATATTAATACACATAAAGCCTTTCCTCTGTAAATAACTAAAAAACAAAAAGTAAAATATAAGCCAAAATGAAGTTTCTAATATTAATAAAGATAATTATCAGCTTGAATGTCATGTCTTCATCTCAGTGGCCATCCTGGTCAATATAGGATTTCATGAATACAACAATGTCAGCATTAAACCCTGCCTAGTTTCAAATTATCATACACAGTACAAACACTTTTGAAAACATAGAGGTTTGATGACTTGACATGCATATTAAGGAATATGTATTTACCGACCCCACTTGGATCACCTTTAAAATGTAAACATGTTAATAACAATCACAGGTTGATTTGAAGAAGATCTAATAGAAAAAGCTAAACTCAAAAGACTTAAAAATAAAACTGAGAAATCAGTATGCAAAGTTAGTGGTAAAAAAAAGAGTATAATTAATAGAAATTAACCCTTTGAAAAATAATTATTTTCCCATATATTTAAATTATTGAAGGGAAAAAGCATCTGTGGCTAATGTGGCTTTTGTTAGTTTATAAATCAGACCATGACTTAATACCTGTTTCTACAATCATTTTAAGTGTTTTTTAGTCAATAGTTTAAACTCAGAATATACTAAAAATTGTTTGAGGTAGGTAATCTTGGAACAGAAATAAATTATTTCCAGATGATTAAATAGACAAAAAGTGGCAACAGCATTTGCCATTTGCTTCTTGTATTTCAGGTTGATGATTTATTTGTATTTCTGCAAAAATAAAAGTGAAGTGCAGTTAATAATAGATCTGTTTAATGACATTATAAGTGATAGGAAAAAAAAGTGTGACTTTAACTCTTAAATGGAAGCAAATCCTTGGGTTGATTGTTAACTCACAGGAGTGCCTGTGCATTGCCCAGACACACCTTACACACTCTTCTGTGTATAATTTGATGTGAAACATAAGCTGTGGAAGGGAATGCTCTGGGGACACCTGGGAGTGTCCTTGATGTCCGTTGTACCAAAGTCAGCTTGTACTTTCTTCTACTGCAGCTGTCATTGATCCTCACCTTGAAGACCAAGTCAATCTCTGCATGGATTATGCCCTGAGACATAAATGGAAGCCATCTGAGGGAAAGAAAAAAGAGAGAGCAGAAAGGAGATAAAATTATTATTTTTTCTCTATGTTTACAATGAGTTTGATTCTGCATTGATGTTGAAAGTTAAAAGGTAACTATAGAAAGAGCTTTTTATAAAGTCAAGCACAGTTCAATCTACCATTTACTCATACCTGTGGGAAATGACACCATCACTGTGGCTTGAAGAATAAAGCACCGCTAGACCTGTGGCTCCAGAGAAGGCAAAGGCAGCCCACTCCAGTACTCTTGCCTGGAAAATCCCATGGACGGAGGAGCCTGGTAAGCTGCAGTCCATGGGGTCGCTAAGAGTCGGACACGACTGAGCGACTTCACTTTCACTTTTCACTTTCATGCATTGGAGAAGGAAATGGCAACCCATTCCAGTGTTCTTGCCTGGAGAATCCCAGGGACAGGGGAGCCTGGTGGGCTGCTGTCTCTGGGGTCGCACAGAGTCGGACACGACTGAAGCGACTTAGCAGTAGCAGCAGCAGACCTGCGGCTCGGTCCTGCCCACCGCCCACCACGGTCACTGCTCAGGATGGGCTGTGACGGGGCCAAAAGCAGCCAAAAACCCTGAGCCTGATGCCTGGCGGGGCCAGAGGGTGGCTGCCCTGTGGTCCAAGGGTATCTGGCACAGAAAGGTAGGTGCCACCATTTCAGTACATCCTGAGGGTGGGCCTCTGTCTTGCTTTCACATAGCTTCCTTTAGTAGCTTTCCCTCAGCGTCTCCAAAAAGAATCACATTACCTTAAAATTCAGGGCTAATATCCCCCCTTGGGAAATGTGCCTGTGGGGAGTAGGAGCTGGTCCTGGCCACATCCCTCTAAACCAGCCCAGCCTCCGAGTTAGAAACAGCTTGTGCAGAAGAAGGCTAGGCTCAGAGACCCAGTTCCACCACTTTCTGGCCTTGTGAGCTCAGTTTCCTTGACGAGATCACCTGCCTCAAGGTGTGGGGAGGCGGACACACTGATGTCTTACTAAGCGGTACATAAACATTACTATTATCCCGTAAGAACCACTGTTACAGTTATGCCACGCTTCTTCCATCCATCCTCCCAGGCAGTAGACACTCAGAAAGAGTCTTCTGTGTGCCAGGCTCCTTGCTGAGTGCTGCAGAAGGACAGGAGAGATGGGGCACCTGAGCTGAAGGAGTTCTCAGTGTCAAAGAAGAAACCAATGTGCAAAGACGTAACTGTGCAAAGTCACAGGTGATGCGAGAGATGCTTACAGGTGTTACCGGAGCCGGAGGGGAGACTGACTGACTCTGAGTGGCCAGAACTGGCAAGTACAAAGAATGAAGAACAAAAACCTTTCAGCAAAGAAGTGCTGACTGGGCTGACAGTTGGTCAGTGAGCAGACGCCTGATGGGCAGCAAGAGGTTGGGACGGCACCATGGGGAGAGAGAGTGGTAGTGGCCGAGACATACAGAGCAGATGCCACAGGGCTGGGGCACAAGGCGCTGCTGGGAAACACACGGCAGGGTGGATGGCGGGGTGCTCTGTCCGGGGGTCACTAAGTTGGGGTCAGGGAGTCCTTCAATCTGAGAATGCTTAGGAATTCAGAGGCCAAGCTGTGGGACTGACTTGACCACAGTGGCCTTGAAATCACTGGAGGATGCTAACAGGTGGGGCTGAAGGGGACCTGTGGACACACACCTGCTGCCCAGCTGTCAGCACCGCTCCTCTCTGCACCTTCAAAGGCGGGGAGAGGCCGCTTTCCTTCTGACCCTCAGCTCACGGTATTCTTTCTCTTCCTCCTCTAGAGTCTAACAACATATCATTTACTTTATGCATTTATTGAGGCTTTAGTTATCCTATCTTTCTTGTTTTGGCTTAGGTATCCATCCAGTATTCTTGCTTGGAGAATCCCACGGACAAAGGAGCCTGGGGCGGGGTGGGGGCTACAGTCTAGGGGGTTGCAAAGTGTTGGACATGACCGAGCATGCACACGTGGCATCAGAGAGAATCCATCTTTGCAGCCAAATGACTGTCTCCACAGCTTCCTTCATAGGCCAGGACCAGGCCAGCTTCATGTGCATTGGAATTCCACCTGGAGTCAGACCGCCTGGCTCCCACACTGACATGTGAACCACATTCTTGACCTCTAAGCCTCAGTTTCCCCATTTGTAAATTATAGATAATGATCGTACCTACACCATTAAGGATGCAGGATTAAACACACATATTCAAGTATATCATCTGATGTGTGCCAACATGTGATAAATGGTCAGCAAATATGAGTTGCTGTTATATTCTTATACTATATATGCTATACTATAATATATACTAGAGTATATATTATATACACTATATAAGCTCACTCACTCGCTCAGTAACTTCAGTGGTGTCCAACTCTTTGTGACCCCAAGGACTGTAGCCCGCCAGGCTCCTCTGCCCATGGAATTCTCCAGGCAAGAATACTGGAATGGGTTGCCATGCCCTCCTCCAGGGGATCTCCCCAACCCAGGAATCAAACCCACCATCTCTTGTGTCTCCAGCATTGGCAGGTGGGATCTTTACCACTAGCGCCACCTGAGAAGCCCTATATAAGTATGCACTGTATATATTATATTATACATTATATATATTATATTTTACATATATACATATTACATATATATTATATATATTATACATTATATTATAAATATATATACTTATACTATATATATGCTATTAAAGTATATTACACTATTATACTCTCTCATTGCCAAATACAGTAATTCAGGCGATGGCCCTCTCCCACCCAGGCCCCTCTTTTCAGAAGAAACAACCCTTGGAGAGCAAGGTTTATACCAAATGACCTGCCTCTCATCCTAGCCAATTGGAGGACAGATTAGTTCATCAGGTGTTCTCTCTAAATATTTTGACCTCAGTTACAGAAACGGTGATCTGAGAATGCCGCCCCAGGAGGCATCACAGTGCCCATACTGTTAAGGCTGATTGGTGTTCCGGAACCCAAGGTGACTGCAACCCAAAGAGATGGGTGAGAAGAACATTCCAGAAGCAGCTCATCCAGAGACAAGACAGCAGGCTTTCAGTGAAGTGACACCTTGACAATCCAGAGAGCATGACTGGCTGTCTGCTGGCTTTCCAGCTTACCAAGTCCAGCTTTATTTCCTGAAGCTGGGTTCCATGAGAGGTACCTTCAAAATTGCCATTTCTAAAATGAGCTTTAATGAATTTCTCATCCTTGCAACCAAACCTGAGTTTACTGACTGACCAATTAATATTTTAAAAAATCATACTCTAGTCTTGTGTAGTCCACTTACGGGAAGTTTCTACTGTGATTTTTTTTTTTTTCTTCAGAAACTGCTGGACTAAAACAAGCTCTGAAGCTAAGCAGAGTTGGGCCTGGTTAGTACTTGGATGGAAAACAAACTCTGACTCTGAAAGCCACAGAGACCTCTGAGCATTAGATGCCTACTAAAAATAACTCCCTTAGCCAGCTCCAGGTTTAGATTCTTAAAGGCTTGAAATCACCAAAACTATTCGGTTTTTTTTAGTGATTTTTTTTTTTTTTTTTTAGAGTTTATTTTTGGCTGTTCTGGGTCTTCATTGCTGGCTTTTCTCTAGTTGTGGCAAGCAGGGGCTACTCTCTAATTGCAGTGCACAAGCTTCTCACTGCGGTGGCTTATTTTATTGTGGAGCATGGAGTCTCGGGTGCATGGGCTTCAATAGTTCTAGCTCGCGGGCTCCAGACCACAGGCTCAGTAGTTGCGGCGCCCAGACTTAGATGCTCCGTGGCATGTGGGGAACCCATGCCTCCATTGGCAGGCAGATTCTTCATCACTGAGCCACCAAGGAAGCCCAAAAGTGTTAACTCTTAATTCCCTTCAGTGGCTATCATTTCTATGAATTTTTTAAAAAGATAGTTGTATTTTTACAAAGAGCCATCAGCTCTTTCCTCATGTATCATTTCTAGTGAACAGGACAGGACAGATTTTAGTCACTAGATGAGAACTGTTTGCAGGACATGAGTGTTCCCTTCTGCATGTGCTTCTATCTTCCTGCCTGGGCACCTTTCTAGCCCATCCTTCAGTTTCTACCCCATCAACTCCTGCAGAAGGAGCTGAGCAATTAGCCAAGGCCAGTTGTTGAGAACCGAGAACCACGTTTCACATCAGGACTCGAACATCCCCCCGAAGTCAGTGAACAGACGGGAGTATTGGAGCAGTGAGCCTGGAGGGGAGAACCGTGATGTCAAAGGCGTGGAACTAAAAGCAAACAGCAGGCGCTTGCTTGCCCAAGCACACCATACCCATTACGCAGCCACAGCAGAAGCTCACTTCAACACTGCTCCCATCACCAGGGAACTCCCTTTCACTGGGACAACTAGGAGACACAAACAAAATTTTTCTCGCCTTTTATGATTCAAGTCAACAAGCCATGGAAATCTGTGTGCCCTAAGACACGTGGGCTGTTTTGGGTAGGGCAGGAGCGTGAGAAAATGGTAGAGATTAGATAGTGTCTGAGATACATTTTGGATATGGCAACCACTCATTCACACGGGAAATGGCAGAAGGAACATAAATGCTTGTAAGAAGGCTGTCTCCACGCCAATCCGAGAGATGAGCAGAACTTCTGCCTGTGCCTCATTCTGTCAGTTTCCACCATCGCCACTTGTCACTTTCGTACCAAGAACTGGCTCAAACTGACAAAGAGAGCCCGGGAGCCAGCAGCAGCACAAATACATGCTCAGAATAGCAAGATATGATTAACAGTGGCCTCGTTTGGGGAAAAAAAAAATCAGTAGAGTTAAATGATTGCTCACTGTCTCATGATAATTTTTATTATTTTCTCTCCCCTACAAAATAGTATTTTATATTTCTGTACCTTATCAAAATTTTAACCTCCTTTCTTATCCATGTTATTCATTATTCCCCCCCTCTTTTCCAGAAAGGGAAAATGAAATCATTTGTACATGGGCTGAGCACTGAAGAATTGATGCTTTTGAACTGTGGTGCTGGAGAAGACTCTTGAGAGTCCCTTCTGCAAGGAAATCAAACCAGTCAATCCTAAAGGAAATCAATCCTGAATACTCATTGGAAAGACTGATGCTGAAGTTGAAGCTCCAATACTTTGGTCACCTGATGCAAAGAGCCAACTCATTGGAAAAGACCCTGATGCTGGGAAAGATTGAGGGCAGGAGGAGAAGGGGGCCAAAGAGCATGAGATGGCTGAATGCCATCACCAACTCAATGGACATGAATCTGAGCAAACTCTGGGAGGTAGTGAAGCACAGAGAAACCTGGGGTTCTGCATTCCATGAGGTTGTAGAGTTGGACACTGGCTGAGTGACTGAACAACAACAACATGGGCTGAACTAGTTTGAAAGCAAAGAATACATAAACAATTTTTAATGACACGTCTGAGGACTCATTAGGTGACCTGTGAGGTTTCTTCCAACCTGGGATTCCACTGTGATTTCCATTAGTTCCTCCCTCTCTTCCTGCTACTCCCTCCTTCCTTCCACTTTTACAACTGGCTGAGTCCCTACTTGGTGTAAGAATCCATGTTGAAGAATAAAAACAAATGCGTGTGACCCCGCTCTTAGGATGGTTATCATCTAGCATGTGAGGCAAACGGTTCACAAGGATGGTGGCCACTGGCAGGTGTCAGCACCATGTGGAAGTCTGAGTAAAGGCTGGAGAACTTTCCAGAGATGAGCTCCCCTCTGATTGGACAAGGGGAGAAAGCTTTGTGGCATGGGCAGCACTTCACCCTGGGTGTCGAAGGGTATTTCAATAAGCAGTGTGTGTGTATGTGTGTGTGTGTGTGTGTGTGTTCATGTGCACACTCAGGCATATCTGACTCTCCTCGCAACCCCATGGACTGTTGCCCACCAGGCTTCTCTGCCTGTGGGATTTCCCAGGCAAGCATACTGGAATGGATTGCTATTTCCTTCTCCAGGGGATATTCCTGACCCAGGGATTGAACCCTGTGTCTTCTGCCTCTCCGGCACTGCAGGCAGACCCTCTACCACTAAGCTACCAGGAAAGTCAAGACATAGTTAAACCTTTTAGGTCCTGTGCTCTAATCTCCAGCCCCTTCTTTCATGTGATTTCCCACAATACTTAGGGTGTCTTGATGAGCACATGCCCTTAGGCTCAGGTGAACACACACACAATTCTAACTTATTCTATTTCCGGAAACATGGAGGATGCTGAACAGAAAAACAGAAAAACAATGGATCTGAACTTGAGAAAAGTCTTCTGAGAGCTGGAAGAGGTAGGCTAGATGTAAACACAGAAACGTGACCCAGAAGTAGCGGGTTAGTGTCATGTGCTTTGGTAAAGGTTTACTGAACCCAGCCGCAGGCTGGAGGGCAGGTTCCAGGCAGAGGGGACAGCCCTCTTCTTAGCTCACAGTAAAGACACTGGTGAGAGCCCGAGAGGCTCCAGGCAGTGCTTCGGAGCTGAGAAGGGCATGGGGCGGCCAGGGAGCAGAGAGAAGCCGAGTCTGCAGCCTCCTGACCTGTCAGCCGCCCCAATCTGTGGCCCCAGCAGCTCCTGCTGCAGGACAGAGAGTTGACTAGAGACAGTCCTGAAGGTGGGGTGGGGCCTTCCTTTCCGCTCTGTCCACACGCTAGCCTCATGGGCCTGCAGGGAGGTGAGCTACCTTCATGGAACAGCAGACCCCCTATCGCACAGTCAGCAAGATGGCCTTGAGCGTCAGGAAACCGGCAGCCTGGGCTGGAGCAGTGCTGGCATTCCAGCTGCGGACAGCACCCAGGACCTGCTGACACTGTGCTGTCCAGAGTGGACACCTTCCGGAGTCTGCTTTCCTTCCACTTTTACACAAAGGAAATGATCTCAACCGTTCTCAAAAAAAAAAAAAAGGCCTCCTGCTAGAAATGAGGCTGGAACACTTACAAGCGTTGGCTGCAGCCTCAGCCTGGAAAGCCCGCTGGGGCTGCCTGTCCTCAGTCCTTAGGGTAAAATGCCTCAGGGTCTCCTCCCTCCACCGCCCCATGATTTGGTTTTATGAGGACAGAGCTAGTTGTGCTGCTCTGCCCTGACAAGTCCAGTTAGGTAGTTGTTTTAAAATGTCATTTATTTGTATTTAACTTTTCAGTTTCTGCATCCATAAATCCCTTCCTATTTAGAATCGCCCAGGGTAGACCTTTATTTCCAATAACCTGTTTGCACGAGCTCTTGTCAAGGCCACTTCCCAAACCCGCCAGGAGGAATGGAAGGTGACACTGAGAGCTTCCTCGATTGGAGGCTGAAAAACTTTGCTGCTGCTAACTGTCTGCGGACCTAGACCCTCCGCGGTAAAGTGGGTTCATGCAAATATTCATAAAAGACATCATTTCTATTAAGAAGTAACTGCTGGTTTTTTAAAAATTATTTCATTATTAAAAGTCTACACACATGCACAGGCACATGTCCAAAAACACTACAAGTTTGATGATAAACAGAAAAGTCTAGAGATCCCAAATTTAATGCTAATAAATTTGCAGTGGATAGTACTCCACTCAAATAGTATATGAACTAAAGGTGCCTCCCAAGTTCACGTCCACATAGAACCTCAGGATGTGACCACATCGCACGGAAAGAGGCACTCGGCAGATGTAACTGATTAAGATGAGGTCAGACTGGAGCAAGGCCAGCCAGCCCTCTGCTCTAGGGTCCTCATCAGAAGAGAAGGAGCGACACAGAGACACAGAGATAAACAGGAAACAGCCTGTGATGACAGAGGCAGAGACTGGAGCTACTCAAACCTGGGGGCACCACAGGCTTTGAGCAGCATCTGACCAGCCAAGACACTAGAAGAGACGAGAAAGAGCGACCCCGAGATGTCAGGGCTCTGATGACCTGCATTTCAGACTTACAGCCTCCAGACATATGAGAGAATACAGTTCTGCTGCTTCAAGCCACCAAGTCTGCAAAATACCAAGTCTATAATTTGTTACAGCATTCACTGGAAACTAATACAAATAGTGAAGAAAACTCTACCTACCACGTGTGTGTACTCAGTAATGTCCAACTCTTTGCGAATCTATGGACTGTAGTCTGGCCAGGGTCCTCTGTCCATGAGACTCTCCAGGCAAGAATACTACAGTGGGTTGTCATTTCCTCCTCCAGGGATCTTCCCAACTCAGGGGTCGAACTTGTGTCTCCTGCATCTCCAGCATTGGCAGGTGGAGTCTTTACCACTGAGTCACCTATCACTATAGTAAAGAAGAATATTTACTTCAATTCATAATCAGTTGAATGTTTACCTGATGCAGATGCAAATTTTGCTTGCTCCAAACCTCAAGCAGCCAACTCTTATGTGTGAACAGTAGAAATTCAGTGCCGTATACTCTATCTATGGGCTTCCCAGGTGGCTCAGTGGTAAAGAATCCACCTGTGATGCAGAAGATGTGGGTTCGATCCCTGGGTCAGGAAGATCCCCTGGAGAAGGAAATGGCAAGCCACTCCAGTATTCTTGCCTGGGAAATCCCATGGACAGAGGAGCCTGGCGGGCTACAGTCCATGGGGTCACAAAGAGTCAGACACGACTGAGTGACTGAGAACACACTCTATATTTATGCACAAAAGGCAGAAAAATGAAGTGTTCAGGTATAGAAATAAAATACAGCCATAAGGATGTGGGTGTTCAACTGAGAAGATGCACATTCCCGCAGGAGGTGTCTGTGTCCTCCCCATCGCTGGGTTTTGTGTTTCAGCCACGCCTCTTCCCACTTAACTCATGAAAGGAACCAACACCTGGTGAGCTTTCTCTCTGCCCTGGTTCAGCCTTGCTGTATATTCTTTTCCACGAGGAAGCATCAAGAAGCATGGGATTTCTTCCCTTTGCCCTCTGATGTGCACTCTGAGCGCCTCTGCTGTGTGCACCCCAGCACCCGTGCCCACCATGAGCACCAGCAGCCCAGAATGGCCACGCCCAACCCCCAGGTCTGCAGGGCAGCTACCTTTCGCCGGGGAAGGTGCATGAGGATGCCACCCCAGCTCCCTGACACCACCTTTTTGCAGAACCAGCACTGAGACTTGTCACCGGCCTCACAGAGTAACAGCACCTTCTGCAGTTTCCCCAGCAACACTGCTTCCATGAGAAATGTATGGATCTGGGGCGGAGATAGAGAAGACCCCACAGGGAGCTCCTGAGTCCAGCACGAGACCCTGAGGGCAATGACAATAGTCCGAGGGTGGCCCAGCAGCTGGGCACTGCCTCAGAGATAAGGCTGCTGCAGTTAGCATCAGAAGGGGGTAATGAGGAGAGCAAGACAAGCAAATTACTTTTTGATCCATTAAAAACGTATTTGTGGTTCTGCTTCTTTCTCTCCTGGAGTTTTATTTTATCCACTGGAGTCATGTCCAGGGTAACAAATACACAAACCTTGACACGAAGGCCTCCAACCTGTGGCTCTTCTTACATTCCTGCCCCGGGAGCAGCCTGTTAGGTGGTCAGGTTGGTGGCCTGATAGCACGTTTACTTTCCGTGAACGCTGACTTTCCTTGAGGCACAAGGGACCAATCCCTCTTCTGCACCCCCGCCCCTCATTCTCTCTCTCCTGTACACCCTCTCCTGCGGCTTCTTCTGTAAACCATGTGAAGCACATTCCTGTGTTTGCTGTGGATAAGCATCTTGGAACCTTCATCCCTAAACAGAACCACTTTTTCATGTCAGAATCTCACTGAGGTTTCCAGAGACGCAGGACTTGAAGTAGGTGCTAAAAAGGAACAGAGAAACGTTCCTACTTGTCACTTCCTCTCACGTTCCTGCTGAGAACAACCACCTGAAGATCATCTGAGGGAGGGTCAGGAATTTACTTACTTCTGGGACATTCCCAGAACTGACAGTTGCCTATTAACTACGGTTCAGCTGCTTGGTGTAAAGGGCAGATCCAGCATTGCTGTAGGTCCTTGTGGCACAGGTCGTCCTAACAGCTGTCTGCACGGTTGCTGTTGTTCAGTCACTCAGTTGTGTCCAACTCTGCAACCCCATGGACTGTAGCATGCCTGGCTTCCCTGTCCTTCACTATCTCCTGGAGTTTGCTCAAACTCTTGTCCATCCAGTCAGTGATGCTATCTAACCATCTCATCCTCTGTCGCTCCCTTCTCCTCCTGCCCTCAATCTTTCCCAGCATCAGGGTCTTTTCCAATGAGTCAGCTCTTCACATCAGGTGGCCAAAGTATTAGAGCTTTGGCTTCAGCATCAGTCCTTCCAATGAATACTCAAGATTGATTTCCTTTAGGATTGACTAGTTAGGCATTCATTTTTAAAAGTTGCTTCTTCTTTACCATCCTGGGTAATCTCTGTCATTATAACAGTAGGCATTTTTTTCCCTTCAATTATAATAATAATCACCATTTATTAGCTCCTACTATACAGTAGGTTCTGTGTTGAGTGCTTCATATTTATTTCTCACCCCATAAACTAAATCAAATTATGATGTCTGTTTTAAGATAAGAAAAAGAGGCAGAGGTTAACTAACATGCCCAGATCATGCAATAAGGAAACCGTGTATGTCACACTCTGAAGCCCTGGAGCTTGAACACACCAGAAAGGCACTGGGTGCCTCTATACACAGTTCCCCAGACACAAGGCCTTTCACTCTGTGCCAAGCACTGTCCTAAACACTGAACCTGCATCATCACATCACCTTGCTCACCCCTAACACCATCCTAAAAGGCACTGAGCCCAATTAAATGGGTGGACAGACTGGAACTCAGAGTTTAAGGCATCGACCCGGAGTCCACAGGCAGCAACCAAGAACTAAACTTGAAACTCAGGCAGGCAAGCATGCACCCTATGCAGTCCACTGGATGGACTGTCAAAGGCTACTGACCCAGGAAAGATCACCAGTCAGTCAAACATAATTTACAACCTGACCTTCAACACCCAAATGCTGGAGATGAGAAAAGGACTGTTCTTCTCAAACCATCCAGAACCTCAGAAACCCACTTGGAACTTCTTCAGACCTGAGACAGCAGTGCAATCAGATCTCTAGTGAGGAAAACCCCACAGCATGTATGTGAGCCCTAGAACAACCCATGATCTAGGTCAGTAGAAGATGCTTTAAGAGGCTAATCATTTACTCAGTACCTAAGATCTTCCCTGGTGGCTCAGACGGTAAAGCGTCAGCCTACAATGCGGGAGACCTGGGTTCGATCCCTGGGATGGGAAGATCCCCTGTAGAAGGAAATTGCAAACCACTCCAGAACTCTTCCCTGAAAAACCCCATTGTCAGAGGAGCCTGGTAAGCTACAGTCCATGAGGTCGCAAAGAGTCGGACATGACTGAGCAACTTCACTTTCACTTTAGCCATTGAAAAGGATTGTCTTTACTCAATTCAAGAAAATGTTATGTAGTTCCTACTATTTTTCTGGGCACAGTGTTAGGTTCATGGCTCTCTAAGTATTAACAGAGGAGAAGAAAAATCTGAAAAATAATAAGAATCTGACCTTGGAGATACACACTGACTATTGAGAAGGGCAGATATAGAGGTATTTAATTTCAAACAAGCAGACACACTAATGGAAAACAAAAGAAAAACTATGAAGTGGCAAAGTAGCAGAAAGGAGGGAGTGTTTGACTATGGAGGGGAGGCAGGGAGGTGTCACAGAGGGAACCGCATGCTGGGTTTACAAGGAGGAGTTAGAATTTTGCAGAAAGAAGAAGGGACGATCTTTCCCGGTGAAGGGAATAGCTCAACCAAACACGCAAGGCTTGAAGCAGCGGGCACAATGGAAGGACCACATGTGGTGATGTGTTGACCATGACGTCACAGAGGTGTCACGTGAGATGAAGGGAGACGGAGACAGTGAGATGGTGGAGGGCACTGGGTAGGTGGAGAAGGAGTGGGCACAGCACTGTGCAGGCACCGTTTGCTAAAGTCTGGGGGCAAGATGGTTGGCACACTAAAAACATCAGTCTGAAAGGGGTGAGCCATACGGAGCAGGGAGAGATTTGGGTGGGAAGGCCAGTGAGCAGAAAACAGTAAACAGATGAACAAACCTTGGAGCAGGGTCAAGACATTATGGTTACTTGGTTTCAGATTTTGGGGTATGAACACACAATTATGTACATGTGCTTCTGTGTGTCTATGTTGAGCTTGTTTGTTTGACTTAATCTGCAAACGAGTTGCAAATCTTCAAATCCTCTTCTTCCTGCTCTCACATTTTCACAAACATGAAGTATTTGCACAAACATAACATATTGTCAGAGTGCACTCATATTACAAAAACTGATGACTTAATATGGTATAATCTATAATACAGAACAATGTATCAAAGTTTCTGCTGTTATCAATTAAATATGAATTCAATCTAATGCCCTGATCTTTTGGAAATGAACCAAAGTCCATTAGTCTCAGACCATAAATTTATCCATTTGAGAAATATAAAAGCACTCGCTTTTGTTGACTAGAAGTTTAAAATATTCTAAGCTGGAAGAACATTTGATGGGGTCTCTGGATTAGCTGGCAGGCTCCTTCAAGGTGTTTCTGAATAAAATCTATAGTCCTAAACAAACAAAATTAGGCAGATATTGGCATTATTTGAAACTGAGTAATGCATATATGAGTATTCATTACTTGATCCCCTCTACTTTTACATGTTTGAAATTTTCCATAATGAAAAATATCCTTTTAAAAACAGTACTTCTTCCTTGAACTCTACTTACCCTAATAAAATGAACACAAAAATTCAACTTAGCCCTGAAGGAAAAAGCTGCAAATTTAATAGCACTGCGCCTCTGTTTACCACTACAAAAGTATCATTTATTGTATATGTGTGGTATTATAAGTTCTAAATCTCTGTCTTCCTTCCATGTAGATAAAAGTAGCTCTATTTTTCTTTTTTAATAGATGAGCATTTAAAATACAGAGGATAGTCTTATTTTACCTGTAATACCTAATTTCCCAAACTATGAAAATCTGGCCCCATTCTGGACGCTCACTGACAAACATAATCTCATTCTTAATCTCAGCCGTTAGTTGTTTCTGATGTCTTTCAAAGTATGAAATAAGTTTTCTGAAGTGTTTTTCAACTAACATGATTTTAATATCAGTGGCTAATGTGACCCAAATCTATATAGCATGACAGCTAAATTGCAAAACTAGGAGGAAGATATTTCTTGTGCCAAACAACTTTTTTTTTTAACTTTATAATATTGTATTGGTTTTCCCATATATCAACATGAATCCGCCACAGGTATACACGTGTTCCCCATCCTGAACCCACCTCCCTCCTCCCTCCCCGTACCATCCCTCTGGGTTGTCCCAGTGCACCAGCCCCAAGCATCTAGTATCGTGCATCGAACCTGGACTGGCGACTCGTTTCATATATGATATTACATATGTTTCAATGCCATTCTCCCAAATCATCCCACCCTCTCCCTCTCCCACAGAGTCCAAAAGACTGTTCTATACATCAGTGTCTCTTTTGCTGTCTCGTATACAGGGTTATCGTTACCATCTTTCTAAATTCCATATATATGCGTTAGTATACTGTATTGGTGTTTTTCTTTCTGGCTTACTTCACTCTGTATAATAGGCTCCATTTTCATCCACTTCATTAGAACTGATTCAAATGTATTCTTTTTAATAGCTGAGTAATACTCCATTGTGTATACGTACCACAGCTTTCTTATCCATTAATCTGTTGATGGATATCTAGGTTGCTTCCATGTCCTGGCTATTATAAACAGTGCTGCGATGGACATCGGGGTACATGTGTCTCTTTCCTTTCTGGTTTCCTTAGTGTGTATGCCCAGCAGTGGGATTGCTGGGTCAAAAGGCAGTTCTATTTCCAGTTTTTTAAGGAGTCTCCACACTGTTCTCCATAGTGGCTGTACTAGTTTGCATTCCCACCAACAGTGTAAGAGGGTTCCCTTTTCTCCACACCCTCTCCAGCATTTATTGCTTGTAGACTTTTGGATCACAGCCATTCTGACTGGCGTGAAATGGTACCTCATAGTGGTTTTGATTTGCATTTCTCTGATAATGAGTGATGTTGAGCATCTTTTCATGTGTTTGTTAGCCATCTGTATGTCTTCTTTGGAGAAATGTCTGTTTAGTTCTTTGGCCCATTTTTTGATTGGGTCATTTATTTTTCTGGAATTGAGCTGCAGGAGTTGCTTGTATATTTTTGAGATTAGTTGTTTGTCAGCTGCTTCATTTGCTATTATTTTCTCCCATTCTGAAGGCTGTCTTTTCACCTTGCTTAGAGTTTCCTTTGTTGTGCAGAAGCTTTTAAGTTTAATTAGGTCCCATTTCTTTATTTTTGCTTTTATTTTCAATATTCTGGGAGGTGGGTCATAGAGGATCCTGCTGTGATATATGTCGGAGAGTGTTTTGCCTATGTTCTCCTCTAGGAGTTTTATAGTTTCTGGTCTTACGTTTAGATCTTTAATCCATTTTGAGTTTATTTTTGTGTATGGTGTTAGAAAGTGTTCTAGTTTCATTCTTTTACAAGTGGTTGACCAGTTTTCCCAGCACCACTTGTTAAAGAGATTGTCTTTAATCCATTGTATATTCTTGCCTCCTTTGTCAAAGATACGGTGTCCATAGGTGCATGGATTTATCTCTGGGCTTTCTATTTTGTTCCATTGATCTATATTTCTGTCTTTGTGCCAGTACCCTACTGTCTTGATGACTGTGGCTTTGTAGTAGAGCCTGAAGTCAGGCAGGTTGATTCCTCCAGTTCCATTCTTCTTTCTCAAGATTGCTTTGACTATTTGAGGTTTTTTTGTATTTCCATACAAATTATGAAATTATTTGTTCTAGCTCTGTGAAGGATACCATTGGTAGCTTGATATATCTACCTAAAGAAACTAAAGACCTATATATAGAAAACTATAAAACACTGGTGAAAGAAATCAAAGAGGACACTAATAGATGGAGAAATATACCATATTCATGGATTAGAAGAATCAATATAGTGAAAATGAGTATACTACCCAAAGCAATTTATAGATTCAATGCAATCCCTATCAAACAACTTTTAACTACTGTCTGATGGAAGTAGAAAGAAGACCCCTAGAGAGAGTCATGATCTAATTACTCAGAAATGAATGGGAGTCTTTCAGGTAATACTCATGGAGGAAGAGATTTTTTTCCCAGCTAAGCCATAGATACTTAAAAAATCATTTCCAGTGCAACCAGAGAAGACAAAGTTTAAACAAGTGGGCACTTTGTAGATGGCATGTGTAGTAGGAGAGCTTTATCATCTGGATTTCCAGGATTCAATGTCTAAATCCAAAACTTGTGCCATGTCAGCATTTAGAATGGCTTCATACATTACACTCATCATGCTCACTCACTCAGTCGTGTCCAACTTTTGGCGACCCCATGGACTGTAGGCCACCAGGTTGCTCTCTCCATGGGATTTCCCAGGTAAGAATACTGGAGTGGGTTTTCATGCCCTCCTTCACAAGAAAAATAACACTCAGTCTTCTCTATCCATTTTGGCTCACTCTCCATTTCTACTGCATTACTATCAACCACAATAAAGAACTTGTAACTCTTTGTACAATGAATTAATGATTTAATCTTAATTCTGTGTCTGGCATGCCCTAGATATTGTCTTCATCTTATTTATCCATTTTAACCCCATGTTTTTGAGTAACTGCTCCATGCTTATCTGACTCACTAGATAAAAGGTCAGATGTTTTGTTTCAAGAAGTCAGATGTTTTGACTATCACTGTATGACCTTACATCTGTTTAGTTGGCACACAACACATATTTGATGATTTATTAAATGAAAGAATGATTTTTAAAGGTCTATACTTATCATGAAGCCTAATTTTATCACTTTTGAAAATAACTTGGCCTGCTCTGCCTCACTGTAAAACTTATTTTCAATCCTTAAAAACTTAACAGTAGCATTGATAAGGGATTAACATCCAAACTATTTAAAAAATAACTCAATAGCAAAACCCAAAGAATTCAATTTTTAAAAGGACAGGAACTAAAGAGACATTTTCCTAAGAATACATCCAAATGGTCAACAAGTACATGAAAAGATGTTCAACATCACTCATCAGCAGGGAACTACAAAATAAAACCGCAATGAGGTATTACCTCACACCTGTTAGAATGGCTATTATCAAAAAGACTAGAAATAACAAGTGCTGGTGAGGATATAGAGAAAAGAGAACAGTTGTGCACTGTTTGGGAGAATGTAAATTGGTACAGCTACTACCGAAAACAGTATGGAGGTTTCTCAAGAAGTTAAAAACAAAACTGCCATACAATCCAGTAATTCTACTTCTGGTTATTTACCCAAAGAAAATGAAAATGGTATCAAAGATATATGTGTATTCACATGTTTATTGCAGCCTTATTCATAATAACCAAGATGTGGAAACAACCTAAGTGCCCCCAAACAGATGTGTGGAGAATGGAAATGTATATAACACACAAATAATAATAATACATAGAAATTATTATTCAGCCATGAGAAAAAAGGAAATGCTGCCATTGCAGCAACACAGATGGACCCTGAAGACCCTGTGCTGAGTAAGACAAGTCAGAAAGAGACAAATATGATATCACTGTTACATGGAATCTTAAAAGAGCTCAGCTCATGAAAATAGAAAGTAAAATGGTGGTTACCAAGGACAGGAGTAGGGGGAGAATTAGGAGAGATATTTAAGGTACAAACTTGCAAATAAGACCTAGAGAACTCATGCACCTTGTAGTGATTACAGACAACAAGATTGTATGATAAACATCAAATTTATTGAGAGACTAGATCCTAATTACTCTCATCACAAAGAAATAAACATATAATGATAGAGGTGTTAGCTAATGTTACAATGGGAGTAGTATTGCAGTACATAAATGTATCAAAACAATAAGCTGTACACCTTAAAAAAATTAACAATGGTAACATTTTTAAATGTTTCTGCCAGAACAAATTTGCATAAAATATGTAGAAGATTTTTCTCTTAAGTATTTTGCTACTCACAAAAAAAAAAAAAAACTATTCCTAGAAATTTCAACTAGCATGCTATTTTCTTTTCTTTCTGTTTTTTTTTAAGCATGCTATTTTCAACCAAGGAAAATTTTACTTAATGTGGCCATTCCAGATTTAGGGGCCCTTACTTCCTGACACAAGATTAAATTCCCCATCTGTGAAAAAAATGGAACTAAATATATGTTTTTCATGCAGTGTGATTTGTCACATGGCTCCAAGAATTCACAACATGACATGAAATACAAAACTGGGCCTGGTCCAATGCAATGAAAACCGAAAGGCTAACTCCCCTCCCCTCTGGTTGACCATGGGGTTTTCAGCAAGAAACATCTATGTTCTGTCACTTTCTAAAGAACAGAGAGCACATGCAATAACTCATTTTCGGAAAGCAGCTTTTTTAAAGATAACATTATACCTGTCTCTCAAGATGGATTTAATAAAAATGGTTCACAGACAGTGGTCATCATTTCATTTTGCCCAAAGATGACTACATTCTGATGCACAGAATTTGTCAGATATCATTCATCTTGCTTGTCAGTCACACAGAACATAATACATTTAAGAGCGAGGAAAATAATTAAACACACTGAGAGACGGAAACTAAAACTCCAAACTTCTGAGGCCCAGAGTACTTTATTCGTGCCTTAATTTCTGTATCAGGAAAGTGGGGGAAGTTATTTTTGTCGTTGCTTAGTCTTTGGTGAGAATTTGCTGTTATTCATAAAATATTTTGTAGGTAACATCATTTAATACCACTTTCCTTTCAAGTATTGTTCTAGAGTGAACACTGAATTCAAGAGAAAGAAAGAAACATTTTAAAATATACATAATTCTCTGCAATATAAAACCGAAGCATGAAAAAGCAAGATAACAGGCGAAAAGCAAGTTCACGTGGTATAATGTGACCTATAGTATAAAAATAATGTGGGGCTCTTCCTGAGGTAGACACAGAAAAAGCAGTGCAGACAAAGAAACCAAGAGAAGAGAGAACAGCTGTTTCTTACGTGCAGTTGAAGGAGATGGGGCTCCTCTGGCCTCTGGTTCTGACGGCATTTCTTGCTGGTTTCTTGACTCAAGGATCTTCTCCTCTTCTTGGCTGGGTGTTACAGACATACCACTTGGGTTTTCTCTGCCAACTGAAATTAAGATTTGGAAAAGTTTTATCCTCTCAAACCACTTGTTTCTTCTCAGAAAACCCACCATCTGCTCATCTATGCAAGTTTAAGCTTTGCTATTGTGTCCACTTTGATGCCGTCAGAGCTCTTTACTCTGCACTACATAGTAACCAGAAAAATGATTTTTTTATAGCAGTGGGCTGCACATGAGTGGTATCCCTATTAAATCTGTGCATTCCTTTTAAGTCTAAGCAATAGTTTAATGCCATAATATGAATTGAATGACTTATTCAAGATGTTTTTCTTATAGCTTCTAAATGGGTACATTGCCTACATCAAAAGGTAAACCTGACTAAACGTTGTTCAAAAATGCTTTATGTGAATTTAATGGAAATTTAAGAATCAAAAAAGTATATATATATATATATATATATATACACACACACCTACAAATGAAGAAAACATTAGCTAGTTTTCTGCCTTTTATTTAGAAGCAAGTTGTTTTGTCATCTTGTTCAGAAATAGATATCCCCAACCTAGCTATGAAATTAAAAGATGCTTGCTGCTTGTTATGGCAAACATAGACAGTGTATTAAAAAGCAGAGACATCACTTTGCCAACAAAGGTCCATATAGTCAAAGACACAACTGAGTGACTGATCAACAACAACAATAGATAAAAATACAGATATTATATATACTACCCCCAAGATACATATTATATTTATGTATCACTCATCTGATAGGATATACATTTTAAAAATGATGAGAATTTTATATCTATCTCCATATAAAGTATAGGTAGACCTTGTTAAGAAAAGAGAAGTTAAGTAAGAGACAGACGGACAAAGAAAATCATCTAGATTTTGATTAAGCCAAAATCCATGGGACTAAACAGGGTAAAAATTATATCACAAAGTGAATTTTGAGATAATTTAAGAACACATTAGAGTTTCCCCAATTAACCTTTGCTTAGGCAAATATGTTCTAAGCTTCAGTTGTTTAAACAAAGCTCTTAAAACCTTACTTCACTTTGCTAGAAAACCTGAACTTAAATATGAGGGAAACCAGTTTCAAAATATTCACACTTCTATCCCATTCTTAGAATTTTTATCCCAAATCCTATTTTAATTCAAATCCCATTAGTGCTGATCTTTTTATCTCCTTTTACACTGTGAACATTAAAAATTAATCACAATGAAGCTGAGAATGTTTCTAACAGCTCCATCCCCTCTCTGTATATGCTGCTACTGCTAAGTCACATTAGTCATGTCCGACTCTGCGACCCCATAGACTGCGGTCCACCAGGCTCCCCTGTCCCTGGGATTCTCCAGGCAAGAACACTGGAGTGGGTTGCCATTTCCTTCTCCAATGCATGAAAGTGAAAAGTGAAAGTGAAGTCGTGTCCGACTGTTAGCGACCCCGTGGACTGCAGCCCACCAGGCTCCTCCGTCCATGGGATTTTCCAGGCAAGAGTACTGGAGTGGGGTGCCACTGCCTTCTCCGCTCTGTATACGAGATATCCGTAAATAACAAAATACAAGCATGCATACACATACACACATACACACACCCAATTTAAACAACTACAAAAGAGCTTAATGTAGCAAAAAACTTTATACCTAACATTAAACATCTGAGAATTTGAGATGTGTTTTTATTATGCCTTTTTCACTGCTTCTAGAATAACAAAAATGTAAATACAGTGAAATTATCAGTCATTGTACACACACCATGACAAAACAAATCAAAATGGAAACATTTCAGGGTAAACGTACATTTGATGACTTGTGGATAGAAGAAAACACTCCCGTTCTCAGTATAAACAACTGGCTTTGCCTTTCCATCTGACCGAAGTCCAACAAACAACCCTGGGCTCTTCACCGATTCCAGGCTTATACATGCATTTCTCAAGTTCTTCTTAATTTTAAAATGACAGTCACTGTCTCCTATACCCTATAATCAAGAGAACATTATTTCATAAATATGAGCAACACTGAAGGATAGAACTTAAAACCAGTCATTTCACAAGAATATAATTTTGCTGCAAGTCCTCTTGACAAATTTAGAAGCTGTTTGCACAAAGCCCACTATGTGCTTCACCCTGCTCCATAAGATCCGGAAACAGAGGCCAGTGATTGGCTGAGCGAGTGGACACAGGACTCTGCATCTCAGAGGGCTTTCACATGAGTAGAGGTCAGTGTGTGCTCATTACCTCCAGAGCTGCCTGCCCCTGTAAGTGAGGATGGAAAGCTGACACATGAGTGCTTTGGAAACACTCTAAAGTGGTGTTGGAAAAGAGGGCAATTCTTACAAGTCTATTTACATTTAAACAGAAACCAGGGGCTTCCCTGGTGGTCCAGTGGTTAAGAATCTGCCTTCCAATCCAGGAGACACAGGTTCCATCCCTGGTCCTGGGGGACCCCACAAGCCCCTGAGCAGCTAAGCCTGCGTGCCACAACTACTGAGCTCATGCTCTAGAGCCCACACTCTGCAACAAGAGAAGCCACTGAAATGAGAAGCCAGCACACCACAATGAAGGGTAGCCCCTGCTTGCCGCAACTAGAGAAAGCCCACGTGCAGTAATGAAGACCCAGCACAGCTAAAAATAAATACATAAATAAAATAAATTTTTAAATAAAGCAAAAATAAACATAAACCAATTTTCACCAGTAGAGTTCACATAAATGACTCAAGGGTTGTAGAGCAAAACATTCAAGAACCAGATGCCAAAGGAGTAATCTACACACCCTTCAGATCATCAAAATCACCTCTTTTTATGGCATTTAAAAATCTAAGATTAGAAAACATTTCACTTTTTGTTGCTTTAAAAAGTTTTCTTAAAAAAAAAAAGTTTTCTTATAAGATTTAGGAGTTCTGAAAAATAGGTTTTGTGAGACTGGACTGAAATTTCCAATAGCATCTATTATTTGTAAAAGATAACTGCATTCAGGTCTCTGCCCTGCAAAGTGAGTTTCTTTTAGGTAAGAACAAATGTCTGTTGTCTGTTCTCTCCCATAATGCAAATATGAATTAAGCAACCTCTATAGTCTGTTCTTGTTTTGGATACAATAAAACTCTGGCTTTGATTTGTATGGCCAATTAGAGGACACAACGACATATACAAATAAAAACACAATATGTAAGAACAACAAAATAGAGATGAATTCCTCCAGTTTGAGGAGAGAAAAGTCACTAAACTCTGGAGAATAAGGAAGAAACTCAATAAACGTTTGTTAGCTCTAAAAATAGTTATCCGTTTTGATCGTTTCTAATCTCATAATTTCTTCATGCAATGTCTTTCCCTCTCTTTTTGATAATGAAAAATGGGATTATTCCCTCTAAAATTCACCATTCCAAGTGATAGGCACTGAGCGACTTCACTTTCACTTTTCACTTTCATGCATTGGAGAAGGAAATGGCAACCCACTCCAGTGTTCTTGCCTGGAGAATCCCAAGGACAGGAAGCCTGGTTGGCTGCCGTCTGTGGGGTCACACAGAGTCGGACACGACTAAAGCGATGCAGCAGCAGCAGCAGCATGGTGGCTAAGACAGTAAAGAGTCTGCCTGCAATGCAGGAGACCTAGGTTCAGTCCCTGGGTTGGGAGGAATCCCTGAAGGAGGAAATGCCAATCCACTCCAGTATTCTTGCCTGGAGAATTCCATAGACGGGCTATACTCCATGGGGTCAGAGAGAGTTGGACATGACTGAGCAACAAACGCTTTCACTTTCACCCACAATGCGGCACCTTGGTCTACTGAATGTTTCAAGTTGGGGTGAAGGAAGGATTTTCTGACCTTCCCCAAAGCCAGTAATAAGACCCTCATGTGGGAGAGGTGTCCTCCCAGGGCGTCCTTATCTCCAAGACAGAAAGGTTTTGATGAATAGGAATATGTCTTGCCCTTCCCCCAGTCCACCAGGCTTCACTCATACCCTTCTTCATCATCTAACGTCTTTCCACGAATCTCCATTCTTCATCACACTCAGTGTAAGAACACCCAGCTTCTTCACTCTGTTCTTAACAAGGGCTGCCCATGGGAAAAAGTAGTTAACCAGAGCCTAATCTCTTTAGGTTTTCAATTATGTCTGACTCTTTGAGACCCCATGAACTGTAGCCCACCAGGCTCCTCTGTCCATGGGATTTCCCAAGCAAGAATACTGGAGTGGGTTGCCATCCCCTTCTCCAGGGGATCTTCCTGACCCAGGGATTGAACCCTGGTCCCCTGCATTGCAAGTGGATTCTTTACCATCTGAGCCATCAGGGATTTGCATTTTTAGGTTTTATCAGAAGCCTAACTGAGCCAGAGGGCGGGAATTATCCAGCTCCAGCCCCCTCTGGCCACCCTAGGACTGAGACGCACTTTTACAGTTCACAGTCCAGAGGTGATGAAATAAAAATTCACATCTTAAGAAAAATTCAAACATAAAACTTTTTCTCTGCCCTTTGGCCTCCTCCCTCCCCTCCACTGTGCATTGTTTATCTACATGGTGCATTAATCAGATCTCCCCAATGGCAGAAATACCTGCTCAACCATAAAGATCAATGTTTCTACATCTGGCACTAGCCTCGTAACTCTTCAGAAAATAATGTTTCTTTCTCAAGTCCCATAAGGGAGGATGATGACCCACACTCACCTTGTATATGCAGATTATCTTTGGTGAAATTTGTGTAAAATGCTGATATATAATTTCCCGTAAAGATAGCGATTAGTGAAGAACCGACTGGTCAGAGGACTTGGGGAGATACTGGGCTGCGCCTAATGGAAGTTCTCAGCTTAAATATTTACTCATGACCTTATTAATGTTACTAGCTGAATTATTTGCATTCTGCCTATCTTTTAAGTGGGCTTTCCAGGTGGCACAGTAATAAAGAATCAATCTGCTGCCATCGCGGGAGACAAAAGAAACAGCTTCAACCCCTGGGTTGGGAAGATCCCTACAGGAGAAAATGGCAACCCACTCCAGTATTCTTACCTGGAGAATCCCATGGACAGAGGAGCCTGGCAGGCTACCATCTATGGGGTCGCAAAGAGTTGAACGTGACTGAGCACATACACATCATTGTTTTTTGAATTACCAAATGTGTGACTAAACCTCAGATAAAATTAATGATGACTAGGCAATTTGAAATAATTAACCAATATATAGTTTTATAAGATCAATGATTAAAAAGCTATGGTACATATACACAATGGAGTATTACTCAGCCATTAAAAAGAATACATTTGAATCAGTTCTAATGAGGTGGATGAAACTGGAGCCTATTATACAGAGTGAAGTAAGCCAGAAGGCAAAACACCAATACAGTATAATAATGCATATATATGGAATTTAGAAAGATGGTAACAATAACCCTGTGTACGAGACAGCAAAAGAGAACACTGATGTATAGAGCAGTCTCATGGATTCTGTGGGAGAAGGAGAGGGTTGGAAGATTTGGGAGAATGGCATTGAAACATGTAAAATATCATGTATGAAATGAGAGGCCAGTCCAGGTTCGATGCACGATACTGGACGCTTGGGGCTAGTGCACTGGGACGACCCAGAGGGATGGTATGGGGAGGGAGGAGGGTTCAGGATGGGGAACACATGTATACCTGTGGTGGATTCATTTTGATATTTGGCAAAACTAATACTATTATGTAAAGTTTAAAAATAAAATAAAATTAAAAAAAAAACACAATCAAAAAAGAAAAAAAAGCAACAAGAGGGAACCACTTTCTAAACCACAACAAATTAGTGAGACAGGTGGTCCAGAGGCTTTTGGTTACTGATAACAGGGTCTAGTTAAGTAACAGCACTGATTGGCCATCCATGAAATCCTTTCCTGACTTGGAAATGAGAATTCCTAGTGCTACGGGACAAAGCTGGTCCCATAAAATGCCTCCCAAGACATTGCCAAAATTAAGACTGAAAGGGAGGGGATTGTAAAATAACGTTGCCCACCATCCAGTTCTACATGCCATTAGCACTGCAATCTCTGACATATAGTACATCCTAAAAGGAACTCGGGACAAAGATCAGGATGAAGCACTTGTGCTCTGGGAAAACTGAAGAGCTCTTCAGATGCCTAGATATTTTCAGGAGAAATTTTTTATGAATCTGGATTTTTGCATCTTCCCATTCTTAGAATGGGGCTTCCCAGGAGACTCAGTGGATAAAGAATCTGCCTGAAATCCAGGAGACGCAGGAGATTCAGGTTCAAGCCCTGGGTCAGGAAGATTTCCTGCAGGAGGGCATGGCAACCCACTCCAGTGTTCTTGCCTGGAGAATCCCATGGACAGAGGAGCTGGCAGCCTACAGTACTCAGGGTCACAAATAGTCAGACACGACTGAAACAATGAAGCACGCACACACGCATACTTAGAATAGCACTAACACCATAACTAAGATGTCCGCTCCTCATGACCAGCAGCAAGCTTCTGCTGGGGTTTGTCCTTGATTTCACGTACCCCTTCTCCATAATCACACATACATTGACCTCCCACTTGCCTCTTTGGAACAGTTCTCAGAGCTCTCCAAGAGGCCATCTCCCAGACTACAGCCTCAGCTTGCTGCTTCTGCTGCTAAGTCACTTCAGTCGTGTCTGACTCCGTGCAACCCCATAGACAGCAGCCCATCAGGCTCCCCCATCCCTGGGACTCTCCAGGCAAGAACACTGGAGTGGGTTGTCATTTCCTTCTCCAGTGCATGAAAGTGAAAAGTGAAAGTGAAGTCGCTCAGTCATGTCCAACTCTTCGAGACCCCATGGACTGCAGCCCACCAGGCTTCTCCGTCCATGGGATTTTCCAGGCAAGAGTACTAGAGTGGGTTGCCATTGCCTTCTCCGCAGCTTGGCTCGAATAAAATTTTCTATTTCTTTCTTAGATTTACTATTGGTTAAATTTTTCATTGACAAAGACAGATCCACTAAAAACATGACATCATTATTTACATAAAACGAAGTTTTTCACTGAATTAACCCACTGATCTAGCACTAAGTATACCTGGCCCAGCTCTATGTTTCATAAGCAACTTCATCAAAATCTGAATAGTCTTTAACTTTCTAGCTACTTGCATGTGTAGAAATATATTTTGAGTGAAGAGGCAACATTAGATAAAACTGAGATGAGAGAATCATGCCTACTTTCTACAAACTAAACTCTTGCCAACAAACAAGGATCCTACTGGTGTGGGGTGTGTTTGTGTGTACACTGTCTTTGGTTTCCTGATTACTCTTCAGCTTGTCTTTCCTACAAATCCTACACCTTTTTTCCCTTCATATTCATGTTTAGTGACAAGTTCCACCTATGTTGTTGTGAGGCCTGTTTTTCTTCTTTATATTAACAACCATACAATTGTTCCTAGAAAAGGCAAGCAGTTTGCATTCATGCTACCTTGAATCCCTTCTACACCCAAATCTATTAAAGTGATTTACTCCTACGGTATAACAATTTTATGGTAACAGAAATAGAAACATTTGTTACAGGATCAGCATCGCTTGGTTTAAACATGTGTGTTTGCCTATAAGAAATGTTTTCAAATATACAATGGCAGACACATTGCAAACATTAATGCTTTTATTCAATTTCTACCATCAGCATCTGCAGAGGAGCTCCCAGGACTGAGGCACTGTCGGGTATTTAAGGCACAGGAATGTCCACTGCATCTTCAATTCCTTTGGAAATCATAAGCATGCCTTACGCCAGCCTCTACGCAAATCAGGACAATTAAGATAATTGCTACCATTCTCTTTTCAAAAGTGAAGTCATTCTAGCCCAGGGATTTCTGATCAGATACAGTGAAAGTGAACAATAATGTGCCTGATTGTTATGTATCAATAATAGCTCCTAAGAGCAAAAAAAGCACATGCTTTCTGACTCAAAAGACCCACCATGGAGACAGGCTGGATCCTGGACCCTTTGTGGCAGTGCTGAACTGCCTGCACCTGGACAAACACCTCCTCAAACAACAGAATAGAAACAAACTATACAAGATTAAAAATAACTGAACGCATGCACAGGGCAGGGCAAATCCTGGACAAAAGATACAGAGAGACCGAGAGACCCCAACTGCCATTTCTAAACAGCCTGGAGCAAAAGCAGGGGACTGCACATGCCCCTGCACACACCACCACCTAAGGGTGGGCAAACCACCTAAGCCACCCCTCCTGCCTGACCTGTGGACACAGCCCCTCACCCTAGAAGGAACCAGCTCACCCACCGCAGGCAGGGAGCAAGGGCGCCTCTCACTTGTCCTCACACCCTCCTGCGGCAGTGTGCTCAGCCATGCCCGACTCTGAGGGACCCTGTGCACTGTAGCCCGCCAGGCTCTTCTGTCTATGGAATGCTCCAGGCGAGAAATACTGGAGTGGGTTGCATTTCCTTCTCCACCTGCTGAAGCGGGAACCCAAATAAAGCCTTGCCTGAATTTCTTCTCTGGCATCTAGTCAATATCTGTTAAGGAGGCCACAAACCTAGTCAACATCACTACCAAAATCTCAGGGGGAGAGGTTTAGTTGGACAACCATATTGAAGGGTCACTAGACAAGTTATGATGTAAAGAAAACACTACGATGAAAGCGGTAGAAGTAACATACATATGATGAGAGTTCTGTGCAGGCACCTGTCTGCAAAAGTACTGACAATCACATAAGTCTACTGAGTAGATCCTGAAGATCTAATTGGCTTTTTCAATGAGTCATGAGTCAGGTGGTGCCCACACAGCATGTGGAGGGAGACTGGGGGGTGGGGGGCTGCCAAGTGAAGAGGGTTCTAAAGGCAAGACAGGAGAGTCATAAACAAAAAAGGTTATTTCAGATTAAGTCATCTCCCTTCGCGCACAGAAGGGTCTTATTAGATGGGTTACCTCATCTTCCTTTGGGGGCTGGAAAGGGCCCACATGATAGCTTACCTCACTGGAGCTGAGGTAACTCCAGAAAATCCCTAACTGACCAGCTAGGACTCCATTTCTGGGGGAGGGTAAAACTTCAGTTGGGCTTCCCTGGTGGCTCAGTGGTAAAGAATCCACCTGCCAATGTAAGATACACGGGTTCAATCCCTTGGTCAGGAAGATCCCATGGAGAAGGAAATGGCAACCCATTCCAGTATTCTTGCCTGAAGAATCCCATGGATCCATGGGGAGGCACTTGGCAGGCTACAGTCCATGGGACCGCAAAGAGTTGGACACAATTTAGCGACTAAACAACAAAACTTCAATCAGGCTAGATATTAAGTCCAGGTTCAGTGACATGCCCAGCGTAAGTGACTCTTGGGCCCATGCTCTTCTTTTTAATAATACCAAAATAAGGATTTTCCTGGCAGTCCAGAGGCTAAGACTCTGTGCTTCCAATCTAAGGGGCATGGGTTTGATCCCTGGTTGCAGAACTAATATCCCACATGCTGCATGGCCAAAAAAAAAAGAAAAAGAACATTCACAAATATTTTTTGAAAAAGCTTCCTGAATTGCCAGGGAAAAGTAAAAGCAAATTTGAAATGAAGACAATAAAATAAAGTTCAAATTTTTTATTTTATTATTAAAATAATCATAATGCTAAGTCACTTCAGTAGTGTCCGACTCTGTGTGACCGCATAGGTGGCAGCCCACCAGGCTCTGCCGAACCTGGGATTCTCCAGGCAAGAACACTGGAGTGGGTTGCCATTACCTTCTCCAATGCATGAAAGTGAAAAGTAAAAGTGAAGTCGCTCAGTCGTGTCTGACTCTTCGCGACCCCAGGGACTGCAGCCTACCAGGTTCCTCCGTCCATGGGATTTTCCAGGCAAGAGTACTGGAGTGGGTTGCCACTGCCTTCTCCAAAATAATCATAATAACAATTCCCTGGTGGTTCAGATGGTAAAGAATATGCCTGAAATTTGGGAGATGTGGGTTCAATCCCCGGGTTGGGAAGATTCCCTGGAGATGGAAATGGCAACCCACTCTACTATTCTTGCCTGGAGAATCCCATGGACAGAGGAACCAGGTGGGCTATGGTCCTTGGAGTCTTAGAGTCAGGCAGGACTTTAGTGACTAACACTACTGTCCAAAAGCAAACGGAACCACTGTTTTCTTCAAGTTATCAAAAATCTTTAAGAGATGCTACTTGAGTTTAAAAAACTCCAATACATGATTGCTGGCCTCAGTTCCACAGTGCACAGGAAATTCTGAACTTAGCTTTTCATCCTGAGAAGTCCATGGTGGGGCAGGGCCGGGGGTTTGGTCTTTGTGCTAGAGCACAAAACAGCCTGAGCGGAAACAATTTCAAACCCAATTCTTCACCTGAAAAGCTGTCAGCAAGGCTGGTTCTAGAAAAATTAAAAAATAAAAATAAAAAAGAAAACCACTTTGTCTTTTGGAAGCACCTCCCTGCGGGGTTTCCTGACTCCAGTTTCCTCTTGGCGATCAACCCAGTTTCTCCAGGCTGATACCATGAATCCTCCACAACAGGTGGGCAGACCTGGTGTGACTGAGCACTGACACCAATGCGGCTGTGGACAATCACTCAGCCAGTTCCTCTGTGTTAGGATAACACTCCCCTGCGTTAATCTGTTCATTTCTGCTCATCTTCCTATGCTCAGTAAAGCCTTCCGCCAGGACTCCTTCCATTCCCTCAGCTGGTCAGAGCACTGAGTCACCCACCTGGCAGGCGGAAGGAAAAAGAAGGAAGCCTTCGTGTTCAGAGGAGCACGGACAGAGCCAAGATTCTGCTCCACACTTGCAGAGGAAGCGTCCTCGCTTGGAGGGACAAGAGAAACACCATGCAGAGGAAAAAATGGAAGCAATAGAGAGGCCCCGGCAAACTGGAAAGGGAGAAACGGAAGAACCAAGAGAAGCCCCATCCAACCAGAGGATGAGGCAGCCACACGTAAGGTGACTGAGCACCAAGCTGGCCCTTTGGTTGTTGTCACAGGAAGACAGAGTTCAGGGCTGGCCCATCCCCAGTTTGGGGTGACAGTTATCTGTGCCCCCATAAACTGCCTCCGGCAACCTGAAACACATGCACATAAAGACATGTGTCACGTAGGAACACACCTTCTGTCTCCTGGTTCTGAGCAGTCCCAGGAGCCCCAGAAGAAACAGGTTTGTCCATTCTGTGGATGTAGGTGATGGCAAGGAAGGCGGCTTCCTGGAGGTGACCAGGCGTGATGAAATCTCACCTTCCATAGTCTGGCCACAGCAGAGCTGGTAACCATTTTCATCTCAGTTCGTCCACTTGCCAGTTTAAAAGCTATAAGCAGGACTCTGTCTCTTCTGTGACGTGGGACACGCCCACTTCCCAATGCTCTTATGAGCCCATCCAGGATGCTACTTAAATGTGTGTGTACATGTGCTTTTCGCTTTTGCACTGTGCACAGTGAAGTCAGGGGCACGGAACCATGAATGGTCTAAATCTTCCCTCCTCTCCAACCAGAAGCTCACGCAAATTCTCCCAGAGAGATGCCCCCCTGGTAAGGAGACGGGGGACAGGGAGCATCTCCAAGTTTATCCAAAAGGCACAGTTTAAACCAAACTCTTTCAAATGAAAATGGATGAGCAGAGCATTAATAGTCTTGCTAAATGGTAACTGTGCCCCTCAACCTGTCAGAGATGTATGAAAATATAAAAGTTGTGATATTGGTTACAAGTCACCCCTCCAGAGTTACAAGATGTTAAGGAAAAACTTCTAATATTTAGAGCATAAAATTACTTTCTGGGACTTCCCCGATGGTCCGGTGGTTAAGATTCAGTGTTTCCAGAGCAGGGGGCCCCAGTTCAATGTCTGGTCAGAGAACAAGGATCCCACATATCACAGGGTGCAGACAAAAAAAAAATTACCTCCTTACTCACAGAGCAGGCTTTCCACTGGTGGGAACTCAGGTTCCAAGGAAGCAGTTCAGGAAACATGACTGAGCTGGGACTTCCCAGGGCCTTGGTTCTCAAAGTGTGGTTTGGGGCCTGACTCAACAACAGCAGCTTGATGCTCGTTAGAAACACAGACACATAGGTCCTGGAGCCGTCTATCTGAGTCAGAACCCATTTTCTAACACTATTTCCAGGTGATCTGCATGCACCTTTCATTTCAGAAGCAGTGTCTAAGGGTCAAGGACCCCTTCTGGTCACACCAAGAGGGCACCCACCCCCAGCCATGTATTAACAATACCAGTCAAGGGGGGCTACCACGTAGCACATCCAATTTTCCAGAGTTTTCATAGGTTAAAACTAAAAAGCAAAACACTCAAGCAAGCAACACTTGTAGCAATTCTTGGCAAGTGTCTTAGACATTCGCTGAGAAAAACACGAGCAGATGCTTACAGCTCCATCACACCGTCCATCCTTAATCCTCAGAAACATCCGTGCATTCTTCACACTTTCAAACATGCATATCCTAGAGCTGATTTTATGCACTCTCCAGTAGGACTTTTCAGACGGCTTTCCTACGCCCGTGCAGCTCCCATCCGGCTGGAGGCAGAGGGCCTGGCACAGGCTGGTGCCAAGCAGAACCACTGCGCTGTTGAGCAACACACCCTGCAGAGCAACCAACAGCACAGAAAGGCAGTAAGTGACACGCCTGTGTCTTGCTAGAGAAATATGGCAATAGAGCCCATTTTCTTACAAAAACTGCAGTTATCGGGATCTTACCAGAAGCTTGGTGGGAAAGAATGAGCAAAAAAAAAAAAGGAAATAAAAAATTTAACTGCTATGTAAAGCTAAACAAAACTAAAGAAGGTGGTCTGGTTGACTCATTATGATTTACATTAATCATTACTTATTGAGACTGTAAGAATCAGCATCAGATGCTACAGAGATTTTAAGAACATGCAAAACCCACAAACACTTCTCTTAAGAAGTTTCCAATCACTCTAAGCAAATAGTTTGAATACTAATACAGAGAAGAATAAAAATAGTGTTCTATAAGAGTGCTTGAATTTTGACAAGTAATCTATGGATATTAGTTAAATGTATGCATGTAGGAGGGGCTTCCCAGGTGGTGCTAGTGGTAAAGAACACGCCTGCCAATGCAGGGGATGTAAGAGATGCAGGCTTGATCCCTGGGTCAGGAAGATCCCCTGGAGGAGGGCATGGCAACCTACTCCAGTATTCTTGCCTGGAGAATGCCATGGACAGAGGAGCCTGATGAGCTATAGTCCATAGGGTCTCGAAGAGTCAGACATAATTGAAGTGACTTAGCACTCACACACACATGCATGGAGGAATAAATGAATGAATGAAAAGAAGTATTGAATATAACTAAAGCCAAATTAAGTAAATCTTCTCTAATCAATAGCTTCAGTCAGTTCAGTTGCTCAGTTGTATCCAACTCTTTGCAACCCCATGGACTGCAGCACACCAAGCCTCCCTGTCCATCACCAACTCCCAGAGCTTGCTCAAACTCATGTCCACCAAGTTGGTCATGCCATCTCATCCTCTGTCGTCCCCTTCTCCTCCTGCCTTCAATCTTTCCCAGCATCAAGGGCTTTTCCAATGAGTCAGTTCTTTGATCAGGTGGCCAAAGAGCTTCAGCTTCAGCATCAGTCCTTCCAATGAATATTCAGGGTTGACTTCCTTTAGGATGGACTGGTTGGATCTCCTTGCAGTCCAAGGGACTCTCAAGAGTCTGCTCCAACACCACAGTTCAAAAGCATCAATTCTTCAGTGCTTAGCTTTCTTTATGATTCAACTCTCACATCCATACATGACTATTGGGAAAACCATAGCTTTGACTAGATGGACATTTGTCAACAAAGTGATTGATGCCTCTGCTTTTTAATATGCTGTCTAGATTGCTCATAGCTTTTCTTCCAAGGAGCAAGTATCTTTTCATTCCAAAACTACAGTCACCATCTGCAGTGATTTTGGAGCCCAAGAAAATGAAGTCTGCCACTGTTTCCATTGTTTCCTTATCTATTTGCCATGAAGTGATAGGACTGGATGTCATGATCTTAGTTTTCTGAATGTTGAGTTTTAAGCCAGCTTTTTCACTCTCTTCTTTCACTTTCATCAAGAAGCTCTTTAGTTCCTCTTCACTTTCTACCATAAGGGTGGTGTTATCTGCATATCTGAGGTTATTGATATTTCTCCCTGCAATCTTGATTCCAGCTTGTGCTTCATCCAGCCCAGTGTTTCACATGATATATTCTGCATATAAGCAATAGCTTAAGAGGAAGATATTAAAAGTTCTTGAAAATTAGTTAGAAATGTACTAACACAGTAGAGAAATGAATAAAAGACACAAATACACAAGTCACAAAATACAAATGATGAATATGCAAAAGGAAAAATAATCTATACGAGTAATAAAAATAATAATAAAGTGAAAATTAAATGTTTATTTCTCTAGAAGATTGTCAAAGTTTCTTTCAAGGACTGCTATACTCAACACCAAGGTCCATGATATCAATATAAATAATATCCTGCTCTGTCAAAGGGAACTTGGTAGTAACGAGCATCATTTTACCTGGAAAGGTCTGGCCTTTGTCCTAGGTTTCTGAGAAGTAATCACCAACCCCTAATGGTGCTGTGCCTAACAGGAGTGTCTTTGCTTGCCTGGCAGCCTTGGGTCAGCCAGATAGTAAAGATGCGACTTAGGGTGGGAACTTTGCGTAACGAGGTGTCAGCTGACCTCCCAAGAGGTCTCTTCCCTCTGCATCTCTTTCCTTAATGAATGTTAGAGACTGAGACTGGCCATATGGACTCCCTATGTGAGGGACCCCAGGAAAGCCTCTGGGCCCAAGTCTCAGGTAAGCCTCCCTGGCTCCATGAATATCATCACACATCAGTGCAGAGAAAGTCACATCATCCTGATTCCAGGAAGAGGACAACCACAATTTCCACATTTGGTGCTTTTCCTGAACTCTGCCCTCTGCATCTCTTCCCTTAGTGAATGTTAAATCTGCATCCTTTCTCTGTAATACCATGAATGTGAGAGCAATGATTTAGTTCTGGGTCATTCTCATGAATTATCAAAACTTGATAGTGACCTCAAGAATCCTTCACTCTGAAGTCCCTGTCAGAAGCGAGGGTGGTCATGTCAACTGTCCCCTCTAACCTCATGATTTGACTTTCCCAGGATTAAGTACTGGTACATTTCTGGAGAGAGATTTGTCAATATGTTGCCAAGAGTCTTAAAGGGCTCATATTCTGACCTTTCAATTCAATTTTGAATGATCTAGGCTAAGAAAATAATAAAATATGTTGTCAGAGACATAAGTCCAAGTACATTTTCCAGTAATACATTAAAGATAATAAAATAAAGAAATTAAGATTAAATATCCAATGACAAATTCATATTTTCCTAATGTTTGAATATAATGTAACCATATTTTCCCCATGTTGTCTGGGGAAAACAATAACATAATGAAGTGTTTATTACATCAGATCAGTCGCTCAGTCATGTCCGAATCTTTGCGACCCCACGAATCACAGCATGCCAGGCCTCCCTGTCCATCACCAACTCCCGGAGTTCACTGAGACTCACGTCCATCGAGTCAGCGATGCCATCCAGCCATCTCACCCTCTGTTGTCCCCTTCTCCTCCTGCCCCCAATCCCTCCCAGCATCAGGGTCTTTTCCAATGAATCAACTCTTCACATTAGGTGACCAAAGTACAGGAGTTTCAGCTTTAGCATCATTTCTTCCAAAGAAATCCCAGGGCTGATCTCCTTCAGAATGGACTGGTTGGATCTCCTTGCAGTCCAAGGGACTCTCAAGAGTCTTCTCCAACACCACAGTTCGAAAGCATCAATTCTTTGGCGCTCAGCCTTCTTCACAGTCCAACTCTCACATCCATACATGACCACAGGAAAAACCATAGCCTTGACTAGATGAACCTTTGTTGGCAAAGTAATGTCTCTGCTTTGAATATGCTATCTAGGTTGGTCATAACTTTCCTTCCAAGGAGTAAGCATCTTTTAATTTCATGGCTGCAGTCACCATCTGTAGTGATTTTGGAGCCCAGAAAAATAAAGTCTGACACTGTTTCCACTGTTTCCCCATCTATTTCCCATGAAGTGGTGGGACTGGATGCCATGATCTTCGTTTTCTGAATGTTGAGCTTTAAGCCAACTTTTTCACTCTCCACTTTCACTTTCATCAAGAGGCTTTTTAGTTCCTCTTCACTTTCTGCCATAAAGGTGGTGTCATCTGCATATCTGAGGTTATTGATATTTCTCTTGGCAATCTTGATTCCAGCTTGTGTTTCTTCCAGTCCAGTGTTTCTCATGATGTACTCTGCATATAAGTTAAATAAACAGGGTGACAATATACAGCCTTGACAAACTCCTTTTCCTATTTGGAACCAGTCTGTAATATACAGCCTTGACGAACTCCTTTCCCTATTTGGAACCAGTCTGTTGTTCCATGTCCAGTTCTAACTGTTGCTTCCTGACCTGCATACAAATTTCTCAAGAGGCAGATCAGGTGGTCTGGTATTCCCATCTCTTGAAGAATTTTCCACAGTTTATTGTGATCCACACAGTCAAAGGCTTTGGCATAGTCAATAAAGCAGAAATAGATGTTTTTCTGGAACTCTCTTGCTTTTTCTATGATCCAGCAGATGTTGGCAATTTGATCTCTGGTTCCTCTGCCTTTTCTAAAACCAGCTTGAACATCTGGAAGTTCACGGTTCACGTATTGCTGAAGCCTGGCTTGGAGAATTTTGAGCATTACTTTACTAGCGTGTGAGAGGAGTGCAATTGTGCGGTAGTTTGAGCATTCTTTGGCATTGCCTTTCTTTGGGATTGGGATGAAAACTGACCTTTTCCAGTCCTGTGGCCACTGCTGAGTTTTCCAAATTTGCTGGCATATTGAGTGCAGCACTTTCACAGCATCATCATAGTAGGTCTAAAAAGTTTTGAAGACAAATTGACTGATTGGATTCATAATTCACCAGACTAGATATGTTATACTCATTAAAAGTTGTAACTTTTCAGAAAACATTCTCTTTATTTTTAAAATGTAGATAACAATATCTGTCAGAAATGTCATGGTGGTTAGATTTAGTATTGTGTATGGTGAAGCTCTCAGTAAAGTGTCTGTAATAAAACAGGCAATCTCACAAATGATACCTATTGCATTAATAATATCATTTAAAGATAAAAAGATAAATTCACAAACATGTATTACAAAGAAAAAAAACATAAGCAATATGAAATGATCACACACATACAACACTCAAAGAGTATAAATATGTAAATATTCTAACAGTTAGAAAAGTTAAATATAGATTTGTTTCACTCCCAAATATAAGATTCTCTAACTTTTTATTTGAAATTCCCACAGCCATAGTTTTAACCTGCAAATTCAATTGACATTGGCTGTTACTCCCATCATTTTAGTGTTGCTAAGGCTGCCGTCCCTACGATCACATTCTGGGTGGACAAAATGACCACAGGCATCAATGCCCCGAGTGGAAAGAGATCTGATTTCTCCACTGTGACTTCATTCAAGAGTTTTCCTCAACAGGGCAAAAGAAAATACAAGTTTAAGAGTATCAGCTTTAATGATCTTCCTCCAGTTTACCTTGACAAAAACCACAAACTCTTTTGAAAGGTCTGCATAGCCTGCCGATGATTCGTTAGTTATTTTGCCATGGCGATCAAAAATAACCAAGTGGCCGGGAACCCGCGCTGACTCAAGGAGTGCGCAGCGGTTGGGCTGGGACAGCACCCGCATCTCAGTGGACGCCCCACCACTAGCCTAAAAGAAAAAGGGAAAACAAAACAAAATGAAAGCTCTGCATAAGCAATAGAAAAGGTGTTGACACTCTATGTCTGCACAGATCCAGTGCACTGCATGGAACCCTTGAACTAGCTGTACAACTGCGACATGTTTTCTGATTCAATTCTTTTGATCTCCCGCCCTGATTTCCAGGGTCTTGCTCCAAGGACCTTCTCTTGACTTTTCAGAAACCATGTGGAGCGCTAAATAACAGCAAAAATAATTCCAGTGGCAGGGTAACTTAATGAGATGTTAATGTGCATTTTATCATTATTTTTCACTTCTTTTTTTGTGTCTTCCTAATTAAAGACCACATAGGATCAAAAGATAAAATTAACAGATGTGTATTACTAGGTTTTGCTTGTGAAAAACTGAACAAATCAAGGAAGATAAACTATAGTGAGACATTTCTAGTTTAGGGCACTGTTTGAGGTCTGACCTCTCACTGTCTCAAGGAGGCATCTGGGCCTGAAAGTAAGGACTTACTGATGCCGCTGGAAAGGCTTGATCCGTGACACTAAAGCTGCCAACCTCAGTGAAGTTTCTTGTGTGAGGATGGCAGGTAAGCCATGGAGCCGTTCACAAAGAAACCACCTGATGTTTGATGAGAACTGGGCAGTGAGCAGTGTGGACTGAAGTTAAGAGAGTTGTCACCAGCTTGAAATGTGTATACAACAAGGTGACCTTCATAATAACCAAGGTGGGATTTTTCTCCAACTTAGAGGGAGAGGGGTTTACAGAGAGACTTAATTTGATTTTAGAAAAATAAATAGAACATTTCTTGAACTCTTAATTTGAGTGACTCCATACCCTCAACATTCATATTTATTAAACTTCTACTGACTAGGACCTTTATGAAGCAGAATGCACTACAAAATACAGCATGAGGGACTTCCCTGGTGGTCCAATGACTAAGACTCAAAGCTCACAACACAGAGTGCCCCAGTTTGATCCCTGATCAGGAAACTAGATCCCATATGCCACCACTGAAATCCAGTGCAGCCAAAATATAAATAAAAATAAGCATAAAAAACAGCATGGGGTAACATGCCAAGTTCAAAAAAAAGACACCATAAAAGAAATGTGACTGATTCATGTCCGAATCTTTGCAGCCCCATGGACTCTAGCCTGCCCGACTCCTCTGTCCATGGGATTCTCCAGGCAAGAATACTGGAGTGGGTTGCCAGTTCTTCTCCAGGGGATCTTCCCGACTCAGAGATTGAACTGGGTCTTCCATGCTGCAGGTAGATTATTTATCATCTGAGCCACCAGTGAAGCAAGTAAGTAAATTAATTAATAATTTGTTTTAAAAAAGCAATACAGCTTCCTCCTGACTATTTCCCCTCTGGGCACTTTTGTCCTGGAACCTAGCTCCCACGCTGTGAGAGTCAAGCAGCTACACTGAAGGAAGGGCCACACAGCTGTTCCACTGAGAGCTGGCGTCGACTATCAGACCTTTGACTCAACAAGCCCTTGGATGACTCCAGGCTCTAACATTTCAGCCACTTCACTTGATGCTGAGAGGAAGAGAGATGTGCTACCTTCTCTGGGTCCCGCCCAACTGCAGATTTGTAAACAAAATAAATATGGTCAATGTTGTCAAAAAAAAAAGGTGACTGATTAGTTCCTTAGCCTGAATTTCAGTCCTACAGATCATGTTTTTTCTTCAAAATTTATTGCTATCCTTAAGTTTTAAAACAAGATATAAGTAAAAAAAAAAAGTCATTGCATAAAATTATGTAAGATTATATGAGAAAGCTGTAGAATGAGGGGTGGAGTCCCAGCTTCTGTGCTCCATGCCTGCTTTCATACTGACCAGCTCTGAGACTTTGGACAACACAGTCTTCCCACTCGTCAGGCTCCTCTTCTGTCAGAAAGGGATGCTAATGTACTCTCTCATAGGACAATAAAAAGGCTAAATGTTATAACACACAGTTAGCACTTAAAACAGTGCATGTCATCCTATGCTTTCTCAGCTTCAAAACAAATAATCATACATGGATCTTAAAAAAAAGACATTTTTAGAAGTTTTATCCATTTTAAAATTTTTATTTTATTTTTAATTGTAGGATAATTACTTTACACTACTGTGATTGTTTCTGCCGTGTATCAACATGAATCAGCCATAGATATACCTATGTCCCTTCCCTCTTAAACCTTCCTCCCACCTCCTTTCCCATCCCACCCCTCTAGGTTGTCACAGAGCACCAGCTTTGGGTTCCTTTCAAACCTAAACTAAGTAATCTTTTACACTCATTCACAAAGCACACTGTGCTGTGTTTAGCTGCTCAAGTCGTGTCCAATTCTTCGCGACCCTATGGACTGTAGCCCACCAGGCTCCTCTGTCCATGAGATTTCCCAGGCAAGACTACTGGAGTGGGTAGCCATTTCCTTCTCCAGGGGATCTTCCCAATCCAGGGATCAAACCTGGGTCTCGTGCATGGCAGGCAGATTCTTTACCAACTGAGCCACCAGGGAAGCCCAACTAAGTAATACAAGGCATAATTATGTGAAACTATTGGTTTTCCCCCAATAATGTGATCCCTGAAAGGGCCTTTGGGAGGTCAGATTTCCCATTTTGAGGCTAACTGAAAGTTTGAATGTTCTCAGAGACGTGTTCTACTTTTTCTTGTCTAAATTCTAACTGCTGAAATTTAAGGCCATTTACATATCAAAATCTCAAAAATCAGTGAGACAAAACAACATGAAAAAAGTGGAAGCAAAAGCCAAAGGAAAATACAAATTCATAATCTTATGAAAGTGTCTTGTGCAAGAATATATTATATATATATATATATATATATATATATATGGATACAATACATTTGACATACGGTGAAAACAGAGATTACCACATACCATTCCAGTGACAAAGCCGTTGTCAAGAGCCAGAGAAAGGTGCCTCAATTCATGACTTTGGAAAATGCATACATTTCCTTTGTTGAAAATAACGTCAAAGAGACCTATAAAACATTTTAAGTATTAGCAAGTAATTCGTGCTTTTAAAGCTTTTTTTCTTACTCAATTATATATTGAAACCTCCTAAAAATACATTTTATGACATCTCTCAGTTAAATGTTTTTAATTAGTCAAAAGGTAGAAGAATGCTGGTAACCTTTAATAATCTACATGTTGCTTGGCATCTGGTGGCATTTCCAAGGAAAATATCTAATGCCTTCCCAAAATAAACAGTAAACTCCTGGGACAATCCAAAATAAAGCAAAAAAGCAAAAACCAAAAAACACTCAATGGAACTGTTGCCAGGAAGACAAATTATCCTAGTGTGAAAACCCATTTCCATTCTCAAGTCCCAGAGACTTGAGATAAAATGAACTGATGCATTCTAAAATTAAATACATACTATTAGGGCATTGGTGACTGGTTTGTATGATTATGGTATAAAGGTTATGTCATCATATATTTGATTGCTTTTAGCTCTCCGTATACTTTTACATGCCATTTTATCTTGAAACAAAGCTTTTCTTAAGGTCATGAATTTTTTCACCACTCTGTACAGCTAAACACCAACACAGAGTGCCTAGACCACAGCAGGCCCTCAAGAAACATTCTTTAGATAAGACCCCTAATTAGATCCTCCAAAATAAATACAAATGCTGCATACCACTTACATATGAAATCTAAAAACCAAAACAAACTCATAGATACTGAGAACAAATGGGTGGCTGTTGGAGGGAGGGGGTAGAGCGTGGGCAAAACAGGTGAGGGAATTAAGAGGTACAAACCTCCAGTCTTATGAAATTAAGTTACAAGGATGTAATGTAAAGCATAAGGAATATGGTCAATAGTTCAGTTCAGTTCAGCTCAGTTCAATTGCTCAGTCATGTCTGACTCTTTGCGACCCCATGAATTGCAGTGCGCCAGGCCTCCCTGTCCATCACCAACTCCCAGAGTTCACTCAGACTCAAATCCATCAAGTCAGTGATGCCATCCAGCCATCTCATCCTCTGTTGTCCCCTTCTCCTCCTGCCCCCAATCCCTCCCAGCATCAGAGTCTTTTCCAATGAGTCAACTCTTCGCATGAGGTGGCCAAAGTACTGGAGTTTCAGCTTTAGCATTATTCCCTCCAAAGAAATCCCAGGGCTGATCTCCTTCAGAATGGACTGGTTGGATCTCCTTGCAGTCCAAGGGACTCTCAAGAGTCTTCTTCAACACCACAGTTCAAAAGCATCAATTCTTCGGCACTCAGCCTTCTTCACAGTCCAACTCTCACATCCATACATGACCACAGGAAAAACCATAGCCTTGACTAGACGGACCTTTGTTGGCAAAGTAATGTCTCTGCTTTTGAATATGCTATCTAGGTTGGTCATAACTTTCCTTCCAAGGAGTAAACGTCTTTTAATTTCATGGCTGCAGTCACCATCTGTAGTGATTTTGGAGCCCAAAAAAATAAAGTCTGACACTGTTTCCATTGTTTCCCCATCTATTTCCCATAAAGTGATGGGACCAGATGACATGATCTTAGTTTTCTGAATGTTGAACTTTAAGCAAACATTTTCACTCTCCTCTTTAACTCTCATCGAGAGGCTTTTTAGTTCCTCTTCACTTTCTGCCATAAGGGTGGTATCATCTGCATATCTGAGGTTATTGATATTTCTCCCGGCAATCTTTTGATTCCAGCTTGTGCCTCTTCCAGCCCAGCATTTCTCATGATGTACTCTGCATATAAGTTAAATAAGCAGGGTGACAATATACAGCCTTGATGTACTCCTTTTCCTATTTGGAACCAGTCTGTTGTTCCATGTCCAGTTCTAACTGTTGCTTCCTGACCTCATATAGGTTTCTCAAGAGGCAGGTCAGGTGGTCTGATATTCCCATCTCTTTCAGAATTTTCCACAGTTCCTTGTGATCCACATAGTCAAAGGCTCTGGCATAGTCAATAAAGCAGAAATAGATGTTTTTCTGGAACTCTCTTGCTTTTTTGATGATCCAGCAGATGTTGGCAATTTGGTCTCTGTTTCCTCTGCCTTTTCTAAAACCAGCTCGAACATCTGGAAGTTCACAGTTCACATATTGCTGAAGCCTGGCTTGGAGAAATTTGAGTATTACTTTACTAGCATGTGAGATGAGTGCAATTGTGCAGTAGTTTGAGCATTCTTTGGCATTGCCTTTCTTTGGGAATGGAATGAAAACTGACCTTTTCCAGTGCTGTGGCCACTGCTGTTTTCCAAATTTGCTGGCATATTGAGTGCAGCACTTTCACAGCATCATCTTTCAGGATTTGAAAGAGCTCAACTGAAATTCCATCACCCCAACTAGCTTTGTTCGTAGTGATGCTTTTTAAGGCCCACTTGACTTCACATTCCAGGATGTCTGGCTGTAGATGAGTGATCACACCATCATGATTATCTGGGTCGTGAAGATCTTTTTTGTACAGTTCTTCTGTGTATTCTTGCCACCTCTTCTTAATATCTTCTGCTTCTTTTAGGTCCGTACCATTTCTGTCCTTTATCGAGCCCATCTTTGCATGAAATATTCCTTTGGTATCTCTAATTTTCTTGAAGAGATCACTAGTCTTTCCCATTCTGTTGTTTTCCTCTATTTCCTTGCACTGATCACTGAGGAAGGGTTTCTTATCTCTTCTTGCTATTCTTTGGAACTCTGCATTCAGATGCTTATATCTTTCCTTTTCTCCTTTGCTTTTCGCTTCTCTTCTCTTCACAGCTATTTGTAAGGCCTCCTCAGACAGCCATTTTGCTTTTTTGCATTTCTTTTCCATGGGGAAGGTCTTGATCCCTGTCTCTTGTACAATGTCACGAACCTGTGTCCATAGCTCATCAGGCAGTCTGTCTATCAAATCTAGTCCCTTAAATCTATTTCTCCCTTCCACTGTATAATCATAAGGGATTTGATTTAGGTCATACCTGATGGTCTAGTGGTTTTTCCTACTTTCTTCAATTTAAGTTTGAATTTGGCAATAAGGAGAACACTGTACTAATTTTGTGTGAGGACAGATGATCACTAAACTTATAATGGTGATCATTTCATAACATTTGCAATTGTCAAATCATTCCACAGTACACTTGAAACAACAAAACACTGTATGCCAACTATACTTCCATTAAAAAAATAACAAAAGCAAATGTTCAAAACTTGTTGAAAAACAAAAAAGTTAGAAATCTCATTTATAGAGTTAATGAGCTCTCCACCATGAGTAAGCAGTTCATACAAGAATGGAAATGTTATTTAGTTTTAACAAATAAATTTTTTCAAGTTACATAACTCTTAAGTTCAACATGAAAAAACGTATTGAATCCAATAGATGCCAAAGAGAAACATTTTAATGTTTCTAGCATTCATTTTTAAATCCTCCTAATAGGGTTCTTAGTAAAATTAGAAATGACTTTCCTTTCATGCTAAAGGAAGTTTTTACAAATCACACATAACTAGAGGGGGAACTCTTTCCCCCATGCCAACACCCACACTCCCTCCCACTGCAACCAGAGAACAGGCAACAGCCCTTCATCTGGTGACAAAGGAAGCAGGTGCTCCAGCTCTGGCCCTTTCTACTCCCAGAGGAGCTGCATCACAGAAGGTGCTTCCTCTCAGGTTCTCTGTCACTGATGGGCACAGCCCCCGTAGGGGAGACAGTGGGTGCCCCGAATCTCACTTCCTTCTAGGAGGAGTTAGTGAGCTCTGTGAGCGCCTACATAGAGCCAGTACCCCAACTTGGTTTCATCAGTATTAAAGCTGAGGTTCCGACTTCCATTTGTCTGTGTTCTGTTTCTTATTTCTTAATTGATTTTGTACACAGGAGTGGAAGAAAATGGTATTATTTATCGATGCCTTTTCAAATACCCAACTCTTAAAAGACAATAAAAACATCCCATTAAAATTAATTACAGAATGAGAATGCCAATATTACCAACACTATTCACTTTCTAAAGGATGTTCTTGCCAATGGAACAGTGCTTGAAACCAAATCAATACATATAACTATTGGAAGGTAGTAGATAAATTTATCATATTTGTAAAACCTAAAAACTCTTTAATTAGAGTGGAGTAAAGTGGTATGATTCAAGATAAGTATGTATCTGGACCTGACATACTATAGGCACTTAACAAATACTGAACGAATGAAACATAAAAACTACAGATTTCTACATATTTGTATATGTTAATATGTTAGCTTTATAATGGGGAGGGGTTTATTTACAATGTTAACCACAGCCTTGGAACAACACTAACAAGATATTATAGTGCCTGTGTGAAGAGAGGAAATATATACACGGTGGAGGTTTAGTCGCTAAGTTGTGTCTGACTCTTAAGACCCCATGGACTATAGCCCGCAAGGCTCCTCTGTCCAAGGGATTTCCCAGGCAAGAATATTGGAGTGGGTAGCCATTTCCTTCTCTCGGGATACATGTACATATATACACACACATGCACAGTCATACACACACACACACACAGTCTTAAATTAATAGAGGGAAAACTAAAGAAAAAAACTGAATACTGTGAAAACCTCAATTTCTTCCAAGTTAATATTTAGATTTAGTGTAATTGTGGCAAAATTTCCCTCAGAATTTCTTGGGAATGATGAAATAATTTAAAGTCAATATGTAAAAAAAAAAAAAAAAAACATAAGCATTAACTCTCTGATCAGTGCTTTGTGCTGTAGTTTGTGTGTTGGAATCTCAAGTCCCTGTCTAACATTTCAAAGTGCTTCTCACCTCAGCTCAGGTGCAAGGCTAGAAATCCCCTGCAAAATCTGGGCCAGGCCTCCTTCTGTCTCTCTGTTTCCCTGTCTCTCCCACCTCTGTCTACGCGGTGAGGCTGGAGGTGACTTGCTGCTCACGTGAGTCTAGTGGAGTCAGTGCTGGAGGTCCCCATGGCTGGTCATGGCCCATTTCTCCAACCCATAAGCCAAGGGTCCCATGGTGACCTGTATGTCACACTGGGTTTGCATCCTTCTAATACCCTCAACTGGAGAAGGCAATGGCACCCCACTCCAGAACTCTTGCCTGGAAAATCCCATGGACAGAGGAGCCTGGTGGGCTGCAGTCCATGGGGTCTCGAAGAGTCAGACACAACTGAGTGACTTCACTTTCACTTTTCATTTTCATGCATTGGAGAAGGAAATGGCAACCCACTCCAGTGTTCTTGCCTGGAAAATCCCAGAGACAGGGGAGCCTGGTGGGCTTCCATCTATGGGGTCGCACAGAGTCGGACACAACTGAAGTGACTTAGCAGCAGCAGCAACACCCTCAACCACCTCCTGGAGCTGGGGAGCCCTAGCAAGACAAGGCCCTCTTGCACTGGATGCTGTTAGGGGGGCTGGATGGCACCTGCTCACATGTTCTATCTGTGCTTGTTCTAAACTTGCCAGAAACCCAGGAGTCCAGGCCTCACATTCAACAGACCTGAGAGGCCCACGTCAACCTCTGACCACCTCTACCCTGCTGTGCCCTCCTAGATTCTCTCCCGATGATCTAAGGTCCACTCTCCTCTTGCCTTCCAAATCACAGCTGGTCTCAAAGAAGACACCAGTGAAACCCACGGGCACACAGTCCCTGAGCAGCAGTGACGTCAGCTGGTCAGACTTTCATAAACTCAGTCAGGAAAGACACAGCATGCCTGCTAGAGTAACAGTTTATTAGACCTGGCACAGGAGGCATCAGGAGCTGCAGATTCCTACAGATCCCCATCCTCTGATTCCCCTGGGATTAATGCAGAGCAGGACCAGGTGAATGGGGCATGGAGGGACTCTGGTTACAGCTGAGGACCCTGAGCTTTAGAAATACCCAGCCTTATTCAGTTCAGTTCAGTCACTCAGGCATGTCTGACTCTTTGCTACTCCATGGACCATAGCATGCCAGGCTTCCCTGTACATCACCAACTCCCAGAGCCTGCTCAAGCTCATGTCCATCAAGCTGGCAATGCCATCCAACCATCCCATCCTCTGTCATCCCCTTCTCTTCCTGCCTTCAATCTTTCCCAGTATCAGGGTCTTTTCAAATGAGTCAGTTTTTCAATCAGGTGGCCAAAGTATGGGAGTTTCAGCTTCAGCATCAGTCCTTCCAATGAATATTCAGGACTGATTTCCTATGGGATGGACTGGTTTGATCTCCTTGCTGTCCAAGGAACTCTCAAGAGTCTTCTCCAACACCACAGTTCAAAAGCATCAATTCTTCTTCACCATTCAGCCTTCTTTATAGTCCAACTCTCACATCCATACAAGACTACTGGAAAAACCATAGCTTTAACTAGATGGACATTTGTTGGCAAAATGATGTCTCTGCAATGCTATCTAGGTTTCTCATAGCCTTTCTTCCAAGCCTTTTAATTTCATGGCTGCAGTCACCATCTGCAGTGATTTGGGAGCCCAAGAAAATAAAGTCTGTAACTGTTTCCACTGTTTCCCCATCTATTCGCCATTAAGTGATGGGACTTGATGCCATGATCTTCGTTTTTTGAATGCTGAGTTTTAAGCCAGCTTTTTCACTCTCCTCTTTAACTTTCATCAAGAGGTTCTTTAGTTCCCCTTTACTTTCTACCATAAGGGTGGTGTCCTCTGCATATCTGAGGTTATTGATATTTCTCCCTGCAGTCTTGATTCCAGCTTGTGCTTCATCCATCCCAGCATTTCACATGATGTATTCTGCATATAAGTTAAACAAGCAGCAGGATGACAATATACAGCCTTGATGTGTTCCTTTCCCAGTTTGGAGCCAGTCTGTTGGTCCATGTCCGTTTTGAACTGTTGCTTCTTGACCTGCATACAGATTTCTCAGGAGGCAGGTAAGGTCGTCAGTTCAGTTCAGTTCAGTTCAGTTACTCAGTCATGTCCGACTCTTTGCGACTCCATGGACTGTAGCACACCAGTCTCCCCTATCCATCACCAACTCCTGGAGCTTGCTCAAACTCACTTCCTTCAAGTCTGTGATGCCATCCAACCATCTCATCCTCTTTCATCTCCTCTTCCTCCTGCCTTAAATCTTTCCCAGCATCAGGGTCTTTTCTAGTGATGAGTCAGTTCTTCGAATCAGGTGGCCAAAGTTTTGGAGCTTCAGCTTCAGCATCAGTCCTTTCAATGAATATTCAGGACTGATTTCCTTTAGGATGGACTGGTTTGATCTCCTTGCTGTCCAAGGGACTCATAAGAGTCTTCTGCAACACCACAGTTCAAAAGCATCAATTCTTTGTCGCTCAGCTTTCTTTGGAGAAGGCAATGGCAACCCACTCCAGTACTCTTGCCTGGAAAATCCCATGGATGGAGGAGCCTGGTGGGCTGCAGTCCATGGGGTCTCGAAGAGTCAGACATGACTGAGCAACTTCACTTTCACTTTTCACTTTCACGCACTGGAGAAGGAAATGGCAACCCACTCCAGTGTTCTTCCCTGGAGAATCCCAGGGACAGAGGAGCCTGGTAGGCTGCTGTCTATGGGGTTGCACAGAGTCAGACACGACTGAAGCAACTTAGCAGCAGCAGCAGCTTTCTTTATGGTGGTTTGGTATTCCCATCTCTTTAAGAATTTTTCACAGTTTGTTGTGATCCACACAGTCAAAGGCTTTAGCGTCAATAAAGCAGAAGTAGATGCTTTTCTGGAACTCTCTTGCTTTTTCTATGATCCAGTGGATGTTGGCAATTTGATCTCAGGTTCCTCTGCCTTTTCTACATCCAGTTTGAACAACTGAACATTCTCGGTTCACGTACTGTTGAAGCCTCGCTTAGAGAATTTTGAGCAATCTCATTATGGAGGAAGAAATGGCAACCCATCCCATTATTCTTTCCTGAGAAAATCCACAGACAGAGGAGCCTGGTGGGCTACAGTCCATGAGGTCACACAGAGTCAGACTTGGCTACTAAGTACCTACTTAGCAACAGCAGGTACAACTATTCACATAGGTCCATAGAGACACTGCAGAGAACAATAAAGACACATTAGAAACTTCCAGTGTGGTAATACATTGTATATTTAAAATTACATGCTTAAAATAAATAAATTTAAAAATAAATAAATAAAATTACATGCTTAATCCTTTTAGGAATATCAGTTGAATGAGTATGAATTTAGGTTATGTTTTTTTCCTTGAAAAATACACCTATATAATGAGAGAACTATGTGAGTCTGTATTTTATGGTAAATCTTTTGAAATTTCAGGGGATGGGAAGTTCATGAACTGGCCCTGATATAAGGTAGCCATCAGTGGTTTAGAACTAAACACTTATTTGTATTGTCATCCGGGCCTTCCTTTCAGCTCTGAGATCCCACACTAGCAACAGGAAGACATGTTTTTGATGGTCATTGTCAGAGCAGGCATAGTATTATTTTTTTTAATTCTTAAGAGCTTATGATCATAAAAATGAAGCCCCCCTGTGGTATTTCAATGATCTTCTCATGCTGTGTATCTCCTCTTCAGTCTAGTGTTGCCAAGAAATGGTTCAGCAGCTCTCAGAGAAATGAGCACTCTAACTCTGGGCATGGAAATAGCTAAATTCACAACCAGCTTGATAACTAAATAGAAGGCCTGGCGCATGATAATACATTTTGTGTGTGTGGAGTGAACATCAAAGCCAACATATCTGAGACATATTCTTAAAATATTTTCTTGAAAAGATGTTCATGGGTCAGCATTTTTCATCACAACCATTTCCAGGCAAGCGAAAACTGATTCATGAATGTGAATTTACAGGACAAGGCATATAACATCAGGAAATAATGCTGCAGTAATTATCATACATAAAACACCTCCTGTTGCAAAAATGTCAGTTACGCCAAGGAAAATGACTCATACCATCCTGCACCTGCCTTTCTTAGGACTGCTCATTCTACTCTATTTATTGCAGGACTAGAGTATTTAGATGCTGGGAACATTTAAGGGTAAAATTTCTCTGTTTTCATCATCTACCGGTTAGTTAGTTCTACACACACATTCACATGCCTGCCGTCTGTGCAGCTGCAGGACACCAGTTCTTTACTGGGGATCCTCTCTGCACAATTCTCTGGGTTCATCCATATCATGAGGCCTGGCTTCCAAGACAGATTAATCCAAGAAGTGGAGGCAGAAGACGAGGACTTTAGGAGTTACAGCGTGCTCGCTCTAGTCAAAATACGGAGACAGGGCTGACCCAGAGAGGGATGAGGCAGACGCTCCACTTCTTGATGTGGGAGTGTTGTGTTCCCTCTATAAACCAGCTTGTGGGGGTTGGGTGTTAGAAGACAAGTATACATGTGTCATTTTCCTGCATGGACCAGTCCCTCTGAATAAAGGGATTTACAAATGTATGTGTGAGTGTGTGCTCAGTCGTGTCTGTTTCTGTGATTCAGGACTGTAGCCTGCCAGTCTCCCTCTGCCCATGGGATTCTGCAAGCAAGAACACTGGAGTGGATTGCCATTTCCTTTTACAAAACATACAGGGAAATGTTCCAGCATAGTAACACTTTGATATCACTATTTCTCTCCCTCTCTTTCAGCATCCCAGGGGAGTAAAGAAAAAGACTTTCCTCCCCTTCCCTGGAGAATATTTGCTTACATTCTCGTCTTTTCTTTTTCTGTCTCTGTCTCTCACACTGTTTCTCCTTCTCTGGAAGGAAAACTGGGCAACCCTGAAAAAGATCGGAATTTCTTACCTTGGGTATTTCTCTGCTTTAACGTACCCACCCGTGTATGTAAGTAACATCAGACCTTCACTTGATGATACTGAGGGGTGGGGACTTGAGGACCCAACATAAGATGCTGCTCTACCTGCTGCATTTGTTCCGAGAAATAACGGTCTTGGTTTTTGACTCAGTGCTCTTGTGTTTTTTGCAAGTAAAGTTAAACTTAGATCCTTTACGGTTTCTGATTTCAAAGTGGGAGACATTTTTACATTTGGAAATACAAGCCACTCTCTTCAGTAAGGGAAAAGAGTGTCAGCACTGGCAGCAGGGGCCTTGGGGAGCATGACATGAAGGACCGTTCTGAGGGATCTAAGTAGATAAGTGATCCCAAATGGGAACCAACAGGCAAGAAAAATATCTGAGAAATAGACTAGTTTTGAAAAGAGAGGCTACTAAGATGCATTCTCAGATTCTCACACATTTTCATAGAAGGGGAAGTTGGATTATTCCCTGGGGTCTCTAATAGGAGGTGGAAGTTACCTTCTTAGGAGATGCTGGAGGTTAATATCTCCTGAGCATCCTCAAGGTTATTTGAAGGCACAGTTTCTAACAAGGTTCAGCAAAGTTACATCCACAGATGCAGAAGGTGGATTTTGCTTAAATAGCGATGGTCTAAATTTCAAGGCGACAGAGGATGAGATGGCTGGATCACATCACTGCCTCAATGAACATAAGCAAACTCCAGGAGATAGTGAAGGACAGGAAAACTTGGTCTGCTGCAGACCATGGGGTCACAAATAGTCAGACATGACTTCCTGACTCAACAACAACAAAATTTCAAGAGGAGCTGGAGGTTTGGGTTCATGGTCCAGTCTACCATTATTGGATTACTCCTTCTTCATGAATGTTTGTGGCTGTGGCTTCGTGACGTGCTGACATTAAACAACCAACCCAATTTCCCTTTGCTTAGTTTTTCCTCTGTACTATCATTCTGACACAACAAACAAGCATTATTAGAATTGTTGTATGTGTTTGTCTACTGTATCAGATGATGAATCTCTGGAGTTCAGAAAAATGTCTCGGTTATTTTTGTGGCCCTCACATTATTTAACATAGTGCTTTGAAGTAACAGGCTCTCAGTGTTTAGCAGAACTTACTTAACTGCTTAAATGGCCGTACCCTTTCAAGAACTACAAATGCTACTTTTTATAAACACTGTATGTTAATTGCCTACGTATTATTCTTCAAGTAAGAATTACCAAATATAAGTGTTTTCATGGTGTACTGTCTGCATAATTGCATCGTCTGCCAAGATTTAGAGCCTCTCGTCTATTGACCATTTGTGTTAATGTAGGTAGTAAATTATTTAAATGGTTTAATACTGGTATAAAATCATCTGAAAAGTAAGAAGCACAACTTAAACTGGGTCTAGAAACTTGCTTTCCTCCAGCTCCCAAAACTGCCATGGCATCACACACTAGGCCCATGACTTTACCGTATTTGTCTGTCTTCTCTCCAACCGCGTCCACTGTGCTGTCTGGATGCAGACGGACAAACCCTCCAGTAAGCCTGTTGTAGAACTGAAGAGTATTTCCTTTCCTAAATTTCCAGCTTTCTGCAGCCCACTAAGTAGAAAAATGAAACAAACAACACCAATATGAGAAGACAGACAGAAGAAGTTACTAGGAAACACCGCTTACTAAACATTATATACTGACTTAACACATCAAATAGCTATTTGAACACTGTTTTGTACCAAGTAATTTAGGGCCAAAAGTAAAATCTTACTGTTTCTTTTCTAATAACTTCCAGCTTTTGCCCTGAGGATGTAAAGGAGAGAAAGGACCATTAATTTCAGCAGAGTCAAGCTTTCTTTCCTCAATCATTATAAAACAGAGCTTTCCGAGAAACACTCACTTGCAGAGAGGATACTGTTATTCCTGGCATACAGTTCTCTGACGATTTTACCATCATCTTCACCTTGATCCAGCCATCTATACAAAGAAAAGTGAATCAAGTATATCCTGAATTTATATTTACACTAACCACTAGTAATTATCTAGCCAGGTCAGAAATAACAGCTAGTGGGCACGCTAAGTTGCTTCAGTCATATCCAACTCTTTGCAACCCCGTGGACTGTAGCCCACCAGGTTCCTCTGTCCATAGGATTTCCCAAGCAAGAATATTAGAGTGGGTTGCCATTTCCTTCTCCAGGGGATCTTCCCTACCAGGAATTGAACTCGGGTATCTTACATCTCCTGCACTGGTAAGCACATTTTTTACCACTGTGTCATCTGGGAAGCCCTCATTCTCCTTATTGATGTATAAAGAGAAATCATATTTTTAAATCTGAACAAAGACCTAAATCTGTATCATCAGGAATGATGATAAACACAATGGATATCTTTGCAAGTAGAAGAAACAGCCCCTAAAATTAATGTTCAAAAATGTTACCCAACAAAGCTTCAGTGACCAGGAGTGATTGAATAAACTCTCCATTTGCCCAAAATATATGAGCCTGGCATGACTAATATGAAATCAGTTTGTTCAAGGTAAAGCATGCCTACCAACCTGTGGCAGAAAAAGGTGTATTCACGGTTCGTTGTGGGATCCTTGATCACAACATCATCAAGAAACCAACCATTTCCTAAACACAAATTAAAGAAAGAAAACTGTGGTGTGTATAGGTTACAGACTGGCTATTACTTGAGGTTTTGAGAAAGAAGCTCTAGCTTTTGAGAAGTAAAGCCCTCGTGCACCTATAAGGTTTAATACTTCAGATAACACAACATACTTGGGACATGGACTCTGAAGCATTTAAAAATATTTCTTCTACCTGCATAGCCTACTTCAAGGCTCACCAGGCTCCTCTGTCCATGGAATTCTCCAGGCAAGAAAGAATACTGGAGTGGGTTGTCATTCCCTTCTCCAGGGAATATTCCCAACCCAGGGATCAAACCTGCATCTCCTGCACTCACAGGCAGATTCTTAACCACCTGAGCCACCAGGGAAGCTCTTTTGTTTTCATGTTTATTTATTTAATTACAGCATGTGGGATCTAGCTCCCTGACCAGGGATCAAACCTGGGCCCCTTGCATTGGGAGCACAGAGTCGTAGCCACTGGACCGCCAGGGAAGTCACAAAGATTTGTATGTTATGACATCTACTTCAGTGTGACTTTCCAAATGGTTGAAAACAGAACAACTCTGCAATTGCTCTTGATTTCATAAACTGCATTTATAACCCTGAACCTAACATCTTTCAAAGAATATGTATCTGATGAGTTAGCACTACTGTCAATTTCTAAAATGCATACACATTAAAAGCTACTAAAGTCCAAATTTAAACTTTAATGTATATATTAAATACATATTCATTCAGAAAGTCTGTCCAAGCACACCGCATGAGCTAGTTTAATGAAGATAACGGCCTCTTCTTAAATGTGTAGTTTTATACTAACTTGCAAACTCAAGTTGGTTAAAATACAATTTAATTTTATTTATAGATAAAATGGACTATTTTAACTAGCCATCATGGTTTTATTTATACAAAGGGCCAGCTCAACATGTATCCTCCTTTAATTAAAACTGCTTGACTTACCGAGGTAATACTCATCAGCTGTAGACTCTAACACAGCACATGGTCACAGACTGGTCTTTGTTTAGTCTTGGACTTTGTCCCTCACCACGTTCCCATCCCTGAGCCGAGCCACACTGCTCATCATTCCCTGTACGACCCTGTCTTTCATGTTTTCTCTCCTGAGCTGATCTTGATCAACACCAGTAGATATGTCCAGGCACTGCACCCCCACCTCTTTCCAGTTCTCCACCGTTTTCTCACTTGTGATGCTCCACTGGGTTGTGGAGTAACCAACAGTCTTTCTGTAAAGAAACCACTGCAGCAGTTTTTCTCCATCATAGTCTGAGATCTTATCTTATATAAAAATAAATCTTGCCACAGATTGTTTTTGCCCCAAAAAATGGAGAGACCTGGGCGCAATTTGGTTAAACAAAATTCTTAACACGTATTAACAGCCAAGGCACCACAAACACAGGCAGCTGGGGCCTAAAGGAAATATGTAAATGCATGCACACACAGCCTTCACCTCTCTCACCAAAACACAGAACAAATCAAAACAAGAACACAGTGCCAGCTGAGATCGTTGGTAAATAAATCGTTAAGGAACAAATAGGTTCACTTAATCCTCAGGACAGATAGAACCTGTAAATCAAACTGTCCTGGCTAGAGTTTCCTATTACTTCTCAATACGGCTTTCAGACCAGGCCAGTTTAATAATTCAGAGGGACATGTATTTCTCATTGTTGATGTTAATTTTTATATATTTTATATATTTTTGCTGCTACTCTGAAGAGCTTTTATATCTCATATTTTCAATAGAAAAAAACAGCCTCAGGTTATTGTATATTGATTTAAATTCTAATCACTTTATATATTCTCTTCTTTCATCCATTTTTCAGTTGATCCTCCTTGCATTTTAATAGACATTTAAATCACCTGTAGACAATAAATTTACCTTCTACTTTCCAAAGAATGACTATTCTCATAAGAAGAAAAATCCTTATCATATTCCTAACTTTCATGGATTTCATTGTTTATTAAGTGGTCATCTTGAGTTAAATAATTTTAAAATATTTTTTCTGTTCCAAATTTTGAAAGAATTTTTAATAATAATATTAGTTAACTGCTGAAAGATAATTTTTTTGCTTCAACTTTCTGAGGTGATGTATTTTATTAATAGATTTCCTATTACTGAACGATCCTTCAGTTTCCCAGCATGAGCCATACTTAGTTGTCATAAATTATCCCTTATTGTATTTCTCGATTCTTTTTGTACACATTTACCTTCAAATAATTGCACACATGTGCATCTGTGTTGCTGACCTACGAAAGTTCTTCTGGAGAATGCAGGCTCCATGGGATATTCACATTGTGCCAGCAACCATGAAAATCCTCAGAAGTAACACAAATCCCATTTTATTTGGGTATTTGGAGTAGGACAAAATGGGAAATTTAACTGTCAAATTAAAATATTGTCTTTTTCTGCTTGGGCTGCTGTAAGGAAATACCACAGTTGGGGAAGCTTTTAAACAACAGAAGAATATTTTCATATTTACCATAGAAAATACTCAGCACAGCACTTTGTATATAGCAGGTCTACCACATATATTTCCCGAATTGAATTTGCTGTGTATGTTACTTGGGCATATTAACATGTCCTTTCAGAGTCCTACCAGAGCATTCACCATCTGACAAGCCTGCTGAGTAGTCATCTGACTCCCTGCAGAAATGGAATATTACCTGACTTAGTACTGACCATAGATCAGAGCCCAGACTCTGTAAAATCAGTTGTCAACTGGCAGAAAAATAAGATGCAATAGCCTTGGATCTGATAAAAATATAAGTGAATTTTGTCCAAGAGGGAAGATAATCTCAAAGGTATGTTTTTATTATCTTAGGACATTAGCCATACTTTTAATTTGTTAGTCAAATCTATCATTCTTTCTGTTTTCACTGATCACAAATGTATATTTTTTTATTTTTGTGTAACTTCTTTTGAACTAGCTTTGTCACTTGGCTGGGTCCCTCATTAATTATTTAAACACATATCCACTACATATTGATATGACAACTCTGTTCTTAACGTTTTGAAAGTTGACATTTTTAAGTAAAAGAGTTTATCATCTTCTTTGATGCTTTGGGATTTTTTTATCCTTTTTGTGGTATGTGCACTTTACTCGTGTCTTTTGTTAAAGGATTTTATCTTATGGACACCTTATGCAGTAGCAGAAAATGAAGATGTGGGTCAAGTCACAAAAGTGATGGGAAACCTGGGGAAGAAGTGAGAACAAAAATGGCAGCAGAGAACACAGCTGAGACAGGACACAACAGGAAACACAGCAAGGCTGCCAGGACAGCTTCCTTAAGGTACTGCTGTTGGCATGATTGTTAGCACTTCATAGACAGTCCCTGTCACTGGACGCAGACATGGTATCCAACAGGAGCATGCCTGGAACACTGCCACTCGCCTCAGAGAATCAATACTTAGAAACCACATCATTATGAGTTTTCCACAGTTTTTTCTAGATTTGTATGAGGCGTCACAAGAACAGAGCAGAACTGCACTTTGAATATCTACCTGTGGAAGACTCTTACCTGGTCCAAGCCCATCATGGGCTATGACAATCTTGTACAAATTCCCCAGGTGAACAGCTTCCAGGAGGAAGCTGTCAACCTGTAACAGACCAAAAAAGTACAGTTAGATCTAGACCATAAGCTGATTGTTAATAAGAGTACAAATTAAGATACAGTAAAAATTCACTGTGAAAGAATTAGGTTCATTCAATAAATACACACCTCTACATTAAGAAAGTAAAGGTGTGCACACATTACTATTAATATATTTAAAATATATAACCAATGAGGAGCTACTATTTTAAAAAGTGATGCTGTATTTTACCACTGTCTTACTATTTAGAGATAAACATTTAGTTGTTTTCCTAAGAAAGATAAGTATTGAATACATTATTTTCAGCCTTCATTGATTATTAAAAAGTGTTTATTCCTGCAAAAAAAAAGTAAAGATAAAACAGAAATATTAATTTATAGGACATAATAACAAGTTCTCTAATTTTTCCTTCTTGCCAATTTCATTACAAAGGCATAAATTTGTGGGCTCTCTACAATGTTTTCAAATAATAATAATATAAATGTAATAGTTATAAAACACACTGTAAGTCTCCATTTATTTGACTATAACAAACTCCCATCTGTCCTGAATGAAATGTTTTAGCAATGATTAGGGACCATTCACAAAAATGTTTCTAAAGTAATTTTAGAATATTGATGCAAAAATTATTGAACATTTAAAACATGTTGCCTGAAGTCTCAGTGCACTGCTACCATCAAAACTATGCATGTTTGTGCTCCAGTGGTTTGTGTATTCAGAATACAGGTAAAAGTGAGGAGCCCAGAGTTCTTTCACTAAAACCTAGGCTAAGGATACAGATTAAAGAGCAAGAAAAATACACAATTTAGTGTATCAGTTGAAAAATAATTCGATAACAAAAGATACATGTCTTATACATTTTGAAATATTTTCACATATATTTTATCCTTAAAAGTCACTAGGTGCAAAAAAAACATATCCTCTCTACAGATAAAAAACATATCCCTCTCTACAGGGAGGCGTAGAACCAGTGTTAGAGCTCAGATTCTCTGGTATTTATTAATACTGTTGATACCCTCCTTTGCCATCACTCTACCTCTACATAAATGGACAATAAAAATATAAATAACAGATAAAGCCATTAGCATTTATTTACAAAAATACAGTCAATGCCTGGTAATGGTAAATGAGTAATACTGCCATTTCTTTATTCATGAATGAAATCTGCTGAAAAAGGAAGATTTTCTATGCAATGACAGAAATACTAGCAAAGAAAATCATGTGTTATTGTATTTACGATGACTGACATAGAGAACTCTAAGAAAAAAGGGGAAACAATGAATGTATGTTGACATACTCAAAGGCTATTTGCATCCTCAAAAAACAGTTAATGCGTTGTCTATAAACTTCTCAGTTTTAAGACGTTTTAAGAAATTAAGTATTACTTAAATATTAGTATCAGTAATAGTAAATATAATGTAATACAATCAGTTTCTATATTTGACAATGAAAGATGCTATAGTCGGTCAGTGAACAACACAGGTTTGAACTTACACAGGTCCACTTCTATGTGGATTTTTTCCAATAAACATGTACTACAGCATATACAATCAGCAAGGTTGGTTGAATCCTAGGATGCAGAACAATGGATGTGGAAGGTCAACTGTAAAGCTATATGCACATTTTCAACTATATGGGGCCAGAGCTCCTAGCCTCCTGTGTTGTTCATGGGTCAACTGTACATAGTAATCCTTATTTAACAATATACAGGTGTTGAAAATCAGACAATTGGTAGTGACTTCAGCATGATGGTGGACAGGGAGAACCAAGCCCTTGTTCCCCATGGAGGCACCATTTTAATGACAGCATGTGGACTAGAATACTTCTGGGACAACCCTGAACACCAGGAAAGAAGAACAAAAGACTTTTTGTTACTTACTTGTCCTCTTAAAAAATTCAAAGTGCTCTTTGATCGAAATAGTTGTCTGGATCCTGTATCTCCCTTTTCCCCATAGACAGCAATGTAGACGTTTGCTACTGTTCCAGCATTCCAAAGCTCACCTGTTGCCACATGCACTTCATACACTGTCACTGACAACAACAACAAAAAAACAAGCCTTACTGCCCAGCACCGGAAGATCCCCTGGAGAATGAAATGGCAACCTGCTCCAGTAGTGGTGCCTGGGAAATCCCATGGGCAGAGAAGCCTGGAGGGCTACAGTCTGTGGGGTCACAAAGAGTCAGATACAACTGAGTGACTAAACAACAACATGATAGAAAAATTACACATTTCTAATCAAGAGCTCCAGGTCCAGGTAAGATGGAGCAACACACCCCTCTCAGTCTCTCTCACTGAATACAGCTACAAAATCTTGACAGAATGCATGCAGCAGCTATATGAAGGCTCTGAATAGTAAACAGTAGCAGGAGAATGGGGATTTAGCAGAATTATGTATTTATGTATATATAACATTTGCTTATGTATAAAAGAAATTAATTATAGCAATGATACAGTGGGTAAGAAGGGAAAAACATTTATTTTATCAAAAGGTATTCAGAAGATGGTGGAGGAATAGGATGGGGAGACCACTTTCTCCCCCACAAATTCATCAGAAGATCATCTGAATGCTGAACAACTTCCACAAAACAACTTCTGAATGCTGGCGGAGGACACCAGGCACCCAGAAAGGCAGCCCATTCTCCTCAAAAGGAGGTAGGAAAAAAATATAAAAGACAAAAAGAGAGACAAAAGACTTAGGGACTGAGACCTGTCCTGGGGAGCGAGTTGTGAAGGAGGAGAAGTTTCCAAACAGCAGGAAACCCTCTCATGGTGGGTCTGTAGGGAGTTTTGGAATCTCAGAGGGCAACATAACCAGGAGCAAAAAAAAAAAAAAAAAAAAAACCATCACAGTATATGTGCCTAACCACAACTCCCAGAGGAGAAGTAGCCCACACACTCCCATCCGCCACTAGCAAGCGGGGGCTGGACAGGGAGGCGTGGGCTGCATGCTTAGGGTAAGGACCAGGCCTGAATGCCCCAAGGACAATCTGAGGAAGCAAATGTGAGATAACAACCCAAACTGTGGGATAGCCAGAGAGAGAAAAAAAAAAAAAAGGACAGAGAACTTTCCCGCAAAAAGCTCTAACCTAAGGCGCCATCTGGCCTGCTCACAGAACAAAGGATTGAGCAAATACCCAAAGAAAGCTAGCGGGCTGCAGACTGGCCCATCACCACCCACTGGAGGCAGAGAGGCAGGTGGGCAACAGCCAGAGCCAGAAGGCAAGAGGCAATCTCAGCCCCAAAGATGGAATCCTCCACCAAACTGCGAGCAGGCTCCCAGTTGCTAACCACATCTTCCTGGATCCTGGGCAGTTGACATCTGCCAGGAGGGTTGCAGCCTGAGATCAGCTCCCCAGAGGAGATACCCAGAATACCTGAGACAGCGCTCTCATGGCGCACCCAGGAAACCAAGCAGCCAGGACCAGGGAGATGATTAAGATGCCTGGCCCACCTGGGACAGTGAGCTGGCCAAGCACCTGGTCACCTGAGCTGCTCGGACCTGGGAAGGGCATCAAACACACGCCCAACTGAGTCTGTGCCTTTGTGGAGTGCCCAAGAACCTGAACCTGAGCAGCTTATACCTGGGAAGTGCATGAAAGGCAGGGCCTGCTTTGGACAGTACACCCAGCAGAGCAACTTGGAGCCTGAGCAGTGTAGATCAGGAAAGCACATGCCTCTGTGAGCTGGGGCAAACCCAGTGTGGTCCCTATACTGCGAGCACTCCCCACACAAGCCAGTGATATTTGCTTGCAGCATTCCTCCCCTCCCCACAACACAACTGAACAAGTGAGCCTAAATAAGTGACCACCTTCGCCCCCTTGTGTCAGGGCAGAAATTAGACACTGAAGACACTTGAAAACAGAGGAAGACAAAATAAACAAAGAAGAGGGAAACGCTTTGGTAGTGACAGATGCAACAGATTAAAACCCAGTAGTTAGCATTGACTAAGCATTGGAAGGGGCCTATAGACCTTAAGAAGAAATGTGAGCTGAAACAAGGAACTATCTGAAACTGAACTGACCCCACACTGTCCTCAACAGCTCCAGAGAAATTCCTAGATATATTTTTACTATTATTATTTTTAAATTTTTTTAAGTTCTTTATTACTCCTTTAATTTTCATTTTTATAACCTAGTATTACCTTGCCAAAAAAACCCGATTTTTAAAGCAAATTTCATATATATTTTTTATAATTTTTGTGATTTTCTTTTGTACTTTTAATATTACATGTTTGAGAGTCTAACCTCTACTCCAGATTTTTAATCTTTGCTTTTTGGTATTTGTTTCAATTTTGTACCTTTAAGAATCTAATCTTCAGTACCCATTTTTGCTTAGGGATGTGATTACCTGGACCTCACTGTGGCTCAGATCATGAACTCCTTATTGCAAAATTCAGACTTAAATTGAAGAAAGTAGGGGAAACCACTAGACCATCAGGTATGACCTAACTCAAATCCCCAATGATTATACAGAGGAAGTGAGAAATAGATATAAGGGACTAGATCTGATAGACAGACTGCCTGATGAACCATGGACGGAGGTTCATGACATTGTACAAGAGGCAGGGATCAAAACCATCCTCAAGAAAAAGAAATGCAAAAAAGCAAAATGGCCGTCTCAATAGGCCTTACAAATACTGTGAAAAGAAGAGAAGTGAAAAGCAAAGGAGAAAAGGAAAGATATAAGCATCTGAATGCAGAGTTCCAAAGAATAGCAAGAAGAGATAACAAAGCCTTCCTAAGCGATCAATGCAAAAAAACAGAGGAAAACAACACAATGGGAAAGACTAGAGATCTCTTCAAGAAAATTAGAGATACCAAAGGAACATTTCATGCAAAGATGGGCTCGATAAAGGACAGAAATGGTACGGACCTAACAGAAGCAGAAGATATTAAGAAGAGGTGGCAAGAATACACAGAAGAACTGTACAAAAAAGATCATCACGACCCAGATAATCATGATGGGGTGATCACGCACCTAGAACCACACATCCTAGAATATGAAGTCAAGTGAGCCTTAGGAAGCATCACTACAAACAAAGCTAAGTGGAGGTGATGGAATTCCAGTTGAGTTATTTCAAATCCTAAAACGTGATGCTGTGAAAGTGCTGCCCTCAATATACCAGAAAATTTGGAAAACTGAGCAGTGGCCAAGGGACTGGAAATGGTCAGTTTTCATTCCAATCCCAAAGAAAGGCAATGCCAAAGAATGCTCAAACTACTGCACAACTGCACTCATCTCACACGGTAGTAAAGTAATGCTCAAAATTCTCCAAGCCAGGCTTCAACAATACATGAACCATGAACTTCTAGATGTTCAAGCTAGTTTTAGAGAAGGCAGAGATCAAATTGCCAACATCTTCTGGATCATCAAAAAAGTAAGAGAGTTCCAGAAGAACATCTATTTTCTCCTTTATTGACTATGCCAAAGCATTTGACTCTGTGAATCACAATAAACTGTGGAAAATTCTGAAAGAGATGGGAATACCAGACCACCTGACCTGCCTCTTGAGAAATCTGTATGCAGGTCAAAAAGCAACAGTTAGAACTGGACATGGAACAACAGACTGGTTCCAAATAGGAAAAGGAGTACGTCAAGGCTGTATATTATCACCTTGCTTATTTAACTTATATGCAGAGTACATCATGAGAAACACTGGGCTGCATGAAGCACAGACTGGAATCAAGATTGCTGGGAGAAATATCAATAACCTCAGATATGCAGAGGACACCACCCTTACAGCAGAAAGTGAAGAAGAACCAAAGAGTCTCTTGATGAAAGTGAATGAGAGAGTGAAAAAGTTGGCTTAAAGCTCAACATTCAGAAAACAAATATCATGGCATCCAGTCCCATTACTTCATGGCAAATAGATGGAGAAACAGTGGAAACAGTAGCAGACTTTATTTTTGGGTGCTCCAAAATCACTGCACATGGTGACTGCAGCCATGAAATGAAAAGACGCTTACTCCTTGGAAGAAAAGTCATGACCAACCTAGACAGCATTTTAAAAAGCAGAAATATTACTTTGCCAATAAAGGTCCTTCTAGTCAAAGCCATGGTTTTTCCAGTGGTCATGTATGGATGTGAGAGTTGGACTACAAAGAAAACTAGTGCTGAAGAATTGATGCTTTTGAATTTTGGTTTTGGAGTAGACTCTCAAGAGTCTCTTGGACTGCAAGGAGGTCCTACCAGTCCATCCTAAAGGAAATCTGTCCTGAATATTCATTGGAAGGACTGATGTTGTAGCTGAAACTCCAATACTTTGGCCACCTGATGTGAAAAACTGACTCATTTGAAAAGACCCTGATGCTGGGAAAGATTGACAGCGGGAGGAGAAGGGGACGACAGAGGATGAGATGGTTGGATGGCATCACCGACTCAATGGGCATGAGTTTGAGTGAACTCCAGGAGTTGGTGATGGACAGGGAGGCCTGGTATGCTGCAGTCCATGAGTTACAAAGAGTCAGACATGACTGAGTGACTGAACTGAACTGAACTTTGATTACTGGCTTGACTGCTGTCTCCCCTTTTGACTCTCCCTTTTCTCCCCCAGATCACCTCTATCTCCTCCCTCCCTCTTCTCTTCTCTACTTAACTTTGTGAATCTCTCTGGGTGTCCGGGCTGTGGAGAACCTTAGGGAACTGATTACTGGCTGGATTGGTCTCTCCCCTTTTGACTCCCCTTCTTCTCCTCTTGGTCACCTTTATCTCCCTCCTCCCTCTTCTCTTCTCCATGTAACTCTGTGAACCTCTCTGGGTGTCCCTCTCTGTGGAGAATCTTTTCACCATTAACCTAGATATTTTATTATCTGCACTGTATGGATGGAGAAGTATTGAGGCTACTGTAAGAGTAAGACTGAAAGCCAGACGTAGGAGGATTACATCCAAAACTTGAGAACACCAGAAAACTCCTGACTCCAGGGACCATTACTCGACAAGAGCTCATCCAAAAGCCTCTGTACCTACACTGAAACCAAGCTCCACTCAAGAGCCAGCAAGTTCCAGAGCAAGACATACCACGCTAATTCTCTAGCAATACAGGAACACAGCCCAAACATTAAAATACAGACTGCTCAAAGTCACATCAAACCCAGATCAGATCAGATCAGTCACTCAGTCGTGTCCGAATCTTTGCGACCCCATGAATCGCAGCATGCCAGGCCTCCCTGTCCATCACCAACTCCTGGAGTTCACTCAGACTCACATCCATCGAGTCAGTGATGCCATTCAGCCATCTCATCCTCTGTCGTCCCCTTCTCCTCCTGCCCCCAATCCCTCCCAGCATCAGAGTCTTTTCCAATGAGTCAACTCTTCGCATGAGGTGGCCAAAGTACTGGAGTTTCAGCTTTAGCATCATTCCTTCCAAAGAAATCCCAGGGCTGATCTCCTTCAGAATGGACTGGTTGGATCTCCTTGCAGTCCAAGGGACTCTCAGGAGTCTTCTCCAACACCACAGTTCAAAAGCATCAATTCTTTGGCGCTCAGCCTTCTTCACAGTCCAACTCTCACATCCATACATGACCACAGGAAAAACCATAGCCTTGACTAGACAAACCTTTGTTGGCAAAGTAATGTCTCTGCTTTTCAATATTCTATCTAGGTTGGTCATAACTTTCCTTCCAAGGAGTAAGCGTTTTTTAATTTCATGGCTGCAGTCACCATCTGCAGTGATTTTGGAGCCCAGAGAAATAAAGTCTGACACTGTTTCCACTGTTTCCCCACCTATTTCCCATGAAGTGATGGGACCGGATGCCATGATCTTCATTTTCTGAATGTTGAGCTTTAAGCCAACTTTTTCAGTCTCCACTTTCACTTTCATCAAGAGGCTTTTTAGTTCCTCTTCATTTTCTGCCATAAGACCCATAACACCCCAAAACTCACTACTGGCCACTTCATTGCACTCCAGAGAGAAGAGATCCAGCTCCACCCACCAGAATACAGACGCAAGTTTCTCTAACCAGAAAACCTTGACAGGATGGGAGCAACATCCACAATACAGAGTAACCACAAATTTTCAGCCTGCAGAAAGGCCACGCCAAACACAGCAATCTAAACAAAATGAAAAGTCAGAGAAATATTCAGCAGGTAAAGGAATATGATAAATGCCCACCAAACCAAACAAAAGAGGATGAGATAGGGAGTCTACCTGAAAAAGAATTCAGAATGATAGTAAAGATGATCCAAAATCTTGAAAACAAAATGGAGCTACAGATAAATAGACTAGAGACAAGGATTGAGAAGATGCAAGAAATGTTTCACAAGGACCTAGAAGAAATAAAAAAGAGTCAATCAATAATAAATAATGCAATACCTGAGATGAAAAGCACTCTGGAAGGAAGCAACAGCAGAATAACTGAGGCAGAAGATATGATAAGTGAAGTGGAAGACAGAATGGTTGAAATAAATGAAGCAGAGACGAAAAAAGAAAAAAGAAATAAAAGAAATAAGGACAATCACAGAGACCTCTGGGACAATGTTAAACACCCCAACATTCAAATCATAGGAGTCCCAGAAGAAGACAAAAAGAAAGGGCATGAGAAAATACTTCAGGAGATAATAGTTGAAAATTTCCCTAAAATGGGGAAGGAAATAGTCTCCCGAGTCCAAGAAACCCAGAGAGTTCCAAACAGGATAAACCCAAGGTGAAACACCCCAAGACACATATTAGTCAAATTAATGAAGATCAAATACAAAGAGCAAATATTAAAAGCAGCCAGGGAAAAACAATAACACACAAGGGGATTCTCATAAGGATAACAGCTGATTTTTCAATAGAAACTCTTCAGGCCAGGAGGGAATGGCAGGACATACTTAAAGTGATGAAAGAGGAAAACCTACAACCCAGATTACTATACCCAGCAAGGATCTCATTCAAATATGAAGGAGAAATCAAAAGCTTTACAGACAAGCAAAAGCTGAGAGAATTCAGCACCACCAAACCAGCTCTTCAACAAATGCTAAAGAATCTTCTCTAGAATGGAAACACAGAAAAGGTTTATAAACTCAAACACAAAACAACAAAGAAAATGGCAATGGAATCATTAGTTCAGTTCAGTCGCTCAGTCATGTCCGACTCTTTGCAACCCCATGATTTGCAGCACACCAGGCCTCCCTGTCCATCACCAACTCCTGGAGTTCACCCAGACTCACATCCATCGAGTCAGTGATGCCATCCAGCCATCTCATCCTCTGTCGTCCCCTTCTCCTCCCACCCCCAATCCCTCCCAGCATCAGAGTCTTTTCCAATGAGTCAACTCTTCGCATGAGGTGGCCAAAGTACTGGAGTTTCAGCTTTAGCATCATTCCTTCCAAAGAAATCCTGGGGCTGATCTCCTTCAGAATGGACTGGTTGGATCTCCTTGCAGTCCAAGGGACTCTCAAGAGTCTTCTCCAACACCACAGTTCAAAAACATCAATTGTTCGGCGCTCAGCCTTCTTCACAGTCCAACTCTCACATCCATACATGGATGTGAAATCCATACATCTCATTTCATGGCTGCAGTCACCCTCTGCAGTGACTTTGGAGCCCAGAAAAATAAAGTCTGACACTGTTTCCACTGTTGCCCTATCTATTTCCCATAAAGTGATGGGACCAGATGCCATGATCTTCGTTTTCTGAATGTTGAGCTTTAAGCCAACTTTTTCAGTCTCCACTTTCACTTTCATCAATAGGCTTTTTAGTTCCTCTTCACTTTCTGCCATAAGGGTGGTATCATCTGCATATCTGAGGTTATTGATATTTCTCCCGGCAATCTTGATTTCAGCTTGTGCTTCTTCCAGCCCAGCGTTTCTCATGATGTACTCTGCATATAAGTTAAATAAGCAGGGTGACAATATACAGCCTTGACGTACTCCTTTTCCTATTTGGAACCAATCTGTTCTTCCATGTCATAGAAACAAATGAAAATGAAAAAGCAACAACCCAAAACCTATGGGATTCAGTAAAAGCAGTGAAACACAAGCTTATCTCAAGGAACAAGACAGAAATCAAATAAATAACCTAACTTTACACCTAAAGCAACTAGAGAAAGAAGAAATGAAACACCCCAGGGTTAGTAGAAGGAAAGAAATCATAAAAATTAGGGCAGAAATAAATGAAAAAGTAACAAAGGAGAGTATAGCAAAAAGCAACAAAACTAAAATCTGGTTCTTTGAGAAGATAGATAAAATAGGCAAACCATTAGCCAGACTCATCAAGAAACAAAGGGAGAAAAATCAAATCAACAAAATTAGAAATGAAAATGAAGAAATCACAACAGACAACAGAGAAATGCAAAGGATCATAAGAGACTACAATCAGCAACTATATGACAATAAAATGGACTCTTGGAAGAAATGGACTAATTCTTAGAAAAGTATAACCTTCCAAAACTGAACAAGGAAGAAATAGAAAATCTTAACAGACCCATCACAAGCACAGAAACAAATCAAAAATCTTCCAATAAACAAAAGCCCAGGACCAAATGGCTTCACAGCTGAATTCTACTAAAAATTTAGAGAAGAGCTAACACCTATCCTACTCAAACTCTTCCAGAAAATTGCAGAGGAAGGTAAACTTCCAAACTCATTCTATGAGGCCACCATCACCCTAATACCAAAACCTGACAAAGATGCCACGCAAAAGAAGAAAACTACAGGCCAATATCACTGATGAACATAGATGCAAAAATCCTTAACAGAATTCTAGCAATCAGAATACAACAACACATTAAAAAGATCATACATCATGACCAAGTGGGCTTTATCCCAGGGATGCAAGGATTCTTCAATATCCACAAATCAATCAATGTAATACACCACATTAACAAATTGAAAAATAAAAGCCATATGATTATCTCAATAGATGCAGAGAAAGCCTTTGACAAAATGCAACATCCATTTATGATAAAAACCCTCCAGAAAGCAGGAATAGAAGGAACATACCTCAACATAATAGAAGCTATATATGACAAACCCACAGCAAACATTATCCTCAATGGTGAAAAACTGAAAGCATTTCCCCTAAAGTCAGGAACAAGACAAGGGTGCCCACTTTCACCATTACTATTCAACATAGTTTTGGAAGTTCTGGCCACAGCAATCAGAGCAGAAACAGAAATAAAAGGAATTCAAACTGGAAAAGAAGAAGTAAAACTCTCACTGTTTGCAGATGACATGATCATCTACATAGAAAACCCTAAAAACTCCACCAGAAAATTACTAGAACTAATCAATGAATATAGTAAAGTTGCAGGATATAAAATCAACACACAGAAATGCCTTGCATTCCTGTACACTAATAATGAGAAAATAGAAAGAGAAATTAATGAAACAATTCCATTCACCATTGCAACAAAAAGAATAAAATACTGAGGAATATATCTACCTAAAAAACTAAAGACCTATATATAGAAAACTATAAAACACTGGTGAAAGAAATCAAAGAGGACACTAATAGATGGAGAAATATACCATGTTCATGGATTGGAAGAATCAATATAGTGAAAATGAGTATACTACCCAAAGCAATTTATAGATTCAATGCAATCCCTATCAAGCTACCAATGGTATTCTTCACAGAGCCTGAACAAATAATCTCACAATTTGTATGGAAATACAAAAAACCTCAAACAGCCAAAGTAATCTTGAGAAAGAAGAATGGAACTGGAGGAATCAACCTGCCTGACTTCAGGCTCTACTACAAAGCCACAGTCATCAAGACAGTAGGGTACTGGCACAAAGACAGAAATATAGATCAATGGAACAAAATAGAAAGCCCAAAGATAAATCCATGCACCTGTGGACACCTTATCTTTGACAAAGGAGGCAAGAATATACAATGGAGAAAAGACAATCTCTTTAACAAGTGGTGCTAGGAAAACTGGTCAACTACTTGTAAAAGAATGAAACTAGAACACTTTCTAACACCATACACAAAAATAAACTCAAAATGGATTAAAGATCTAAACCTAAGACCAGAAACTATAAAACTCCTAGAGGAGAACATAGGCAAAACACTCTCCGACATACATCACAGCAGGATCCTCAATGACCCACCTCCCAGAATATTGGAAATAAAAGCAAAAATAAACAAATGAGACCTAATTAAACTTAAAAGCTTCTGCACAACAAAGGAAACTATAAGCAAGGTGAAAAGACAGCCTTCAGAATGGGAGAAAATAATAGCAAATGAAGCAACTGACAAACAACTAATCTCAAAAATATACAAGCAATTCCTACAGCTCAATTCCAGAAAAATAAATGACCCAATCAAAAAATGGGCCAAAGAACTAAATAGACATTTCTCCAAAGAAGACATACAGATGGCTAACAAACACATGAAAAGATGCTCAACATCACTCATTATCACAGAAATGCAAATCAAAACCACTATGTGGTACCATTCCAAGCCAGTCAGAATTGCTGCGATTCAAAAGTCTACAAACAATAAATGCTGGAGAGGGCGTGGAGAAAAGGGAACCCTCTTATACTGTTGGTGGGAATGCAAACTAGTACAGCCACTATGGAGAACAGTGTGGAGACTCCTTAAAAAACTGGAAATAGAACTGCCATATGACCCAGCAATCCCACTACTGGGCATACATGCTGAGGAAACCAGAATTGAAAGAGACACATGTACCCCATGTTCATCGCAGCACTGTTTATAATAGCCAGGACATGGAAGCAACCTAGATGTCCATCAGCAGAGGAATGGATAAGAAAGCTGTGGTACATATACACAATGGAGTATTACTCAGCCATTAAAAAGAATTCATTTGAATCAGTTCTAATGAGATGGATGAAACTAGAGCCTATTATACAGAGTGAAGTAAGCCAGAAAGAAAAACACCAATACAGTATACTAACACATATATATGGAATTTAGAAAGATGGTAACAATAACCCTGTATACGAGACAGCAAAGGAGACACTGATGTATAGAACATTCTTATGGACTCCGTGGGAGAGGGAGAGCGTTGGAAGATTTGGGAGAATGGCATTGAAACATGTATACTATCATGTATGAAACGAGTCGCCAGTCCAGGTTCGATGCACGATACTGGATGCTTGGGGCTGGTGCACTGGGACGACCCAGAGGGATGGTATGGGGAGGGATGAGGGTGGAGGGTTCAGGATGGGGAACACATGTATACCTGTGGTGGATTCATTTCGATGTTTGGCAAAACCTATACAATATTGTAAAGTTTAAAAGTAAAATAAAACTTAAAAAAAATAAAGCTGTGGTACATATACACAATGGAATATTACTCAGCTATTAAAAAGAATGCATTTGAATCAGTTCTAATGAGGTGGATGAAACTGGAGCCTATTATACAGAGTGAAATAAGTCAAAGGAAAAACACCAACACAGTATATTAACACATATATATGGAGTTTAGAAAGATGGTTATGATGACCATCTATGCAAGACAGCAAAAGAGACACAGAGATAAAGAACAGACTTTTGGACTCTGTGGGAGAAGGTGAGGGTGGGATGATTTGAGAGAATAACATTAAAACATGTATATTACCATATATGAAATAGACGCCAGTTCAGGTTCAGTGCATGAGACAGGGAGCTCGGGGCTGGTGCACTGGGATGACCCTAAGGAATGGGATGGGAATGGAGGTAGGAGGTGAGGTTCAGGATAGTGGACACATGTACACCCGTGGCTGATTCATGTCAATGTATAGAAAAATACTACAATATTGTAAAGTAATTAGCCTCCAATTAAAATAAATTAATTAAAATTTTTAAAGGTATTCATACTACTCATGAATACATATAGTGTGATTTGAAGTGGTCTTGGACTCAGTTCAGTTCAGTCACTCAGTCATATCCAACTCTTTGTAACCCCACAGACTGCAGCACACCATGCTTCCCTGTCCATTACCAACTCCCAGACCTTGCTCAAACTCATGTCCATCGAGTCAGTGATGCCATCCAACCATTTCATCCTCTGTCATCCCCCTCTCCTCCTGCCTTCAATCTTTCTCAGCATCAGGGTCTTTTCCAGTGAGTCAGTTTTTCAATCAGGTGGCCAAAGTATTGGAGTTTCAGCTTCAACATCAGTCCTTCCAATGAACATTCAGGACTGATTTCCTTTAGGATGGACTGGCGGGATCTCCTTGCTGTCCAAGGGACTCTCAAGAGTCTTCTCCAACACCACAGTTCAAAAGCATCAATTCTTTGGCACTCAGCTTTCTTTATAGTCCAACTCTCACATCCATACATGACTACTGGAAAAACCGTATCTTTGACTAGAGACCTTTGTTGGCAAAGTAATGTCTCTGCTTTTTAATGCATTATCTAGGTTGGTCATGGCTTTTCTTCCAAGGAGCAAGCGTCTTTTCATTTCATGGCTGCAGTCACCATCTGCAGTGATTTTGGAGCCCCCAAAAATAAAGTCAGCCACTGTTTCCACTGTATCCCCATCTATTTGCCATGAAGTGATGGGACCAGATGCCATGATCTTAGTTTTCTGAATGGTGAGGGTTTTATTTATTTATTTTAATTGGAGGCTAATTACTTTACAATATTGTATTGGTTTCGCCATACATTGACATGAATCCGCCATGGGTGTACATGTGTTCCCCATCCTGAACACCCCTCCCACCTCCCTCCCCATACCATCCCTCTGGGTCATCCTAGTGCACCAGCCCCAAGCATCCTGTATCATGCATCAAACCTGGACTGGGGATTCATTTCACATATGATAATATACATGTTTCAATGCCATTCTCCCAAATCATCCCACCCTCGCCCACTCCCACAGAGTCCAAAAGACTGTTCTATACATCTGTGTCTCTTTTGCTGTCTTGCATACAGGGTTATTGTTACAATCTTTCTAAATTTCATATACATATGTTAGTATACTGTATTGGTGTTTTTCTTTCTGGCTTACTTAACTCTATAAGAGGCTCCAATTTCATCCACCTCATTAGAACTGATTCAAATGTATTTTTTTAATGGCTGAGTAATACTCCATTGTGTATATGTACCACAGCTTTCTTATCCATTCGTCTGCTGATGGACATCTTGGTTGCTTCCAGGTCTGGCTATTATAAACAGTGCTGGGATGAACATTGGGGTACACGTGTCTCTTTCAATTGTGGTTTCCTCAGTGTGTATGTCCAGTAGTGGGATTGCTGGGTCATAAGGCAGTTCTATTTCGAGTTTTTTAAGGAGTCTCCACACTGTTCTCCATAGTGGCTGTACTAGTTTGCATTCCCACCAACAGTGTAAGAGGATTCCCTTTTCTCCACGCCCTCTCCAGCATTTATTGTTTGTAGACTTTTGGATCGCAGCCATTCTGACTGGCATGAGATGGTACCTCACTGTGGTTTTGATTTGCAAGGCTATGGTTTTTCCTGTGGTCATGTATGAATGTGAGAGTAGGACTGTGAAGAAGGCTGAGTGCCAAAGAATTGATGCTTTTGAACTGTAGTGTTGGAGAAGACTCTTGAGAGTTCCTTGGACTGCAAGGAGATCCAACCAGTCCATTCTGAAGGAGATCAGCCCTGGGATTTCTTTGGAAGGAATGATGCTAAAGCTGAAACTCCAGTACTTTGGCCACCTCATGCAAAGAGTTGACTCATTGGAAAAGACTCTGATGTTGGGAGGGATTGGGGGCAGAAGGAGAAGGGGATGACAGAGGATGAGATGGCTGAATGGGATCACTGACTCGATGGACGTGAGTCTGGGTGAACTCTGGGAGTTGGTGATGGACAGGGAGGCCTGGTGTGCTGCAATTCATGGGGTTGAAAAGAGTCGGACACAACTGAGCGACTGATCTGATCTGATAATGAGTGACGTTGAGCATCTTTTCATGTGTTTGTTAGCCATCTGTATGTCTTCTCTGGAGAAATGTCTGTTTAGTTCTTTGGCCCATTTTTCGATTGGGTCATTTATTTTTCTGGAATTGAGCTGCAGGAGTTGCTTGTATATTTTTGAGATTAATTCTTTGCCAGTTGCTTCATTTGTTATTATTTTCTCCCATTCTGAAGGCTGTCTTTTCACCTTGCTTAGAGCTTCCTTCATTGTGCAAAAGCTTTTAAGTTTAATTAGGTCTCATTTGTTTATTTTTGCTTTTATTTCCAATATTCTGGGAGGTGGGTCATAGAGGATCCTGCTGTGATTTATGTCAAAGAGTGTTTTGCCTATGTTATCCTCTAACAGTTTTATTGTTTCTGGTCTTATGTTTAGATCTTTAATCCATTTTGAGTTTATTTTTGTGTATGGTGTTAGAAAGTGTTCTAGTTTCATTTTTTTTACAAGTGGTTGACCAGTTTTCCCAGCACCACTTGTTAAAGAGATTGTCTTTTCTCCATTGTATATTCTTGTCTCCTTTGTCAAAGATAAGGTGTCCACAGGTGCGTGGATTTATCTTTGGGCTTTCTATTTTGTTCCATTGATCTATATTTCTGTCTTTGTGCCAGTACCCTACTGTCTTGATGACTGTGGCTTTGTAGTAGAGCCTGAAGTCAGGCAGGTTGATTCCTCTCGTTCCATTCTTTTTTCTCAAGATTGCTTTGGCTCTTCGAGGTTTTTTGCATTTCAATACAAATTGTAAAATTATTTGTTCAGGCTCTGTGAAGAATACCGTTGGTAGCTTGATAGGGATTGCATTGAATCTATAGATTGCTTTGGGTAGTATACTCATTTTCACTATATTGATTCTTCTGATCCATGAACATGGTATATTTCTCCATCTATTAGTGTCCTCTTTGATTTCTTTCACCAGTGTTTTATAGTTTTCTATATATAGGTCTTTAGTTTTTTAGGTAGATATATTCCTCAGTATTTTATTCTTTTTGTTGCAATGGTGAATGAAATTGTTTCCTTAATTTCTCTATTTTTTCATTATTAGTGTATAGGTATGCAAGGGATTTCTGTGTGTTGATTTTATATCCTGCAACTTTACTATATTCATTGATTAGCTCTAGTAATTTTCTGGTGGAGTCTTTAGAGTTTTCTATGTAGACGATCATGTCATCGCAAACAGTGAGAGTTTTACTACTTCTTTTTCAATTTGGATTCCTTTTATTTCTTTTTGTGCTCTGATTGCTGTGGCTAAAACTTCCAAAACTATATTGAATAGTAGTGGTGAGAGTGGGCACCCTTGTCTTGTTCCTGACTTTAGGGGAAATGCTTTCAATTTTTCACCATTGAGGATAATGTTTGCTGTGCGTTTGTCATATATAGCTTTTATTATATTGAGGTATGTTCCTTCTATTCCTGCTTTCTGGAGGGTTTTTATCATAAATGGATGTTGAATTTTGTCAAAGGCTTTCTCTGCATCTATTGAGATAATCATATGGCTTTTATTTTTCAATTTGTTAATGTGGTGTATTACATTGATTGATTTGCGGATATTGAAGAATCCTTGCATCCCTGGGATAAAACCTACTTGGTCATGATGTATGATCTTTTTAATGTGTTGTTGTATTCTGATTGCTAGAATTTTGTTAAGGATTTTCGCATCTATGTTCATCAGTGATATTGGCCTGTAGTTTTCTTTTTTTGTGGCATCTTTGTCAGGTTTTGGTATTAGGGTGATGGTGGCCTCATAGAATGAGTTTGGAAGTTTACCTTCCTCTGCAATTTTCTGGAAGAGTTTGAGTAGGATAGGTGTTAGCTCTTCTCTAAATTTTTAGTAGAATTCAGCTGTGAAGCCGTCTGGACCTGGGCTTTTGTTTGCTGGAAGATTTCTGATTACAGTTTCAATTTCTGTGCTTGTGATGGGTCTGTTAAGATTTTCTATTTCTTCCTGGTTCAGTGTTGGAAAGTTGTACTTTTCTAAGAGTTTGCCCATTTCTTCCAAGATTGTCCATTTTATTGGCATATAATTGCTGATAGTAGTCTCTTATGATCCTTTGTATTTCTGTGTTGTCTGTTGTGATCTCTCCATTTTCATTTCTAATTTTATTGATTTGATTTTTCTCCCTTTGTTTCTTGATGAGTCTGGCTAATGGTTTGTCAATTTTATTTATTCTCTCAAAGAACCAGCTTTTGGCTTTGTTGATTTTTGCTATGGTCTCTTTTGTTTCTTTTGCATTTATTTCTGCCCTAATTTTAAAGATTTCTTTCCTTCTACTAACCTGGGGTTCTTCATTTCTTCCTTTTCTACTTGCATTATGTGTAGAGTTAGGTTATTTATTTGACTTTTTTCTTGTTTCTTGAGGTATGCCTGTATTGCTATGAACCTTCCCCTTAGCACTGCTTTTACAGTGTCCCACAGGTTTTGGGTTGTTGTTTTCATTTTCATTTGTTTCTATGCATATTTTGATTTCTTTCTTGATTTCTTCTGTGATTTATTGGTTATTCAGCAGCGTGTTGTTCAGCCTCTATATGTTGGAATTTTTAATAGTTTTTCTCCTGTAATTAAGATCTAATCTTACTACATTGTGGTCAGAAAAGATGCTTGGAATGATTTCAATTTTTTTTTTAATTTACCAAGGCTAGATTTATGGCCCAAGATGTGATATATCCTGGAGAAAGTTCCGTGTACACTTGAGAAAAAGGTGAAATTCATTGTTTTGGGATGAAATGTGCTATAGATAGCAATTAGGTCTAACTGGTCTATTGTATCATTTAAAGTTTGTGTTTCCCTGTTAACTTTCTGTTTAGTTGATCTATCTATAGGTATAAGTGGGGTATTAAAGTCTCCCACTATTATTGTGTTATTGTTAATTTCCCCTTCATACTTGTTAGCATTTGTCTTACACATTGCGGTGCTCCTATGTTGGGTGCATATATATTTATAATTGTTATATCTTCTTCTTGGATTGATCCTTTGATCATTATGTAGTGTCCTTCTTTGTCTCTTTTCACAGCCTTTGTATTAAAGTCTATTTTATCTGATATGAGTATTGCTACTCCTGCTTTCTTTTGGTCTCTATTTGTATGGAATATCTTTTTCCAGCCCTTCACTTTCAGTCTGTATGTGTCCCTTGTTTTGAGGTGGGTCTCTTGTAGACAACATATATAGGGGTCTTGTTTTTGTATCCATTCAGCCAGTCTGTCTTTTGGTTGGGGCATTCAACCCATTTACATTTAAGGTAATTATTGATAAGTATGATCCCGTTGCCATTTACTTTGTTGTTTTGGGTTCAAGTTTATACACTCTTTCTGTGTTTCCTATCTAGAGAAGATCCTTTAGCATTTGTTGGAGAGCTGGTTTGGTGGTACTGAATTCTCTCAGGTTTTGCTTGTCTGTAAAGCTTTTGATTTCTCCTTCATATTTGAATGAGATCCTTGCTGGGTACAGTAATCTGGGCTGTAGGTTATTTTCTTTCATCACTTTAAGTATGTCTTGCCATTCCCTCCTGGCCTGAAGAGTTTCTATTGAAAGATCAGCTGTTATCCTTATGGGAATCCCCTTGTGTGTTATTTGTTGTTTTTCCCTTGCTGCTTTTAATATTTGTTCTTTGTGTTTGATCTTTGTTAATTTGATTAATATGTGTCTTGAGGTGTTTCGCCTTGGGTTCATCCTGTTTGGGACTCTCTGGGTTTCTTGAACTTGGGTGATTATTTCCTTCCCCATTTTAGGGAAGTTTTCAACTATTATTGCCTCAAATATTTTCTCATGCTCTTTCTTTTTGTCTTCTTCTTCTGGGACTCCTATGATTCGAATGTTGGGGCGTTTAACATTGTCCCAGAGGTCTCTGAGACTGTCCTCATTTCTTTTAATTCATTTTTCTTTTTTCCTCTCTGTTTCATTTATTTCTACCATTCTATTTTCTACCTCATGTATCCTATCTTCTGCCTCCACTATTCTACTATTGGTTCCCTCCAGAGTGTTTTTTATCTCATTTATTGCATTGTTCATTATATATTGACTCTTTTTTATTTCTTCTAGGTCCTTGTTAAAACTTTCTTGCATCTTCTCAATCCTTTATCTATAGCTCCATTTTGTTTTCAAGATTTTGGATCATTTTCACTATCATTATTCGGAATTCTTTATCAGATAGATTCCCTATCTCTACCTCTTTTGTTTGGTTTGGTGGGCATTTATCCTGTTCCTTTACCTGCTCTGTATTTCTCTGCCTCTTCATCTTATTTATATTGCTGTGTTTGGGGTGGCCTTTCCGTATTCTGGCAGTTTGTCAAGTTCTCTTTATTGTGGAGTTTCCTCAGTGGGTGGGGTTGGACAGGTGGCTTGTCAAGGTTTCCTGGTTAGGGAAGCTTGTGTTGGTATTCTGGTGGGTGGAGCTGGATTTCTTCTCTCTGGAGTGCAATGAAGTGTCCAGTAATGAGTTACGAGATGTCAGTGGGTTTGGAGTGACTTTGGGCAGCCTCTATATTGAAGCTCAGGGCTATGTTCCTGTGTTGCTGGAGAATTTGTGTGGTATGTCTTGCTCTGGAACTTGTTGGCCCTTGGGTGGTGCTTGGTTTCAGTGTAGATATGGAGGCATTTGATGAGCTCCTATCAATTAATGTTCCCTGGAGTCAGGAGTTCTCTGGTGTTCTCAGGATTTGGACTTAAACCTCCTGCCTCTGGTTTTCAGTCTTATTCTTACAGTAGCCTCAAGACTTCTCCATCTATACTTCACTTTCAGATAGTTCCTTGATCCGGCTTATACTTCTCAAGATCTACAGGCCCCTTCCTATGTAGTCAGTGCTAACTACAGGGTTTTAATCTATTGCACCTGTCACTTCCAAGGCGGTTTCCTGTTTGTTTTAGCTTCCTATGTTTGCCGGTCTCTTCAGTGTCTAATTTCTGCCCTGACACAAGGGGGCAGTGGTAGACACTTTTTTAGGCTCCCTTGTTCAGTCTTGCTGTGGGGAGGGAGGTTCACTGCAAACAAATATCACTGGTGTCTGTGGGGAGTCCTCACAGTGTCTCAGCCACACTGGGTTTGCCCCCACTCACGGCGTGTGTGCTTTCCCTGTCTACACTGCTTAGGCTCTAGGTTGCTCTGCCGGGAACTGTCTGAGCCCTGAGTTGTATGCACTTCCCAGGTCTAAGCAACTCGGGTTCAGGCACTCGGGTAGTCCTCAAAGGCGCAGACTGGTTGGGCCTGCATTTTGTGCCCTTCCCAGGTCCGAACAGCTCAGGTGACCAGGTGTTTGGCGAGCACGGTCGCTGCAATTTATCGCCTCCCCCATCCCTGCCACTTGGTTTTCTGGGTGTAAAACCAGCACACCTTCTCAGGTGGATGTTGACCGTCCAGAATCCCAAGAAGTCTTGGTTCGCAACAAAGCCTGCTTGCAGTTTGTTAGATGCTGCCTCTCTGGGGCTGCAATTGCCCCCTTCCGGCTCTGGCTGCCCTTCCTGCCTGTGTCTGGCAGGGGATGGGCCGGTCTGCAGCCAGCTAGCTCTGCTCAGTACTTTTGTTCTGTGAGCAGGCCTGGTGGTGTCTTAGGTTAGGGCTTTTCGCAAGGTAGCTATCCCACAGTCTGGTTTGCTATCTCAAGTAAGTTCCCTCAGATTGCCCTCGGGGGCATTCAGGCCTGGTCCTTACTCTAAGCAATGCAGCCTGCACCTCTCTGCCCAGCCCCCACTTGCTAGTGGCGGGTACAGGCGTCTGCACTGCTTCTCCACTGGGAGTTACCGTTGGGCATGTAATCTGTGGGGTTTAATTACTTATTTATTTTTCCTCCCAGTTATGTTGCCCTCTGAGGTTCCAAGGCTCGCCACAGACTTGGCAGTGAGAGTGTTTCCTGGTATTTGGAAACTTCTCTCTTTTTTAAGACTCCCTTCCCAGGATGGAGCTCCATCCCTACCTCTTTTGCCTCTCTATCTTTATCTTTTATCTTTATATCTTTATCTTTTATATTTTTTCCTACCTCCTTTTGAAAACAATGGGCTGCTTTTCTCGGTGCCTGATGTCTGCCAGCATTCAGAAGTTGTTTTGTGGAATTTACTCAGCGTTCAAACGTTCTTTTGATGAATTTGTGGGGGAGAAAGTGGTCTGCCCATCCTATTCCTCCACCATCTTAGGACCACCCCCAATGGTGAGTTTTAAAACAACTTTTTCACTCTCCTCTTTCACTTTCATCAAGAGGCTCTTTAGTTCTTCTTTGCTTTCTGCCATAAGGGTGGTGTCATCTGCATATCTGAGGTTATTGATATTTCTCCCAGCAATCTTGATTCCAACCTGTGCTTCATCCAGCCTGGCATTTCGCATGATGTACTCTGCATATAAGTTAAATAAACAGGGTGACAATATACAGTCTTGATGTACTCCTTTCTTAATTTGGAATCAGTCTGTTTTTCTATATCTGGTTTTAACTATTGCTTCTTGACCTGCATACAGATTTCTCAGGAGGCAGGTAAGGTGGTCTGGTATTCCCATCTCTTTAAGATGTTCCACAGTTTCTTGTGAGTCACACAGTCAAAGGCTTTGGTGTAGTCATAAAGCAGGTGTTTTTCTGGAACTCTCTTACTTTTTCAGTGATCCAATGGATGTTGGCAATTTGATCTCTGGTTCCTCTGTCTTTTCCAAATCCAGCTTGTATCTGGAAGTTCACAGTTCACCTACTGTTGAAGCCTGGCTTGGAGGATTTTAGCATTACTTTGCTAGCATGTGAGGTGAGTGCAATTGTGCAGTAGTTTAAACACTCTTTGACATTGCTCTTCTTTGGGATTGGAATGAAAATTGAACTTTTCCAGTCCTGATGCCACTGCTGAGTATTCCAAATTTGCTGGCATATTGAGTGCAGCACTTTCACAGCATCATCTTTAAGATCTGAAATAGCTCAACTAGAATCCCATCACCTCCACTAACTTTGTTTGTAGTAATGCTTCCTAAGGCCCACTTGACTTTGCATTCCAAGGTGTCTGGCTCTAGGCAAGTGATCACACCAATGTGATTATCTGGATCATGAAGATCTTTTTTGTATAGTTCTTCTGTGTATTCTTGCCACCTCTTAATATATTTTGCTTCTTTTAGGTCCATACCATTTCTCTCCTTTATCGTAACCATCTGTGCATGAAATATTCCCTTGGTATCTCTAATTTTCTTGAAGAGATCTCTAGTCTTTCCCATTCTATTGTTTTCCTCTATTTCTTTGCATTGCCCACTGAGGAAGGCTTTCTTATCTCTCCTTGCTATTCTTTGGAACTCTGCATTCAAAGTTCAAAAGGTATATTTTTCCTTTTCTTCTTTGCCTTTAGCTTTTCTTCTTTTCTCAGCTATTTGTAAGGCCTCCTCAGGCTCCTCAGACAATCATTTTGCCTTTTGCCAGTTCTTTTTCTTGGGGATGGTCTTGATCTCTGTCTCCTGTACAATGTAACGAACCTCCATCCATAGTTCTTCAGGCACTCTGTCTATCAGATCTAATCCCTTGAATTTATTTGTCACTTGCACTGCATAATCCTAAGGGATTTTATTTAGGTCATACCTGAATGGTCTAGAGGTTTTCCCTACTTTCTTCAATTTAAGTCTGAATTTTGCAATAAGGAGTTCATGATCTGAGCCATAGTCAGCTCCTGGTAGACCAATTCATAGTCAGCTCCCGGTCCTGATTCATACTACTCATGAAAACATGTAATGTGATTTGAAGTGGTCTTGGATTAGCTGTAAATGTATATTTGTAAGCTCTAGGGCAACCACTAAATAAAGTTTTTTTTAAAGTGTCACAGATATGCTAAAAAAAAAAAAAACAGAAATAGAATGAGCTTCTCAATTGAATGTTCACTTGAAGTCACAAAAGACAGAAAAAGAGTAAAAGATAAAAATAGGAATAAAGAATAAGAGTAACAAAAACAGTAGCAAATACAGTAGATATTAATCTGATTATATCAATAACCACTTTGAACATCATGATTTTAAAAAACCAGTTAAACAACAGAGATTGTCAGAGTGGATCCAAAAATAAGACTCAACTATATGTTGTTTGGGCTTCCCAGGTAGCGCTAGTGGTAAAGGACCCACCTGTCAATGTAGGAGATGTAAGAGATGTGGGTTTGATCCTGGGTCAGGAAGATCCCCTGTAGGAGGACATGGGAACCCACTCCAGTATTCTTGCCTAGAGAATCCCAAGGACAGAGGAGCCTGGTAGGCTACAGTCCATGAGGTCACACAGAGATGGACATGACTGAAGCAACTTAGTATACACACACATATGTTGTCTACAAGAAAACCAGTTTAAAAGTAAATATACACGTAAATTAAAAGTAAATTGATGGAGAAAATATAGCCTGCTAACACTAATCTAAAGAAAACAGGAGTAGTTGTATTAATTTCAAATAGAGCACATGTCAAACAGGAAAGACTATCAGGAATAGAGCATTTCATAATAATAAAAGGGTCAATTCCCCAAGAAGACATGATAATCCTTAATGTTACAATAGATAGTGATAATCCTAACAGAGCATCAAGCTATATAAGGTAAAACTGATAGAACTGCAGGGAGAAAGAGATATGTCCACTACCATACTGGAGCCTTCAACACTTCTCTCTCAGAAATGGACAGATCCCATGGGCAGAAAATGAGTAAGGACATAGGTGAACCCAATAACACTACTGATCAATAGTTTATAATACACATCAATAGATTATTTCATACAACAACAGCAGAATATACATTCTTCCCGAGCTCACACAGGAGAGTCACCAGGATAGACCTCAGTCTGGGCCATAAAACACACCTAACAAACTTAGAAATCATACATTGTCTGCTCTCAGACCACAGTGGAATTAAAACTAGAAATCAATAACAGAAAGATAACTAGAATATCCCATAACATATGGAGACTAAATAACACACTTCTAAATAACACATGGGTAAGAAGAACTCTCAGGAGAAATTTTTAAATGTTCTGAACTAAGTGAAAATGAAAATACAACTTATCAAAATTTGTGGGATGCAGAAAAAACCAATGCTTACAGAAAATTATAGCATTAAATGCATACATTAGGAAAAAAATCTAAAATTAATCATATAAGTTTTGGAAACTAGAAAAAGAAGAACAAATTAAATCCAAAGGAAGCAAGAAGAAAAGAAATAAGACTTGGAGCAGAAATCAATGAAACTGAAAGCAGTAAATCAATAGAAAAAAAATCAATGAAACCAAAAGCTGGTTCTTTGAAAAGATCGATAAAATTGATAAGCCTCAATCCAGGCTAACTAAGCAAAAAAAGAGAGAGGACACAAGTTACAAATATTAGAAATGAAACAGGGAGAACCACTACAGATCCTGTGGAACTTTTAAATGATAATAAAAGAACATCATGGAAAATTCTATTTCCACAAATTTGATAACCTAGATGAAGTGAAACAATTCCTTGAAAAACACAATCTGCCCAAACTCTCACAAGGAGAAACAGAATTTCAGCTTTGTAAGATGAAAGAGTTCTAGAGATCTGTTGCACAATGTGAATATACTTACCAAAATATACATTTTCAAATGTTTAAGACAGTAAATTTAATGTTATACATTTGTTACCACAATAAAAAAGGTATATGCATATTATATTGATACATATGTATGTATATATATCAATCCCTGGGTCAGGAAGATCCCCTAGAGAAGTAAATGGCAATCCAGTATTCTTGCTTGAAGAATCCCATGGAAAGAGGAGCTTAGCAGGCTATAGTCCATAAGTTCACGCAGAGTAAGACACAACTGAAGCAACTTAGCACACACACAACAATTACTGTAGGGAAGGCAAGGGAAACCAGTATGTATTTGCAGAATATGCCTCCTTTGAGCAATTTTACAATTAAAATGAGAGATGAAGAAGCAGACGTGACCTCTGCATCATTACTAACAGTGGGTAGGACAGGGCACCTGGCAAATGTCTCCCCTGCCAGGTGAAGCGTGGGCTGATGAGGAAGAGTGTTGAGAAGAATACTCAAAAGTGTTGAGGGAAAGGCTTATGAACGGTGAGAACAAGGCTCACATGAGCTTTCACTTTTCAGCAAACAGAACTATTCATATATTTTCAAAAATATTTTAACTTCAGAAACTTAAAGAGTTTATTACACCATATTTAAAAACCACAAAGGAATTATCGGTCTCTGCAAATTTTTCAGCGACTCATGCTCCCTATTAAGTTACACAAGTTATTATGTGAAAAATGTTACTCAGTCATGTCCAACTCTTTGCAACCCCGTGGGCTGGAACCCACCAAACATCTCTGTCCATAGAATTTTCCTGGCAAGAATACTGGAGTGAGTTGCCATTTCCTTCTCCAGGGGATCTTTCTGACCCAGGGATCAAACCCAGGTCTCCCACATTGCAGACAGATTCTTCACTGTCTGACCACCAGGGAAATTCAAGTTATTATATACCTAAACCTAATATTAGCTTCTATGACATTGTGGAGCTCTTCTTCAACTTCACATAATACTTATTATCATTTATTTCTTTAGAAAATTAAGATATCATATTTTTAATAGAAAATGTTCTGAACTGGAGAAAAATCTGTTTTTATCAATTGCCCATCTAATAATTCTCTTAAACCCTTTTCCTGTTCTCCTTCAAAGCAGAAGCCAGCAGACACAACAGCAAACATATATTATGGACAGAATCACCCTGAATTCATGTGGCCATGAGCAGTGACTGTCAAACTCTAAACACATCCTATTTCTCATCCACATTTACACAAGTCCTGATCACACCCCTGCTTTTGGCCAAATGCTCAGAAAGTCATTGAGCCATCCTGTTTTTATTTCCAAATCAAATAAATAAATTTTCAAAAATAAGGCTGAGCCTGATAAGCAAAACATACATTGACTTGTAGTTTTCAGCCCAGGAATAACTTCATTGGACACTCAATTCTCTCATGACCTTCTAAGAATAAATATTCTTTTTTTGATTAAGAGGCATTTCAGCTGACCTTCCTACAGGCTTAACTGTTGACAAGAGCATATTCCTGAATGCCAGTACATTAAACAACTAAAAAATATTTAGATGCAGCTGTCATTCCTGCAGAGGCAATTTGTGAGAAGTAAGCAGTTTCTTAATCATTCACTTATTTATTTACTCAACACGTGTTGAACTTCCTTGTCCTTCAACATTTAGACAAGCAAGTGTTATTCGTGCTACCTGGAGTGGATCTGCCCTACCTGGAAGGATGGGCCACCCCTTGTTGAAAACAGGAAATTCTCGACAGACTTCCCCATCCTCTTGATCTCGTGCCAACCATCGTTGAACAGGTATGTGAAACTGTCTTCCAGCATTCAGGTCCCACAGTTTTATCTATAACAGAAATAGCATGACTTCTAAAGAACATAATACATTATCAAAGAGTTAAATACAATTTTGTGTCCAAGCCTGACACTGAAGAAGGCTTTCAACTTTCTTTTAGTAAAAGCTGTTGAACAGTTGACAAGAAAAGTGTTAATTTCTTCTATTGCTATCTCAAGTACAATGGCATTTCTTTTCTCTAATTTGAAATTTTTCAATTTCTAATTTCTCTATATTGAAATGCCAAACATGCCAATTTCCTCCTAAATTTTCTAAGCGTCATCCATATTTTCCTATTTGGAAAGATAATTATAATTTTAAAAAATCTATTACTTCCTTGTTCCAACCTCTTAGTAATGACTTTTTTTTTAATTTTAAAGTTTTTTAAAGTTTAATTTTAAAGATTTTCTAAAACACTAGCATGAGCTTAGATTTCATGCACTACAGATTCAGACCGAAATAGTTCCTTCTTTGGGTTCCTAGCAATTACAGATATTCAAAGTATCATTCTTTATTTGGGTACCTATTATACCATGTTAGGGCTTCCCTGGTGGCTCAGATGGTAAAGACTCTGCCTGCAATACAAGAGACCCAGGTCGAGCCCCTGGGTCAGGAAGATCCCCTGGAGAAGGGAATGACTATTCATGCCAGTATTCTTGCCTGGAAAATTCCAAGGACAGAGGAGCCTGGCAAGCTACAGTCCATGAGGTAGTAAACAGTCAGACACAAATGAGAGACTAACACTTTCTATACCATATTTTAGAGAAGGCAATGGCACACCACTCCAGTACTCTTGCCTGGCAAATCCCATGGACAGAGGAGCCTAGTAGGTTGCAGTCCATGTGGTCGCTAGGAGTCGGACACGCCTGAGTGACATCACTTTCACTTTCATGCATTGGAGAAGGAAATGGCAACCCACTCCAGTGTTCTTGCCCGGAGAATCCCAGGGACAGGGGAGCATCATGGGCTGCCATCTATGGGGTCTCACAGAGTCGGACACGACTGAAGTGACTTAGCAGCAACAGCAGCATACCATATTTTATCTAATCTATTCATCTTGGACTTAAACAAAGATGTTAATAAATTCTGGTAGGATCAGATGAATGCCCCAAATCATTGAAAGTAGAAATATGTTTTCTGATTCTAAAATCTAGCCTTTGATAAGTACGGTACTATTATTCTTTTAAAAGCCTCAATGAGCTCTTATTTTATCTGTTAAATTAATCTTACCATCTTTAAAATGCCTTAAATCAGAGATTTTCAACTTTAATGTGCTGAGAAAATCACGTTGTAATAAAGGTAGATTGTTGATTCCTAAACCTACTGTCTCCGTGGGCCCTGGTAAACCCCAGAAACCTGCATTCATAAAATCCCATCACACTTTGAGCAAGGCTCCCCAAAAACAGAATCCATTCCCTTCTGCCACCACTATTTGGTCAGGTTTTTAATTAACAGTCCAAGGAAGACCATTTGAGAAATACAAAATCAATTACAATTTGAAATGCTTTATTTTGTAACCTTCCTTAAATAAACTGTAAGAAACAAGATGGAAGTTCAGAAAAGCAACATGATTATTTTATGGGCTGTGGACATGTATCATTATTGCTATAAGGGCTATGTGTTTTCATTCAAATCCCTTCAAGTTATAGGCACAAGTTAGCTTACTTAAAAATTCAAATTTCAAACTTCTAAACCATACTATAAAAATTCAACAGAAAATCCTCTAACCTATTATCTAACATCTTGATTTGCTAGTTATGTAAGGGTGTTATATACTCAGGATAAGACCTTGGATCAAGAACATCTCCTCGTCACTGGTGCTAAAGGACGGGTGAGGTAAACCTCAGGCAAACATGTGGCCTTGCAATGAGAGAGGAATCGCCCTAGACAGAAAGACACTAAAAACTTTCAGCCTGACGCTTTTGTTTTTCGTTGGCAATATTAAATAACTTTTTCAGATCACCTAACCACTGTCTAAGCATCCCAGCTTCATAATCCACATAATATTGCTTATTGGTTATTAACCAAATGAGTTAGTGATCACTTTCATAAATTAGTTTAGCTCACTAGGAGAGAAAAATAAAAGATAGTAGTATTATTATCATATATAACCATTTACATATTAATGTGAATACCATACTTCAAAAGCTCTAAATAGCATAAAAGAGAAAAGTATCTTATATAGAAGCCAGGCAGTAATCCTGAATTTTGAAATCTGACTTCTACACTCTGTGTTTTCATAAAGTAAATTTCATTTTTGCATTGTTCTTCAGGATCTTTTGTGTCTTTAATGTAAAAGAATGGCATTATTAATAAATATATACTTATGCTAATGAAATAAAAGATATTTACTCATCTTCCATGAATTTTTCATTAACTTTCTCATATATTATAAAACTGTAGAAGAAGTTTGCCAAGAATATCAGGGGTTTGGCTGGGTGTTCTTTGCCTCTTGAGAACTTGCTTAAAGATTATTTATTCTCAAATGACAAAAGATGTAGATACAACATATATAAAAATGGATGACAAGTTGTGTGACTTCCAGTGTTAAAGAGGTGCATTTCTGCAGTCACTGGAATAAGTAAAATTTTTAATTCTGAACAATGTAGAAAATTTAAGCCTTATTTTGCTCCTGAAAGTACTCAGGGAACATTATGTCAATTAGCATGAGTAGACTAAATTAGAGGGGTGGCATTCCAGTCTAGTAGATTATTATTTCACCAAGGGAAATGAACTATTTTTACAACTCTTCTGAAGCAGATAACATCCACCAAGTCATGTTTCCATCACTATTACAACCAGATGGTGCTAGTGGTAAAGAACCCACCCGCCAATGCAGGAGATGTAAGAGATGTGGGTTCAATCCCAGGTGGGGAAGATCCCCTGGAGGAGGGCATGGCAGCCTGCTCCAGCATTCTTGCCTGGAAAACACCCTGGACAAAGGAGTCTGGCAGGCTACAGACCACAGGGTCGCAGAGTTGGACATGACAGAGGCAACTTAGTGCACAACCGTATCAAGAAGCAATGTGAGTTTTTACAGAGTCCCAAGTGTTTTCTTTGCAAAGAGGTGAGAGGACTGTTTGGTTGAGGTGCTTCTCTCAATTAATTAGATGTTAAATTATTCATGGCACATGATACTGCTCCCTTGAGGAATACACCAACTAAAAAGCCCAGATTTGACTTCATCAGCTCACAGTACAAAGCCTGATTCCCAAGCAGGATTTACAAGGATCTGGCAAAGGATGGAAGTGTGGGTACCTCTTTACCTCTTTACAGTGCCAGGAAGGGGAGAGCCCAGAGTTGGTGTGACCAACACGAATCTTAAAGAGCATCCCAATGTCTCCAACTGTGATCTGTAAAGGAACCACAAGAATTTCTTTCTACATAATTTCATAAAATCCATTTTTAAAACCTTATATTACAATATTATATACTGATAGAATAATCAATCAATAAGATCTTAGAATTATAAAAATTTACACACCTAACAACAGACTGCCAAAATATATGAAGCAAAAATGGACAGAACTGAATGAAGAAATAGTCTACAAAAATTGTCAGAGACAATTTGAATAACTCTCTTCTTTGAATAACTATAGAACAACTAAACAGAAGATCAGTAAGAAAACAGAGGACTTGAACAACATTATACACCAACCAGATCTAACAGACAGAAGGTTCCCCTCCAACAAGCAAGAATACAGAGTTCTCCTGTGGCTGATTCATACTGATGTTTGGTAGAATCAATGCAATACTGTAAAGCAATTCTCCTTCAATTAAAAATAAGTAATTAAAAAAATAGTAACATAGAGTTTTCTCAAATGCACATAGAATATTCTCCAATATAGATTATATGTTATGTCACAAAGTAGGCTTTGACAATTGAGTACCTTTTTAAACTGTAATGTAATGAAACTAGAAATAAATACAAGAAAGAAAACTGGAAAATCCCCACATGTACTCCAGCAATGAATGAGTCAAAGAAATTCCAAGGGAAATTTAAAAATATTTTGAGATGGATGAAAATAACATACAAAAAACATAGTGGAGGGGACATCCCTGGAGGTTTAGTGGTTAAGAATCTGCCTTTCAATACAGGAAACGTGGGTTTGATTCCGGTGCAGGAACTAAGATGCCATGTGCTGCTTGGCAACTAAGCCCACATGCCAAAACTACTGAGCCCACATGAGCGCTGAAACGAAAACAGTTCCACTGCTGTCTCCCCTGCTTCATCTTTGCTACCTCTGTTTCTCCCTATATCTTGATCTCAGTGGGTCTAGCCAAAACCTAATCACTTGATAACAACTTCTGTGCTTTCCTTTATTTGATCATTTTTCCCTTGTGACCTTGACTTTTAGGCTTATCTGTTAAATCCTCACACAGAAAGGCACAGCCCTTGCTCCTGATGGCCATGAGTATAGAAACAACAAATGCTGGTCATCCAGTATTTCTCTCTATTGTCTCTTACCATATCGTAGTTTTACTTACGTGCAATCCACTGGAGCAAAAAAATTGCCACAAATGACTTTTGACTGAGCTTCTGCAAGACACGTGTTATTATGAAAAGAGGCACCCAATTCGACAGACTGCATTCATTCCAAAGTATTAATACCTACTAGATGCATCCCTATGTTATCAGGTTTTACTCAGTTTTGCTACTCACAGTAAATGTGTCTTCATGGCCATCCTGAAATCGGGCTCCATCCGTTCCATAAAGATATATGGCAGCTGAACTTCTATGTTGTCCATACAATATAATATAAATCTGTGAGCTGGTCCCGGCATTTGGCAAGTCACTGGTGATTATGGAAACTTTCCAGTTACCACCTATAAATGCACAAACAACACAGAGACTTACAACAATTTATATAACGGAAGACTAGGAAGGGCAGGTCACCATGAAGCTGAAAGAGTTCAAGATGGACATAACTTACTTTTTCCATCTCCTCCAGAAAAGTGCTATCACACAGGATTTAGAGCTGATTTTTTAAATACTCAGTAAAATGATTGCCTCCAATGGTGTAACTGGGAGAATATTTCCTAGAAGATCTTTAATAAGGTTGTCATGGTTGATCATGTCTGGACTCCAAGAGTCACTATTTAAGTTCTCCTAAGTTCCCAGAAGATGGTGATTGCAGCCATGAAATTAAAAGATGCTTACTCCTTGGAAGGAAAGTTATGACCAACCTAGATAACATATTTAAAAGCAGAGACATTACTTTGCCAACAAAGGTCCGTCTAGTCAAGGCTATGGTTTTTCCAGCAGTCATGTATGGATGTGAGAGTTGGATGGTGAAGAAAGTTGAGTGCCGAAGAATTGATGCTTTTGAACTGTGGTGTTGGAGAAGACTCTTGAGAGTCCCTTGGACTGCAAGAAGATCCAACCAGTCCATTCTAAAGGAGATCAATCCTGGGTGTTCATTGGAAGGACTGATGTTGAAGCTGAAACTCCAATACTTTGGCCACCTCATGCAAAGAGTTGACTCATTGGAAAAGACCCTAATGCTGGGAAGGATTGGGGGCAGGAGGAGAAGGGGACGACAGAGATGAGATGGCTGGATGGCATCACCAACTCGATGGACATAGGTTTGGGTAGACTCCGGGAGTTGGTGGACAGGGAGGCCTGGTGTGCTGCGATTCACGGGGTCACAGAGAGTCAGACATGACTGAGCGACTGAACTGAACTGAACTGAAGTTTCCAGAATTTTAACAAAACATCTCCAATAGTCTTAGCTCTGACATATGATATATACACTCATAATTATATCTTTTAAGATCTTTTGAGTTCAGATGTTTATTTTCCAAAATTAAAATTATGTAATAATTTACATAAACATAAAAATTGGAATCAGATAATTTAAAGGAATTTCAAGTCACCTGATACAATGTCTTCACTTATTAAGTATTCCTAATTAAAGTAACTGGGAGAAGGCAATGGCACCCCCAGTCCAGTACTCTTGCCTGGAAAATCCCGTGGATGGAGGAGCCTGGTAGGCAGCAGTCCATGAGGTCGCTAAGAGTCGGACACAACTAAGCAACTTCACTTTCACTTTTCACTTTCATGCATTGGAGAAGGAAATGGCAACCCACTCCAGTGTTCTTGCCTGGAGAATCCCAGGGATGGGGGAGCCTGGTGGGCTGCCGTCTATGGGGTCCCACAGAGTTGGACACAACTGAAGTGACTTAGCAGCAGCAGCAATTAAAGTAACTAAGTTCCACAGATGTTAAGTAAATTTTGTACCACCCAGCAACAAATAAAAACAGTGCTAGACTATACACAGTTCCTGGTGAACATAACTGAGATAAACTAAATATATTTAAAGTAGTATGATATTCAGTCTAATTTTGCCAGGTTTCCTTGGAGTAAACATCAAGAATTGATTAACAAGAAAACTAAAGTAATAAAAAATCAGGGAAACACACTCAACCTCATATCAAAAAAGAGAAAATGAGGCAGTAAAATTCAGAACTGTGAACTTTAGTAATATTATACTCTAGAGTGTGAATTACTCTCACCCATATTTGAACCAAAGTATATTTCCTATCTTGATCATTCAAATAACAATCAAATTTAGATTTAAATTTTACTTATCTGGTACAATACATATATGTTAAATGAATGTCTATTTTTTAAAATCTACTTTAAAACAAGAAATTCTACTTAAGTTTTCCAACAGTAAAAAGGCATGTTAGGCTACCAAATCATCTTGGTAGACAATCAGTTAGTAAATAAAAATGCTGTTTTAAAGAACTGAAAGATGGACAGGCTGTCTTTAACAATGGCAGAAGCAACTAAATTGTAATTACAAACTACAGAGCTGGGAAAACCCTAGCTGTTTTCTGTAGAGTAACTGTATGTTAGCGCTTGTTTGAATAAAATGAAAGAAAGCTCTTCAGCTTTTGCTGCCTTAGAAATGCAGCAAAGAGTTCAAGGAGATCAATACTCGCTAAATGTACAAGGACCAAATCAATAGGGAAAGAAATTGCCTTTTCCAACAACTACGATGTGAAAAGATGAAAGGTATAGGAACAGAAATAAAACTGAAAATAATGAAATATGAAGTCTGTTTACCATATGTTTTTGCACCTCTTTAAATCACTAAAACCTTAACCTTGGAAGGGAGTGTTGTAAAAACCATAGTAGAATCTAAAGATCATGAACTGGATTCATCTTTTAGTTTATAACTTCAATCAATCAACACCCTACAAGTCACTGAGTACTACTGGACCTCCAGGGTCAGAGGGAGGAGTAGATGGAAATCATAGAAAGACGTCTCGGTCCTCTTCTAGTCTATAATCTAGATGAAGCAGGAAGGCCAAAACACCAAAGAGGAAAAAATACCAGAACAGAACATTCTTAAGGTAGGATGTTGATGAAGTGAGGTAATGTTACAGAAAAGCTAGCAAAATAAAAATTTTTTAATTAAAAAAAAAATAACTGGCTCCAAAAATCAACAGAAATTAAACAAAGATGGTATAAAACCTTGTGCTATAATCTTTGTAAAACAGAACCCAAGAAAAGAGTGAGACATGATTTCAGGAATTTATAGGCAGCTAACCTGGCTTGCTCAGCAACATTATGGGAGGAAGAAGGTGAGTAGATAAAATTCTAAAAACCTTAATCTTCATATCCTGGTTGTTACTGTTGTTGTTAAGTCACTCAGTTGTTTTCAACTCTTTGTTACCCCAAGGACTATAGCCCATGAGGCTACAAGGGATTTCCTGTACATGGGATTTCCCAGGCAAGAATACTGGAGTGGGCTGCCATTTCTTTCTCGAGGGATCTTCCTGACACAGAGATCAAACCCACGTCTCCTGCTTTGGCAGAAAGATTCTTTACCACTGGGCCACCAAGGAAGCCCATTCATACCCTATTAGGCCCTAGTTTGAAACAGCAGGTTGAAAGGTGAGTAGATGGGCTGGATAGAAATGGGATGCAGAGAACAGACAAATGGACAAATAGTTTGATAAAAGATTCAAATTACCAAAACATACACAAAATAACTAGAAATTTTCAAAAGCCCTTTATCTTTTAAAAAATAATAATTAAAATTGGTAGTTAAGTCATTTTAACAAAGAACTACAGGCCCCAGATGGTGAATTTTCTACCAAAACTTTAAGAAACAAATAATGCCAATCCTACACAAATCCTTTGAAACAGCTCCCAGCTCAGCATGTGAGATGAGCATTACTCTTGATACCAAAACCAGACTAAGGTACAATTAGAAAACTACAGAGCAATAACCCTCATGAACATGATTGAAATATTCTCAACAAAAATATTTGGAAGTGAAATTAACCACATACTTCAGGTTGATCTCAAAAATGCAAAGATTTTTAACATTTAAAAATTAATCAGTGTAATTCATTGGGCTTCCCAGGGACCAGAGTGGTTAAGAACCTGCCTGCCAGTGTAGGAGATGCAGAAGACGTGGGTTCCATCCTTGGGTGAGGAAGATCCCCTGGAGGAAGAAATGGCAACCCACTCCAGTATTCTTGCCTAGAGAATCCCATGGACAGAGGAGCCTGGCGGGCTGCAGTCCATGGGGTTGAGAAGAGTCAAATATGACTGAGCGACTGAGCACACATCAAGCCCGTGTTTGGTTTCACAGGACTTTGGACCCAAGGGAGATCACAGCCAGTGTCTCACCCATACGTGACTTACATGCTATAAAAGATGGGCTTCCACACTTTTTGAGATGCCTGGTTCCAAATAGGAAAAGGAGTATGTCAAGGTTGTATATTGTCACCCTGCTTACTTAACTTATATGCAGAGTACATCATGAGAAACGCTGGGCTGGAAGAAACACAAGCTGAAATCAAGATTGCCAGGAGAAATATCAATAACCTCAGATATGCAGGTGACACCACCCTTATGGCAGAAAGTGAAGAGGAACTAAAAAACCTCTTGATGAAAGTGAAAGAGAGTGAAAAAGTTGGCTTAAACCTCAACATTCAGAAAACTAAGATCATGGCATCTGGTCCTATCACTTCATGGGAAATAGACGGGGAAACAGTAGAAACAGTGGAAGACTTTATTTTGGGGGGCTCCAAAATCACTGCAGATGGTGATCGCAGCCATGAAATTAAAGACACTTACTCCTTGGAAGGAAAGTTGTGACCAACCTAGTTAGCATATTCAAAAGCAGAGACATTACTTTGCCAACAAAGGTCCGTCTAGTCAAGGCTATGGTTTTTCCAGCAGTCATGTATGGATCTGAGAGTTGGACTGTGAAGAAAGCTGAGCACCTAAGAATTGATGCTTTTGAACTATGGTGTTGGAGAAGACTCCTGAGAGTCCCTTGGACTGCAAGGAGATCCAACCAGTCCATTCTAAAGGAGATCAGCCCTGGGTGGTCTTTGGAAGGACTGATGCTGAAGCTGAAACTCCAATACTTTGGCCATCTCATGGGAAGAGTTGACTCATTGGAAAAGACTCTGATGCTGGGAGGGATTGGGGGCAGGAGGAGAAGGGGACGATAGAGGATGAGATGGCTGGATGGCATCACCGACTCAATGGACATGAGTTTGGGTAGACTCCGGGAGTTGGTGATGGACAGGGAGGCCCGGCATGCTGCAATTCATGGGGTCGCAAAGAGTCAGACATGACTGAGCTACTCAACTGAACTGATATGATATTATATGACAAAGGATATTTTGGACTTAAAGTTGATGCTGGAATGATTAAGACTTTGGGGAATGCTGGGATATGGTAAATACATTTCGCATGAATTTTCTAGGACAGGAAAACTATTTGAGTTAAGTCCCCAGAAAGCCATGTTCAAGCTCTCACTCCTGAGCCCTGTGCATGTGACCTTACGTGGGGACACTATTGCTGTGGATGTGATTAGCTAAGGTAAAGTCACACTTGAGTGGCGTTGGTGTCCTTTAAAAAGAGAAGAGACAGAGACAGAAGGAAGACTGTCAACAGAGACTGGAAATATGCAGCTGCAAGCCAAAGAATTCAGACTTGTAGCAACAAGGCAGAATCAATTCCATTTTTTTCTTTTCTTAAATTGGTGGGTGCTGGCCAAATATAAACCACTAATGAGCTCAGCCACAAAGTGTCTGACTCTTTGCGACCCCATGGACTATAACCCACCAGGCTCTTCTGTCCATGGGATTTCCCAGGCAAGAATACCAGAGTGTGTCGCCATGCCCTCCTCCAGGGGATCTTCCCAACCCAAGTATCGAACCTGCATCTCCTGCGTTGGTAGGTGGGTTTTTTATCTGCTGAGCCATCATCGGGGAAACCATGAATACCTGGGATGAAACCACTGGCCACTGTATTCCAAGCAAGGCAAAAAAAAAAAAAAGTGTTGCATTGCAGCTACCACTGTTTGAAGACTGATTGTGTGAAATCAAAAGTAGTCGTAAAATAAATAACTTCTGAGTAGCAGGAAACATAGAACTAATGGAAGAGAACTGCTTCTCTAATCCTGCCAGAGAAGCCTTTCTTTTCACTTTCCACCCCGAAGTAGCAAAATGTCAACGCTGAGAGTCCAAGACAATGATGGACGGCTTTACAGATGGGCTGTTGTGTTTGCTTCTCTGTGGCACTCCTCTGCACAAGGCCTCTAAGCACCAAGCTGACTGGACTCACACATCTTGTCCTGGCTTCTATCTACACCAAGGAGCATAAAGTACCTAGCAGTGCTTGAAAACTCCCAGCAAGGCATTCAGGGCTTTGGTCTCCAGCTGGTTGAGCAATATTTGAAGAAGACAGAAACAAGAGGAGATACAATAACAGCAATTTTGAAAGAGAACGGAGTTGGAAAATTTTGCAGTATGTGCTTTTAAGACTTATTATGAGGCTACAGTAATCAAGATGGTGTATTTTGGCATACAAATAGACACACCGATCAATGAAATAAAATAGAGAGAACAGAAATACTCCCACACATATATGGCTGAATGATTTTTAACAAAAGTCTAGCCTTTTCAATTGAGAGCATTTCAATGGGAAAAGAATAGTCTTTTCAACAAAGGGTGATGGAATAATTGTACATCCACCTGAAATAAAATGAGCCTTGGCCCTTACCTACGATCATATACAAAAAATAACCTCAAATGAGTCAAATACATCCAAGGTAAGCACTATAACTATAAAACTCCTACAAGAATACATAGAAAGTCCTGTTATTGAGCTAGGCAGAGATTTCTTAGATGGGACTTGAAAGATATAAACCTTATATCTTACAAAAGATGTAAAAATAGAATTTTATTGTATTTTAAACTTTTGCTAATTGAAAGTCTCATCAATAAGAAAATTAAAAAGCAAGGTATGTACAGATGTGAGAGTTGGACCATAAAGAAGGCTGAGGACTGAAGAACTGATACTTTCAAACTGTGGTGCTAGAGAAGACTCTTAAGAGTCCCTTGGACTGCAAGGAGATCAAACCAGTCAATTCCAAAGGAAATCAATCCTGAATATTTATTGGAAGGACCAACCCCACGTCCAAGGAGCGGTGGCTGTGCAGGCACAGGAGGGCCTAGAGGTGCTATCCCACGTTGAAGGTCAGGAAGGGCGGCAGTGAGGAGATACCCCTTGTCCAAGGTAAGGAGCAGCGGCTGCGCTTTGCTGGAGCAGCCGTGAAGAAATACCCCACGTCCAAGGTAAGAGAAACCCAAGTAAGATGGTAGGTGTTGCAAGAGGGAATCAGAGGGCAGACACACTGAAACCATACTCACAGAATACTAGTCAATCTAATCACACCAGGACCACAGCCTTTTCTAACTCAATGAAATTAAGCCATGCCCGTGGGGCAACCCAAGACGGGTGGGTCATGGTGGAGAGATCTGACAGAACGTGGTCCACTGGAGAAGGGAATGGCAAACCGCTTCAGTATTCTTGCCTTGAGAACCCCATGAACAGTATGAAAAGGCAAAATGATAGGATACTGAAAGAGGAACTCCCCAGGTCAGTAGGTGCCCAATATGCTACTGGAGATCAGTGGAGAAATAACTCCAGAAAGAATGAAGGGATGGAGCCAAAGCAAAAAGAATACCCAGCTGTGGGTGTGACTGGTGATAGAAGCAAGATCCGATGCTGTAAAGAGCAATATTGCATAGGAACCTGGAATGTCAGGTCCATGAATCAAGGCAAATTACTACTACTAAGTCACTTCAGTCGTGTCCGACTCTGTGCGACCCCATAGACAGCAGCCCACCAGGCTCCCCTGTCCCTGGGATTCTCCAGGCAAGAACACTGGAGTGAGTTGCCATTTCCTTCTCCAATGCAGGAAAGTGAAAAGTGAAAGTGATGTCGCTCAGAGTCATGTGCAACTCCTAGCGACTGCATGGACTGCAGCACACCAGGCTCCTTCGTCCATGGGATTTTCCAGGCAAGAGTACTGGAGTGGGGTGCCACTGCCTTCTCCGTCAAGGCAAATTGGAAGTGGTCAAACAGGAGATGGCAAGAGTGAATGTCGACATTCTAGGAATCAGCGAACTCAAATGGACTGGAATGGGTGAATTTAACTCAGATGACCATTATATCTACTACTGCGGGCAGGAATCCCTCAGAAGAAATGGAGTAGCCATCATGGTCAACAAAAGAGTCCGAAATGCAGTACTTGGATGCAATCTCAAAAACGACAGAATGATCTCTGTTCATTTCCAAGGCAAACCATTCAATATCACAGTAATCCAAGTCTATGCCCCAACCAGTAATGCTGAAGAAGCTGAAGTTGAATGGTTCTATGAAGACCTACAAGACCTTTTAGAACTAACACCCAAAAAAGATGTCCTTTTCATTATAGGGGGCTGGAATGCAAAAGTAGGAAGTGAAGAAACAACTGGAGTAACAGGCAAATTTGGCCTTGGAATACGGAATGAAGCAGAGCAAAGACTAATAGAGTTTTGCCAAGAAAATGCACTGGTCATAGCAAACACCCTCTTTCAACAACACAAGAGAAGACTCTACACATGGACATCACCAGATGGTCAACACTGAAATCAGATTGATTATGTTCTTTGCAGCCAAAGATGGAGAAGCTCTATCCAGTCAACAAAAACAAGACCGGGAGCTGACTGTGGCTCAGATCATGAACTCCTTATTACAAAATTCAGACTTAAATTGAAGAAAGTAGGGAAAATCACTAGACCATTCAGGTATGACCTAAATCAAATCCCTTATGATTATACAGTGGAAGTGAGAAATAGATTTAAGGGCCTAGATCTGATAGATAGAGTGCCTGATGAACTATGGAATGAGGTTCGTGACATTGTACAAGAGACAGGGATCAAGAACATCCCCATGGAAAAGAATGCAAAAAAGCAAAATGGCTGTCTGAATAGGCCTTACAAATAGCTGTGAAAAGAAGAGAAGCGAAAAGCAAAGGAGAAAAGGAAAGACATAAGCATCTGAATGCAGAGTTCCAAAGAATAGCAAGAAGAGATAAAAAAGCATTCTTCAGCAATCAATGCAAAGAAATAGAGGAAAACAACAGAATGGGAAAGACTAGAGATCTCTTCAAGAAAATTAGAGATACCAAGGGAACATTTCATGCAAAGATGGGCTCGATAAAGGACAGAAATGGTATGGACCTAACAGAAACAGAAAATATTAAGAAGAGGTGGCAAGAATATACAGAAGAATTATACAAAAAAATCTTCATGACCCAGATAATCACAATGGTGTGATCACTCACCTAGAGCCAGACATCCTGGAATGTGAAGTCAAGTGGGCCTTAGAAAGCATCACTACGAACAAAGCTAGTGGAGGTGATGGAATTCCAGTTGAGCTCTTTCAAATCCTGAAAGATGATGCTGTGAAAGTGCTGCACTCAATATGCCAGCAAATTTGGAAAACTCAGCAGTGGCCCCAGGACTGGAAAAGGTCAGTTTTCATTCCAGTCCCAAAGAAAGGCAATGCCAAAGAATGCTCAAACTACTGCACAATTGCACTCATCTCACATGCTAGTAAAGTAATGCTCAAAATTCTCCAAGCCATGGGGCTGGTGCACTGGGACGACCCAGAGGGATGGTATGGGGAGGGAGGAGGGAGGAGGGTTCAGGATGGGGAACACATGTATACCTGTGGTGGATTCATTTTGATATTTGGCAAAACTAATACAATTATGTAAAGTTTAAAAATAAAATTAAATTAAAAATTTAAAAAAAAAAATCTTGTCTCCAGTAACTCAAAAAAAAAAAAAAATTCTCCAAGCCAGGCTTCAGCAATACGTGACCCGTGAACTTCCTGATGTTCAAGCTGGTTTTATAAAAGGCAGAGGAAACAGAGCTCAAATTGCCAACATCCGCTGGATCATGGAAAAAGCAAGAGAGTTCCAGAAAAACATCTATTTCTGCTTTATTGACTATGCCAAAGCCTTTGACTGTGTGGATTACAATAAACTGTGGAAAATTCTGAAAGAGATGGGAATACCAGACCACCTGATCAGCCTCTTGAGAAATCTGTATGCAGGTCAGGAAGCAGCAGTTAGAACTGGACATGGAACAACAAACTGGTTCCAAATAGGAAAAGGAGTACGTCAAGGTTGTATATTGTCACCCTGCTTACTTAACTTATATGCAGAGTAGATCATGAGAAATGCTGGACTGGAAGAAACACAAGCTGGAATCAAGATTGCCAGGAGAAATATCAATAACCTCAGATATGCAGATGACACCACCCTTATGGCAGAAAGTGAAGAGGAACTAAAAAGCCTCTTGATGAAAGTGAAAGAGAGTGAAAAAGTTGGCTTAAAGCTCAACATTCAGAAAATGAAGATCATGGCATCCGGTCCCATCACTTCATGGGAAATAGATGGGGAAACAGTGGAAACAGTGTCAGGCTTTATTTTTGGGGGCTCCAAAATCACTGCAGATGGTGACTGCAGCCATGAAATTAAAAGACATTTACTCCTTGGAAGGAAAGTTATGACCAGCCTAGATAGCATATTCAAAAGCAGAGACATTACTTTGCCAACAAACGTCCGTCTAGTCAAGGCTACGGTTTTTCCAGTGATCATGTATGGATCTGAGAGTTGGACTGTGAAGAAAGCTGAGCACCTAAGAATTGATGCTTTTGAGCTGTGGTGTTGGAGAAGACTCTTGAGAGTCCCTTGGACTGCAAAGAGATCCAACCAGTCCATTCTGAAGGAGATCAGCCCTGGGATTTCTTTGGAGGGAATGATGCTGAAGCTGAAACCACAGTACTTTGGCCACCTCATGCGAAGAGCTGACTCATTGGAAAAGACTCTGATGCTGGGAGGGATTGGGGGCAGGAGGAGAAGGGGACAACAGAGGATGAGATGGCTGGATGGCATCACTGACTCAATGGACTTGAGTTTGAGTGAACTCCGGGAGTTTGTGATGGACAGGGAGGCCTGGCGTGCTGCGATTCATGGGGTCGCAAAGAGTCGGACATGACTGAGCGACTGAACTGAACTGAACTGTTCTGAAGCTGAAGCTCCAATACTTTGGCCACCCACTGTGTAGAGCTGACTCATTGGAAAAAGAGATGCTGGGAAAGACTGAGAGCAGGAGGAGAAGGGGGCAACAGAGGATGAGATAGTTGGATGGTATCACCAACTCAAAAGGACATGAATTTGAGCAAACTCTGGTAGATAGTGAAGGACAGGAAAGCCTGGTGTGCTGCAGCCCGTGGGGTTGCAAAGAGTCAGGCACAACTTAGCAACTGAACAACAACAGACTGGGAGAAAACATGTAAAACATATATCTGAATACTCTATATTCACAACATATAAAGAACTCTTACTACTCTAAGACTGCAAAGACCCAACAGAAAAGATGTGAAAAGACACTGTGCCATAAAAGACACAGGAATGACAAACACCAATAGTTACTAGGGAAATGCCAATTAAAACCACAAAGAGCTATCACTAAACACACACCAGAATGGCTAAAATTTAAAAGATGATAACACCAAGTGCAAGCAAGAATACAGAGCCACTGGAATTCTCATAAGCTGCTGCTGGGATGTAAAATGGCATAGCTACTTGCAGAAGCAACTTGCAATTTCTGATAAGAGTTAAATATACGATTACCATGCAACCTACCAATTTCACTGCTAGATGTTTACCTAGGAGAAATAAAAATGTATGCCCTGTAAAAAGACTTGTACCTGTACTTGTGGTCTTGTCAGATCCCACACCCCCAGCCCACGTGCGGTGACCCACAAGTGTGCAGGATATCATGGCCATGGAGGTCTCCCCTCTGAGGAGCAAAAGGTTCAAGCCCCATGTCCAGCACCCCAGTCCAGGGAAACTGCACCAGGAAACAAGTTCTCACAAGGTCTGACTTTAAAAAACAATAAACCGCAGAGCTGACATACAGGAGAAACCGAGACTGCTCTTGAAGATCTTGTGCACAAACTGACTCAATCTACGCCCCAGCAGAGGTGGCAGCTTGACAAGCGCCGGGTCACATGAGGAGCTTCACCAACTAGAGGTAACTGAAGGTGCGTGCTGGGGGCAGGGGTGGAGAGCCGCCTTCAGGGGCAGGCAGTGTGCGTCCAGTGCGATGGGCAAACTCTGTGCTGCGGGCCTCACATCCTCTCCAGCTCATCTCTCAACCTTCTTCAGAGGCAGCTCCTCACAGGGGCCCCATTTGATGGATGAGAAAACCAGGAGAATGAGCGCTGACTGCATGGAACATGGCTTCAGCATCTGTTTACCCCTTGAAAATGGGGCATGTGTATGTCCCTAAAGGTGAAGAGGGAGAACACATGGTGTGTGTGTGTGTGCACGCTAAGTCACTTCAGTCGTATCTGACTCTTTATGACCCCATGGACTGTTGCCTGCCAGATTCCTCTGTCCACGGGAGTCTCCAGACAAGAATACTAGAGTGGGTTACCATGCCTTTCTCCAAAGGATCTTCCTGACCCAGGGATCGAACCCGTGTTTCATGTCTCCTGCATTGGCAGGTGGGTTCTTTACCACTTGCGCCCCCTGGGAAGCCCAGAACACCTGACTGTTGCTCAGTCGCTAAGTTGTGTCTGACTCTTTGCGACCCCATGGACTGCAGCACACCAGGCTTCCCTGTGCTTCACCATCCCCTGGAAAACACCTGCTAGCTTCATGTGAAAACCACTCCTATCCACCCAGCCCATAACTCATTAACTCAGCTTCAACCTGAGTTAAGAGTTTTGGTTGCTCCAATCTCCTCATCTTTCCTGGGGATCAACTCTGATGGTTCCTGATAGCCAGCATTTCCCTTCATATCCCCACGACTTATGAACTTACACTCCTTGAGAACAGTGTATTTCCTCTAATTCTGAACACTGCTAATCCCTCCTGGGTTTGAGACTTGGGGCTGCCTGCACAACTCGGTCCTCAGCTCTCTGGAGCAGAGGCATGCAGCCCAGGCCTGGCTTGAACCTTAGCTGCTCCAGCAAGCCCACCAGCCTCCCTTCGGGGGGCCTGAGCGCCTGGCCACATGTGGCACAGCTGCCATCTGGTGGCCATGGGTGGTAACTGCACCAGCCCACCTGGTTGTGTATTCCCCTGAACACAACAGGCTAGACCCCTTTCTCAGTCCTCAAGCACTTCATCTCTAAAGCAAGTCAGGTCTGTGTGCTAGTCTTAAAACTTCCTCTAATGTCATTTAATCTAGATTTCCCAATGAGTCAAGATTTTTTTTAATGTAAGCCTTGTGAAAAATTTTTAAATCCTTTGAATGTTTAAAAGAAAAAAAAATTATATTCACAGACATGGCTTCATAAAATACAAGAAACTTAGTTCTATCCCTCAGCATCTTTGTATATCTTCCCAAATGTATGGATACAGAGTTAATAAAGCAAGAGCATGACAAGCACTTTGTATTTGCCCAGCACACCTTTATGAGGCACCCACCATGCCCCAGATCAAGTAAAATGCTAGATCTGGGATATAAATGTGAGAAAGACTCGGCTCCCAGTCTCAGACTTCAGTGCATCAGAACCCGTTCGTTTTAAACAAGTGCATTACACAGCACAGCATCTCTCATTCATGTTCGTCACTCCCAATTTATCTTTCCCAGTATCATCTGGGCCTCCCAGGACAACATTTGATGACATATTACTAAAAACTGTATGCTACATGCCACATTTTTCTAAGACCTCCTGGTTGTTATGAGTGATTTCCCCCATTTCCTTGGTATGCCTAAATAACATGGGTGTGTGCATGCTAAGACCCTTTGGTCATGTTCCACTCTTTGCGACCCCATGGACTATACCCCACCAGGCTCTTCCATCCATGGGATTTCCCAGGCAAGAATACTGGAGTGGGTTGCCATGCAACCCGGGGGATCTTCCCCGACCCAGGGATCGAACCCTAGTCTCTTGCATCTCTTGCAGGCGGATTCTTTACCTGCTAAGCCACCAAGGAAACCCCAAATATCACTCCTTCCAAATTAAAAGCAAAAATAATTTCCCTGTGTCTCTGCTCTGAAACATTGCCACAAATCTTCAATTTGTCAAAAACAAACAAACATGTGGTATCTGCAAAATGCAATAAAGCTAAATGCAGGTATGTCTCCACAATTTTAGTCCTTTTATTTCACCAAAATTTCTCATTGTTCATTACAGAAGCTTACATAACATTACAATTTCCATATTTCAATTAGAAGAGTGCATCACTCAATGCGGAAAAATCATACTCCATGTAGAGGTGGTATTCCTCTGGTTAAATAAATAGCAACCCATAATTTTTTATGAATTTACAATTCAAGCTGAACTGAAATAAAAAATCAAGGTATTCTTTATGTAAGTAATTACTTTTAGCTCCCCAATGCCAAATTTATGTTATATTAGCACCTCCATATGTAGCTCCAAAACCATTAATTTTTCTATTTTGAGTCAATTCCAGACAAGAGACATAGATTTCCACATTTTATAAGACTTGTTTCTATACCATCAAACAATGAAAAACAAGAACCTAAAAAGATTCCCTGGTCAAGACGGAGGCAAAAATACCACAAGTATTCAAGAGACAATTTATGGTTCTCAGCCTAATCAAATTTATTTCTCCTTCTAAGCAACATGTTTTTATTTATATCTAATTAAATGTTTTATTAACACAGGTGGACATGGAAAGAAATCTGTAAAGTTCTTCACAGCAGTTCTTTTTTCCAAATTTGAGAACTCTGAAGTCACCTTTCTCTTTTCTTTTCCAACTTAAATCATTCCAGTTCCTCTCATTTTTCTTCACAAAGCATGCCTTAAACTTTTTCATTTTCTCTGACCTATTTAAATTTCTTGACATTTTTCTAATGTTAAAGAGATTATAATTTCTAGGCAAAGTACTGGAGAGCCAGCTGAGTGGCACAGCATCATTTTCTACTCATGAGGAAAAATGGTGAGTCCTGTCCTAAGGAAATACTTGCAAGTTCATTAGACAGATGTTATAAGGAAAGTAGATTCAATACATTTGGCACACACACACACACACACACACTACAAGATTGTTGTGACACTCTTATAATCATACTTTCATCAAATCAGCAATTAAAATTAATAAATGAAGTAATCTATGTCTATTCCAATAACTCACTAATACCTTCAATACACATTTTGCACTAAGTTGACATTAAAAAAAGGGCGGGAGAGATGTAATTCCTGTCCTCAGGGCATTTATGATATCTTAGGAGGAAAATAAGAGAAATAAGAAATTACACATGTTCAAGAGAAAAACGCATAGAAAATTCAAAAAGAATAAAAACCGAGTCTGTAACTGCTGGAAAAATGGAAAAATACAGGAGTGATGAAAGTCAAACTGGATTATCCAGTGGCAAGATTTCTAGGGTAAGGTCGTTCTGAAGAAGTGGGAAATTCTTAGAGGTATCTAATCCACGTCCAGCCCATGTGCTTCATCTTTTCCTAAGGAGAAAACGCTGATGAAAGGCTGCGCTAATACTGAAATCGGAAATCTGCTTGTTCATCACGGCTTTCAAGATCAGTCCAATGTAATTAGTTTTCCTCTTCCCAAATGAAAAGATTTTCATCTTCAAAAATATAAAACATTTCTAAGATATTTCTGTTGCTAATACCTAAGAATGTCTCAACTTGGCAAAACAGGCAGGCTTGGCCAAGCATTTCAAAGGACAAATGATAGCTGTGTTCTCTGACTACTTGGTTGAGATTCGTTCCTGAGTTCTGGAATCTGCTGTTTAATAAGTTGTTGTTCTCATCAACTACTTCAAAGATTTCCTTTGTCTGACTGCTGGGGTCTTGTGGATTTGAATTTACCTGACCCACAACTAACAACAACGTATGCAAGAAATTCTTTAAATATGACTGAAATTTATTGAAATTATTTTCTTCCTCTAAGCCCAAACAGTTACTTTGTTTTAATTTTCTCCTTCTGTCCATCAAGTCAAATGTGTTATTAAAATGAGGCCAATCGTGTGTATTGCCAACGGCATTATCAGTAAGTGCTCTTCTACTTATTGTTTTATTGTTCTTGTCTCTGAACATGGTTTTGCTTGACTGTCGTAAACATGGGTGTATCTTCATCCATAACTGGAGACTCAAAGAATTTTCAACATCAGAATCTTTGCAATATGCAAATCCTCGGTGTTCCTCATTTACAGGCTGGTTAATCACAGTCAGTATTGGGCAATGTTGACCACAGATATTATAGAGTTTATCCAAAGAGTCGCCTTCCTGAAGGGCACCATGAATTACATTACTACCAGCCAACGGTTGGTTCCTAAGAGCACCATCAGAGACAGGATGGACTTTGTTACCAGCAGACGCGAAGACATGAGTGGCAGACGTACACACTCTCTCTGATCTAAGGTTACCCTTCTCCTCTGCTGGGTGACTGGGTTCTCTCTCCTGAGCACAAGCTTCATCTTGAGTATCTAGCTCATCGTCATGGAAGGGCTCCGAGTCACTACAATGAGGCACGTTAAAATAATTGCATCTCAGCTCAGGAGGCTGAGTCAGTTCCTCTAGCTCTGAGGAGGATAGTTCAGCCATGTTTGGGCCTGGAGCCAAGTTTCCAAAATGTGAATACGGAACCTCGGTGCTGCTATTATCCAGTAGAGTATCCACTGATGTGGTGTCTGCATGGCCACACGGGCCAGAACATTCAGGCGATGACACTCTTAGCAAATGATTTTCTTTCAGGAGCCACTTGCCCTTGTCAATCAGTACTCCCTCTTCCCTGTCCCTGAGGATTCTTTTATGATCATTCTGTTTTGTACCATGTTCTGCAATGTCTTCCCTGGGATAACTGGCCCTTACGTTATTAACATCACATTTATCTCGTTTTTGCTCCGGAAATTTCTGCAACACAGTTGAATTACTAGACACCCGTTCCAAAGAGCCAAGTGACTGACCTTCAGGATCATAAAGGCCTACTTTCCCAGTGCCCTGAAATTCCACAGAATCACAGGGATAAACCTGAGATGTGTGTGTAGATCCAGCGAAAAAAGATGGTCTCATCATCTCTGCTTTACCATAAAGTTTCTCTATTGTCCTTTTAACAAATCCTTTGTTGCATTCTTTCTCAGGGGTCATCTCCTCATCACTGTCACTGGGGCCATTGCTGGATGCTTTGTATGACGGTTCATTCTCGCTGTTTTGTCTATAATCTGACCAATCAGAAGTTCCTGACCTTCTTAGGCCACTTTTAAAATTGAGAGGGGACTCTGCAGAACTTCCAGCTTCCAAGCTTTCCACCATCTTTCTGACTTTTGTTTCAGTTTCTCCTTCACTGGGCTCTTTTTCCATATTTTGCTTAGAATCATAGCAAAATACTAAAGATGGTGGTGTCACCAGTTTCCTACTGATTGTCTCACAGATTACACCATCCTTTCCTTCTTCTGCACCATTTCTGCTGGACACTTCGATCAATTCCAAACTTTTACCAGCCTCTAACTCCTTTCGGATCAATTCTTCAGTCACTTGCTCCCCTGAATTTACCTTTATATTAAAGATATCAGTGTTCTGGTTTTCTAATTCCTCAAAAGATTCCATTTCTGAGACGTTTCTTTCACTTGATGTCATGCTGTTGGTTGTTGAGCCTGGTTCTTCAGAAGTCTTTGAATCCTCCTTATCAAAAGATGTATATACACTTTTATCCTGAAATTTCTTTAATGAACAACTTTCAGATTTACCTAAAAAACTATGTTCTCCATCAAGTTCTGATTCAGTTGTATTTTGGAAAGAGCCACAGTGGCTTAAATTACTGATACTTTGGTGTGACACCAACATATTAGAGCCGTGTTTACACTCAGAGTCTGCCAAAATATTTCTGTCTTTCTGAACTTCATCAACTCTTTCTAACTCTTTAGTCAATTCCAAATTATCAGCTCTCTCATAGATATGGTTTTGTTCATAAGCGCAACCCTCATGAGAAGACACAGCTTCAGTAAGTGAAGAGATGTCTCCTAAGAAACAAGCCTTGTTCATGGAAGTCTGATCCATGGTACAGTCGTCACTGGGGAAAGAATCTTCACTGAGGTGACAAGTCTCTTCTGGAGGGTAAGTCTTAACTACCGTGCCCATTTTACGTGGAGATCGAGTCACTGCTGTAACACAGACTTCAGAGACTTCCTCACCGGCAGTATGGCTTCCATCTAAAGAGATTTTCTGTGTTTTTTCATTTTCAGCGCACTGAGGAATTATCTGAATGTTGGGTGTAGAGCAATTTGCAGAAAGACCTATTGGACCCACATCCTGTTCTTTCTCAGTGAGTCCAGAGTGATTCGTGGTTGATTCCACTAAGCTGGCCACAGCAGCCTTCAAGTCATCAGCTTCCTCTGTGACGGCAATGTGCTTCAGCACCTCCAACAATGCAAGTGCTTCTGAACTTCCACTGGTCGCCTTGAGAGCGTCACCTGGACAGAAGCTACTCACACCTCCCTTTAGGATTAGCACCAAGAGCCAAGCTAGAAGTACATTAGTGGAGGAATTACGTATCAAAGAAGGGAAGGGAACTTCTGAAAGTGGACCTGGCATCTGAACAACTCCATTTTGAACCTTGGGACTACTAGGAACCAAAGCTTGCAGCTGGTGAAGCAGCTGAACTGGTGACAAGTGCTGTGGGGTGTCCCCTTCCAGATCTACTTGTACGGCAGTCTCTACGCTTGGCCCTTTTGCAGCAAGGTTTATGTCTTTGTAAACAAGGCTCATCTCTTGCCCTGACTTTGCAGCAGATACCTGACTTTTAGCATTAGGATCATCCGTAGCTGACTGCGACAAAGTACAGAATTCATGAACAGAAAGCAAGTAAGTATCGTTCAGAGAGTCAGTCTGGCTCTCACAGTGATCTTGGATGAGTTCTTCACTGCTATTTTTGTCAAAAGACATACCTACTCTCTTACCTAGATTGTCTCCTGTCAAACTGGCACTTTTAGTTGTGTGTCTATTACTTTGCAGAATAGAATCATTTCTTTTTCCAGAACTAGTGTGGGAACTGTTTCCTGGAAGAAAACCGTTATTATAACTCGCCACACCCCTTTCCTTTTTGTATACTGGAGCTGACTTGCCAAGCTGCAAAGCTGCTTGTGGACTTAAGTTCTGCAACCATCTTTGTACATAACTTTGAACTGAATGATGGGTAACATTCTCAGGAAAAACAGCTTTTTCCAAAGAAGCCAAGGAATTTGCCCTAGTTGTGACATGCTCCTTACTTACAGTAGTATCTGATTTCAACTTATCCCTTTTTTGTTTTTTCTGGCTCCTTAAAGTTATGTGTGAATTATTAACTTTTGAAACTAAACTCCTCTTTGACGTTCCTCTCAAATACCAAGAGGCTGTTTCTGCCTGAGACTCTGGCCCACAAAAAGCATTGGGTTTTTGCTCAAGGAAGTTAAACAGATGAAATAAATTTTGATTTTCAAAAGTATTTTTGCAATATCCAGTCTCATGATGGGAAAACACTTTCTCTCCTTGACCAATTTCTCTTTTTGTAGGTCCCCCCAAGTTTACTTTGTTTAGTGGTCTGGATTTTCTTCTGGCTAAAAGTCCTTGAATCTTAGGTTTATGAATAGTATTTAATTTATTTCTAGGGAAATTTCTGGAATTCACAGGATTATTACCTTTCGAAGAAAAATAATTTGATTCAATTACCGTATCACTTGCATGGAGGTCTTTCTCACAAAGTATGGCCCCTTTGAGGGAACTATGTGAATCTTGCAATATGGTTTCCTGTGCAATTCTACCTCTTGTGTTCATTCTCTTATTCTTCCTAGGGATTCTTTTAGTTGCCATCTCTCCAGCCTGATGCTGAGAATTTATCACATGCTGCTGAGATTTCATCTTTTTTTTGCTAGCAACAGAGGATGAAATCTGCTTTTCATTTTCTGGAAGTTTTGTTAAACCACAATGAGAAAATTCATGAATCAGTTGGTCGATTCTTGTAGTGACAGTAGAGTTTCCTACTGAAGCTGGGGTCTTGGAAATAGTTTTGTCAGTTCCAGGGTTGTTACTTGAAGAGTGAGCTGCATCTCCTAAGAAAGGGCTGGATCTATCATCGGTGTTACCGTAAGTTCTTAAATTCCTGACCCTAGCTTTGTTGTCTGCTATGACATTATCAACTATACCTTCCTCCACAATTGACTTTTCTGATGTAGTCTGCGGCAAGCCACCATTATGGGACATCTCTAACGTCTTCTGACTTGTAATTTCTACAACACCAGCACTTACTGCACTTGATTTGAGCAATCTGCTTTGCTTTTTTCTTTCTAAAGATGACGCTACCTGCTCATCGTTATCAACTTGAACAAGTATGGGTCTGTTGGACACAGATGACATTTTACTGCAAGAATGTGTGACCATGTGATACTCAGACTTGTTTTCCCAATCTTTCCTTTCTTCATTGTAGGAAAACTGCCCAATCATTTTCTCTTGAACCTCAGTTTCAGATACTAAGGTCACACTCCCTATCACAGACTTCTTCTGCCTCACTCTCCTTGGTCCAGGTGTAGGGGGCCTGTAGAAACGATGCTTCACTCGATCCTGAGTTCCCTGGGTGGCATCTGTGTCCAGAGCAGGGTTCTCCCAGCTGGTAGAACTACCAGTTTCAACATCTTGATCTTTCACTTGAGTGTTCGCCTCCTCCGCTAGACTGTCCACCTGACTACCACCTTTCTCCAGAGGTGAGACGTCTGCGGACAATGAACACGCAGTAATCTTTACACCAGATGATCGATCATCCGTTCTCCCTGGGAGACTGTTTATTTCACTTTTTTCACCATTATTGGACAGATCAGCTCTACAGAGAGTGGTTGTCCATTTTATGGTTTCCTCCTCTTTTATCTTGAATCGAATTTTCATCTCAACTGTCATAGTACCATCCTGATTAAAAATAATTGATTTCTCAACATCATCTTCAGAAGGATATATCAATAAATTCTGAGAATCATTTTTTTCTAATGCCAAGTAATTTTCAGAAGCAAAAGAATGATCTGAGTAGCAATCATTATTCTGCATTTTCTCAGAAGAAAGAGAATAAATCTGAGACGTTGGGCTTGAAGATACATGTGTGCTCACTTTCAAGATTTTAAAAGTAAAACACAACGTGGAAGACAAAGAAGTCATAAATATCCAATAGAGGACGCAGCAAAGAAAGAAAAGAAGAAAATGAACGATTAGTATGAAAAATACCCTATTTTCTAAATGTCATAGTAAGATGTTGTTAAGTTTCTCACCACTATGTATTCATTTGGTCACTTTAATTCATGGTAATATCTGGTACATTTCTACAACATACTCTTTTAAAAAGAACTTAAATTCTACTTCAGAGAGGAAATTCACAGAATTGTACTTAAGTCTTAATGAGTTTAATAAGTAATTTTAATACAGAAAGTATAAAGTAGAAACTGCTAAGGATTCTAGCAAAAATAAAGAGGTTTCTGTGAGGTTTGGTTTTGCTGTATTATTCTGTTTCACAGTACTGGACTTGGGGTGTAATCCAGTGCTGCTTACCTATCCATACAAGCAAGGGATAGATTTTTGGTTGTATTCATCTTCCTTTCAGTATGTATCAGAGAGAGGTATCTATAGCATTACCAAACTGAAAACAGTTTTATAGTTTATTTTAAAGGCAAAATTAACTTAGTAATAATTATTAATCTAACATTATCTTCTATAAACAGTACATTTAATTTAATGTCAGTCACAAAACAGAAGAGCGCGTATCACAAACCCAGATATCTAGATATTTTTTTAACATGCATCTCTAGCGATGACCTTGGCACTCATGCTTCCTCAACTCAGTCAGATTACTACCTGTAGCTTGTATAGATGTGCACATGCTTGTGCTGTGCTATGCTCAGTCGCTCAGTCGTGTCTGACTCTATGTGACCCCATGGACTGTAGTCCACCAGGCTCCTCTGTCCATGAGATTCTCCAGGCAAGAATACTGGAGTGGGTTGCCAAGCACTCCTCCAGGGAATCTTCTTGACTCAGGGATTGAAGCCAGGTCTCTGTCGTCTCCTGTACTGGCAGGTGGATTCTTTACCACTGAGTCACTTGGGAAGCCCTTTGCATATACTTACCATCAATTCAGGGTATAAGGCTAGAGATACTTTCTCTTATTTTGAGAACACATTTACCAAAATTATAAATGAAAATGTTTCACTCATTATAATAAAAAGTGAATCTAAGGGCCTATGGCTTTTACTGGAATAACTTCAGAAAGTGGAGCATATATGTAGTTAAGAGAATTTTTTAAAGTCAATCAATTAATCTGAGCTCAGCTGTGCTACATGGTATTTATTATCTATAGAAAACTCCCAAACTACTGGTGCGTCACTTACTCATATCCCATAGAATTTAGAATTCCTCTCTAAATCAAGAAATGATGGCACTTTGATCTTTTATCTAGGTATTAGGTGCAAAACAAAGAAAGAAAAAGAAACTCATCAATTTAAATAGATATATCGTTGATTGATCTGAAAAACAATCTTTTTAAAATTATTAATCTCTCTGACTCTTTGCAGCTATAACTAGAACCAATTTCAGTTTAAAATGTTTTGATCCTCTCTTTTTCTGTGATGAAGGAAATTGGTCATTTAAGATGAATTGCTGTTGTTGTTGTTTTTGAGGTTAAAAAAAAAAAAAAAAAACTTAGGGCTAAAAATAAGGGCTATATATTTAAGTGACTTACTTTTTCTGCTTTCTGACCTAGCATTTCCCTTGGGGTACACACGACGAGAGATGCCTGGTAATCTAGCAGGAAGCAAGTACTTTTGGATGTCATAATTTCCTGGTTTAAACGGTTCCCTTCCTGCTGCCACCACAGCTCCAGAGCTCAGGATCACAGCCTGCAGACTGGGAACCTAGGGAAAAAATCAAAGATTTGTGGTCCTGACATGAGCAACATGAAGTTCTGTTCTTTCCATACACTGAGTTTATGACAGATTGAATTAATTTAACAACCTCCACGGTTTGAAAGAGATACTCACCAACCATCTGTTGGGCACCAATGATGTATACAAACTAATGGAGTACCAAACGGGGATGGGGGGAGAAGGGGGTGTTAGAATCCTTATTCAGCCCACAGCTGCCTGGAACAGATCAGAGTTCTGCCCTCATAACTAAACAAATCTTCAAAAGGTATGCAGTACCGCCCCTGTCCTACCCACCCAAGCACCCACCTGGGAAAGAGCCTGACAGTCACTCCAGGACCACGACATTGAGTGATTGTGGATACGCAGGTCCCAGAAAAATGCTTTCTGTCCCCAACAGAATAGCACTCTAGGCCACTCTTTTTTAAGAAATATCATTGAGATTATGTAACAGGGAACAGAAAATCTGACTCTATTTTGGATCCGTTTCCTTGATTTTAACCTTTGCTTTCCAGTTGCTTTTGTTATTATCATCACATTATCAGCCGTTATTACATAATGGTTGGCCTCAGGGAACCCAGCTGGTCTGCCTGAATGCTCACCTAAAGTGCCTTTGTTCAGCTCATGGGGAGACAATCTGACCTTGCCCACCTGTGGATGGCTGCAAAAAAGAAGAAATTAACACGTCCCCACCCCAGGCTGGCCCAGGCTGGAAATATTTTGCAAAAATAATGGCTATTTTACTTTATTTCCTCACCTCCTCCCCTTCTCTGTTCTATAAAAAAAAACTGGCGTACAGATTCCAAAAAGATGGTTTAGGGGGACACTAGTCTTCCATCCTCTCAGTCTGCTAGCTTTTGAATCAAGTCCTATTCCTTGCCTCAACACCTCATCTCACAATTTATTGGCCTATCCTACAGTAACAGATTATGTGCCAACACCTTCTATAAGTCAAGGCTCAGGGGAAAGAGTGGAGGAGAAAAAAGAGGTCCTCCTGGACCATGCCTCATCCGAATCTGACCTCAAAAGGAAGAACATCCACCCAGATGAGCCAGTGCCCTCCCATGCACACTGAAGCATGTTAGCATGCAACTGTGAGCCTGCACGCATGCTTTCACACATGCATGCGCGCACGTGGGAAAAACCTTCTTGCGGGAGGGGAACACCATCACATCACTCACTACTCGAGCTCAGATGTGAAGAGCCCCCATCCCCTCAAACGCTCACCTTCCTTCCGTCTGTGGCGTACAGCTTGGTTACCGGGCGCTGCATGACCTGTGTCAGGTACTGCAGGAAGACCTCAAAGCTCTGCGTGACCCTCCTGTTGAGCACGATTGCACGCCTCGTTTTGGGGTCGCCATTCCTGAAGACCACGAGCCGTCGCGGCGCGCGCAGCATGCCAGGAGCAGCAGGGGCGGGGCCTCGCTGCACATGGGTGCTGAGAGCTCGGCTGCTGAGCCAGGGCCGCGGGCGACGCCGGGCCTTGTCCAGATCCACTGGCTGCACCTTCCTGCCGTGGGAGCACAGGTACGACTGACCGTCCTCCAGCTCCTCCAGGCGCGTGATGCTGTGCCTCCCCCGGGGGGTGCTGATGTTCCGCACCCCAAAGGGCAGGGGGACCTTGCCCGACAGGTTGTCCAGCAGAGCATCGAATGTTTTGAAGGAACGAGGGTTCAGCACCACCCGGACCCCGCCGAACTGAGGGTCTCCGCTCTTGTAGAAACTGATCCTTTTGGCCACGACAGGCTGGGTGATGCCCAACTGGCGAGGAGAAGGAAGCTGACCTTCAGAGGAGATCCGGCGAACCATGGAGAAACTGGTGGAAGGAGTTTCGCTCATTTTGGTTGAGACCTGGGGAGGGAAGGAAATTATTCATCTCGTGGTAACAGCACCAAGAGGAATACATGCTGATGCTAACACAGTTACTGATAGCTGTTCCTAGGATTTCATTCATTCACTTATTCTTTCTTATACCTTCCTGTTTTGAAAGATAACTTTCAGGGCTTAAAATAAGAAGATATAAAAGCAGCAGTTAAGTAAGGGTGTTTATAATTGAAAGATTAAAAGCAGCCTAAAGGAACATCTATGGTCCTCTAGTGACTTAAGACTCTGCTCTCCCCATGCAGGGAGCCTGGGTTCCATCCCTCTTGGGGGAACTAGATCCCACATGCCACAATTAGAAATCCGACATGCTGCAACTGAGACCCGGCATAGCTAAATAAATAAAAAGTAAAAAAACCTAAAGACACCAATGAATTGGGCACAGGTGGAGAAGGCAATGGCACCCCACTCCAGTACTCTTGCCTGGAAAATCCCATGGACGGAGGAGCCTGGAAGGCTGCAGTCCATGGGGTCAATGAGGGTCGGACACGACTAAGCGACTTCACTTTCACTTTTCACTTTCATGCATTGGAGAAGGAAATGGCAACCCACTCCAGTGTTCTTGTCTGGAGAATCCCAGGGATGGGGGAGCCTGGTGGGCTGCTATCTATGGGGTCGCACAGAATCGGACACGACTGAAGTGACTTAGCAGCAGCAGATAAATCATGAGGTATACATCCATGGAAAACTGCACAATCATTAAAGAGGGCTTTATTGGCCTGTATTTATTGGCACAGAGAAATGATCATGACATTTATTACTAAGTGAAAAAGCAGCTTGTAGAATACACACGCTAGGCCATTGCCAATGTGTATAACATTTATTATACTAGAAGACGAAAATGTATATACAGCCTAGTGCTGATGGTGGTTATCTCTGATGGCAGAGCTGTGGATAATATTTGTGTTTTTTATACATTGCCAAATTTTGTGACTCTTTAAAATTAGCAAGTATTATTGAACAATTTTAAAAATAAAAGAAACACAAATCAGAAACCATCCAATGAGAAGAGCTTTGCAACTGATCAGTTTAGTTCTTCATGTCCCGGCAGTCAAGGAAAAGGGAGAACACAGGAAAAGTTTATAAAGTTCAAATTGTCTATTAGATGGAATCAAATGAACTCATTTGGAGGAAGTTGTTTCCTGACATTAAATTCTGGAAGACCCTTTAAAAAAGGGCCATATTAAGGTAGTCTAAGATGTTTTCATTACAGATTGTAGAAAATGCAGTTAAATTACACACAACTAATTGTACGTTGGAAAATGCTGCACTAAACAAATATTTTTAGAATGAATGATGGCATTACTATGGGCTGCTACAAATGATGCAGTCTGGTTACTGGTCCCAGTAGAGCCTGGAAAGTGAAACTTTCGGTCGTAATTTAAGAGCCGTTTCAGCCAATCACTGAGGTTTTCCTTGTCCACATTCCAAGAGTCTGACTGACAAGTGAGCAGCTTGTGGGAGGGTTTATCTGAGGCTTGGCTTGTTTTTCATTGGTAGCACACTGCGGCTACTTTCTGTTGTTCTAAATCAATGTAATTATTAGTGTCTTTTGACAGAGTAAGAATGCCCTGCAGCCTTGAAGACAAATTGAACAAACTAAATAAATATGATCAGTATCATACAGATGAATAAGGCATGTCCAGCACTGTAAATCAGTTATAAATCTGGGCCAAATCACTTAAATGTTTGCAAGCTGTTATCTAAGACTCTTCATTTATCTCCAATATGGCTTGTCAATATTATTTATATGTAACGTAATTTAATGCGTTCAAAGATCAACTGAGAAATGAGATGTGTCTCCCCTTCTCTCTTCTCAAGCAGTTTACAGTAATTATAATACTTAAGACACGAAAGGCAGTGTAGCAGGAGCTGGGGAATCCAGCTTTGCGGTGTCAGCAAAACCTCAATCTCTGCTCATCCTCGGCTGATAAACTCTGGTCTGACCTGACAAACTGTGCTGTGATGGAGGAAGAATTCCTTCATTATCTGAACAAAAGACTTCAGAAGTCTTTGCCTCCAACCACTTTTTAGGCTTGTTTAGTACTCTTGCCTGGAAAATCCCATGGACGGAGGAGCCTGGTAGGGCTCCACTGAGCGACTTCACTTTGACTTTTTGCTTTCGTGCACTGGAGAAGGCAATGGCAACCCACTCCAGTGTTCTTGCCTGGAGAATCCCAGGGACGGGGGAGCCTGGTGGGCTGCCATCTATGAGATCGCACAGAGTCGGACACGACTGAAGTGACTTAGCAGTAGCACTTAATATTTATTTGAAGTTATTTTACATGAATAGTGTTTAAGACACATTTTTCACCTAAATTTGAATAGCTTATTCATCTATACGTAAGTTCATGTGTGCGTGCTCAGTCATTTCCGACTCTTTGAGACCCCATGGACTGTAGCCTGCCAGGCTCCTCTGTCCGTGGAATTTCCCAGGCAAGAATACTGGAGGGGATTGCCACTCCCTTCTCCAAGGGATCTTCTTGACCCAGGGATCGAACATGGGGCTCTTGCATTGGCACACAGATTCTTTACCACTTAAGCCACCAAGTTCCTGGTGAGGCTTTTAATTCCAGTAGCACCCTGCCTGGATCTCACTATTTGGAGAGCCACTCACCTGCTGGTCATGTTGGGAACACAGTTATGTGAGCTGATACACTTTGGGTTTTGTTTGGTGGTGGGGGATGGGGGGAGGTGTCTCAGTTTTTATGCTGAAAAAAGAGAAAGAAGATTTTGTGCTGGGATCAGAAAGGAGACCATGGAAAATAGGGTCCATGGGAGGGAAGACATGGCCCCCATGGTCCCACTCTGACTGCTGCCCAGTCTTGATCATTGGTTTTGAATCTAATGCATGAAGGAAGAAACTGGAGTTACCATGTCCTGGGAAAAAGCCATATGCCCAGCAGAGGAGGACCATCTGCAGAGCAATTACCTGCAGCAGAGTAGTTGCCAGGCACCTTAAAGAGGAGGCCACGGCAAAAAAAAATATATATATATATATATACAAGTTCCTCTGGTCCTCACTGCTGTTACAGGATCTCTGAGAACTCCTGGAAGTAACTGGAGGAAGTTTTGGAGAGAGTGTTGATATTTTGCATACATGTGGCTGGGATTTAAGAGCCCATGGTGAGGTGGGCAAGCACAGCAGAGTGTAATGAAGATTCCACTATTATCAAATAAAAGGATCTCTGTGCATACAGTGGGACTTCCCTGGTGGCTCAGACAGTAAAGAATCTGCCAACAATGTGGAAGACCTCGGTTCAATCCCTGGGTCAGGAAGATCCCCTGGAGAAGGGAATGGCTACCCACTCCAGAATTCTTGCCTGGAGAACTCCAAGGACAGAAGAGCCTGGCGAACTACAGTCCATGGGGTCGCAAGGAAGCTAGGATCTTGAGGGCCTCCACTGTCCTCACCACTGACTGCCCTAGAGGTAGCAAAGCATCCAGTACACAAAATCTCTTGCCTCCAACCCCAAATTATATTGAAATCTGCTTCTAATGACAGCTTGCTACCAATATCATCCCCTCTTCTTTGAATGCTCTTCATAGCTGAATCAGACCATGAAGCTGTGAATACTTGCATAGCTTTTTAAGATTAACTCGATTTAGCACCCTTGGTTTCCTTAGGTGCGACTATTGTTACACTGCTCTGTGCTGTCACTGGTCTGAGTCATGTGTGCAGCTCAGAGCTAAATAGTTGCCTTTCCCAAGAGGGCTGTACCTTCCTTCTCTCCCCCACTCACTTGACAACAGATGACAGGTTTATAAGGTGCAGGCACGTCATTTCTTAATTATATTTTAATTTAATTTTCTGGCACATATTAAGAATGCAAGCAATTCAGAAAGAAACATGAAGTCAAAAACAAAATATAAAGCTGGTATATTCATTATGTTCTGTAGTGATTCAGAGATCTGATGCTGCAAGAAAAAATATTTCATTCCACAGGTCATAACTCTATGGGACTAGGGGTTAGGGTTCAGAAAGGAAATATGGGACTTATTCTTTATGGCTTCCCAGAAGGCGCTAATGGTAAAGAACCTGCCTACCAATGTAGGAGGTGTAAGAGACACAGGTTCAATCCCTAGGTGGGGAAGATCCCCAGAGGAGGAAATGGCAACCCACTCCAGTATTCTTGCCTGGAGAACCCCATGGACAGAGGAGCCTGGTGGGCTATAGTCCATGGGGTCGCAAAGAGTCAGACATGACTACAGGGCTTAGCACACATGCACACTCCTGGTGGCAGTCCCAGCTCTTCCGAAGCTGGGAGAATGTATTGCACAGATATCTCTAATGAGTAAATAGACCTTTTAAATCAGGAAAAAACCTTTCCTCATATTTGAATACACTTGAATTTCTTGATTTCCTGATATTAAAATTCCCTCCTACTTCAATATCAGCATATTGAGGTTTCATGCTTATCTGGGTAAAAATAATATTAGCAATAGTTATTGTTTTTGTAATGGTTATAGATAGAACACAAATATGTAGTCTAGATATAAAATATAAAATAAAGTACAGCTGGCTAAAATAGATTATTTTCACAATAAAGATTTTTTAAATAGGTTTGTACTTACCAGAACTTGAAACTTCCCTTAAAAAGATGGCTCAAGTTCAATAATCCTCACAAATGTCACTGGATATGTAACCTGTTCATTTCGTGCAAAGAAACTAGTGTCCTTGGGTGTATTCTGAGTGGGGGCTGCTCAGAGATTGAGGGCAGCCAATTAATTTAATCCGAGGCAATGCTAATCACCGGGCAGACTGCACCTTAGGGGAACCACAGCCAGAGACAAGCCAGTTCCCATCATGCTCCAGAATCCTGAGTCTTCCTAATTAGTGTCTCTTGTGTTACTTTCTGCTTCCCTAGTATCATTGTCAGGGGAAAGTACTTCCCCAATTCATGAGCATTTTCCTCCCAGACAGCCTCAAGTCCTCACTTATTCGTATTAAAGAGAAAAAGTTGTTATGCTGCTAAAAATGACATTTTTGTCATTTTTTGATAAGTAGTTCTGAGCCAGTATTTACTCATGGTAGTCATTAAAAAGAAAAGGACCTAAGCCCTTTGTTTTTCATGCAAGCGCTCCTGAGTATTGTGGCATCGATGTAGTTCTATAAAAAGGGCTGTAAGTGTAACAGTCCAGCTCCTCAGCATAGGACAAGTGCTAGAGGCGCCCCGCAGAAGGGGTGTTGCGCCTCCACACACCCTGCCTCCCACCGCTCTGCTTAATCATCGGGGGTTTGAATGTGTTTCAGGACTGTGTCACACACGCAGTCCCCAAATGACACATACTGCCTCCAACAGCTACCTGCAGTCTAATCTGATTTGAAGATGCCTCCCACCTAATCAGATTTACCGGGCTTCTCACCTCAGCTTTGAACCTCAAAAACAACGGGAGGGGTGCTCTGGGAAAGAAGGACCTGGTTCAAACCTGTGCTCCCGAGTGTCGCCTCCAAACACATCACTAAAGGAACAAGGTGATGACATGGCACAGTTTGCCTAGTAAATACTGACTTTATAACAAGTGACCGATTAAAAAGGAAAAAGGAAAAAACAAATATCACGTATTAATACATATATATGAGATCTAGAAAGACGGTACTGATGAACCTATACTGCAAGGGAAGCAAAGGAGAGGCAGCCACAGAGAACAGAGTGTGGACACAGTGAGGGAAGGAGAGAGTGGAAGGAATTGAGAGAGCAGCGTTGAAACACATTACCATACATAAAATAGATAGCAAGTCGGAACTTGCTGTAAGACACAGGGAACTCCAGTCCTGTGCTCTGTGACCACCTAGAGGGGTGGAATGGAGTGGGATGTGCAAGGGAGAGGGCCTAGGTATACTTATGGCTGATTCATGTTGATGTATGGCAGAAACCAACACAATATTGTAAAGTAATTATCCTCCAATTAAAATTTTTAAAAATGTAAAAAGGAGTAAGAAAGGGAGGGAGGAAAGAAAGGAGGGAGGGTAGATATGAGAAATGATAGTTATAAACCTCCATTTATAACATCACCATCCACACAGACATGGCAACTGAAGCAATAAAGAAATGTATATTTTCAGAGTAGTGACAGACAAGTCATATATATATATATATATGACTGAGTTACTTTGCTGTATAACAGAAATTAACACAACATTGTAAATCAACTATACTTGAATAAAAGAATTTTTTAAATGCCTGGCTAGGGAGTTCTGATTCTATTCTGTAGAACATGGAAATGCACTGAAAATTTTTGAGCAGAAATGACATCAGAACTGAACTTTTCACTGACTTTGTATGTCAGATGACTTGCGGGGAGGAGACTGTGGTGACAGAAACTGGGGAGGTGGCCCTAAAAATAGTTAAATCAAGAGCTCCTGAGGGCCTGACTTAGAGTAATGAGAATAGAAATAGAAAGGAAGGAAATTATTTCCAAAAGTTTCAGAGGTAAACCCGAAATAACACAACAATAGGTCGACTGTGGAAGGCAAGGAGGTAGGTAATTTATTTAATCCTTTAAACGAATAATCTACTATAACTAAAGAAGCCAGTGCAGAGCATAGTTCAGCAAAATTGCATGAAGCAGCTGAACAAAGATGACAACAGGAATTGGCTTTTATCAACTATACTTGCTGTGTCCTCATTTAAATGAATAACTTGAGTTTTTCAAGCTACATAAGAGGAGAGACTGTGAAGTCAGGAATTGTCCTAATCCATTCCATTTTTAAATACTTAGTTTGAGGTCATAGAAGGACGTCCAGGTAGTGGTGTGCAAAAAGCAGTTATTAATATAACACTGAACATTGGGAGAGAGGTCAGAATAAAAGAGAGATTTTAGAGGCATTCAAGGAGGGGCTATAATTTTTGTGTTGGGATCACCAAGAGAAAGAATTGTGAAAGCAGTGAATATTATTATTCACATTATGAAATGGGCAGACTCTGGAAGTTATGTAGTATTTACAGTTGTGATGTGAACAGATCTCTATAATCAACATGATAGTCAGAATTATGGTGAAATAACAGAAATTCACAAAAATTCACAATCCCCAAATTCACAACGGAATTTCACGTTTCCATCATTGGCTGATCAGATGAAACTGACCTAGATATATCAAAAATTAAAATCCAAAATGATCCAGATTAAAATATCTTCAAGTCTATTATAGCCTTATAGAGAAATAGTATTACTAAAACAGAAGGCTATATGTTCCAAGAATTTCTTAAACTATACCAAGATGAAATTCATCATTTCTGTGACTAATAGTTTTTAATTCAGGACAAATTAATTAGTTATAATCACTTGGTCAGAATCTGATAAATACTATTTACTAAATGAAAAACTGGAAAAAAAATGAGTTGCCCTAAAAAATGTATCTGTCAGGGATAAATCATCTTTTGTATAATGTCTTAAAGAGTGCAAAACACTATAAAGAGATATGTTTTACTCTACCAAAAAAGAAATAACTTCACTATTAGTCAAAGAAAATGCAGCTATCTTCAAAATATGCATAATCATGCTAAGGTTGCTTCCCTGGTAGCCCAGCTGGTAAAGAATCCGCCTGCAATGCAGAAGACCCTGGCTTGCTTCCCGAGTTGGGAAGATTCACTGAAGAAGGGATAGGCTACCCACTCCAGTATTCTTGGGCTTCCCTGTGGCTCAGCTGGAAAAGAATTCACCTGCAATGAGGGAGACCTAGGTTCAATCCCTGGGTTGGGAAGATCCCCTGGAGAAGGGAAAGGCTGCCCACTCCAGTATTCTGGCTGGGAGAATTCCATGGGCTGTATAGTCCATGGGGTCGAAAAGAGTCAGACACTACTGAGCGACTTTCACTTCACATGCTAAGGTCAGAAACAAGTCAATCCAAAAAAAGTATTCCTAAACTTCTTAACAAAATAAAACAATATTTCTGCTTAGAAAAATCAGGAAAGTAGACTCTCAGTTTATACTTTTCTCTCTCCATTCATAAGCAGCTCTTGGATTTTACATCAATTATTGGAAACAGCCAATAATTTTTTAGCCAATCTAAAAAGTGATTTGGGGTTAAGTCTCCCATGGTATGTTCTTAGCACGCTGCCATGGGGAAATATTTAGCTGCTCAAAGGTTCCAACTTTCTATGAAGAGATGACAGTGGAAAATTTCATTTCATCTGTGTGATCAGATTATTTTAAAATGTTTGGAAGATCTTTATTTGCTTAGAGGAAATAAGCTTTCTTGAATAAAATCATACTATGCAAAAGGATTTACTTATTTTAAGATAGATGTTGGCTATTTTTTTAAAGTGAGAAAAACACCTTGAAATTCTTTTAGACTGATGACACTTTTGCCTTTAAAAAGGAGACATTTGGATATTCTCTCCAGATAGTAGTTTTATTCTAATCCTTACCACTAATCCTGTCATCAAGAGCTTTCCTTTCCTGTTAAAGAATATTTTTAAAAGTCACAAACATAGTCTTTTTAACTCATTCTAAAAATGGAAATTTCTGAAAAATGTTAGCACATGTATTTTTTATTGAACTATAGTTGACTCACAATCTTATACTAGTTTCAGATGTACGATATAGTGATTTGGTATTTCAGGGATTGCACACCATGCAAAGTTATTATAAAATACTGCCACCATTTTCTGTTCTGTACATTCCATCCCTGTGACTTATTTCTCTTATAACTGGTAGCTTGTCACCTTCACTTACATCCCTCCCTCCACCCCTCTCTCCTTTGACAATTACTAAAATGTTCCCTGTATCTGTGAGTTTATTTTATTATATTTGTTGATTCATGTTTGCTTTTTTAAAATTCCACATATAAGTGAAAACATAATTTTTATGAATTTAGAATAAAACTTGTATTGAAATATAATTGATTTACAATGCTGTGTTAGTTTCGGGTATACAGCAAAGTGAATAAGTTTTATATATATATACATACATTTTCAGATTCTTTTCCCTTATAGGTTATTTCAAAACATTGAATATAGTCCCCTGTGCTATGCAGTAGGTCCTCGTTGGCTACGTATTTTATATATAGTAGTGTGTGTATATTGGGCTTCCCTGGTGGCTCTGATGGTAAAGAATCTCAAATTCTTAACTTATCCTTTTTCCCCTCCCCTTTTGGTAACCACAGATTTATTTTCTATGTCTGTGAATCTATTTCTGTTTTGTAAGTAAGTTCATTTGTATCTTTTTTTTAAGATTCCAGGTATAAGTGATATCATATGATATTTATCCTTCTCTGACTTACTTCACTTAGTATGATAATGTCTGGGTTCATCCATGTTGCTACAAATGGCTATTATTTCATTCTTTTTTATGGCTAATATTCCATTGTGTGTGTATATATATACACACACACACACACCATATCTTCTGTTCATTCATTCCTCTGTCCATGGACATTTAGAGTGCTGCCATGTCTAGGCTACTGTAAACAGTGCTTCAGTGAACATTGGGGTGCAGAAAACCTATGTCTTTAATTAACTTTCACAATAATTGCAGTGCCTCTAATGGCCCTTTATTTGCCTTAAAATTCTGTGTTTCTGAATTCTTTTCATCCTAGTACCTCTAAGGAGAGGGGGAAATGAATATATAATCACAGACTGGAACTGGAATCACAGTATGAAGTTGAAATTTTAATTTTGCCTGAAAAACAGCATGACAATTTTATATTATAACTGTAATGTTTTATTGTAAAAATGGTTCAAGTTATTTTTCATCAAATAAATTGAGAGGTATCAGAATTGTCCACCATGGCTTTTCAAAGTCTCCCTCTAAACACAGCAGCAAAGAATACGTTTCTAGCAAAAAGTGGAACACGCGTCAAAGTAGAGAGAAGAAGGCCAGCAGATGGGGCTGCCAGTCCCCCGCCTGACCTGACACGGTCTGGCCACCAAAGTCTGCAAAGTGCAGACTCAGCCTCCCCGGTCTGACCGCCCAGTGCCTCATCCTTTCCAGAGGATTAAGTATGGATGAGTGCCTACTCAGCTGCATGGCCCTGAACTTCAGCCTTCCCTGTGGGCCAGTCTGTATTTCAGTCTGCAGTTCTTGACCTTGGTTCATGCTCCACTTCTCTGGGGTGAAAAGACTGCCATGGACCCCACTAATTGGACTAAGATGGCCTTTGCCTGCTGCAGCCCAACCAGACTTCCTGCCTGATAGAAATTCTAAAGCTGGGGGTCTTCCCTGAATCAGGTCTGGCTTACTCCCTTCCCAGTGCAGACTTCCGCCCTTATCCCAGGGATCCCTGCTGCCTGTCCTCTGCACACCCCAGATATGGCCGCAGACACCAGGTGGCCGTGAGATTAGCCGATTGGGGAGTGATTACCAGTTAAGGTGCTGATGTGGGGAGGTAACAAACAGCTAGTGCAAGGAGCTGCATCCCAGGCTGGGAGCTTGAGTTTACTACAACAGAACTAATACAGATTTTTGAGAAGGAAAAAGGACAAGACAAAAATGGTATTCAAGATGATATTCTAGTGGCAGAAGGTAATGTACACAAGGATGGGAAAGACCAGAAAGAGAAATATAGCACAGAAACAGGTCAGCATGGTAACAAATCTTTAATAATCAGCCTGAAATAAAATGATGGTGCTGTAGTGTATTATATTACACATAATAAAAATGGAAAATAAGTAGCTTGTTTGACTTCTACAGGAAGAAATACTGTTTTTGGCCTACAAAGATTCATAAGGTGGGTAATCTCCCAAACTCAAAAGAACTCTCAGATGCACATAATCTAAAGTCAAATATACACTGCAAATATACATTGCAAATATATACTGTTATGGTAGATGGTTTACAAAAATGAGTAAATTGACTCCTTCCCTATGTTCACATTCCGTAAGGAATGTGTCATCTGTAGCACCTCCCAAAGCAGGTGGTGTCTGTTTCTTCACCGCTTGAATCTAAGCAGCTTTGCATGATAGAATGAAGTGGCGGGACATTACAGCAGTACCAAAACTGAACCTCAAGAGAATGGGCACACTCAGTCCTCCCATGAAACCTCATTTGAATAAGCCAGGCTGGCCTGACACATGATGCGAGAAACCTAGGCCAGGCGCCCAGTCACTGCAGTCAACAGCCAGCTGACCCTCAGAAACGGAGCCACCTCCCTGACCAAAGACACAGAAGCAACCTAGCCTAGCCCAGAAGACCTGCCCCTCTGAGCTTCAGTTCAGTTCAGTTGCTCAGTCATGTCCGAATCTTTGCGACCCCATGAATCGCAGCACGCCAGGCCTCCCTGTCCATCACAAACTCCCGGAGTTCACTCAAACTCACGTCTATCGAATCGGTGATGCCATCCAGCCATCTCATCCTCTGTAGTACCCTTCTCCTCCTGCCCCCAATCCCTCCCAGCATCAGAGTCTTTTCCAATGAGTCAACTCTTCACATGAGGTGGCCAAAGTACTGGAGCTTCAGCTTTAGCATCATTCCCTCCAAAGAAACCCCAGGGCTGATCTCCTTCAGAATGGACTGGTTGGATCTCCTTGCAGTCCAAGGGACTCTCAGGAGTCTCCTCCAACACCACAATTCAAAAGCATCAATTCTTCAGTGCTCAGCTTTCTTCACAGTCCAACTCTCACATCCATACATGACCACTGGAAAAACCATAGCCTTGACTAGACGGACCTTTGTTGGCAAAGTAATGTCTCTGCTTTTGAATATGCTATCTAGGTTAGTCATAACTTTTCTTCCAAGGAGTAAACGTCTTTTAATTTCATGGCTGCAGTCACCATCTGCAGTGATTTTGGAGCCCAGAAAAAGTCTGACACTGTTTCCACTGTTTCCCCATCTATTTCCCATGAAGTGATAGGACCAGATGCCATGATCTTCGTTTTCTGAATGTTGAGCTTTAAGCCAGCTTTTTCACTCTCCTCTTTCACTTTCATCAAGAGGCTTTTTAGTTCCTCTTCACTTTCTGCCATAAGGGTGGTGTCATCTGCATATCTGAGGTTACTGATATTTCTCCCGGCAATCTTGATTCCAGCTTGTGCTTCTTCCAGTCCAGCGTTTCTCATGATGTACTCTGCATATAAGTTAAATAAGCAGGGTGACAATATACAGCCTTGATGTACTTCTTTTCCTATTTGGAACCAGTCTGTTGTTCCATGTCCAGTTCTAACTGTTGCTTCCTGACCTGCATATAGGTTTCTCAAGAGGCAGGTCAGGTGGTCTGATATTCCCATCTCTTGAAGAATTTTCCACAGTTTATTGTGAACCACACAGTCAAAGGCTTTGACATAGTCAATAAAGCAGAAATAGATGTTTTTCTGGAACTCTCTTGCTTTTTAGGTGATCCAGTGGATGTTGGCAATTTGATCTCTAGTTCTTCTGCCTTTTCTAAAGCCAGCTTGAACATCTGGAAGTTCACGGTTCACATATTGCTGAAGCCTGGCTTGGAGAATTTAGAGCATTACTTTACTAGCATGTGAGATGAGTGCAATTGTGCGATAGTTTGAACATTCTTTGGCATTGCCTTTCTTTGGGATTGGAATGAAAACTGACCTTTTCCAGTCCTGGGGCCACTGCTGAGTTTTCCAAATTTGCTGGCATATTGAGTGCAGCACTTTCACAGCATCATCTTTCAGGATTTGGAATAGCTCAACTGGAATTCCATCACCTCCACTAGCTTTGTTCGTAGTGATGCTTTCTAAGGCCCACTTGACTTCACATTCCAGGATGTCTGGCTGTAGGTCAGGGATCACACCATCATGATTATCTGGGTCATGAAGATCTTTTTTGTACAGTTCTTCTGTGTATTCTTGCCACCTCTTCTTAATATCTTCTGCTTCTGTTAGGTCCATACCATTTCTGTCCTTTATCAAGCCCATCTTTGCATGAAATATTCCCTTGATATCTCTAATTTTCTTGAAGAGATCTCTAGTCTTCCTCATTCTGTTGTTTTCCTCTATTTCTTTGCATTGATCGCTGAGGAAGGCTTTCTTATCTCTTCTTGCTATTCTTTGGAACTCTGCATTCAGATGCGTATGTCTTTCCTTTTCTCCTTTGCTTTTCACTTCTCTTCTTTTCACAGCTATTTGTAAGGCCTCCCCAGACAGCCATTTTGCTTTTTTGCATTTCTTTTCCATGGGGATGGTCTTGATTCCTGTCTCCTGTACAATGTCACGAACCTCAGTCCATAGTTCATCAGGCCCTCTATCTATCAGATCTAGTCCCTTAAATCTATTTCTCACTGCCACTGTATAATCATAAGGGATTTGATTTAGGTCATACCTGAATGGTCTAGTGGTTTTCCCTACTTTCTTCAATTTAAGTCTGAATTTGGCAATAAGGAGTTCATGATCTGAGCCACAGTCAGTTCCCGGTCTTGTTTTTGCTGACTGTATAGAGCTTCTCCATCTTTTGCTGCAAAGAATATAATCAATCTGATTTTGGTGTTGACCATCTGGTGATGTCCATGTGTAGAGTCTTCTCTTGTGTTGTTGGAAGAGGGTATTTGCTATGACCAGTGCATTCTCTTGGCAGAACTCTATTAGCCTTTGCCATGGTTCATTTCATATTCCCAGGCCAAATTTGCCTGTTACTCCAGGTGTTTCTTGACTTCCTACTTTTGCATTCCAGTTCCCTATAATGAAGAGGACCTCTTTTTTGGGTGTTAGTTCTAAAAGGTCTTGTAGGTCTTCATAGAACCGTTCAACTTCAGCTTCTTCAGCATTACTGGTTGGGGCACTCTGAGCCTAGTCCAAGCCAAGAGTTGTAAGCTCAATTAAAACACTTGTTTTAACCACTAAGTTTGGGGGACATTTTTATGTGGTAAAAGCTAACTGATGGAATTATATACAACAAAAAAAAAAAAAGAAAAGAAAAAGAAAATTAGTAAATGAAATAGTTTCAGGTACAGAAGTGATCTGAAAAATATAACGTAGGGTAGGGCTTCCCTTGTGGTGCAATGGTAAAGAATCCACCCATCAATGTGGGAGATGCAGGAGACTCAAGTTCCATCCCTGGGTTGGGAAGATCCCCTGGAGAGGGAATAACTACCTACTCCAGTATTCTGGTTTGGAGAATTCCATGAGCAAAGGAGCCTGGCGAACTATAGTCCATGGGGTCAAAAAGAGTTGGACATGACTGATGACTGAGCACACACACAAAGTACAGTAATTTGGCAGAAAAGTGATAAAAGCCAGTCAGTTTCTTGGGGAAGTCCTCTCTGAGAAGGGGATGTTTAAGATGAAACTAAATCTGAAGGAGAACAAACTATTTTAAGATGTAGTAGAAACGTATCCCAAACAGAAGGGGTAGCATGAGCAAAGGCCCTGGGACAGAAATGGGGACAGAGAAGCTGAAAGATACGAGCCAAGTGGAGAATGAAGGCAACATCAGAGGAAGAAGAGGAGGCACCCAGGCTGTTTAGGCCCCCAGGCGGTGGTGAGGGGCTTGCGGCTATTCTGGTGAGGAACTCAGGGTTACCCCATAGAGAGACCGCCCTGATAACTGCAGGAGCAGAAGCCAGGGCCTTGGCTGACAGATACTGGGCAGGAATAAGAAACCTCTGGGCCTTCTGCTCATCAGTGCTGTGGACATGAAACTATTCTAAAAAGTAAAGCGAAGTGAAGTCGCTCAGTCATGTCTGACTCTTTGCGACCCCATGGACTGTAGCCTACCAGGCTCCTCTGTCCATGGGATCTTCCAGGCAATAGTACTGAAGTGGATTGCCATTTCCTTCTCCAGGGTATCTTCCCAACCCAGGGATTGAACCCAGGTCTCCCACATTGTAGACAGATGCTTTACCATCTGAGCCACCAGGGAAGTCCTCTAAAAAGTAAAGTCTATTTTAAAATATCAGAAAAGTAGGGGGAAGGGGGAAGGATTTTAAGAGACTGGTAGAAGGAGAAAGAGGTACTGGAAGCCAGGTAGTGATACTGAGAGGTGCTGTGTGCGAGACTCATGGCCAGAGCCACCGGGCACTCAGGGAAACAGCCTATAGTTGACAAGCATGTTACAGGGAGAAGCCAATGGTGACTCCATATTGGAACTGTTTTCTTTGACTTGCTTTTCATTGCTTTTGTTATTACAGTCATATCTGATGGCCTGCCTCAGAGGGCCCTGGGCCCTGCCTGACCATAAACTAAAGTGCCTTTGTTCAGCTCAGAGACAGAGAATCTGACTCTGCCCACCTGTGAACAGATTAACACACCTCTTCCAAAGGCTGGCCACTTCCTTGGAGATATTTTGCAAGACTGAAGATCCTTTCACTTTACTTCCCCACTGCCTCTTCCTTTCTTTCTGCCTTTTGCCTTTGTAGCTCCTCATTGCTTCTTTCCCTCTGACTCTACAAAAAACACAGCTTTCAGACCCCACAAGAGAGTTATTTTGAGGTGCTAGGTTGTCATCTTCTCAGGCAGCTGGCTCCCCAGATAAAGTCGTCTTCCTTGCCTCAACACTGTGTCTCAAATTTATTGACCTATTTTGTAGCCAGCAGAGCAAGGTTCAGTTCAGTTCAGTTCACTCAGTCGTGTCCAACTCTTTGCAACCACATGGACTCCAGCACACCAGGCCTCCCTGTCCATCAGCAACTCCCAGAGTTTACTCAAACTCATGTCCATTGAGTCGGTGATGCCATCCAACCATCTCATCCTCTGTCACCCTCTTCTCCTCCCAGAGTTTGCTCAAGCTCATGTCCATTGAGTCAGTGATACTATCTAACCATTTCATCCTCTGTCATCCCCTTATCCTCCTGCCTTTAATCTTTCCCAGTATCAGGGTCTTTTCAAATGAGTCAGTGGCCAAAGTATTGGAGTTTTAGCTTCAGCATCAGTCCTTCCAATGAATATTCAGGACTGATTTCCTCTAAGATGGATTGGTTGAATCTCCTTGCTGTCCAAACAGAGGAGGCCATGAGAATCAGGCAAACCCTACAGTGAGTCTAGAGCCCACCACTAGCTGTTCATGTGCCCCAGGGTGAACTTACCTAACTTGTCTGCTGTGAAATACAGGGAAAGACAAGCTTCTCATAGGCTGGGCAACAGCACATGAGGAGCGTGTGTAAAGTGCCGAGCCGAGTCCTTTTTAAATGGAAGACATTTCATGAGGGTTGGTCTCACTGTCTTTCACCTTCCTTTCCGGACAGAAGACCCGGTATCCAGAATAAAAGCTGAAGACCCAGGGGTACTAAAATCAAGGTAGACCTACAGCTGCAGCTGCTATAAAATAAGCAACTGCCTTTCTTCCCGTGAATGCCCCTTCAGGACGCTCCCCCGACAGTCTCACCTACCTGAACGCACCTTCCCACTACTGACAGCAGCTTCTGACCTAACATGGTGGGTACACAACTTCAGGCTAAATGGGTAGGGGGCTTGGGGAGGCGTGGACTGGGAGTTTGGGATTAGCAGATGCAAACTAATCCATATAGAATAGATAAACAACAAAGACCTACTCTACAGCACAGGGAACCATACTGGATATCTCATGATAAACCATAATGGTTTGAATGTGAAAAGAATATGTGTAACTGAATCACTTTGCTGTACAGCAGAAATGAGCACAGCATCATAAATCAACCATATTTCAGTAAAATACATAACAATAAAAAACTTAAAGCTAAACTGAAATGTCAGTTTCGTGGCCAAAGCAGTTTTGGTTGCCAAAGCCTGTTGTCCAGCTCCTTCTTTGGTCCTGCTTCCTACCTTGGTGAGATCAGAATATTGCAACTTGTCTTCTAAACTCCCTTCAAAATGTGCCTCCTGCAGCAGCCCAGGTTCTAAGCCTGACTCTGACCTCAGGGCTGCGATTGGCTTCCTTGGAACCCCCTCAATCCCCTGGCTCTTTGCTTCTCCAGCCTCTCTTTTGCTCAATATGCCCAACTCACTATGTCACAGGGGCTCCCCTGGTGGCTCACAGGTAAAGAATCTGCCTGCCAATGCAGGAGACATGAGTTCAATTCCTGGCTGGGGAAGATCCCCTGGAGAAAGGAATGGCAACCCACTCCAGTGTTCTTGACTGGGAAATCCCTTGGACAGAGGAGCCTGATGGGTTACAGTCCCTGGGATGCCAAAAGAGTCAGACAACTGGGCAATTAAACAACAACAGCAACCATATGTCATGACCCATCTCAATCTTCTGCAACATGCCATCCTGAAAGCACCATCTACTGTGTGAACCTTGTTTCTGTAAAATTGCTTCTTTAATCACTTCTTCTGCCTTTGGATCAGCTTTCCGTTCCCAGAAATAACCAAAATGGAAAGATGCTCCATCATTTGCAGTTAGAGTCATGAGATAAAGGCCACAAGCTGGCCAGTCGATGGTATTAACTTCCTTATCAAAGGTGGACGAGCTCTTCTGTAAATGTAATTCAAAAATAGACACAGACATAAGGCAACAGGAGGGGACAGCTTTGCTTTGTAGGAGGAGAAATTTGCAAGACAGGATTTAAAACGAACTAAACTTGGTGTATGAAATGGCACTTCTGTTGTAATTTTAAGCTTTGTAAGTAGAATCTATAAATATATCTGAGGGGCAAAAAATGCCAAGAAGGAAAAAAAAAATGCCAAGAAGGCTAAAAGAAAAAATATACATACATTAGAAAATACAAAAAAGAAAGAGACCTCTCCACAGACTCACAGAAACTAGAAAGGGAAAATTCTCTAGTCTCCGTGTTCTTTTTGCAGCAAGTAGAATTCATTCATGAATGTTTGATGGTCTCATTTTCAATGATCCAAGAGTCTTGACTCCAGGCCCTTTGCTTGTAAAACCTTTCTGTTATCTAATGTACCTTCACAAGCTGACAAGCCTTTCAGCCCCTTGTCTGTGTGTGCTCAGTCATGTCCAGCCCAGGGACTGTAACCCACCAGGCTCCTCTGTCCATGGAATTCTCCAGGGAAGAAGACTGGAGTGGGTTGCTGTTCTCTTCTCCAGGGGATCTTCCTGACCCAGGGATTGAACCTGGATCTCCCACATTGCTGGCAGATTTTTTACTATCTGAGCCACCAGGGAAGCCTGAACCTCATCAAAACCAGGATAGGCGTTCTCTAAAGATCACTGGGCTGGTACGGAATGTGAGTCCCAACTTCTGTGTTTCCAATGTTACCAACCATCCCAGAGGCTTAAAAGGTCTAAGTTAGGGGCTCCCCTTGTGGTCCAGTGGTTGAGAATATGCCTGCCAATGCAGGGGATGAGGTTCAATCCCTGGTCTGGAAAGATTCCACATGTGGCAGAGCAACTAAGCCCATGTGCCACAACTACTGAACCGCAATTAGAAAGTCCAAAGGGCCGCATGATGCAACTAAGACCTGAAACAAAAAAGAAGGCCTAAGTTGTATTTGTAACTGTGCACAGAGTTCATTGAAAGACACAATCAACACTATCAGCTAGCAGTAGCTAGCACAAGCCAGACATCACACCAGGGGCTTTGTACACTTCAACTCTGACCTTAAAACAACCCTGGGGAAACAGCCTCCTCTAGGGTCCAACAGGGAGCTCAGGGCAGGTTGGAGCCAATATCTCGGTCAAGTCCATCTGGCTGGGACCCTGGCTTTCCTTATCGCACTGTGTGATCACGACAGCAGTGGTCAGCACCTGGTCTGGTCCAAACAGCAGGTGCCTCTGGAACCAGGCAGAATGTGAGGTTAGGAGGCAACAGAGCTCCACGCTCCCCAGGAGATGTGCTGCTCTGTGGATTCAAGGAGGCAGTCTTGCAGACCGATTTTGAAGACATTGGTGCCTGGCATTAACTCACAGGAATGAGGAACCCAGACACAGTCTCAGTGGACACCGGGGTATGAAGCTGGGGAAAGAGAGCCCGGCTGCCCTAACTGCAGAGTAAGCAGAATGAAGAAGCAGTGTACTTGATACTCAGCAACCACATGCAGCCTGCCGACCCCTTCACGGTGGCTTCATGGACCCTGGGGCCCTCCAGGGCTTTGAATCAGGAACCAAACATGGGTCCTGACTATGGACTGGGGTTTTAAAGAACCTGGCCCAGAACTTCTCCCTGACCCGGGCACTGTGTGCCTGCATGCCAACTCGCTTTAGTTATGTCCAGTTCTGTGCAACCCTATAGACTCTATCAGGCTCTTCTGTCCATGGGATTCTCCAGGCAAAGATACTGGAGTGCGTTGCCATTTCCTCCTCCAGGGATCTTCCCGACCCAGGGATCAAATCTGCGTCTCTTGCATTGGCTGACGGGTTCTTTACCACTAGCGCCACTTGGGAAGCCCTGAGAGGAATGTTAGGACTCCTTCCTACAGTTGAATCAATAATCCCAAATGCCCCAGACTTAACAACGTGGGAGGTGGAATTCCCCAACACCCAACCCACTGTTAACCACAGTGACAGGGCAGGTGCCAGCCTGGGAGGAGGGCGAGTAATTGATTCCCCCTGGATCTCTAGCCTGCAGACTTCAGCCTACGTTTTAGCTTCTGGAATCTTTGTGAGTGAAATGCGCTAACTTGATTCATCGGCAGCTTGCATCATGCCCCGCCTCATTTAAAAACATCAATAACCATCAAAGGAACCTGCCTGGAACTACTGATTCACAGCTGCATGTCTACCAAGATAACACAAGGTGGAAATCTGGACAATTTGGGCCCAGATTCCAGCCTCCCTGACAAAGCTATGCTGATTACATCAAGAGTTCCTGAAACAACACACCAGGCAGCTTTTCCAAGATGCAACAGATTCTGAGTTGGAACTCACATGGACTTACAACCCAACCATTGAGAGGAAGCACTGAGACAGAATTGGAAAGTTAATTAAGAATCTGCTTATTTGAGGAAATCATTGTCTTTCCCTCACTATTCAAGGGACAATAAGTCTATTTCTAAGAAGAGCATGTTGCAGAGTTGGAATCCCACTCACCCTGAGGCTGTTTTCCCAGCAAAATATAGACACTCACACCAGCTCACATGGTGCACGCAAGACTTCAATGAAGTAGCTTGCCTACAACCCCGTGTCTTATGCTTAACAAACCAGAGTCCTTCCTTTGATTAACAGGACACAAGAACTCAGCAGCTCATTTTGTGAAGCTGTAATAGGGGGTGTTTTTACTTGAAAAGTACAGCAGCATCTTGGGATGCTGGTTAGAAATTCTAAAATAGTTCGCTTCCAGAGCAAAAGTCGGAGGTCAAAAGAAATGCAATACAGAATTGCTTTGGTACAGTTCCCACTAATCTGTGGCTGCTAAGATGCTTTAAGAAATTAGTCGATTACTTGGAGCCAATCCTCTCTCTATAATTAGAAAATTCTGCCATCTTCTCCTTTCCGGAAATGTCTAAGAAGCTTCTCATTGATGGAATTTATCCAAGTCTGAGGTCATCCAGGCTGGTGGGGGACACTGACTAAACGCCCTGGACACACCTGACACGGACATGGACTCACTTGCACGTGATCTACTGCCGCTGTACATCTTCCAGCTGTGGGACCTGGCTAATTACACAGTCTGGGGAGGTCATTGTGGTATATGTCTTACAGTACTATTTTAAGATTAAATGAGATAAACCAGCTTGCATGCTCAGTCACGTCTGACTCTTTGGGACCCTATAGACTGTAGCCCACCAGGCTCCTCTGTCCATGAGATTCTCCATGCAAGAATACTGGAGTGGGTTACCATGCCTTCCTCCAGGGGATCTTCCAGACCCAGGGATCGAACCCAGGTCTCCTGCAGTTCCTGCATTGCTGGTGGATTCTTTAACACTAGTGCCACCTGGGAAACCCTCGGTCACAATACCTACTAAGAAATCATGTTAGCCAAAATTATTATTAATAAGCAACTTACAACATTTGTGACTGCTTGGTAACATATGAACCAAGTAAGAAGGGAATGTGAATTTAATAATACTTCTTTCTCACCATTGCATAAGCAAAAAAATATATATATATTTTTTCATATAAAGAAAATCACACAGGCTATAAATTTTGAGTGCAGATTCATTATTTCTAGCATTTATATTTTAGTCAATACAATGACAATAACATTTTCCCTCTTACGTGGAAATCACAAGTAAATGATGGACAATTTTTATACCAAAAATAGGCAGTATTTTCCCATCCTCTCAGATAGCTTTCTCTTATTTAAAAAGTTTTCATTTCATACTTAAAATTATAGAGGAGTAAATAGAACTTCTAGAAGTAGCAGCATTGCAAATAAATCTAAAACATATTCTGATCAGTTAAATCAACTCGGGTTTTCAGAAATCTCTGTCACATTTAACCTGGGACCGTTGATAACACCGTCCACACACCTTCAATTGCCTCATGACCACATCCCTAACTGGCCCATGATGCCCCAAGTCTTATCAAGGAAACAAAGCCTGTGAATTTCCGGACCCAAAGTGGAAAGAGATTAACTCTGGCCCTGGAATAAATCACTTCCCTATGTTTTCACTTCCAGACTCCTAACATTTTCCCTGCAGTTTTGGATATGACCAGAAGTGTCACACATCCATCACAAAGATGAGCAATTATACTCTGATCCCAAGTAAAAATGGGAGCCTGTAGGATCTTGTCACTGTCACCCATGTGGCATCATTTTTTTTTAACATAGCTGACAATGACTTTTGTGGTATCGAATATACCTTTGAAGAATGTTTTTAAAGCATGAGAAGAGGTTCAGCGTCAATTTGTTGTTACTGTTGTTTAGTCACCGAGTCATGTCCAACTCTTTTGTGATCTCATGGACAGTAGCCCACCAGGCTCCTCTGTCCATGGGATTTCCCAGCCAAGAATATTGGAGTGGGTTGCCATTTCTTTCTCCAGGAGATCTTCCTATCCCAGGGATCAAAACTGCGTCTCTTGCATTAGCAGGCTGATTATTTACCACTGAGCTACTGAAGAAGCCCTGGTGTCAATCAGATTGCCACTTAGTCATGTAAGAGAGGCAGGAACGTACTTCCGTGGCTGCTAATGAAGTTGTCAGGACAGTGGCTATTGCAGGTTGATCACTAGCATTGATCAGTGGTAAGAGGCTGACACTCAATCATTCATTTTCCCCTTAGGACACACACACAGCACATAAGCTGAGAACTTCCTAATGCAGCAAAGAGCGATTGAAAAACTGGAGTATTCCTTCTGTGTGTTCACACCCTCGGGTGAGAAAGAACTCCCCTCCCTCCAGTTAATCACAGTGCTATGGAAACAGACATTTTCTGTGCTTCCAATTGTCAACTGCACTTCACTTTCCAGACCCCTCATCGGCTTTTCTCCATCATCATGGTTTTGGTACACTGTGTTCTGTATGTTAAGTTGCTATAGTCGTGTCTGACTTTTTTGTCACCCCATGGACTGTAGCCCGCCAAGCTCCTCTGTCCATGGGATTCTCCAGGCAAGAATACCAGAGTGGGTTGTCATGCCCTCCTCCAGGGGATCTTCCCAACCCAGATCAAACCTGGTCTCTTATGTCTCCTGCATTGGCAGGCAGGTTCTTTACCACAAGTGCCACCTGGGAAACCCCTTTGGTACTTTAGGGAACAACTACCTCAGGACCCCTAATTCCAAGTCATCATAAGACACCATCCAGTGGAATAGAGTTCTGGAATGGTGGAACTGATCCTGCGGAATCCAGGAGCCAGGGTCGGGCATCCACTGCTTCACTTCATCTAAGAGTGGAGGTGCATTGGCTTAGGACAAAGCCCGTGATTAGACAGCTCTATATATAAGAAAGGCTCCCCTGTGGCTCAGCTAGTAAAGAATCCACCTACAATGCGGGAGACCTGGGTTCGATCCCTGAGTTGGGAAGCTCCCCTGGAGAAGGGAAAGGCTACCCACTCCAGTATTCTTGCCTGGAGAATTCCAAGGACTGTATAGTCCATAAGGTCGCAAAGAGTTGGACACGACTGAGCGACTTTCACTTCATATATAAGAAAGTTCTTACTGATATTGAATCAAACTACTGCTCAAGATGATCACTTTTTTCCAAAAAGTCTGTGCTTGACAGCAACAGGGACTTACGTGTGAATTGTGGAAACATCCCCAGAGGTGGCCTTTGATGAGGAACCCCTTGATGGGGTAGATGTTGCTTCAAACTCTCAGCAGAAGGGTGGACACTAAACATAAAGGAGGCCCCAAAATGGACAACCAGGTCCCAAACCCCAGGCTGGGGATCCAGGGCAAATTTCTACTCCTTGGCTGATCAATCCCAGACTGCAGAATCATGGGAAACAGTAAGTTGCTGCTGTTTTAGGCCAGTTAGTGTCTTAGCGTTGGAGTAGTTATGTAGCAGTAAATATCTGAAACATGGACATACACTCAAAATTTCAACAAAATGTCACAGACTAAGTGAAGCCCATTCCCAGGCTTCTCAGAGTTGTGCACCCAAGTCTGAAATCCCTGGATGGCAATGCTCCCAGGCCCCAATCTATGAGCTCAGGGCTGCATCTTTTATAACTTGGCCACACCTCAAAGTTTGTAGGATCCTATTTGCCCAAACAGAGATCAAACCTGGGCCCTCAGCAGTGAATGTACTGAGGCCTAACCACTGGACTACTAGGGAATTCCCAAAAGGTTTCAATTTTTATGCCTCTTGCTTATTCCCCCTGCTTGGAAAGCCATCTCCCACCAGAATTTCTTCTTACCAGACCCCTAACCATCCTTCAGTCCAGAAAGATCCCCTGGAAAGAGAATGGCAACCCACTCCAGTATTCTTGCCTGGAGAATCCCATGGACAGAGGAGCCTGGTGGGCTAAAGTCCATAGGGTCGAAAAGAGTTGAACATGACTAATCGACTAACACACACACTGGACTTCCCTGGTGGTCCAGTGGTTAAGAATCCGCTTACCAATGCAGGGGACACGGATTTGATCCCTGGTCCAGGAAGATCCCACACACTGTAGAGCAACTAAGCCCATACCACACAAGTACCAAGCCCACACGCCCTAGAGCCTGTGTTCCACAAGAGAAGCCACTGCAGTGAGAAATCCGTGAACTGCAACAAAGAGTAACCCCTGATCACCATAACTAGAGAAAGCCCGTACGCAGCAATGAAGACCTGGAGCAGTCAAAAATGAATAAATAAATAAAATTTTTAATAAAAATAAATGCAAATCTAAGCATTCTTCAATTTGAAGGAAAAGCTACTGTATTGAGAGTTTGTCTCTCTAGCTTCATATAAAATTTATATTCCCCCCAAACGTTAAACTAGAACACAATCCATTAATCAATCCTCTTTCTCCTGAGTTAGTTATTTTCAGCCTCAACTTTAAGTGAGACGAAACACTGACCTCCCTCTCTTTTCATGGTAACGACGGTCGCATCCTTAACCCAGATTCCCTACCACTGACCCAGCATAGCTAGTGGACGGTTACGTCTTTTTTCTGTTTGCTTTGGAAAGACCAAATGGAAAGCAGAGTCTACGCCTCACTCAAGCTGCTCTGCCTCATTCTTCTTGGAAAAAGAAGGTGATGACTGATTTATCTAAATATGGTTAAGACATCTGGTCTATTGTGTATGCTCCCAAGCATCAAGGGTCACGGTTTTATGACAAAATAAAGAAAAAAGGTTAAGATGCATTGAGCATTGTAAGAGGCAGTACAATAGAAGGAGAGGGCATCTTAAATCTCTATTTATAGTAATGATGCTATTATTAGCAGGACTTTTTAATGCCAAGATTATCAAGACACACTGAAGGCTCCGTAATACAAGTAAAAACTCGGATCTGGCTGTTGATCATGTTATCAGATACTTACAGAAATAACTCTTTGGAAAAACTGGTCATTGTGAAGACGAAAATGACACATTCAACCCCTGAGAATTCTGACACCACAGACCCAGCAGAGAGTGACCCCTGGGATGGGTGAGGGGGCAGTGGCCCTAGAGAAGGGCATGCGTCCTTTGTGCTGGGCTGTCCCATGCAAGGAGCAGATGCTAAGCACATTAAAACAGACGAAGGCAGGGACCAGTCTCGTCCCTCTGTGCTGAGGCCAGAACCACCTCGTGTCCACTGCTGATAATGGACAGGAAAGTGCTTGGTTGATCCCTTCTTATACTTTATTGTTGTTGATGTTCAGTCACTCAGTCGTGTCCAACTCTTTGTGACCCCATGGACTGCGGCACGCCAGGCTCCCCTGTCCTTCACTATCTCTTGGAGTTGGCTCAAACTCATGTCTATTGAGTCAGTGATGTCATCCAACTATCTCATCCTCTGTTGTCCCCTTCTCCTCCTGCCCTCAATCTTTCCCAGTATCAGGGTCTTTTCCAGTGAGTTAGCTCTCCACATCAGGTGGTCAAAGTATTGGAGCTTCAGCTTCAGCATCAGTCCTTCCAATGAATATTTTGGGTTGATTTCCTTTAGGATTGACTGGTTTGATCTCCTTGTAGTCCAAGGGACTCTCAAGAGTCCCAACACCACAGTTCAAAAGCATCAAGGTCACAGTTCCAATTCCTCACAGAACGTTTCTGCTTTCCACTCTAAAAGAATCATATCTTCCAAAGAAGCTTCCAGTCAGAGGGGTCCTTAAAGCCAGAACTTTCCAGATGACTCACTGATGTCCAGACAATGAAGTTACTTGCCAGGGGCCACACAGCAAAGATGTGGCAAAACTTGCATTGCTTCTGATTTCAAAGGTTGGGTGACTTTCATTAAATCATGGGCAAGGTCACTTTCTCTAAATAACTGTTTATTGATCCATGAGACTAAAGGGAGCTCCGTGGCTGCCCTTCTTGGTAAATATGCAGCCAAAAGGTCTAACGTCTGTTGAGAGCACCATGTTAAGACAATTTTCCAAACAAGCTCCATTATCCAAGCAAACCAGCCTCCTAGTTTATATCCTGAATTTTCCTGACTTATGATTCTTTCTCACAAAAGACACCAATTAAGGCTAAACCCAGGAAAATAATGCAAGCGCCCCAGATTCTAAGAATGGTGTGTAAGGAGCATCACCCTTCAACAGAGAGGGCAGTAGGTGATGATCTTAGCCGTCCTTGTGGACTGATGGGTGTCCTCACAAGCACTAGTACCTGTGGACGGTCCCTTCTGTAAGAGCAGGGCCTTTGCACATGATCAAGTTAGGGTGGGTCCTAACCTGTGCTAGGGTGGGTCCTAACCCAATTATGACTGGTGACCTTATAAGAGGGAAATTTGGACAGTACTGGGCCCTCATAGAGAGCACCACATGAAGATGAAGGCAGAGATCAGGAGATGTGTCTACAAGCCAAAGACTGCCCACAAATCCCAGAAGCTGGGAGAGAGGCAAGGAACAGACCCTCCCCTCATGGCCTGGCTAGGAACCAGAGCCACGGACACTCTGATCTTGGCCTTCTAGGTCCAGAACTAAGAGACAATAGTTTGTCCAAACCATCCAGCTTATGGTACTCTGTTTGGCAGATCCAGCAAACCGGTACCATTACCGCATCTGACAAACAGTGACTGAAGTGACTGATTTCACTGGCCCTTCTGTCCTAACCATCTCCCCTCCCCGCACTGCCCCAGTTCCATGTGGGTGTGTAGGACTGTACAGGGGCCCTGAGTCCACGCCTGGCCCTGGATCCTGTCTGCTGTCATGGGAGGAGACACCAGACATGATATACAGCCAAGAATAATAAGACACGGTCCCTAGGGCCGGAATTCACGCCTCCCAGGCAAGGTGAGCTCTAAGCGAGTGAAGACAAGCATGGTGCAAGCTGCAGAGACACAGAGGCTAACCTGGAGAAACTGGGCTGATCTGTGGGCCAGGGGAGATTTGGGAGGGACAGGAGTAAGGGGAAGGTGTCAACATCCCAGCAAAGCAGGTGGGGGAGGGTGGGGTCATGTCCAGCAGGACCAGCTCGGAGGGAGTCCAGGGGTGGGGCCAGCCTACGGGGCAGAGAGGGAGACAGAGGGCTCCCGGTGACACAGCCTGTCAGGGCCACTCGGGGTGAAGAGGCAGTGTCTGTAGCAGCAGTGAGTCACTTCCAAACCAAGTTATATTTGGATCTCTGTTGCCTCATAGTATCCTTTCTGTTTCATATTTAAACATGGAGTCTAGCAGGCCAAGAGCAGGAATGGTGACAGAGCAAAGGATTTCATCTGGACCACAAGCCAGCCTTCCTTGTCAACATGTTCGGCCATTAGACTCCTGCAAGAAGGCGTGCTCTGTGTGTTTGCTTATTTGTTTGAAAACAGCTAAGAACAGTTTGACATATACTGTAAACTATACAAAAGGATGGAGAAGGCCATAGCAACCCACTCTAGTATTCTCACCTGGAGAATCCCATGGACAGAGGAGCCTGGCAGGCTATAGCCCAGGGGGGTCGCAAAGAGTAGAACACGAGGGAAGTGACTTAGCACGAACATACAAAAGGGAAGAGACACTGGCCATTAAATGCAATTAAACTGGTTTCTGGAAAAGGAAGACCATGCTCTGCAAGGATTAATACTGTGACACAGTTGCACTCTTCCTGCCCTCAAGACAAGCTAGGAATAAAGGCTATAATAGCTGCTGGATTTCCCACATCACTTTTAAGATTTTTGTTCTGCTGTTTGCATTATTAATTACCATTAACAATTATTGAGTACTTAGTACGTGCCAAGCATTGAGCAGAGCTCCCCACATTCTTTTTTTTCTTTTTAAAATTTATTTATTTGGCTGCATCCTGTCTTAGTTACAGCACTCAGGATCTTTACTTTCAGTTTGTGAAAGATTCGTTGTGGCATGTGGGATCTAGTTCCCTGACCAGAGATCGAACCCAGATCTCCTGCATTGGCATCATGGAGTCTTACTCCCTGGACCACCAGGGAAGTCCCCCCTTTCTTTCTTAATACTCCAGTCCATGAAAGAACAGACTTTTATCAAGATTTCCTCCATTTTAAAGAGGTGGAAACTGAGGCTTCACAATGTTAACCAACTGATCTTCAGACACGCAGAAACTAAGTGGTAGAGCCACTTAAAAGTCAGTGGTTTTTTAATTCATGAGGACACCGGAGTCCAGCCTAGATTTCATCCCATGTGTGGGTGTGCGGAGCAAACTGGAGCAATTCATTCTCAGGCCACCTCGTCTATTGTCAGGGCACTGGATTTCCAGCTGATGGAACTTGACAGCAATTGTTTCACACTTTCAGGCTCACACCCAGCTTCCTGAAGGGCAGACAACCACCAGGGCTGTCCTGTCCTTGACCACAGAGGTCAGGTCAGCTGTGATGTGTGCAGGGCCAGTATTGTCTTTCCCGAGTCCTGGGTGTTAACACTGTGAGGTTTAGGAGCTGCCCAGTTTCTCAGGAGAGAAGATCAATCCACAAACGGTCTCATGTGCACCAGTTCTGGCCAATGGGTCCAGCTGCCTGCAACAAGTATTTTCTGAGCTGTATAGCAGGGATTGCTAGCTGTATGTCAAAGTCCATTCTTCCCTCCTTTTTAATGAAAGGATTCTGACTTTTTTTGTAAGTTAAGCGCATTTCTCAGTGTCTGTCAAGGCCATCTGCTACCAGGTCTAACCAGAGTTGGAAGCAGTAGTGTGGTATGGTTCTTTAAGTAAGACTCCTAAATAGGGAGGGATTCCCTTTTTGTTTTCTTTCTTTTTCTTTCTGTCCTGGAATTTGATTCAATTGTTGGAGCTCCAGCAGCCACCTTGGACTAGAAGGTAACCCTGGGAATGGTAGCCAATAACAGCAGAGAGAAAAGATAGAAGAATCTTCTGTCTCACACTGTAGACCCCACCAAACCAGACCTGCATTTTGGATTCATATTTTTCTAAGAAAAAACATATATGTCTATTTTTCATGTTTCAGTTATGCTCTGCAAGAATTATCCAACAGAAGCATTACTGTGTACCAGGCTTTGAGCTTGAAACAAATTCCCGCCATTTCCCCCACCCCCAAGACCCACATTCAGACAGTATAATAAATAGTTTGAGTGTCTGGGCAATGCGTGATCTAGTGCAGCAATCACAAATACATCACACCAACCACAAACATTACTCTTAAAGGTTTTACAGAAACGCTTCAGAGGACCCTGAAATTTTGTGAAACATTCTCAAGTTCATGACTTTATAATAGATTCTTCTCCTACACAGAGTGATTTTTTTTCCCCTGAATCTATAAAGTGAAGTCATTTTGCTTCCCATTTCTTACTTCGTTCAGAGACCATAACACTGAAAACAATTACCTTGAACCAGTAGGAACATTTTTTCTTCTCCATCCCACCTGTTAAAAAGTAACAGTCTAGACTGTGTGTGCTTACATTTTTACTCTACTTTTCCTCAGGAAGCCTCCTGGTAATAAGTGAAATGCCCATGACTTTAATAAGCTTTGAATTAAGCTGTAGAAATAATTCTCTTTGTAGTTTCCTGAAAGGTATTTGGATCTGAGACTGTAAAAAAAAAAATTGCTCAGATACCGATGCCCATGTCAAATTGGCCCTTTTACCAGAATATAATGGAAGTTCTCTACTCTTGTTGCCAAGTGTAGGCTTCCCTCTGTTTAAGACCTTAACTGATGAATAACAATAGTACATCCTGTGACTACAGAGAAGTTTGACAAAATATGTCAAATAGGCACTTAAATGTAAGGAGACAGAATAATTGCCTATATTGAAGAGCTTTCCTTTGAGATTTGTCTCTGGAGAAGCAGAAGTCAGGTTGCCTTTTGCACTACAAGGTTTTAAGTGTTCAGATCAACTTTAAGAAAATGAGGGAACACCCAGGCCAAAGGAAGGGCTCAGAACTGCATCTAGGACTTTCAAGGGGACCAGTCAGCTCTGTCCCCGCTCCACCCACCCTGGGGTGGAACCAGGTGAGCCTCCGAGCCCCACCACCTTCTCTGCCAGGCACCCCCAGGGTCCTCAGGCCCAAGAACCCTTCCCTCTGTTAGTTTCATCCATGTCAGCACTTCCCTGGTTGTATCAGATTGCTTTGTGGCTGACCCCCTGTAAATAACTCATCAGCATCTAATCTCTTATCTTTTCCCTTTCACTCTGGAATCAGGGGGTGAGAGCCTGGGGTCTGGGGAGGGGGTAGGGGCGCTGAGCTCAGCGGTGATCCTTTCTACAGCTCAGCCACCACCAACCGCAGCTCTCCTGGGCCAGCTTAGGTAACAAAGCCACAGCTCCGACCGGGAGAAAGCATGAATGAATACCAACTGAACAAAGACAGCTCTTAGGAAGGAATGAATGGCAGCCACCAAGAGGAGGTGCTACAAGTGGGAGGTTGGGATTGACACACACACATACACAACACTGTGTATAGAACAGACAACTAGTACGGACCTACAGGACAGCACTGTGTGTGTGTGTGTGAGCTCAGTCGTGTCTGACTCTTTGCAACTCAGTGGACTGTAGCCCACCAGGCTCCTCTGTTCATGGGATTCTCCAGGCAAGAACACTGGAGTGGGTTGCCCTTTACTACTCCATGGAATCTTTCTGACCCAGGGATCGTACCTGCATCTCCTGCATTGGCAGGTGGATTCTTTACCACTGAGTCACTGGGAAGCCCCCATGTTAGAGTCCTAGGGCCCTGCCATTACAAGTCTAGAGATGCCACTAATTGGACACCACCATTTCTGGGGGCCTGGGGGTGCCAGGCACCTGACCCCAGGGGGTTGCAATGGAAAAGGTCTCGCAGAGGCTATGTGACACCATGGCCATGGCTGACTCTGGCCAGGCCCCTTTCCCTCACACGCCCCCCTGAGGTCAGGTCTGCTCTTCTCCTTGCTGTACCAGAAAGGAGACTGCAGCTCTGAGAGCCTGAGCCACTCGCCCAGCCCGAACTAGGGAGTCACGGGTCGGGAGTCTCAGCCCCAGGCCAGGCCAGGCTCCAGACCTGACACTCCACTCCTCTACTGGGAAACAGGCCAGGTGCTTGGCACCCCCAGGCCTCCCAGAATGGTGGCAGCCATTTGAGGGTGGTCATCAGACCCTGTAATGACCAAATGAGAGAAATCCTCCCAGTAAAAAAAGTCTACATTCAGAAAGCGGCCTCCAGAGGTGAAGACCACGGGTGTACGTCTGTAAACAGAGCACGGCGTGCTCCCCATGCTCTTGGCCCCAACAGTCCTGGCATCAGGAACACAGGCCAGGATGGAAGCCTCAGGCCCTACCAGTGGAAGATGGGGACGGGAAGGTTCTAGGAACAGTCATCACTTCGTAGGAACAGTCAGAGCCACCAGGTCTGACACCAGAGTAACCCGAGGAAGCATCTCCTGGGTGAGCTCATGCACATTTCTAAAGAAACAGCCAACACTGCTGCTCAAGGTCAGCCCTTTCCAGCTACTTCCACTCTTTAGACAAATATAGGGGCCTTGGGGTGTCAAAAAATATAACAGTAGTTAACATGCATAAAGCATTTAAAATGTGCTGGGCTCTTAAGGAGAAACATCCTATGACATCCCTTATATGTGGAATCTAAAAAGAAGTGATACAAACAAACTAACCTACAAAACAGAAAGAGACTCACAGACTTAAGAGAATGAACTTACGGTTGCCAGGGGAAAGGGATAGTTAGGGAGTTTGGGATAGACATGTACCCACTGCTATATTTAAAATGGATAAACATCAAGGACCTACTGTGTAGCGCATGGAACTCTGCTCAATGTTATGTGGCAGCCTAGATGCAATGGGGGCTGGGAGGAGAATGGATACATGTGTATGTATGGCTGAATCCCTTCGGGGTTCACCTGAAATTATCACAATATTGTTAATCAGCTATGCATGCATGCATGCATGCTTAGTCACTCAGTCATGTCCAACTCTTTGTGATCCCATGGCCGTAATCTGCCAGGCTCCTCTGGCCATGGGATTCTCCAGGCAAGAGTACTGGAGTGGGTTGCCATTTCTTACTCCATAATTGCCATTTCCTGTAGTATAATCAGCTATACTCCAATACAAAATAAAAAGTTTAAAGACTGGGGGGAAAATGTGCTGTGCTCTTAAATATCAAACAAGCCTACAAGAGTGGTCCTTTTTCTGCATCACACAGGTGGAAATGGAGACCAAAGAGGGAAAAGACAGGCCCCGACCCAGGGGTTCTCAAAGTTCGACCCCAACAAGCAAGCCTGTCTCAGGATGCAGCTCCCCAGGATGACTGGGGGGAGTGGGGCGTGGTGTTGGGAAGGAGCAGGAGGCCCTGGTGCGCATCCCTCTCGGCCTGTTCCCACTTCCCATCTTCCTTAGGAAGCTCCCCCCGGCAGCCTGCGCCAACCCGAGCACTGACCCTTCTGTTCTGGGCTTAAAGGGAAGCCAGTTAGGTTTTCCTCTTCCTTTCTTGGCATTTGGTTTCCTTCCTTATCAGAGTGGTGAGACCAAGGGGCAGATAACAGGATGTAGACATAAGGGAAATAGTTCACAGTCACGGCTGGGATGTCTTTAGTGTTGTACGGTTAGGTTTGGAGCTGCAGGAATCTCCAAGAAAGGGGATGTCCATCTGGCCTACCTGTTGACCAGAGCCTATATCACCATTGGGGGCAAAATCTGTAGAAATAGGAAGCGTTTGCCTATCTCTGTGTTCTTTGCACAGAACTCCCCCAGGGACCTTCAAGAACCTTTCACAACCTGCTTTTCTCTTCCATGTTAAAACAGATGCCATTTGTCTAGCACCTGCCATGAAAATGCTTTTCTGATCAATTAATATTGAAGTCTTAGATGACAATTCTTAATGTATAACGACACTCCACCCGCCCTAATTACTAAAGATCTTTCTTTTAGTTCAGAGACTGGCTTTTATATCATATACCAATGTTATAATTTCAACATTCAAAGATGCCTTCTCTGAAATGTCACATAGCTTCAGATATGAATAACACAATTGTTTAATAAAAAGCAACTGTCAGTCAGTCTTCATTTTCTTAATGGCTCTAAAAATGCTACACCTATATTCCCTAGTTTCATAGATGAACATGATTAAGACATGAAGTTTGAGACTCTGAGTTTCAAACCATTTAAGTAATAGAAAAGCTGCTGATATTTTAGAAAACTTCATTTTAAATTACTTATTACCATTAGGATCACACATTTCTCTAAGTAACTTAGGGGCAAGAAGTACTAGAGTAGATTGCCATTCCCTTCTCCAGGGGTTCTTCCTGAGGCAGAGATGGAACTCAGGTCTCCTGCGTTGCAGGCAGATTCTTTACCAGCTGAGCCACCAGGGAAGCCCCCCTACTCGTCCACAGCCAATCTCATATGCCTCCTGTAGCTTGTTTTTCAGTCACCTAATCGTGTCTGTCTCTTTCTAGCTCCAAGGACAGTAGCCCACCAGGTTTCTTTGTCCTCCACTAGTACTTTATCATGATAAGTGATATTTATGTTAATGTCCCAGAAATGCCACACAAATTTGAAATATCTTCTCAAAGGAAAAACTATTTTCATTTATATTTGAGGGTGTATTCATTATTTGAGTATAGTTATGACAATACCATGGCACTAATTCATATATAATAAGGATATATAAATAATGGGATTCACCTGCCATGCATAGAAAGCAATTTCCTCATAGAATGTTCTAGCAATGGTATTTACTGATTTTTTTTTTCTGTTTTATAATTGCTAAAATTACTTTGTGATTAATAAGTTAACCTGGAGTAAGATAACCCAATGGCCAGAGTCTATACATTTTGTCAGTTAACCACCTGAAAAGTCACAGCATATGTTTTAAAAGCTGACTTCGATGTTCCCTTTCTACATGGCTTGTCCAGTTAGGTCATGTTCCCCAAACTTGTCTAGCATTTCCTGGTGCTGAGGAGCCCTTTCACCCTGGTAATGCCCAGGTCTTCGCTGTGTTTAGAAGTTTCTAAGGGTGCTGTCTGGCTTCTGTGTTATGTTGCTATTAGATTTGTTTAAGAGGTTAACTACAGTAAATGTAAGCAGACACTGAGCACCCATTTCTATAATACTGATCCAGCAAGGAACCTGAACAGTCATCCAAGTTATCAGAACACAGGGTGCAATGTAAATATGTAAATTCTAGTTGGCCAAAAGGAAGAAAGACATCCATGGTATACTCTTGTGAAAGTATTATGCCATTAATTTCAAGCATGCCAAAGGAAATAATGGAAAAGAAAATGGCTCTGGTATTCCTATCCATAGACAGAAGAGCCTGGCAGGCTACAGTCCATGGGGTCTCAAAGAGTTGGAAATGACTGAGCAACTAAAGAAGAAAAAAAACAAATAAAGAGATTGAGGATTTATTCCCAAGTTTAGTAGTAGGAGCTTCTGTTCAGTTCGGTGGGGCCAGCCTGACAGAACCCTCTCCTGAGGATCCCTGGCCCCCAGGCTAACGGGGCCCTAACAGTTTCCTGTTTCCTGCCTGGCACCCCCCACCCACAATCAGCTGTGGTTGCTCAGCCTCCAGAGCCTGTGTCACACCTCCTGAGGCTGCAGAGTGGCCCCGTTCCCAATGCTGGAGAGATGGGGATGGAGTCTGAGTGTCCACAGGGAGGTTCCGAGTTAGCTCACCTGAAGTCACTGAATGCCACTACCCAGCAACGACACCAAATGTCCCCTGGGCCACGTGGGGCTCCCCAACCAAATGATGTAGACATATCAGACCCAGACAAACAAGATCTCTGTTTATGAACCAGGTGCCCACAATGTACTGTACATGGTGCCCACACAGCCCTACCAGTGTTGTCCCCATTGACAGATGTGTAAACAGGAGGAGGGGGAGTAATAAGCTCCCCATGGTAAGGGCTAGAGCAGGCATCCTGGACCATGCTGTGATGCGTGGGATTGGTCTTAACTCCTGTGCACGGCCCACGGGTTCTTGAGCTAGAGAAGAGTTGTCCAAACAACCTCTGAAAGCTAAACCTCCTTAGAAATATCTGCCAAGATGCCCCACAAGAAAAATAAGTTCCCTCACCTTCCCCATAGCAACCAGGACTAAAAACAATGCGCTCCAGCCTTTCCTGCTTTCTCTACCATCGTTGGCATAGTTTCCAAAACCACTGAGCGATCTTCAATGTTTCAGTAAAAGTTTAAGCTGTCCTCCCTTTTAAAGACCTAATTATAAAGCTTAACATTTTAATTACCAATTCTTGTTTTTAAAAAGGGTAAGGAGGGAAAAAAAAAAAGCATATATTTTACCTGTAATTTCCAAGACGAAATTCCTCAGTTGCTTCCAGAATGTCTTATCAGAAGGGCTGGAGTCAGGAAGAGTCAGAGCCCAGGGCCTGGCAACCTGGGCGGCCTGTGGCTCCAGACACTGCTTGGGAGTGAACTGGGCTTCTGTCTGTGCTGGCCAGAGGGAGCGGCAATGTTTGTGTTGTCACCTGGATTACCTGTAGCAACGGCGAGCACTGCAGGTAACTCACAGACCACAGGCTGGCCACGAACAGAGCTAGTCTCACATTCACAACTACTAGTGAGTGTCAGTGAGAGCACTCCTCTCATTCCAATACAGAAATGTCCAGACTAGAGCACCAACAGCTGCTTTTTCCCTGCCATCCCAGTTGCCTATAATACCCAACCAAATCATTTACTTTAAATGAAACTTTTTACTAAACGACCAATAAAATAACCTGTTTGTTTAATGGATCCTCTCTGGCATACAAATAGAAGGTGGCATGTGACCCTGTGAGCTTTTTACCTTATTCTGAAGTTGATGTTTTGAATATTCATCTTGAAGAGTATGTTTCCGTTTGGTAAGACACCATGATGTGATGGTCAAGTCCCCATTAACAGGCAGGTTGATTCAGTTCAACTGTATTTGTTAAGTGCTGCTCCATTGAAAAGATAGGCCTGCTTAAAAAAAAAACAAAAAAAACCTCTGACTTCTAGCAATTAACAAGCCAGCAATCTTTCATACTAGACCATCAACATGCAAGTATTACCTTCACTCTTCGCTTACTCTCTCAATACTCATGTGCATACCTCTTCAGCCCAGGCAGAGAGGAGCTCCGAGTACTGCCAGAAGCCCAGGCAGGTGGGGGGTGGGAGTGGGGGGCCCAGAGGATGATGAATCATTGTCATCAATATCACCTTCCTTTTGGTCACCAGAACCCCTGGCTGAAGGTCTCATATTGTTTCATGTTTTTTTAACAACTTTATTGAGATGTATTGACTACGAGGAGCTACATGTATTTGATATGTACATTTTTATGAGGTTGGACATCTGCAAAACAGCCATGACACCATCACCACAGTCAAGGAAATAGACTGATCCATTACCTCCCAGAGTCTCCTTGCCTCCCTTTGTTTTTGCTTGTTTGTTTTTATGGTAAAAATACTTACCCGTCCTCTGCACACATTCTAAAGTGCACACACAGTCGTGTCCAACTCTTTGTGACCCCATGGACTATAACCCACCAGGCTCCTCTGTCCATGGCATTTTCCAGGCAAGAATACTGGAGTGGGTTGCCATTCCCTTCTCCAGGAGATCTTCCCAACACAGGTATTGAACCCATGTCCCCTATATTGGCAGGCAGATTCTTTACCACTAGAGCCACTTGGGAAGCCTGTTACCCATTTAATCATTTGCTTATTTGGGGTGTTTTGCTATTAAGTTGTGGTCTCATATTGGTTTTAATACTCAGAAAAAGGCACAATCTGTTTGCCTTTCTCCTAGACACAGAAGATATAATTTTTGTGAGTGTAACACATAGGAGAAGGCAATGGCACACCACTCCGGTACTCTTGCCTGGAAAATCCCATGGACAGAGGAGCCTGGTGGGCTGCAGTCCATGGGGTCGAGAAGAGTCAGACACAACTGAGCGACTTCACTCTTACTTTTCACCTTCATGCATTGGAGGAGGAAATGGCAACCCACTCCAGTGTTCTTGCCTGGAGAATCCCAGGGACGGGGGAGACTGGTGGGCTGCCATCTATGGGGTCACACAGAATCGGACACGACTGAAGCGACTTAGCAGCAGCAGCAACACATAAGAAACCAAGTTCCTTCAAATGTGACTCCAAATATCAATTTGAGAGAGTGAGAAATTCTGTCCAGAGGTACCTGTGCCTTCAAGAAACACTGAACTTTTTCTGGGGGGGATGAGCTAGCAGCAGGGTGCAGGATGGCGCAGTGGACAATCAGAGGCCAGGGCAGGTCTTATCCTCATGAAGTCTCCTCACCTCTGCTGAGCATCTAACTGCTCTGCAAAGAAAGGACCTGGTTGGATAGACCTGACACACTAGCATTTTTTTCTTTCATTGAGTAATATTATTGCCTATCTACTCAGTGGCTCAGTGGTAAAGAATCTGCCTGCAATGCAGGATACTTGGGTTCGATTCCTGGGTCAGGAAGATCCCTTGGAGGAGGAAATGACAACCCACTCCAGCGTTCTTGCCTGGGAAATCCCATGGACAGAGGAGCCTGGTGGGCTATAGTCCATGGGGTTGCAAAGAGTCGGACAAAACTTAGCTACTAAACAACAACAAAACAGTGCAGCAAAGGCAATTATTTTCATTTCTTCACCCAACAAGCATTTGTTGAGGACCTATTTGGAAACAAACATTTTGAGGAAATTCAGCAAGCCCCTAAGCAGATCTACAGATGCTTGAAAATACTGTCAGCCTCACCCTGTTCTCTGCACACTTATTATATGCCAGCCTGGCCTCAGTCTTTGCCAGAGGGAAGGATCACCGTAGGATACAGAATTATAACATCTAGAGGGAGACAGTTAGCAGAGATAAATCCCTGTTCAGACTGCATCTTGTGCTAAAGTTCATATAAAAAACACACACAACCTTATCACAATAAGTACTTCATAATTTGTACAACGGCTTTCCTAGTGCTTCAGTGGTTAAGAATCCCCCTGGCAATCAGGAGACACAGGTTCGATCCCTGGATCGGGAAGATGTCCTGGAGAAGGAAATGGCAACATTCTCCAGTATTCTTATCTGGGAAATTCAATGGACAGAGGAACTTGGCAGGCTATATTTACACACAGAAGTGAAGAGCTTCAACAAGAACAGGGGAAATGGGAGAAATCTTGCTACACTGAGACAACCATACATTATGTTGAGACAGCGTATGAGTATGGTTAATGATGATGTTAAGTTGAACTGTATAAATTGCAATTTTTCTAATTCAAAATGGGTCAATTATCAGTAATTTTGTATCATTTAACCTACTATATAACAGTGAGGCTATGAAAGAAGCTGTGGGGAAGGTGGGTGGTGTACCCTGTGATGGGAGTTTGGATTTTATGCTACAGTCTGTGACAAGCCACTCAAGAATTTCAGAGGAGAGACGTGACATTTACTTCGTAATTACCATTCTCATAATGTGGCTAAGCTTGAAGGCAATGAAACTGGATTTAAAAAAACCAGTTAAGTGACTATACCAATAGTTCATTAACTCATCAGTATTTATTAGTTGCAGTATTTATTGACTGAGGGAGAGAAAGATGGCTCCTCAAAGATGTCCACATTCTAACATGAGACTTATGAATGTGTCATGTTACAGGCAAAAGGGACTTTGCAAACATGATTAAGATACAGATATAGATATAGATGGGCTCCCCTGAGGGCTCAGTCAGTAAAGAATCTGCCTGCAGTGCGGGAGACCCAGGTTCCATCCCTGGGTTGGGAGGATCCCCTGGAAGAGGGAATGGCAACCCACTCCAGTGTTCTTGCCTGGAGAATCCCATGAACAGAGGAAACTGGTGGGCTATGGTCCATAGCATCTTAGAGAGTTGCACACAACTAAAGTGACCTAACACTCATGCGCACATGCATAGATACAAAGACGCAAGTACATCGTACTGGTTCTGCGTCTCTAGAAAACGCAGACTAATATACCTATCACAAATGAAGCATTTTGCTAAGCTCTGGGAAAGAAGTAAGAAAGGCTCGAACTAAGGAAAGCAGTGGGAATGAATAAAGAGGGAGAAACTGAAGGTGTGGTGGAGATGTAATCAATAGACCAGGTCTGCTGGGTGGAGAAGGGGAGAGTCTCAGGACACCCCTCCTGGCTTCTACCTTGGCGATGGTGGGATCACCAACTTCATCTGGAAAAAGAAACAATTTATAAATTTACACATAAATTTAATTAGTCAAAATAATTTACATCACTTGAAAAAATTTCTAATTAATCTAGAGATTAACTATTTGCTAAAGATAAATTTTGTCTGTAAGATGCTCCTCTTTTCTCATGAGAAACACCCTGGAAAGAAGATTCCCAGACATCAGGCACTCAGTGCTTTGGAAACAATCTTCAAACCCTTGGATAAAGAGTGTGAGTTTTCTCACCTTCCTCCATCCTCTGCTCTCTCATTTCACATCCTCCTTCCCCCTTCCTCCTTCCTTCTCCTACCTAGTTCTGTGAGTCATACACAGGAAGGAAAACTCTATATAGAGCCTTGGTAAGCACCATAGACTAAAGGAACTGGTAAACTGCAGTGAATCTTTGACTCTTAGAGTTTGTCGTTGTTCATTCCCTAGGTCGTGTCCACAGTTTTGCAACCCCAAGGACTGCACCACACCAGGCTTCCCTGTCCTTCACAATCTCCTGGAGTTCACTCAAACTCATGTCCATTGAGTCAGTGATACTAGCTAACCATTTCATCCTCTGTCGTCCCCTTCTCCTCCTGCCTTCAATCTTTCCAAGCATCCGGGTCTTTTCAAATGAGTCAGTTCTTTGCATCAAGTGGCCAAAGTATTGGAGCTTCAGCTTCAGCATCAGTCCTTCCAATGAATATTCAGGACTGATTTCCTTTAGGATTGACTGGTTTGATCTTCTTGCTGTCCAAGGGACTCTCAAGAGTCTTCTCCAACAACACAGCTCAAAAGCATCAATTCTTCAGCACTCAGCCGTCTTTATGGTCCAACTCACATTCATACCTGACTACTGGGAAAACCATGGCTTTGACTATATGGACCTTTGTGAAGACCTAGCACAATACAGGTGTTAAAATTCAGGTCCACAATGCTCACTTTCCCAAGGTCCTGAAACTAATAGGGGGCACTGTCCAGAACTGCGGAGGGTCTGAGCTTCTCCCAGTCACAAGCCAGCTGCCCCCGTTCACAGACGCTGCTAGAATTCATAACACTCTTGAGTTGGACACAAAGAACAGGTTACTCTTCACAGCAAAAGAAGTAGCCTAAGAGTGAGCATTTTTGTGCCAGTCCCCTTGGCCCCAACCCCATGGAGTGATGCTAAGAGGGCCAGATGACACCTGGATGTGCAATGTGTTGGGTCATATAAGAGGAACCCTGGGTTCATGAAACTCGATTCTTGTTAAAGGACAGTAAGCATATCTGTCTTTTACTCTGAAGAAAGACACATCTCTGTCCTCCTGGGCTGTCTGCTAAACACACATCCTCGGAAAGAGAACAAACAGCAGCCAGTGTCTTGATGGCAAGATGTGTTACCAGCAGATCTCCAAAGAACTGTCTCCCAACAGCCACGGCTGGATTCAGAGCTGTTCTGCCCTTTCTCCAGCAGAGGTCCATTCTGTTCTGATGCTGAAGCTGAAGCTCCAATACTCTGGCCACCTGATGCAAAGAGCTGACTCACTGGAAAAGACCCTGATGGTGGGAAGGATCAAAGACAAAAGGAGAAGGTAGCGACAGAGGATGAGATGGTTGGATGGCATCACAGACTCACGGACATGAGTGAGAAAACTCCAGGAGATAGTGAAGGACAGGGAAGCCTGGAGTGCTACAGTTAATGGGGTTGAAAAGAGTCAGACATGAATGAGCAACAACAACAAATTCTGTTTTGTCCTGCAGTTCATCCTGGCACTCACCAGCTGGAGTCTGAACAGACACTACACTGCAAAGCGAACAGTGCCAAACAAGGCTGCCCTCACGCCGGGGTCAGCTGCACTTCAAGGATTCCGAAGTCCTCCCCCAACTTCTGACCAACTGGTGATAAACTCAGAGGTTCTGATGACCCACTGGTCTCAATAATTTTCTAGAAAAACTCACAGAACCTAGGGAAGCTGTGGTTTTACTATGAAAGTGAAAATGTTAGACACTCAGTCATACCTGACTCTTTGAGACCCCCATGGACTATAGCCCACCAGACTCCTCTGTCCCTGGGATTCTCCAGGCAAGAATACTGGAGTGGCTTGCTATTTCCTCCTCCAGGAAATCTTCCCAACCCAGGGATCACACCTAGCTCTCCTGCATTGCAGGCAGATTCTTTACCATCTGAGACACCAGGGAAGTCCAGTTTTACTATGAAAAGATACAAATCAAGAGGAACAGCCAAAGGAAGAGACCCATAGGGTGAGTGAGGGAGGGGGAGACAGCCTCCCTGCCCCCTCCCTGTAAGTCCGGGCACCTCACCCTCCAGGCCTGTCCACATTCACCAACCAGGGAACTCTGCGAGCTCGGCATCCAGAGTATTTATTGGTGTCTCAGTACGTTGGCATGACTGATTAACTTATTGGCCGAGAGAACGAACCCAGTCTCCAGCCCCTGCCCCCTCCTCAAGGTCAGGAAGCTGAGAGTCCCAACCCTCTAATCACGTGGCAAGTCTCCTTGGTAAACCAGCCCCCAACCTGAGGCCACCTAGGAGCCTGGGAAGCACCACCTCACTAGCATAGCAAAGGCACTCCTATCAGTCAGAAACTCAGGTCTGGACCAGACAAACTGTCTTTTACATCACAGTTCTTTTCACAGGAAAAGGTGTATTCGCATCGCCTTTACCCACAAGGCCAAGGTTGGTTTTGAATGGCTCTTACTAAGAGTGTCCTTGAGACTTTTTTAGAGGTCACACTCCATCTGTAAGTGGCCAGGCTTAAAACAGATACATTCATTCCAAAGATGGCAACTGTATCTATGACAACTGGTACATTTCCTATTGCTACCTTACTATCTTGTTAGAAATTTGCAAGCAAAAGGTAGCGAAGTTTGTTATTTAAAAAAAAAAAGTTTAAGAGAGAGGAATACCAAAGGCTTCTTTGGGCAGTGTTTCAGTTTTGCAAGATGAAATTTGCGGGTGGACAGTGGTCATGGTGGCATGACCATGTGAATGAACTTAATACAACTGTACTGCACATTAAAAAGTGGTTTCAAGGAAGCAGTTTATGCCACACATATTCTAGCACAATTTTTTTTTTTTTTTTTTTTTTTTTTTTTTTTTTTTTAAAGAATCCCCCTTGGGTCACTTCCAGACTAATTTAACTTGAGCTCGAAGACAAGCTCAAGTTGTCTTAGGGGCGGGAGGGGTGGAATTCCAGCCCCAGGCATTCCCAAGGCCACTGAAACCTTTTCCAGTTGGTTACATCAAAGGTGTCCCTTTTCCACTCAGTCATTTGGGACCTTGGATAGCTGCCAGGGATGGGGAGGGAGAAGGTGAGGCCATCTCCCCACTGAGAGAGAATGAATGGATGGATGAACGAACGAATGGTTTGTCGTCCGAGACAACAGACCAATACTAACATCCCTAAGACCTACTTTCCTCCTAATTGTGACCACGTTTCATCCAAAGGATCAGGACTTAACACTGGTGGGCAAACAGTTAAGCAGCAAGAGCTATATATTTTAACCATTCCAGCTTTCATGAACATGGATTTTCATGAACACAGCTCCGACTCTAAGCCACAAAGGAAGTTCCGCACAAGTTCCATCCTCTTCCCCCATCCCCGACATGGGTACCATTTGAGTTTTCCCACTGTGTTCAGGGGCCAGATTTGGCTTCAAGATTTCCCAACCTTGTAGCCTTTGAGTCACTCATGACTCCTCTCTCCCCTTTCCTTCCTGAATTTAATAAACTACCACCAGATCTGCTTCTTCTTCCAATAGAATGTTCTGCCCAGCCACACAGCGCAAACCTCTATTGTTGGAGCCACCTTTCGGAGTGGGGAGGGGGGGAATTCCAGCCCCAGGCGTTCCCGAGGCCACTGAAACCTGGGGAGGGACCACTCAGCTCTCACTCCCTCCTTTCCTGATTCACTGGGAGTCCAGAGGGAGGGAAACAGCCGGGCAAGAGATTCCCACAAGCCCAGAGCCTGGGGAGCAGGGGGCTTTCCCAGGCGGGCCGGCTCCTGGCGGACAAAGGTCTGACTTCCAAAGCATGGCCTGGGCTGGAGTCGGTCACCGCCCTTTGAAACCCCTTTGAAGTTGGGCAGACGTCTGGCCAAGGGCAAGCTCGAGAGCTCCTCCGCTCAGCCTGGGAGGGGCGGTTTCCTGTCTGCCTTTCCCAGGATGGAAGTGCAGTAACAATCATTTTGCATGATCTTCACTTTAGACACCAAAATCTAAAAAACCAATAAAAATAAGCTTGATGTGAGATAACGCATCAGACCTAGTATCATAATATACTTTATTTTTTAATGTTTCGAGGCTCTTTCCATTAAAATCAGATTAAACATGTCCAGCTCCTTGAACAATTTCAGATTCTGTTCCACCTTGACTGTCCTTCGATGAACGTGTTTGGGTGGTTGATTTCTTTTAAACTTGGCACCCCACAGGGAACACAGGATTCCTGAGGTGGCCTGGAAGGCAAGCCTTCTGTCATTCTAGCCTAAAATCCTTATTCTCTTCCACATAAACTACTCCCAAGTTCAGGCCTTCTGCTCTGGACAAAGGGAATTGGGTTGGAAGGTGTGTGTGTGTGTGTGTGTGTGATTTTCTGTTTTGTTTCTCTAGGAAAATCAGAAAATCAGAACTGAAGAGTTCATAGAAATTGCTATTACAGTGCTTTCATTTTGTGGGTTCCAGCACATGTGTGAGCCATGAAATCAATTTCAAAAGGTCATCACCAGCTTTTTCTTTAAAAAATGGAGAAGAATTCAGAGTGCATTGTATTTATGAAGGGGAAGAGTTAGTTCATGAAACTTCTGTATCAGATTCTGTGTCCATGTGCCTGTGGAAGGACAAGGAGTGTACTAGGTTATGACAATTGCATTTTGGTCAAAAGAATTAAAAGTCACTGGTCTGGCCCAGCCGGGGATGGGCAGTGCACTATGATCAATAAGCACCGGTCCAAAACGTAAAGTCAGAGAATGCCTGGCTTTACGCCTGGGCCCGACATGTGGGAACCGCATGACCAGGGGAAGCTGTTAAACTGCATCGGAACTCAGCTCAGTTGCTCATCTATGAAACAGGGAAAACAACAGTACTTTCCTCCAAGAGGCATGAAGGAGAAACACACTAATTCTTACTTCCATGGACTGAGCACATTTCTACCACGTGCCAAGAAACATGCAGTGAATTTTGCCATTATATTTCTGACCGTCAGCAAACAGCCCTTTGTGTTAGATATTTCTGCTGCCATCTGTCCGATGAGGAAAGTGAGGCAGTCTGGTCCAGCCTGTGAACCTACTCCTTCCAGGACACTGGCCCTCAGTCTGCTGTGATCAGTTGCTCCACTGTACCCAACTCTTCGCAACCCCCATAGACTGTAGCCCACCAGAACTCCTCTGTCCATGAAATTTTCCAGGCAAGAATACTGAAGGGGGTTGCCACTTCTTACTCCAGGGCATCTTCCCAACCCAGGGGTCAAATTCACGTCTCTTGGGTCTCCTGCATTGGCAGGTGGGTTCTTTGCCACTGAACCACCTGGGCAGCCCTCAGGTCCACTGTGCCTCTGTCCAAACGTGAGGACACAAATACTGTATGTAGCACTGTTAGTACTAAGTACTTAGTCCTGACACCAAGGAGCCTTTGCAATTCAGCGATACTCAAAGGCAGGCTCTCCGTGAGATGAAGAGGGGCTTCTGGACCACAGGTTGTCTCCCTGCTTCCTTCGCCTGGGAAGTTGTGCCTATTTGGCTCCACTACGCAATGTGCTTCATGATGAATTTCAGTGACACCTGGCAGGAGCTCCTGCCGCGTCCAGGAAGAGCAACATGCCATTTCTGACTGGGTGGTCCACGGCCTACGCTCTGAGCAGCACTGCGTGAAATGTCATGGTTACTGCATCACAGCTATCACGACACACATACTCGGATCTCCCCTTTCATTGTCCAAAGCTCTTTTTGCTGCTCCATCAAAGGCAGGAAATGCGTGCATCCATCCACTTGTCTGCTTGCAGTCCACTGAAAGCTCTTGGAATCTTTATGACGCATACAATGGCAGCCATGCTCCTCCCTGGCTTTCTGTCACCCACACATCTGCTGACCTTGCCTTCTGTATCTTCATGGAAGATGCTGATAATGACATTGAAGGAGATTAGGCCAAAGACAGATCTGCTCTCAGGAACAACAACTAGAACAATCTCTAGTCCACTCAAGGCCCATGTGCCTCTGCACTGCCGGGTTTGCTTCACTTTCTTTTTTTGTGGTGGTTTATTTTTTTAACTTGTTATTTTATATTGGCATATAGTTGATTAACAGTGTTGTGATAGTTTCAGGTCTACAGCAATCGCTCTACATATACACGTATCTATTCTTTTTCAAATTATTTTCCCATTTAGATTGTTCAAAATATTGAGCAGAGTTCTCTGTGCTATACAGTGGGACCTTGCTGGTTATCTGTTTTAAATATAACACAGAGGAGAGGGTGTGGAGAAAAGGGAACCCTCTTACATTGTTGGTGGGGATGCAAACTAGTACAGCCACTATGGAGAACAGTGTGGAGATTCCTTAAAAAACTGGAAATAGAACTGCCATTCAGTTCAGTTCAGTTCAATCACTCAGTTGTGTCTGACTCTTTGCGACCCAGGCAAAGAGTCCATGGACTGCAGCACACCAGGCCTCCCTGTCCATCACCTACTCCCGGAGTTTATCCAAACTCATGTCCATCGAGTCGGTGATGCCATCCAGCCATCTCATCCTCTGTCATCCCCTTCTCCTCCTCAATCTTTCCCAGCATCACGATCTTTTCTAATCAGTGAGTTCTTTGCATCAGGTGGCCAAAGTATTGGAGTTTCAGCTTCAACACTGGTCCTTCCAATGAACACTTAGGACTGATCTCCCATAAGATGGACTGGTTCCATCTCCTTGCAGTCCAAGGGACTCTCAAAAGTCTTCTCCAACACCACAGTTCAAAAGCATCGATTCTTCGGCACTCAGCTTTCTTTATAGTCCAACTCTCACATCCATACACGACTACTGGAAAAACCATAGCCTTGACTAGACAGACCTTTGTTGACAAAGTAATATCTCTGCTTTTTAATATGCTGTCTAGGCTGGTAATAACTTTCCTGCCAAGGAGTAAGCGTCTTTTAATTTCATGGCTGCAGTCACCATCTGCAGTGATTTTGGAGCCCCCAAATAAAGTTTCCCACTGTTTCCACTGTTTCCCCATCTATTTGCCATGAAGTGATGGACCAGATGCCGTGATCTTAGTTTCCTGAATGTTGAGTTTTAAGCCAACTTTTTCACTCTCCACTTTCACTTTCATCAAGAGGCTCTTTAGATCTCCACTTTCTGCCATAAGATTGGTATCATCTGCATATCTGAGGTTATTAATATTTCTCCCAGCAATATTGATTCCAGCTTGTGCTTCTTTCAGCCCAGCGTTTCTCATTATGTACTCTGCATATAAGTTAAATAAGCAGAGACAATTTACAGCACTGACGTACTCCTTTTCTATTTGGAACCAGTCTGTTGTTCCACGTCTGGTTCTAACTGTTGCTTCTTGACCTGCATACAGATTTCTCAAGAGGCAGGTCAGGTGGTCTGGTATTCCCATCTCTTGAAGAATTTTCCATAGTTTGTTGTGATCCACACAGTCAAAGGCTTTGGCATAGTCAATAAAGCAGAAATAGATGTTTTTCTGGAACTGTCTTGCTTTTTCAGTGATCCAGCAGATGTTGACAATTTGATCCCTGATTCCTCTGCCTTTTCTAAACCAGCTTGACCATCTAGAATTTCATGGTTCACATATTGTTGAAGCCTGGCTTGGAGAATTTTGAGCATTATTTTACTAGCATATGAGATGAGTGAAATTGTGTAGTAGTTTGAACATTCTTTGGCATTGCCTTTCTTTGGGATTGGTGCTTCCCTGATAGCTCAGTTGGTAAAGAATCTGCCCACAATGCAGAAGACCTGGGTTCAATCCCTGGGTTTGGAAGATCCCCTGGAGAAGGGAAAGGCTACCCACTCCAGTATTCTGGCCTGGAGAATTCCATGGACTAGTCCATGGGGTGGCAAAGAGTCAGACATGACTGAGAACTGCCATATGACCCAGCAATCCCACTGTTGGGCATACACACTAAGGAAACCAGAATTGAAAGAGACACGTGTACCCCAGTGTTCATCACAGCACTGTTTACTATAGCTAGGACATGGAAGCAACCTAGATGCCCATCGGCAGATGAATGGATAAGAAAGCTGTGGTACATATACACAATGGAATATTACTCAGCTATTAAAAAGAATGCATTTGAATCAGTTCTAGTGAAGTGGATGAAACTGGAGTCTATTATAGAGTGAAGTAAATTAGAAAGAAAAACACCAATACAGTACATTAACGCATATGTATGGAATTTTAAAAATGGTAACGATGACCCTATATGCAAGACAGCAAAAGAGACACAAAGAACAGAGATATACACAAAGAGATATAAAGAACAGACTTTTGGACCCTGTGGGAGAAGGCAAGGGTGGGATGATTTGAGAGAATAGCATTGAAACATGTATATTGCCATATGGGAAATATATCACTAGTCCAAGTTCAATGCATGAAACAGGGCACTCATAGCCGGTGCACTGAGACAACCCTGAGGGATGGGATGGGGAGGGAGGTGGAAGGGGGTTCAGGATGGGGGACACATGTACACCCATGGCTGAATCATGTCAATGTATGGCAAAAATCACTACAATATTTTAAAGTAATTAGCCTCCAATTAAAGCAAGTAATTAAAAAAAATAAATATAACATAAGCATTGAAACATGAATGGAGAAGAAGCCCTAGGAAATGAGCTGCTGTGAGGGCTCCATCTAGTGGTAGACAGGTGACAGTGCACTCGGACTGCAGAGATGCTGAATGGAAAGATGCTGGATGGACAGGTATGTCCATTTAACAATGAAACAGAAATAAAAAACCCGGAAATAGACACACACAAACACAGTTCATTTTTGGCAAAAGTATTCACAAAGGCAACTTAGTAAAGGAAATTTTATATTTTCAACAAATGTTTCTGGAACAGTGGAGTATCCATGTGCAAAAAAGGAAAAAAAAAAAAGAAAAAAAGAACCTTCACCCATGCCTCATACTGTGTACAAAAATTAACTCAGAATAAATCACTGGCCTAATTCTAAATCTGAAACTTTAAAAATTCTAGAAGAAACAGAGAGGAAAATCCCTGTGAACTTGGGTATGGTGAGTAGCGTTTAGATATAAGCCTAAAAATATGAGTCATAATAGAAAATTTGATAAATCATACCCTTAAAAAACTTAAAACTTTTGCTCTGTAAAATACACTGTTAAGAGGATGAAAAGTCAAGCCCCAAACTTTGAGATAAATATTTATATATCCTATATCTGATAAAAAATCTCATATCTATGTGGCATATATAAAGAACTCTTAGAGTGCAACAATGTTTGAACCATCCTACTCTTTAAAAATGAGTGAAATATATGAAAAGATACTTCTCCAAAGATAATAAACAGATGGCAAATAAGCATGTGAAATGAAACATTAAGAAAGCTAAATTAGAGAATTCCCTGGTGGTCCAGTGGTTAGTACTCCCTGAGCTCTCACTGCCAAGGGCTCAGGTTCGATCTCTGGTCAGGGAACTAAGATCCTACTTGCTGTATAGCTGGAGGAAAAAAAGAAAGCAAACTAAATTAAAACCACGCACTGGGACCACTACATGCCTCAGATGGCTAAAAGTTAAGAACTAACCATGCAAGACTGGTGAAGGTACAGAGCGACAGGAATGCTCATTCACCATTAGTGGGAACACAAATGACACGGACATTTTGCAAAACCATCTGACAATTTCCTGCAGGGTTAAGGGAGCTTCCCTGGTGGCTCAGATGGTAAAAAAAAATAAATAAATAAAATCTGCCTGGACTGCAGGAGATACAGGTTCAATCCCTGAGTCAGGAAGATCCCCTGGAGGAGGGAACAGGGTTGGACACAGGCTTACCACATGACTAAGAAACCCTACTCCTAAGCAAACTGAAGATACATGTTCCCCTAAAAGCCTCTGTGCAAATGTAACAGCTTTATTCCCCAAACTGGAAACAACCCAAATGAGCTTCCACAGGGATCTGGATATACACACTGTGTCCAAGCACACAGCAGAACATGACTTGGCCAAACAAAGGACAACCTGTTGACTCACACAACAACCAGGATAAGCCTTAAGTGAATTTTTCTAAATGAAAGAAGCCAGAGCTAAAAGATTTCTTACTTTTTTTCCATGTATGTGACCTTCTGGCAAAACAGTGAAGACAGAAGTCAAATCAGAGGTTTCCAGGATTAACTGAGGGGAGTAACTGAGGGGACAACTCAGGGGCTGTTCAGAGACCAGTGAACATAAATCTCCTGGAAAACGACAGATAAGATGATAAAGTGTGAATAAATGTTTTCCCATTGGTAGGCTTGATGTAAGGGAAGTACATGTAAAATACTACATCCAGCAAACAGGAAATATTCCTCCGGTTCAAGCACATGTGAGATAGTAGGAAACTTAAACATAAACAATCATTAAGTCAAAGGGAAATTCAACACATATTAATATCTTTAAAGTTATATGCTGACCAATTATCAGATCAAAATTCAGTAATACTAAAAATCAAGGACAAAAAGATTTCCAATTCTCCCCTCAACACACACACCGCTTTAGAAAATACAAAGCACACTTATAAATAATTCATGGACAAAAGGAGAAATCATAAGTAAAATGACTAAATATTCAAATTTAAGTGAAGATAAAACTGATACATATTTTTCCATCATCCTATTTGTATATATACACACACACATAAATGTGTGCCATGTAAATATACATGTGCGTGCTAAGTCGTTTCAGTCATGTCCGACTCTTTGCAACCCTATGGACAGTAGCCCACCAGGCTCCTCTGTCCATGGGATTCTCTAGGCAAGAATATTGGAGTGGCTTGCCCTGTCCTCCTCCAGGATATCTTCCCAACTCAGGGGTAGAACTCACGTCTCTTAGTCTCTTGCATTGGCAGGCAGGTTCTTTATGACTAGCGGCACCAGAGAAGCCTATGTACATACTTGTAAATACATATATATTTGTACAAATATATATGTACACAAATAGGATGATGGAAAAAAGACAAAGGATAAGAAATGTAGAAAAAACAGGATAGGTTCAAGAGTGCTAACAGTTGATAACAGTTTTTCCATAAAGACACACATACACAAAAAATGACAGTTTTATTCTAGAAATAATTATAGAAATCTCCCTACTACTGAACCAAATGAGCTCCCAAACAGACTGGGCTTACTAAGTTCCTAGGGTAATAAAAGAAAATGACCCACACCGAGGTACATGACAGAGAGTGAGAGACAGGTACGAGAGACAGAGGGTAATCACAAGTATTTCAGCAACTAATAAGAATTATGTGACATGATCAGGAACAATATGCACCTCTTCTCAGGAAGCCCCTGAAGAGTGTGGTCCACCAGAACAGTGGCATAAACACAGGGGGAGAACCAGATGCATGAACCAGTGGGAGAATTTCGGAGAAAGTCCCTTTTCCTTTCCTTGTTCAAGCCTCTGATTCCCAGCATAACAGTGAAGAGAAACCGCTGGAGGGGCTCCTGGAGCAGTCCCAGAGCACAAGTCTAGATCAGAAAGAGCAGAGAATTCTCCAAGGCTGGTCTCTGAGAAAGAAAGAATACCAATCAAATACCTGATGAGTGTGGCCAACAGTGAGAAGAGGTTGAAACCTACAGAGGAGACCTTGGGAAGCCGAAGAGGACAGGAAAGCAGAAAAACCAGGAAAACAAAATCTAAAAGCCTATTATTAACTTGAGGGAGGGAAAGGATTGTGAAACAGGAAACGTAATCACGCTGTAATGTACAGCTCTTCTGCGAATACTACTTATACATCCATACAATAGTGCAGAGCCTGAGTATTGATTTAATGTAAAACGGTGACCCCGGCTCTCCTAGGATGGAGGCAGAAGACGGATGTGGGAGCACCCCTTATCTTCTGCAGCAGGAAGTCAGCAGATAAACTGAAACACTGACCAATGAGAATACATCATGGTGATTAGAAATAAAGACATACACATACCTATGATGGCTTCATGTTGATGTTTGGCAGAAACCAGCACAATATTGTAAAGCAATTATCCTACAATTAAAAATAAATAAATTTTATTACAAAAAATATATATATAGGTGCAAACATGTATGCATGTTATATTAATCAAGGAGAATTCTGAAAAAAATAGAAATAAAGAGATAAAAACTCTAAAGAAACTGAAAAATTAAAAGCTTTTTGCCCCTTGTGGACTGTGAATTAATGGTGCGGATGGTAGGGAGGGATTACTTCTTTAAAATTCTTGGTGATACTTGAGAGCTAAATACATGTGGTTCTCTGTGGACTACCGCAAAATCAATATTTAGAGAGAATGTGTATAAGCTTAAGTGTTAATACTAGGACAAATTGAAATTAAAGAGCTAAACATACAACTCTAGGAGTTTGTAAAAGAACACAGTTAACCCAAAGAAAGTAAAGTGAAGAAAATAATGAACTAAGAGGAAATTAAAGAAATAAGAGAAGGATAGATAAAGGAAAAGGCTGAATCTTTGAAACAAACCAATAAAACATGTGGGGCTTCCCTCGTGGCTCGGTGGTAAAGAATCTGCCTGCCAATGCAGGAGACTCAGATCATATCCCTGGGATGGTAAGTTCCCCTGGAGAAGGAAATGGCAACCCACTCTAGGATTCTTGCATGGGAAATCCCATGGACAGAGGAGCCTGGTGGGTTACAGTCTGTGGGGTCGCAAAGAGTCAAATATGACTTAGTGACTTCACAACAACAGCAATACATAAAAAAAATAGGTCATAAAAGATACAGCAAAACTTTAAGACATCATAAAAGAATACCCCAAACAACTATATGCTAATAAACTTGACAACTTAAATGGAATGGAAAATATGAACTGCCAAGAATGAGACTAGAACACTTTCTAACACCATACACAAAAATAAACTCAAAATGGATTAAAGATCTAAACGTAAGACCAGAAACTATAAAACTCCTAGAGGAGAACATAGGCAAAACACTATCCGACATACATCGCAGCAGGATCCTCTATGACCCACCTCCCAGAATATTGAAAATAAAAGCAAAAATAAACAAATGGGACCTAATTAAAATTAAAAGCTTCTGCACAACAAAGGAAACTCTAAGCAAGGTGAAAAGACAGCCTTCAGAATGGGAGAAAATAATAGCAAACAAATCAACTGACAAAGAATTAATCTCAAAAATATAGAAGCAACTCCTGCAGCTCAATTCCAGAAAAATAAATGACCCAATCAAAAAATGGGCCAAAGAACTAAACAGACATTTCTCCAAAGAAGACATACAGACGGCTAACAAACACATGAAAAGATGCTCAACATCACTCATTATCAGAGAAATGCAAATCAAAACCACAATGAAGTACCATTTCACGCCAGTCAGAATGGCTGCTATCCAAAAGTCTACAAGCAATAAATGTTGAAGAGGGTGTAGAGAAAAGGGAGCCCTCTTACACTGTTGGTGGGAATGCAAACTAGTACAGCCACTGTGGAGAACAGTGTGCCGCTAAGTAGCTTCAGTCGTGTCCGACTCTGCGCGACCCCATAGACGGCAGCCCACCAGGCTCCCCCATCCCTGGGATTCTCCAGGCAAGAACACTGGAGTGGGTTGCCATTTCCTCCTCCAATGTGTGAAAGTGAAAAGTCAAAGTGAAGTCGCTCAGTTGTGTCCGACCCTCAGCGACCCTATGGACTGCAGCTTTCCAGGCTCCTCCGTCCATGGGATTTTCCTGGCAAGAATACTGGAGTGAGGTGCCACTGCCTTCTCCAGAACTGCCATACAACCCAGCAATCCCACTGCTGGGCATACACACCAAGGAAACCGGAATTGAAAGAGACACGTGTACCCCAATGTTCATTGCAGCACTGTTTATAACAGCCAGGACATGGAAGCAACCTAGATGTCCATCAGCAGACAAATGGATAAGAAAGCTGTGGTACTATACACAATGGAGTATTACTCAGCCTTTGAAAAGAATACATTTGAATCAGTTCTAATGAGGTGGATGAAACTGGAGCCTATTATACGGAGTGAAGTAAGCCAGAAAGAAAAACACCAATACAGTATACTAACGCATATATATGGAATTTAGAAAGATGGTAACAATAACCCTGTATGCGAGATAGCAAAAGAGACACAAATGTATAGAACAGTCTTGTGGACTCTGTGGGAGAGGGAGGGGGGGATGATTTGGGAGAATGGCATTGAAACATGTATAATATCATATGTGAAACGAATCGCCAGTCCAGGTTCGATGCATGAGACAGGATGCTCGGGGCTGGTGCACTGGGATGACCCAGAGGGAGGTGGGAGAGGGGTTCAGGTTGGGGAACACATGTACACCCGTGGCGGATTCATGTTGATGTATGGCAAAACCAATACAATATTGTGAAGTAATTAGCCTCCAATTAAAATAAATAAATTTATTAAAAAAGATGTTAGAATGCAGTAAAAATATAAATCATTATGAAAAGTCTATAGAAACACATATCTGTAACAATTGCAGCACTAACTGTGTATTACATGCCTGCCTCTGTTTTAAGTACTTTACAAATATTATTCCATTAGCTTGTCAAGCTGTCCTCATGCAGTAGATAATATGTTCACCCTGTTATACAGATACACCAGGATAAATAACTTGTCCAGGATCAAAGAGCTAGGCAATGACAAGGTAAGGATTTCAAACCAGAGTGTGCAGTACAGAATCCAAGTTCTTAAACACTATGCTATGGCTTAAACTGTTCACACACACACAGATAAGGACTGGAAGATAACAAAAACATTTAAAAATGATTATCTTAAGTTAGTGGGAACATGAATGCTTTTCATCATTTTTTAAATTGCCTATATTAAATAATTTCTAAACAGAAAAAAGGAAACGATGTAAAGAATTTGATAGTTAAAAGAAAAAAAAAAAACAGCCTAGCTTCATTCAATAAAGACTAAAGTGGACTGCGTAGCATATGAATTTTCAAATCCCATTTTGAGACTTATTACCTAAGATACATCTGTTATTGCAGGTCATATTTCCATGATTTGTTAAGACTACACAAAAATACTATTGCTAAAGCTGTGCATTCTATTCCTTTTATGAATTTTCAGACCAAGTAACATATGGTGCATCTCTTATAAAGTTTAATCTGAATTAGTTATTCTATGTTCCCACCCCACCCCCTCCAACCCAAGGAATACTGTAAATGTATTTCTACCACTCAAAGTTAAGAGTCCTGCTGCTGCTGCTAAGTCGCTTCAGTCATATCCGACTCTGTGCGACCCCGTAGACGGCAGCCCACCAGGCTCCCTGTCCCTGGGATTCTCCAGGCAAGAACACTGGAGTGGGTTGCCATTTCCTTCTCCAATGCATGAAAGTGAAAAGTGAAAGTGAAGTCTCTCAGTCGTGTCTGACTCTTAGCGACCCCATGGACTGCAGCCTACCAGGCCCCTCCATCCATGGGATTTTCCAGGCAAGAGTACTGGAGTGGGTTGCCATTGCCTTCTCCGCAAAGTTAAGAGTAGATCCACATAATTCAATGCTAATAAGCAGGACTGTTCACTGGAGGCTGAAGGCAATCAAATCCACTTTAGTTTTCAAAAATACATTGTGTAGAATCCTCAGTATTTGAGACAGCCCTCTTACTACTAATAGAAAGTCTCATAACTTTAACAAGAAAATCCTTAAAATTAATAATAAAAAGGAATAGAAAATCAAAGTTGTCTTAAAAAAAATATGAACTGCCAAAATTAACTTGAAAAGAAACTGAAAATATGAATAGACATAAAATATTAAAGAAACTGAATGAGTCATCAATATCAGAAAATCTCTAAAGAAACTGAATCAGTCATCAATATCAGAAAATCTCCAGGCCTAACCAGTTTTAAAGGTGAATTTTACCAAAACTTTGAGGAATAGATAATTACTATTTTTACATTAACCAACTCAAGAAAACAGAAAGAGAATGAAAACTAAACTCATGTTGTGCCATTTACAAACCTTGATACCAAAAACGGAAAAGCATGAGAAAGGAAGTTTTAACCAAGAAGGACCTCTACAGCACAGGGAACTCTGCTCAATATTATCGTATGTACAGTTAGTCACTCAGCTGTGTCTGACTCTGTGACCCCACGGACTGTAGCCCACCAGGCTCCTCTGCGCATGGAATTTTTCAGGCAAGAATACTGGATTGTTTGCCATTTCCTCCTCCAGAGGATCTTCCCAGCCCAGGGATCTAACACACATGTCTTGCGTCTCCTGCATTGGTAGGTGGACTTTTTACCAGTGGCGCCACCTGGGAAGCCAATATTTACATTACAAACATTATACTATTTCAGATGAGAAAACTGAGGCATAATTAAGCAACATACTAGGAAATCCTCCTAGTTGCGATGTTGAGACAGGGACAAGAAAGCATCAGTGTCTTCTCGGCTTTTTGAATCTGTAAGGTCTAAATTCTGAACAAGCGGCTCATGTGCCTGGTGAGACCTGGGCCTCCATGGCCCTGGCTTATCACAAAAAGAAGCCTTATTAGATGCCATGGTTGGCACACAGGCTGGCAGACACATGGGTCATTCTTTGACTTTGCTAGTTCATGATAACGTGAGACAGTGTCAATGAGATATCACTTTATGCCCTTTTATACCCTTCACAGGCTTCCCTGGTGGCTCAGATGGTAAAGAATCTGCCTGCAATGCAGGAGATGCAAGAGACTCAGCTTGATCCCTGGGTCTGGACGATCCCCTGAAGAAGGGTCGTGGCAACTCACTCCAGCATTCTTGCCTGAGAAATCCAATGGACAGAGAAGCCTGGCAAGCTACAGTCCTTGGGGTCACAAACAAACAAGACTGAAGTGACTGAGTACGCACGTATACCCCTCAAAAATGGAATCCTGGAACTCCTCTAATGAAACTAGCCAACATGTTCTCCCTCTTTTCATTCCAAAGATTTATTTCAAATATTTTATGTGCTCAATAACCTTTGGGTTCTAATATTTTAGCGTGACTCTATTCAAACTCACATTTGCAGATGCAGAATGCTTTTGGCGGTTCATTCCAGTATCAGGGTGATACATAGAGTTTGATTTATACAGGGCTGGAATCACAGAACTGGAAGAGACCCAGCCCCCCGCAGATACAAAGTAGCTTCTTCACTGTCATATTCAGGGTCAAAACTAGAACCCTACCCCAGTTTCCCCCAAAAAAATTAACCCTAAGGAAAACAAGCTTGAAAACACGGAGACGTTGTAGCAGTAAAAGCCATCCAGAACCCTTGTGTCCAGCCTGGGTTCGCCACGCCTGCTCGCTCCGCGCCACGCCTGCTCCGTGCCGATGTCCCTGAAAGAATGAAAACAACAGGATGCTCTCCACTCACAGCTGCTGCAGCAGCCCGTCCCTGGGGATCTTATTTGGGGACCAGAAGTGTGGAGCTGCACACAGAGCCCTCTCCCTCACCATGAGCACTAATGCAAACCAAAAGTGAGTTGTTCTGCTTTTCCTCCTTCCAAGATAAAGCATGTTCAGTTCCTCATATCTATTAACCACCTTATCTTCAAAGAATGTTGCAAGGACGTGAGTGTATTCTGTTTCATGAGTTTTTCTTACCTACCGTGACATGTTCATACTCTGACAGCAAGTGATCCGACAAAATTGTACATCTCAAATCCCACAAAGAAAAAGGAAGGGAGGAACCATACTCTAAGACACACTTAATGGCCTTTCGGATATCTTCGCTGACTCGGTGGTAGTATTCCAATACACATAATTTTTTAAAATCCTGTGATCCATGAATATTTCCTTTAGACACTTCAAACAAGTATGAACACCACACTGGCTCACATGAAAATCTCACTCTAAACCCCATTAAAATAGTTTTCACTTCTCTACCCAAAATGGAGATTAGTAGAGGCTGAGATTCTAGTTACTAGACAGAAATGTCAAGCCCTTCCATGTGATAATTTCTTAATTAACTACATTTTTAAAAATTCAGAATACTATGATTTGCAATTCTCATTAAGCATAAAACTTTGAAAAGGCTTGAGTCTTAACAAGAAAGTAAATTGAAAAATCTAGCTTAATGAAAGTGTCAGAAAAAAATATTTGAGCTCTAATCCAAATTTTAATACTTTTATTGATATTTTAAATACCCACTAATATTTTTGGAGTCTGAGCAGCTTATATAATAAAAACAAAATAGGGAGAGTTTTCCTTCCTTTTGTTGTCCCTCCTGGTTCAAACTCCTTATAAAAATGCACATCCCTTCCGCATCAGATGCTAACATTGAGTCAGGGAGAAAACAGGGACCATCGTGGGGGTGCCCACTTTCCATCCACCAGAGAGCGATGCTCTTTGCTCTGGTACCATCCTGCGCTCCATCTCTTGCTCTCAGTGAAACACTCCCATCAGAGGCTCTGTGCTTTTTCACATTTGAATTCCATTTACAACCTAGATCATCCACTCTCCTCCTCTACTACATCAGACATGCTCTGGAATTCCCTATCTTTAATAAGGAAATAAAAACCCCTCCTTTCTCCCCAAGTCCAGCTTCAGCTCTTCCCCCCATACCTTGGCTCTTTAGAGAGTGGTCCACAGTCCTGGCTTCCTCCCTTACCCATTGCATCCACACCTCATTCTGTTCCATCCCAGCTGGTCCACTGAGATTGCTCAGGTCAGCAAACCCCAGTTTGCCATTTCTGTTCTTTGTAACTGAATACCCCCAATTTATCGGGCCCCCAATTTAGTGGCTGAGCACAACAATGTAATATTATGTCCCAGCTCCCTGGGTTCTCCTGTGAGATCTGTCCTAAAGTTGCTATTTCAGTGCATCTGTTTGAACATGGAATTCTGACCGACAGGATCAATGGGTCTCAGAGTAAATCGCTTAAAACCCCTGCATTATGGTCTCTGCAAACTGATGAAAGTAACTCTATGCACCAGTCGACCCTAAAGAGTCTTTGGGCTCCAGGACTAGAACACATGTAAGAAGATTTTCAAAATAGTGAAGCTCCACGTCAATGTTGGTTCCTGTTTCCAACACTTTGGGAACCAAAAAAAAAAAAAAATACCATGGGCTCAGACTGAAGATTATACTCCCTCCAGTATAAAGAAATGTTTGCAAAGCTTACAGAATGCAGTCTATAATTAGAGTTTTGTAAGAATAGAGGGAAAAAACTGGGTATAAAAAAAGAATAGATGATTTTTTAAGAATTAAGAAATATAATTGAACTAACTCTTTGATCTTCAATGACAGAGAAATTATGTCTTTGTCAATATGTTATACATTAAATACAGGTTTAAAAAATGTAGTAGTTACACAGTTATAACCTGTGCTGGTACTGATAGGCTGAAAGTAAAAGTCGCTCAGTCGTGTCCGACTCTTTACCACCCCATGTATGCCACCCCATACAGTCCGTGGAATTCTCCAGGCCAGAATACGGGAGTAGGTAGCCTTTCCCTTCTCCAGGGGATTTTCCCAACCCAGGGATCGAACCCAGGTCTGCCGCATTGCTGGCAGATTCTTTACCAGCTAAGCCACAGATCAGATCAGATCAGTCGCTCAGTCGTGTCTGACTCTTTGTGACCCCATGAATCCCAGCACGCCAGGCCTCCCTGTCCATCACCAACTCCCGGAGTTCACTCAGAGTCACGTCCATCGAGTCAGTAATGCCATCCAGCCATCTCATCCTCTGTCATCCCCTTCTCCTCCTGCCCCCAATCCCTCCCAGCATCAGAGTCTTTTCCAATGAGTCAACTCTTCACATGAGGTGGCCAAAGTACTGGAGTTTCAGCTTTAGCATCATTCCTTCTGAAGAAATCCCAGGGCTGATCTCCTTCAGAGTGGACTGGTTGGATCTCCTTGCAGTCCAAGGGACTCTCAAGAGTCTTCTCCCACACCACAGTTCAAAAGCATCAATTCTTCAGCGCTCAGCCTTCTTCACAGTCCAACTCTCACATCCATACATGACCACAGGAAAAACCATAGCCTTGACTAGATGAACCTTTGTTGGCAAAGTAATGTCTCTGCTTTTGAATATGCTATCTAGGTTGGTCATAACTTTCCTTCCAAGGAGTAAGCGTCTTTTAATTTCATGGCTGCAGTCACCATCTGTAGTGATTTTGGAGCCACAAGGGAAGCCCAAAAATACTGCAGTGAGTAGCCTATCCCTTCTCCAGTGGATCTTCCTGACCCAGGAATCAAACTGGCGTCTCCTGCATTGTAGGTTTGGAGAAGGAAATGGCAACCCACTCCAGTGTTCTTGCCTGGAGAATCCCAGGGACGGGGGAGCCTGGTGGGCTTCCGTCTATGGGGTTGCACAGAGTCGGACACGACTGAAGCGACTTAGCAGCAGCAGCAGCAGCATTGTAGGTGGATTCTTTACCAACTGAACTATCAGGGAAGCCCACTGATATGCTGTGCCTGAAATATTTTTAATATTTAAATATTTAAAAATTAAGTCAGGAAATTGAAAAGATTATTTGGCAAAACCAATCGTTTCCCCCAATTAAATCTTTGTAAACTGATTGAGCACAACAGCTCCTTCAGAAAAAGTTCTTCTTTCAAATATGGGGATAAGAGCTTAAAAGAAGGCTGCAACAAAGAGATACAGAGCTTAAAAATAGGATGCACAAAGGGATGCAGAGCTTAAGAGCACATGCGCTGGCCCACACTGCAGGAAATTATTCAATTTCTCCAGCCTGTGTCACTCCCAATCTCATTCCTCTCCCACCCTGCAGAGAGCCAATATCCTCAGTTTGGTTTTAAATACTCCCCTGCATGCATTTCTTTTAAAGCAAGAATGTAGATGATTGGCAGTAAAATATAATTGTTTTGTATTTTCTACACTTTAAATAAACAGGAGACTGCATGTTTCTGTGACTTACCATCTTGCCTAACATCACTTTTGGTATCTACCCATGTTAATACTTAGAGCTAGAGTTCATTTTCATAACAGTATACCTATAGATTATTGGACATTCTAAATTTTATTAAATATTATCAAGTTGCCCAGAAAGTAGTAGTACCAGTTGATACCCCCAGCAGCAGCCTGAGTCTCTTTTGCCTTATAATTCAGTTTGCCCATCTGGTAGATGAGAAATAGTATACACTACACTTGCAATGGCATTTATTGCCTAAAAACTGGTAGTGTTGCGGGGGGCGGGGGTGAGACTCTTGTATTAGGTTTTATTAGCCATTCCAACTCCTTTTTCTTGTCTTTCTTATTTACATCTGCTGCCTATTTTCTCTTGGGTTGTTTTGTCTTTCTTTTTTTTTGATTTTTAGGAATTTATTGCATATTTTTTTAATCTGTCAATTTGTACAAATATTTTTCCAGTTTTTAGTTTGTCTTTTAACATTGCTGATGAAGCCTTTTGATTTTTAGGAATTTATTGCATATTTTTTTAATCTATCAATTTGTGCAAATATTTTTCCAGTTTTTAGTTTGTCTTTTAACATTGCTGATGAAGCCTTTTGATGTCCTGAAATTTTAAATTTTAATTTACTTGAATTTGTCTATTACAATTTGTGCTTTTTGTATTTGTTGTTCTTTTCCCACTCAGCACCCCCCCCAAAATCACTCCTTGCTCTTATAAAATGTCCCATATTTTTTCCAAATAGAATTCTGAAGGTATATCCCAATCTGGGGGGCTTCCCTGGTGGCTCAGATGGTAAAGAATTCACCTGCAACATGGGAGACCTAGGTTTGATCCTTGGGTTGTGAAGATCCCCTGGAGAAGGGAATGGCAACCCACTCTAGTATTCTTACCTGGAGAATCGCATGGGCAAGGGAGCCTGGCGGGCTACACGGGGTCAAAAAGAGTAGACACAACTGAGCGACTAAGCACATCCCAAACTGACAGGATGTGTATGCATGAGATGGTTTTTACTTTCTTCCACATCCATTAATGTATTCTGCCTTTCATAGACTCTTTAGAGTAGATATCATCAGAGTTGATGGATAAGGAAAATAAAAACTGGGAAATATATGTAATTGGTCCAAGGACACACGGTTTGTCAGTGACCAAGAAATGGAAGTGAACATCTTCATCTAAATGACCTCCAGGCATGTCAAGTTCATCAGCATTTAAATCTGGAATCTTATCTTGACCCCTCCCTCCACCTCCTCGCTCTTCACACAAGGAAGAGCCCTACACCTGGCCAGGTGTGGCAGCCTCAAACCTAAGGGCTGGTTGAACATCGGGTTTTTTCCAAAAGCTGTGGACATCCTCCCCAGCCCCACCAGAGATTAGAATGCAATCATTCAGGGTGAGACCAGGCATTGATAGCTTCTGAAGCTCCCCAGACAATTTTAATATGTACCTATCAGGGCTGCAAACCACTGGAACAGTGCCCCACCCCACCCCCACCCCTGTTTAGTGATGCTGGGGTATTTGGAGCTTTCCACTGGGAGTGATACTGTCATCTAGCAGCCAGAGGCTGATGATGCTGCTAAGTAGGAGAAAGTGTTAGCCACTCAGTCATGTCCGACTCTTTGCGACCACAGGGACTGCAGCCCACGAGGATCCTCTGTCCATGGGATTTCTCAGGCAAGAATACTGGCATGGGTAGCCATTCCCTTCTCCAGAGGATTTTCCTGACCCAGGGATCGAACCCGGTCTCTTGTGCTGCAGGCAGAATCTTTACCATCTGAGCCACCTGGAAACCACATTGCATATAATTTCGAAGGGTTCACAGAAGCTGTGAAGCCCTCCTTGGACACTCCCAAGTAAGAGCCCCACCTTATCTCTGAACAGGGGATGTGAACTAGCATGCAGCTGGGATGGTCTGAAGCCCCTCCTGAAAAGTCCAGCTCTTAGCACTGCCCACTCCAGCCCACTTTGGTCCCAGAAGTTGCTCTGCATACCAGCAAGTGCTCCCAGGAACCTCAGAGCCTGCAGGTGCTGCTTCCCCGCCAGGCACACCTTTCCTCCTGGGTACGGGCTCAACTCTCCCCATCCAGACTCAGCTCCAGAATCACTCTCCTGGGCCAACTTTACTGACCACTCAGCCCCATCCCCACCTTTGCTCTCAGTAAGTCTCTTTCCCTGTGGTCCCTTAGTTCTCAGAGCACATACCTGCCAGAGCCCTTCCTGGACTTTATTATGTTGTGATATTTTTCTTTCATTCGTATGAGTCTCCCATCATATCTGGATCAGCAAGGGAATCCTTCATCTCTGAAACCTCCGTGTCTGGCACAAACAGGAGCTCAATAAATGTTGCTAGTGAGTTTTAGTCAGTTCAGTTCAATTCATTCATTCAGTCGTGTCCAACTCTTTGCAACTCCATGGACTGCAGCATGCCAGGTTTCCCTGTCTGTCACCAATTCCCAGAGCTTGCTCAAACTCACGTCCATCAAGTCAGTGATGCCATCCAACCATCTCATCTTCTGTCCTCCTGTCTCCTCCTGCCTTCAGTCTTTCCCAGTATCAGGGTCTTTCCGATGAATCAGGTCTTTGCATCAGGTGGCCAAGATATTGGAGCTTCAGCTTCAGCATCAGTCCTTCCAATGAATATTTAGGACTAATTTCCTTGAGGATTTTCTGATTGGATCTCCTTGCAGTCCAAGCAACTCTCAAGAATCTTCTCCAACACCACAGTTCAAAAGCATCAGTTCTTTGGTACTCAGCTTTCTTTATGGTCCAACTCTCACATCCACACGTAACTACTGGAAAAACCGTAGCTTTGTCTAGATGGACCTTTGTTGGCAAAGTAATGTCTCTGCTTTTTAATATACTGTCTAGGTTGGTCATAACTTTTCTTCCAAGGAGCAAGCGTCTTTTAATTTTATGGCTGCAGTCGCCAACTGCAGTGATTTTGGGATTCAAGAAAATAAAGTCTCTCACTGTTTCCATTGTTTCCCCATCTATTTGCCATGAAGTGATGGGACCAGATGCCATGATCTTAGTTTCCTGAATGTTGAGTTTTAAGCCAGCTTTTCACTCTCCTCTTTCACCTTCATCAAGAAGCTGTTTAGTCCCTCTTCACTTTCTGCCATAAGGGTGGTGTCATCTGCACATCTGAGGTTATTGACATTTCTCCCGGCAATCACGATTCCAGCTTGTGTTTCATCCAGGCCAGGATTTTGCATGATGTACTCTGCATGAAGTTAAATAAGCAGAGTGACAATATACAGCCTTAAAATACTCCTTTCCCAAAACGGAACCAGTTGCTGTTCCATGTCTGGTTCTAACTGTTGCTTCTTGACCTGCATACAGATTTCTCAGGAGGCAGGTAATTCCCATCTCTTGAAGAATTTTCCAGTTTGTTGTGATCTGCACAGTCAAAGGCTTCTGCGTAGTCAGCGAAGCAGAAGTAGATATTTTTGTGGAATTCTCTTACTTTTTCTATGATCCAAAGGATGTTGGCAATTGGATCTCTGGTTCCTCTGCCTTTTCTAAATCCAACTTGAAAATCTGGAAGTTCTCAGTTCATATACTGTTGAAGCCTAGCTTGGAGAACTTTGAGCATTACTTTGCAATTCTGAGCATTAGTTTGAGCATTACTTTGCAATTTTGAGCATTACTTTGCTAGGGTGTGAGATAAGTTGTAACTGTGTGATAGTTTGAACAGTCTTTGGCATTGCCTTTCTTTGGGATTGGAATGAAAACTGACCTTTTCCAGTCCTTTGGCCACTGCTGAGTTTTCCAAATTTGCTGGCATACTGAGTGCAGCACTTTCACACCATCATGTTTTAGGATTTGAAATAGCTCAGATGGAATTTCATCACCTCCACTAGCTTTGTTCATAGTGATGCTTCCTAAGGCCCACTTGACTTTGCACTCCAGGATGTCTGGCTGTAGGTGAGTGATCACACCATCGTGGTTATCTGGGTCATGAAGATCTTTTTTGTATAGTTCTGTGTATTCTTGCCACCTCTTCTTAATATCTTCTGCTTCTGTTAGGTCCATACCGATTCTGTCCTTTATCGAGCCCATCTTTGCATGAAATTTTCCCTTGGTATCTCTAAGGTTTCTGAAGAGATCTCTAGTCTTTCCCATTCTATTGTTTTCCTCTATTTCTTTGCATTGATTGCTGAGGAAGGCTTTCTTATCTCTCCTTGCTATTTTTTGGAACTTTGCATTCAGATGGATATATCTTTCCTTTTCTCCTTTGCCTTTTGCTTCTCCTCTGCCTTTTGCTTCTCCTCTTTTCTCAGCTATTTGTAAGGCCTCCTCAGATAACCATTTTGCCTTTTTGCATGCATTTCTTCTTCTTGGGGATGGTTTTGATCACTGGCTCCTGTACAATTTTATGAATCTCCATCCATAGTTCTTCAGGCATTCTATCTACAGATCTAATCCCTTGAATCTATTTGTCACTTTCACTGTATATTCATAAGGGATTTGATTTAGGTCATACCTGAATGATCTAGTGGTTTTCCCTACTTTATTCAATTTGAGCCTGAATTTTGCAATTAGGAGTTCATGATCTGAGCCACAGTCAGCTCCTGGTCTTGCTTTTGCTGACTGCATAGGCTTCTCCATCTTCAGCCGCAAAGAATATAATCAATCTGATTTAAGTATTGACCATCTGGTGATGTCCATGTGTAGAGTCGTCTCTTGTGTTGTTGGAAGAAGGTGTTTGCTATGACGAGTGTGTTCTCCTGGCAAAACTCTCTTAGCCTTTGCCCTGCTTCATTTTGTATTCCAAAGCCAAACTGGCCTGTTACTCCAGGTATCTCTTGACTTCCTACTTCTGCGTTCCAGTTCCCTATGATGAAAAGGACATCTTTTTTTGGTGTCAGTTCTTAAGGTCTTGTAGGTCTTCATAGAACCATTCAACTTCAGCTTCTTCAGGATTAGTAGTTGGGGCATAGACATGGATTACTGTAATACTGAACGGTTTGCCTTGGAAATGAACAGAGATCATTCTTTCGTTTTTGAGATTGAGCCCAAGTACTACATTTCTGAGTCTTTTGTTGACTGAGGGCTACTCCATTTCTTCTAAGGGATTCTTGCCCACAATAATAGATATAATGGTCATCTGAATTAAATTCGCCCATTCCAGTTCATTTTAGTTCACTGATTACTAAAATATAAGTGTTCATTCTTGCCATCTCCTATTTGGCCACTTCCAGTTTACCTTGATTCATGGTAAATTTTAAAGAACAGTAAAATTAGTGTTCTTTTCACTCCATCGTATATTGTTTTCAATTTATGCTTTGATGACTTTGCATCTTTCCCTTGCTTGGATGGCATCATCACTGACTCAATGGACATGAATTTGGGCAAACTCCTGTAGATAGCAAGAGACAGTTCAGTTCAGTTGCTCAGTCATGTCCAATTCTTTGCGACCCCATGGACTGCAGGACTCCAGGCTTCCCTGTCCATCACCAACTCCCAGAGCTTACTCAAACTCATGTCCATTGAGTCAGTGATGCCATCCAACCATCTCATCCTCTCTTGTCCCTGTTTCCTCCTGCCTTCAATCTTTCCTAGCATCAAGGTCTTTTCAAATGAGTCAGTTCTTCATATCAGGTGGCCAATGTATTGGAGTTTCAGCTTCAGCATCAGTCCTTCCAGTGAATATTCAGGACTGATTTCCTTTAGGATGGACTGGTTGGATGTCCTTGCAGTCCAAGGGACTCTCAAGAGTCTTCTCCAACCCCAGTTCAAAAGCATCAATTCTTCGGCACTCAGCTTTCTTTATAGTCCAACTCTCACATCCATACATGACCACTGGAAAAAACCATAGCATTGACTAGATGGACCTTTGTTGGCAAAGTAATGTCTCTGCTTTTTAATATGCTGTCTAGGTTGGTCATAATTTTTCTTCCAAGGATTCTTGGAAGAACAGAATGAGAATAGAATGTGAAGGACTAGAGATCTTTTCAGAAACATTAGAGATACCAAGGGAACATTTCATACAAAGATGGGCACAATAAAGGACAGAAATGATATGGACCTAACAGAAGCAAAAGATATTAAGAAGAGGTGGCAAGAATACACAGAAGAACTATACAAAAAAGATCTTCATGACCCAGATAACCACGATGGTGTGATCACTCACCTACAGCCAGACATCCTGGAATGTGAAGACAAGTGGGCCTTAGGAAGCATCACTATGAACAAAGCTAGTGGAGGTGATGAAATTCCACCTGAGCTATTTCAGATCCTAAAAGATGATGCTGTGAAAGTGCTGCACTCAATATGCCAGCAAATTTGGAAAACTCAGCAGTGATCAAAGGACTGGAAAAGGTCAGTTTTCATTCCAATCCCAAAGAAAGGCAATGCCAAAGAATGCTCAAACTATTGCACAATTGTACTTATCTCACACCCTAGCAAAGTAATGCTCAAAATTCTCCAAGCCAGTTTTCAACAGTACATTAACCGTGAACTTCCACATGTTCAAGCTGGATTTAGAAAAAGCAGAGGAATCAGATATCAAATTGCCAACATCTGAGGGATCACTGAAAAAGCAAGAGAATTCCAGAAAAAAATCTACTTCTGCCTTTGACACAACAAACTGTAGAAAATTCTTCAAGAGATGGGAATACCAGACCACCTTACCTCACTCCTGAGAAATCTGTATGCAGGTCAAGAAGCAACAGTTAAAACTGGACATGGAACAACAGACTTGTTCCTAATAGAAAAAGGAGTACGTCAAGGCTGTATATTGTCACCCTGCTTATTTAACTTATGTGCAGAGTAAATCAGGCAAAATGCCAGGCTGCATGAAGCACAAGCTGGAATCAAGATTGCCAGGAGAGATATTAATAACCTCAGATATGCAGATGACACCACCCTTATGGCAGAAAGTGAAGAGGAACTAAAGAGCCTCTTGATGAAAGTGAAAGAGGAGAGTGAAAAAGTTGGCTTAAAGCTCAACATTCAGAAAACGAAGATCATGCATCTGGTCCAATCACTTCATGGCAAATAGACGGGGAAATAATGGAAACAGTGGTAGACTTTATTGTTTTGGGCTCCAGAATCACTGCAGATGGTGACTGCAGCTATGAAATTAAAAGACCTTTGCTCCTTGGAGGAAAAGTGAGAGACAAGGAGGTCTCAGATAGTCAGACATGACTTAGCGACTGAAAAACACAGCAAATCGTTCCCTTATAATTAGAGTTGACTTATTTCTTAGTCAAGGTGACCAGTGTCTGAGTATTCATGATATTATTCTTTATACATATTTTTTATATTCTGGAAACATTTTCTACTTATAAATAAAATCTATTAAAGGAACGATCACAATAAACAAGTCAATACCTAGGTGTCACCTAGGTTCTGTGGAATCACACCCCCAGATCCACAGTCCTGAGATCTTATTTCTTGAGACCCAGTTTTAATTTCCCCTAGAGTCTTCTTCTGATTGCAAATCCATCCTCAGCTGATGGCAGGAGGTGAGAATTTAGAAGCATTTTTCCAAGTTTGAGTGTCCAAGTGAAAAAAACTCATCAAGGACAGAAGAAACAGAACTTGAATGAAGATTAAAAAAGAAAGATTTTTGGCTCTAGTAATTTTACACAGAGATTTTAACACCTGTGTGGACATTATGAACTATAGTATTCTGTTTATTTTAATGTGGGGAAAACCTCATGAACACTGGATCACCAGTTTCCAGGTAAAAATCACATCCTGGTCTAGAGAAATGTTGAGAATCTTGTTTCATAATCCTAGCACATGCTCATTACAGAAAAGGACTTTTACAAAGAAATCACTTTGAATTATTCCACGGCAGTGTTGTTTTATATCTCCTACCCTTTGACCATTAGAAAAACTTATTTCTCTGCTCTTTAAAACAAACAAACAAAAGTGTTATTTGCTTTTAAAGTATCACCTCTTTTTCACTTTGATTTACTGCCCTTTGGCGACCAGCCCACTGGTTCTCAGCCAACTCATCAGACTCCTCTGGGCTGCTCTGCAAGGGAGGGACCCCAGATCGTGGCTCAGGAAGCCTGCTCAGGGCCAGGGTTCCTCCAACGTGCCCTCTACGTGTCAGCTGCCATCTGCTCGGCTTTCTCTCCTTGGACAGGGCAGGTCCTCTGGGATGCTCGCTCCCTTTCCCCTCCGGCTGAGGCTTTGCCTACAGCCTCCGAGAAACAGGGTGGAAAGAAAAAAAGGTCCTTCTCAGGGACCAGCTTAGAGGAAATAGCCTCTGTGTATTTGAAAGTGATGACAGGGGTCGACCCCAGGAAAACAACAACTAACAAAAACAGCCTCTTCTCTTCCAAGGATCCTGCCTCCTCAATCCTGGAATCACTGTCCTGCAGTCTATGTGAGCTCAGGCTGAGTCTGTTACTCCAGACAGCCAAGATCACAAAGGACAGAGGTCAGCAGATCTTATAAATAAACTTTTTGGATCATACATCAAGAGCGCATTTGGCCAGAGTTTGAGGACTGGTGTTATCTGGTTTGAGATCAGCTTTGCTACTGACCAGCGCTATCTTGAATGAGTTTCAAAATCTCAGGGAGTATTCCTTTCTTCTCCTGGAAAATGAGTAAAAATAAAACCTCTCCTACCTACTTCCCGGAGACTCACCTTTGCTTCATGTAAGGAGAAATTTTGCCTGCATTTTCAGGGTATGGTCTTAAGATAATCCAATTCTCTTTGTTACATGGGGAGAATGTTTAAGAGTGACAGTTTTTCTTGGCATCGAGACAAGCTCTTGGACAGGAAACTGCTCTAGGTGGATATTTTCCCACATTAGCACTATAAGAAGAACCAACTGTATGGAATATTAGGAAGGAATACTTCTCTCCCTTTCAAGGCTATTTTTCAGACTATTCCCCAATAGTCTGAAAAATAGAAAAAAAAAACATTTATTTCTAAAATGAAGCTATTCTTTTAAAGATTATAACAAGGGAAAAAATTCAAGTTGGTTTGGGATGTCTGTCCTATTTCATATAAAATCTATTAAAGATCCCTACAGGACAATACACCCCAATGTTCACTGCCACACTATTTACAATAGGCTGCAGTCCATGGGGTTGCGAAGAGTCGGACTATTTACAATAGTCAAGACATGAAAGCAAACTAAATGTCCACTGACAGGGGAATGGATAAAGAAGGTGTGGTATCTACGTGTGTGTGTGTGTGTTTGTGTATATATATGTATACATATACACATACACACAATAGAATATTACTCAGCCATAAAAAAGAATGAAATAATGCTATTTGCAACAATATGGAAGGGCTAGAGATGTTTATACCAAGTGAAGTAAGTCAAAGAGAAAAAGACAAAAGCCATATGATACCACTTATATGTGGAATCTTTTTTTTTTTTTTTAAGATACTATTGAACTTATTTACAATACAAAAATAGACCCACAAACTGGGAAACAACTTATGGTTACCAAAAGGGAAAGGGAAAGGAGGGATAAATTAAGAGTTTAGGATTAACATATATACACACTGCTGCTGCTACTGCTGCTGCTGCTGCTGCTAAGTCGCTTCAGTCATGTCCGACTCTGTGTGACCCCATAGACGGCAGGCAGCCCACCAGTCTTCCCCGTCCCTGGGATTCTCCAGGCAAGAACACTGGAGTGGGTTGCCATTTCCTTCTCCAGTGCATGAAAGTGAAAAATGAAAGTGAAGTCAATCAGTCGTGTCCCACTCTTCGCAACCCCATGGACTGCAGCCCACCAGGCTCCTTCATCCATGGCATTTTCCAGGCAAGAGTCCTAGAGTGGGTTGCCACTGCCTTCTCCTACTGTATGTCAAATCGAGGACTAACAGTCCTCGCACTAACAACACAGGAAACTATACTCACTCTTTTGTAATAACCTATAAGGGAAAAGAATCTGTAAAAGTGTATCTGTGTATTACATATATATGTATGTATACAGGCTTCCCGGGTGGTGCTGGTGGTAAAGAACCTGCCTGCCAGTGCAGGAGACATAAGTGACACAGGTTCAATCCCTGGGTCAGGAAGATCCCCTAGAGTAGGAAATGGCAACCCACTCCAGTATTCTTGCCTAAAAAATTACAGGGACAGAGGAAACTTGTGGGTTACAGTCCATGGGGTCACAGAGTCAGACACAACTGAGCAACTGAACACACATATATGTGTATGTTATATATATGTGTGTGTGCTGTGTTGTGTTTAGTCATTCAGTCATGTCCAACTCTTTGCAACCCCATGGACAGTAGCCCTCCAGGCTCCTCTGTCCATGGGGATTCTCCAGGCAAGCATACTGGAATGGGTTGCCATACCCTCCTCCAGGGGATCTTCCCAACCCAGGAAATCGAACCCAGATCTCTCTCATTGCAGGCAGACTCTTTACTGTCTGATCCACCAGGGAAGCCCATAAATACTGGAATGGGTAGCCTATCTCTTCTCCAGGGGATCTTCCCGACCCAGGAATCAATCCTGCACTGCAAGTGGGTTCTTTACCAGCTGAGCTACCAGGGAAGCATGTGCATATCTATATAATTTTTATATATAATAAAAATATATAAAATATATGTACTTATATATAAATAATATATTATATATAAATGTATATATATAAATAACTGAATCACTTTGTTGTACACCTGAGACTAACACAGCATTATAAATCAACTATACTTCAATTTATAAAAAAGATCCATAGAGTACAAAATCTCATGCACACATGCATACACTCACAAAAATATGTGTATGTGGAAGTACACATATTGGAATAGAGACAGGTGAGTTTCCCTCTCCTGTGTAACAGCTGGAATGCCTTATCATTCCACGCTGTGGATGCTCCACCTCTTCACTTTGTTGATAAACTGACGGGTCACCACAAAAGAACATATGGTGTACAATTCAACTTTGATCAATAAAGCATCAGTACACTTTGCAGATACAAAGGGGCCATTTACGTCTCAGGTTCTGAGGTCAGTTACTCTCTTCCGTTAAACAACTTCCTGTTTTCTTCTATAGGATGGTTTACAACGCTAAACTCACTGCACTATTTTTGTTCTTACGCTTTTTTTCTAACAAGCAAAATCATTGCACCTGAACAAGAAACTGATTTTTTTTTTTTTTTGGAATCTGGTTTTCTCACAGAATCAGTGACAGAAGAGGATTAATTGTTTGTTTTCAATCCTGGCTTTTTCTCCTCCTAGATCTATTTTTGAAACACACTTTATTTTGGGATGTCCTGACTGGGATGATACTAAATTGGAAAGCCTGGTGCAAATTTTATTGACCTCCATTTCCTACTATAAAGGATGTTCCCCACCAATGTGTCATCCACAGGGCAGACAAAGGTTAGAGAGGAGGGAAGCCATTCCAGATGGTGTGCTCAAGAAGACCAGGGCCAGACTCTTCTTGTTTTCTTGGATTGTTTTTACATCAACCATCAAGAAAGAGGAAACAACATTTGGGCATCCTCCTCATTCCGGGCTGAGCTCAACCCAGTGTTAATTGCAATACTCATGGCAAACACAACGTCTAAGAATTGGTCCTTATTACCTGTTGCTTGGCTACCATAAAACAAATGAATGGAGTGATGGGTATAGGGACAGATGGATGAACAGGTACATGAGTGGAGGAATAAATGAATGAATTAATATTACTGATGGATTTTTATTTAAACAATGCAGAAAGACTCAAAAAATCAGCTACCACTTAGAAAACTATATGAATTAGAGGGAATGTCCTCTCCTTTGCTTTTTAGAAAAAAAAGTTAACAGTTTGGCGCTTATTTTTATCATATTCTTTTGTTATATTATATTATTGGGATTCCCTGGAGCTTCAAACAGTAAAGAATCTGCCTTCAGTGGAGGAGATCCAGTCAGGAAGATCCCCTGGAGAAGGGGATGGCAACCCACTCCAGTATTCTTGCCTGGAGAATTCCATGGACAGAGGAGCCTGGTGGGCTAGAGTCATGGGATCGCAAAGGTTAGACATGACTGAGTGACTAACACGCATTGCATTATTATCTATTTATCTATATTATTTATCAATCATCTATATTATTAACATTTCAATTAAATTTAACTTTCCTCAAATTATAATCATATTTCCCATAGTGATCTAGATCTCTTTTTTTCTCCTTATTTATCAAGGGCTGTTCATATCAACATAGAGATCAACTCTGTTCTTTTTTAATGACCACATGGTATTCTAATATATAGACACGCCATATGTAGTTCAGTCAGATTCCAACTGAAAATTAAATTATTTTCATTTTTATGCCATTTCCAACAATACCACAGTGTACTTCTTTGTACATATGTGTCCGACCATGTGCATTTTTTAATTTTTAATATCCTTTGCTATCTTCTCTAATTGGTTTGTCATTTTTTCTTCATAGAAACTGCACAGCAGGAATTTTAACATGTTGTCATTTATATGTGTGGCAAATATCTTCTCTCAATCTGTTGCTTGCCTTTTGAGCTTGTTTTTGGCATCTTTCACTGTTTAATGCCTTAAAACTTGTTTGGAGTCAAATTGATTTTTTCTTTTATTGCTTTTTCTTTTCCAGACAGTCAAAAGAAATGTTCTCCCAGCCCTGAGGTATTAATATATGTATCTGTATTTATGGATGGACATATTTAATACTGACTACATTTCCATGGGCTTCAGCACATTTTAGAATTAGGTTCTTGGTATATGACTAGTTCTAGCCAATAGGAAGTGGGCAGAAGCGACTCATTTCTTTGTCATTGTGATCCCTGACCATGGGCACCTCTGTTCGACCCTCCAGCTCTCTCTTCTCCTCCAGTAGCAGAGCTGAAAACCACATATTTCAAATTGCTTAGAAGATGGAGCAGCCTCAACTTCAGTAGCTGAATTGTCACCTGGAAGGGGTGCCCTGAAGAATCCCAAACTCAGACTCTGCACAATCAAGATGCTCTCCTGTATTAACAGTAGAGCATTAGGCTACTGTAACCCTAAGATATTTTTGCTACGAAATACAGTTACCTCAACGTAACAGTACAGTATAAATTTTTCTTCTACATTTAGAGGCTCAATTCATACTACACCCTTTTTTTGGTGGGGGGCAGGCACTACACCAGGTCTTAAGTGTGGCATGTGGGGTCTTTAGCTGCAGTGTGCAGCAGCTAGTTCCCTGACCTGGGATCGAACTGGGCCCCCTCCACTGAGCGTGCAGAGTCATAACCACTGGACCACCAGGGAAGTCCCTAAAACATTTATAAGTGTGCAGTGTGGGAGCGACTTTATTTTCTTCAAAATGCTTTCATTTTCATAGTGTTAAACCCACCTGTACAAACGTGTCTGTTCCTGCTTTAGCTGGAATGTGATATATTTATCCACTTTTGTATGATTGCCTAACTCTTTTCATTTAAATAATTACAAGTGTATTTTAATATCTTAGCAAGTTCCTCCTCACAATTCTTCTTTTTCAAACTTATTCTTCCACATAAATTTTAGAATCAATTTATTTCCCAGAATAATTCCTCAGATTATTACGATTTGTGTTATAATTTTACATTGATTTGAGGAGAAACAGCATCTGCATACTCTTAGAAATTATGATATGTCTACTTATTTTAGTCCTATTTTATTTCTTTAATAAAAATATATAATTCTTTTATTAAATACTTCTCAGGTGTTTTACAGACTAATTTTGATAGTATCTTGAATATGATTTTTCTCATTTCAGTTTCTAATTGTTCAACACAAATAAAAAGGAAAATAATATTTATTCTGTATTTTATCTTACATATAGCCAACTTATTCTCTCAATAGTTTAACAATTTCTGTTGAATTTATCGGATCCTTAATAATATTGCCATACCATCTACAGAAAGAAAGAAAGAAATCAGAATGCTTTGCTCTGTTTCAGAATAGTTCCTCTTCCCCTTTCCTTGCTGGAGGCATGAGAGGATTTTTCTCTGGTACCGTAGGAATCAAGCTCCTAAAGGTAAATCTCACAGAATTGCGGGTCTCCTTGAAGTTTTTGACCCTCAGAATGATCAGCTAGAGCCTCTTGCAATTTGTCAATTACAAATCAGCAGTTCTCTCCCCATCTCTGAAGTCTCTGCTCCAAGAAGCCAGAACACGCTGTATTCATATGTCTGTCTCTCCAGTCTGGGGCACAGTGGTTTTTTCTGTATTCTTCTCTTCATTCCTGAAGAATATTTTCCCTGGAGGTAGTATTCTGGGTTAGGAGTTCTTTTCTCTCAGCTCTTGAGAATGCTGATACTTCTTTTTGGCCTTCATTATTTCTCATGAGGAACCCATTTGGCTTGCTTTTTCCCCTATAGGTAGTACAGTTTTCTGTCTGCCTGCTTTCAAGTTTTCTTTCTTTAATTTTCAGAAGTTTGACTACGATCCGTCTTGGCACAGAAATGTTTCACTTTATCCTATTTGCGGATTTCTCAGCCCCTCTAATTGTAGGTTTATGTCCCTTGCCAAATTTGGGGGCTTTTCAGCCATTATTTCACTGTTTCAACCCCACCTGGTTTCTCCTCTCCCTTTGGGACTTTGATGACATGAATATTAGGTTTTTATAACAGATCCACATGCCACTGAAGCACTACTCATTTTTCAGCATTTTGTTATTAAGATGAAATAATTTCTATCAGTCCCTCTTCAGATTTATATATTCCTTCACCTGTATTCCCCATTCTGCTGTTGAGCCCATCCATTCAGTTGGATTTTGGTTTATTTGGTTGGTTGGTCGTTTTTCTCATTGTTTGGTTATTATGTTTCTCAGTTTCAAAATTCACATTTGGTTCTCTTTTATATCTTCTCTTTCTTTTCTGAGACTTCATATTTCTTTGCTGAGACTTTCTCCTTTTTTCCCCACTTATTTCAAGTATCTTTGTAATTGCTTACTGAAATGTATTATGTTATGGCTGCTTTAGAAATTTTGTTAGATAAATCTAATATGTGTAACATCTCATCTTTGGCTTTCCTTGGCAGCCTTTTTTTAATTCTAGTTGAGATTTTCCTGATCCTTGCTATAATGAGCAATAGTCAGTTGAACTTTGGACATATGGGGTATTATGTTATAGAATGGATCTTATTTAAATCTTATGCTTTGGAAGATCTCTTCTGAAACCATTCTGGTGGAGGAAGGAAAGTGCTACTCATTAATACAGGGTTTTCTATTTGTCTTCTTTTGATGCTGGGGGAAGGCTCTTCATGACTGCTCCCACCATGGTCTGCATTCGCATGTGGAGAGCAGCCTCTTTAAACTTAGCAGCAGTGAGAGCCCTGACTCTCTGTAACTTCCTCTGACACCAGTCCAACAGCAGAGGAGGTGTGAGTCCAGTCACTCCATGCTGTCTCCACTGACATTACAGGGGGATGTCTAATTACATGTAGACATTCCAACTCCCCACTCAGCCCTCATTAAAGCCCCACTGGTGGGTGAGGGCACCTTGTTATAGCAGGGCAAGGATGGAAGTCCAGGCTTTTGCTGTTAAGGCAATGGAGGTGATGCGGGGGCTGCAGGGGGAGAGATAAGACCACAGTTTTTTCTGGGGTGTTGGCTGCAGTAGAGCAGATATTCGCTAAAAGTTTTCTTGTTAGGGTTCCTTTTTCTTGGTCCTTTGTGTAGAGATGGCAGACTTTTCTTGAGGGTTTTTTAGTCTGGGTCCATTTGTATTTCCAGGTTGCCAGTATCCTTAATGCCTGATCTAGGATACATGAGAAAAAAATAAAGCCCAGGTCCTAAGGTCCCTAGCCAGTCTAGTTTCTGTTTTTCATCTTTCAGAGTCTTCTAACATTAATGTTATATAAAATGTTCAGTGCTTTTAGTTAGCAAGAGGAACAGGGAAGAGACTGTCAACGCCATCTTCCTGTAGACAGAAGTCAAGATGGATTGTCTTCACCAGTTCCAAAATGCACTTACCCGTACAGTCGGCTCTCATTACCTGATACAAAGTTTTATTCCATAACTATAAACAATATTAGCCCAAATCTTCAATAGAATATCATTTTGAACAAATATCATCTTTCCTCTCTTTTCATGCACTTTCCTTTCAGTAAGATGTTTGTGAATGAATAAAAGTATATGTAACACAAGTGCTCACTGTGGCTTTGACTTTTTTGTAGTTTAACCAAATAATTTAAATATCTATCAATAAAGGACATGGATTTTTACTTTCACACAGGGAAATAGTACATAGGCCCTTTAAAAATGAGATACAAATTTATGTGTAAAAAAGTTTAAGACAGGGACTTCATTGGTGGTCCAGTGGCTAAGACTCTGCACTCCCAATGCAGGGGGTCCAGGTTCAATCCCTGGTCAGGGAACTAGATCACACAAGCCACGACTGAAAACCCTGCAAGCCGCAAGGACCCAGCACAGCCAAATAAATAAGTAAATATTGTTTTAAAGTTTAAGATATATTGTGATAAGACTAAAACAATTAGAAAATATTTCAAGCTTTCCTGTTTTTAATTTTTACAAGAGCTTTGAAAATAAATAAGTGATGATCAAAACAAAGAAATAAGAAATGTTTTAGTTTGTTAATAGCTATGTTCCAAAAGCAACTTCTTATGGTTTCTCTCATTGGAAGTTCACAACATACATAATCAGGGCAGGAATTACCCCTGGGTTACCTTCCAGTCCAACACGATTTCTAGATACCACATAACTTTCTATCTACATTTCTTGGTTTTTATTCCCCTTTAAAACCATCTGTCTGCAAAGCAGCCTGTGATGTAAGATAAACAAGTGTGACACTATACAGAGAATCAAAACTTACAAACATTTGCTCCCTAATTCCTCAGAGTCCATTTTCAACAAACAGGTGTTTCTCCTTTCCTATGTACTCTACGTACACATCAGATAAACAGCCTTAGCGTATTTAATCCCAAGGAGGTCCATGACATATGACTTTTCTACTTCAAAGGACTCTAATAATAGAACATGCATAGAAATATAGCTCTCTGAGCAGAGTAAACAAACACTGCTCTCTCCGGAGAGGGATCAGATGGATCCGCTTCGGTCAGGTCTCTCCCAGAATTCCATTGTTGTCTCTCTTTAAGGAAAACCACTGAATCTGGGATTGGGAGCTTTGCTCAAAACGTGTTTCCTTTCAAAACACAGGGAAACAGGATTTTTGGCCACAGGAGGTCAAGGTCAGCAATCTAACAGAATTGGTTCTTTTGAACTTCCTTTCTAAGAAACACATTATCTGATGAAAGCTGTTACATTGCAAATCTGTCCACATCCTAGTGATGATCAATTCTGTTCACCACACAAGGAATGATTTCAAGAAAGACACCTGTGCCATCTACAGATAAGTTTAATGATTCACATTGGAAGGTTCCAGATAATGTACACAGTTCTGGGAAGACAAAAACAGTGTTTTATCACTTTTATGTGCCCCACAATGAATTGTATAACAGAGCCCTCCACATGATAAGTAATCAATAATTATTTATTTAATGAATAGTTGGGGTTTTTAAAATATTTTTTATGTGGACCATTTTTAAAGTCTTTATTGAATTTGTTACAATACTTAGTCTGTTTTATGTTTTGGGGTTGTTTTTTTTTTGCCCCAAGGCATGTGGGATCTTAGTTCCCTGACCAGGTATCGAACTCCTATTCCCTGCATTGGGTGGCAAAGTCTTAACCACTGGACAGCCAGGGAAGTCCCAGAAGAGTTATATTTTTAACAACAAAAGAACAGAAACTTATGAAAATTAAGAATGCACAGAAATGCAAACTAAATACTCAAACGTCTCCTCCCATATGGCACTGCTTTCAGTGACCCGAATTTATATAGAATGCTTTGCAAATATGCATATTGTTACCAGATAAAACAGAAATGCACTTTTATCAAGATGGTTTGAGTACCATTGTCTTAGATGTGGATAGTACTTTTTGAGAATTTAAGAAAATTTTCAATAAATTATCTCAAGTTAGCACAATAGAGATTTCAATGTTGTTATTATAAAGATGGAGAAATTCAGATGAAATTGACCTATAGACACCCAACGAGTGAGCCCCAGAGCTTGGCTGTTAGTTATCTAACCTTCACTCCTGTAGACGGGACTTGCTTTTGTTTTGAAAAGAAAACACTCCAGAAGTTCTTATCACAGTAAGATGGGCTTAGGCTGCCTTGTCCCCCCTAATCACTTTAAGCCGTGGTCTGACCCCTTTCTCCCTGATATCAAAGGGCTGCTGATCTTCAGTTGAGTTTTAAGTAAGAAATATTAAAGAAGAAAGCACAGCAAGGCGGGAGGGAGATGTTTGTCACACTGGCAGGTTTTCCTCCCTCCAAGGATCCCTTTCTTGGTTGACATTATCCACTTCCTGCCCAGAAGGAGAGTGTTCAAGGAAAAAGTCTATTATACATTTCCTTCTGTTTTAAACAGACTTACAGAAACCCATAAAATGTTCTCATTCTACACCAGAGAGTGAGAATTCGTAGATATGGTGGCAATTCTAAATTAGAAAATAAGAATCATTAGAAAACAGAGTGGTGGCTCATTTACACAAAATATTACAATATTGTTATTCATCATTCAGTCTTGCTTAAATTATTAAATTGGTCCATTTTCATTTAATATGAGGAAGCTTCTAGTTTCTCTTTTTAAAAACTCATTTCAGTAAGAATCAATGTGGGGGCTGTCCATCTTTTTTAAAAACGTGATGACATCTACCATCAACTTACGTTTGTAGATGAATGAGAAGTAACAACTGACTGCTATGTGTTAGCTACATTTTCCTTTTAATGCTAGAAATGACCAAAATCTGGTTCAAAGAAAAACCAGATTTTGCCGTATATGTTACTAAGGGACTAGTTAGCAATGATTTCTAGAAAGGTCCCAAAATGTCTACCCAGTGAAGATACCATACATACATGCTCAGTCGCTCAGTCATGTCCAACTCTTTCCAACCCCATGGACTGTAGCCCACCAGGTTTCTCTGTCCATAGGATTTCCCAGGCAAGAATAATGGAGTGGGTTGCCATTTCCTCCTCCAAGGGATCTTCCCCACCCAGGGATCAAACCCTCATCTCCTGCATCTTCTGCATTACCGGGGGGCAAGAGGAGGTGGTGGCTTACCAATAAGCCACCTGGGAAGTCTAGTGAAGATATCAACTGGGCCCAAAGGCTAAAATCAGGTAGCATCATGTTACAGTGAGGAGATGTCTGTGAGGTGGGTGACCCAAGCTTGCCAATGCACTGGTCATACGGACCCCACTCTACAACGCTGGAAAGTAAAACATCCCTGGGACTTGATGCTCCCATGGCTGCCTCCAGTCCTGGCCCAACATATGAGGCAATCCAGAGCCAGACCCAGCAGGTAGCCTCACAGGAAATTCTACTCTCCGTAAAGGCTCTCATTTCCTCTCCTGCCCACATTTACAATCCCACAGGCAGCAGGAGGAGTGTGAGTCCCCAGGAAACACAGACCTGGCTGCAATGTCCTGCCTCTCTGGATAACATGTACCCTTTGTTGTTGTTGTTCAGCTGCTCGGTTGTGTCTGACTCTTTGTGACCCCACAGACTGCAGCACACCAGGCTTCAGTGTCCTTCACCATCTCCCAGAGTTTGCTCTTATTCATGTTCATTGAGTTGTTGATGCCATCCAACCAACTCATCCTCCGTCACCCGCTTCTCCTCTTGCCCTCAGTCTTTCCCAGGATCAGGGTCTTTTCCAATGATTCAGCTCTTTGAATCAGGTGGCCAAAGTGTTGGAGCTTCAGCTTCAGCCATCTGTTCAGCTACTTCTCTGGATAACATGTAACCTTTGTTAGCAGCCATAAAATGAATACAAGACTACACCCTTTCCTAGGAGAGTGTCTGTCATGGGGATGACTCAATAAAGGCGAGTCCAACTGAGTAAACAGGATTCCAGTGGGCAGCATTCTCAGCTTTTTATTAGGATTTCTGATAATCCTATATTTGGAAATTTTGTCTTAACAAGACAGTTTGCTTTGAGAAACACCTGTCTTCTCTTAGAAGATGATCTTTAGGCCAAAAGGAAAGTGATGGCTTAATTCTAGAATTTTACAATTTTAAGGGACTAAAAGCAAAGAGGAACTAAAGAGCCTCTTGATGAGGGTGAAGGAGGAGAGTAAAAGAGCCAGTTTAAGACTAAATATTTTAAAAATTAAGATCATGGCAAATAGAAGGGGAAAAGGTGGAAGTAGTGACATATTTCCTCTTCTTGGGCTCCAAAATCACCGTGGATGGTGACTGTAGCCATAAAATCAGAAGACGATTGCTTCTTGGCAGGAAAGCACTGACAAATCTAGACAGTGTGTTGAAAAGCAGAGACATTACTCTGCCAACAAAGGTCCATATAGTGAAGGCTATGGTCTTCCCAGTGGTCATGTACGGTTGTGAGGGTTGGACTGTAAAGAAGGTAGAATGCCAAAAAATTGATGATATCTTCGAACTGCGGTCCTGGAGAAGATTCCTGGAAGTCCCCTGGAAAACAAGGAGATCAAACCAGTCAATCTTAAGGGAGATCAACCCTGAATATTCACTGGAAAGGCTGATCCTAAAGCTGAAGCTCCAGTATTTTGGTCATCTGATGTGAACAGACGACTCATTGGAAAATTCCCTGATGCTGGAAAAGATTGAGAACAGAAGAAGAGGGCGTCAGAGGATGAGATGGCTGGATGGCATCACCGATGCAATGAACGTGAACTTGGGCAAACTCAGGGAGATGGTGAGGGACAGGAGGCCTGGCGTGCTGCAGTCTGTGGAGTTGTAAGGAGTCAGACACCACTGGTCGACTGAGCAACAAGGGACTAAAAAATGCATGCTTGTCCAGTAGTTTAGCATGTCCAACTCTTTGCAATCCCATAGACTGCAGTCTACCAGGCTCCTCTATCCCTGAGATTTCCCAGGCAAGAATACTGGAATGGGTCTCCATTTCTTTCTCTAGGGGATCTTCCTGACCTAGGGATCAAATCCAAGTCTCCTGCATTGGCAGGAGTAAAGGACAGAGAGACTTTACAGAGAGTGCAGGAGGAGTCCAGTAGCTCCTAAAAGTACTCATAAATCACCGCCTAGCTCATCAAGAGTCACCCTGGGGGGAAAGGCGGTGGAGAGGGGCACTGGTAAAAATTTTAGGTTCCTTGCTGGCCACCTGGAGAAGCTGAGTGTGGGTGTCCAGTGAGCCACAGTCCAGAGGTGTGAGAAAGGAAGCCCCCAGGATGGCTCCAGCATCAGCCACTTCCTACGGCCCTGCACAGGAGACCCAGAGCAGGACCTGCCAAGCTGGGCTCAGTCTGCTCCCAGAACTGTAAAAAGATACTAGTAATGACAGTAACAGTAATATTAATGAAGGATTGTTGTACACCAGTAGTACAAATGCATGCACACATGTGCACACACATACATGTACACATACCCCATGTAGGAGCTTGGGATTTGAGGTGGAAAGAACAGGAGGAGGGTACCTCTCCAGCATCTGTATATTTTCATCATTGTCCATCAGTTACACTCCAGTAAAATTAAAAAACACAAAAAAAGTTGTATTTTCTTTAGCAAGCTCATCAGGTATTGTGAATAAGCAGCCAAGTCTAGAAACAGCTAAGAATCTCCTAATCTCTTGCTCTCAAAATAAGATTATCAGATTTCTCTCTTTTTATCTCACTGCCTTTCAGTGACTGAGTCTAGTTAGACACAGCAGATGCAAAGCCCAGTGTGGTTCTAAGGACCCAGATGCAAAATGTCTGAGGGTTGAGTGAAGCTCAAAGGTCTGCTGATTGACACTCTTACCCCAGCTGCCCTCCCCAGGCAGGGCTCAGGAGGGGCCACTTCTCATGAGTGAACTGAAGCTTCAGAACCAGAAAGGCTGAACAAGAAACTTGTTGGAAATTTTCTCCTAGGTTCTCACTGTTTATAAAACTTGGCAAGCAGCAGCAGCTTTTAGTATGTTTTTCATTCAAGTACTCTTCTATGAGCTTGCCAGGCGGCGCTAGTGGTAAAGAACCCACCTGCCAATGCATGAGACATAAGAGACTCAGGTTCAATCCCTGGGTTGGGAAGATCTCACATGACTAGCAGCAACCAAGCCCAAGCACTGCAACTACTGAGGTCAGTCTGCTGCAAGCTGAGAAAAAAAAAAAAATGTGCTGCCCACAGGGGTCCCCATGGCACCGAGCTGCTCCCAAAGGCAGGCACTAGTCTCTCTATCAGACAGGGAAGTGTAGCCTGGGGAGTGAACAGGTTTCTTCTAAGGGAAAACAGTTTCTACGTGTCTAAGAAGTGTCATGATGCTACACATAAATACTTTCACAGGCAGCATTTCTAAAGAAGAAGGGGATGGAGGAGGGAGAGGAGTGGTGGAGGAAGAGACATGGATTTTCCTTCATTTTACTTTCTTAAGAACTGACTGCCACTCTCATTAAACTACTGAAGACATAACCAAATCACATTTCCAAATGTATGTTTGATTTGTGCCCCCTTCTACCATGAACCTGGTCATGAAAAGCACCAGGTCCCATTTTCATCTAATATCAAGGTGAACTCACACTATGAAATGCATATTCTTGCATTCTTTATCTATGTTCAACAGAGGAGAAAATTTCTGTTTTGAATAGGATGTGTGCAGGATACATTTTGTTTCTCAACTGCAATAACAAGGAGCTTTAAAGTAAATCCGACACTGTAAAGTACTTTTACAATGCCTTGGAAAGAGCCCAAGACTCTTAAATACGTTCTCCCTGGTAAATGGTGCTGCCACCCTCTGCATGAACAATAAACCTATTCCCTTGATAACTCCAAGAAATATCCACTGAAATGCATTTTACTCTGATAAGAAAGAGAGTGGAAATAAGTTCAGATCTTGGAATTGTTTTTAACTCCTTGTGGGAAACCCCTTTTTAAGAAGCGTCACTCAGGGCTTTTTCTTGCCTGATGGTTTATAACTTCTCCTCCACTCCAGACAGGCTGGTTGGCTTGTTTGCTTGACCCCACAGGCTTCTGCACACATTACAAGTTTTGTACCCTGTGAGCATACTATGCCCCTAGCATATAGTTGCCCGTGGGATATTTCACATGTCCTTTCACAAACATCTAATGATTCTGCTTGCCTATAGAATTAAAATTCAAACACATCTGCCTGATTTTCAAAAGCTTCTATAGTCTGACCTCAACTCATGGTGGTGGTTGTTGCTCAGTCACTAAGCTGTGTCCAACTCTTTGCAACCCTATGGACTGCAGCATGCCAGGCCCCCCTGTCCCTCACTATCTCCCGGAGTTTGCTCATGTCCATTAAGTCAGTGATGCCATCCAACTATCTCATCTTCTGTTGCCCCCTTCTCCTCCTGCCTCCAATCTTTCCCAGCATCTGGGTCTTTTCCAATGAGTTCGCTCTTTGCATCAAGTGGCCAAAGTATTGAAGCTTCATTTTCTGCATCAGTCCTTCCAATGAATATTTAGAGTTGATTTCCTTTAGGATGGACTGGTTGGATCTCCTTGCAGTCCAAGGGACTCTCAAGAGTTTTCTCCAATACCACAGTTCAAAAGCATCAATTCTTCGGCGCTCAGCCTTCTTTATAGTCCAGCTCTCACATCCATTGACTTCCCTGGTGGCTCAGATGGTAAACCATCTGTCTACAATGCGGGAGACCTGGGTTCCATCCCTGGGTTGGCAAGATCCCTTGGAGAAGGAAATGGCAATCCACTCCAGTACTATTGCCTGGAAAATCCCATGGACAGAGGAGCCTGGTAGGCTACAGTCCATGGGGTCGCAAAGAGTCGGACACGACTGAGCGACTTCATGTTCATGTTCACATTCTCACATCCATACATGACTGCTGGAAAAACTATAGTTTTAACTGTATGGACCTTTGTCGGCAAAGTGATGTCTCTTATCAATTCATGGTAATCAACATAAACAAATGCTAAACACTTGGAGTTCAACTACTGTTTATTTATTTCACTTCCTTCAATTAAATTAAAACTAATTTGACGCCCCATGTGTGTGTGAGTAACAGGAAGTCCAATTCAACTCTTAGGAGTCTCTCTCATCCATATCTGGGTCATCCTAGCTTTACAGAGTCCCAAAAGAGATCCCCTGGGCATCCACTACCAAGGATAAATAACAAAACAAAACAAAAAAGGGTCAACAACAGAATAAAAGGGATACAGGAAAGAATCAGTGATGGAAGAGAGAAAAATAGAAATTACTCAGTCTGAACAACAGAGAAAACAGATTTTAAAAATACAATGGATAGATTTTCAGGGACCTTTGGGGCTCTTAACATAAGAGCTATCAAGAGTCCCAGAAAGAGAGACAACAGAGCTGAAAAATTACTTGAAGAAATAGTAACCAAAACCTTTCAAATTTGTCAAAAACATAAATCTACAGATTAAAGCCACCTGAGCAAATCCAAACAGGATAAACTCAAAGAAATTTGGTCAAAGACACATCATAATTAATTGAAGACAAAGTAAAATTCTTGAAAGCAGCATTAAAGCCAGAGAAAAAGAATACCTTACTAGGGGAGGGGGGGAGGGGGGATAAGAAATCAATAAAACTGAAATCAGAAAAACAATAAAGAACATCAATGAAGCAAAGAGCTGGTCCTTTGAAAAGATGGGTAAGATTAACACACTTCCAGCAAGACTGACAAAGAAAGACAGAAGATGCAAATTAGCTAGGAGAAGACTCTTGAGAGTCCCTTGGACTGCAAGGAGATCCGACCAGTCCATTCTGAAGATCAGCCCTGGGATTTCTTTGGAAGGAATGATGCTAAAGCTGAAACTCCAGTACTTTGGCCACCTCATTCCAAGAGTTGACTCATCGGAAAAGACTCTGATGCTGGGAGGGATTGGGGGCAGGAGGAGAAGGGGACGACAGAGGATGAGATGGCTGGATGGCATCACTGACTCGATGGATGTGAGTCTGAGTGAACTCCGGGAGTTGGTGATGGACAGGGAGGACTGGCGTGCTTCGATTCATGGGGTCACAAAGAGTCGGACACGACTGAGTGACTGATCTGATCTGATCTGATTCGTAGTTTTGCTTTCTGCAGTTTGTGCTGCCCATGGTCAACTGAGGTCTGAAAATATTAAATGGAAAATTCTAGAAATAAGCAATTCCCAAGTTTTAAATTGTGTGCCATTCTGAGCAGCATGATGAAATCGCAAGTCATCCAGCTCCATCCTGTCCCAGATGCCCAACCATGAGCATCATCTGCTCCTGACATCCAATCATCGACATCATCGCAATCGAAGATCCAACATCAGCTGGAGCAAGGATCCTCCTCTTCACACATTGTCAGAAGGTCAGTGGTGGCCAACATGGTGTCACAAAACCTACCTCATTCCCTTCCCTTATCCCATCATATAGACATTTTATCATCACAAGAACGGTGACTGTAAGACAGTAAGATATTTTGAGAGAGACTACATTCACGTAACTTTTATTACAGTATATTGTTATAATTGCTCTATTTTATTGTGAGCTTAGAATCAGACTTGAGATCTTGCCTGAACAGAGGTGAAGTGGCAGGAAGTGGCAGGGACAGGGGACAGCAGGGGTGACCCCAGGTAATCTCATGACCTCCATAGACACACGCATCTCCCTGGGGCCAGGTGTGTCTGTGTGTTAGTCATTCAGTTGTGTCTGACTCTGTGACCCCACGGACTGTTTAGCCTGCCAGTGTCCTCTGTCCATGGGTCCAGGCAAGAATACTGGAGTGAGTTGCCATTTCCTTCTCCAGGGAATCTTCCTGATCCAGGGATGGAACCTCCTGCATTGCAGGCAGATTCTTTACCATCTGAGTCATGATGGAGGGCACCATGCAAAGTGGCCAGGCGTCAGCCCTCTTGTTGGTGCACCACAAAGAAGCAACCTTCCCAGGAAGCTGTGGGCTCACTGCCCAGGGCAGGGGTTGAGAGGAGAGTGGATGTGGATGCGTCCAGCCACAATCCATCTCCCATCAGAGAAGGGGGCAGGGTGGAGGCCCCTCAGGGCTCTCACTGTGGCCACGAGAGAGCCAAGCCCTGTAAGCCCTGTCACGGTGGGGCTTTAAAACTGGTGAATGATTTCCACAGGCGCATTAGAAAGAGAACTACGGCAGTGGCCAGGTAAGTAAAAAGGCATTTGTCCTCCTCCCCTCCTTGCCCCACACTCCACCACCAGCACACACAGCAGGTGCTGGCCTTGGGGAGGTCGTATCTGTGAGACAAGCAAGACCCTCCTCCAGGACCGAGAGATAGGTCCCTGCTTACGCCCTCTGGAGGAGAATGGAAAGGATAAGATTTCAACTAAGACTGAGGCTTGACAGTGAACTGACCTTTCACATTCTTCGTTTTCCAAATAAATAAAATGGGTTAGATTTTAACAACTAAAAGTAACTAGAAAGTAATAAATTCTTCCCAAGAATTCACTAAAAAGCAAGTCAGGGAGAATTAGGAGAGCAGCACAGAAGCCATACTCGGAAAGAAACAAAACCATCCTGTGTTTATATCCCGGTGAATTGAGATTGGTCAGTTACCTGGTCACTACAGGCTCAGGCAGGGTGAGGTGCAGATGCCACCCACTCCCCCCGCCCAACCTGCAAGGATACACCTGGTCATGAGAATGCAGAGGTCCTACTGGCCGCGTCCCTCTGTTCAGCACACCACACACGTCTCTAGCCCTTTCAGTGACTCCGCAGGTAGTTGCTATGACCCACACTGTGTAGAAGAAGAAACAGAGTTCTGAGTGGTCAGGCGACAGCAACCCGGCTGCAATGTGGCCCTCTCTCTGTGCCTGTGCCCTGACCTGCCAGTGACTGTCCTCAGAGCCCCTCACAAGGCACCCCCCCAGCCCCCGCAGCTCCTCTGGCTGTTTCCTCCCCTGGGGGACCCTCTGCCTGCCTCCCAGGTGGACTTGTCTATCCTCCAAGAATGTCTCTTTCCACGGCTCCCCAGTCTTTCTGCTTTTAAATCCCCAGTAACCCAAGACCCTGAACCCAGAATGTTAGACAGGATCACCAGTCAAGCAGAGGAATCCCTTCTCTGGGCGCTCCTGAACCAAAAAAGAAAAACAGGCTGGAGCACAGCTCCAGGGAGGAAGTGGGCGGGGGGAGGAGGGGTGGTCCACTGGAGAGGATGTTGACCCCCAAGGGTCAGACCAGACCGAGGAGGGGCCCTCTGGGAAGAGGGAAGTGAGAACGGAGACTGCCTGGAAGGGATTGTTCATGCTTTCAAGCCGGGCCAAGCGGGATGAGTAACGCCAGAGGCTGGCAGCCTGAGGCTCCCTCACACCTCACTGGGTTTTGGGCTGGAGAGGCTGGCCACTCCGCAGGGGTCGAGCCCAGAAAACGCCTGGGGACACCCGAGAACTCACCTCCTGAACCTTTCTCCCGAAAGGCATGAGCAGCCCTGGTGAGGCCTGGTACTGGCCGCCAGGGGTCAGGGGTCGGGTGATGCTTCTGTTAGGATATGAGTGGAGCTTGTCTCTGGTTTTGAATTTGAAGGTCCTTGGGCAGCTGTCTCTCTCCCTAGGGGTGCGCCTCTTAGGGTCTCCAGAGTGGCCTTTTTGGAGACACTGGGGAGAACCCAGGGTTCCATGTCCCTGTGTGCTCTCCTCCCTCCTGGGCAACTCTGCAGAAGCCACCAGCTTCTGTACCTGCAGTCAGGCCTCAGGGCAGCAGGGCCCATCTTAACACAGGGCATCGTCCCTGTGCCTGTCGGACAGTGAGGGAGCCTGGTCAGGGCTGCTCAATATTAGGAATGAGAGGGTCTCCCTGGAGGCCAAGTGTGGGAAGTCAGGCCATCCGGGCTGAGCAGAACCCTAACCAAAGCCTGAGGCTTTGGCTCAGGAATCAATATTGAGCTGGTTGGAAGGGGAAAAAAAATGGTTTTGTTAATAATGATTTTTCAAGTTTAGCACCTTAGTGATCAAGAACAATTATTTCAAACAGGAAATTCTTAGAAGGGCATTGCTAATCACACTTATCTGTAAACCCCACCACTGATTACAAAGGTGATAAGAGCCGTGGGCTTGCTTAGCCTTGAGCTGCTGCTGCTGTCAGCAGCACGTCTATCAGCAACAGTCCCAACTCTAGATCTCATGCCCCTGAGTTAAAAACATCCATCTCCTGGTTTCCAGAGACATGTGGAAAACTTCCTTTATCACTAAGAGTTTCTGCTACTTCTTCCTCCCTGTGATCCAGTGTGAGTGGATTTTCCTGTTTCACCATCGCTCCATTTTGCATTTCAATGGCCAGCTCCTGGCCTTCTGTTCTAACTTCCCTCCTCATATCCTGGATGACTTGATTAAATCCGCTCCCCCTGGCAAGAGGTTCTTGAAATCTGCACGGAGAGAATTACAGTCCGCACCCCCCGCTCCTCTACTGCCCCTGCGGGGCTCCAGGGACCACACGGGGTCCATGTCCCCTGGCTGCACCCTTCACCTCCCCCACCCCCAGCAGCCCCACCCCAGCCCCACCTGGCTCACTATCAGCATCCTGACCCAGGTCATCACGGAAGTCCCCTCTGATGCATTCTCTTAGCATTCTGGCTTCTCCCTCGGGGTTTTTTTTTCCCCCCTTTAAAAAAATTTTCTTTCCTTTTTTTCTGCCTCCAGCCTAACAGCTCTCTCCATAACCAACTTCCCTCCATACCCAACTTCATTAAACCCTTGAGCTGAAATCTGACCAACACTCCCTTGACCCTCTTGTACCTTCTAAATCTTCTGAGGGACTATCCATAAGCCAGTGATTATCAAAGCAAGCTGCACAGTGCGATCTATCTTTTAGAAAGAAGACCTCTCCCTAAGAGATTCTGATCAAATCACTTTGGCCTGCAGTCAGAATGTTTCAAATTTTAAAATCTCGAGGTGATTCTAAAACCCCAACTTCAAAAGCCTCCTCCAGTCCCACTTCTTAGATGTTAATCTGGAGCTCTGAGCACATCGCCCTGAAGAGGGAATGCAGTCTGCGAAACTGTCTCCTCTGGGCCTTCGTTGTACACAGAGTACACCTGGAGCTGAGAGGCTTCACCCTGATTTTACGAATAGGAGTAACCTCCCCTAGTTTCCTCACCCTCTCACCGTCCTCCCAGCCTCAGCTCAGAAATTCCTTCCCCACTTGGCTCTGTCCTCCTTCAAGGCCTCAGGTGAGCACAGTGCTTCCTTGGGGCGTCCCCATCCAGAGGAAGTGCTCAGAACAGAAAGAAAGAAATAGCCCTCAGTCATGTCTGACTCTTGCTCAGTCGTAACTCTCTGCAAGCCCACCAGGCTCCTCTGTCCATGGAATTCTCCAGGAAAGAATACTAGAGTGGGTTGCCATTCCCTTCTCCAGGGGATCTTCCTGACCCAGGGATTGAACCAGGGTCTCCTGCATTGCAGGCAGATTCTTTAACTGTCTGAGCCACCAGGGAAGTCCAGGTCAGCTATTATTATTTTTAATCCAGGCCCCTTCACACAGAATCCATCACTCTGCTTTCTGTCAGAACAACTCTTTACTGCCCTGACCACCATTAACCATTGTTTGTCTACATGCCTTTCCTGCATGTAAAAAAACCTTAAGTTCCTTGAGAACACAGAATATGCCTTTGTTTATCTTTGGAAACAATATAGTGCCTCGCATTTAATAGATGCTCAATAAACATTTGATGAAATAAATATTCAAACAGCTGACTTCTTGAGTAGTTCTGATATCAATATTTTCATCTATTTAACAGCCACAATCACAATCACCTCATGAGATTTTTAAAATTTGAAACACCCTGATGGTGTGTATGTGCACGAGCTGAGTTACTTAAGTCATGTCTGACTCCGTGTGACCTTATGGACTGTAGCCGGCAGGACTCCTCTGTCCACGTGTAGGCCAAAGCCATTTGGTCAAAATCTCTTAGAAGGAGATTGAGCCTCAGTCTTCTTTCTAAAGGATAGATCACACTGTGCAGCTTGCTTTGATAATCACTCAGAAGATTTAGAAGGTACTAAATTCTCAGATGTTGTGCTACCAGAAATACCTGGCTGTAATATAGTACGAAACAAGCTGTCAATTTAAAAAATAGTCACAACCTCAAAGTTGAGAGTTATACTTTATTCAGTGGGAATTTTTAGGCCAAACCATTTGGTGAGAATCTCTTAGAGGGAGATCTTCTTTCTCAAAGACTGAATGTACTGTGCACCTTGCTTTGATAATTACTGGCTTATGGAAGGTTGAGGGACTCAAAAGATTTAGAAGGCTGTGAATTCTCCGATGTCATACTACCGGAAATGCCTGGATGTAACCTAGGAAAAAACAAGCAAATACAAAAGAGATTCGTGAAGTGTTAAACAATAGCTAATTTGGGGTGAGACCAATGGAAATGCGCACTGGGTGTGGGCGTGACACCAACAGCAGAGCTGCGCCAGGGCCATGAAGAGGGGACCTGACCAACTTGAGCTGGTCATTCACAGGACTTTGGATGAAAGCGAGATCACCATAGCAAGGTGGAAGGGAGGGCTGGGAGGGTGGGGGAGCAGGGAAGGGCAGGGCACACATGGCCAGTGGGCAAAAATGACCCAGAACTGTCCAGTGGCTCTTCTGAAATGACTTTGTGTTTGTTCCTGAACACGGCATGTGTTAGGTCATGAATGGTCCCTAAGAAGTCAGTGTGGCTAAGGGATCTAGGGTCTGACACTGCAAGAGTGGGCTGTCAGCCTCGTCTGGGAATTTGTTGGAAATGTAGCATCTGGGCCCTATTCAGTCAGAATTTGCGTTGTATTAAGCAAGAGGCAGACACTCTGATAGTGAAGGACAGGGAAGCTTAGCGTGCTGCAGTCCATGGGGTCGCAAAGAGTTGGACAGGACTCCGCGACTGAACAAGACACAATCTGAGTCTGAGAAGCACTGTTTTAACTCAGGATTGGACACAGAAATGCTGCCCTGGCCTGGAACTCGGCACTGCTAACCATCTCTCAGGCGGGGTAAACGCTGCTGCCCCGGGACCCCCACACCTGACAACTGGAGGAATTTGTCATTAAATCTACAGCCTGCTTGCTCCCTGGGCATCTGTTAGGAATCCCTGTCTTTTAAACAAGAACACCAACACTGAGGCTTTTAAACTGTACACGCACACCTGAAGAGTTCAGAAGTCTGGACCTCCTTCCTCCCAGGAGCCTGGATTTGCCAGCTCAGTATTGTCACCTGGAATGCAGGTTCTGTGGTGGCCCAGTCTACCTCTGCAGAAATGGCTTCACTCCTGCTCCACCCAAGGATCCCGAGGCTGAGAAGAGCAGCAACTAGCTGAGGGTCCTTCCTGGTATCCCTTACAGGTCAGACACAGAGCCCAGCAGCTACTTTGGTCTGGAGTTCTGTGCTGAGCTCCCTCCCATCCAGCCGATTCCAGGAAAGCCTGGACTTTTTCTACCACAGGAGACGGGGTCCCCACCCCCTCCCTGGGGCAGCATCCACGCCCCGCTGTCCTCTAGGTCTGTAGGTAGGTCTGGCCAAGGAGGAGCAGTCTCAGAAAGTCAGGAGAGTGACAGGAGTTTCTTCCAGGGTCTATTTTCTGGCCCCATCCTGGTGGGCTCTGAATGACACAGTTTCACTCCTCCTCCCCTGGCCAGAGGTCCTGCCTGGCTAGCGGGATCCCTATGCCTACCACTACCTTGGGCTCCGGTAAGGCCTCTCCCTCTTCCACACACCAGTGATGGGTGACGCTCTGAGCCACTGCCAGGCTCAGGAAGCCAATGGTCCCTCCGAAGAGCCCCCTATATAAACACTCTCTTTGCCCCTTACTCTTCCTTCTTTCACCATTTTAATTAAGACCCTGACTGACACAGACACAACTTACTAAATAATTTTGCCAAAGAATATAAAATCTCCACATGCAGATACTTTTTGAAAGCTTTATTTACAAATTTACAGGTGTCCATAATCAAGAAGTCTAGAAACAGTGGCTTGAAATGCAAAAGATACACAGTCAATGTTAAAAGTTTAAAACCAACTGGGGTAAGAGAGCTTTCCAGGGGGAAAAAAAGCGCTTTCTACCGCGGTTCATCAATTTTTCACTGAAGCCGTGGACGCTTTGCATCGCCTCCTCTGAGATGGTAACAGTGTTCAACGTTGTTCTTATTATAACCTTCATTCGGGGACAAACAGCAAAGTTTCATAGGCCGGCGGTTGTAATTCAGCCGACCTCCGAGGACAGAGCGCCGGGTCTAAGCCAGCATCGTGACGGCGAGCAGGCAGGTGGGGGATGTCGCGGTCCCCGGACGGCGCCTCCGCGAAGGAGTGAGGGGTGAGTTCCGTGCGCTGGGGGCTCCAGGCCCAGCCGGGGATGCCGGGACCCGACGGCCCACAGTGTCTGGGCATCCGCACGGTGAAGAAGGTCGGGTCTGGCTCCACGCGGTCCCGGGGGAGGGGGTCTCTTTCGCCGTGGGCAGAGGGGATCCGTAGAGCGGGGGGCGCGCCCAGGCCCTGGCAGGAGCGGGGGGGAGTCGGTCCGGTTGTCCCGTGGGTTCAGCAAAGCCCCAGCGCAGCGCCACCTCCTCCAGGAAGCCCACCGCACCGCCCACCCCGCCTCCCTGTAGACCGAGTCGCTCCCAGATCGGATCTCGCAGCGCCGGCCTGAGTCCCACTGGAGGGAGGCCCGCAGAGGGGTGGCCCGCAGAGGGGTGCCCCACATCTTCCCCATGAGAGTGAAGACGGCGCGGAGATTAATATGAGCCATCTGTCAGACCAGAACTCGGTCCCCCGAGGGGTACTCCGGCCGTTTTCACCCACCGCGACCGAAAGAGTCACTCGGGTGGCCGCTCAGTCCTGAGTTACTAGGGTCCTAGAAGTGCCCACGAAGCCCCACTCCCCCGCAGCCCGACCCCGGCCCCAGTGAGGCAGACCGATGGGGAACGGTGACCAGGACCCAGGCCCACCGCCGGGCTGCCAGCATCCTTGAGACCCAGACCGAGACCGAAGAGGACACGCACAGTCCCAGCCTCTTCCTCTCGGTGAAAGGCGCTCCCCCAGGGGTCCCATACTGCTTAAATGCAGGGCCTCTCCATTCATGTGCACAGGCTGTCTTTGCATGAGTGGGAGACAGTCTTAGGACTGTAATTGTGCACGAAAGGATTAGTATACAAACTTACGTGGGACTGGAGATGGGAAAAGTGAGTCTGACCCCAGGGGAGAGTGGGGAAGACCACCAACCAGGCAAACAGAGATTCAGCCTATAGGAATACAGGAACGCCAAATCTCACACACACACGTGTGTGTGTGTGTGTGTGTTTATATATTGCATATATATTTATATATTTCATATAGTATATATGCATTTATATATGTTTATATATTTTATGTATATAAGTATTTCTATATTATATATGTATTTATGTACCATACATGTTCAAACCACTCAGTCTTAAGGGAGATGAACCCTGAATACTCGTTGGAAGGACTGATGCTGAGGCTGAAACTCCAGTATTTTGGTCATCTGATGCGAACAGCTGACTCACTGGATAAGTTTCCTGCTGGAAAAGATTGAAGCCAGGAGAAGAGAGCATCAGAAGAAGAGATGGCTGGATGGCATCACCGATGTAATGGACATGAACTTGGGCAAACTTCAGGAGATGGTAAGAGACATAGAGGCCTGGTGTTCTGCAGTCCATGAGGTTTCAAAGAGTCAGACACGACTGGATGACTGAACAGCAACAAAGTATATATTATATATGGATTTATATATATATGCTCATATTATATATGTATCTATAAAATATATATATTTAACTGAAAAGGCAAGCTGCAGAATAATAGGGAGAATACATCCCATTTGTGAGGGCAGGAAGAGGGGAGAATCCTACAGGACAGGTAGAGACCGCTAGTTTTTCCCTTGATGTTCTGCTTATATGACTATCGAAAAAATAGGAAAAGTTATACGTGTTAATGAAGCTATTTATGCAGAACACAAATGATTTTGCATTGGTAAGATGAAAATAAAGCCTGGTCATTTTTTTTCCTTTAAAAAAAAAAAAGCGCTAACTCTCCCCCAAGTCGGAAAGACCGAAAGTAAAAGGAGCTTGAACTCCTCACAACCAGAGGCCATGGCGCCCGCCTTTCTAACACCAACTTCAGCATCAAAAAAACAGAGCTCAAGATGAGCAGCTTATATTACTCGAAATTCTAAAGCTCCGCCCGTTTTCCGAAAGGTGCCCTTAATTCATTTCCAGCTTTATTAACGACCAGCAGTTTTGTCTGCCGTAAATCTCTCAATTTCTACCTGATAAATAAAGAAGGAATCAGGTCTTTTTAAAAAAAACTTAAAAAAAAAAAAGCACTCGAGTTTTCTTTTTTACAGAAACTTGCCGGATTAGAGGTCACCTTTAGAACCATTCCGAAGACCGCAAAAATATATTCTTTACCATTTACCCCTAGAGAGGGTGAACCTGATTTCATCCCCTGCTCCCAAGACGATTCTGCACCTGCCTGATCACCGCTTTCCTGCTGGTAAAGCTCCAGGTAGGAGCGAGTTCTCAGGGGTAAACGCATGCACACTTCCCCAAGCCAGCGTCCCCTCCACCCCACCGCATCCAGCCCTGCAGACGCCCCCACCCCTTTCTCCCTCCTGCGTTCTCCGGGAGGGAGTCCGGCGCAGCACCGTGTCCTGCCGGCCCGGGCGTCCTGTGGGACGCCGGCGCTGCTCCTCGAAGGCGCAAGGTGGAGACTCGCCCTCAGTCGGCCCGCGGTCCCGGCCGGTGCCCCGCCGCTCGCTGCCGCCTTGTCTTCAGTTTCGCATCCCCAGGGGGCCCAGCCCGGCGGTGCCGGCACGCCGCGCGCTCCGGGGCTGGCTCGGAGGTCACTGGCGTACCCCGCCTTCGGGCTGCTCTCGGCCATCCAGCTCGGCCCCGCGCCCCGCAACCCCTCGCGGGACCTGCCGCCTCGCCCGTCCGGAGGAAAGGGGTGGGGAACAAGAGGGGGAGATGCCCGCGCCCCCGGCCCGGCACCGGCCCCAGTTCCAGCCCAAGGCTCAGTCGGCGACCCCGCCGGCTCAGGGACGCTGCGGGCGCCTCCCGGCCCTGGGGTCGTTCCTGCACAGACCTCCTGACCCTTCGAGAGCCCTGCTCCCGGCGCTGGCCGCACCCGAGCGGCCGAGAACCCGGGCCCGAGCACCGCGAACACGGCCACCCGCTCCCTACGGCGCGGCGTACAGTCTGGGTTTATCTTCTTGTTCGGCAGAAAGTCACAGGCCGAGACCCCAATCCCCTCCCCTCCTCGGGGGAGAGTCAGACCCGGATGTCCCGTTGGGACCTCTGAGGTCCCCGCGTGGCAGACCCCCTCCTGAAAGATTCGTAAGGGAAACCCTTCAAGGCCGATTCGCTCCGGACCGCGCACACCGGCTCCGACCAGCCCTCCCGAGGGCGCAGAGCCACCGGAGCGAGCGAAACGCCTTGAAGCGAGAGTACGACGTTGCGGTCGTTCCGTCCGGGTCACCAGGGGGCTGTACTCTTCCTCGACCTTCACCAAACCTAAGAGCTTTTACCTTCTAGGTTGAGTCACTTCGGGGTCTGGTTGAAATGCCCTCTGAATTAGGAGCAGCCGGAGCGCGGTTCCGCGCAAGCGGAGCGCGGCGCCCTGGGCTTCCAATGCCTTCTGCGCCCGGAGACTACCGCGCGGGAGGGACTCTCCGCCGCCTCCCGGGACCTGGGCCCGCGCGTGGCGGAGGGTGGGGGTGGGCGTGGAAACTGACTGTCGTGCGCAGGCTTCGCCCCTGAACATGATTTTCATTTTCTTTGTGCAAAACTTCAGCGACACTACTCCTTCCTACTGGGAGGAAGAAGGGACTGGATCTAAAATCACAACCTCGGTGGGAAGCAGTCCCGACGGTCTGGGATTGATTGAAACGCTGTGAACACAGATGCCTTTGCTTATAACACATGCATCACCATCACTATCCCGTCTGCTTCCTCCCCTCACCTCAGACACAGAAAATTTATCCCAAAACATCCCCTTTCGCCGGACAGAGGAGAGCCGCAGGGGAAAATAGGGGGCACTGATAATCTTACTTCGCAGAGGGGAGAGAGGACTTCCTGCCTTTGGAATGAAACAAACAACAACAATAACAACAACAACTTGGAGGGAGGGGTTTACCCAGAAGCAAAGATAATCAATAGAACAAATGGAAATACGGCTGTTCGGTGAATGGAAGCCCGGGACGACCAGCTTGGAAGTCAGTGTCTAAACTGATGGACTGGAACTAGCCTCTCCGGCACATTAATAAATTAATCGCCAGAGGAACAGTTACTAATGTAGGTAAAGACCCATAGGACCAAAAGGGGAGACAGGGGAACTGACTAGATTTTGGATGCCTTAATTTTTCTGAAAGCTGACATGAAATAATGGTTGTCAGGCAAGAATCATTTCTTATAACCAATACATAAAGTAAAAAAGATGAATTAAATAGGAAAAAATTTTAAATCATATTTAATGAATTTAAAAAGCTATACACTTTCCGTACCCACAACCTCTTTACTGAAATTGCAAACTTGAATTTCTATTTTATTTCTCCCTTCTGTAATCTCCCATTTCAGTTTAATATTTTTGGTATGTGTGTCTGTGTGCATCTACAATCTGAAGTCTTTTTTTCAGACACCCAAACAGATTTGTTAAAATAAGCAGAATCCAGACCTATGTACTGCAGAAGGAAATGGCAACCTGCTCCAGTATTCTTGCCTGGAAAATCCCACGGAGAGAGAGGCCTGGAGGGCTACAGTCCCTGGAATTGCAAGAGTCAGACATATGTATTCCTGTGGCTGATTCATGCTGATGTATGGTAGAAACCAACACAATATTGTAATTATCCTCCAATTAAAAATTAAAAATTTTTAAGAATATATTTAGTAGAAAACGTGCACATACAAAACTTAGCAGAACCCAATATGTAGGGAACAACTCTAAAATTGTCCCTTTGTTTCATGGTTGGGTCAGAGTTTTCTTGTCTTCACCGCACCAACTACTACCCTTGAAGAAATAACTTCCAAGGACTTTGGTGGTTCAGAATCCCTTCTATGTAGTTCCAACATAACTTAAACCTGCTGGAGTTGCTTGGAATTCCTGGAAGCCAGACTTTTTTCTTCATGCACTTTCTTTCTTCATTTCACTCTATTTACTCATCCTCAAGAATTTCAACTCTTTTATGCCCTTAAAAAAATAAATGGCTTGGCCATGTAGTTCAGGACTTGAGAAACTACGACTGGTGGGGGAAAGTGCTGACTAAAAGGTGAATACTAGCAGTCTTGACACTGAGCAGTGTGTCTAGGTGAACTGTCCCTTTTATAAAGACCTTGAGATTTTCATACAAAATGAGTTGATATGAATTGAGGCATTCTATGTGAAGTTCTTCTTCAAATGACAATCATTTCCATTTTAAAACCAGAGAGGCTAAGCTGCCCAAAGCACAGACTGAAACACACAATCTGGATTCCCAGCTCACACCGGCAAGCTTTCGAGGCTGGGAAATTCTCAATCCACCAGACAAAGCACCAGGGGAGGGGAGTTACTGCTGTTTCTCTTTCCCATTGGAATAACAAAATCAAATCCCTCGAGTCTACTGGGAAAGATGGAGACACGTGGAATCAAAAGGTTGAGAAGGGGAGAGAGAAGAGGAAGAGATTCCTGTGGTGCAGAAACAATCCTTTAAACACCATCTAATTCGTCCCTACAACAAGCCAGTAAGGGAGACAGATATGGCTTGTATTGTCCTCCCTACTTTTTTACAGATGAGCAGAGACCAGGAAAGGTTAGTGCCTTTACCAAACTTACAAAGCTACGATGCTAAGCCAGAGAGGACTTCTGACTCAAAGCCTAAGAGTTTTCTCCTTTCCAAACACTTCCGCTTATTCAGCCATTCTCTGCTCTGCTCCAAAAGCTTAGGCTTTGTGTTGCTAGGTTTGCAGTCCTGACACGTATTCAGCAGAAAGGAGTTCTAGCCACTGGCGACTGTCTCAAATAGAAGAGAGGCCAAACAGGAACTCCCCATTCCTTCAGGAATGTCCAATGGAAAACTGAGGGAGGTACCAAGTACAAGCCAGTCACTCAGTCCATTTCTGAGCACTTAGAAGGTGCCCGGTTAGGAGACACAAAGTGAACGCACAGTCGTTGTGCCCCAGTGCTCCTTGAAACCCCCCAGGAATCAGACAAACCAGAATATTGCTAACCATTCTTTTCCTTGCCTTACAAGAGATCAAGTATGTGAGAGGGCGCTGACCATGACCCTGGAGGAATCTGGGTCCACCGCATGGCTGCTGCAGCATGTTGATCCTCATCCGAATCACCACACAGAGTGGAATTTCACAAACCATCCTTCTGAGCAACATCAGTTTGGGGATTTATGGATTTGACTCTGACAAAGTGTTTGAGACTTTGGCTCAAGTGGAAAGAAGACCCTCGAAGCTAATTGTCTTCTGTAAGAATACGATGAAAAGTTTTTTCTTTTATTTAATCAAACTGTTTGGGCCTAAGCTGCAGAGAATGTTTAAAGAACATTATTATTATTGTAGCAACAACTTATTTAACGCTTGCTGTCAGTGCTAAGAAATTTTATATTTTGCTAAGTACTGTTTTATGATATAAATACTATTTTGTACCACACTGAGAATTTTTAATATCCAGAATTTTGAATAAAGCTGGGAGAATTGCCAGTGGTGAGGTTTGGTGTTCATGTGAGGCGCATGGTGCAAACTGACTTACAGGAAGCTGCCTAACGATTCAAGAGAAAGCACAGAGCTTCCTCGCTGGAGGGAAGGTTGAGGAAGGTGTTACAGTGAAAAATTAAGGGGATGCAGCTGATCCCAGATCAGGGAACCTCAAGGAATGTTCTGTGAGTCTCAGGTTGATCATGTTGAAGAAAGAGCAAGACATGCCTCATCCTATTCCAGACAAGGATGAACAGGGACACTAAAACCACTTTTTCTCAGATGAATACTCAGGATTCAGAAGGAAGCACCTTGTAAGCAGGAAGAATAAATCAATGCTGAAATAATAAATGTGATATCTCTCTCCCCAAGCCAGTGCTGTCAAAAATAATCAAAGGAGAATAGGAGGAGGAAGGCAGTGTTGAACATCTATTTTGTGACCAGGCAGTTCTGAGTATTAAAAACAAAATGGGTACTTCCCTCATGATCCAATGGTTAAGAATCTGCCTTATAATGCAGGGGAGGCAAGTTTGATCCCTGAGTGGGGAAATAAGATCCCACATGGAATGGAGCGAAGGCTCCCTGCAATGAAAGATCCCGCATGATGTGTGCCCAAAGCAGGGGGGGCGGGGCGGGGAGTAACAAGTAAGAAAACAAAACAAAACAAAATTAATAAAAAAATAAAAACAAAATGAAATGGGACACTTAAGAAAGTTAGACCACAATGATATATTTTGGTTCGTAGCACCTATTCCATTTTCTCTTAAATTCTTTTGTTTATATGTGCTTTTCTTGACATCAGCAGAAATTTATATAAAAATCTGAACTCTTCTGCAGTATAATTCAGATTAAAGGTACAATCATCTTCTGACATAAGAACAGTAAGTGAAAGAAATAGCTTCATTGGGATATTGTCTCATAGTTGCTTGTATAAGGAGCTTACACATTTATTTGTAATTTATCAGGCCTGCCCTTGCAGCTTTAATACAGATGAAGGCAGTGTCTCAGTGGGAAAAAAAAATATTCTCTTCTTTTCTGAGTCCTTCAAAGGTGTGTAGACTCTGCTGGCTTCCAGTCTGGGTACCTCAGCCCATGAAATGGTTGGATTCCTACCTCCTGACATAATTCTAAAATACTTCCAAGGTAAAGACGAGGCAAGAAGGAGCAGGTGAAGCAGTGTGTCCTTTATGTATTTGTTCCCAAATAAAACCATTAAAATTGAGACAAATTTAATATTTGAAAAAAGTCATGACATATATATATATATATACATTACCATGTGTAAAACATAACTAGTGGGAAGCCGATGTAAAGCACAGGGAGTTCAGCTCCGTGCTCTGTGATGACCTAGAGGGGTGGGATGGGGGGAGTGGCAGGGAGGCTTAAGAGGGAGGTGATATATGCATACATATAGTTGATTCACTTCATTGTACAGCAGAAATTAGCACAACATTATAAAGCAATTATGCTCCAATTAAAAAATAAAAAAACAAAACAGTCATGAGCTGGTCCTTATAGTCACTTCATCTGAGTCTGTTTAAGGAAAGAGGACTCTGAACATGTGGTGACACCAAAGACCTCTAACTCGAGTCAAGTTCTACATTCTGCCCTTCACTTTAAAATTGCATTGGTGTCTTTGACAGGACCCAAAACTCTTTTCCTGATTTTTCCATGAGGACCCACATTCTTACACTTCAAAATAAGAAAGGGTCATTTAAGGAAAAAAGACTGCTGGATAATCTGTTGCTAAGTAACCAAGCTCCCCAATACTTCATAGTTTACAACCACCATCTTTTTTCTTTCTTTTAAATCTCTCCTACCTGTGAATTGATCGAGCTCATTCTGACGTTGTTCTTCTACCTCTCTTGCATTCCAGTTGGAAGGATGGTGGCCAGAGATGGGAGTCAGCCACGCAGCCTCTCCTCTCCACACAGCCTCTGCACGTGGTCTCACCACCTTGATAACCAGCTTTCCTACACAGTCACTCAGGAGCACAAGAATGACTGCCAAGCCTTGGCCGAGGGCTGGCACAGCCTTGCCTGCGCTGCATTCTATTGGGTTAGAGTAGCAAGTCCAACCCAGATTACAGGTGGGAGGGGTTGATACAAGGATGTAAGCACCCAAGGTAGGGAGCAAAGCTATCGCCCACAACACCGCACAAAGGAAAAGACCCACATCTTCACCGGGGTAGGGCATCGCTTTTTGCTTTGAGAGATGTACTGCTCTCCTGCTTCTTGATTCAAAACTCAGTTATAGGAGAGTTATTGAGATGTCCCTGTCTTCTCAAATAAAAGGAAACTACCTTTTTGGTTCAATGCTTGGGCCCTATGCTTCCCAACGAACCTTGATCATCAGGGCTTCTAAATCTGAGGTTTTCACATCCCTACAACCTCTGGAGGAGTTATGAGAAGTCGTGCCTAAAACTATGTCCAAAATATTCCACAGGTGCATGTGTGCCTGCATCCGGGGAGGCCATTCCTCGCTTTCGTAGACTATAATCTTAGACGAATGCAAATAAGCATGACCCAGGGTGCCTGGAGCTCAGGACACCAATTTTGATTTCTAACTCCTGACCAACTTCTAAAGTATCTCAGAAGTACAGATGGGGGTGGGGTGGGGAATACTTAGATCATTTAGGTATTTTTCAAAGTAAAACAAAAAGCAGTCACTAGCTGGCACTTGAGGTCACTCCCTCTGAGTCCACTTGAGGACAGACAAGGAATAGGCAAGAGCTTCTGCCCCTAAGAGTTATTGTGAGAACTAATTTCCTTCCATTTGGAGTTAAAGGCATTAGAAATGCTGAACCGTTTTGGTTCTTATTTTCCCTCTCATTATTTGACCTTTCCCTGGTGAGTAGTTAAGAATGTGACTTCATGGACTTTTGGTTCTTTGAAACATTTTCGTTTCTCCTTTCCCTATTTATTTATTTACTTATTTTTTTGGCCATATGGCAACAGCATGCAGAACTCTCCTACCAGGGATGGTACCTGTGCCCCCTGCAGTGGAAGCAGAATCTTAACCACTGGACCACCAGAGAAGGCCACATCTTCTTAATTTTTTTTGAGGCAGCAGCAAAGGGTACAACTGACTCTCCTTGTGCCCTAAAAATGCTTGGTGGGATCTGAACTGGTGACCCGGCCTTGACCCTCAGCAGGTGAGGTACCTCTGCTCACTTCATCCACCAGGAATGCAGGAAACAGAACCTGTCTGGGGTCAGAGGAAGAAAGAATAGTGTAGGGTACTGCTGCTGCTACTGCTAAGTCACTTCAGTCATGTCCGACTCCCTGCGACCCCATAGACAGCAGCCCACCAGGCTCCCCCGTCCCTGGGATTCTCCAGGCAAGAACACTAGAGTGGGTTGCCATTTCCTTCTCCAATGCATGAAAGTGAAAAGTGAAAGTGAAGTCGCTCAGTCATGTCCGACTCTCAGCGACCCCATGGACTGCAGCCTACCAGGCTCCTCCGTCTGTGGGATTTTCCATGCAAGAGTACTGGAGTGGGGTGCCATTGCCTTCTCCGATAGTGTAGGGTACTAGAGGCAAATAAGTGGATTGGACGATAGCTAGAACACTGAAGTGAAGGTTTGCACATCAAATGTTTAAGGTAAACTGTTATGCCTAACAAAATAGACTTATTTTCCTCACTGAAATTCCTATCTTGAACACTCCTAACACCCAGGAACTCTTTTATATTAAAAAAAAATAGGAACTCTTTATATTAAAAAAGACATGCCCTATTTCTCCAGAGAATCCAGCCAACCACCTCAGTTCAGACAACCCTCAAGATAAATGCTTTAAGCCGCCTTCCTACTCCTTCCTTTTCTCTATAGCATTTATCAGTATACAGAATGGTAGCTTCTCACAACCAGAATGCAAGTTCTCCCAGTGCCCAAGGATATACTGTGCACAAAGGAAAAACAAAAGTGAACAAATACGTTGTCAGAACTTGCAACACCAGGCTTTCACCATGTACACAGCAAGTAAGGGATCTGTGCCTCCACATGTCACTTGCAAAACGGGGAGAATTGCACCTAAACTCCCAGGCTTCATCAGGCTCAAAATCAGTGCAAGACAGCATTGACGAAACACCTGGTACAGGAAATGCCCATTGTAAATCACCTGTATCCATCCATTTATGTCCCATCTGCTAAGTGTGATGGGAAGGGCCACAAACACAAACAGAGAAAGGCTGATCAGCTTCACAACCTGTGACTCAGTTTCTTCCCTGACAGGGCAGGACAGTGATGCCCCAGGACTGCAGCTGTGGTTGCATTTGCAAAGCATGTTGCGTACATATCCTCCTTGGATCCCTCCCAAGCTAAGAACTGCAGGTTATCAGGAACTGCAGCAGGCCCCATATGCAACTTATAGCAAAATATCCCACTGAAATGATAGGTGCTAAGTTTCACTAACAGTTGAGGTCACAATGCACATTTTATTTTGATTAGTTCCTATGACTTTTTCCAATTATTTTTAACCCAGGAACACTGCTTTCCAAGGTGTAGACCTGTGATGACTGGCGATTTCAGTATTGAGAGGGAGTTTTAACGACTCATGGTGAAATTTAGAAAAGAAAAAATATATCCAAAAGCCTCTTTATGCAGGTCTCAAGATTCAACCAAAGTTACCTGGATATTCTCCTGAGTTTGAAAGTGATATACCAAAACTGAAAAATATTTAGAGAATTATGATTAACCTGTACTATGTAGAGACTAGGGTCACCTGAAATGCATAAGTTAGGCTCATTCTGTGAGTTTCCTTTCCCCTAGGCAAAACCAACTAGGGATGCCCAAATGTTTATTTGAGGGCTTCCCCTTCAAGTCATTCAGGTTTACTATTACAAGAGAATGAGAAATTCACTGTGACTGTATGTTTAGTGTTATAGTTAAAGCATTTCTAATTCTATTAAATACTTAACAGGGATCTCAAAAACTTGCTTTTGTGACAGAGGAGCTAGCAGAGTGAGAAAAGTGGAATTCCAGATTTTATTTTATTTTTAAAGATTGAAAAAAAAACACACCCGGGATAAAAATTTCGTTGATCAATAAAGCTTTGAGAAACGGAGCGAGTTGTTCCCTGACCCACTGGTGAACTTGAACTTGGAAATGGGGTTTTGACAAGGGCCACTGTGGGAAACAAGGGTCTGAACCAATCTTCAGACATCACCTCCCCCCGTTTTACTCCCCACCCCACCCCCAAGTGTTCAAGTGGCAGACAAAATAAATTACCATAAATTATACGCCAAGGCAACTTAAAAACAACACAATGCGACGCGAGGCTGTGTCCCTCGATCCTTGGGGAGGTGTGTAACACTGTGCGCGCTTCTGGCCGCAGGCCCGGCGGGCTGGGACGGCTCACACGTCGGGATAGTTGCAGTAATACACCGCGGAGCTGGCGTCGGACACCACCGAGGACAGGGCCCCGTGGCCGTCGGGCAGGGTCACGCCGGCGTCGTGTCCCGGGTAGGGGAGCCCCATCTCCGGCTTGCACACGAAGTGCAGGTACTGTTCGAACTCCGTGCGCTCCACCTCCCCGAGTAGCTCGGCCGGGGCGCCCGGTTCTGCGCTGTCCCGGCAGTGCAGCGCCTCTGGCGGGGGCGACGGCTGCCCCGGGCCGTGCGGGGGCGGCTGCGGCGGCATCTGGAAGCCGCGTCCCCCGCCCCCCGCCGCCGCCGCCTGTGAGCCCACGGGGCCGTAGTACATGTGCAGGGCGCTGGGGGGCGCGAGGAGGCCCGGCATCGCGGGGCCCGCAGGCTCCGGGCCCAGCCGCGGGTGCAGGGGCCCCGCGCCGGGCGGCTCCGGGGGCCCAGCGTAGTCCGCGGCCGGGGCGTAGCTGTAAGGCCCAGGGGCCGGACAGTCCGCTGGCAGCGGCGCGGCGAAGAAGGCCGGGTCGGGTTCCACGCCGTCCAGCGGGGACGTGTCGGGCGTGGGCAGAGGGTAGCCGTCGAGCTGGGGTGCGCCCAGGCCCGGGCAGTCGCGGTAGTGGCCGCCCAGGTGCGGGGGCAGCAGCGGCGGGCCCGCGGGGAAGCCCTGCTCCGGGAAGGGCAGGCCCAGGCCGTCCATGGCCACGCGGCCGCCCTCGGGGCCCAGCGCGGCCGCCGGCGGCTCGGCCAGGCCATGCAGGAAGCCGCCCTCCACCCGCTTTAGCCGCTTCACCTGCTTGCGCCGCCGCGGCCGGTACTTGTAGTTGGGATGGTCCTGCATGTGCTGGACGCGCAGCCGCTCGGCCTCCTCCACGAACGGCCGCTTCTCTGCCAGCGTCAGTGCCTTCCACGACTTGCCTGCGGGGCGTGGGATGGACCGGGCCGCGGGTTTAGCATTTGCGCCCCCGCTCCCAGGCCCAACCAGGCCCTACCGCCCCCCTGCGACCTCGGCTGGTGCCACTCCCGGGGCGGGGGAAGGGATTAAGGGAAAGGTTGAAGGCTGGGGCTGTGGAGGCCGAGAGCAGGCTGGGCACTGGGGGAAGACGCGAGATCTCGGGCCCTCCAAGACATTCCCCCCATCCCCCCGCCGCCTTTCTGTCGCTCCTGGAAGCGGCTTCCCGCTCACCACCCGCGCTCGTTCGAGGAACTGGCCAGGAGTCGGGGGAACGGGCGACCCACCCAGCCCCGCGCCAGGGTGCCCTCGCCGCCGTTCGGATGCGCGGGAAGCCGCCTCCCCGGAGTCCCGGCCGACGGTGAACCCGGGGACCGAGGCCCAAAGCCGCTTGGAGAGTAGGAGATAGGACAGCGGGAAGGAAGAGGGACCCCAGGGAAGGACGTGGGGGCCGCGCACCCGCAGCCTCGGTCGCAAGGTCCTCACCGTCTGACCCTCAAGGTTCGCCGGGCCTGGGCCCCGGCGCGGACTCACCCAGCATCTTGCTCAACTCGGCGTTGTGCAGATCTGGGTTCTGCTGCGCCAGGCGCTTGCGCTCGTCCTTCGCCCACACCATGAAGGCGTTCATCGGCCGCCGGATGCGAGACTCGCCCTTCGCTCGGCCCGCCGGCCCGGCCGGCGCACCGGCGCTCGCCGCCGCCTCGCCCTTCATCTTCATGTCCCCGAGGGGACTCAGCGACTCGGCCCAGGGACAGGGGCCCAGGCCGGCCATCACGGCGGGCAGCGCGCTCCGGGGCTGGCTCTGCTCGTCACTGGCGTACCCCGCATCCGGGCTGCTCATGGCGCTCCAGCCCGGCCCTGCGCCCCGAACCCTCCGCCGGACACGCCGCCTCCCCCTGCCGGGGGGAGGGGGTGGGGAGCGAGAGAGGAGATGCCCGGCGGGCCGGTCGCGTCCCCCGACCGGACCCCGCCGCCCGCGTTCCTGGCAGATCGATCGCAGTAACTGGCGCTACCCGCGCCCCCACCAGCCCAGTGCCACTGCGGGCGCCCCCCGGCCGCCGGGCCTTTTCTGCACAGACCCGGCCAATGGAGCGGCGGGGGCGGGCCGGCCGGCTACGTTAGGCCCACGCCCAGCCCGCCGCCCAGGTCCCAAGTTTCAGCTCAACCCCACGCCCGCCCTTCCCCCCTCCCCGGCCCCGCGCCCAGGGCGACACCTGCCCCTGAGAAAACGGGTTGGAGCCGGGCTTTGGCGCCGCGTCGGCTCCCACCCTCCAAGAGGGACCCCTGATCAACCTTCTAGGGTGCTGATCGCCCTGCTGCCTAGAAGTACTTGGCCACTGCAGTCTGGATCGAAGCAGGAAGCACCCACTCAACCTGGAGCTGAGGAGCTTTCAGCGGTGGGGGGCTCGCCTTCCCAGAGTCCCACGGACATGTCTCCGAACTGGAAAACACTTTCTCTCCCCAAGGACTCGACGTACCTGTATTATATTCAAAATGCTATGTCCGAGGTAAATTCTACTTTCGAAACAAGATTACAAATGTCATCCTGAAGAATTTTTTTTTTTTTTAAGCTTTATCCAAAGAGACTAACCCACCCTTGAAAATGTGTACAGGAAATGTTTAATAAACTTAACAAAATGTCCTCCTATGTGTTCAGGAAAAAAAGCAAGATTTAGTTTTGATTTCTTAAATGTGGTAAAGATAGCGATATTCATCTAAACGCCTGTCGAATGGAGAAAATAAAGCAACCTTTGAGGAACAAAATACCTGTACCCCTTGGGGTCAGTTTATGGTATTGGGGGGTTCTTCAGTGTTTCTCAAGACTGGAATGAAAACTTTTAAGATTTAAACTTATGTTTAAATTCGAGAGGCCTTTTTTGTGGGTTTGTAAACAAACCCTTCTGTCAAACTTACATACAGCACACCAAACATCAGCCAACAAGTTTATCCTTATAACCCTGTGAGGTAGAGCCCATTCTGTCTTACAGGAGAGGAAGCTGAGGCCCAGAGACGTTAAGGACCTTGCCCACTAGCACAGCACTGGGGAGTGGAATCACCTCCAGAAGTCTGCCCTCAGACTTGGCACTATTAACTACTAACCCAAGCTGTTGCATTTGTGTATTTGTTTATGTGTTGTGTTGTTTGCTAAAGCAGTGAACACAGCCGCTCCTGCATAAATAGACAACTTTTATCAATCCCCACAACAGATTTGCTTTGTTTACTGTGAAGAGACATGAAAACTAGGGCTTACCGGGATCTGGGAGGTAAGGCCTGAAGCTTGCAGTGTGCCATTGCTTGACAAGTAGTCTATCAAGACTGCTTACTGGGGGCATTCATAAAAACAAAGAAACAGCCTTTGAAAGCAATTGGCCTTCAGTTTCTCTGAGTTTGCTATTTCTCCAAAGAACTTCTGCACTTGTTTTAAGCCAACTTAATTCCTTGAGTATCTGTGACATAGGCTGCCCCCCACCCCCACCTTCAGTGGCCAAAAAGTGGTTGTAGTTCCTGGGTCTCTGAGATTCAGAGAAGAAAAAAAGTTAATCTGCTTAAGGAAATAATGGAGAAGTGTTATTTTTAATAGATGGTTTTGAAACAACTGATAATCTTAAACACATTTAACTGATTATGCACTTCTCCTTTAAGAGCTTATTTTTCTGTAAGAGAAAAATATGGGCTTGAAAATTAAGCATGATTGCTTTGCAACTGGTTATCTAAGTAAGGAAACTATAGGAGTAAAGAGAGAACAAATTAATCCTGTAGGGCCTTGTTCCTTGATGTTTTCTTGGCGATCGTTTCTTTATTGCAAAGTAATAAATATTTTCCAAAGATCTCAAAGCAGGATTTCTGTTAGGGCAAAAGTTTTGTGAACTAATAGTTTTCTTAAAATAGCGATTGAAAAACCAAACAAAAATAATGCCTGTTCCAGACTACATTTATCTCTCTAGATGAATCTATTTGATGAATTTCATAAAAAAAATAACATAGGGTACAGGAAATGCAATCCAGGTGTAAGTTCAAAATATATATATGCACAGGTTTACCCTGTACATTTTATTCATCCTTAGGTGCCTCTTTGCCACCTCATTACAGGAAGAGGTGCCAAGAAAGTCGAGAAACTGATGGGGGGTTCTTTTTATTATCTGCACTTGTTCTTGGAGTCTAACTACTGCTTTTTCTTTTTTTTTTTTTTAAGATATTGAGAAATTAGGTGAGAGCACAGGATGCATAGGATGGAGATGTAGCTTCAGATTTTGGTGTCTCTCCACCCCCTACTTATTTTAACACTCTCCCTAGGAGTTATAACATAACGATTTACTTATGTTATTTACTTAAAGGAATTGTGGTGCCTTTCCAAGACGAGTCCCTCCAGCAGGCGGTTACCTGTGCTCATCCAGGCTTCTGATCCTGCTTTTATCATAGATTTGAGGGGACCGTGTTGGGGTGGGGGGTGGCGGCGCCGCAGACGTCCACGAGGTTTGTGTGGACTCTTCTATTTCAGTCTCTTAACTAAACGCGGCGTTGGAAGTCGAGCTCTGGATGTTATCAGAGCCAGCCACAAATGCCACATGAAAAGCAGCAAACATCCGGAGTGGCTTCCTGCGAGCCTTGCTTTTCTCATCACGAGAGATTTACGCGGGGGGAGGGGGCCAGACAAATTGGCGAGGAGGAGCCCTGTCCACCCGCCCGCGTTGCCGGAGCGCGCGGGGACTGGGACCTCTGACTTCTGGCTGCTAATCCATGCCCAGTCCCCAGGCTGGGCCCAAGGCTGGAAAGTCTGGGCAAGGACGCGACTAGCGCGGCGCGAAGCCCTGCCCGGTACCCCGCCGGGCCCGTGGCCGGCGGGCGCAGCGTTGAATCCGGGTAGGTGGTGAGCCGCGGTTCGGAGCCCTGCGTGACCAGGCACCGGCCGTGGGTTTCCTGCAGGCTTTTGTGTTTCGATGCTTGGGAAGCAGGAGCCGGACGAAGGACGCTTCGGCCTCCGAGGAAGGCCGTGGGCACCGGGACAGTCCCGCTAGGCTCGAGGGCGGAGGGAAAGGGGGGGCGCACCGCGGGCACCGGGAACCGACAGACAATGGTATCCCCGGAACAAAGAACAACAATCAGGTCTTCGCGTTTATAAGTCGCATGCCCGCGGCGGCCTCCGGGAGCCGAGCGGAAGGCGGCGCGCCGAACGGAGCGCGCCCGGGGCTCCGCACTGCCCAGGTAGGGCCGCGCGCCGGCTCTGCGTACCTCTCGCGTCTATTCCCGGTCCTCCGGCGGGTGCCCAGCGGGTCCGCGAAGCGCGGTTCAAAGTCGCGGGTGAGATGGGAGGGGTGGGGAAGAAGGAGGGCCCGGGAGATCACGGCCACCAGCTCCCACCCCGAGGCTCCCGAGGGTCAGAGCCCCGCTGCCTCTCACCTGGCGCCCTACCCTGCCTTTGGGGCGCCCGCCTCTCCCACGGGGCCGAGAGGGCTCTGGGGACTCTCGCTCCGCACCAGGACAGGAGACGTGCGTTCTGCTCCTACACCCTCCCCCACGCCCTCCGCCAGCATCCCTCCCCAGCATCCCGCCTGGTCCGCGGACCCCTCGAGGCCTCCACGAACCCCGCCCCAGCAGCCGGCGACTCCCCGACCGTCACCCAGTTCCCGCTCGGCCGCGCCCGGGGTTTGCACAGGAGAAGCAGGAAATGCGCTGTTCCCGGTCCGTTTCCCTGCTCAGAAACTGGTCCGCGGGGGGTGTTCCTTGTATTCCCCACTCCGCCTCCCGCCCCAGCTCGGGTCCTCTGGTGGGAGTGCTGACATCTTCCCCTTACTCCCCGGCTTGGAGAACCTCAGACTCCGCAGGGAGACGGCATCAGGGGTGAAGGCAAGGCACCAGCTCATACCCAGGGCGGATTGCGGCCACACGCTAGTCTGCTCACCACCCGCTTCATCTTTGGCCTCTCTGAGCTCTAACTGCAATCTCAGTAGCGGTTCCTGTGCGCCCACTTCTGCCGACTCCCCAGGCCCACCTTCCTCGCACCCAGCAAAGGTCCGGGCTTTCCTGGTGGAGCTGTGTCGTCAGCTGCGCAGACAGGCTTAGCAGCAGCAGCAGACACCTGCACATCGGCCCCCCCCCCCCCCCCCGCCCCACACCCCCCTCCCGGCTCTTCCCACAGCGGGGGAGCAGACAAGGCCCCTGCATCTTAGAAATGCCCAGTGTGGTACCATTAGTCTTCCCCTCTGATTGATTCGCGTGCAGCCCAGGTAGAATCTAGGCCCTCTCTACCTCAATCACTTGTTCCTGGCATGGAAAGGTGATGCTGACATCTCTAGGCCAAGCGCTCTGAATTTTTTTTTTTTTTTTTTCCTCTAGTAGAGGTCCTGCAATTGGTGGCCTTTCTGCCCTGCAAACTGGCTTGCCAACCTTCCGTAGTCAGCAGGGCTGGATTTTGCCAGGTGGTTGGTTAGGGCAAGGTGTGCATCCTGTGATCATGGGAGTGATCAAAGTGAATAGGCTACAGGACAGGCCACTCCTGACACACTCATTACCCACCCTCCCGTGCAACTTGAACCACAACCACAAGCCTATCAGATTTGGAAATGGAGCCAGAGTCGGCTCCAGTGTTTCTAAATAGCAGAGAACCTGAATCCTTTGGATTCCTCTGCAGTCAGTGTTTGGTTGACCTTGGTTACATGAATTTTCTTCTCTGCCCGTTTCTAGACCCTGCCAACAGCTTTATCAGCACTCTTTAACGGCCTCTTTTTTTTTTTTTTTTTACTGGAACATAGTTGATTTACAATGCTGTGCTAGTTTCAGGTGTACTGCAAAGTGAATCAGTTATACATATATCCATTTTCTTAAAAGATTCCCTACCCATATAGGTCATTACAGAGCATTGAGTAGAGTTCCCTGTGCTAAACCATAGGTCCTTAGCTATCTATTTCATATATAGTGTATGCTTACGTCAATCCCCGTCTCCCAGTTTATCCCTTCCCTCAACAGCCTGTTTATATCCCTCGAGTATACCCAGTCCATTGGTGTGTAATAAATGCTCAGGGATACTGTAACAATTGTTTTTTTAAAAAAACTTTTTATTTTGTATTGGAGTACAACCAATTAACAATATTATGATAGTCTCAGGTGGACAGCAAAGGGACTCAGCCAAACATACATGTATCCATTCTCCCCCAAAATCCCCTGCCATCCAGACTGCCACAGTTGTTCTTGATTAGATCCTGGAGTCATCTTCTTTGGAGGCAAGGCACTAAGAATTACCTCTGTAAACCTCTGTTTTCATCTGAGACACATCTGTGTAGACACAGTCAGACTTAAGGCCTGCAACATCCTCTCTCACCCTCTTCTTCGCCAGAGGCTCAATCTGCAGGCATTAAACACCTGAAATCTCACCTTTTCTGAGGTTTAACTCAAGTCCTCTGGCTTTTCTGAACCCACTCAGCATGTAAGTCCAGGCTGAGTGTACTTGGAAAATTTTGCATGTGGATATATGCATACATAAATTTCAGTCTTTTGGGGACTTTTCAAAACCCAAACCTTTCATGTTAATTTCTTTGTAGTCATAGATTACAGTTTACAAAGCAGTTTCTTGTAGGTTAACTCATCTGAGTGTCAGGAGAGCCTTGGAGGGAGGCAGGGCAACAGAGAAGGAGACTGGGACTGAGGCCTGGGGACCTGTTCGAGGTCCCATGACAAGGATTCTCGGACCAGCTATTTGCCCTTGCTGTTAACAGTGGTGGGTCTTGTTTTGAGTTTCTTTCCATGCCCTGTCTGTGCCAGTGAAAGACCTGATGGGATTTGTAGAAACTCAATAAAACCAGAAAGTAGGAAGGCATGGGTTAAGGACTTTGGCACAGAAACTTCCAGTGTGGTTCCTAATCAGGTCACGATCACACGATCATTTTGTTTTGTTTTGTTTTGTTTAAATATCATAGCTGCAGAGCTGTAAAGAAAACATTTTCATTTAGAAGATTTATAATTAGGTATTTTATTAGATTATATAATCAAAGCCCGAGATGACATCTCATTTGAGTATCATTTTATACAAACAAATTCTAATTCAGCTGGAAAAATGAAAACAGTTCAAAGTTATATGGGGATAAAGTTCAGATATAAAGAAGTTGAGCTCTCTGAAGCTCTGCTCTTGTACTTCATTCAGACTGAAAGAGACATAGTTAACTATACCGAGTTGTGTGGCATTGTCTCATGTTTAAAGTCTAAGCTGCTGGTCTCCTCTACACCTGTAGCTGACCAAACCTTTAGAGCATAAAAACATACATGTAGCAGCTAAGTAAATTCCCTTCATGTATACTTTTGTTTGGGAGAGAAATGGATGGCAAATATTATCAATTCTATTTTATGATGTGGGAAATTAAGGCACGGAGCAATTGGGTGATTTCCTTGTTTTCAAACCAGTCTAAGAGACGAGAGAATCATCTGTTCATTTAATCAACCAATAATTCCCCCAGTACCTGTAAATCTAAGGCTCAGTACAGCATGGTATATTGGTTACGACCACAGGTTTGGGAGTCAAACTCCTTGAGATTGAACCCTAGTTCTGCAGCTCACCAGCTGTGCATCCTTGGACATATTGCTGAATCTTTCTGTAAAATGAAGAATTATAGTAATGGTCTCAGAGAATTTTATGTGGATTAAATGAGCTAATTGTTCACTAACTGCTTAGCCTACAACCTGACACATAGTGTTACACAGGTATTTCATAATAAAATAAAATGTAAATTAATGAATGTGTGCACATGAAGACATATTGGGAGAATAAATAAGAAAAGGTGACCATGATACTGAATGTATGTACACTGTAACAGCTAAAACAAATGTTTTCAAGGAAAAAATATTGTATCTCTGATAACGAGTAATAACTAACATTATCATGTTTTAATCAAAAGTATTTGTTATGCTGGCAAAAGCTTTTCTAGAGGTCTATTAACTATTGTGCATTTTCTAATTACAGTTGAAATGACAACATTTTTACTTTGGTGGTAAAGAGTCTTTGTTTTATGCACGTCAGCCTTCTAAAACTCTGTAAAGACTGGCCAGGAAAAAAAAAATACACAGAATTGTAAAACATTCAGTACTCCACTAAAAGATCTTTGAAATGCAAAGACACCTTGCAGTGAGCATTTAACCTGGGTTAAATTCCTTTCCTTAAAGGCACAGAGAAAAGTTCAATTTTGAGAACTATGCCTGGGACTCATGTGTTTAAAGGAAAAAAGACCCATGAATGTACATACCCTGCCTAGCTCTTTCAGTGTGAAAATATCCCAAATTCTTGTCTTTATTGTTCAGTAACTTTCTGCCAGGTAATTGCGAGTCACTTCAAACTGCCTCGTTTTCAGCGTTCTGAGATAAGAAAGGAGAAAATATCCAATCTCTTGCCCACTGTTCCAGGTAAAAAAGAGAACAAATAATCACCCAGTTTTGCAGAATAAGAGTGCTCAGTGAGACAGGGCTCGTGTGTCTGCAGATATATGCGTCTATGGACATTCAGAGAGGGTTCTCTGTACATTAAAAAAAAGTAGCAAATTGAGATAAAATGGAAATAGAGATTGTAAAGAAGACTGTACTGCTTTGGGTAATAATGGAATGCTGCTGTTTTGAAAGCAAAAATGTTTTAAAAGTTACTGCACAACAGGTCCCACCTTTGGTCCAGGACAAACCAGGTTCTGTTTTTGTGAACTAAGGCTCTGGATTTACTGAACAGCCATTATTTTAGTAAATATCTATTATTTCAGTGGTTACTTTGTTGTTGTTTTTTTCTTCTTTCTCCCCAGTGGCTAATTTAAAACTGAAATTTGGAGACAAACAGACAACTGGTTCTTTTTTTACACTTTCTTATTATTAATATGTAACACTTCCTTGGAACTCATCTGACGTAATACAGGGAGTCCTAGGGCTGAAGAGAACTGCATAACCCACCCTTGCTTTTCAGGTTCTGTAAAATTACCCCCAGAGAAGGCAATGGCACCCCACTCCAGTACTCTTGCCTGGAAAATCCCATGGATGGAGGAGCCTGGTGGGCTGCAGTCCATGGGGTCACTAAGAGTCGGACACGACTGAGTGACTTCACTTTCATTTTTCACTTTCATGCATTGGAGAAGGAAATGGCAACCCACTCCAGTGTTCTTGCCTGGAGAATCCCAGGGACGGCGGAGCCTGGTGGGCTGCCGTCTATGGGGTCGCACAGAGTCGGACCCGACTGAAGTGACCTAGCAGCAGCAGCAGCAGCAAAATTACCCCAGTGAGAGACTGGACACAAGGGAATGCCTTACATAGGAAATAACATATATTAAATGCTAATATATGAATGCACTTGTTACTCATACAGCTATGCTGGTACACAGCATTCTTTTTAAATCACTTATTTTAAAATAACCTCAAACTTACAGAGAAGTTGCAAGAATAGTATAAAGAAGACTCTCTAATTTCTTAGCATTTTACCTCTTTTGGCTTCATCTCGATTTATAACAACAAAAATTTCCCTACATTTGCTGTCTCTCTTGTGCTTTTTTTTTAAAAGTAAGTAAATGGATATAACAATATAAATATGTAGTCATATTTATCATAGAGCATACTGACATATACTGATACATTGTAGATACTACCTAAATATATACTACATCTATATAGCATGTTATATGTTAATACCTATGTATGTATGTCTGAATGTGTGTATGGTTAGCCTTTTTTCTGAACCACCTGAGAGCAGGCTGAGACATAATGTCTCACTCAGTCTAAATACTCCAGAGAACATTCTCCCATATAACCAGCCATCAAATAGCCAACAAATTGGTTATTTGGAAATAGCATTCCTACCTAAGCTGCTTGCCCAATTCACATTTTGCAAACAGTCCCTTTCTTTTGGCCCAACATTCTATCAGGATCACACGTTGCCCCTAGGTACCATGTCTCTTTAGACTTCCGTCTTTTCTAATAGTTCTTTCTGGTTTTCCAGAGTGCGGGTCTTTCATTCCATAAGGGTCTCACATGCAGTCTGTCTGGTCTGGGCTCCTGCGTTCCTGGCAAGAAAACTAGAGACGGTGGTGTGCCCCTCCCAGAGCAAGACAAGGGAGGCTGCCTGAAGCCTCATCATACTGCTGAGTTAACCTTGACCACCTGACCAGTTGCTGTCTGCCCAGTTTCTCTAGCTTCAAATGATCATTTCCCCCCAGTGCAATGGATAACTATTTTCTGTAGGGGGAACTGTGCCCTATATTATACCAATATCCTCATCAAGCCTTCACCCACCTGCCTTAGCATCTGCTAAGATGGGTGACAAGGGGTGGTTTTGAATTCCCATCATTCCTCTGTATTTATATGTTCCTTCTACTGTAAGAAAGTTTTCCTTTCCTTTATATTAGTATGGGCCATAGATTCCTTCTTCACTCAGTGCTTTATCGTCCTTAATTAATATTATTTGTTTGGATGCTCAGGTTGTCACCGATTTGGCATGTGGGGCACCTGTTAAGCTAGCTCCTGTATCCTTTCGATTTGTCCTAATCATCCTTTGAGTATTTCTTTATATTTTAGCATAACAAAATATTCCAGGCTTTGGACATCCCTGGCAGTCCAGTGGTTAAGACGCCATACTTCCAGTGCAAGGGGAGTGGGTTTGATCCTTGATCTGGGAACTAAGATCCCACATGCCACATGGGGCATCCAAAAAGTTAAAAAAAAAAAAAAGAAAGATATTCCAGGTTCATCTTGTATTTTTCTGCCTTAACCTTGATTCAGTCATTTCTGCAAGGAGTTGAGAGCATCTTTTAATGAAATAGGGTGTTTAAAACCAGGATCTGGGTTCTCATGAGTACTGGGCTATCATCATTTCTAGATACTCTCAGCCGGATATATATATATGCATCTTGCATATCTCTGTAGCTATTTCTTATCTTCCTCCCCAAATTATTAAAACACTGAGTTACTTGAAGATTCCTCCAATTCCAGTCCAACATATCAGGGTTCTTGCTAGCCTGCTGCCTCTCTGTATTTCTAAATGCCTTTTCTGAATGTAAAGAACCTAGCTCCCACTACCCTTATACCTGCTATCTGCCTGCTGTAATCCCGGCCACCCCACCTGCCTGCTCTTGACTTCCAGGCCAGCACCTCTGTGTAGGTCTCCTGCAGCACTCCACTGTTGCCATGTTCAAAAGCAAGGCAAAAACATAATAATTACTTGTTTAAATTTATCTTTAAATTGTGCATGTGTGCTCAGTCATGTCTGACTCTCTGCGACCCCATGGACTGTAGCCAGCCAGGTTCCTCTGTCCATGGGATTTCCCAGGCAAGAACACTGGAGTGGATTGCCATTTCCTCCTTCAGGGGGTCTTCCTGACCCAGGGATTGACCCAAGTCTCCTGAGTTTCCTGCATTGGCAGGCAGGTTCTTTACTGCTGAGCCACTAGGGAAGCCATTTTTCAATTATTTTAAGTATAAAATGTGACCATAAACTATAATAACAAAAGTTCCTTCTTTACTGCCTTTCCTTGGTGGCAAATTCCTCAGGATTCAATTAAAAACAAAATTACAAGGAATTATTTTTGTCTGTTTGGAGTGGGGTCACAGTTTTGAGAATGTAAGATTGAATCTCAAAAACCAAAAAAATGTTTCTTTTCAGTCATGGCCAGAACAAAAACTAGAAATTGACTTGACCTAGTAGGCTTTTTTTTTACTAAAAATGATAAGAAAGGGCAGTAAGAATTAAACAATATTTTTTTCAGAAGCGTTCACAGAATTTGTGGCAGTTTTGAGGAAATACTTCGTAAATACGCTGCCTCTCCCCTCTCGTCAGCCACACCCACACATACATTACTCTCCATGATCTTAAATGAATAAAATAATGCATACCAAGTCAGATTTCATGAGTTGTCCCAAGTTCAGAGGTTGGCCAATCTAATTTATACTGCTTCTATGCATGACTGAATTCCCATGAGTCATTTTCATCTTCAGAGAGAGAGTTCTGTGGAACCATGTTAACATGAAGACCAATCCCCTGAGCCTTCAGATGAGGCTCAGCAGCCCCCCTCCCCGCCCCTTCCATGGCTGTTTCTCCTTGCAGAGCTCAGGACAACCCTAAAGGTGAGTGAGTCCAAGTGCAGCTGCAATGGACAGCCATGGACACCTAACAAGCACCTCTCTCCTTGATGCATCTTTCCTCTTTTTCCAAAGCTAAAGGCGGAAAATGTTACTGGGTCCTTTCTACAGAAAGGATGATGATAAAACATCCCAGGGCTAGAAAGGGCAGGCTCTAGTTAAGCAAAGACTAGAAGCATGAATGCTTGAACAAATATTTAATCATATGGGTATGTATTAACTGGTTTGGGCATTATATGTAGTGAGACTTACCAAACATATCTAATATACCAGTTCAGTTTTAGGGTGGTCGTTCATACTGAAGCTTTAATTCTTAACAGCAGGTTAAGTCTTCAGTAGTTCAAGGACCTCTGCTAATTTGATTTTGCCAATACTTATTGTATGCAACAAACGAATTATAATAGTATATTTATGAAGAAAATTAGTAAATACTTTCCAACACCTCCACTTAGCCTTTGAGTTGGGTACATTTTACTAGTGAACATTTCCTATACACGTGCATAACATAGATACCCTGTCCATTACAACAGCCTGTCCAGCCACATACACCTCACATTCAGGGGCTCTCTCCTTTCTGTCTACCCCTCTCTTACTGCTCTCTGCCTCCTTCGCTATATTCCTGCCAACTGGCCTCTGGCTGCTTCTACAACATGCCAAGTTCTTTCCTCCTTGAAGCCTACAATCTCTTCCATCTGTGTGGAACCAAGGTCCCCCAGATTCTACTATGGTTAGCCCCCTCCTCCAAAGACACAAACTCCAGGAGACCATCCTACCTAAAATAGCCAATGTCTGCCACTGCCCCCACAAACTTGTCAGACTCTCTTCTCCCACTTGGTTTATAATTTCCTAAAGTACCTGTTCCTGGCAGTCATCATGTTTTTAAATCTGTTTATTGTCTCTCTTTCCCCATTAAAATGCTAACTCCCTGAGATACTATGGGTGCTGTGCACTGCCGCATCCCTGAACCCAGGGATACATCAACAAGATTTGCTGAATGGTTGAAACACAGCCCAAGACAGCTCATCAGAGGATTTCCCCCTGCCAAAACTGCAGAGGCTTTGACTACTAGTTGGTCTTTTGCACAGTCATGCATTTTTCTTGAAAAAACCCTTTTCCCTGAGAGCTTGTATTGCTCCTAGCTAAAGCCTCATCCTGTCACTTTAAGAAGAGGAATGCCCACTCTGGACACGTATTTCATTAACAGAGTATTATCTCCCAGAGTAACTAAGCACTTTCAAAAGAAGGGTGATGGTTACAAGAGCCTCTAAATAATTTGGACTGATTAGGTATCTTAATCCAGTTGCCAGTTAATTGTGTTTGTTTGTGATCAAGAATATGATTTTCACCTAGTCCCCCTCCACAATCTCGCCGTGTTTGGAGAAGGCCCATCTCGGTATCTGCAGCGGGCTCTTTGAAGGTGTTTGCCGAGGAGGTGGGACCGCAGCGCTCACCTGGAGCCAGGAGCTGGAGGAAGGCATGTCGGCCCAACCACCTACGGGTTGACTAAGCGAGATCCCACCACCCACCGCAAACAGCCTGGAGATCTGAAGACCCGAGCCCAGCCCCACCCGCTCCCTCCGCGCCCGGGTCACTATTTCTGGAGGGAAAATGACTCCTCCGGGCTTGAAAGGCTGATGGGAATGAAGGGTGGTCCGAAACGGACCTTCTGAAAGTAGCCGCGCAGAAGGATCAGGTTTCCCCTTTATTCCAAATCTGTCACCCACTGACACTTTTAAAATACAAAAGAAAAGAAAAACACCTAGAAAAGTAAAATAACGAAGTCAAGCAAAGTATTGATACAAGCTCACACTTTTTATTAGGAGGATCCTCAGACATCAACCTGCTCTCAATTGCTCCCAAAGCTCCGAGCTGCTTTCCGCATCCCGCCCCAGACCTCAGCCCCCCAGTTCGAGGGCTGTTTCCACCGCAACCGGATCCCGGAATCCCACCCCAGACCCGGGTGGGTCAGACCTCAGCCCCCTGCCCTCGACGGAAGACTGGCCTTAAACCTGCAGTCCTCTCCTCACTTTGCAGTTTTAGGTCCCTACTTCCTTATTTAATTTTTTAAAAGGATATACTAATGGATATTACGAGTGATATTAGATGAGAACTTCTGTCACAGATAAGCATCAACTCAACAATAAGCGGTTTATTGACATTATTCACTGTTAAACACCGGGGTTGTTTACCTTGACAGCTGGGTCTGGGCAGTGGCTCTGAGTGGGGTAGGGGTGGGAACTCCCTGAACGCATTCAGCTTCGCTGCTGGGGGTCTCGTGTTGGGGCGGGAGGGGGCGCCTGGCCAGTGAGGTGGGGGCGAAGAGGAGAGAGCCGGCAGACGGATCGCTCAGGTTCACTAACCCTTCAGTGATCTGCTTCTGTCATCGAAGTAAATTCTTTCATCTGCTGCCAAATAGTTAAAGCTACATTGTTAGCTGTAACTATTCCTAGGCAGCATGTATCTAATATATGGGATATAATATTGGTGATTCAATATAATTTCTATATTTTATATAAAATATAGAAATATATATAAAATATAGAAACTATATTGCACACAATTTATTATATACAATTATTGTATATCTTGCATACAATTATGTATGTATAATAAAAACAGAAATGTGTATGAATGTATAAAATGTGTGTGTGTATATGTATATATATATGTGTGTGTATATATATATATATATATATATATATACACATTTGTGTTTGTTTTAGCGGTGGGGAAACTGAAGTTTCACATAATCAGTCTAGGGGATCTGGAACCGGAAGCCAAAGCTAGAGAATGCAGTCCATCACCTGAAGTGTTTGTGGCTGTGACAACACAGAAGCCACAGTGTGCTCTTCCTCTAGGTAGCCCAGGCTAACTCCCTGACTTGTGGGGACCCTTTGTCTTTTAATGGGATAAGGCTTTTTGGCCAAGTTCTGCTCATCCCATCCCCCAACTCATTCTGACTTCTAACTTGATGAGTTCCCTTGAAATTCTGGCTGCCACAAATCCCTTCCTTTTCCATCTTCCTTTTGTCCCCATCACCATCAACAAAAGGCTGACTGCAAGTTTCCATCTGTGGAACTTATTTACATATAATAAAATATTGACTTGTTTGGTACCATTTGTATATTATCACCATACTAAGGCCTTTGTTCAGAGAGAGGGTTTTAAATCGTTAATTGATGTGAATTTGTGTTAATCCAGGCAGACACTGTTTCTAAGATTCTTTCCATTCTAAATTACAATTAACTGGACTCTCAAAAGTGCTCAAATTGTCTAGTCATATTCCCTCAGTTTTAAATTTTTTCATAAATAGCTTTCTTGAATTCAAATGATCTTCAAATTCTCTTACTTTACTATTTCATATATCTGTAGGTTTTCTCTAAACCAGGCATCTGCAAATATCTTCAAGTCTTTTAGAGCAAGAACTTTCTGTAAGGAGAATACCTAAAATTGTGACAATATAAAAACTGCCACAACCTGGAGTAATACACCAAAAAGAAAAGTTGTTTCTTTTGTAGATTTATTTTCAGATATAATGGATTTGCATAATAAATTTGCAGTGGTATGTTGGTTCCTTTAAAAAAATAGTTGATATTGTTTCTTAAAGGATATGAATATGGAAAAGTGATTCACTGGCTTACAAAATATAATAATTAATGTTTATACATTACTTCAAAAGTATTTTATATACATACTTCAATTTAATCTTTAAAATAACCCTACTAGTTAAACGTTCTTACTTCTTTCTTTTTTAAATTAATTTTTATTGGAGTATAGTTGATTTACAACATTCTGTTAATTTCAGGTGTACAGCAAAGTGAATCAGTTATATATATACATGTATTCACTCTTTTTTCGATTCCTTTCCTATAAGGTCATTACAGAGCATTGAGCAGAGTTCCCTGTTCTATACAGTAGGTCCTTATTAGTTATCTATATTATATATAATACTGTGTATATGTCAATCCCAATCTCCCAATTTATCCCTCCCTTCCTTTCCCCCTCAGTAACTGTAAGTTTCTTTACTATTGTGTGTTTCTGTTTTGTAAATAGGTTCATTTGTACCATTTTTTTTTAGATTCCACATAGAAGTGATATCATATAATATTTATCTTTCTCTGACTTCTTCATTCAGTAGAACAATCTCTGTGTCCAACCATGTTGTTGCAAATGGCAATATGTCATTCTTTTTTATGACTGAGTAATACTCCATTGTATATATGTACCATTACCTTCTTTATCCATTCCTCCATTGATGGACATTTACGTTGCGTCCGTGTCCTGGCTATTATAAACTTCTTTTTATTTTTTTTTTTAATTTTTACTAAAAGACGATGACATTCAGAGTGATGAATTGACTTACCCAGAGTCACACATCTAGGAAGGACTGGATCACTTGATTCCACAATTTATGCTTTTTCTACAATTCCGCTATGCTAACATGGCTTCACACAGGCAAAAACACCATTCTACCATCTTCCTATTAGCCACTGATGATTCCTCCACTGCCTAAAGGCTTCCAGTCCCCTTAAATTAATATAGCATTTCAGCCTGTCTTGAAGACTGAGGGCAACATGCTTTTCATTCAGTATTTTTGCAGTAACACTTTATATGTCCATAAACTAAGCTTTGATAACAAATATGGTAACACAGAATTCTAAATTTAGCTTATCATCATGAACTTCTGGGGGAACATGCTCCAAAGTTTCCCAGACTTCGGCCAGCAGAGATTCTGTTCCACCTGGAAAGGGTCCTACAGATTGGTATTACAAGCATCCTAGTGGGGCCATTTCCAGGGCTGGAAAACACTGCTTTAACATATTAGAAGTAGTAAATTGTTAATGATGTGCACTAAAATTGTTGCAACATAGAGGAAAGTTATAATGTATGCCAGTTTAAATTTAGGGTACCCAAGTACTATTTTTTTCTAAAACACAAACTAAAAAAGCTTCTTTAGGGTCCTCGCTCCCTGATTATTCATAAAATAATAACATTTCAGAGGAAAGAAACCTCTTAACTTCATTTTATCACTTTTCCCATAAAAAAGACATAACCTAGAACATCTTTAAGACCTTTGACCAATAGGAAAAAAACCTTTCAAAGCTTTCTGGAGGTACAACCCCTTCTGGGATTCTTGGAGTGGCTTCCTCCCAGAAAGAATTGTTTGTGCCTTATTCATGCCTATTAATTATAGCTATTTTTCATTATTTTGCTTACAGAGTTCAGGCTATGAGACATTGCAGTTGGTTATTTTTGTTACAATTGACCACTTGTCCTATTTCTCTGTATACCACTTTCTATCACTTTTGGACACAAGGTAAGGTACTTAATAAATGTTTATTGATTATAAGTCTGATTTGATAAGAAAGATGGGAAAGAACTTGGTATATTCTTGGCCTCCTGAAATCCTGTTTCTTGTGTATTCTTTTCAGTTCATTTCAGTTTCTAAAGTCTTACAATCTCATATACTGCTGGGCACATAAAAAAAATCAGTCGGCCTGTTTCAAACACGTGTCTACCACTGAGTTAGCCCTTGGGTTTTAAGTCATTTTAAGAAGGTTCAAAAAGGCAATCCAAGTTCCTTATAAGCATTCATTAAATAAATATAATTTTTAAACATTTTTTTGCTGCAGTAATGAAGACATTGAAAGACTTTAGACATCTGATTAGCAATATATCCTAGAAAAAGGATATATGCAGTTTGTACAAATTTTTAAAAATATATTTTATTGAAGTGTAGTTGGTATACAATGTTATGTTAATTTATACTCTACAGCAAAGTGATTCAGTTTCACATAATGTTCTTTTTCGTATTCTTTTTCATTACATTTTACCACAGGATATTGAGTATAGTTCCCTGTGCTATACAGCAGGACCTTGTTGTTTATCCTTTCTATACATAATAGTTTGCATCTGATAAACCCAAACTCCCAATCCATTTCTCCCCCACCACCTTCCCCCTTTTGTGTACAATTTTTATCTTTAGTAACTCTTCTGTGAGTTTGACATTGCTTCCCAAATGAAAGTTGGCTTTTTAATTAGACATTAAACCTTGAAAATACATTACACTGAGAGAAGAAACCAGTCACAAGAGATCACATACTAGGTGATTCCATTTATATGACATACCTGGAATAGGCAAATCCAGATAGAAAAGAGATTATCAGTTGCTTAGGGCTGCTGGGGGTGGAGGGCTGAAGGGAGCTGGAGGCAGGGAGTGATAACTAAAAGGCTCAGGGTTTCTTTGGGGGCTGATGAAAATACTATGAACTTGATTGTGGTGATCACTGCACAACTGAATTTACTAAAAACCACTGGATTGTACACTTCAAATGGGCAAATTTTAGAATATTATATCTTTGTGAAACTCTTATTTGAAAAATTATAAATTAGAGACTATCTGGAGAAGACTCCGATATTAAATGTTTTTTTTTGAAATTGAACACTGGTTGGACAATGCACCATGTTAGATGGCACCAATTGGTACAGAATTCCCCCCTCTCCCCTCCCCTACCAGGCACATTTTCATTTGGCACTAAGTAGATTACCCTCTCTTCCAGGGTAGTTAATAGAAAAAGGCTCCAGCACATGAACTAATTGATTTGTGATTAGTCATAGGATGATATTATCATCTGATAAGTTTGCTTTTAAACTTTATCTACTATTTTATGTCTTACTTTAGACTTGAATTCGTAGTTACTTTGGAGCTTTCTTAAAGCATTCTGCACATCTCATTCAGAATCCTAAATGTCTACCCTCCTCCCAGCCTCCTGCGGAATGGATAAACTGAATTTTCGCCTTCTCTCTCTCAGTCTTACTAAGATGAGTGACAATTAAGTTTTGTGGTAGGAATACTGATGAATATTTAAAGAGAAAAAAGATAAGTTTACCTTCAGTTAATCAATCTGTCAATGTCAGACTACTCTATATACAAAATAATCAACAAGGACCTTCTGTATAGCACAGGGAACTCTACTCAATACTCTGTGAAAACCTACATGGGAAGAGAATCTGAAAAAGAATGGATATATGTATATGTATAACTGAGTCACCTAACACAATTGTAAATCAACTATCCTCCAACATAAAATTAAGATTTAAAAATAGTAATTGTAGGAATGGGAAGATGATTTTAACATACAACCTTCTTTCACTTCCCTAATACATGCTGCTTAGTGATTTTTTTCCAATCTCACTTGTTCATTTTGGGACTTGAAGAAATACTTCAGAAAAATTGTGCTTAATGTTTAGTAAGGTCAGGGGTTAAATGAGCTTGAAAAACATTTGTGTAGGAAGAAATTTTCATCACTAGTCAATATTTCAACTTTTTACATAAGAAGCAAAATAATTTTACAAATGGATTTAAAAGATTCATGACTATATTCTGGCTGAAAGCGTTTCTTTAAATGCCTGAGGACTCAAAATGAAAAAGAGAATAATTATTTCTCTACAAATCAAGCTCTTTCTAACTAGTGTTTTCAGATTTAAGCCCGAGTGTCCTTGGCAACGTGCCCTAATATGGCAATGTGCCCTAATATGGCAATTTCTAGAAGGTTCCTCTTGGGTGCAAGAACACTGAGGTTTCTTTGTGAGGTGGGACGTCCCAGGTGTGGGGAAGGTCGGCATCCTTCTTCCACACCAAGAGTCTTTACCAGCTGCTTTCTAAACATCTTATTTGTCCTCAGAGAAATATTTTTCTAAGATTGATTGTGGTAAGGTGTCTGGTTTTGTTAGAAGAGAAAGCAAGAGTTCTTCTATTGGTAAACAAACCAAGAACTTATTATTCAGTTTTTAAATCTGTGGGTTTTTTTCCTATCCAAACAAGTAGTATTTTGTAATCACAATGAAAACTTTAACTCACTTTTGATTCTTTTATTTATGGCACACTTTGGGAAACTTAGTCACTTCTATTTTTGGCCAGGAAGAAAAGAGGGCTTGCAGCCTTAAAAAGAATCAAGATTTCTCAATAACCAAGTGGGTGTTTTACCTTTACTCACTTCAAACTAGTTTTCCCTCTTCTGATAAAAATGCAATTCTTTATTTTCTATACAACTAGTTAATTCCTAACATAAACAGAAAAGCATTATGAATAAAATTTAAGATCATGTAAAGGCATATTCTTTCTGTGGTTCTTAAACAGAACAAACAAACCAACAAAAAAAATCAACAGTGAAAAATCTAAATTTGAAAATTGAGTTAGAAATGTGCTATCATATGCTTATACAGACGCACAGTCATTTCATTTCTGATTTCAGAAACTTAATTGGTGGAGGAAGGTTTAATAATTACTGCTCTCTATACTGTTCTGATTATTCAGATTTTTAAAAGTTTATACTTAATTTCAGAAGATGTAGCCTCTGAATAGAGTCAGGTAACATTTAACTTAATGGGATGATTGTCAGTAGAACAGAATTTGTTCTATAATATGAACGGCACTAAATAATTCTGTATTCTAGTTTACAGTCCCAATTTGAATTTTGACTCATCAGAGGGAGGGACATTTTCTAGAAGGGCCAAGTCATTGAAAGTTACCTGGAATCGGCTCTGAATTTGGGGATAGTCATTCATCCCACTGATCAACTGTGAATATTCGTTGGTAGAAGGACCTTCAAATAGCTAACAAAATACCATCTTTCACCAAATTCATTAATCCCATTTAAAGTAAACACATTTCGCTTAGTCAAAAAAAAAATCTTTGAATTTTAGAATGTCATCATTTTGACCTACTTTTTACACTCTGATTACTTTAAGTTAGATCAAACACAGTTTCTTTGCCTCAACTCAATGGATGGGCTACAGTGGCTCCCAGGCTGATTTGTAGAGCTCATTATGGACTCACAAAGGGTTCAAGGTTACCTTCCAATTTGTTTCAGCCAGAATCAATAAATCTCTCACCTGGTTTCTTTGCTGTACGTATTGTACTGGTTAATCATGTATACACACAGCACAGCACATTAGACCTGGAGAAAGAGTTTTCTGATGGGAGCCAATTTTTAACTACCGTGCTGTTGAAATTGGAAAACAAAGAGAAACTGCTCCTGTTTATTATTAAGGTGTGATGTGAACCAGGAGCCATAAATAATCTTACTGGCCAATTTCCAGGGCAGAAGAAGGAAGGAAAGAAGGAGGAGCGGGGGAGAGAGAGAGAGAACCATCTTGGGAAAATGTTTTGTTGAAGAACTTCAACTTGTAGAAAATTCTACATAGGGAGCCGCTATCGTGCAACTAGAAAAGGGGAAATAGTCAACTCCAACAACACAGAAGTAAGCTTTCTTACTTGTTGTTGTTCAGTCGCTCAGTCATGTCCAGCTCTTTGAGACCCCATGGACTGCAGCATGCCAGGCTTCCCTGTCCTTAACCATCTCCCAGAGTTTCTCACATACACACACAATATTTAAGAGACAGCATGAAATGCTTTATAAAAACTAAATATTAAGCTGTTTGAATGTAAAAAAGCTGTGATAGAGGAACTTCCCTGGCAGTTCAGTGGTTAAGACTTTGCCTTGCGATTCAGGGGGTACAGGTTCAATCCCTGGTCAGGGAGCTGAGACTCCACATGCCTCATGGCCAAAAAACCTAAACATAAAACAGAAGCAGTATTGTAAGAAATAGACTTTAAAAATGGTCCACGTCAAAAAACATTAAAAAAAAGGGGGGGGGGAGAGAGAAAGCTTTAAAAAAAAAAATTGAGAAAATTTTAAAATATTGTCTCTGCAGAGGATCCCTCCCTTTTTCTCATGGCATTTCCATCCTCTTTGCTCTGGAGTTCCCTACGTATGTTTAGAACTAAGATTCAGGGTCCCTAATAGTGGATGGACAGAGCATGGACTTCCCTGGCGCCCAGGCAGTTTAGTTCTGTCCCAGCTGATCCAGGACATTGCTCTGACATCAGCAGCAATGGTCTCTGTCTTACCCCGATGTATCTAGCAGTGTGGTTTGGGGTTAACCATCAAGTGTCTTCTTCCACACAGTGAGAGGGTTGCCCCAGGTGACTCTAGGGTGCCCCTCAGTTTTCATATTCTAGGATTCTGCACTTCTCCAAATGGCAACAAGATTTCAAAAGTCCCAGATCTCTGATGCATTAGCGGAGTAGAATATTACTAAATCTACATATTCTAGTCTGCATAAAAATCACCTGGGGGTATGGAAGGTTGGAAGTAACTCATGAATCTGCATTTTTACCAAGCAGCTGAGGAAATTCTCACCCACATGGCTCTTAAGACGCTTGGGAAGGCTTGCCCTCAGGATTCTTTAAGCTTCTAAGGCTGTGAAAATCAGAACTTTTTAAATGAATTTACCTAGGGGTATCTTTAACGTTCTGAATGGAAATAGCAGCTTGTGCATTTAGGAAATTAACATATATAAAAGACAATCCCAGGAAGAGGGGCTTTAGTCTTAGCTGGGGGACAATTAATAGATTTAAGCTTCACATTCCCATTGCTGGTTGTGAAGAATGAGTCTGGGAGATAAAGAATGATAAGAACAATGTCCCTATTTTCAATTTTAGTGTGAATTATTTCCTGTAACAAAATAAAGTTCAAACTATGAATCACTGAAAAACCTCACATTCCTTAAATCTCAACTGTTTGTTTTATATGCCTTAATACCATTAAGAGATGTTCAAAATTGCTCTTTCTAGTCCTACTTGTTCTAAGCTAGTTTAATCCATGTTTAGTAATGCAGAATCCAGTATTGACCCATCCACTCTCTCTTTTTTAAACAGCAACTCTTTTTGAGGTACGTTTCAGTATCCTGCAATTCACCCTTTAAAAGTGTTTGATTCAATGGCTCTATATTCGCTGATATCTGCAACCTTAACTACAATTTTAAAAGGTTCATCACCCTGGAAAGAAACTTTTTGCAGTCACTCCTCCTCCTCACCGCCTACCACCTCAAGGTCCCCGAAATTGATAATGGACTTTCTGTCTCTATAGTTTTGCCTATTTGGGACATTTCATAGACATGGAATAACAGACTGTGTGGTCTTTTGTGACTGGCTTCACTTCCGTGGCCGGATGCTTTCCAGGCTCATCCCTGTGGATGTCAGGCAGGTGTCAGGATCCCATGCCTCTGTCTGGATGAATAATATTCTATTGACTGGATACACCACGTTTCATCTATCCATTGATAGATATTTGGGTTGTTTCTACTTTGGAGCTGTTACGAATAATGCTGCTCTCAACATTTGTATACTAGTTTTTGTGCAGATTCGTGTTTTCAGTTCTCTTGGGGCAGAACTGCTAGACCACACAGAAACGTTTTGTTTAACCATCTGAAGAATTACTGGACTGTTTTACAAAGTGCCTGCACCATCTTAAAAATCCTACCAGCAATGTGTGAGGTTTCTAGTTTCTCCACATCTTTACCAGTTTTTTATATTATCAGTCTTTTTTATTATGGCCATCCTAATGGGTATGAACCAGTCTCTCCATATGGTTTCACTTGAATTTCCCTGATGACTAATGATGTTGAGTATCTTTTCATGTGCTTATTGGTGATTCATGTATCTTCCTTGGAGAAAGAGTCCTAATCAGACTCTTAAGCTCATTTTGAAATTGGCAGTCTTTTTATTGTTGAGTTGTAAGAATTCTTTTTATATTCAGATACCAGTTCCTTCCCTGGAGAAGGGAAAGGCTGCCCACTCTAGTATTCTGGCCTAGAGAATTCCATGGACTCGCAAAGAGTCGGACACGACTGAACGACTTTCACTTCACTTCTCCAAAAGGATTTGGAGAAGGAAATGTTAACCCACACCAGTATTCTTGTCTGGGAAACCTCATAGACAGAGAAGCCTGGCTACAGTCCATGAGATCACAAGAGTCAGACACGACTTAGCAACTAAACCACCACCACACCACCACCACCACCAGTTCCTTATCAGATGTATGATTTGCAAATATTTCTCCCAGGTTGTCATTTCACTGTTGATAGAGTCCTTAGAAGCACAAAATTTGTTGATTTTGATGAAGTCCATTTTTGTATATCTCTTTATCAGTTTCTTGTGTTTTTTTGTGTTGTATCTAAGAAACTATTTCCTAATCCAAGATCATGAACATTTATGCCTATATTTCATGAATTTTATAACTTTAGCCCTTACATTTATGTCTGACCCATTTCTTAGAATTTTATCTATTTTTTAATTGATGAAAAACACATAGCATAATATTACCATTTTAAAACTATTTTTTAAGTGTATAGTTCAATATCCAGAACTCTTTTCATCTTTCAAAGCCGAAATTCTATAGCAACCAAACAACAGCCAAATCCCCTCAAGTCTCTGACCACCCTCATTCTACATTCTGTTCTATGAATTTGACTACCTCCTAAAAATAGTTGTCTTTTGTGACTGGCTTATATCACTTTGCATAATGTTCTCAAAGTCTATGTGTGTTGTAGCATCTGTTAGAATTTCCTCCCTTTTTTAGGTTGAATAATATTTTATTGTGAGTATAGACCACATTTTTTTAAGTGTTCAATCCATTTTGAGTTCATTATTGTTGTTTATGGTGTGAAGTATTCCAATTTCATTTATTCTTTTGTATGTGGAAATCCTGTTGTCTTGGCACTATTTGTGGCCCATTTATTCTTAGCACAGATGAGTAATTGAATTTAAATGACTGTTATTTCAAACGCTTAAATGTCGGGGCTGGGGGGGAAGGGCAAAGACTGGTTTAAAAGAAATAGGATAATACTATAATCAGGATACTTTGTGTTGTGGATAAGGATCTGTATTTCAAGACAAGTATTTTTTAATGTAAAATTATTGTGTCATTGCTCCTTCCTTATATTTCAGAATCCTACCTTTTTGTTTTACTATTTAAAAGTAGACCATCAGATCATGTGATGCTTTAAAGGAATTGTGAAACTGAATCATTCAAACCAAACTTTAAAATATTCAGTGATTATTATTATCATCAATGTTTAAATATATTGGGTATCATCAAGTTTGCATATGGACATAGACATTGGGGAAAAAAGGAGTCAAAATCACCTCTACCTTTTAACAGAAATGTCATTCACCAAGTCAATGTACACTTGACTACCAATAGGTGGCGCTAGACATTTAGTCAGTATTTCACTCATTTGTCCATCGTCTATAATATAAATAACTATAAAGTCTTCCACTGGAAAAGAAACCATCCCTATCAGGACTATAAAACCACTGGGAGAAAATGGACTCTCTTCCTCATAGTCACATTCAAGCTGACAGTAAGTGAACGCCACTTTCATTCAAAATGATTCCACAGGGACATGTTTACAGATTTTAGCTGCCCCAACATTCAGTGGTAAAGAATCCTCCTGCCAGTGCAGGAGATGCAAGAGACACAGGTTCAATTTCTGGGTAGAGAAGATCCCCTGAAGGAGGAAATGGCAACCCCCCCCCCCCAGTACTCTTGCCTGGGAAATTTCATGGACAGAGGGACCTGGCCGCCTACAGTTCATGGGGTCACAAAGAGTTGGACATGATGGAGTAACTAAGCACACACACCTTGAGGAGAGAGAGGAAGGACTCAAGGACTTCTTTTGGCCTAAAAGATCAGAAAGAATGACTTTTTAAATTTACTTGTTAAATGTTTATGCATTTGACAGGACTTAGCCCAAGGTCTGCAAATTTTGTGAGAGAGACTGTATTGCTCCAGCCACCTCCAGCCCCTGGAAGCTACTGATGTTCATGAAAAGATGTTTGGCCATGTGGGCTCAGTCAGTGGGCCCATCACAAACAATGAAGCCTCAAAGCCCTTTCAAGTGGGGCAGAGCATGGCTTTTTGGTCACATCCACTTGAATTTTACTTTAAGTAATGCAACAACTATAAGAAAGCACACATCAACTGCAACCAGGTTTTGTCGGGAGTTTTTTGAGCTGCTTGCATTTCAGAATTTTGGATAAAGAATGATTGATTTGAACGCGTTCTACCACTTGATCATTACATGATTTTGAGAGAGTCACCATTTGATGCCTCGGGAAGGTAATTTATAAATCAGGAAATGATTTGCCATGAGGATTAAACCAGCTGGTGCCACACATGATGCCATGAATGTTATAAAGAATTCCAAAGATGCAGGTTCTCTTGAGTGCCCACAGCAGCAATCAGATCTGGCTAATTTCATCCAAAGGGCTAGGTGAAGAGAGATGTGGATAAGTGAGAAAATCTGAGGAAAAGCTGAACTGTCAGGAGAGGTGGGCGGTGGAGGAGCAGAGGAAGCAGGATTGATGGACATGGAGGACCGGTTTCTATGACCCCCAAGGTGTGTGACTCCGGTCAAGGTGGGCTCTGCCAGCACCTGCAATGGAGATGGAATGGGAGGCTGCTTCCATCTCTCCATCCTTAATTCCTGCGCCAAGACTGTGTTCTGTAAGAAGCAATCCCAGTTCCTGTGGGTTCTAATTGCAATAAATAGCTCATTACAAACTTGGGGGAAAGGAGCCAAAGACAGAAAAAAATGTCACGTATGAAATATGATGTTTAATAGTCTAATTTCAAATATTGGCCCATTTATGTGTGTGAGGTTGGGCGAGCCTCTTGTCTTTAAAGCAGGTCACCCAATATTTATAGCAGAGCTATTTATGATAGCCAAGACATGGATGAACATAAATGTCCATCAGTGGAGAAATGGACAAAGAAGATGTGGTACATGTATGCGATGGAATGTTACTCAGCCACGAAAAGAATGAAATAATGCCATTTGCAACAGCATGGATGGACCTAGAGACTATGAAGTAAGTGAAGTAAGTCAGAGAAAGACAAATACCGTATGACATTACCTACATGTGAAATTTTTTTTTAAATGGTATAAATGAACTTATTTACAAAACAGAAACAGGCTCACAGACATAGAAAACAAAATTTTGATTACCAAAGGGGAAAGGTGGCTGTGGAGGATAAATTAGGAGTTTGAGATTCCCATATACATACCAGTATATCTAAAATAGATAACCAAAAAGGACCTACTGTACAGCACAGGGAACTTTGCTCAGTACTCTGTAATGACCTAAATGGGTAGTGATACATGTATGTGTTTAATGGAACCACTTAACTGTACACCTGAAACTCACACAACATTGTCAAACAAATATAGTCCAATATGAAATAAAAATTGATTGAAAAATGGGCAGTGGAAGATTATGCTAATATAGGTAGAAGACATTTATTCAAATTACTATGAGTGTTATTTGATTTATACTCATTTTACTTCCCTGTGTAATAAAAATCTTATAAAAATAAAAATTGAAATAGGATCAATAAATAAAGCAGGTCATAACGGTGCCACATCCCATGGCTGTGGTCATTGATGGTGGCCCCCGTGTTGGTACTTGGATGCACTCACACTGACCTCAATGTTAGCCTTGGCAGATTGCAAACGAAGCACTTAATCAAACAAGGTACATTTTCACACCATTCTGTTTTGTCGCAGCTGCAGCTACCCTTGGTAGGGAACGCAGGTCACAAGGTAAATGCAGGAACCAGAGAATGAATAGCTGCACATCAAAGCCACTCCCGAGGGTAGGAGGTAGGAGTCTAGGTGCAGGGGCTGGTTAACATGTCACTAGAGGCTCTCTGAAGGTGCAGTTTGGTTTCATTCCTTTCTTTCTTTCTACCTTCCTTCCTTCAGCTCACTCCACTGCCGGGGGCTGGGTGGGTTATCAATGCTGGGGACACTTGAGACATAGAAATAGATTTCATATGTGTTTTAAGATAATGCTAATTGATTCCCTCTTTTTGAATATTACTTACCTCAGCAAAATAAAATAACCTGGATAAAGACATATATTAAAATAATCACTCCTATATATAAAAAAAAAAAAACTACACCACAGACAGAAAAGTAAAGACACGTTCTAAAAATGCAGATTGTGTCAGAAGAGCAGTGGCATGTTTGAGCTGATGAAAATTGTCAACAAGGAAACTCAGTCCCGCAGGTTCTCATTAGACTCTCCACTGTCTTTTCTTGTCTCTCAAAAGGCCCTAAGAGTCAGGAACTGGAGAACATCAAATCTGATATTGCTTCTAGGCTTTTTGACTAAGATCTAGTGTAGTATGGAGGCTTCCCAGGTAGCTCAACTGGTAAAGAATTCACCTGCCCATACAAGAAACACAAAAGATGCAGTTTCGATCCCTGGGTCGGGAAGGTCCCCTGGAAGAGGGTATGGCAACCCACTCCAGTTTTCTTGCCTGGAGAATCCCATGGACATAGGAAACCTGGTGGACTTGAGTCCATGGGTCGCAGAGAGTCTGACACGACTGAGTACACATGCACGCAATGGAATCTGGAATCTCCGCTTTTACCCCATAAGACGGATGTCTCGATTGCTTTGTGATCCACTTTCTCTAAAATAAGCAGTCAGAGGTAATCCCCAGCCCAACCCCGCCAAACTGCACTATTCAGCCTGCTTGATAAGAGATGAGTGAAAATAGACCTTGTCTGAACAATCAGAGTGTATCTGAGGAATGCCTAAAGGTCCGAGAGGCATCAACTGTCAGACTTCAGCACTGGCGGTGACAGGGAGGGTCACTCAGAAACCACTGGGGTCACCAACACTAAGAGATGATAGGGCTGGGGGCTTTAAGCCACCGGAGTGTGGTGGGTGCCAGAGGCTAGGTCAGAGGGAGGTGGAGAGACAAGGGGGGCAGGGGCATACTGTCCTGATGCTCCCCCAGGGAAAGGAGCCAATCAGAGGGCCTGTGTGACCCCTGCAGGGGGATGATGATGTTGGGGTGGTTGCCTAGGAGGCCTGCTGAGAGCAGGGGATGTCCCCTCTCTGCTGATTTGTCCTAAGGCTACCCAGGTCAGGGGAGACCTCCATGGGGTTGCTGAACACAGCCAGATATAAGCAGGAAATCTGGGAGTAGGGTCTACCTCTTGCTGAGCTGTGTCCCAAACTGCTAGAACTCTAGTAAAGGATAACCCAAAGACTTGGTAACTTGGAAACATCTCTACTTCTTCAGATTAGTCTGTGGACAATGTCACCCCTTCATAAATGCCCTTTGATATGATCTGTGAGCACGACAAGTGTGCTGATGTCCTGTCCTGCCCAGCTCTGTTCTCTGGAATTTATGTGTGTGGACTCGTTCATCTCAAATACCCAGGAAGATGGGCCTGTTCTTCTCCGTCTCTTGTCCACAGCCTAGGAAGTCAGGCCTTAAGTACATTCTGATTTTGATATTATAATAGCATAAGATTTGGGATATGTTTTTGAAAGGAAAACCAACTTGATTGCCACTGAGCAAGTCAACAAAGTAAATCCTGATGGGGAAAGGGGGTATTTAGGGATCTGAGCTCACGAGGGGCATGAGCAAGTAGAGCAGGAGAAAAAGGATTCAATTCCCCAAAGTTCTGTGTGTAGACTATGTTTTACTTTTAACAATACACCAAAAAATGTCTTCCTGTTTTGGAAAGATCTTCAATGAAGTTGAAAGGGAGAATAATATAATTCATAGGTTCATCTAGTGAACATTCAAACATGTCTCTTTTTTTTTTCCTTTCTCTTTTACTTTGGCTGTGCCACATGGCATGCGGGATCTTAGTTTCCCAATCAGGGATGGAATCTATGCTCCCTGCAGTGGAAGCGTGGCGTCCTGACCACTGGACCATCAGGAAAGTCCCCAGACATACCTTTTAAATACACAGGTACTGAAACTCATGAACTATTTCAATGAACATAAAGGTACTAATATGGTCAAGTATCTTAATTATTTTTCTGATGAATCTGGGAATTTTTCTTTTCGTGTGACTCGATGGAAATAAATTAATGGGCTGCCATACAAGATAGTTGTTTAATATGAACTCTCTAAATATTGCACTTAGTACAATGTGCTTTAAGACAGCAATATATATTCAGACTTCAGATTCTCAGTGGATCCTCCGACCAAAAGTTTTGTAAGACGTCAAGGCCTGCCATGTGCTACATCAATTTCCTTTTAAAAGCAAGTCCTAGATATTGCTAGAGACCAAAGTTTTGAATCAAAATGTTTCTGTCGGTTTCCATGTGGACGCTGCCACAGTGTACATCACACGACACACTCTACCTGGAACTCAGAGCTGGAAGTGTGAAGAATCGTGTGGACAAACTCATGGCGAATTCCCTGGCAACAGAGCCTCCGGCATCTTCTCGCTGGTTGGTGCTATGACAGAGATAAGCCATTTCAGCCACACATGTCTTTATCCAACCTTGGAAGGCATCCAAAGGAAACACAGAGACTTCTGACATCAGAAAACACCTGTTGACTTTGGAGCATCCATATCAATGAAGGCAAAACATACAGCAGATGTAAGCCTGCTCTTCGGGAATAAAAGGAATGTCAAGTATGAGAAAAAAAAAGTCAGGAGGAAATGGAGATAGACACTTCCAGATTCTTCCACCTCTTTATAAATATGCCATTATTTAGGTTAATGTCTTAAAAATTTGGCCTCAAAGACAATTCTATGATGGTATTTTCAGTTTTCCATTCCCTTAAAATTCTAGTTATATATATTTTTAAAGATCAATAGATATATGACCTCAACCCCCAAGTTTCTCCTACATTGTTAATAGAAACTATCAATAATGAATGATATGATGAGGAAGAAGAATCAGTTTCTAAAAGGTTAGCAATATTTATCTAAATATTTTTATGTATTATTGAAAAAGAAAGTACTAAGAATTCTTACAAGATTCTTCATCTGAATTCACCAGAATCAAGAGAAAAAGATAAGACTTTTGGAGAAATAGGCTGTTAAATTTCTTTTTTTTTTTTTTTTAATTTCTAATCTGAGTTGTTAGATATCTCTTGTCAGAGTTCTCTTCCTCTGCCTGTCAGGGTTTCCTGACCATGTGTCCCCAGCTGCTCCTCTTCCCACTGTACACTGCTCCCTGGTCCATCTCACCTACTCCCACAAGTGCTGAGGAACCCCAGACCACTCCCTACTCTCTCCTGGGCCCTGGATCTTTGGGCCCAACAGCCTGGATGACACCTATTATTTAATCTTTCAAAGCCAGAACTAATGTATGTGAAAAAGTACCAGAGCTAAGGAATGAGTTGGGCACATTCTCTCAATCTCTGACCTTCATATCTCGTGCGTATCTTGCCTCTGTCACTTCCTCTCCATCCACATACCCATTCTCATGATTCATAATGCCATCATTGCTTCCAAGCTTGCCCTCCCATAGTTCATCCTCTATGATTGAGCCAAAGGCAAGGATCCACTCTGGGAAGGGCAAGAGCTCAGAGGCTGTGGTGCACCTGTGTGACTTCCAGGCGCTGCAGAGAACTGGTACCTAGCACTCCTAGTCCGAAGCCTGGGGAAGGACCCAGGTGTGTCCAGCTCCTGCCAAACAGTCATTCAGGATGGAGAGTGGTGAAGAAAACCTATTTCCATCTCTCAAGGAGTTGGTAAGTCATGAGGGCCAAGTCTACAGTGATTAGGAACGGTGCGGGCAGATGGAGAGCCCCTCCCTGCCCTAGGGACCCCAGGAACCCGGAAGGCATTCCTGCTCATGAAATCTTGGGCATCAGTCAAGGAAAAAGCTTCAGGAAATGATGAGCTGAGAATGAGTTAACCTTCCAAGGCATGCTCTGGAGATCTTTGTCTCCGCTCTCAAGTTGGCCTGTGTATACAACTAGTCACCTGGCAGCTGGCCTCTCTCCTATAGGGTCCAGGGAGCAGGACAAGCCGCGTAGGTCTGGGTGTTCCCGGGCCACACCCTGGACTGCAAGAGGACAGTGATACTTGAAGGTCTGGGCTCCCTGATGCCACATTCCTGTCAGTTCTGCACAAAAAGCCAGAGGATGATCTGGGGTCTCCCTCCAAGGATATTAAGCCCTGAGCATCCCTGGGTAAAAGGGCTCATGTGACCACAGGCCCCGAGAACTGAGCCAGTGCTGGACAGTCAACCTGGCTCTCTCCTTCCATGTTCCCCCCTAGGGATTGGGGAAAGACAGCCCAGTGAACCTGAAAGCAGTTCCTGGTGGGCAGCAGAGAACGGTCAGGAAGGCCTTGGGAAAAAGCAGGCACACTGAGCCCCAGGATTCGCCCATGGCTCTGCGTCCATCCTCATGGTTTTCAGTCTCCATAACGGAGCCAGCCTGTGGCTGGCTTCCCACAACCTAAGATATGAAAAACAGCTTTGACTTCAGGTCAGAAAACTGTCCGGAAAACCAGAGAAGTGCTGTGTGTCACAGTGAGGAAGCACAGATTAGGCGGGAAACGGCTTCTGTGTTTCCCCAAGTGATTATACCACAATTAAGGAAACGGAGACAACCATTAGCATGACATGAATGTGTCTGTTTTGGAGGGTCATTCAGGCAGATTACACCTCAGTTGCACGTATCAGTTTTTCAAATATACATGAACAATATTTAGCTCCTGCTTCTTCACTGTTTCTTGAAGTACATGATGACTCTTAAATACTCCATTCCTAAATTGTCTCCAAAATTAACACTGAAAGAGTAAATACATGCAAGAAACTGTTATTTTAAATAAAAGAGCCCCACCATTACTAATATTGTCATTCCACAGAGCTAAGCCCTGGTGAAAATCAGTGCGGTTTGTCAATATTTATTTAGATAGTCCACTGGCTGGAGGATGTGGGTTGACTTGTCAACCTGGGGTGCTGGAAAAATAAGGAAGGACCAAGCTTCCCTTCTTGGGCAAGATCTATTATCTGTGGGGAACTCTCAGCTGCAAAGCACAACCCTGTGTTCTGTGTACAGCCTTGTAGATGGATCGGGCTCTCTGAAGGCACACAACCAGGGTTTGTTTCAAGTGAATCGTGTTAACAAACAGAATCTCCAATTAACCTTAAATGTTGGTGCAGGCAGTGGAGAGAAAGGGAGGGTCTTTGCATGATGTAGTCATTCGTCTTGACTGTGGGGTCCTTCTGTCTCAAACTGATATGAAGATTGGATTCTCCTTTGTACTCTGTACTATTGTGTGCTCAGTCATGTCTGACTCTTTGTGACCCCATGGACCATAGCCTGCCAGGCTCCTCTATCCATTGGATTCTCCAGGCAAGAATACTGGAGCAGGTTGCCATTTCCTTCTCCAGGGGATCTTCCCGACCCAGGGATCAAACTCACATCTCCTTCACTGGCAGGCGGATTCTTTACCGCTGAGCCACCTCTGCTAGACATAGGTTCAACTAATGCAGGTGTGGACTGTGGTTGGGATGAGGTGCCTCTTGCTCATACAGAGCGGCAGCGTCTTACCCTGCAGGGAGGATCTGTGGGTGACGTGAGCTGGCTTGTTTACTGCTTTATAGGATTACAGCTTTTATTCATATATGGATCTCTTTTTTAAATTTATTTATTTATGGCTGTTCTAGGTCTTTATTACTGCGTGCAGGCTTTTCCTCTAGTTGCAGCAAGTGGGGCCGCGGGGCCTACTGTTCACTATGGTCACAGGCTTCTCATTGTGGGGGCTTATCTTGTTATGGAGCACAGGCTCTAGGCACACAGGCTGAGTAGTTGTGGCTCCCAGTCTTAGTTGCTCCATGGCATGTGGATCTTCCCGGAGCAGGGATCACACCCATGCCTCCTGCATTGGTAGGCAGATTCTTATCCACTAGACCACCAGGGAAATCTTCCTACACAGATCTCTTAGGGTCACACTGAAAACTTCAGTTTAGCAACACATGAGGGACCCAGCTGGGATCGCCAGGGTGTGCAGCTGCCTAGAACCTTGCGGGGAAGGGCTGCTGGAAAGACCACACACCCCTGCAGGGGGAGGACTGCCCAGGGCAAAGTCAGATGCTGCCAAATTGTTATGGTCACCTCAGAATAAAAGTGCTTCCCTAGTGGCTCAGCGGTAAAGAATCCACCTGCCAATGCAGGAGATGCAACCCACTCCAGTATTTTTGCCTAGAGAATTTCATGGGCAGAGGAGCCTGGCGGGCTACAGTCCAAAGGGTCGCAAAGAGTCGGACATGACCGAGTGACTAACACACAGAATAAAAATCTCCATCTGTCACTTTCTGTAACAGCTAACTGTATGACCTACTAGTGAGTGCATCAGTGCCCTTAACCCTCATGGAAATCCCATGACAGAGGCCAGAGAGACTCGGCCATGGTTGGAGGAGGAGCTGGGTGGCAGGAGGCTATGTCTGCTCCCCAGTGCTCAGCCAAACTGCTAGAGTGTTTTGGCGTCAGGCTTTCCCTCGTGATGTCCCCCTGCCGTCTCCCTCTCACTCATCATTTGTGAACATACACATAGGACCGCTGAACAGCCTCTAATGACTTGGGGAGCCAACACCAGTTCCTTTATATCGGATTGGCTCATGGTCCTGAAAATATGCCCTGGAACTTGGGACATGCCCAAAGGACAGTCTTGGCAGTGAGCAGAGAAGGTCATGTAATGTGGCAGCAGGTGTGCTGGAGTCAGGAGCCCAGGTTCTGATCCCAGCCCTTCTCCAGACTCGCTGAGTGTTTGCAGGCCAGACGCTGCCTCTCTGCCCCCAGTGTCCCAGCTGGAGGATCCCTCCACTTCTCTCAGGCTCAGACATTCTATAGTCCCACGGAAGAGCTTTGAGAGACCTTAAAAAGCATTATAGAAGACAGGTGCCAGGTCAGGAAGAATGTTAACCTAAACACGAAATTTGAAGGAAGTGTTCTCCACTTCCTGCTCACAACTCCATCTTCCTTCTGACGGACAATCTTTGGGCAGAATTGATGAAGCCTTACTTGAATGATAGAACTTGTGTCGCTACTTTCTTTCTAAATCCTAAGTTAATAGTTTGATGTTTCAAGAGGACTGAAAAGAAAAATGACATGTACAATACAATACTACTCAGCCAAGAAAAAAGAAAGAAACAGGTAGTTTCTGCCATTTGCCCCTGAAGATTACCACACTAAGTGAAGTAAGTCAGACAGAGAAAGGCAAATACATGATATCACTTATCTGTGTAATCTAAGATATGACAGAAAGGAACCTGTCTACAAAACAGAAGCACACTCACAGATATTGAGAACAGGCTGGTGGCTGCCAAGAGAGGCATGGGGAGGGATGGACTGGGAGTTTGGGGTTGGCAGATGCAAACTGTTACATATAGAATGGATTAACTACAAGGTCCTACAGTGTAGCACAGGGAACTATTTTCAATATTCTGTGATACGCCATAATGGAAAAGAATGTAAAAAAGAATGTATATGTGTGTGTGTGTGTAACAATCCTTTGCTATACAGCACAAATTCACACTATTTTAAATCAACTCTATTTTAATAAAAAAACGTTTTAAAGAGAAATGGAGACTAATAATGCCAACATGAGGATGTACATGCACAGAACACTTTTCTCAACAGTTGGTTCTTTTCCATTCAGTAGGCAGCTTTTTATTAAACAAATAAAAGTTCCAATTCTGGAGAAAATCTTTGTTTAAAAAAAATGAGGGACTTGTAAGCTCAAACCTCACGTTCTGCTACAACTTCTAACTTGTGGCCTTGATCTCCTCTGTATTTTTGAAACGAGTTATTTCTGATTCGTGACATCAAACAGTTTTAAATTTGGCATAGGACCTTATTAAAATCCTATTGAAACACAGCAGAGGAAGAAATTGAATATAGTAATTGGGGTTCTATAGTCACCTCATCACAAACCAAACTCCCAGTTTTGGGAAACACTTTCATCAAATGGCTGTGATGTCCAGAAAGTGGAGATTCCAGTCCCACTGCAGGGGCTCTGGCCTTTTGACCCTGGACTGCCTCTCAGAGAAAGCCTGCCTGGATGTGGGGTCGGCGTGGACACACACTTAGAGACAATGTCAAGAAGCCGGCGTAAGCTCCAGCTCTGAAAAGAATTGTGAAGCTGCATCCTGTCACCGTTTCCTCTCATTGCTGTATTTCTTTTCCCTGTAGCTCCTTATTGGCAACGAATCGGCTATTCTTCCGTCCTGTTTCTGTGCATTCTTTCCCACAAGGCTTTCTCTTTTTCTATCTCCCTCATCCCTGTTCCAGGACCTCTTTTTCTCTGGGTGGCTCACCTGGTTTTCCTTTTCTTCCACCTGAGTCCTTTCATCCCCAAACCCCCCTTTCTCTCCACATCCTTCTCCACATTGCTCATTTCTGAGAAGCAAACAAAAACTACAGGGAGAGGGAACCTTCATCTCATCTGTATCACCTGAGTTAGTTATTCTGTGCCTGTTTTCTCTAGAACTAAGCGATTTAGTGTCCCATCTTGATTTAACTAGGAAGAGCAGTGAGTTTCTTTACTGTGGGCTCAGGGAGAAAGCATGAAAGCCCTGGTCTGACACCGTCCCACCCACCCAAGTTACCCACCCACCCACAGCTACTAGAGAGCACGGAAGGCTGCTGGCGCAGAGGACACATAGCCCCACTCTCAGGGCTCCTGGGGAAACGGAGACAAGTATCCAGAGTACAGTGAGGTGTGATTAGGGCTGATTCAGATGGACTTCTGCATTCGCAAGATAAAGTCAGCCAGTGTGCCTTGGGCTGAGTGAGAGGCAAGATCTCAGGGAGGACGTGATCTTTAGGAAGAGATCTGGAAAAAACAGGAGCACTCCCCCCTCAACCCCCACCCCCCAGGATGAGTTCTGCTGAAAGCCCCCTTGAGCCAAGGAACAAAGCAGTGCTCAGAAATAGGGAATTTGTTGGGGGTGGCAAGAGACACAGCTGGGAAGGTCAATTCAATTCAAGCCATTCTGCAGATACAGCATGCTAAAAGCAGAGTGTGCATGCTTAGTCTCTCAGTCATGTCTGACACTTTGTGGCCCCATGGACTGTTGCCCATCAGGCTCCTCTGTCCATGGGATTCTCCAGGCAAGAATACTGGAGTGGGTGGCCATATCCTTCTCCAGGAGATCTTCCCAACCTAGAGACTGAACCTGCATCTCCTGCATTGGCAGGCAGGTTCTTTACCGTCTGAGCCACCAGGGAAGGTCAATAGAACCAAAAAATGACAGACTGTGTGCCAGAGCCTGGCAAAGAACTGTGAGCTCAAGGTGAGGAAGAAGGGTAGAAGAATTTTAAAAACCAAAAGTAACGTTGGACCCACACATGTGTGGTGGATAACTGACAGCTGAGGCTGCCTGACCGATAGGATGGTTGCAGTAGTTCAGGAAAAAGGCAATGTGAGCAGCAACAAGGGGAGGGAAGGAATAGATATGAGAGCATCTGGGGGCCACAGCTGGATCTGAGCATCTACTGCCTTTGGTGGGAGGTGGTGGATCTGAGGATCTATTGCCTTTGGTGGGGGGTGGTTGGGAAGAGAAGGACTCAAAGACAACTTCACAAGGTTTAAAAATTATTGTTTTGAGTTTCCTTTTTTATTGTTTCCAAATGAATGGATAATAATATTAAGAACCCAAGTTTAAAAAAAAAAAAGTGAGTTTGGGAAGTTGATGAGTTTCAGTTGGAATGTTCACTTGGAGATGCTCAGTGTGGGGGAGGGGTGAGAGGCGGACACTGATATGCATTTGAAGGGGGGGCATCCAGCCCAGGGAAGCAATGCTGATTTGGAAAAGGTGGACTATATTGGCAGAGGCTGAAGTCAAGGATGTGAATGAGACACCCCAGGAAAAGCATTCAGAGAGTGAGAGAGGACCTAAATTGGAACCCCGAGAATAACCAGAGAGGATGGAGTCAGCAAGGGGCAGAGAAGGGCAGGAGGAGGGGAGAGATAGAGAGAGGGTTGGTGTCGAAAACATCAAAGCAAGAAGGATTTTTTCAGGAGAAGACAACAATGTGGTAGGCTTAAGGGCAGTCAAACAAGATAAGAAACTAACACTGAACTGGATTTTGAAATTTAGGATTTATAGGTAATCTTACCTATAAGTAATCTTACCTTTAGAGATAAGAAAAGGGCTTCAGACAAGCAGTAGAAGAAGAAAGCCATGTTGAGAAATGCTGAGAAACACTGGGGACTTGAGAAAGTCAGGATCATGAGTAGATAGACCGGTACCTCTCAGACCTTAGGTCTTGAGAACCTCTACACTGCATGAAGATTAAGTCCTCATGCAGTCATAATGTCAGTAGTAACCACATTAAATATGAAAACAGAACTTTTCAAAACACTTACAAAATCATCAGAACAATAACAAATTACTAAAGGCAATATAAACAACATGCCGTTTATGAAAAATAATTATATCGTCAAAACGGGAGTTTCTTTTGGGCTTAATGAGTATGTTCTAAAATGGATTGTGGTGAACACAGCTCTGTGACTACACTAAAGACCATGGAATTGTACACTGTAAGTGGTGAATTGTATGGTCTGTGAATTATACCTAATAAATAATAAAAGGATGAAAAAACACAAGAGTGACCATGGGATGTTTAACAGATATATTTACGGGATGATTAAAGTGCCAAGTTGTAAACATTCATTAAATAATTTTAGTAACACTAATTACTTCATCTCACTCTCAAACACACAAACAATCCCAAAAAAAGTTTTTTGAGGTCTTCTTCTTGGGGTAAAATGTGGGCCATTGGAAAAAGAGAGATGTCATACTTTTCCTCACAAACAAAACAGTCGTACAGGATTTCATGATCATTTCCCTCTCTTTTTTAAAAAACAAGTTCGTCCTGTTATCATTTATACACCATAAAGTCCATCCATTTTACATCTACAATTCAATGATTTTGTGTAAGTTAAATACAGTTACTCGGTTCTTCACAATTCATTTTTAGAACACCTCCATCACCCTGAAATTCCCTGGTGACCACATTCAAGCAATCCCTTCTCCTACTGAAAATCCACTTATTTTTGTCTCTGTTTTTCTGCTTTTATTTCATGTAAATGTTATCAGATCAGATCAGATTAGTCACTCAGTTGTGTCCGACTCTCTGAGACCCCATGAATCGTAGCACGCCAGGCCTCCCTGTCCATCACCAACTCCCGGAATTCACTCAGACTCACGTCCATCGAGTCAGTGATGCCATCCAGCCATCTCATCCTCTGTTGTCCCCTTCTCCTCCTGCCCCCAATCCCTCCCAGCATCAGAGTCTTTTCCAATGAGTCAACTCTTGGAATGAGGTGGCCAAAGTACTGGAGTTTCAGCTTTAGCATTATTCCTTCCAAAGAAATCCCAGGGCTGATCTCCTTCAGAATGGACTGGTTGGATCTCCTTGCAGTCCAAGGGACTCTCAAGAGTCTTCTCCAACACCACAGTTCAAAAGCATCAATTCTTCGGCACTCAGCCTTCTTCACAGTCCAACTCTCACATCCATACACGACCACAGGAAAAACCATAGCCTTGACTAGATGAACCTTTGTTGGCAAAGTAATGTCTCTGCTTTTGAATATGCTATCTAGGTTGGTCATAACTTTCCTTCCAAGGAGTAAGCGTCTTTTAATTTCATGGCTACAGTCACCATCTGTAGTGATTTTGGAGCCCGGAAAAATAAAGTCTGACACTGTTTCCACTGTTTCCCCATCTATTTCCCATGAAGTGGTGGGACCGGATGCCATGATCTTCATTATCAGACAATATGATATTTTCAGTCTGGCTTCTTTCACTTAGCATAACGTTTTGAGATCCAGCCACATTATATAAATTAATAGTTCTTTCGTTTTTATTGCTGAGTAATACTTCTTTGAACTGACACATACATTTTATTTGTGGATTCATTAGTATATGGCATTCTGCACTGTTTCTAGGTTTCGGTTAATATGAATAGAACTGCTGTAAATGTTTGTGTACAAGTCTGGGTGGTCTGTTTCCAGCTTCTCTTGAGTTGAAGTGCTAGGTTATAAGTATGTATGTGCTCTACTTTTTAAGAAACATTAACTGTTTCCCAAAGCGGTTGTAACATTTCCATTAGCAGTGTATGAAGTTCTGGTTTCTCCACATCCTTGTCAACTTGGTATTATTAACCCGTTTGATTTTAGCCATTCTAGCAGGTAGATAGTGACCCATTCTTACTCATTCTACCCCTACTCCCAGCCCCAGGCAACAACAAGCCTATTATCTATCTGTGTGGATTTGCTTATTTGTATAAATGGAATTGGACTTTCCTGGTAGCTCAGATGGTAAAGAATCTGCCTACAAAGCAGGAGACCTGGGTTCGATCCCTGGATCCCTGGATCCGGAAGATTCCCTGGAGAGGGGAATGGCAACCCATTCCGGTATTCTTGCCTGGAGAATTCCACAGACAGGGAAGCCTGGTGGGCTACAGTCCATGAGGTGGCAAAGAGTCGGACATGACTGAGCAACTAGCACACACATAAATGGATTTATACAATATGTGGGCCTTTGTGATCGCCTTCTTAAATGTATCACCATGTTTTCAGGGTTCCTCCATGTTTTAGCATGAATCAGGACTTTATCTTTTTATTGCAGAATAATAGTCTATTGCATGGATACACCCCATTTTATGTATTCATTCATCAAGTTGATGGACGTATGGGTTGCCTCCACTTTGGGGCTATATGTATACATTGCTTTGATAAGCATTCATATACAAGTTCTGTGGGATGTCTGTTTTCATTTTTCTCTAGGAATGGACTTGTGGGAGCATATGGTACCTCTATGTTTAATTGTTTGAGGAAATAGCAAACTGTTTTCTAGAGGTCTGCACCATTTTATATTCCCGCCAGTGGTGTTTAAGGGTTTCAACTTCTCTACAGTCTCATTAACACTTATCATTTGTCTCCTTGATTACAGCCATCCTAGTGGCCATGAAGCAGCATCTCACTGAAGTTTTGATTTGCACTTCCTAACCACTAATGAGAGTGAGCATCTTTTCATGTGTTTATTGGCCACTGTCATAATATCATTATGAGTATGTCTAATAGGATTTAGTTATACTGTCTTGGTTTATTTCCTTGCCACCATTGATAAGATCATGAAACATACAAAAGTCAAAGATTAAAATGATACATACCAACTCAACCGCAAATAAATAATTATTTTATTATTATCACTTAAAAGTATAGGAAACTACTAAGGTCAACAAAGAAGGAAAATAGATTTTAATTTTCATGTAAGCCCCCTGAGAAATACTTCCTATTGGATCAGAGGTAGGATGTGCAGAATCACTTTGTCTTGTCTTCTGAATTTGAAGTCTCTACTCATGCGTAGCACAGGAGCCCCCAGTTGTGGGAATCGCAGACAGGTCCTAGTACTCCGAAGTGGTCCGGCCCAAGATCTGGGCGTCTAATCTGGGAACGTCCTTCCCCAGCTCGGCCAGCTTCCCTGCCATTCTTCGCAAGGACTGTGTGTATGGCACCAGAGTCACTTTCCCAGAAGTGCTTCTGGGACCTCGGGCTGCACAAAGGGGCTGTTAACCGAGGTCCACTCCCTGCTGGCTCAGCTGACTCCAGGCCCCGGTCACACACGGCTCCCAGTTCCTATCAACTTTTCCCAAAGGAGCCCTGGGCTCCTGCAGGAGCCAGCACTTCTCTGGAACAGGAAGCTCTATTTACACTGTCTTGGAGCCCGGTGCTCATCCATAAAAGGGAAAAGACTCCTTTAGGAAAAGGGCAGGGTGCCTGGAAACTTTAAAAGTGAAAGCTTTGCAACGGGTTTCTGCTGTTTTAATGCTTTTGTTTGATAGTTTTTCAAAATATAAAAACACATGCTCTTTGGGAGTCGAACAGTAAATCTGAAAGCTGACATGACAAGAAACAAAAAACATAGGGAGCATGTCATGTGGACTCTCCAGACTACACACCTAGGGCAGTTATTTCTCTCTTTAGCCTTCTAGAATATAACTCTAGGCAGACATACTGACTTATACATGAATTATTCAGTCATACTTTAAATGAGGAAGAAGGGTTACTGAGGGTTTATCATGATACCATGGTCTATGGATGGTTGTTACCAATTTTCCATGTAAATCCTCTCCTATCAGCTGATAAACACACTTAAGGAGTGATCTGAACCCCAAATTCAGCAAAGAATATGTATCTGCCAAGAAAAGAGTGCAATGGGGCAAAGGCATGGGGGTGAGCTTTTGGAATCAGAGCTCTCAGAGGGTTTCATCATAAAGCAATAAATTGGTCAATAAATTGTTTACTGATAATTTGAATTATTAAAAATAATTGTGAATCACACTTACTATTAATGGTAATTAAGGACAACTGCTTTGAATTGTTACTAAACATTGAGTTAAGTGCTTTACACATATAAACTCATTTAAGCCTCATGATAACCTTGTGTTGTTTAGATGCTAAGTCATGTCTGACTCTGCGACCCCAGGAACTGTAGGGCACCAGGCTCCTCTGTCCATGCAATTCTCCAGGCAAGAATATTGGAGTGGGTTGCCATTTCCTCCTCCAGGAGATCTTCCCAACCCAGGGATTGAACTCATGTCTCCTGCACTGCAGGCAGATTCTTTACCACTGAACCACCTGGGAAGCCTGTGAATTACATACTATGGGAATTAATGCTAAGGAACTTGGCTAAAGGAATGGTAAATAGTGAAGTCAGGACATAAACTCTGGGTATCTAGTCTCACAGATTGGTGCCCTAACCATTGTGCTCCATTGCCTCTTATACTCTATGCTTAACCAGGTCCTAAGAAGTTTAGCACTTGAAATTTAAACAACACCAATAATGTGGCAGGTTTCATGAGAGAACATATCCATTCATTCTTCATTTATTCAGAAGCTGATAACACCAAGGACCATGCCTAGATCAAAAGAGGTGATTCTGATGTCCTTGAGACTGGAGAGACAGGCTGAGGCCAGCATCCTTGCTCCATGTCAGCACTTCCACACTCCCGGGCAGAGATCTATCCATCTATCCAGCTGTGTCTCCCTCACCTCCATCATCACCTCCTCCCCAGGCTTCTGTGAGAGGTCCCCTGTATATCTCTGGGCACATGTTTTCACTGGCTGGCACATACTCCCCAGTATGTGCCAGCCATTCAGGTTCACTTCTCAAACCCCAGCTCAGGCATCGCCTTTCCTGAGCCCTGCAAAGAGGCTTCATCATCCTTGTTCCTTTGGGTTCCCTGGGTCCCACCGGCCTCACCCACTGCTGGTAGCAATGTTTCGCTGTCCCTTGGTCACAGCGCCAGCCTGAAGGCTGTGGAGAACAGAGCTGGATCTTAGGCACCCGTGAAGCTCTACCTGAGCCCATCGCCTCACACAGAGTCCTCAGTTGGTACATATGGAGTTGTCCTGATAAGCTGAGTTTATCATCTTCTTTGAAGTTACTTTCTTCAAACCTCCAGGACTCCAGAGAAATTTTATCATAGAGAGAAGTGACCAATAGGCCCGCAGCTGAGAGGTGCAAGGTTGAGGGGTGGCTTTTGTTTCTTGCTCACCTTGCAGCTGCTCCTACTGTGCAGATGACACAGGTCTGGGGACAAGAGATTGGATGGAGAGGAAGGAGGGGAGGATGAAGGTAATAGTTCAGAGCCTAAACTTTGGGAGAAAACAGTACATAATTGCCTCCCTCTGTAATCAAATTTCTCAAATAAGTTGTCCATAGCTATCTTGTTGCTTTCCAGCTCTTTCCATGTGACTTTCTTGGGGTCACCAGTGACCTCCACGTGGCTGCCCCCATAAACCACTTTGTGTCTTCAGGACCAGACCAGGATGGAAGGCAGTCTTCTTCAGAGGAGTGGCCACTCAGTTGTATCAGGAGAAGAGGAAAACTTCAGCAGGTGCAGGCTGCTGGAGAGGTAGAGACTTGGTGGCCCCAAATCCAGAGAGATCTTGTCTGATATATGTTATGAAGCAAAAATGGAAACCAAAGTCTGTGAGGGAGAGGCGGGACATATTTGAGGTTGAAGGAGATAGAGAAGGTTTGGAAAGCTTTCTCAGAGGCTGGCGGATAAGCAGATCAGAGAGGCATGGTGAGATTGCTGATGAAAGGAGCACTGTGCGGCTGGTGGTCCAGGGTGTACAGCCATGCTGGTGTGCCTGGCTGGGGACCTTTCCTCTAGCAGTATTAGCTGGTTGGTGCGAGGACAAACAGTGAGTATTGTCGGTTCATCCTGCCTTGACTCTGCCAGGCAGAGTTTAGAGCCGGTAAGAAAGAGGTGGCCCGAGGGGCCCCCACAATAGACCTGAAACTGGGGACAGTCAGCTGAGGAGGGGACAGTGTGGAAGTGTGAACAGCCCGAGGTCAAAGGATGGTGGTGGCAGGACTCTGACCAAGAAGAGGCAGGAACAGGCTGTGTGACCATAGAGGAGGATGTCTGAGTCTGTCATTTTGGAGGTGGACCAGTTTCAAGAGATAACGCAGTTCAGACTTCACATTCTGCACCATGAGAACAGGAAGCCGTGGCCCAGCAGAGAATTTGGTCACTGGGTCAAGGAGCTAAGAGGTCGCAGGGTCGAATGTGTCAGAACAAAGGGAAACACAGGGATGGAGAGGAAGAATCAGGTTCTGAGTCTCTGGTGAAGGGTGTTGAGTGTCCAGGAGAGGCCTTAGCAGAGGTCTCTGTCTTCAGACTTGTTTGGGGTGTGGGGGAGGTGCAGGCTGACCTTGACAGTGCTTTGGTTGTCAGTTCCCCTTTGAGGATACCCATACTCCTCCCTGGCTGAGTGGTAAAGCATCTCCCTGCCAATGCAGGAGACAAGGATTCGATCCTCTGGAGAAGAGAATGGCAACCCACTCCAGCATTCTTTCCTGGAGAATTCCATGGACAGAGGAGCCTGGCAGGCTACAGTTCACAAGGTCGCCAGGAGTCGGACACGACATAGTGACTTAGCGCAGACAGACAGCACTTCTCCAAGGCTGTTAGAGAGTCAGTAAACCTGACTCACCTCCAAACCCTGACTCACCTCCTGCCTCCACACTCAGGCTTTATCTGCTCTTCTGGGCTGGCCATTTGAAATCTTCTTAGCTATGAGAACCAGTCACTCAAATTAAAGAGAGGGATAAAAGTATAAAAAAAAATAATGCAAATGGGACAGTTTTCTGTTTAAAATTAGAAAACCCACTGCCTTTAAAACTAGATTTGTATGCAGCCAAAGGAAAAGAAATGGGGTCCTATAAATTCCAAAGAAAAATTGGTGGTGGATTTAGCACGCGGGAGAGTGAGGTTGGGGCGGTGGGGGTAGGGGTGGGTGGGTGAGGGGTTTGGGTGGGAGTGAGGTGGGACCTCATAGCACACACTGCTTCCTCGTAAGCACCCCGCGTCTTCTGGAAGCCGGCTGGACTGCTCATGGAGCACTGTGCCCTTTCTCAGCCCACTCAAGGAACCTGGAACAAAGCCAGGTTTTGTCTCCTGGGCTAACAGAGGAGGCTGAAGAACATTTTTTTATTTGATATCATATCACTTTGGGATCAGGCAACTCCCAAACAGATTTCCTCTGTGGTGAAATACCTTTTCTCCTTAAAAAAAATGGCAATTTCTTAGTAAAGATTACTCAGCTACTCCTTACCATAACCCATGAAGACAAGATGTATTTTTAGTTTTTGTCTTAACAGCAAGGAAACTCACGGTGGAAAATGATTTCACTAAGCCCATCCAGTGAGTCAGGCCCAGGGCTGAGCTGGACAAATGAAGTATTCCAGGTCTCCGCTATTAAATTTCTAGGTACTGCTAATAATCTGAGACAAAAGGGAAAAAAAAAAAAAAGCAGCCTCACGGTATCTTTGGAAAGTCATTTCAATGCCAGGTTTTGTGATTAGAGAACCTGGAAAGATTTCCCCATGGAAAGACTCTGTTCAGTACTTCGGTGAGGAAGACAGGAGGGGACAGGTGTGATGAACAGAGCACATCAGGATACAAAAGCTGCTCAATAAAAGAAGCCCGTCTGTCACTGCACCAGTCGGCCTCCTTCCATGGCATCCCCCCAGTGAGGCTGGACTCATGGGGTGACAGTCCCCCAACTAGAGTCTTTCTTCATCATGGACCTGACCTCCTCCTGGTCCAGCTCCCACAAAGAAACAAATGAGCTGAGCACCAGGCTGTGCTTTTTCAGTCTCCGTACTTAGGCGCCTTCGACACCTATACTTCTAACTACACGTGTGAGAACCTAATTCTGTCTGAGGAGGGTTTAGTCGCTAAGTCCTGTCTGACTCTTGCAACCCCATGGACTGTATAGCCCACCATGCTCCTCTGTCAATGGAATTTTCCAGGTAAGAAGACTGGAGCGGGTTTGCCATTTCCTTTTCCAGGGGACCTTCCTGACCCAGGGATCAAACCTGCGTCTCCTGCATTACAGGTGGATTATTTACCACTGAGCCACCAGGGAAGCCTTCTGCCTAAGGGACTTGCTGATTAAGTCATTCAAAAAAACAAAACACTACCTTTGTCAGCAGAGCATTCTGAGATGAGAATAGATTTCCTAAACTCTGCCAAAACCAGCAGTGCCTCACATGCGAGGCTGGATTGTCACTGACTGTCCCACAGGGGTTCTGGTCCTTCTCATTTCTTTCCGCAAATCCTATTTCAACGGCACACATCCCTCTGTAGGTCAGACTGATAGAGATGCTGTGACAATGGCAATCTGTGTATAATGAAGATATTCCCCTAGTTATTTTATGGCTCGTTTCTTTTAAGTGAGGTATGAATAGTTCTTTCCTTCAATGCCATGTTGTTTAGAAACAGGATTTCTAAACAACAGAGAGGTATCTGTACCTCTTTTTAAAGTTCAAGGGAAATCTTGCTGAGAAAAGATTATATAATCATTAAAGGAAGAAGGTTTGGTATTTAGTTCAGAATCCCTGAATTCTGACATAACCTTATTGCGATGTTTTCTCATTCTCTTCCTTCAATAAGGTGTTAGCTTCTCCCTTCTGAACAGAAGAGTAAAAAAAAAAAAAAAAAGAAGAAGAACCCTAGTACTTAAAAAAAAAAAAGAACATACTTCTTACTTTTAAAAAGCCCGTTGTAGTGTTCGAGGGAAAAAAATAGATTGTGACTCTCCCCCATTGAATTTTAACACAGTTTAATAAACTACTGTAGAGCATTGGGATGACTTTTGGAGCTAAACAGGTTGGGGAGTTTACACTACAGGCCCAATGTAGAAAATGCTCTGCTAACACAGAACCGTGGAGTCATGAATATTACCTGCAGGGCGTCCAGAGCAGGCGCACCTGCCAGGCCGGGGTCTCAGCCTTGATGGCCTCCAAGCGACATAGGACAGTGAACAGATCCCACCCCCACCAACGGCCTTCACACCCTCCCCCAATCCCCGCTCCCTTATCCCACAACCCTCACCCTCCCTGCGCCCCCAGGTCATCACTAGGGCTTGTGCAAACCCAGGTCCTGAAGAGCGGAGGCCAGAAGTTTGCCTCCGGGGCCCACCGAGACCCCATTGGCCCCCAGATCTCCAGCCTCTCAGAGGGGCAGGGAACGGGAGCTCCACCTTTGCGCACTCCCCCACCGCCCCTTGTCCATCCCAGGGCAGTCCTGGGCCAGCTCCACTTGACGGCCCCTTGCTGAGCATCCCGGCCTCCGCAGAGCTCCACAACACATGCCTGTCAGTTTTCGTTGTCCTCCTTAGCAAACCCACCACCCCAAATCCGACCCCACCTGCTCCCCATCCCGGCCTGCTCCTTCCAGGGTGGGAGTAGCACCTCATCCACCGCCTGAAGGGCCACGTGGACGGAATCAGGGTGGACCCCTGGGGATCACTGGACTCCTGACCTGCCCTTCTCCCGGTCCTTGCACCTCCTCCTGCCCAGGACCTACTTCCTAAACTTCGTCCTCTGGTCTCCTCCTCAGCCTTCGGATAAATTCCGCCCCTTGACCACCTGGGGCAGGGGTCTAAGGGTGTCTCCCTCCAGGATGTCACCCATGGTCTCAGGCGGGTTCATGCCCTCCCCAGCTCCTCTTACCTCCTGGACTTTCTCCTCTTTCAGCAAACGTTCTCTAGCTCCCATTTCCCACACCCAGGTGGGAAAGGCGAAGTGCTTTTCAGGGACAGAGACTCGTGTTTACCTGGTTACCCAGGTCGTAATCAGCATCCTGCCACAAGAGATATCCTTGGTCATCATTCTCCCCAAGACCATGGTGAGAAGTGATCTGGGTCCTCTTCTGCTTGGCGGCTATTTTCCGTCTCTCCCCTGGGCCTGCCTTTCTCTAGAGCACCTGCATTTCCCATTTTTCCTGTGTCCGAGGAAGGAAGAGCTGAGCCTGCTCATGCATGACTGTCTACAGAGTAAAGAGTAGGTGGCAATAACACCTGCACAGCGCCTCACTGCTCTGCTTCCACTGGCTCAAGTCTCACTTTCCCAGCAGGCATAAAGCTAAGTAGGTTCCTTTGCTTATGGCATCTTCTCCAACAGTGGTGTGTGTGTGTGTGTGTTAGTCATTCAGTTGCCTCCGACTCTTGTGACCTTATGGATTGTAGCCCACCAAGCTCTTCTGTCCATGGGATTTCTCAGGCAAGAATACTGGAGTGGGTTGCCATTTCCTTCTCTAGGGGATCTTCCTGACCCAGGGATCGAACTCGGGTCTCCTGCATTGCAGACAGATTCTTTACCATGTGAGCTACCAGGGAACAAAAGCTGCACATATTTAGTATTTTCTAAAAAAAAAAAAAAAAATCTGATACATATAAGAAAAAAATCACCTATAATTCTAGCAAAAATTTTAAAATTTCATAGTCCACAAATAGTTATTATATTATTCAAATTGTGAGTGTTTCATTGGTCTGGGCTTTCATTTTGGGGAAGATGTAAAATTTCTGGAGGTAGATGGTGCTGGTAGTTGCAAAATACTGCGAATGCACTTAATGCTACTGAGAAGTTCACCCTCAAAATAGTTAAAATGGTATGATTTGTGCCACATATACTTTTACTATAATTTTATTTTAAAGAGAAAAGCATTAATCAAAGCTGTGTGTTTATGGTTTGCACACTTTTTTACATGTAAAAGTCTTTTTTAAAGCCTATTAAGCCTAAGTTTATTTTTGTTTTTATTTTTGTTATGCTAGGTGGTGGATCAAAAAAGATCTTGCTGTTATACAGAGTGAAGTAAGTCAGAAAGAGAAAAACAAATATCATATATATAGACATTTCATATACATATGAATTTCAAATATCATATGATTTCAAATATCATATATATATTTCTATATATGAAATCTAGAAAAATGGTACAGATGAACCTATGTGCAGGGCAGGAATAGAGACACAGACCTAGAGAGCAGATATGTGAACACAGTGGGTGCAAAAGGGGAGAACTGGGAGACTGGGATTGACAGGTATACACTATCGACACTGTAACTAATGAGAACCTACTGCATCGCACAGGGAACTCTACTCAGTGCTCTGTGGTGACCTAAATGGGAAGAAAATTTTAAAAAGAAGGGGTATATGTAAATGTATAGCTGATTCACTTTGCTCTACAGCAGAAACTAATACAACACTGTAAAGCAACTAAACTCTGATAAATTAATTAAATTGAACAAAACCCACCCAAATCCTGATTGTAATCGTCACTGTTTGGAAACTTTTGAAACAGGGTGTTTTTCCATCCATTGGACTGGCAAATATTTCTATTTCTTGAAGAACTGAAGGATAGTTCCTGCTTTTTCATCTCACCTCCCAAATCAAAAAACCCAAGATTTGACAACTTGGTGACTCCCCCTTACTGCTATTTCCTGAGGTTTGTCGGCAGCTATTTATGCTTCTGCTTAGATTTCCCTCTTCCAACATGGCCCGGGCTGGCAGGCGTGCCCTCCAGTAATGAGGAGACCAAGTTCTCACTCAGGTTTCCTCTTCTTGAGGGGACCCCCGGGGTTAGACCGTCATCTAGTGATGGCCAGGGTCAAGCTTTCAAAGATTCTCTGATTATCAGGAAGCCTTCTTCAGCTAAATGATTTTTTTAAACTTCCCTGTCAGCAGGAAAAAAATCCTTCTGAAATAAATTATTTGCTTTGGGCATGGAAATCAAGGGAAAATGTTAGAAGGTATTTATTTAAGATAACACTGTTAATTTATCATTATAATTTGCTTAAAAAAACATTCATGAGCCACTTCTTGAAATGCAAGATCACTTGCTCTTGAACAATGTAAGTTTTGGTGACAGTTCATAATTACATAACAGTTACACTAATTATAAACAATTATTTATTTAGATAAAATAGACTTGCTATAATTATGATCTGAAATGGTACTATCCAGACAGATTTTAATTAGGAAGGATCATATGTGTATGTGTGTGTGTGTTTTCTAAATTCTCTTGGTTGATAAAAATAGGAAAAAAAAACTGTGAGTTATTTAAACTGCCTGCAATACAGGAGACCCAGGGGTACAATCCCTGGGTTGGGAAGATTCCCTGGAGAAGGAAATCTTCTCCACTGAAGTGGGCTATACCCACTCCAGTATTCTTTGGAGAATTCCGTGGACAGAGAAGCCTGGCGGGTTACAGTCCATGGGGTCGCAGAGTTGGACACGACTGAGCCCTATTTACTGAAATGCTGACTTGGATATTTCTTAACTGTATAAATCAAAAAAAGAAAGCCAGGAAGTTAAAAATCCAGACTTTTAAAGATGAACTTCCTTTGCAGTCTGTACTCAGTAAAATAATATTTTTAATTTAATTTTTACATTTAAAAGTATTTCTCATGTTGATGTAGTATCATATGTGCTATCTCAGTTTTTAATATGAAAATGAACTCATAGCAACTACCCTGGTGGTCCAGAGGCTAACACTCTGAGCTCCCAATGCAGGGGAGCTAGATTCCCACTCAATGAAGATCAAAGATTCAGAGTGCTGCAGCTAAGACCTGGCACAGCCAAATAAATAAATAAATATTTTAGAAAATTAGTTCATAGACTATGTGTCAATATATATGTCCTGAAACCATAAGTACTGTTTCGATTTGCAAGACCATCAAGTGAAGCTACCTTTTTACCAGGTGTGTAAAATTACTCTTCCTCTTTATTTGTAAGTTTGAGTTGACAAGCATTGAGAAGACCTCCATTGATTCTGCATCTAATGGACACACTTAGTCTCTAGAATGTTTGAAGATTTATTCAAACAACTTTTTGAATACATGAAGAATTAATTTATTTTCCCTTAACTTTATTGGGGGCACAATATTTTTTTGTCCTTGTGACTCATGTGATCTTAGTTCCCCGACCAGTGATTGAACTTGTGCCCTTTTGCAGTGAATTTGCAGAGTCCTAGCCACTGTCCCTTGAGAGTCCCTTGGACTGCGAGGAGATCCAACCAGTCCACTCTAAAGGAGATCAGTCCTGGGTGTCCATTGGAAGGACTGATGCTAAAGCTGAAACTCCAATACTTTGGCCACCTCATGTGAAGAGTTGACTCATTGGAAAAGACCCTGATGATGAGAGGAATTGGGGGCAGGAGGAGAAGGGGACGACAGAGGATGAGATGGCTGGATGGAATCACTGACTCAATGGACATGAGTTTGAGTAAACTCTGGGAGTTGGTGATGGACAGGAAGGCCTGGCATGCTGCGATTCATGGGGTCGCAGAGAGTCGGACACGACTGAGCGACTGAACTGAACTGATCCACTGTCCCACCAGGGAATTGTGGTTGGTACACCTATTGGGTGTATTAGTAATAGTGATACAATCATATGTCAGTCAAATTGTTATGCTGTGCACCTTAAAAGTGTACAGTGCTGTATGTCAATTATATCTCAATAAAACTGGAAGAAAATAATAGTAATAATACAATCAGAGTCCTAACTCATATTCAATGAACATTTTCCATTTTCCAGGCTCTATTCCTGCATTTTACGTTTATAATGTCATTTAATCCTCACATTAGCTCTGGGGTGCTGACAGTACTATTACTATCCCCCGTTTTCAGAGGAGGGAAGCCGAGCACAGAGAAGTTAAGTAGCACAGACTTAACCTGTGAAGGCAGCTTCTTAACAAGAGTCAGAGAATCCCCAACAGGACTGGGAGGCAGCACACTTACATCCTTAGTCTACTCAGGATCCGTCCTGCTTGGTGTGATGGTTCCACATCTGGTCCACATCTAGCCAACAGCACATCCACAGTCATTTTGATTCAAAGTCTCTACAACCACTGGATAGTCACTGACTTGAGGATAGGAGTCAGACCTGTTCTCTCTGAGCCTCCTTGGGCGAGGTTCCATCCACTGCCAGAGAGATGAGAAAGTCTGGCCAAGTAAATCTGGTGAGGACTGGAGTCTACCCAATTTCCAATGCAAAATAACGTTAAGGCTGAACTTTAATCTTTCAACACTTCAGTGAAATAGAATTTAGACAGAACATCTCAGGATTTCCTGACCTTACCTTCACTCTGACTGAGAATCCTCACTGTACGGTTGAAAAGACCTTTAATTCAACTCTTTAATTGTCTTTAATTCAACTTTTGAACTTTCTTGGCTCTGGAAAACTTATTGGAGGGAAACAGCCAGGCTCTAAAGTTTAGTTTATTTTCAGAGTCACAACTAATATCACCACCTAAATCTGGACGATTCTGGCAAATGGCTGAAGCTGGGATAAGTAAGGTAGTGCTTGCCTTCTAGGTCTTCCGCAAGGAATAAATGATACAATGAATATTGGAAAGGCTGAACATTGGAAAGCCTAGATCATTGTTTTATCCATGTTTATAATTTCAAAGAGTTTCAGAGGGTTATGTATAGCAAACACCATCAAGAAAGTGAAAAGACAGCCCACAGAATGGGAGAAAATATTTGTAAATCATAAATCTGATAAAGGACTTATATCTTGCATATATAAAGTATTTTTACACATACGTTAATAATTTAAAAAACAAGTAATTAAATGTTTTACATGGTCAAAGGATCTGAATAAATATTTCACCAAAAAAGGTGTACAAATAGCCAACAAGTACATGAAAAGATACTCAACATCAGTAGTCATTAGGGAAATGCAAATCAAAACCAGAAGACACCAGTTCATACCTACTAGGATGGCTATAATTTAAAAAATCAGACAATAAGCATTGACAAGGATACAGAGAAATTGGAACACTCATATGACCACTGGTGGGAATGAAAAATGATGTGTATTCACACAAAGCTTGTACAGAAATATTCATAGCAGCATTATTCATAATAGCCAAAAGTGGGAACAACCCAAATGCTCATAAATGGATGAATAAATAAAATGTGATACTTCCATAGAATGGAATATTAGACAGTAAGAAAGCACCAATACACACTACAACACTATGCTGTGCTAAGTCACTTCAGTCGTGTCCGACTCTGTGCGACCCCATACACGGCAGCCCACCAGGCTCCTCCATCCATGGGATTTTCCAAGCAAGAGTACTGGAGTGGGGTGCCATTGCCTTCTCCCACTACAACACAGATGAACCATAAAAATCCTATGTTAAGTGAAAGTCAGACACAAGAGGTCATATATCGTATGATTCCATTTATGTGAAATGACAGGACAGGCAAGTGCACAAAGAAAGCAGATCAGTGGTGGCCTCAGTCTGAGAAGTGGGAGGAGGGGCATGACTATTGACTTAACAGCATTTTTTTTCACAGGTGGTTCATGAAAATGTTCTAAAATTAACTGTGATGACTGTACAATTCTGTGACTATATTAAAAATAATTGAATGGTACACTTGAAAGAGATGAATTGTATGGTTCATGAACTCTATCTCAATTAGCCCATCAACAAGGCTATATACAATACAACTTATATTCAAATTTTAAGACTCGCAGAACAATATTACCTATTGCACATACAAACACATACTTGGAAACACGCAGGCCAGGGTGGTTTTCAAAAATATGGAAAAACTTGTACTGACTCACCAGAATTGATGCCAGGCTTTACTCAGGGGGGGACACATGGAGAACATCCATCTAGCAGGTGAGAAAGGCAAACGCAGACAGCAGTTTGTTCAGACAGCAGTCACCTCCTTGTGGGGAGGGACAGGTGGGACTTTGGAGAGGGGACCACACTGTCCTCAACTCTTCCTTTAAAAGAAAACTCTCCAGTAAACAACACAAAATGTCTAGATCTCATCCAAGGTGGCTGGTGAGTGCCAGGACATCTATTGTCTGATTCCCTGTGTTTTTCTGTATGCTGCAGAGATGTCACAGTTTCAAAAACTGTACCTGTCTATGCTGGTTCCGCTAAAGGCCCTGACAACTGTCTAATCAGGTCTGTTTATTGCTGGTTGTTAAACATTTGCCAGCATTCTGCTGAATGCAAACCAAAAAAGCCTGGTCATTTCCACAAAAGCGGGAACAGGAGGGATCTTCATGGGTCACGGGGAGGAAAAGACGCTCTCTAGGCACGAAGTTGCCCAGGTCTCCCGAAATCAGGTTTGCACAACAAGAACAGAAGTTGTCCTAGAGCACACAGCAGCCAGTCGGGCTCCCCCAAAACCAAGCTGTCCAGCTCCCCTGAAACACTCCCAGAAACTTCCTGACCTGGAAGCAGAAGGTTGAAGAGCACTTCTGGTAACTCTTGGATTAAACCCCTGATTTCTGGGAGCAAGTTATTAAGAGTTTTAAACTTTCTGGCACAGGCATGTTGCTAGAAATACTTCATCTGTTGTTTAATAAACTAACCACAATATTCCAACTTCAAGGATGCCAGCAAAACAAAACAAAATCTAAAGTCTTTCTTTTCAACTGTAGGACCCGGGTTTAAAGACTTTAAATTTTTTATGTAATTTAATTCGAGGGCTGTATTTAAAGTCCCATAAGAGTTTAGATCAAATTCAGTGAAAATATAGCAAATGTTGACTGGAAGTAAAGCAAGCTGCCTCCAGCACCTTGGCCAGGTTCCCCACCTCCCTGCCAACTGAAGTCTCTACTCTCCTGGTAACAAGTTGCTGCGGATTCTGGAGTGGGCAGGGGAGTGCGAGGGTGGGCACTCAGGAACAAATGGTGCCCTGTGCCCTCTCAGGTCACTTTGTAGCCGGTGCTGTTCTCCCTGCTCCGAGAAGCCCCAGGGGTCGCCTGCATCACATAAACTCCCGGGCGAGTTCGTCCCTTCCCCCGGTGATTCATGACCGCGCGTCCTTCCAAGGGGGATTAAAAATACAATGCATGACAGCATCGCAGCGTCTGCAATTCCCAAGGAAGAAGGCGCTTTGGACGTTCCCTGCCGAGCCCGGCGACCGAGCGCCAGGGAGTGTGTCCGAAGGCGCGGGGCCCCGGGACAGTCTGTGCCGATGCGGGCAGGAAGCGGCGGTCGCTGCAGCGCGCTGGCCGAGATAACGCCATTGTGTGGCCGCCGGCGGCCGCTCCCAGCGCGAGAGCCGGGCCTGGCGTCGGGCGCCCTGGCCGCGCGCCAGCGGGCCTGCGGCCCCTCCCGGCGCGCACACACAGAGCGGCCACACCTCTCCTTCCCGAGGAAATCTGGCCAGAAAGCCAGACTTCGTGACTTCGCCTCCTTCTCTTTACGAGCCCGCCCGCCCCCAGCCAGGCCCGGCTTTTGTTTTCCACTTGGGCGCAGCGCTGGTATTAGCTCTGCTCTGCCTCTGCGCGTGCTCGGGTTGGGATGCGGGGCCCCAGGCCTAACTGGAGCCGGTGACCTGGTGATGGGGAAGGTATCTAAGGTCCTAGGTCGTACAGGAGGTGATGTCAGGGCGATGGGGAAGGTATCTAAGGTCCCAGGCTGTACAGGAAGGATTATACAATGCTGGGGGAGATGCTGAGTCCTGCCAGGACTCTGCCTCAGTCAGAGTGAGACCTTCCTACTCACAGGGACCCTGGCTCTCATCACTCCTCCAAGAGTGCTCACCAAGGACTATTTTAGACATATTTAGCAGCAATATTGTTTGATTTTAACTGGACATTGTTCTAAACACACAAAAGAGTTCAAGGATGTGGCCCGTTGTGTTTTATTCTTCTCCCCCCCACCCCAAGCTGTCAGCTTTCTCTGGGAAAATGGGATGAAAATGTTTGGGGACATTTCCACAATAAAACACTCTAAAATATTTTTTTTAAGATTTCCTTTCTAGTCATGTCCAGATTATAACTCAAATCTGCAGAAGTCAGGAAATTCCAAATTTATGTTGACACTTTCCTCTTAAAAGTCTCACCAGATGATAAAGAGTGTATAAATCCTGTTCCAATTCAAATGTTCCAAAGATGACACAGGTTGCCAGATTCTTCTAACAGAAAGATGCTTCGGGACAAGAACAAATGGCCTTTAAAGAAGTAAATACTCTTTCAAACCAAGGTTTTTTTTTTTCTAAGTGCTTTTTTAGTATAGAAGGTGAAATAATCATTTCAGGTAGGTTGGTTTCTTGATCCAACTTTTACGCATTGAAAGGAATTTCATTTAATGGTAGAAACAAATGAAAAAGTGGTGGAATTTATCCAGAGATCAGCAGTTCTCAAGGTAGGAAGGAGTCCATGGTGTCATCCAGGGGACCTTTCTGGGCCACCCAGTCAGTTCACTCCCAAGGGTTCCATCCACCCCAAGTTGGAACCTCAGGGGCAGTGGCCCAGCTTCCCAGGGGGACAGGCTGGACTCCAACTCCAACCCTGCTAGCAGCAAGCTATAGATGAGAGCATATTATTTCCATGTCTAAGCCCCAGTATTCTCATCTGCAAAACAGAGAATGATCATCATATTTCTACCTCATGGGTTATTTGAGATTAAATGAGAAAGTTCATGCTAGCATAAGAAAGGATGTCTAAAAATCCTTCCATAAACATTAATGAAAATAACAATCATCTAACAGTGTTCATGGTGTTAGGGAAAATAAGCACTGTCAGCATGAGATCAAACAAGTGCTTTTGAATATGTTTAAGACGGGAACCATTTTAGATGGGAACCCTGATGCTGGGAGAGATAGAGGACAAGAGGACAATGGGATGACAGAGGATGAGATGGTTGGTTTGCCTCACCGACTCGATGGACATGAGTTTAAGCAAACTCTAGGAGATGGTGAAGGACAGGGAAGCCTGGCATGCTGCAGTCCATGGGGTCGCAAAGAGTCAGACATGACTGAGTGACTGAACAATAACAACAAAGATGGGAACAGGGAGAACCTGATAGAAGGAAAATCTTAGGGATAAGTGTTTCATCTTTGTTTTATTTTAAATTGATGTATAGGGGATTTATTAATACAACATTATATAGGTTACAGGTTTACAGTATAGTGATCCACAATTTTTAAAGGTTATACTCCATTTATGGTTACTGTAAGTGAAGTGGAATGAAAGTCACTCAGTCGTGTCTGACTCTTTTCAACCCCATGGACTATACAGTCCATGGAATTCTCCCAGCCAGAATACTGAGTGGGTAGCCTTTCCTTTCTCTGGGGATCTTCCCAACCCAGGGATCAAACCCAGGTCTGCCACATTGCAGGCAGATTCTTTACCAGCTGAACCACAAGGGAAGCCCAAGGATACTGGAGTAGGCAGCCTATCCCTTCTCCAGCAGATCTCCCCAACCCAGGAATCAAACCAGGGTCACCTGCATTGCAGGCAGATTCTTCACCAACTGAGCTATCAGGGAAGTCCCTATAAAATATAGGCTATATTCCCTGCATTGTACAATATATTCGTGTAGCTTCTTTATTTTATAATTAATAGTTTGTACCTCTTAATCCCCTACCCCTATTTTGCCCCTCCCCCCTTCCCTCTTCCCACTGGTAACAACTAGCTTGTTCTCTAGATCTGTGAATCTGCTTCTTTTTTGCTATGTTCACTAGTTTGTTGTGATTTTTTTAGATTTTATATATAAGTAACATCTATAACTTATAAACATCTATAAGGTATTTGTCTTTCTTTGTCTGACTTACTCACTTAGCCTAATACCCTCCAAGTTCATCTGTGTTGCTGCAAATGCCAAAATTATGTTCTTTTTTTAATAGATGAGTAGTTTTCCATTCAGATCAGATCAGATCAGCCATCCCATCCTGTGTCGTCCCCTTCTCCTCCTGCCCCCAATCCCTCCCAGCATCAGAGTCTTTTCCAAAGTAATGCTATCTAGGTTGGTCATAACTTTCCTTCCAAGGAGTAAGCATCTTTTAATTTCATGGCTGCAATCACCACAGTCAGCAAAAACAAGACCAGGACCTGACTGTGGCTCAGATCATGAACTCCTTATTGCCAAATTCAGACTTAAATTGAAGAAAGTAGGGAAAACCACTAGACCATTCAGGTATGACCTAAATCAAATCCCTTATGATTATACAGTGCCTGATGAACTATGGATGGAGGTTCGTGACATTGTACAGGAGACAGGGATCAAGACCATCCCCTCCCCCCAAAAAAAGACCATCCCCAAGAAAAAGAAATGCAAAAAAGCAAAATGGCTGTCTGGGGAGGTCTTACAAATAGCTGTGAAAAGAAGAGAAGTGAAAAGCAAAGGAGAAAAGGACAGACATAAGCATCTGAATGCAGATTTCCAAAGAACAGCAAGGAGAGATAAGAAAGCCTTCCTCAGCCATCAATGCAAAGAAATAGAGGAAAATAACAGAATAGGAAAGACTAGAGATCTCTTCAAGAAAATTAGAGATACCAAGGGAACATTTCATATATATATACCACATTTTATTCACTCCATTCCTCTGCTGATGGACACTGAGGTTGCTCCCATATCTTGGGTTAGGGATAAAGTTTTACAAGAGAATGGAATGTACTCTTAAATTTTAAAAAAATTTTGGTTGTTCTTTAAAATTTTTTTGTTTTTTTCTTTTTCTTAATATTGAATTTTTGGCTGCACCAGGTCTTAGTTGTGGCATGTGGAATCTTTAGTCATGGCATGTGGTGTCTAATTCCTTGACCAGGGATCAAACCCAGGCCCCCCGCATTGGGACCACAGAGTCTTAGCCACTGAACCAACAGGCAAGCCCGTGATGTACTCTTAACAGGCATTTCTAGGGCCACAGAAATAACTAATTACACTAACAGAGAAGGATGGTGATGAAACCCAAACATCAGCCTGCTCTGTCCAGGGTCTGAAAGACCCAATGGGCTGTAGATAAAGAAAACAGAAAGCAGCAGCATGGGGCTTCCAAGTCATAGACAAAAACCTACACACAAGAAGAGACAGGCCTTCTGGTTATAGACACACAGAGTTCTGGGTTGTAGACAGCCAGCAAGAAAGACCAGGAAGAATGCAGGGGTCTGGTTCCTCCACGCCCACCTGTGTACACCTGTGACCACTTGGCCATGGCCTGGGGCTGGGGAGCAGGGTGACCAAGTATGTTGACCCCATGTCTCCTACTGACCTGACCTAGGGGACAGCCCAGGGAATTAAGTCATCACCTTTTTTAGACTATGGTATGATAAGGAAGTCTTGGCGGGCTGAAGAGGCAAATACATTGTCTCTTGTGTTAAAAAAAAAACACCAAAAACAATAGTTCTGCCCATGAAATGGATAGATCAGCTTAATTTTCCTGTCTGCAAGGATATTATACTTAAAAGCCATCTATCAATACACAACCACAGAGACTGTGGGAAGGGGAAGCCCTTCCAGACCAATTTCACTTCCGTCCCTGATGGACAGTGAGACTGTAATAAAGGCCAAACAATGGACGTGGAATTGGAGGAAGTTCATCCCAGCCTCTGCTGACTGTGGGAGCCTGGCCCGAGGGCTCCCCAGCCGCCTCCCTCCTCAGCCTCCCCAGACCCCTGGTGGGTCTCTCTGACCGCCTGCCAGCCGGCTGCTTCTCCCCAGGCCCACTTGCGACTGTTGTGTGCCTTTAGATTTGTTTCCCCTGCTCCAGCCCACAGCTGCTGTTTTCTGGGTTTAAGTGGCAACAAAGTGGCTCAGTGGTAAAGAATCTGCCTGCAATGCAGGAATACCAGGGTTCGATCCCTGGAGGAAAATCTCCTGGAGAAGAGAATGGCTACCCACTCCAGTATTCTTGCCTGGAGAATTCCATGGCGAAACTCTGCAGTCTAGAGGGTCACAAAGAGTTGGACATGACTGAGTAATTAGCAATTTTACTTTCAAAATTCTATGGAGAAATGAGAGTGGAATTGGGGCTCAGAACAGAACAGTCATGGCTGCCCGGTGCCACTGGTTGCTTCTGTAGACTCAGGGGATCACTGACGCTTTCACACTGAGATAACATCTCTTATCCTGTGGACATCAAAAGGCCATCCTTTCATGATAATGAGCAGGATTAAAAGTCAAGGACAACTGTGATGCTCGGTTCAGTATGTGTTTATTCCTAACTGTGTGTCTCACATCTTTTCCAGCCCTAGGCCTTATTGAGGCTCTAGAGTCTTTTGGAAAAAATATGCTTATGCTTCCAAAAGCAGCCTTAGAATTCCCAGGGTTAGGTGTTTCGTTCTCTCCGTGGCTGCTGCTATTCCCACAGTTTAGCTTGCATCCGGAAAGCGGGCCATGGTCGGGAGACCGGGAACATTACAGAAGGAAGTGTGGCCGTCGCCCTGGCTGCAAGGACCTTCCTTCCCTTTCTGTCTGTCCTTCATCTCCTCTTTGCCTCTTTTTCCTTCTCTTCTGGTTCCTAGGCCTTGGTCTTGATAATGAGGAAACTCACACAGCCTACAAACTTAGGCCTGACACCAAGATTATTTTCAAGGCACCATCTGGGGGTCAAATGAGAACAGTATTTCAATGAATAGATGCAGAGTTCAGTGAGTCCCACCCTCCCTGGCCCCCGGGGCATCTGGGCCTTGGCAGACTCGGCCACATGTCACCTCTACCTCCTCCATGCTGATCTCCTGGACACTCTGAACCCTGCAAGTCAGCTAGTTCTCCCTGGAGGGGCTGAACTTAGACCTCACTTCAGGGTTCTCAGATTAGATGTGTCCTTGGCTTTCTCATTATTCACCATCTGCTTGTCACCTCCAGACTCTAACTCTCTGCTGAAAAGAAGAAGGCTATGGAGAAGAAGATCCATTCAGATGGATCAATAAAGAAACAGACAGGCCCTGGGAAGAAGCAGGACTGGACGCCGGCAAAAGCAGAAGCATGCAGTGCAAAGTTCAGCAAAGTGCCCCCAGAGGAAAAGGAAACCAGTAGTTTCCTCGATGAACTACCCAGGTTTCTACTGTCCCTTTCAGTTTGGGTGAATAGTCTCAACATATCAATGAAATTGACAAACTGAACTTTTGAACATCTGAGAGAGTTCCTCACCCCTTTCATAAGAAGCTTTTCAGGATATCATAATATTAATATTAGTCTATAGTAATTGAATTGTGATGAAGAAGAAAAAAATAAATCAGCATAACTATGAATTGATAGAGAAAATATGCTCTGACAATGCAAAAATAAAATATAAAGCAAAACAATGCTGTGTCTCAACCCAAATGGTGTAATATTATATGGATATGTGTGCTTCATAATTAACAATATATACAATGATCCTGTTTTTTAAAAAGAAGGCCTTTTTTAAATTTTTAAAATTTATGCTGGGTCTTAGTTGAGGCATTTGGGAATTCTTATTTGCCAAGTTCAGAATCTCTAGTTGAGATGTGCAAACTCTTAGTTGCTGGATCTCAGTTCCCTGACCAGGAAATCGAACCCAGGCCCCCTGCATTGGGAACTCAGAATCTTAGCCACCGGACCACCAGGGAAGTTCCTGTAAGATGATCCTTGACATATCAGCTTGAGGACTTGATGTTCATTCTTGGAAAGTAGCAGGGCCTGGGTGAAGCTTTCAGAAGAGTGATTAAAGCCATGGCTGTGGGCTGAGCCCACCTGGGCTAGAGCACTGGCTCCACCACTTTGCCTCTCACTAGCTGTGTGACTCTGGGCAAGTTACTTAATCGCTCTGTGCCTTGGTTTCCCCAGATGTTAGAGTAACAGCTCCTCTCTCACAGAGTAGCTGTGAGCATGAAGGGTGATACCCAGTCCAATCACTGGGCACAGTGCTCGTGACATAGGAGAGAGGAAAGCTGATGAACGAGATCACACTGTTAAATGAAGTCATTTCAGTGAAAATGCCTTCTAACATGTACTGTTCATGCACTGATACAGGTACTGATACATGTCAGCTATGCTTATAAGCTGACATGTATTGATAAATGTCAGCTATGTTTATAAGCAGTATTAATAACAGTTGATACATGTAAAAATCTAAAAAACAAAATGAGCAATTAAAACAAAACAAATGGACACAACTGATGAGTGGATAAACAAATAAACAAAATATGTTATATTCGTACAAAGGACTTGTATGCAGCCTGGAACAGGAAGGAAGCACTGTTGCATGCCATAGCCTGGATGGACCTTGAAGACATTATGCTAAGTGAAGTCAGTCAGACACAAAAGGACAAATACTGTGTGATTCCATGTATGTGAGGTCCCTAGAGAATGATGCTCATAGAGACAGAAAGCAGAAGCATGGGAGGCAGGGTCTTGGGGAGAGAGCATTGGGGAGTTAGATTCAGAGCCTGAAATCATCCACTTTTGAAGCCAGAGAGAAGAAAACTCTCCCGGCCCCCTCTTTTCTTCTGCAGCCCCCTATCCAACCTGCCAGCAAGTTCCCACCCTAGTTACCAACTACTTCAAACCACATCCCCAAAGCATCTTCTGCCAGGCACCTCCACTGCCACCCCTGTCCTCTCTCCACTAGACAGTGGTGACAGCGCCTGACTTCTGGACCTGCCTCTTCCTAGTCTTCCACCCCATTCTCCACACAGCAGTCAGGATAATGATTCCAAATTTTTTTTAGTGGTGAAAATATACCTAGGGCTTCTCAGGTGGCTCAGTGGTAGAGAACCCACCTGTAGTTCGGGAGACATGAGTTAAATCCCTGGATCAGGAAGATCCCCCAGAGAAGGAAATGGCAACCCACTTTAGTATTCTTGCCTGGGAAATCTCATGGACAGAGGAGACTGGTGGGCTACAGTCCATGAGGTTGCAAAGAGTTGAACACGACTGAGTGGCTAATGCTTCTGGGGGGCTTCCCAGGCGGTGCTGATGGTGAAGAACCCACCTGCCAATGCAGGAGACTTAAGAGACACAGGTTCAATCCCTGAGTCAGGAAGATCCACTGGAGGAGGGCATGGCAACCCACTCCAGTATTCTTGCCTGGAGAATCCCATGAATAGAGGAGCCTGGTGGCCTACAGTCCATGGGACCACAAAGAGTCGGACATGACTGAATGAGCACACACACACACACAAAAACATACATAACATAAAATTTACCATTTTAACCATTTTAAAGTTTTAATTCAAGTGGTTTTAAGTACATCCACATCATTGTGGATGAATATGGATGAATACGTGGATTCATCTCCAGAACTTTTTCATCTTCTCCAGCTGAAACTCTGTCCCATTAAACATTAAAACTCCCCAGTACCCACTTCACCTGACCCCTAGTAACCACCATTCTGTCCTTCTCTACTAACTCAATCTCTATATACTGCACACAAGTGGAATCACACAGTATTTGTCCTTTTGTCTCCAGCTTATGTCACTTGGTATAAAGTCCTCAAAGTTCTTCCATGCTATTTCAAGTGACAGAACTTCCTTCCTTTTAAAAGATTTTTTAAAATATGGAGCATTTTTAAAGCCTTTATTGAATTTGTTTCAATATTGCTTCTGTTGTTTATTCTTTGATGTTTTACCTGTGAGGCATGTGGGATCTTAGAACCTCAACCGGGGATGAAACCTGCATCCCCTACTTTGGAAGGCGAAGTCTTAACTTCCCTAAACTGCAAGAGAAGTCCCAGAATTCCCTTCCTTTTAAAGGCTGAATAACATTCCTTGTATGTATAGCTCACATTTTTTAGAATAATACTTTCAAATCAGAAAAATAGCTGATAACAAACATGGACAATTTATCTACATTAATTTATTAAATCCTTAAATTTACTAAGTGGTAATTTTATGACTATTCTCTTTTTTGCAGTCAAAGAATCGAAAGACCAGAAAATTTAAGGAACTTACACAATTACATCAATAAAGCTGGTAGGAAGGAGAAAAGAAAAAAATCACAGAAACCCAAATCAAACGACACTTTAAAAAGTAACCAGCCGATATTCTTCAAAGACATTGACATTAAAAGATAAATACTAAGGAATTGTCCCAAATTTAGAGTACATTATGAGAAATGCTGGACTGGAAGAAGCACAAGCTGGAATCAAGATTGCCGGGAGAAATATCAATAACCTCAGATATGCAGATGAAACCACCCTTATCACAGAAAGTGAAGAGGAACTAAAAAGCCTCTTGATGAAAGTGAAAGAGGAGAGTGAAAAAGTTGGCTTAAAGCTCAACATTCAGAAAATGAAGATCATGGCATCCAGTCCCACCACTTCATGGGAAATAGATGGGGAAACAGTGGAAACAGTGGAAACAGTGTCAGACTTTATTTTTCTGGGCTCCAAAATCACTGCAGATGGTGACTTCAGCCATGAAATTAAAAGACGCTTAGTCCTTGGAAAGAAAGTTATGACCAACCTAGATAGCATATTCAAAAGCAGAGACATTACTTTGCCAACAAAGGTTCATCTAGTCAAGGCTATGGTTTTTCCAGTGGTCATGTACGGATGTGAGAGTTGGACTGTGAAGAAGGCTGAGCGCCGAAGAATTGATGCTTTTGAACTGTGGTGTTGGAGAAGACTCTTGAGAGTCCCTTGGACTGCAAGGAGATCCAACCAGTCCATTCTGAAGGAGATCAGCCCTGGGATTTCTTTGAAAGGAATAATGCTAAAGCTGAAACTCCAGTACTTTGGCCACCTCATGTGAAAAGTTGACTCATCAGAAAAGACTCTGATGCTGGGAGGGGTTGGGGACAGGAGGAGAAGGGGACGACACAGGATGAGATGGCTGGATGTCATCACTGACTCGATGGACGTGAGTCTGAGTGAACTCCGGGAGTTGGTGATGGCCAGGGAGGCCTGGCGTGCTGCAATTCATGGGGTCGCAAAGAGTCGGACATGACTGAGCGACTGAACTGAACTGAACTGAACTAAGAAAACCGTCAAGACACAACAACTAAGTGTAACAAATGACACTGGTCTGGATCCTACACCAGACCAGTGTTTTTAAAAACAGCCATGATGCACCTTATTGAAATAATCAAGAAATTGGAATATAGGATACATATTAGATTAAAGCTTTGAAATAATTTAAAGTTTCCCAAATTTGACCATTAATCTGTGGATTTGTAAGAGAATATTCCCATTTGGGGGAAAGTTTGTAGGAAATATACACTGATGGGCATGATATAGACAAGTGGTTTTATATATATATATATACAAACAAATATATACAGGATGAGATAGAGAATTATAAAGTCAATGAATTAAACAAGCAAGCAGTAAACACTGGAGACTTAATGCAACCACAGTAGGTTAATTCTGAAGGGCACTTTTCCTGGCTAGCGACATGGATTAAAGGAGTGAATTTAAGTTTTGTCATAGACTCATTGGACAAGCAGCATTCACGTCCTCCATCTTGTTAATTAGTGATCTAGAATCACCCAACAACTAGGAGGAGGCAACCTTCTGCAGAATTTGGGAGCAGTCGTGTACAAAGGGATCATATCTTGACTGACACTGTCTTCAAAGGTCTGCTGATCCCAGTGTCCAAGTGAATTGTTTTATGACACAAACTGAGTTACCAGCTGGGCTTGATGTTGATGGAAAATACTCTAAAGCAAATAGTACAGATTTCTTGCTTATCACAATAAGATTAGCATTTGCAGATAGATCTCTGAAAACCACCTTGTTTTCTTTCACGACAGAGTTAAACAGATCCCAGAGGAGCAGAGAGAAGGGAACGCTGCCTCCATGAGTCACATGTCCGGAGACTTTCCTTGGCTAAGGTTGACCAAAACAATCTCAACTCTAGACAAACAGAATTAATCTTTATATATGGACTTTTCCAAAAACGGTTGTGAATAATTGAAATACTCAGGAGAGTTGGACGTCCACATGAAAGAGAAATGGAGCAACTGTGCATTTGCTGCTTGAGCAGATCAGGGGTCTGTGGAGTTGAGCATGTCTGAGCTTTGGAAAACTTTGGCCACCTCGTGTGAAGAGTTGACTCACTGGAAAAGACTCTGATGCTGGGAGGGATTGGGGGCAGGAGGAGAAGGGGACGACAGAGGATGAGATGGCTGGATGGCATCACCGACTCGATGGACGTGAGTCTGAGTGAACTCCGGAAGTTGGTGATGGACAGGGAGGCCTGGCGTGCTGCAATTCATGGGGTCGCAAAGAGTTGGACACTACTGAGTGACTGAACTGAACTGAACTGAAGTTTTGGAAAAAAGAGGTGCCTTGTATTTATAGTTAGTTATATTCAGCCGGTTGTGGAAATGATTTCCAATTATGTTCTTCGGATGTAGGTGTTCTAACTGGGGCACCAGGCAGTTAGGTGTGCCCTCTACTAAACAGGCTGCAGGTGTAGCCGTGTGTGTGAACTCACTTGTGTCCGACTCTTTGAGACCCCATGGGCAGTGGCCCACCAGGCTCCTCTCTCCATGGGATTTCTCAGGCAAGAATGCTGGAGTGAGTTGCCGTTTCCTCCTCCTTCCTAGCCCAGGGATTGAACCCACATCTCTTGTGTCTCTTACATTGGCAGGCAGATTCTTTACTGCTAAGCCATCTGGGCAGGTGTAACTACACAACCTCAAACATACCTGCCTTCTAGCTTCAGAGCTGGGATGGGGGAAACCAAGAAGAGGGGACTTTCGTGGGGTCAGGAGCCAGACTGGACACATCTGGGAGAGAGCCTGGCAGATTCTGGGAAGAGGGCTGAACCCTACTTCTCTGAGACCAGATTGCTTCTCCTCCTCGCTCCCTGGGGGGAAAAGGAGCTGTTCTTGGTCTTAATCACGGGGCACAACACCCACCCCAAATGCCCCAGCATCAACATCCCATGAAGCAAGAGAGCCAATTTTCTTAAAGTTTTTTTTTTTAATGGGCCTGTTTTAAAGTTTTTATTGAATTTGTCACAACACTGTTTATGTTTTATGTTTTGATTTTTCGGCCAAGAAGCCTGTGGGATCTTAACTCCCCAACCAGGGATTGAACCAGCACCCCTGCACTGGAAGGTGAAGCCTTAACCACTGGACCTCCAGGGAAGCCCCCAATAGCCACTTTTCTTCTCAAACTGAACTCTGCACATTTTCCCATTCTTTGTGGCCTATTGAACATATTGCCTTTTCACAAGTTTGCAGCTCTATCAACTACAGAGAACTTAGGAGACATGCATGAGAATAATTGCCCTCATTTAATGAGTAAGGATATAAATGGCCAGGGCATGAGGAGGGGCAGGGAGAATAGAAGAGGAGATTGGTGCAATTCAAATGGGAAACACATTTCTGTTTTAAGGCAATAACCCAGGAATACTATGAAATATTAACAGCAGTTATCAGAATTTCAAGATGCAACTTTGCTTTTAAAAATTAGTCATAGAGTGCACCCTAAGAAGCGGTGGGTTAAGCCAAGGCCACTTTAGAACATTTCTCTTCTCCAGGTGGTGGTTGAGAGTCTTGAATGGTCAGCGGCCACTCTGTGAAGGTAGATGACTAATGCCTTTTTTCTGGCATTCTTTCTCTCAGCTTCCCCAAACTCCCTTGACCCTCTCTGCTCCGGTTTAACAATGAAATCAATGACATCGTTGCAACCCAAGGAAAGAAGAAGGAATCTGTCAGGGTCCTTTCTCAGAGGAAATTAATTTGGGTGTTCTCTAGCTGACGTCTAAAGCGTTACGATCTCTGTAACAGATGGAGTCTCAGCAGGGCAGGCAACAAACGAAAGACTCAGGATGCATCAGCTTTTTACCTAAAAAGGCAAACTGCCTTAACCACAAACAATCCATCTGCCCCCATGAGAAACTGAGAAAGATAAGTGTTCTGCTTCACCTACATCCACGTCTGGACCTGGGAGTAAAAGTTTTCCATCTTAAACCCCAAGGACAGGTGTAAACAGAGGCTCAGCCTTCCTGAGAGGCTGATTACAAAGAAGAACTGATCAGAAGCCTTTCATCTCTGACCCTTTACCTTCAGGTCTATTCCGGGGCACGGAGGTGACAGGGTCTGTGTCCTTTGTGCCCAAGGAAGTGACCGGCAGCCCCCTGATCAATAACGCCCCTTTGGTAGTGTCTTCAGAACTGAGAAGAGGGGCCAGAAAATGAGGCAGAAATCGATACCCGGGTCTGGGGAGAAGGAGGTTATCATCGCATTAATTTCGTTTTTGAAAGAGAAGAAACAACAAAGGCAAAGCGATGACGTCTGTGTTTGTTGGGAATGATCATTCTCTAAAGACGAGGACCCCAGAGTCCGGGATTGAGTCCGTGTGATGCCCAAGACGAGGTGGGGCTGCGTCTCTGAGATCTGGTGTTCCCTGTGCTAGTCACCGGGGCAGCAATTCACTTTTCCAAGGACTGCTACCTGGACAACAACTTGTAGCAAAAAAACAGAAAAGGGAAGAATTTATGACAACAAACCTGAAGCTGTAGGAATGAGCAGTTCAGTAGACAAATGGGAAAGTTTGGGAGAAATCAGCAAAGCAATTAAGACCCCAGGGGATTGATTTGTGGGAAGATCAGTCCTTTGATGTCTAGCCTGGCTAATCAATGATTCTTTTTTGCCTTTTTTTTGACGTGGACTAAGGGACAAGAGAAGAGTCAGAGATTAAGATTAATAACCTAGAAATACCTGGAATACAGAATTTTACAGGACAGACAGGAACTCCTTTTGGATTGTCCAACATAATTTAGTAAACCTAAGAAGTTAATTCAAAAGTATTGTGTCACAATTTTTTAAATCCCCCAGTCAGCTCTTCTTATACTGAATATACATTCACTGACTCTTTGTTAGTTTAAAATAGAAAAAAAAATTACAATTTAAATTCTTACTAGAAGGATGTTTGAAATATGAAAACAATTGCCTTTAAGAAACAATGAAGACTCACCACAGGAGATATTTAAAACTACATCAACACTAACTTGAATCAGATAGAGATGAAAGGACTGAATTTGTCTCTTCCATTTCTGGTATATAAAAATTTTTGTGGGAAACGTGTTTTAAATTTTTCTTAACATATTCTCCTATTAAACCCCTCTAATTAGTATAAGATTAAGGTTTGGGGGCTGTGATTCTGACAACAGAAAAACTACTTAGCTCTTACTTGGCTTTTTAAAAAATGAAAAGGCTGAAGTTAGAGACCAGAGCTCAGGAACTGCCTTGTAGGGTCAGTACCAGCATCTCGGGACCGGGCTGGTACCTGCCTCCACTGCCGCCCATCTGGTCATCCCCTCACTCCTTGGACTCTTCTCCACATGCCTCTCGCAGGCAGAGGAGCCTTCTATAAGTATGCGTTGGATCATGTCACCTTCTCCCTCTGAGGCTTCCCATTGTACTGGGATCAAGACCAAGCCTTGACCACACGCCTTTGAGGACCAAGCAGACCACGATTTCCCTCTGCATCCCCCACTTCCTTTCTGAAGGCGCCCTCTCCCCTGCCTGATGGCTCTTCCCCCAGATCTGGACCAAGTCCACCCTTCCTGTGCCCCTACCCTGCACCCCCACCCGTCTCACTCAGCAGAGGCGCCCAGACCGAGCAGCTACATCGCATGGCAGCATACACCCTCCCTTCCGGATTTCTGTGGAGTATTTATTGCTCTCCTGAGTCATATAATTTATCCATGTATGCATTTATTATTTGTCTTCTCCAGTGTTAGTTCATCCCATGGAGGAGCAACCTTGCTCTCTGAAGCAGCACCCCCAGCATAGGGCAGCATCAGACTTGTATTTGCTGAAAGGAAGGAGAGGGGAAGGAAGGCAGGGAGGGAGGGAGGAAAAAGAAAGAAGAAAGGGAAGGGGATTTCCCCGGTGGTCCAGTGGCTGACTCCTTGTTCTCAATGCCAGGGGCCAGGGTTTGATCCCTGGCCAGGGAACTAGATCCCACATGCTTCAACAAAGAGCCTGCATAGCCAAATAAATAAATAAACAAATATTTTAAAAAGAGAAGAAAAAAGGAAGGGAGGAGGAGTCACTCACTGTGTGGTCACAAGGGGCTCTGGAGAGAAGCACAAATACTATGAGTCTCTGAAAAGCAGAGGGTACGTCTTTTTGTGAGCAACGTATATATGCCTGGTGTCTAGCACATAACTCAAAGATACTTGAGAGTAGAAATTTAATAGTGGGTTGACAACCCCATTGAGGATGGTCTTACACAGGTCAAAGTGCAGTAACAGCTCTGCAGCCTGGTCCTGCTCTAGGGTCTCTGCAAGATCAGTGCTGGACTAATCCTTGCAGCAACCCGAGGAGAGGCACCCTGGGTGAGCCCTGTTTACAGCTGTGGATGCAAAAGGGCCATCCACAAAGGTAGTGTGTGTCCCAGGGCATAAGAGCATGAGTACAGGGCCGGGTCTGAGGAAACGGCCTGGCTCCAGGATCCATGCACATAATTGAGAGCATCTCATCACTCAATGCGGTGTGATCTCATCATCATCAGGACACGAGGCTCACAGATGGGGTGGTGGGGAGAGAATAGCCCAGAAAGCAGGTGAGGAGCAGGTGGGGGTGGGGGAGCCATGAGGCAGGTGTGGAGAGGCACAGGTGGAGAGATCTTCAGGGTAGATGGTCCGGGGGGAGTGGTAAAGAACCTGCCTGCCAATGCAGGAGATGCAGGAGATCCCTGAGTCCGGAAGATCCCCTGGAGGAGGAAATGGCAACCCACTCCGGTATTCTTTTTTTTTTCACTCCAATATTCTTGCCTGGAGAATCCGATGGACAGAGAAGCCTGGCAGGCTTCAGTCCATGGAGTCGAAAAGGGTCAGACACGACTGTAACGACTTAGCCAGCACGGCATATTTCTAGGCAAAATAACAGGTTTTTAAGAGGTTGTCTGGGTTGTAACCTATAGGGATGCATCTTGAAGGCTCTGTTGGAGGATTTCACACATGGGAGAATGTGTTGGTTCCAAGGGCCAGCCTGGCCCTGGGTGTTCCCTCCATGAGGAGACTCCGTTTCTGAAACTGAGTCAAGTCCTGGCTCAGACTGCGCGGAGGCAGTGAGGCCTGGAATAGACCTGCCTTCACTCAGGCACCCGGCAGGGCCCCTCCGGCAACCTGGGCAGAGTGGGCGGCTGCCTCGCCACTCCTTGGGGCTCCCAGAGATTTCCAGATGCCTTATCTGGGCCCTGGAGTCAGCCCTGGGGCCTGACTCATCCCTTCTCTTGCCAGCAGATCCTGGTGGCCCACAATGTGAGGAAGTCAGCAGAACACAATCAATTGGGGAGGCCTTTTGTGTGGCCGTGAGCTTCACTTTTCCTGACTGTAAATAGCGCCTCCGCAGTGGCAGCGCCATGGCAGGCTCACTTCTATTTTCAGTTCTGCAGGCTGAGCTTCTGTAGGTTTCGGTTAAACCAAATATCCAGGGATGTTTCCTTTCATTAATACTGTGACTTCATCTACAAAGTGATGACAGCACCCACTCCTTTCAGGAATTGTGAGAAGCTGCCTTCCACTCTTATACATCGATACATGGCCATCCAAACATTTTCATCTTAAATTTAAATAGTTGCAAAGAATAACTACAATATATAGTGAAGCTATATGTAACCTTGTTCTATGTATTTTCTGAATCTCCTGTCAGCGTGTTACCATACTTCCATAATTTAAAACAGAAAAAGAAAATAAATAATAAATAAATAAATAAAACAGAAAAAGAAAAAAATAAATAGTTGTAAAAGATGTGTGTGACCTCCAGTGTATTGGGAAATTTTAAATTTGTGAATAAAAACAAGTATAACTGAATCACTTTGCTATACACCTGAAACCAATACAAACTGTAAATCAACTATATTCCAATAAAAATTATTTTTTTAAAAAAAGATTAGCTGAACTAATCAACAAAAAAAGGTTGTGAATGAAACTCTTTATCTAACTTTCCAAGGCACCAGTGGAATTCTAGCACCAGGGTCATCATCTATTTAAAATACTGAAGCAAGATTTTTCAGAAATCATCAGAAATCTGACATCAGTCCATATTGCTCCCCTCCCAAAATACCTTTACATTCCACGTCTTTTTCAGAATCTTATCCTCATTTAATATATTTATTAGCTTGAAAGTTTAGTTTACTGATTGTCCATAATGTGGCCCTGGAAAAAAATGTACATAAATTAAAACCTGATATTTTGAATTGAGCTACCAGAAACCCCATTCCTGGGCACATATCCAGAAAAGATAAGAAGTCTAATTCTAAAAGGTACATTCACCCCAGTGTTCATTGCAGTGCTATTCTACGATAGCCAGACATGGAAGCAACCTAAGTGCCCATCAAGAGAGTAACGGATAAAGTAGATGTGGTACATATACACAATGGAACACTTCTCAGTCATAGCAAAGAATGAAATAATGCCATTTGCAACAACTTGGATGCACATAGAGATTATCATACGAAGTCAAACAGAGAAAGGCTAAGATCATGTGCTGTCACTCACACGTGAAATCTAAAACATAATACAAACAAAGGTTTGTGCGAAATGTAAACAGACCCACATACAGTAGATGAACTAGCGGTTACCAAGGGGAAGAGGGCCAAATTGGGAGTTTGGGACGAACAGATGTACACTACTGTAAAACAGATAAATAACAAGGATTTACTGTATAGCACAGGGAACTATATTCAATATCATGTAATGATCTATAATGGAAATGAATCTGAAAAATTAGGCATATATATATGAATCACTTTGCTGTGTACCTGAAACTAACACAATGTTTTTTAAAGCTGATATTTTTAATATTTCTTGTGACCAGGTGGTTTTAAGTGTTAAAAAATTTATCCTGGATGGAATAATCAAGGATATTTTGATTAATTTGCTAGTATACAACTAAGCAAAACATTTCCCACATTTCATAAGTAATTATTAAATATTAAGGTAAGATTTATTGAAAGGATCTTGTCACGAAATGCAGAGGTGGAGATGTCAGCTTGATTTAGGGTAACAATGTTTCAAGTGGTTTCTTTTTCAATGCTAGGACAGTATTGCACCTCTAGGTAGTGTATTGCACTGGAAGGCCCTGCTCTTGTCAACAGGATCAGGTTAATGTGAAAGCTCAGGTGGGCCTATACATTATAATCTTACATTATAAGATGAATAAGTAGGTTGGTGGAGGATGAGAAAGGGGCCCTAGAGAATCCCCAAGAGGTCTGATCTGCCCCTTGAGTATTCAGGAAGGCTTTAGAAACCTCATGCTCCCAGGTACACTTAGGGGTACTGGGTTCACCTTTTATAACTGCCAAACAGGAAGTAATCTCCCAGCTTCAACCCATGGACCTGATGGAATCAAGGTGGTATCTGTAGAATTTTAGCCTCAGGGAGTGACCAAAGGCATGACAAATAGCCAGGAAATTACTTACATTATTGTATTTATCCTAGAAGTATAAACGGTATTTCTCCCAAGGATTCTACAAGAGACCTTCAACTAAGAAGTCTGTCTCCTTTTTCTAACTAGTGGGATAGAACAGAGATCTAGCCCGACTCAGTCAAATGTTCAGTGTTGGACTTCCTTGGTGGTACAGTGGATGGGAATTCACCTGCCAATGCAGAAGACTCAGGTTCAATCCCGGGCCCAGGAAGATCCCACCTGCTACAGGGCAACTAAGCCCAGGAACCACAGCTACTGAGCCCTCATGCCACGACTACTGGAGCTCGCAAGGCCCTAGAGCCTGTGCTCCGCCGTTAGAGAAGCTGCCACAGCGAGAAGCCCTCGCACGGCAACAAAGAGTAGCCAGCCCCGCCAACTCGAGCAAGCCCGCGCATAGCAACGGAGACCCAGTGCAGCCAAAAAAGTTTTTCAGTGTTGCCCGGAGGTGAATTTAGCTGAAGTTAATGAAGTTATGCTTTAGGGTTTCACACTCATTTTGGCCCTTTCCAAGACCCTAGAATGGGTCAACTGTGTTTACCTGGTCTTACATATTTTTTTTTAATTTGAAAACATGTGTCACAGCAATCAAAAATCTCTGCCTCCTTCCAGTCTGCCTCTCCTGCATCACATTTCATCAGATGGTACCCAGGGGACTTTACCCAGTCACCATCTGGCTCTGGAGGAGCTTTATGCAAAATACTGATGTCCAGGAAGATGATCTGAGTGATAGAAGAGTACTACAAGAAGGACATCAGCAATGAACTGACTGCATGCTGTCCATTCTAAACGCATGTTAAAGTAGTTACTTCTTAAAAGAAAACTTGAAATGCCTTAAAATTTTACACTCATACCTGAAAGAAACTTGATAGGGGTGAGACAATTTGTCTCTTGTCTTTAATGAGTCATTTTTCTCATTAAAAATACCCAAGTATTTCTCTTAATATTTTGCATGAATGGCTATATGCTTATCTTTTTATCTAGGCATAACACCTAAAATGCATAAACAAAAATCATATTCATCAAAACAAAAAAATCTATTTATTGTTAATGCCAAGGAAATATACTCTCAATTATAATTCCTGTAATTTAAGTTTATGCCCCTTGGCTTGTCAATGCAAATTTTACTGGTGGAAATGAAAGTGTTTACTAAACACACAACTTAAGATGTCTACCCTGGAAGAATACTGGGCAGGCAAACTCAGAAAAACAATTTTCTCTAAAAACAATTGGTTATTCAGGACTTTTCAGACTGCAGGTGACAGAACATACAACCGAAACTGACTGAGGGGAAGTGGAGCTTCAGAAATGTAAGCGGGACTCCAGAGAGTCCGTCTGGTGTGAACCTAAGGAGAAGGGTTGCATGTGCTGCATCTAAGATGTCATGTGTGTAGGATGGTGGGGTGTATGTGTGTGAATGTACTGTGTGTGTGGTACAGATGGTGTATGGGTTGTGTGTGTGTGGGGGGGTGTGGTATTTTGGTGTGTAGTGTTTGTGGAGTGCTTGTGGAGTGTGTGATGTGTGTGGTGTGTGTTTACGGTGGGCGTGGCGGGGCGTGGTACAGATGGTGTGTGTGGTGTGTATATGCATGTGTGGTGTGTGTGTGGGGGTGATGCGTGTGTGGTGTGGGTGGTGTATGTGTGTGTGTGCCTGGGTGGTGTGTGGGTGTGACTGTGTGTGGGTAGTGTGTGTGTCAGGAGGTGGTGTGCGTGTGTGTGCATGTTGTATGTGTGCGTGTGGTGGGTGGTGTATGTGTGTGCTCCTGGATGGTGTCTAGGTGTGAATGTGTGTGTGGGTGGTATGTGTGTGGAGTGTGTGTGTGTGGGGGGGCTGGTGTGGGTGGGTGGTGTATGTGTGTGTGTGCCTGGGTGGTGTCTGGGTGTGAATGTGTGTGGGTGGTGTGTGTGTCAGGGGGTGGTGTGTGTGTGTGTGTGTGGTGTGTGTGAGTGCGGTACCTATGCAGAGAACCAAACGTGGGCAGTGAAACCTCGAGGATGCTCAGACGAGCGTGGACCCCCCCGGGGCTGTGGTACCCAGGGTGGAGCGAGGTCCTGGGTCGCAGGAAGCCTCCTGAACGAGATGAGAGAGCAGCCGCCAAAGCAAACAGAGCAGGTGGACGTGGGGGAGACAGTCAGAGATGGTGGAGCCAGGAGTGGGCACGCTGACATTTCGTGCGGTTCACTAACTCTGCTCTGTGGCCTTCATAAATTTCACTCCGAATTACTGTCAATGAAATTAATGAAATCACAGGCTGTTCAACAAAAGGGGTATCAATCTGCCGTTTTCCCTGGGGTCAATGAGACCTCTCTTTATCGGAGGTGTGCTTGGTCCAGGGCTGGCTAGGGTTTTCCTAAAGCACCTTTCAAGGACTGCATGAAAATTCTATGTCCTGATCTTTCTCAAGGAAATTCAGGTAACCTTTGGAGCTGGAAAACCTGCTCTAAAAAGGAAAACAAAACCAAACCCCTGGGGTAGGTCTAATAAATCAATCTGAAGCTCTGCTTTTCCAGAATTGGACTCCCCTCCAGCTTTCTTCGGAGAAAGCAATGGCACCCCACTCCAGTACTCTTGCTTGGAAAATCCCATGGATGGAGGAGCCTGATGGGCTGCAGTCCATGGGGTCGCTAAGAGTCAGACAAGACTGAGCGTCTTCACTTTCGCTTTTCCCTTTCATGCATTGGAGAAGGAAATGGCAACCCACTCCAGTGTTCCTGCCTGAAGAATCCCAGGGACGGGGGAGCCTGGTGGGCTGCCATCTCTGGGGTCGCACAGAGTGGGACACGACTGAAGCGACTTAGCAGCAGCAGCAGCTTTCTTAAAAGATGTTTGCAAAAAGCATTTGTACTTTTATTGTTCCAAATAGAAACAGAACATGGAGAAGACAAGGGTTCTTTGAAACACATCACTTCCAAAATTCAAGATGAAAAATAGGCATTATAGAGATGTTATCCGTGTTTCTTTTTTAAAATATTTATTTATTTGGCTGCACCAGGTCTTGGTTGCAGCATGTGAGATCTAGCTCTCTGACCAGGGATTGAACCCCAGTCCCCTTGCACTGGGAATACGAAGTCTTAGCCACTGGACCACCAGAGAAGTACCCTGTGTTTCTTTCCTGAAGGCTGAAGCATATGTGTGCAAATACATATGTGTTTGGGTGTTTCAACAGATTACTTAACTTGAAGACTTTTTAAGAAAATTTCTATTAGTGCAACATAGCCATCTTCCCTAATATTGCCTAAGTTAATAAATAGAATTTTGTTTTACTAATTGTAAAATGATTCATATGTATTATATAAAATGATCAAGTACTACATTGAAGAAAAACACTATCTGTTTGTTTCAATTCAAAGGAATAATAGCAAAATAGACACCAAATTTATGCTGGAAATGAAAATTTTTATTTTGCAGTTCTACAGTTTACTGCTTAGAAATGTAATTCAGGTTTCTTCTTTTTCTCCAGTGTAGATGTCTGTTTTCTGTGAATTATTCTAAGATTTGTAGAACTAACTATGTTCCTGAGAAAGGGAGAATGAACGTTCTGTTCTCACCATTAATTTTGTTCTCTTTCCATCAAGTTTATTATGAAGTGTCTTTTCCTGGATCAAGTGACCCTATCCTCCCCCTCATTCCAAACAACTAGTTCCTCTCAAGGTAACTTGTTTCCAGGAACTTCTCTAATCTGATACTAACTTCTCATCCTTCAGCTCAGATCAAAATTAAATATTTGAAGTATCACACATACATGTGTGTACATGTGTACAAAGAAGGGACATTTCAAAAATGAAAATATGTACTAATGGAACTAGCAGAAGATGGCATCCTTAAATAATCAATATTTTCTTGAGAAGAAACTCTTTCAAAAAGTAGTAACAAAGGTTGAGTTTCTTGAGTTCTGTATGAGCAGCATTGTGTAAGTACTTGGCAATGATTTTGTTTTGTTTTGCTTTTATTGAAGTTGATCTTTTATTTTTATATATTTCATTTATAATGTTGTGTTAGTTTCAAGTATACAACAAAGTGATTCAGTTATACATATATATATATATATATTCCTTCTTTTTACATTCTCTTGCGTTGTAGATTTTTACAAGATAATGAGTATAGTTCCCTGTGCTGAACAGTGGGTCCTTGTTAGTTTTCTATTTTATATATTAGTGTGTATATTTTAATCCTAAATTCCTAATTTGTCTCTCCCCCAACATTTCCCCACTGGTAACCATAAGTTTTTTTTCTGTCTGTGAGTCTACTTCTGTTTTGCAAATAAGTTCACTTGTGTCCATTTTTTTAGACTCCACATATAAGTGGTATTATATCTGTTTTTCTCTGTCTGAGTTAACTGCACTTAATATGATAATCTCTAGGTCCATCCATGTTGTTGCAAATGACAGTATTTCATGATGATTTTCTTGTTCAGATCCCATAACAACCCTAGGAACCCTATGAGCTGTGATCCTCAGTTTATACTTAAAGTGGACTGAAGTTCAGACAAATCACATCATTTGCCCAAAGCTACACAGCTGGCAGGTGCAAAGCTAGAAGTCAAGAATTCAAGGAAAGGTGTGATCCAATTATAAAGGTCAGGTTAGAGCCATGATAATCTACTGATCCCGTGTTATTTCTTTGATAATTATGGAACCCTTAGAAGGCAAAAGACTTGCCAAAAGGGCTGGAAATAATATGGAGAAGTTGGAACCTTGTGCGTGGCTGAAAGGAAAGTGAGATGGTGCAGTTGCTGCAGAGAACAGGATGTTGGTTCTTCGGGGTTTACAAAGAGTTCCCAGATGATCCAGCAGTTCACTCCAGGGTGTATTTCCAAAGGGACTGGAAGCAGTGTTTTGAAGAGATGCTTGTACATCAATGTTCACAGAAGCATTATTCACAATAACCAAAAGACAGAAGTAACCCAAGTGTCTGCTTGGTTAAAGGAAATGTGGTCCATCCATACAATGGAGCTTTCTTCAGGCTTAGGAGGCCGTGACATTCTGACACAGGCTAGAACATGGATGAAATTTGAAGGCATTATACTGAGTAGAACAAGACAGTCATGCAGATGTCAAACTCTGTGTGAACCTACTTACCCAGGGTATCGTGAAGATGTCAGACTCTGTGTGAGTCTACTTACCTGGGGTACGTAGAGTAGAGAAGTCAGATTCCCACAGACAGAGAGTGGAATGATGGGTGAAAGGGGCTGGGGGAGTGGGAAGGAAGTCAGTATCGATGAGTTTCTGTTTGGGAAGATGAAATAGCTCTGGTGACAGATCATGGTTGCACACCAACATGAATGTACTTAACACCAGTGAACTGTACGCTTATAAGTGGCTAAGATGGAAAATTTTATTTTACCACAGTTTAAAAAAAAAAACTTGACAAAATTATATAGCACCTTGTCATGGAGACCCAGTCACTTCTCATTAAAATCTTCTGTCTTTTCAGGGATATTTCAGGATGAAATCTTGAGAATTGTAGATTTCATCTGCTAAAACCCTAACTCTCATGATAATCTAGTTTCCGGATGTGTGTACCAATTGGGTGAGCAAATCCCTCTTTAAGAGTGTATTTATCAAGTCATATCATGCCCCTGCCCTCAAGTGGTTTGATAACATAAGAGTCGACAAATAATCTTGCTCTAAGGCAGATGACGACTAAGAAGAGCCAACGTTAGCTGTGCTGGAAATTTGGCAGAAATTGTGCCAAGCATTTTACATGCAGGAGTTCCTTCAATCCTTAGAATAACTTTAGGAGCGCGGTTCTGCTATTACCTGCACTTCACACTAGAGTCACATATGAGAAAGTTTGAGCAAATGGCCTAAGGTCACAGAGCAAGCAATTGTTGAAGCTGGTGGGGGAAGGAGAGAGGAAGGTACTGCTGTAGGAAGACTTCCTGAAGGAGGGTGGGCTGTGAAGGGGGGTGTCATCTCTAGGAAGAAATTCAAGGACACAAGAGCTGATTTAGAAGTATGTTTAGCTGATTTAGAAGTCACAATCTCACCCAATCTCAAGCCCATTTTGTGTGATAATAATGCCAGTAAACTATGCACATGAAAGAAGGTAGGGACTTCCCTGGTGGCCCAGTAAAGAATCTGTTTTGCAATGCAGGGGATGAGGGTTCGATCCCTGGTCCGGGAACTAAGATCCCACATGGCCCAGAGCAACTAACCCCACATGCTGCAACTAGAAGGCCCATGAGCCACAAAGAAATATCCTGCATGACACAATGAAAATCTTACTGCTACAATTAAGACCCAATGCAGCCAAATAAATAAATAAGAAAGAAGGTATAATTTCAACTTCAGAAATAACGGATCTGAGGTTTAACCTTAATCCCCCAAATATGAAGCCTTATGGACTTAGATGAATGCATTTTTCATATTTTCAAATTAATTTATTTAATTTTCACATTTTTATGAATAAAACATAGAAACATGAAGAAATAGAGACAGAATAACATAAGAAACACTTTCAAATCTATCACCTGGTTTAGTCAATTCTTGTATTTTTTTGTTGTTGTTGTTTAGTCACTAAGTCATGTTCAACTCTTTGCGACCCCATGAACTGTAGGCTCCCCATGCTCCTCTGCCCATTGGATTTGCCAGGCAAGAACACTAGAGTGGGTTGTCATTTCCTTCTCCAGGAGATCTTCCCGATCCAGGGATCAAACCTGGGTCTTCTGCATTGCAGGCAGATTCTTTACCACTGAGCCACCCAGGAAGTCCATTGAAATATAACAGATTTACAGTATTATATTACTTTCTGATATATATCAAAATGATTCTATAGTCTCTATCTTCTCAATAATAATAAAGAATATTATTGTTTATCTATAGCAACCTATCTACCTAGCTACATTTTTTGTTTTTATTTTTTTTACTGAAATACAGTAGACTTACAATGTTATATTAGTTATACACATAGTAATTCTGTATTTTCATATATTACACTCCATACAAAGTTAATATAAAATAGTGACTATATTCCTTGTGCTGTACATTACATCCTTGTAACTTACCTATTTTATACCTAGTCATTGGTACTTCGTAATCCCTTTCTGATTTTGCCCCTCCCCTCAACTCTCCCCACTCTAGTAACCACTGGTCTGTTACCTGATCTATGGGTCTGGTTTCATTTTATTATATTTGCTCATTTGGCTTATCTTTTAGATTCTACAAATAAATGAAAACATACTGTATTTGTCTTTGACATATTTCACTAAGTTTGGGACATCTTTCTATTTATTAAGTAAAATAATCAAATATATTCCTGCCTTCTCTTTTCTATTGGTAGAGATGCCCTATGGATATAAAAGCAACAAAATTAGATTTCTTCAAAATCATCTATGTGTCAAATTACCTTCCATCCAACTAAGGAAAATTTCAATAAAACCTTCCCATCTTTTCACAAATATTACTGCAAATGTACTTTATCCACATAAAAATTTTATCTAATAATGTTGTAAAATATCTATGTATCTGCCCATGTCAAAGTACATACTTTGCTAAATCTCTTCCTAATGGTCCACAGCATTAGTTGCTTGTGGTGGTCAATATGAAATATTGAGATTTTAGGAACTGATTGCTATGATCACTGGTTGATTGAAATTGTTGGTTTTTTAATTAGGCGGTTGGCATCTTCGCTTTTAAAACAGAGAGAGTGGGTGGGGTGATAAGAATGATCTAGAACATGGGATGCAGCACAACCTTGTGAATTTACCAAGTGCCCCAGTGAAATGGTTGAAATGATGAATTTTATGTCTGTGTATTTTACCATAGTAAAAACAGAGGGAGTATTTTATTCTGTTCTCCTTGCAAAGGATACCTCTGTTCAGCCTGACACTTCCTCTTTTTTTAACGCTTATTTTCCTTTTTACTTCTTCTTTTCTGGCAGTGGTACCTGGTCTGAGGTGGATAAACCTGGTTTAAGTCCTGACGGTAGAGCACAGCTCGGAAGTCCACACCCAGAAGAAAGCAAAGCTTGGCAACTGACCGGAAGACTGGACGCAATTTAGCATCTGTCTGTTTGTGGAAACCTGGCTTACGACATTCACTTTGCTTTGTACCACTGAGCTCCCAGCAGACCAGTGAATCAAAAGAGGAGACAAGACAGCCTGGCCTGCCCTCACGACACACGCCCCCGTGAACTGGCCTCCCTCCCGGCAGTCGTTGGCTTTTCTAGACGACACATAAACAAGTGTCTTTGACAGAAAAGCCGGTGGCTCCGGGGCCTGGCGATAGGAGCACTAACAAAGCAGGGAAGTGGGGACCCCGGTCTATTTACAAAGCCTACGTGCTGGAAAGGACACAGATAAAGCCATTCCCAGGAGCGACGCCTCACAGCCCGGCCGTGCCCGCCTCTCTCCTGCTCCTCCGACGACATCCAAGATGAGAAGAAGCCAGCAGACGGGGCCAAGGTTTAGCCTTGGTCTCACAGCAGAAGAGTCAAGTTCCAGGCCCTGTGGAAGCATCTTACACAAACCGGGGAGAGCATTCAACCACCCATCTCACCCAGCCCCACCCCGCCCACACCGCCAGTGTGCACCTGTTAAGGTGAGATGAACCTGGGCACCGGCACCTTAAACCCATCAGGCAGGCAAAGAAGAGGATGCTGCTGTGTCCAGGTTGATGGTGACAAACCATCAGACACCCTCCTGCTCCCTCCGCCCTGAAAGAGCTGCATTTTCAAAATAATGCCGTGGATGGACCTAGAGATGCTCATACTGAGTGAAGTAAGCCAGGCCGAGAAAGACGAATATCATATGATATCACTTCTATGTAGAATCTAAAACTGACCCAAATGAACTTATTTACAAAACAGAAACAGACTCACCTAGAAAACAAACTTATGGATATCAAAGGGGAAAAGCAAGGTGAGAATAAATTAAGGGGATAAATTAAGAGACTGGGATTAACAGATACACACTACTCTATATAAAATGGATAAACAACAGGACCTACTGGATAGCACAGGGAACTCTATTCAATATTTTATAATACGTTAGAAGAGAATGGAAAAAAAAATAAATGGAACAGAATTTGAAAAAGAATATATACGTATATACAGTATAAAGATAATATACACACACACACACATATATATATATATATATATATGTATACATGTATGTATGCTAAGTCGCTTTAGTCATGTCTGACTCTTTGTGACCCCACGGACTATGGCCCACCAGGCTCCTTTGTCCATGGAATTCTCCAGGCAGGAATACCGGAGTGGGATGCCATGTCCTCCTCCAGGGGATCTTCCCAACCCAGGAGTTGAACTCACATCTCTTACATCTTCTGCGTTGGCAGGTGGGTTCTTTATCAATGGTGCCAGCAGGGGAGCCCATATGTATACATATTCACTTTGCTGTACACCTGAAACTAACACATCATTGTAAATCAATGATACAATTTATTTATTTTTTAGTATTTATATTACTTATTCTTGGCTGCACTGGGTCTTAGTTGCATGGCAGCATGTGGAATCTTAGTTCCCTGGCCAGGGATTGAACCTGTGTCCTCTGCACTGGAAGGTAGATTCTAAACCACTGGACCATCAGGGAAGTCTCAATGATATGTCAATTAAAAAAAAAAGTTCCATCCTCTTAAAGGATTATTGACCCACAAGTTTTACCAAGAAGTGTTTGGGAGTCTAGCCCAGAAAGTCTGAGGCCCCATAGCTTGTCATCCCCATCGTGTGCTCACACACACACACACACACTCCTCAGCTCCCTGCTCACTGCTTTGCGCCCATTCTTGAGTTAGGTGCTAAGTGGAGAAGGCAATGGCACCCCACTCCAGTACTCTTGCCTGGAAAATCCCATGGACGGAGGAGCCTGGTAGGCGGCAGTCCATGGGGTCGCACAGAGTCGGACATGACTGAGTGATTTCACTTTCACTTTTCACTTTCACGCATTGGAGAAGGAAATGGCAACCCACTCCAGTGTTCTTGCCTGGAGAATCCCAGGGACGGGGAAGCCTGGTGGGCTGCCATCTATGGGGTTTCACAGAGTCGGACACGACTGAAGCGACTTAGCAGCAGCAGCAGCAGCAGCTGTAATAAAACCCTGAACAGAACAAGCTCCTGCATTTAAGGTTCAGGCCTGAGTATGGAAGAGAGACAGGCAAAGAGGAAGTTAAATGATAGTGTGACTTCGGGTGCCATGGTACTATCTCATCATTCTTTTATTTCAAAATCTTATTTTCAAAGGCCCAGGATTTCAGTTTCAAGTACTAAGGAGTTGATTGTTATTCTGAGGGTGCCAGGAGTAAGCCTCAGAACATGGCGATGCCTTCTCTAAGGAGAAGAAGCCCCCAGTGGCTGACATGGAGAGGAGCCACCTCCATCCCTTTCCTCCCCGGAGCTGACACGTCTGAGCAGGGAGACCCCTGCCCCCTCCCCGGCCCCTCGTGTTACAAACCACCAGCCCAGTGCCCGAGCACTCACCTCTTGTTTCTTCCCCTCCTTTCTCTCTGGAACCACTTACTTTTCTTGCCCTTTTCCATCCTTCCTGCTTGTCTTGCCTTCTCACTGGGCCTCTACTCTTGTTCTCCCCTTCTCACAGCCCATTGAGACTGGTGAAGCTCCTCTAAACTGCCTCCCAACTCAGAGATGGGAGGTCCATCCCAGCTTGACCCCTCACCAGCCGGACCTGCCGAAGAGCACATGGCTTCTCAGAGCCTCAGAATCCCCCTCTGTGAAGAGAACACCACATCCTGCCTGCATTCGTCCTGTTGCTCGGAGCCTTTTCTCCTGTTGATCCCTGAGAGCTTCGGTCAGCGGACGAAAGCCAGGATGACTGAGGATGAGTCTGTTTCCTGGGGGGGAGAGTCTGACGGCTCCAGGAGCAACCAAGGAACCCCAGCATGGAGGGTTAGCAGCCACCTGGTCATCCATGAACTGGAAAGCCTTCAGACCCAGGTCAGCCCCGGTTTCCACACAGAAACAAACCGTGCAGGTGTGTGCCACTGCTCGCTCGCTCTCTTGCTTCTTCTCTTATATGAACCGGTTACCAGTTCATAAAAGAGATTTGGTGCCACCTCCACTGGCTGCAACATGAACCATCGGAGCTATCCAGAGAACGGACACGTGTGCTAAGTAGCTTCAGACGTGTCCAGATCTTCGTGACCTATGGACTGTAGCCCACCAGGCTCCTCTGTCCATGGGATTCTCCAGGCAAGAATACTGGAGTGGGTTGCCATGCCTTTCTCCAAGGGATCTTTCCAACCCAGGGATCGAACTGCATCTCTTATGTCTCCAGCTTCGGCAGGAGGGTTCTTTATCACTAGTGCCACGTGGGGAAAAGGACAGGGACCTGAAATTCTTGGGTCTGGGACAGAGATGACTTGTCCTTCCTTCCTCACCTCCAGCCTCAGTCAAGCCCTAGTCCCATAGTAAGGAGGCTTGCTCATTCTAGGTAGATCCACTAGGAAGGATGGCTAAGGTCAGCCCACAGCCAGGGTCTCCATCTCCTCACTCACCCGGGGGCTCTCCCTTCAGAGTCATGTTAGCAAGTAGAATCATAATAAATCAACATTCAAAGGGAAGGGAAGGTCTAAACAAGCCACATGTTACTCTCAGGGTGATTTGAAATCTCAAGTGCAACTGGCCAAAACGGAAGTAATTTTTTGTAATTTGGTTTTTTAGCTTTAAGATTCTCACAGTTCCTAAGGACATTTTACAAATTGGTCTCCTTGTGACTTTGTACTAAGTTGCTTCAATCGTGTGTGCTTCTTTACAACCTACAGACTGTAGTCTGCCAGGCTCCCCTGTCCACAGGATTTTCCAGGCAAGAATACTGGAGTGGGTTGCCATTCCTCTTCCAGGGAATTTTCCTGATCCAGGGATCAAACCCGGGTCTCTTATGTTTCCTACATTGGCAGGTGGGTTCTTTACCACTAGTGCCACCTGGGAAGTCCTCATGACTTTAATCACAAGATAAGAATGATTTGTATTAATAATCGGCATCCTCAGGCCTCCTAAGCATGTGTCTGGAATAAAAACAATTGACTGGCCCAAGAGGGGTTAACACTTATCTTATGACACAGTGAAAACAATTTGGCAAAACTTCTCTCCTCAGCTAGGCAATTAGTTTTTCTGCACACAGTTAGTTTTGCTTTGCTCCCTACAATTTAGCACAGACTCCAAGAGAACAGGATCTTTATTAATCAGTATATCCTGTGCTTACCACAGTCCATCCTGGCCATAGTAATGACGGAGAATGAGTCAGGACTATTCTCTTAGCTCAACTTCTTGCTCTGAGATCTAAGGACAGAAGTTGAAAACTTCGAAGCCCTGTTGTGCAGTATTCAGAGTAGATGTTAAATATTTATTGATGATGAAAAGGATGCAAATGAAGAAGAGAAGGAAGAGGAGAGTGATCATTGTGTTTGCTGAACCATAAATTGAAAGGAATAAAATTAATCACTAGACTCATTGGATTGGATGAAGCCAGACAGTTTCTTAAATATCCTGACTCTTCAGGGTTAAAAAGAATCATAAAACTTTGAAATATTAAAAAAATAAAGGGAATTGTAAAAGTATGTTTAAATTCAAGGTATCTAAAAATGAATGTTCTGTCCATCCAGTCAGTGATGCCATCCCACCATCTCATCCTCTGTCGTCTCCTCCTCTGAAAAATGAATGTTAAATGTATATTTTATGATCAAGACATGCAATGAAGATAATTATATGAATAACATAGTCAACAGGTAAGATCATTAGAATGAGGCTTCATAAATATTGAATAGAAATAGATGATGCTGTAATTCTAGAAAGTAAAAATTTGTAGAACAATTAATTTGTTTTACAAAAATATGCAAAATTGCAATCTCAGAAATCTAAGATTATGAGAAAATAAGTTCTAGGCAGATAGCTATTTAATTTTCACTTTAGCAAACTTTTTACATGAATATAAATGTCTCTTTTTTAAAAATCTGATAAAGAAAAGACAAGAACACTCACTAGTCTAGTAAAACCAGAATACATTTCTGATGACTATTTTATTTTTACTATTTTTTTAGAGGCATGCCCTTGCAGATATCTGGGTGATTACATACACACTCATGTATTTCCCCTTCATGTTTATTTTGGAAAGATGGTAGGTTATTTTGAAAGAAAGGAAGAAAAAACAGACTACAGAGGAAGCAGAGTTGCAATCTCATAGGGCAATGGATTGCTAAAATTATCAGGCTTCACAGAAAAGAGCAGAAATTCATTTCTTTTGCACATTTTCTTAAATTTCAATGGGCTTATAAAACGATATGCCCATAGTATTGAGGAGAAAAACACAAAGTCAAAAAATAATTTAAAAATTTTTTTGAATTTTTTTCCTGGAGCATAAAACCAATAGTGATGACAATAACATTGTTCCTGAGCTTTAGTTATCAGGCAAAACTTTCTCCTGATGCTTTCCAGGCTAATTCAGTTATATTGCTGATTATAGCACTGATAAATCAGAGAGATTAGATATCAAAACAAAAATATGGGAGAGATAGATTAGGAGGTTCAGTTCAGTTCAGTCACTCAGTCATGTCCGACTCTTCTCAACCCCATGAACTGCAGCACAACAGGCTTCCCTGTCCCTCATCAACTCCCGAAGTTTGCTCAAACTCATGTCCATTGAGTCGATGATGCCATCCAACCATCTCATTCTCTTTCATCCCCTTCTCCTTCCACCTTCAATCTATCTCAGCCTCAGGCTCTTCTCCAATGACTCAGTTTTTCACATCAGGTGGCCAAAATACTGGAGTTTCAGCTTCAGTGTCAGTCCTTCCAATGAATATTCAGGACTGATTTCCTTTAGGGTTGACTGGTTGGATCTCCTTATTGTCCAAGGAACTCAAGAGTCTCTCCAACACCACAGTTCAAAAGCATCAATTCTTTGGTGCTCAGCTTTCTTTATGGTCCACTCTCACATCCATACATGACGACTGGAAAAATCATAGCTTTGACTAGACAGACCTTTGTTGGTAAAGTAATATCTCTGCTTTTTAATGTGCTGCCTAAGTGATTCATAGCGTTTCTTCCAAGGACCAAACGTCTTTTAATTTCATGGCTGCAGTCACCATCTGCAGTGATTTTAGAGCCCGAGAAAACAGTCTGTCACTGTTTCCCTTGATACCCCATCTATTTGCCACGAAGTGATGGGACTGGATGCCATGATCTTAGTTTTTTGAATGCTGAATTTTAAGCCAGCTTTTTCACTCTCCTCTTTCACTTTCATCAAGCAGTTCTTTAGTTCCTCTTAAAACTTATCTATTTATTTATTTGTGGCTGTGCTGGGTCTTTGTGGCTGCAAGGGCTTTTTCTCTAGATGTGGCAAGCAGGGCCTGCTCTCTGCTTGCTGTGTGTGGCCTTCTCATTGCACTAGCTTCCCTGGTTGTGGAACACAGCTCTAGGGCATGCATGCAGGCTTCGGTAGTTGTGGTGTGTGGGCTCAGTAATTGCAACTCCCAGGCTCTAAAGCACAGGGTCAGTAGTTATGGCACATGGGCTCGGTTGCTCCCCGCCCTCCTTTCCCCCGGACTCTGCATGTGGGATCTTCAGGATCCAGGGATCAAACCCATGCCTCCTGCATTGGCAGGCTAATTGTTTGCCATTGAGCCATCAGAGAAGCCTTTACCAAAATTTTTTAAAATTGAAATATAGTTGATTTACAATATTGTATTAGTTTCAGGTGTACAGCACAGTGATTTAGTTATATATATATATATATATATATATATATATATTCCTTTTCAGAGTATTTTCCCTTATAGATTATTACAAAATATAGTTCCCTGTGCTGTAGAGTAGGTCCTTGTCGCTACCTATTTTATACATAGTAGTACACTACTCACCCGGTCTTTTACCAGAATTTGCTAGGCACTTACTATGTGCAGAGTAACTGATACCAAAGTGAATGAAACCAAATCCCTTCTGCTACAATGCTCACAGTCTTGGATGAGGCACGAACAGTCATGACGGACAACTAGAAGCAGGTAACAAAGTATCAACTCCTCCACGGTTCACTAAGCGAATATCTAAAATGATTCGTTTTCATCTTCCTGAGAAGAAGGCAGGTTTTTACAGTGATTTACTTCTGGAAAAAAGTGTCTGTCCTCCAACAATGAAAAATTTCTACTGTACAGCATTATTTCAATTGTGTCTCTGCAGGAAGGAACAAGTCCAGAATTACCAAGACGTTGGTTGTAATCAATGACCTCTCCCAAGATACCTTGAACTTTCCTTTGTTGATGGGACCTTCTCAAAGTGAGCTGGGAGTCAGACTCTTCTGGCTGGCCCCCATTTCAAACATCACTTAATCGCATGATGCGACAGCTTGTTATCAGATGACCCTGTGCTCATATACAAACACAGCCACTATCAGGCACAGACAGACCAGAATCTGGCAAAACCTTGATGAAACAGAAATAAACACAATGTGTAGTGCATATTAATAAACTCAGGCATTCTGGCACACATGAGCATTACAGACACCCTGCAAAGGAAAGTGCCGTGAGGCTCTGCTTCCGGACGTGAATCTGACCATCAGTATCAACAAAGACAGATAAAGGAAAGAGGTGAATCTTTTGAAACCTTGTATCATTTCGATCTTAGAAATAACAAATCTTCTCCTGAGAACCAGTAGTTTCTGCAATATGTCATTTTCTCCAAAGGAGGGGCCAAAAGTATAGCAAAGTTCTTGCCCTCCTGCCTGAGATTTTACTCATTTAAAGGTAATCAAATGGACTTCCCCAGTGGTCCAGTGGTTAAGACTCTGCATTTCCAATGCAGGGGTTACATGTTCGATCCCTGGTTGGGGAGCTAAGAGACCACATGATTCCTGACCCCAAAATCAAAACGTAAAACAGAAGCAGTGCTGTAATAAATTCAGTAAACACTTTAAAGACATTCATAAAGCGGTCCACATAAAAAAAACCTTTAAAAAAAGTAAAACAAAGGTAATTGGAAGGAACTAAACATACATACATAAACACACACTCTATATATACATATGTGGAAGTGTTAGTCACTCTGCTGCTGCTGCTGCTGCAAGTCGCTTCAGTCGTGTCCGACTCTGTGTGACCCCATAGACGGCAGCCCACCAGGCTCCCCCGTCTCTGGGATTCTCCAGGCAAGAACACTGGAGTGGGTTGCCACTTCCTTCTCCAATGCATGAAAGTGAAAAATGAAACTGAAGTCACTCAGTCGTGTCCGACCCCATGGACTGCAGCCCACCAGGCTCCTCCGTCCATGGGATTTTCCAGGTAAGAGTACTGGAGTGGGGTGCCATGTCACTCAGTTGTGTCTAATTCTTTGTGACCCCATAGATTGTAGCCCGCCAGGCTCATCTGTTCATGGGATTCTCCAGGCAACAATACTGGAGTGGGTAGTCGTTTCCTTCTCCAGGGTATCTTCCCCACCCAGGGATCAAACCCCAGTCTCCTGCATTGCAGGCAGATTCTTTACCATCTGAACCACCAGGGAAACCTATATATACAAATATACATTCAGTTACATATATATATATTCAGCTACATGTATATTCGGTTACATGTATATATGTAACTGAATCACCGTGCTATCCACCTGAAACTATTGTATTGTAGCGTGACATTGTAAACCAACTATACTTCCATAAAACTAAATTTTAAAAAGATAAAAGTAATTATATAAAATAAAGGTAACTGGAAAGTGCATTAGATGGGGGTTCTCAAAAGCCAGTTTGCAACCTATCTCCAGCCTCAGGATAAAGTTTTGACTGATTCAGGACAAAATGAAAAACAAGGACACTGAAATAAATTTTTCCCAAAGCTATTTTTTTAAACAGTATTTATTTTTATTAATATACTTCTCTTTTTTTGCCACAATGTGAGGCGTGTGGGTTCTCAGTTCCCTAACCAGGGATCAAACCAGTGCCCCCTGCATTGGGAGCACAGTCTTAACCATTGGACGGCCAGGGAAGTCCCCCAAAGCTAACTTTTAAAAATTATATTTATTTATTTTTGAATGCCCGTGATGCAAACTTCAAAACTTGTAAAGGAATATTTAGTGGAAAGCAAGTCTCCTTCTCTCTCAGTGCTCTGTCTGGCCAAGTCTCCATGATTGCTGGTCTCTTATGTACCAGGCACAACTTTGGAGCATATTTCTTTAAACATATATTCTACATATTGTCCTGTATCTTGCCTTTTTTAAAAACTTTATTTATCCTGGAGATCTTCATCAGTACATACAGTGATGTCTCATTCCATAAGGCTAAACATAGATCCATAGTATTGTATTATTATGCCTTTTCTTTGATCCAATATTGGTGATAATACATGGAGCTTTTGAAAAAAAAATGTTCTCACTTGGCAAAATTAAAAGTTGGTCCCCCTGCTTCTGCCTGTGCACAATACCTGCCATTGCCCAAACTCATTCAACTACTCAGCGTATTTTTTTTTAATGTTACTAATTCATAAAATCTAAAAATCTGAGAACCAGTGAATTAGATTATTTGGTTCTTTAACAACAGAAAATTATACTTGAGAGAGACTAAAAACTAGAAAATAAAGCTTAATAATAAAATAACTTTGAGACCATTATACTAATTTTATTTTTTAATGCAGGCAATACATATAATTATTAAATAGTCATATGCTGTTGTGGTGCTGGAGAAGACTCTTGAGAGTCCCTTTGACTGCAAGGAGATCAAACCAGTCAATCCTAAAGGAAATCAGACCTGAATATCCTTTGGGAGAACTGATGCTGAAGCTGAAGCTCCAGTCCTTTGGCTACTTGATATGAAAAGCTGCTGCTGCTAAGTCGCTTCAGTCGTGTCCAACTCTATGCGACCCCATAGACGGCAGCCCACAAGGCTCCCCCATCCCTGGGATTCTCCAGGCAAGAACACTGGAGTGGGTTGCCAAAGCTAATTCACTGGAAAAGACCCTGAGGCTGGGAAAGACTGAAGGCAGAAGAAGGGAGTGGCCAAGGATGAATGCTTGGGTGGCATCACCGACTCAATAAACATGAGTTTCAGCAAACCGCAGGAGATAGTGAAGGACAGAGGAGCCTGGCGTGCAGCAGTCCATGGGGCTGCAAAGAGTTAGACACGACAGGGCAACTGAACAAGAACAACACTAACATTAAGAGAGATTCTCTCTTCCATGATTGTCTATCATATTTCAAATATACTGTTTTATTTATTCTCAAAGCTCTTCAAGTCTTCCACTCTAAACCCCACACTTATTATTGGATGTGGTGTCTCCCTCTTATTACTAGAGGTTTCCTGAAGTGGTTAAATGTAGTCACTGGTCCAAATTCCTGAAGACCATTCTGTTCTGCCTGGAAGGTGGGGACACAGAATCAGGCTTTGGAGTCAGACAGTCTTTGGATTGCCATCTTGACGCTGCCACTTGGATTCTGTGCTGTGTGACTTTAAGTTACTTACTCAACCTCTCTGAGCCGGTTTCCCCAGTCTCGACATTACCAGCCCAGTTTTCTGTCCCTTGATGCTTACCCTGCATATTTTATGGGCATTTGATTTCCAGTCCTGGAACCTACCCCCTCCCAGTCTTCTTCATCTCTTTAAATAGCACCGGTACTCACTCCAGTTTTTTATACCTCAAGCCATGACTGCTTTTTTTCTCTCCCTCTTCAGCCACCCCCACATGTAATCCACCTTCAAGACCAATCAATTTTGTTTCTAGAGTGTATCTTGAATTTGCATACCTTTCTTCTTCAAAACCACTCCCTGGGTCCATGCCACCAGCCTGCCTCTCCCAGACGAAAATTTACTCTCATAATTAGATGGCTCCTTTGCCCTCTCCTCCCCCTGCAGCCCATCCCCCATCAGCAGCCTGAGAGAGCATTTTTAAAAGAAAGACAAATCTGCTACTCTGTTGTTAAAATCACTCATTGGGTTCTAAATTAAGAATCCAAGCTCTTCTTCTCACTTATTAAGATAACTATTATAAATAACTAAAATGGAAAATAACCAGTGTTGGCAGGGAGGAGGAGCATTGCAGGCGGGAACATGGAATGGTGCAGCTCTTGTGGAAAACAGAACTACAGTTTATCAAACAATTGAACACAGAATGACCCAAGGGTCCAGAAATTCCAGTTCCAGGGATGTACCAAAAACTGAAAGCAGGGACTCAAGGTAAGTCTCTGTATACTACTGTTCCCTATTTGACTGAAATGCAGTCCATGGCAGCATTATTCACAATAGCCAAAGGCCTGTGGACAGATGAGTGGATGAGCGAAATGTGGTGTATACACCAAAATGGAATATTATTTAGCACTAAAAAGAGAGGAACTTTTACAAAAGAATTAAAAAAGAAAGAAACAAAAGAAAAAGAGGAAGGAAATTCTAGCACATACACCAACACAGATGAACCCTGAGGACATTGATGGTGGTGATTTAGTCACTAGGTCACAACCCTTGTGACCGCATGGACTGTGGCCCGCCAGGCTCCTCTGTCCATGGGATTCTCCAGGCAAGAATACTGGAGTGGGTTGCTATGTCCTTCACCCTAGGGAAATCAGCCAGTCACAAAGGAACAGATGCTGTACAATTCCACCTATAGGACTTGGACCTGGAGTCTCAGATCCATGGAGACAGAACAGAAGATGCAGGCTGCCCAGGCCTGGGGGGCAGGGGGCGGGCCATGAGTGTTTAATGTTTACAGTTTCGTTTCATGCCCTGAATTGCACCCTTACAAATGATTAAATGATTAATTATGTGTGATATATATTTACCACCATTTAAGAAAAACCAAAACTTCTACCATGATCTAGGATGCTTTGTACAATGTAGGCAGTGTTCCCACCCAACCTCCTCCCCCACCCCCGAACTCCTGCCCTGGGTACTCTCACATCTGCCACCCGCCGCTCCCACCTCCTCAGAGAAGACTTTTCATCCTCCAGCTCTGAGTCGTCCTATTCTTCTCTGTCAGAGCCCCTTCTTTCATGACATGTCACAGGGGAGTTTTATCTTCACATAGTAGTTAATTAAAGCTGCCTCAGGGCTTCCCTGGTGGCTCAGTGGTAAAAAATCTGCCTGCCAATGCAAGAGATGAGGGTTCGATCCCTGGTCCAGGAAGATCCCACATGGCACGGGGCAATTAAGCCCATGTGTCACAACTACTGAGCCTGTGCTCTGGAGCCCTGGAGCTGAAACTGCTGAAGCCCACTTGCCCTAGGGCCCATGCTCCGCACCAGAGAAGCCGCTGCACCCGCACACCACAACTTGAGAAAAGCCCTCATGGAACAAAGATCCAGCACAGCCAAAAATAAATAAGTAAAATTATATAAAAAATAAAAGCTGGTTTAGAATTTAGGAATCAATAAAGCCCTGGGCTGTGGCCACCCATGGGGCCCACGAGTCCTCTTTGCATGACAGAATCAGGTCCACTTGGAAGTAATGACTCAGAAGCTTGTGCACTTTAACGAGTATGTCTGTGTGCATCTGAGTAATGCAAATGATATTTTTGCGTATCCTCCACTTGTTTAACTTACTCATCCTGAAAAGAGAGACTTCAAACTGTTTTCTCTGACGCTTACTGAAGTAGTTTCCAAAGGCGGAGGGTGGGGTATAGGGGGAACTCTTCCACTTTCAAATTAAAAAAATAAATAGATTTCAAAAGGTTTCCTCTGTCCTCGGTCTTCCATCACGGGAGCTGCTCTTCAAGGGGGAATTCCTCTGAAATAAAATCGGGAACGCTTCCAGCAGAGTTCATGTTTCCAATATTAAGTCCTCACAGGACACAGCCCAGCCCACTCTGTGCTCACATCGGAGGAAATTCCCCTGGTCTGGGCAAAAGATCATAACATCTTAAGAAGGCTGATGAGCTCATGAAAAGTCACTGAATTTAGAAAGTCAAGACACTCCCAGAAACCTCTCTTATGATGCTTTTCTCCTCTGTGAGCCCCTTGAATTGTCCACACCAAATTTTACATGATTTTCAAAATAGTTTTTATTTACTGTCTTGTAAAGTGGAGAGCGGTTCATTCTCTATTTCCCTGAGACACTTTCTATTGCACTACCTTTATCAAAATTAAAGAGCTCAGAAAGTGAAGCTTTAAAAATTTTGCAAGCCTCATTTTCCTTTGATGGTTTTAGCATCCCCAATCTTAATATTCAATGTGAGGATGATCTCCTATCCACCTTAAACATTTTATGGGAGAAAAGAATGTACAGCAGGAGGTCTCAGATGATAAGAAACAAACAGACAAAAAAACCTTTTTAAGGAATTCCCTGGTGGTCCAGTGGTTAAGACTCCATGCTCCCAATGCAGGGGACGTGGGTTTGATCCCTGGTAGAGGAACAAAGATTCTACGTGCCTCACAGGTGTGGCCAAAAAATAAGATTTTTTTTGTAAAGTCTTTGTAATTGCTAAAACACTTAATAGTTGCAAGGGAAGCCAGAAATGACAGGATAAAAGTTTACTTGTTGATATAACAGCATTCACAAGCAAAACAACCCCCTCTTCTTTAAGGTGGAGACCCAATAAAGTGAGGCTTCCCGGGTGGTGCAGTAGGTAAAGAATCTGCCCGCAGGAGACACAAGAGAAGTGGGTTTGATCCCTGGATTGGGAAAATCCCCTGGAGTAGGAAATGGCAACCCACTCCACTATTCTTGCCTAGAGAATTCCATGAACAGAGGAGTCTGTTGGGCTATAGTCCATGGGGTTCCAAAGAGTCGGACACAAATGAGCACGCATACATGCATAATAAAGAAGTACATAGAATAAAATACAATCAATCTGTATTGGATGCCTCTCTTGCTTGTTTGCACATCTATGCCATAATTACTATTTTTGTCTTTGGCTCAACAAGAAAAGGTTAAAATTTCAGGGAAAAAGAGCTGGAAATGGAAAGAGGGTTTTTTCCTTGCTCCTTCTGGGTCATGTTAATCCCACCAAGGAAGGAAAGTGTGTGTCTGGAAGTAAAGACAGCGTTCTGTTGATGACAGTTGTTTGTAGATGCAGAAAGCAGGCGGTTTCCCTGTATGGCCCTTAAGTGCATTCCAGCGCTGTGTCAAGTTTTGTGTGCGATAAGGCTGGGCAGGAAGGCCCTTGGGCCAGGAAGGAAGTGCTGTCAGCCTGGGAGCGGGCAGCGTGGAGCTGGGCAGGCTCAGGGCTTCAGCTGTGTGACCACTGCCCTATTTTTAAAAGATAAACAGCAGGAATAACACACAATCCACATGGCAGCTGCTTTACATTCATCCAACCCGCACAAGTTCACTCTCAGCCTTTTTCAGACTCTGTGTTAGTCACTCAGTTGTGTCTGACTCTTTGCAATCTCATGGACTGTGGGCCGTCAGGCTCCTCTAACAATGGAATTATCCAGGCAATAATACTAGAGTGGGTGGCCACGTCCTCCTCCAAGGGATCTTCCTGACCCAGGGATCAAACCTGCATCTCTTTGGCAGCCAGGTTCTTTACCATTAGCACCACCTGAGCAGCCCCTGGGTACTATTACTAGACATCAGATCTCTACACCCTGCTTCATGGCCCACACTGCAGATGGGAAAGTCAAGGAATTTCCCTCAATAGACATTTCTCCAAAGAAAACATATAAATCGCCAACAGATACATGAAAGATGCTCAACATGGCTCATTATTGGAGAAATGCTAATCAAAACTACAATGAGGTATCACCTCACACCAGTCAGAATGGCCATCATCAAAAAATCTACAAACAGTAAATGCTGGAGAGGATATGGGAAAAAAAGGGAACCTTCCTGCACTGTTGGTGGGAATGTCGATAGAGTCACTATGGAGAACAGTGTGATTTCTTTAAAAACTAGCAATAAAACTATTGTATGACCCAGCAATCCCACTACTGGGCAAAGACCCTGAGAAAATTATATTTCAAAAAACACATGTACCCCAATATTCATAGCAGCACTGTTTACAATAGCCAGAACTTGGAAGCAATCTAGATGTCCATTGACAAATGAATGGATAAAGAAGTTGTGGTACATACATACAATAGGATATTACTCAGCCATAAAAAGGAATGAATTTGAGTCCATTGTAGTCAGGTAGATGAACCTAGAGCCTGTTATAAAGCGAAGTAAGTCAGAAAAATTTAAAAATATCATATATTAACACACACATATATATGGGATCTAGAAAAGGCAGTGATGAACCTATTTGCAGGGCAGGAATAGAAGCACAAAGGCTGAGAACAGACTTGTGGGCCCAGTGGAAGAAGGAGAAGGTGGGACGAAATGAGAGAGTATCATTGACATACACTCTGCCATGTGTAAAACAGATAGCTAGTGTATAACACAGGAAAGCTGCTGTCTAATAACAGGGAGCTCTGCTTGAAACTCTGTGATGACCTAGAGGGGTGGGATGGGAGTGGGGCCTGGCAGAGAGGCTCAAGAGGGAGGGGACATAAGTATACTTAGAGCTGATTCACATTGTTGTACTGCAGAAACCAACACAACATTGTAAAGCAATTACCCTCCAATTAAAACTTAAAAAAAATTTTTTTAATGTATAGTTCATGTCTAGAACCAGAGCTGTAATTACTGTCTGCAACGCTGACACCATTGTCTGACAAAATATTGTGCCAAACATGTCCCTTCTTTTGCCCTTGCGTTGGCTTACTTTGAATAAAATACTATTAGTCAGATTCATACCCAGCCTATGTGAAATCCTACTATAATGCTCTGCAAGGTGGGTGGAAGGGAATCTAAATTGTTTCATTGTGTAGGGATTCCATTGTATTAAATATTGTTGAAAATCTCCTAAAAAAAAAATCATTTCTAGGCAAATTCTCAAGATTTATTAGGGGTGGTGGGAGACTAGAGAAGAATGTGAGAAGACCAGGTCTCCACACGGCATAGCATCATTGTGTTGGTTTCTTCTTCTTTTTTTTTTTTTACTGTCATTGTTGTTTGAATTAACAGGAAAATTACACCCTCCACCACCCCCCACCAAAAAAAAAAAAAAAAAGGCAAGGGGTTTTCCAGAAATTGTGTTTTAAAAAGCCCTCTGCTACATACAGGTTATAATTTTTACAATTTATAATTCAGGGTCCTTCTTTCTGTTTCCATGGTTTTACTGCCTATGTTTTTAAGTGTAATTCTAACAATATTTCCATTTGTGGACATTTTGGCTCAAAAAGCAAAGCAGATCTCAGGTTTCAAGGGGAAAAGAGGTCATTACTGAACACATCACTCTTTATTGCTGGACTGATAACATTAAGCTGTCAAATCAGGCTTTGATTTTAATATTCCTCAGTGTGGAAAGAACATGTTTTTAGTAGTGCTCTTTCTTCCAGCATGTTTTCAGTGCTTCACCCGAGCAACTAAACCACAGGCCAACAGCACAGGTCTGTAAAGCAGAATCAGCGGTCTGTCTTCAATTCTCAGCCTTGAATGTTAATCATGTATTTGCACCTTTGGTGTTGATGGATAGCATGTTCACAGTGATTTATGTAGTATTTATATTGAAGTTTTCGTTTAAAAATTGAATGTACTTCAAAGATTTTATAGCATTTTCTTCAAACATTCCTGAGAAAAGCCTAACAACAGGGAGCACAGCCTAAAAATTGGATTAGACGGCAGGTTAGAGCGGCACTTCCCTGGTGGCTCAGACGGTAAAGCGTCTACCTACAATGCAGAGGACCTGGGTTCAATCCCTGGGTCGGGAAGATCTCCTGGAGAAGGAAATGGCAACCCAGTCCAGTATTCCTGCCTGGAGAATCCCATGGACAGAGAAGCCTGGTAGGCTACAGTCCATGGGGTCGCAAAGAGTGGGACACGACTGAGCAACTTCACTTTCGCTAGAGTGGCACAGCTTATACTAGTAATTGCTATTCCACATTTGTCTTTCCAACATAAATATTACTTTTCAACTTAAGTTTACTTTTCCTCAAGGCCTTATTGAGTTACAATTTACATACAATAAAATTCCTCTTTTTTAAGGTGTAAAGTTTAATGAATTTTGGCATTTATATACTACTAACACAGATTGTCTTGCCTTCAGCCCCTGTAGCTTTTTGCATTTGGGGGGAACTTCACATAAATTATGAATCTGCCTGCGATTCAGGAGACCAGGGTTCGATTCCTGGGTTGGGAAGTTCCTCTAGAGAAGGGAATGGCAATCCACTCCAGTATTCTTGCCTGGTGAATTCCATGGACAAAGAAGTCTGGTGGGCTACAGTCCTTGGGGTTGCAAAGAGTCGGACAGAACTGAGTGACTAACACACACACATAACATAGAAATTAAGTCTTAACAGGACTTCCCTGGTGGTCCAGTGGTTAAGAATCTGCCTGCCAATGCAGGAGATATGGGTTCAGTCCCTGGTTTGGGAAGATCCTATATGTCACAGAGCAACTAAGCTGAGCCGGTACTCTGGAGCCTGCTCACCACAACTAGAGAAGGCCCACGCACAGCAAGGAAGAGCCAGTGCAGTCATAAATAAGAAAGTAAAACTCAATTAAGTCATACATTATGTTTCTTAAGCAGCTATGCGATTTTTCATCCCCACCAGCACAAGCAGCAGACAGGACTTCCGGTTCCTCCACGTGGTACCCGACACGTGACACTGTCAGTCCTTCTGATAATCCCTTCTAGAGGACGTGTGTATCTTGCATCTCTGTGATTTTAATTTTCACTTCCCTGGTGGCTAGGGGTGACAGCATCCTTTTATGTGCTGTGTGTGCCATTCATATTTCTTCTTTTGTGAAATGTTTCTCAAATCTTTGACCATTTTTAAGTTTCATAACTTGTATAAAGTCATACGGGTTACAAATATTCTTTCCAAATCCATGGCTTTCCGTCTTGTTTTCTAAAGTCTTTAATTTCAATAAAATCCATTTTCGCAATTGTTTTCTTTTATGCCAGTTAACTTTTAAAGACCCCTGAAGTAAAGCTGCCTGGAATGAAATGATGTTCTCAGTCTCTATCCATCCTTCCCATTTGTCTTCTTAATCCTTTTATGTATCCTGATCACTAAATTAAAATCTGTGAGCATCATTCAGGTACCCTGGTAACTTCTTAAGGATGCAGTAGCAATGGCTATTGGAAGGATGAGAAAAGAAAACACAAGATATAAACTCTTCATGAGTCAAACTAACTTTCAAAGCCAAAAGCAAGAGGGACTTCCCTGGTGGTCCAGTGGTTAAGGCTCTGCACTCCCAATGCAGAGGGCCTAGGTTTGATCCCTGGTCAGGAAACTAGATCCCACATGCTGCACCTAAGACCCAGCGCACCCAAATAAATAAATAAAGTATAAAAATAAAAGCCAAGAAAATCACAAGAGAATTTTAGGAATAAGGATTTGAAGTTCAAGAAATAGAGAACTGATGACAGCAGGGGTGACTGTAACTGTTAGAAAAATACATATGGGTAGTTTTTAAGAATCCTGCTTCCAGCCAAGATGGAGTAACAGAGACCAGATGAACCCTCAAGCAGAAACAACTGAAGAACTGGACAAAAATATATGAAACAATGGTTTTTAAGCCATTGGCCATCAGGCAATGAAAAACAATGACCCCTGAGAAACTCAACCAAAGAAGAAAAGTATATGAAGATGTTCAAGTGTGTTAGTCATCAGGGTGAGATACCACTTCATACCTATGAGAATGTCCTAAATTTAAAGACGAACCACATCAAGTGTTGGCTGAAGAACATGAACTCTCATACACAGCTGGTGGGAACTTCCAACCACTTTTGAAAACCATCTGGAAGATTTTTTTTAGAAGTTAAACACACACCTTGATAAAGCTGTTAAAAACATCTATTTGCAGGAAAACTGAAACTAATTACTAAAAAAGTAACTACATTAATTCACCATACTGACTAACGAATGAAGAAGATTACATTTAATAATGAGGGAGTTGCCAGGCAGACTAGTGGTTAGGATTTGGTGTTTTTGCAGCCATGGCCTGGGCTCAATTCCTGGTTTGGGAACTGAGATCCCACAGGGCTCGTCGAAGCGTGGACGCCCCCCAAAAAAGGAAATTTAATAATGAAACCCAAATATACATTTGCCAATCATCAATTAATTTGTTGGGAACTAGAAGTCTGTGGATCTAAATTATGGTCCTGGTTCTCATTTAATCATTGTTAAGTGACTTGATTTATTTCTAAAATGTGAGAGCCAGATTTAGTGCTTTCCATCCAGGAGGAGAAGGGGGCGACAGAGGATGAGATGGTTGGATGGCATCACCGACTCAACGGACATGAGTTTGAGCAAACTCCGGGAGACAGTGAAGGACAGGGAAGCCTGGCATGCTGCAGTCCATGGGGTCACAAAGAGTCAGACACAACTTAGTGACTGAATAACAATCTTTATACCTTTAAGAAGCCCTCTTTTTTCTCCTATGGACTATTTTTACAGATTTTGGTGCTTTTTGGAGTAACTGAATCAGTCTCCTGTTGTAACACTGAATTCACATAATGGCAGCCGACCACCAAGAAATACAGTCATGGAGGCTGCTCTTGCCAAGGCCACCTACTCATTGTCCTGTGGCCAGGCAACTTCCTCTTGCCAGTCGTGCCCACTGAGGCCAAGGGCATTCAACAATGACCACATTGAGATAAGCTGCTCTGGGTTCTCTGTGGACTACCTGTGGGTCTGGCAGGACAGAGGCCCCAGTTAAAGCTAAGACCACGTCACCCTGGAGGGGAGACAAATTCTCACTGAGAAACATCACTTTGGGAGTTGATTGGAGGGAGATGAGGTGTCTGAGGAGTGAAGTTGGGGGCGCAGAGGAAATGTCCTTTTGCATTGCGACTTTTGTTTGTATATTTGATCTTCTTAATGAGATGTTCCATGAAGAGAGCTTTATGTGTGTGGATGTATTTATGATGTGTATTTTGTATACATGTATGTGCAGGTATGTACACTCATGTCATTTCCCATTGCTCACAGTGGCTGTGAACTCTGAAGTCGCGGTGAACACTGACTTAGCCAAGAATAACTCCTCCTTGGGGAAGTTCAGGTGTCTCCCCTGTCTCTGGTCACAACATCTTCATCAAATCAATACATGGCCTTGTTTTACAAGCACTTGTTTTACAAACAACCCATGTGGTTGTTTATTGCTGAAAGTAACTTGAACTTATGGACCACAGCCATGTGACTTGTGTCTGCACGCAGCTCCTTCTGAAGGCTCAGCACAGCCTTTACACACTTACAACACAAGGCAGCAGTGCAGACTGACCCTTGTGGGACATTTTAAAAGGTGGAATCACTAATAAAGATGTGCCACTAAATAGACCCAGAGAAGGACAGCTGTCGATAGTGTGAGCTGGAGGGAGAAGACGGAGGATTGCTGGGCCCACCTTGGCTGGAATAGGTCAATGGGAAATGCGGATTTTGCTTGCTCCAAGCATGTCTGCAAAAGCGTGGGAAAGTGCATCAAATCCTGATCTCGAGGTTACAAATAAACGTCAGCTCCTGTGTGTATTCCCAAGCACAGAGTCTGTAACAGTAAAGGCAGATCGCCCATGTGCACTTCTTCACTGCAAGCTCCCAACAGAGACCAGAACATCAGGGTCTGCAGACAGGGCTGGCTGACACCCCTCACTTTACCCTGAGGGAGGGGGAGCCCAGGCAGGTCTTGCCACTCACCCAGGGTCCCGCTGACAGCAGACCTGCCAGCAGCCTCCCAGAGAGGCGCCCGTCCAATGCACCCGACATCCTGCCATCCATGACCACCAACACACACTGCTTCGTTTAATCCACAGGTTCTCTTTTCTTCTTCAGTTCAGTTGGCTTCAGTTCAGTTGCTCAGTCGTGTCCAACTCTTTGCGACCCCATGGACTGCAGCATGCCAGGCCTCCCTGTCCATCAGCAACTCCCAGAGTTTACTCAAACTCGTGTCCATTGAGTCGGTGATGCCATCCAGCCATCTCATTCTCTGTCGTCCCCTTCTCCTCCTGCCGTCAATCTGTCTCAGCATCAGGGTCTTTTCAAATGAGTCTATTCTTCACATCAGGTGGCCAGAGTATTGGAGTTTCAGCTTCAGCATCAGTCTTTCCAATGAATATTCAGGATTGATTTCCTTTAGGATTGACTGATTGGATCTCCTTGCAGTCCAAGGGACTCTCAAGAGTCTTTTCCAACACTACAGTTCCAAAGCATCAGTACTTTGGCGCTCAGCTGTCTTTATAGGCCAACTCTCACATCCATACATGACTACTGGAAAAACCATAGCTTTGACTAGATGGATCTTTGTTGGCAAAGTGATGTCTCTGCTTTTTAACATGCTGTCTAGGTTGGTCATAACATTTCTTCCAAGGAGCAAGTGTCTTTTAATTTCATGGCTGCAATCACCGTCTGCAGTGATTTTGGAGCCCAGAAAAATAAAGTTTGTCACTGTTTCCACTGTTTCCCCATCTATTTGCCATGAAGTGCTGGGATCAGATGCCATGATCTTAGTTTTCTGAATGCTGAGTTTTAAGCCAACTTTTTACTCTCTTCTTTTACTTTCATCGAGAGGCTCTTTAATTCTTCTTCACTTTCTGCCATAAATGTGGTGTCTTCTGCATATCTGAGGTCATTGATATTTCTCCTGGCAATCTTAGAGAAGAAAACTGATGCAAAGCACTTCAAAAGCACATAAAGCGAACACCTCTGATAATCCCATGCCACCCATCCCACCCCACCCCATCCCTAGCAGCAGCAGCTTCCTGAGTCTCCCCAAATTCCTACCCCCACTGCACAAAGGAGGAAGCGAGTCCCAGAGAGGCTGTGAAGGGCCTAGCTGATCGGCCAAAGGGGCAGAGTGGAACCCGGGCACACTCTTGATGGAGAAAGTACTTTGGAGGTAGGGTGACCATTGACACTGCTGACCTATGACATGCAAATCAAAACCACAAAGAGGCATCACATCAGAATGGCCATCACCAAAAAAATCCACAAACAATATATGCTAGAGAGGATGTGGAGAAAAGGGAACCCTCCTACATTGTTGGTGGGAATATAAATTGGTGCAGCCATTGTGGAAAACAATATGGAGGTTTCTCGAAAAAGCTAAAAATAGAACTACCATATGACCCAGCAATTCCACTCCTGGGTATATATCTAAAAAAATAAAAACACTAATTCAAAAAAATACACACACTCCGATGTTCAAAGCAGCACTATTTACAATTGCCAAGACATAGAAACAACTGAGTGTCCACCAACAGATGAATGGATAAAGAAGATGTGTATGTGTATAACGGAATATTATGCAGCCTTGAAAAAGAAAGGAATTTTGCCATTTGCAATGACAGAGATGGACTTGGGGGGCATTATGCTAAGTGAAGTAAGTCAGATAGAGAAAGACAAATACTGTATGATCTCCCTTATATGTGGAATCTAAAGAATACAACAAACTAGTGAATAAAACAAAAGAGAAGTAGACTCACAGATACAGAAAACAAAGCAGTCGTTACCAGTGGGGAGAGGGAAGGAGGAGGGGCAGTAACGATAGCAGAGGGGTAGGGGGGAAAGAGGATTATTATGGCATTATATCAGATCACGTGTTTGAAATTTCTAAAAATTGTGGAGCACCATAGAATTGAAAGACTCTTTCATTCAATTTTTTTAAAAAAAGCTAGTGACCTATGAAAGACATCAATTTTGGCTCTTTTGAAATATTCTATACCTGACTTTGATGTTTTATTTTTTCAGAGACATTAACACAGAAAGCCCCACCATTCAGCTTTGGCTGAATTTAAATAGAGCAAGATGCAGACATCTTAAGGCCACATTATTATTTGTATTTTTTTCCCCCTGTTAACCTTATCACCATTCTAAGGTGCTTCCAGAGTATAGAAGGAACACTTCTTTAAAAAAATTGTTCTGTCATTACCATGAGCTCATCAGCATGTATTACTATTTTAAAGTGTTGGCTTGCCCCCATACCCTATCAGATCACTTTTTTTACTGTATAACCTCTGCTAATTCACGAGGAGTGAGGAATGCACAGAGAAAATCGGCTGCTTATAAGGTTTTTACTTTGAAGGGAAAGGGTTCAGATAAATTCAACTCTGTTTGCGAAGGAAAACATCAAAGGCTTTACAAAGACTCCTCCCCTTAATTCAGTTTCTTGGGCTTGTTTCCCAATTTGAAAGGTAAGAAGATGAAAGAAAGTTAATCCTCCATAAATTCTCCTCCTTTTTTGCCCAGTTTCAATACAATTCCTTTTCACTTAGTAATTCTCACAGTACAAGATAGGTAACAGCCAGCAGCTGGCAAAGCTGCAAATTTGCCATTGTTCCAAGTGGCCTCTGGACCCACCTTCCCCTCAGAATCCCCATCAGGTCTCCCACGGAGGCTCCTCCCTCCAGAGCGTCTCATCCTCCTGTTTTTCTGACTTTTCATGAAAGCAACCCAGAAGGTGCTGTGGAGCTGTAAACATCCACACAGAACTCTCTTTTCTGGGAAATCACTTCAAAGCAGAAACTAAACTTTGCTTTATGAAAATTGCTACCACTTAGGTAAGTTCCACCTCATCAATACTTAGGGTGAAGAACTTCACCTGCAGAAACAAAGATGACTCCGGTGTCTTATTTCTAGTTTACAATCAGTGTCTCAAATCCTAAACAGTTGATCTTTGCTTATTCCAAATTAGATGAAAAATCTCTCAGCTTGAGAAGCTCTTGAGTAAAAGGATGCCCCTCTGGGTCTAAAGAACCCTAAAGGCTGTTTATTTCAAGGCATGTGGGCCTGAATATGATTTTCTCAAAGCTCTATTCAACCATTTTCTCAGTGGTTGATCTAAGGCAGAATCAGAAATTTCTAGGAGTTAATTAATATTTCTGTTGCTGGATGAAAATGCAATAAAACCCCAAATTTCTTCCTAAACATGCAACAAATTTTCCCTTGTTGTTGTTTAGTTGCTTAGTCATGTCTGACTCTTTGAGACCCCAATCAACTGCAGCATGCCAGGCTTCTTTGTCCTTCACTATCTCCCAGAGTTTGCTTAAACTCATGTCCATTGAGTCACTGATACCATCTAACCATCTCATTCTCTGTCACCCTCTTCTCCTCTTGCCCTCAATCTTTCCCAGCATCAGGGTCTTTTCCAATGAGTCGGCTCTTCGCATCAGGTGGCCAAAGTATTGGAGTTTCAGCTTCTGCAACAGTCCTTCCAATGAATATTCAGGGTTGATTTCCTTTAGGATTGACTGGTTAGATCTCCTTGCTATCCAACGGAATCTCAAGTGTCTTTGCCAGCCCGCAGTTCAAAAGCATCAATTCTTCAGCACTCAGCCTTCTTTATGGTCCAACTCTCACATTCAACATGGCTACTGGAAAAACCATAGGTTTTTACTATACCGACCTTTGGTGGCAAAGTGATGTCTGTGCTTTTTAATAACACTGTCTAGGTTTGTCGGCGTATTAAACATGCAACAAATTCTCCTTAGAAAATGAGAAGAGAGAAATGGGAGTTATTGCTTATTACTATTTAGGCTTTGTTTTGAATGATGAAGAAAAGCTCTGGAAATGGACAGTGGTAATGTGGCAGACTTTATTTTGGGGGGCTCCAAAATCACTGCAGATGGTGATTGCAGCCATCAAATTAAAAGATGCTTACTCCTTGGAAGGAAAGTTATGACCAACCTAGATAGCATATTCAAAAGCAGAGACATTACTTTGCCAACAAAGGTCCGTCTAGTCAAGGCTATGGTTTTTCCTGTGGTCATATATGGATGTGAGAGTTGGACTGTGAAGAAGACTGAGGCCGAAGAATTAAAGCTTTTGAACTGTGGTGTTGGAGAAGACTCTTGAGAGTCCCTTGGACTGCAAGGAGATCCAACCAGTCCATTCTGAAGGAGATCAGCCCTGGGTGTTCTTTGGAAGGAATGATGCTAAAGCTGAAACTCCAGTACTTTGGCCACCTCATGCGAAGAGTTGACTCATTGGAAAAGACTCTGATGCTGGGAGGGATTGGGGGCAGGAGGAGAAGGGGATGACAGAGGATGAGATGGCTGGATGGCATCACCGACTCGATGGACATGAGTTTGAGTGAACTCCAGGAGTTGGTGATGGACAGGGAGGCCTGACGTGCTGCAATTCATGGGGTCACAAAGAGTCAGACGTGACTGAGCGACTGAACTGAATTGAACTGAACTGAATGGTTGTCTCACATTAGGAATGTACCTAATGCCTCTGACTTGTACACTTAAAGTGGTTTAAAGGGTCAGTTTTATGTTATGTGTGTGTTTTACCACAATTTTTGAAACGTAGTAAATAAATGAGAACTTCATATTAAAATGTTAAGTAATTTTACATTTATTTAAAATAAATAAATTTTAAATATTTATTTTAAATACTTTAAATAAAGAATAAGCCTGGGAAGAAGCATAAAAATAAAATCATGCTTCTGGTGGGTAAACTGTCGCTAATAGATATCAAAAGTTTAATAACATGAAACTTTTGACACAGAAATTCCACTTTTATCAAGTTATCCTAAGGATATAGCTTAACATGTACACAGTCTGTATTGAGAAGAGCATTTATAATAGTATCATCTGTAGTAGCAATCTTAAGAAAATGTTGGGGGAATCTAATTGTCCAACAATACTAGTTTAATAAATTCTGGTTAATTTAGTAAATAGATGGCCCAGCCTTGTGTCTGCATCTCCCTGGTATCTTTGTGTACTCTTTTGACTCTGACTTTGCATGAATTCCGGGCATTCCTCCTCTTTTCTCTCAGGCTTTTGTTCAATTATCATTGGTTCACTCAACATTTACTTATTGACACTTCCTGTGTTAGGACCACAGGAGGTGCTGGGGATAAAGCTTTCAACAGGCTGGACAAAGTCCCTTTTCTCATGAAGCTTATAAACATTGAGGAGAATATGAAGAAGAAAATCAGCAATTATAACATCACATGATGAGCACTAGGACACTGGGATGCTCTGAGTCAGAACATGACAGTCAAGCCCCTAAACTAGATCTGGGTACATCTGGGAGGACTTCCTAGAAGAAGTCCTGTCATCATGAGAATGAGCAGAAACTAAGCAGCGGAAGACTGTGATGGGGAAGGAAGGACCTTCCAGGCAGGCAGAGATAATAGCATGTATAAGGACCAGAGGTTAAAGAAAGCAGAGCAAATTCGAGGAAGTATTTCAGAATAGCGTGAGCACAGAGATGCCAGGAAAAGACCGTTCTTCCCCTTCTTAGTTTCTGCCCAGAGAAAAGTCCTCCAAGGACAAACACCAGCATAACTGAAACCGACACAGATTCACAGTCAACCCGCTTACTGAAAGTGTTGGGTCATCTGTCTCTGTCTTTTTTTTTCTTTTAGTTGTTTTTCTGTGTTTTCTAAAATTTGGGAGGCAGAGCATTGTTTTCTTTAATAATTATACAGAAGAATAAAGATAGCTTTATTATCACAGACTTAGAAAATGAACTTATGGTTGCCAGGGGGAAGGGATAGTTAGGGAGTTTGGGATGGACAGTTACACACTGCTATATTTAAAGTGTAAAACCAAAAAGGACATTCTGTATAGCACAGGGAAAACTCTGCTCAATGTTATGTGGCAGCCTGGATAGGAGGGAGTTTGGGGGAGAATGGATACAGGTACATGTGTGGCTGAGCCCCTTTGCTGAGCACCTGACGCTATCACAGCACTGTCAGTGGGATATACCCCCAAGACAAAATTTAACAACAACAACACAAAAAGATGACTTTTATAGAATTCAGGAAATTCAAAGCTATGAACTGCAAAAAATCTATTATTTCAGAATGCCTAATCTTCACCAAGAACAGGCATCTGAGTGGACATGTTAAAGCTACAACAATAACGGAATTTACTCGACTCCTGACTCCTGAGTTCAAGGCTTGGAATTCTAGGTTCAGTTACATTCTGCTTCTATTAAGAAGGAAAATATTGATGCTTCCCTAGAAACAGGCTTTGTTTTCCAATGATGGCGTTATCATCACTAAATTTTTCCTCTTTTCATTAAATCTGTGTATTTTGGAAGAAAGTTTTAAATCCTATCAGAAGGCACTTCACCTCCAGGTTATTTTTCTTGCACTAACTGACTAGTCTCACAGTATGGGCAGGCGGAATGAACACAGCCCTCCAAACCGTGTGAGACTGATCCTGGGTCGTTCCGCTGGGAATCAGGATGAGCAATCATATTTTTAGTCTATGTTTGTGCTTTGTCAAAAGCCAACATCTTAATTTCAAAAGCAGCATGATTTTATCAGTTGTGTGTGAAAACCACTTCACAGCGCATAGATGATCTTTGCACTTTTTCTAGATCTTCTCAGAATTCTAGGCTTCCTGGCTTCTCACCTGCCCCCACCCCCAACAGAAAAGATGGAAAACAGAAGGCTTTTAGGCCGAGACTGCCTTAGGGGAGAGGGACGGTCCTGCCACCCACAGATCTACAGCAGGAGTGGGAAGGTTAACCAAATACCCACCAGCACCATTAACACGTTCCCCCTCCAGCCAGTTTATCTTGGCACTTATGTGAGAATGGTGTTTGCAAAACTGGAACAGAAGCCCAGCTACTTTTTGGAAATGGGGAAAGGAAAGGCCATAGGCAACCAGCCGAGGGAGGGGACACCTCAAGGACAACCAGTCTCTGAGAGCAAAAAAATGCAAGGCTCAGAAAAGAGACAGGTGGAAATTTTCCTTTGCCGTTTTCCCAGGCTTCTTATAGAGACTGCTTTCTTTCTTTTTTTTTAAATAAAATAGAAAATCTTTATTTATTTTTTTAATATAAATTTATTTATTTTAATTGGAGGCTAATTACTTTACAATATTGTATTGGTTTTGCCATACACCAACATGAATCCACCACAGGTGTACACATGTTCCCCATCCTGAATCCCCCTCCCACCTCCCTCCCCATACCATCCCTCTGCGTCATCCCAGTGCACCAGCCCTAAGCACTAGAGGCTGCTTTCAATCGGGGTTTTAGAGAGGCTCTGTGAGCCCTGATGGGTTCCAGGAGAGGAGAGACAGGAACTGGGCCACAAGGAGAGCAGGCCCCTGGACAGCATTCATCACAACAGCTAGGATGGGGTTTGTTGTTGCTGTCATTCAGTTGCTAGGTCTTTTCAACTCTTTGCAACCCCATGGACTGCAGCATGCCAGGCTCCTCTGTCCTTCATTATCTCCCAGAGTTTGCTCAAATTCATATCCATTGAGTCAGTGATGCCATCCAACCATCTCACCCTTTGTCGCCCCCTTCTCTTCCTGTCTTCAATCTTTCCCAGCATAAGGATCTTTTCCAATGAGTTGGCTCTTTGCATCAGATGGCCAAAATATTGGAGCTTCAGCATCAGTGAACATTCAGTGATTTAAGGCTATCCTCACCTTAAAAATGGAAATGGAGATTCAAAGAGGTTGGTGCTGAGCCAGGGCTCAAAGCAGGTGGCCCAGGATGGGTCCTTCTGCCCTCTCTGTGCCCTGCACTCCAGTGACAGGGGCTCTCAGACCTCAGGCCTCACCTTTTCTGCAAAACCCACCAGCCTTCCTTGACTGGGTTCCATCTCAGGCTTTCAGCACTTCTGGGTGTGAAGCTCTACCTGTCTTGTCTGCTGTCTCTAACTGCTCCCCACACCCCACTGAGATGTTCAAGGTCCTCTCTAATGTCACTGCCCACCCCCAACAGTGTCCCTTTCTCTGGCGACAGAGTGCCCTTCTTCTGGTTCACAGGCCACAAATCTCGCAGATGTGCGAGGATGCGCTGAGCGCTGAGAAAAGCAGGGTCCAACATCATGTTACATTTTCATTCCTTTGTACCAACAAGAGCCAAAAAAGACGAAAAACTGGAAGGTTAAGAACAGGATGTGCCAGATTCAAGAAGGAACCCAAGAAGTCTGGTTCTGCCCTTCTCCCAGCCTTTGAGCTCCACAGATCTCTACCCTTTGGGGTCCCAGCTTTCTCTTCTCAAAAAGTAAGAGCTGAAAATATTTTTTTTAATTCCTTCAGGCTACAAAAGGCTACCCTTCTATGGAAGACCATAAAGCTATACAGAAGAGGGTAAAAATCAAATTCACCATGGATGTGAATCAGACTTGAGCAGTCCTGTTCTAAAAGTTTTGCTACTTCTGCCAAAATTCAGACTCTTAGCTTCCCATCTTGACCAAGTGCCTTGAACCAGCCCTCGCCTCCCACCGTAGCCAACTATTAAACCACTCTTGATACATAAACCAAATGTTGTCCAGAAGTGGACAACAGGAAGCAGAGGGTGGTAATCCTGGAGCAAAGGGAAATACCCGAAGTGAGCCCCAGTTCTCCTGGCTGGCAGCCCAGGGTCACATCAGACTCCAAGCACAGAGACCTGATCTCTACGGCTTGCAGGAGCAGATGGAGGTGTTCAGGACAGCGTAAGGAGCTGGACTTTGTGGGGACAGGGACTAGGAAGAAGGGGTGGCAGAAGTCTGAATGGGTGCTGCCCTGTGTATAGATACCACATCTTTTTTTATCTGTTCACCTATATATTGTTGGACATTTTGGTTGCTTCCAAGTCTTGAATGTTGTAAATTAAAATTCAGTCATCTTTAAAGGAAAGTGACATCATCTAATAATCCTGAATATACATCATTCTTAGTACTCAGCATGCAGTGAAAAACTACTGGATATTCAAAGAAACATGAACACATGACGTATAACCTGGAAATTACATCTTCTTTTCATGTATATCCATTCTGTTAAGAAGACCAAAGAGGTGCCTGAGATTAGCAAATAGCCAACATGCTTCTGATCTAGAAAGAACTTGCAGTGATCTACTGAGTACTAATCTTACACAGTAAAAGCTGTACTTTTTTTTTTAATGCTGTACTTTTTACCCATTAATAACAGCCATTACGAATTTTTAAGAAGACTTAGGGAGAAGCAACTTTAATATCAATTTGAGTTTTTACTCTCTTACACTTTTTTTATGCCTATGGGCAGATTATTTGCCAAGAATTCTAAATAAAGGGCATAATTATAAAACCTTAGGAACCTGGCAAGCTTATGTCTTCTTGTTTTTCATAGGTTCTAATATCTGGATGACCACATGTCTTACAGAGGACACCTCGGGATGGACAGTCCCGAGGTGAATAAGGAAGCCAGAGATTTGAACTTGGGAGGAAAAGGTTCCCGGATAAATGATAGTACGTGGGCAAATGCAGTAACATCATCAGAGCTGTGCCCCGCTGCTCGCTGTGAAGTTTGCCATTGAACATGACACCCAACTCCCTTCCCATCTGGAAAGTGCCTGACCCATAGCCACTGTCTCACACCCCACTCCCATCCCCTGGAAAGTGATTCTACTCTCCATTCTCCACAATGAAAAGGAGACTTTACCTAAAGTAGTGGATTGAAGGATAGCTTACTTCACTGTCACCACCACAGATTATTCCTTCATAGGCATCATCTACTATCTAGCACTGTTTCAAGCATCTCGATTTCACAACTTTTCACATAAGAGAAGGAAACTAATTAAAATTGAGAGAAGGAGGACTTTTCTGGTGATTTTATGGTTAAAACTCCATACTTCCAGTGCAAGAGGCAGAGGCTCAATCTCTGGTCAGGGAACTAGATCCCACATGCAGTGTGGTACAGCCAATAAATAAAGTAAAATAATCCTTCCAAAAAATTGAGAGAAGGACCATGATTTCAGCAAGAAGTATGAGGAAGTAAATGGATCATTAATAAATGAAAAAGAAACCAATTTATACCTATAAAGAAAATTTTTTTGTGACTTGAGTTAAATGGCTTTTCTAGACTTAGGGAAAATTATGGAAAAACAGGATACTCTATCAAGATCAAATGCCAGTGAGAGTTTAAACTCATTTCACAAAGCCAGTATCACCCTGACACCAAAGCCAAAGACACCACAAGAGAAGAAAACTTCAGGCCCATATCCCTGATGAAGATAGATGCAAAGATCTTCATTAAAATACTAGCCAACCAAATTCAGCAGCACACTCAAAGGATCATATAGCGTGGCCACGTGAGATTTTCTCTGGAATGTGAAGGTGGTGCAACATATATCGATACAAGTCAATCTATGTGATACACCACATTAACAGATAGAAGGGAAAAATACAGGAATGTACAGCTCCAGTTTTACTGTGTGTGTGTGTGTGTGTTAATCGCAGTAGTGTCAGCAAACCTAAGGATTGTAGCCAACCAGGCTCCTCTGACCATGGGATTTTCCAGGTGAGAATAGTGGAGTGGGTTGCCATTTCCTTCTCCAGGAGATCTTCCTGACTCAGGGATCAAACCCAGGTCTCAGTCTTTGCCATCTGAGCCACCAGGAAAACCCCAAGGAACTCATATAACTCTATAGCAAAAAAAAAAAACAACCCTGATTTTAAAATGGACAAAGGACCTGAATAGACATTTCTCAAAGTAAAGTTTACTAAAGGTCAACAGGTATGGGAAAAGTTTCAAAGTCACGAATCACGAAGAAAATGTAAATTAAAACCACAGTATTACCTCACATCAAGGTCAAGAAGACAAAAAAGACAACATTGTTGACTGAGATGTGGAGAAAATAGAGCCTTGTGGCACTCTTGGCAGGATGTAAGTTGGTGGATCCAGTAGGAAAAATAGTAAAAAGTTTTCTCAAAAAATTAAAAATAAAACTACCATAGTAGCCAGAAGTCCCTTCTGGGATTCATACCCAAGGAAAAGGAATCAGTATCTTAAGGGGAAGACTGGAGTCCCATGTTCATTTCAGCATTAGTCACTAACCAAGACACAAAAACAATCTAAATGACTGTCAACAGATGAATGGATAAAGGATATATATACATATATCTCACAGGCAAAAAGCATATATATACTACACGAGCACACACACAATGGGATATTATTGCACCTTAAAAAGCAAGGAAATCCTGCCATTAGCAACAATATTGATAAACCTGGAGAACTTTATGCTAAGTGAATTAAATTAGACACAGAAAGACAAATACTACACAGTATCAAGTGACTGATGAGTGACCAGGTTACACTGAACAAGAGCCCTGTGGGGGATATGGCTACGGCCATCTCTGGACACCTGACTACCACACCTCGTGCAGGATTTGTGAAGGGCTCGATAAGCAACAGAAATGTGTTAAAGGACCACATGTAGAATCCACCTAAACAGAAACTTCAACACAACAGAAATCTTACATGAAAGGTGTATTCTATCTCAAGGAAGTGGAAAACAAGCCTGCTCCCTTATTGTGTAATTGGGAGATAAAATAAGAAGAGAAATATTTCTAAAACTACTAGTTTATTCAACAAATACTTTTTGAGCATTCACTGTGCTCATCTTATACCACCAGGTGAAGTGAGATTGTCCAAAGGTTGCTTGAAAACCTTGATTTCAGCTTATATTCAAGCTACAACCACCGTCATTTTTTTTTTTTTTTAAAGGAATGAGGACGTGGGACTTCCCTGGCCATCCAGTGGTTAAGATTCCAATCTCCCATTGCAGGAGACTTGGGTTTGATCCCTGGTTGGGAAACTATGAACCCACATGCTGCACAGCCAAAAGATTTAAAAAAAAAAAATTTAAGGGATGAGCACACAAGAATCATAAAAATGGTTGTTATTTGTGGAGAGACTCCTAGGTGTTAGGAATTAAGCAGTTTTTCTGATTGTTTCAAAAGTCTGCAAAGCAAACCCTACCATTTGCCACTTTACAGGTGAGGAAACAGATGCTTCCAGGGGCTAAATGCCCTCCAAGTCCACTGACTCCCCCCAAAGATTTGTTAATAGATGAGGGCGGGAGGAGAAGGGGACAACAGAGGATGAGATGGTTGGATGGCATCACCGACTCAATGGACATGGGTTTGGGTAGACTCCAGAAGTTAGTGATGGACAGGGAGGCCTGGCGTGCTGCCATTAATGGGGTCTCAAAGAGTCGTACACAACTGAGCGACTGAACTGAACTGAAAAAGAAGAAAGTGTTAGTTGCTCAGTCGTGTCCGACTCTTTGAGACCCCAAGGACTATAGCCTGCCAGTCTCCTCTGTCCATGGAATTCTCCAGGCCAGAATACTGGAGTGGGGTAGCCAAGCCCTTCTCCCGGGGAATGACCCAGGTATCAAACTCAGGTCTCCTGCATTGTAGGCAGATTCTTTACCATTTGAACCACCAGGGAAGATACTGAGGACATATGCTAAAAGTGTTCATTGTTTACATATTTTTTAAATTTCCTATTTCACTCAATTGTAATTACAGGACCCCTGGAATGAGTGGCTCTCCTTGTTAACCTGTGGGGCTGCAGTTGGGTCTCGAGGACAGCCAGCATCTTCACACACAGCCCCCCCAAAAAGCATCAGTCCACCCCACCCCCAAACACTGAAACCAGTGAAACTTCTGTAAGGAGACTTCTCAAGTCCGGTGGAAAAACACCCAGCTCCTCTCAAACAGCCGGCCGATTGTCTTGGGCCCAGGGTGGAAAGCGCTCTCTCCCCTTTCCTGCCTCTGCCTCCCTCCAGGCTGCAGCATGGATCTCTCTAACGCAGACTTTCCCCTCCTTAGGGTGGGAGGCTTCCTCGAGCATTCAGTGAGAGGAAGAGGTGGATGGAGTGTAGTGGAGGCCAGGGCAGGAGGCTGTGGGGCTGAGGCCAGGAGTCCCCTGGGGAGGAGGAGCAGGGGGAGAAGAATGGCCCCCCCTTCCCAGGCCCCGAGCAGATAAGCATCTCGCCTTCTCCCTCCTTTTCCTTCTTCCTGGGGCTGGCTGCTGGGGCTCGCCCACCCTGCGCCTTTTAACTGTCAGGGAGCCAATGCCAGGCGCTGGGCGAGCCACCGCCGATGACATGTGAGTTGTGTGTGTTCCAAATTGGTCTTCCTGCCTTTCTGCAAGAAAAACAAACTTGAGCTGGACCCCAACAAACATGACAGGAAAAATAACAACCCTTGTCGAGGGCTGATACTGAAAGCGGCTGGGCTACCCCCCTCCCCCGGCCCCCTCCCCCTGCCCCTGCTGCGGATGGAAGGGGGGGCAGGGGGTGGAGGGGTGGGGATGGGGGGGGGATGGGAGTTCCAGCCCATGAGC